>NW_027223753.1:106992643-108210529 GCF_028538775.1 Myotis yumanensis | reverse complement strand
TACCACATTATGTAGTGTTTCAAAGCAACAGCTTTTTACATATCTGCCACGGTCAGCAGATTTTATGTAGCTTGCTTTTATATACACACTAGAGGCTCGGTGCACAAAAATTTGTGCACTCAGGGCGGGGGGAGAGGGGGTTCCTCAGCCCGGCCTGTGCCCTCTCGCAGTCTGGGACCCCTCAGGAGATAACGACCTGCTGGCTTAGGCCTGCTCCCCGGGTGGCAGAGGGCAGGTCCAATCCCTAGGTGCAGCCCCTGGTCGGGCTCAGAGCAGGGCCGATTGGGGAGTTGGGGCACCGCCCACTGTCATGCACAGAGCAGGGCAGATCGGGAGGTTGCGATGCCACCCCTAGTCACGCTCAGGGTACAGCCAATGGGGGGTTGGGGCACCGCCTCCTGTCACACTCAAGGCAGGATCGATAGGGAAGTTGCAGCGCCACCCCCTGTCATGCACAGAGCAGTGCCCATCAGGGGGGGTTGGGGCTCCCATACCCTGTCACACACAGAGCAGGGTCGATCAGGGGGTTGAGGAGCTCCCCCTGTCATGCACAGAGCAGGGGCCGGTCAGGGGGTTTGGGCGTTTCTCCCTGTCATGCACAGAGCAGGGCCCATTAGGGGGGTTGGGGCTCTGTACCCTGTCACACACAGAGCAGGGCCGATCAGGGGGTTGAGGAGCTCCCCACTGTCATGCACAGAGCAGGGCCGATCAGGGGAGTTGGGGCTCCGTACCCTGTCACACACAGAGCAGGGCCGATCAGGCGGTTGGGGCGCTGCACCCTGTCACACACAGAGCCGCAGGGCGATCAGGGGGGTTAGGGAGCTCCCCCCTATCAGGCACAGAGCAGGGATGATCAGGGGGTTGGGACGCCTTCCCCTGTCACGAACAGAGCAGGGCCGATAGGGAGGTTGTGGCCCCGCCCCCTGTCACACACAGAGCCGCGGGGCCATCAGGGGGTTTGGGGCACTGCCCCCTGTCATGCTGATCCCGGTGCCGGGAGTCTCGCTGCTCCGCTGATCCCGGTGCTGGGAGGCATATTACCCTTTTACTATATAGAATAGAGGCCTGGTGCATGGGTGGGGGCCGGCTGGTTTGCCCTGAAGAGTGTCCTGAATCAGGGTGGTGGTCCCCACTGAGGTGCCTGGCCAGTCTGGGTGAGGGGCTGAGGGCCGTTTTCAGGCTGGCGGGTGACTGAAGCTCCCAACTGCTCCCTTTTTTCTTTTTTATTCTGGGCCAGCTTTAGCTCTGAGGCTCGGCTGCTGAAAGCAGGTTTCTGGCTTTTGTTTACCTTCTCTATTTGATACAATGTTGCAGTCCAGCTGGCTGAAGTCCTGCTGACTAAAGCAGGTTTCTGGGGTTTTGTTTAGCTTCTATATTTGCAACATAGTTGCTTAGAGTTGCAGCTGAGAGGCCGGCAAGTCAGGCGGGGAACGTTGGAGTCCTCCGTCACTGAAGCAAGCAAGCCTCCCTGTTTGCTTCAGTGCATGGCTGCCGGCCGCCATCTTGGCTGGCAGTTAATTTGCATATCTCCCTGATTAGCCAATGGGAAGTGTAGCGGATGTACGGCTAATTACCATGTTTCTCTTTTATTAGATAGGATTTCTGAGTCTTCTTTGGCTGTACTTTTTTTTGCTTTCATTTTTGTTGTGTTTTTGTTTTGTTGTTGTTGTTTTTTCCCCATGTGGCTTCTACTTTTGCACAGTTATGTGAAGGTTACTCTTTTCTAGATGCTGGTAAATAAATGTGATGCTGTATTTCTTGCTGTTCTACAGCTTCCATGAGAGAGGTGTACCTTTAAAGCACTGTTACCAGAGTATATAGTTCTTCCTTTTTGAGGAAATAATTTATTTTTAGTGTCTGATCTGTATTTTTGTTTGTTTGTTTGAATTAAATCTTTATTGTTTCAGATTACATTTGTTCCTCATTTCCCCGCCCCCAAAACTCCCCTCCTCCAAGTTTCCCCGCCCCACCCTCCGCCCTCACTCCCCACCCACTGTCCTCATCCATAGGTGCACAATTTTTGTCCAGTCTCTTCCCACATCTTTCACTCCCCTTTCCCCCCCAAGAATGGTCAGTCCCTTCCCTTTCTATGTCCCTGATTCATTATAATCACCAGTTCATTCTGTACATCAGATTATTTATTCACTTGATTCTTAGATTCACTTGTTGATAGATGCATGTTTGTTGTTCATAATTTATATCTTTACCTTTTTTTCTTCCTCCTTTTCTTAAAGGATACCTTTCAGCATTTCGTATAATACTGGTTTAGTGGTGATGAACTCCTTTAGCTTTTCTTTATCTGTGAAGCTCTTTATCTGACCTTCAATTCTGAATGATAGCTTTGCTGGATAAAGTAATCTTGGTTATAGGTTCTTGGCATTCATCACTTTGAATATTTCTTGCCATTCCCTTCTGGCCTGCAACGTTTCTGTTGAGAAATCAGCTGACAGTCGTATGGGTATTCCCTTGTAGGTAATTGACTTTCTTTCTCTTGCTGCTTTTAAGAGTCTCTCTTTGTCTTTTGCTCTTGGCATTTTAATCATGATGTGTCTTGGTGTGGTCCTCTTTGGATTCCTTTTGTTTGGGGTTCTCTGTGCTTCTTGGACCTGTAAGTCCATTTCTTTCACCAGGTGGGGGAAGTTTTCTGTCATTATTTCTTCAAATAGGTTTTCAATATCTTACTGTCTCTCATCTTCTGGCACCCCTATAATTCTGATATTGGTGCGCTTGAAGCTGTCCCAGAGGCTCCTTACACTATCTTCGTATTTTTGGATTCTTTTTTCATTTTGCTTTTCTGGTTGGGTGTTTTTTGCTTCTTTGCATTTCAAATCTTTGACTTGATTCTTGCGCTCCTCTGGTCTGCTGTTGGGTGTCCGTATAATATTCTTTATTTCAGTCAGTGAATGCTTAATTTCTAGTTGGATATTTATTACATCATCGAGGGTCTCATTAGTTTTCTTGAGGCTCTCATCAAGTTTATCGGCAGTTTCTAGCAAATTATTGAAAGCCCTCAAAATTGCGTTTTTTAGCTCTATATCCTCCATTTCTGTCATGTTTTTTTGTCTCTGCATTTTTTATGCTTTCTTGGTGCACCCCCTTGTGGTCTTTGTGCGCAGTCTTGTTCTAGTTAAGCCTTGATTGTTGTAGTTAATACTAGAGGGATTTGACCACCAGGCCGACTGGCTTTGAGAATCAGCTGTGTCTGCCGTGGGAAAATTTCTGTCCTCTGGAGAGGTGCTAATCTAGCCTTTGCCTGAAGCTATTGGGCAAATGGCTCTGTATAGGGCTTGGGTGGGGTGGGTCGCAGGGGATCAACAGGGCAGGTGGAGGGAGCAGTTATGGCTGGTCTCAGTCTCCTTCCCAGAGGCTCTGCTTCTTAGAACCCCAGCAACCGCTGCAAACCTTGGAGAGAAAGCTGCCCTCACGTTCCGACTGATGCCAGACAATCCTGCTTCTCCCGTTTGAGTCTGAGTCCCTAGAGACTCACCCGGATCTGGAGCTCAGAGTCTGAGACTCCCTCCTGATTGAAAACGACAACCACGCCCTCGGCCACCAGCCCGCTCTGCGCGCACCTCCGTACCTTTGTATTTTCCACACTACGCCTCCTCTGAGCCTCGGTATGCTGTTCTCTTTCCTTCTAGTTGAAGAATCTCTCCTCAGCCAGCCTTCCTGTGGTTCTGGGTGATGTCTGTTCTGCTTTTAGTTGTATTTTTGAAGTGGTTGTTTGCGGCAGCAATCTCTGGTGTTTACCTATGCCGCCATCTTGGTTTCTCGTGTGGTCTGACTGGGAGTAACCTTAACTCCTCTAAGGATCCCTGTTCGGGTGCCAGATGCTGGGGTCCAACCCCAGCAGGTCCAGGGGTCCCCAAAGGTGTGGACAGAGTTGGCAAAGAAGGAATGACACGGAGACAGCCTTCAGTTGATCAGCAGCCTAGTCAGGACCTCTAGCCAGGATCTCCAGCCAAGTTCTGGTCGGGATCTCCAGCAAAGTTCTGGTTAGGATCTGATCGTTTGTTTGTTTTTTAATCTTGTATCTTTGAAACTGAGATATTGTTAATCAGGCTTTACCTTATTTATAAAACTTCCAAGAAAGTCGGAGATTTTCAAATGCTCAGTTTTGCAGTATAAAGAATGATGAAATTATGCTTACATGTGGTAAAAATACTATTTACGAATGCAGTAAGTATTCTATTGTGATAATATATCTCCCAAATGCTCATCTTAATTATTTTACTTTTTATAATTGCCTAGCTAATTATTAATGGAGTAGACTAAGTTATTGTTTCAGCATCCTTATTTCTCTTTTTCCCAAGTCTAACCTAGACTGTTCATTCCAATGCAATATGTACATTTAAATAATTATGCCTATAAATACATAAATACATCGATATTCTCTTTCCATATCATATATATGAAATCCTGGTTATAACAAAGAAAAAAGGGTAAAATAATTTTAAAAGCCCCATTAGGCTATTACCAGTTCTTCTAGAGTATTCCCAAGGTTTCTTTCAGTATCTTTTTGCTTTCAAGTTCCAATTTTCCTGAAATATTTTCCATAACTTAAAGTCTCCATACTATAGAAACTATAAACAATAATCTCTAATTTAGCACAAGTTTCTTATAGTTTATATTAAGTGTGATATCTTTTGCAGTCAATTTTAATGGGCAGTTATTAACTTCCAATAGTGGATTGCATGTAATGATAGTGATGAAGAGCATTGCAACAGAATGCTCCTGAATTAATTTCCAGTTTGACACAGTAATCGACATGCATACTAAAACACTGATGTGATTTGAAAATAAAACAACTACACTTGACAGATATAATAGCTTAAGTGATTTTAAATTAACTACATCCCTCTGACCACAGTGAAGAATGTGTGCTTTCTCCTGCAATGAGCCATGCTCTTGGGGCTCGTTATATAGAATGGAGTAAGTAAATCCAGAGTAGAGTAATTGATACTGGGGAAGAGGGAGTGACATCTACTTAATGATTCTCAAAGTTATGCATAAAGGTATCACAAGCACTTAATATTCTGTTTTCATCTTCTTTATTTTGGAACATTATAAGCTTAAAATTGGATTGTGTAATAATTTTAAAACATGACATAGCTCTTTAGATAAATTAATGACAACAAAAGAGTAAATAACATGCCAAAACCGGTTTGGCTCAGTGGATAGAGCGTCAGCCTGCGGAATGAAGGGTCCCGGGTTCGATTCCGGTCAAGGGCATGTACCTGGGTTGCGGGCACATCCCCAGTGGGAGATGTGCAGCAGGCAGCTGATCGGTGTTTCTCTCTCATCGATGTTTCTAACTCTCTATCTCTCTCCCTTCCTCTCTGTAAAAAATCAATAAAATATATTAAAAAAAAAAAAAAGAGTAAATAACAAATGCTATTCTACATTAAGTAAAATCTAGACTTAACATACTCACAAATTTGGTTCTCTTTTATTCCTCTAAGAATTTATGTCATAACTATTATCTGAATTGTTAAACTTTTCTAAGAGTGTAAACATCTTATTTCATGTATTTGTTTATCTATGTATTTTGCTTTTGTTTTAGAACATTCAAATATAATTGTTAAAGAATTTTCTGAAAAAATTGAAATACTTAACTATTTAAAAATTAAACCAAAATAAACTAAATTTTTCCCAAAACAAAAATTGGCCAGCATCAAATTCATGCAGAGGAACATGTGTGTAGTTGAATGAACAAAGCCTTTCATTTAATCTAATGTGAATGCAGTTGGCAGCAGAATTTCTATTTAAGGAGTGAAGTTAGAAAAGCTATTTGGTTTATTCAAATCAGGTAAGATTTCTCAGGGATTGTGATTTACTACTCATTTCTAAAAGATAGTTATTTTTATTGACTGTGAAGGGATGGCTCTACAAAATTCTACCTAATGAACATGGAATTTAAAAGATACTAATATGTAATTTTTATTTGATTTAATCCTCCCTGAGAATTGACTTAAAGGAATTTAGGTACATGACCAAATTTATTCTCATCATGTCATTGAAGCAACATATGAATAACTATGGTTGTTCTTTCCCTCTTTCACTCTATAAACAGTAATTGGTTCTTAATATTTTCCAGTTAATATTCTAAATGTTTGGTAAAAATATATAGCAAAATATTTCCTTAGGTTTAAGGAGAAAAATCCTACTAGTGCAGGAATGAAAAGTAGTATAATATAGAAATGCTCCCACAGGAGTTGGGAGTCCAGAGGATGACCTGTCAGTGAGATGGTCCCAATTGGCCCCCATCAGGACTGGGTGAGATGGGCGGGACACACCCTGGAGCCAACCTCCCAAGGTCCCTCCCTGGCCTCTAAAATATTTCTTCTAATTAATTTCCTTTCAATGTGCATGAATTTGTTCACTGGGCCCCTAGTTAATATATAAGGAGAGATCTGAAATCTTCATGAGGATTAGCCCGATGAATGGAGATAAATAATGAAGAGAGTGTACTAGAAAAAGGAAACAGTACATGAGAAGGCTTGGAGGCAACTCCTCCCAGAGATGCTAACAGCAATCAAGGCTCAACTACAAAACTGTGCACACAGCCCACACAGGGATGGACCTAGAGTGCCCAGCTCAGGTGACTGGGGTGGCTGAGCCACTGGGAAATAATGACAGAAAACATCCCCTACCTGGTGAAAGAAATAGACTTACAAGTCCAGGAAGCACAGAGAGTCCCAAACAAGAGGAACCCAAATAGGCCCACACCAAGACACATCATAATTAAAATGCCAAGGGCTAAAGACAAAGAGAGAATCTTAAAAGCAGTGAGAGAAAGCAGTTAGTTACCTACAAGGAAGTGCCCATATGACTGTCAGCTGATTTCTTAATAGAAACTTTGCAGGCCAGAAGGGAGTGGCAAGAAATCATAGTACATGATCAGGGAACTGAAAGAAGTTCTGAATGACTGATGCTTAAAAGATTAGTAGAAGAGACAAATGTGAGAAATAAACCTGAAACAACAATAAGCAGGGATTAGGCCATACAAGCCTTGTTAATTTCTGGAAACTCTTTGAAGTAGCATTATCTATTGAAATGGCCACAAGAGGCTGAAAAAGCAATTATTACTTATCCTAACATTATCTATTAGGAGGTGATAATAACTTTGATTAAAGGAATAATGATGGAGATGGAGAGAAATAAACAGAATTGTTATAAATAAACAAGTCATGGGAATGTAATGTACAGCATGGCAACTGTAGTTAAGAACATTGTATTTGAAAGTTGCTAAAGGTTCTTATCATAAGAAAAAACTGTAATTATATGTGGTGAAGGATATCAACTAGACATATAGGTTTGGGCAAAGTAGGTTTACATTTGCTCATATAGAAAATAACACAATAATCCTAATATATAGAAACCCTGGGTCCATCACGACTAGAGGCTCAACCAACCAGAAGTCAGTCCTGCAGTCAGCACTGGGTTGCCGTGGCAACCCAGAACTGACTGCTGGGAGTGCTGTGAATTAGGCCCGGAGAGAGGCCTGAAGAGAGAAGCAGGGTCTGATCCCAAGCCAGTGTGGCAGCTGTTGATCAGCACTTGCCTCTCTCTTTCTCTCCAGGCGGGCCAGTAGCCAAGCTTCCATTTCTCTCCAGGCCTCCAATGGGGTTGCTGATCAGCCCTGCCTTTTTGATCAGGCCCTGTTGATAGACCCAGAGACGCTGACTGGCATAGAAACTGACCAATCAGAACCAAATCTGGGTGAACTGTGAGGAGAAAATGGCTGCCTAGCATAGAAACCAACCCAACCAATCAGAACCAAATTGGAAAGCAGAGGAGGGCAGTTGGGGGAATGATCAGGCCTTCAGAGGAGGGCAGTTGGTGGCAAGATCAGGTCAGCAGAAGAGGACAGTTAGGGGTGATCAGGCTGGCAGGGGAGGGTGGTTGGGGGCAAGATCAGGCTGGCAGGGGAGGGCAGTTGGGAGCAACTAGGCCTGAAGAGGAGGGAAGTTAGGGGTGATCAAGCAGGCAAAGGCAGTTGGGGGCGAGATCAGGCCAGCAGAGTAGGGCAGTTAGGGGCGATCAGGCAGGCAGGCAGGTGAGCAGTTAGGAGCCAGCAGTCCCAGATTGCGAGAGGGATGTCCAATTGGAGAGAGTGCAGGCTGGGCTGAGGGAACCCCCCTCCATGTACAAATTTTGTGCACCGGGCCACTAGTCCTATCTAATAAAAGAGTAATATGCAAATTGACCACAACTTCAACACACAAGATGGCCACCCTCACGTGGTAAAAGATGGCTGCCCCCATGTGGACACAAGATGGCCACCACAAGATGGCCGGCAGGGGAGGACAGTTGTGGGGGACCGGGCCAGCAGAGGAGGGCACTTGTGGGGGAACCAGGCCTGCAGGAGAGGACAGTTAGGGGTGACCAGGCCAGCAGGAAAGGGCAGTTAGGGGCAATCAGGCCAGCAGGGGAGCAGTTAGGCATCAATCAGGCTGTCAGGAGAGTGGTTAGGGGGTGGATCAGGCTGGCAGGCAGAAGTGGTTAGGGGCAATCAGGCAGGCAGGCAGGCGAACGGTTGGGAGCCAGCAGTCCTGGATTGTGAGAGGGATGTCTGACTGCCTGTTTAGGCCCCATCCCACCAGGATTGGGCCTAAACGGGCAGTCGGATATCCCTTGAGGGGTCCCAGATTGGAGAGGGTGCAGGCTGGGCTGAGGGACACACACCCCTCCTGTGCATGAATTTCGTGCACTGGGCCTCTAGTCAATAAAAAATAATACAAGAATAAACTCTGTGTTTGACATATAATTGTAAACCTACTTTTGCCCCACCCTGGATTTTGTTGATCATTTTACAATATAGACATATATCAGGTTGTTGTGTGTCAATGGAAACTAATAATATTACATGTCAACTATATCTCAATTAAAAAATTCCATCTTTTCACTTACCCTTTGAAAAAATTCTAGAGAACCCATAGATTCCTACTCCGTTCCAATCTCCAACTGAGAAATGGCTAAGCTAGGGTTTTGATAATTGAGACTTTAATTTGAAATATCTGCAGAATTCCCACTGATTATGAGATTGTAGTAGGCAGAATTCTAAAATGTCCTGCAAGATTACTTCCCATAGTGTTCAGAGTGTGTAAAATCCTCAAGACTATGAATATGAGGAAATATTACCACTGTGATTAGATTATGCTATATGCTATAAGACACACTTGACTTTAGGAAAGGAAGAATATCTTCAGTGGGTCTCACCTAATTAGGTGATCCTGGAAAGGGACAGGCTTTTCCTGGTGAAAGAAGTTTGAAGTTTGAGAATGATTTGACAAGAGATTTTAGTTTTGAAAATTCAGTGTCTTGGTAAATGGCATGAAATATGAATAGTCTCTAGAAGCTGAGAGCAGCCCTCAGCTGAGAACCAGCATACAAATAGGACCTTGGTCCTACTATAAAAATAATCAAACTCTGACAACAAACTGAATAAGCTTAGATACAGATTCTCCTCTGGAACTTACAGACAAGCATTCAGTCTGAATAACACCTTGATTTTAGCCTTGTAAGACCCTCATCAGTGAACCCTGTCAGGTAGTGCTCAGACTTCTGACCTACAGAACTATGAGCTGATTAATGGTGTTGGTATAAGCCACTACGTTGTAGTGATTTGTTATTTGGCAATTAAAAACTACTATAAAGATCTTTGATAAATTACATAATCCTTCCATTTTCTTATCATTAGAATGAGAGTAATCATAGTATTACTATGCATTTGTTTTTAGGATTAAATAAAATATTGTAAAAAGAACACATTTAGTTGAGTGTTCATTAAATGTTAGCTACTACCTCATTGTGTTGTTTTAAAGTTTCATTGAAATGATACCTAAAACGTTTTCAGCATAGTGGCTAGTACATAGTAACAATGTTATCAATTTTATTATTGTTAGAGATTTAAAAAATCAAACCTTAACATGGACTCTCCTTGGGCCTTTTAGCATTCTCTAGACAGGCATACCTCAGAGATATTGAAGGTTCAGTTCTAGAACACTGCAATAAAGCGAACATCACAATAAAGAGCGCCACACAATATTTTTGGTTTCCCAGTGCATAGAAAAGTTATGCTTACACTGTAATGTAATCTATTGAGTGTAATAGTAATATGTCTTTTAAAAAGATGATGTATACACAATTAACATACTTTATTTCTAAAAGTAATTGAAATACTTTATTGATTAAAGTAATTAAAATACTTTATTGTTAAAAAATTATGTCATCTGATCCTTCAGTGAATTATCTTTTTTTGGTAGAGAATCTTGCTCCATGTTGATGGCTGAGGACTCATCAGGGCGGTGATTGCTGAAGGTTGGAGTGGCTGTGGCAATTCTTAAAATAAGATAACAATGAAGTTTGCTACATTGATTGACTCTTCCTTTCACAAACCATTCCTATGTAGCATATGATGCTGTTTGATAGCATTTTACCCACAGTAAAACTTCTTTAAAAACTATAGTCAATCTCTTAAACTCTGCCACTGCTTTACCAACCAAGTTTATGTAATATTATATGTTTCTTGTCATTTCAACAATCTTCACCAGGAGCAGATTCCATTTCAAGAAACAACTTTCTTTGATAATCCATAAAAAACAACTCCTCATCTGGTCAAGTTTTATCATGAGATTTAAGCAATTAAGCCACATTTTCAGGCAGCATTTCTAATTCTAGTTATCTTGTTATTTTCACCGCATCTGCCATTACTTCCTCTACTGAAGTGTTGAATGCCTCAAAATCATTCATGAGTGTTAGAATAAACTTCTTTCAAATTACTGTTAATGTAGATATTTTGATCTTTTCCCAAGAATCACAAATGTTCAGAATGGCATGTAGAATAGTGATTTCTTTCAATTGACTTTGCCCAAATCCATGAGAGAAATCTTTATCTATAGCAGCCATAGCCTTAATGTATTTCTTAAATAATAAGAATTAAAAGTAAATATTACTCCTCAGTCTATGGGCTGCAGAATAGATGTTGCATTATCAGGCAAAAATAACAACATCAATATCATTGTCTATCTCCATCATAGCTCTTGGGTGACTAGGTGCATTGTCAATGACCAGTAATATCTTAAAATAAATCTTTTCCTGAGCAGTAGTCTCAACAGTAGGCCTTAAATATTCAGTAAACTATGTTATAAACAGATGTGCTGTCATCCAGGCTTTGTTGTGCCATTTAGACAGCACAGGTGGAGTAGATTTAGCATAATTCTTAAGGGCCCTAGGACTTTCAGAATGGTAAATGCATATTAACTTCAATTTAAAGTCACCATGGCCACTAACAAGAAATTAGCCTTAATTTGAAGCTTTGAATCATGGCATTTACTTCTCTTCTTTAGCTATGAAAGTTCTAAATGTACACTGAGTGGCCAGATTATTATGACCACCTGACGTTTGTAGGCAAATTAGCTATAATTTCGCGCTGAAGTTGCTAGACGGCCAGACCATTATAAATAGGGAATCAGGTTGTTTACTACAACAGTAGAAGTGGTATTTTTCTGAAGATATGGGTAAACAATGCGATTTAACAGCCTTTGAAGGAGGGATATATATGAATGTGAGTGGCCAGATTATTATGATCACCTGACGTTTGTAGGCAAATTAGCCGTACACTGCATCATATGTGATATGGAAGCCAAAGGCCTGTTCGAACACCTTTGCTGTCTGCAGTTACCAAGATAAAACATCTCCTATTTGCACAGGAACACAAGGATTGGACAGTTGAGCATTGGAAAAAAGTCATGTGGTCCGATGAATCACGTTTCCAGTTGCATCATGCAGATGGCAGAGTGAGAATTCGGTGGAAACAGCATGAAAGCATGCACCCCACATGCATGAATACAAACCTTCAAGATGGTGGGGGCAGTGTTATGGTTTG
This sequence comes from Myotis yumanensis, assembly GCF_028538775.1. Lineage (NCBI taxonomy): Eukaryota > Metazoa > Chordata > Mammalia > Chiroptera > Vespertilionidae > Myotis > Myotis yumanensis. Next base: position 108,198,639 of record NW_027223753.1, on the reverse strand, counting down.
GGGCATGTTTTCCTGGCATGATTTGGGTCCTTTAATTCGTGTGGAACAACGTCTGAATAGCACAACATACCTAAGTATCGTTGCTGATCAGGTTCATACTATCATGTTGATGGCGTATCCCCAATGGAGATGGCTTCTTCCAACAAGACAATGCGCCATGCCACGGTGCTCGGATTGTGCAGGAGTGGTTTCAAGAACATGAGGGAGACTTTACCTTGCTTAGGTGGCCCCCACAATCACCAGATCTCAATCCAATTGAGCATTTGTAGGTCAAAGTTAAAAGAGCCATCAGGCAGCTGGTTCCACAACCATCAAATCTCACAGAACTGGACAGTGCTATTCATCAGGCATGGTGTCAGATTCCTAGCATCACCTTTCAACATCTCATGGAGTCAATGCCAAGAAGAATTGCAGCAGTATGGAAGGCAAAAGGTGGCCCAACGAAGTACTGATGGAGTGGCCATAATAAACTGGCCACTCATGTTCAAATATATCCCATGTTCAAAGGCTGTTAAATCACGTTGTTTACCCATATCTTCAGGAAAAAAAATCACTTCTACTGTCGTGTTAAACAACCTGCTTTCCTATTTATAATGGTCAGGCCCTCTAGCAACTTCAGTGAGAAATTATAGCTAATTTGCCTACAAACGTCAGGTGGTCATAATAATCTAGCCACTCAGTGTATCTACCAACATAAGGCTGGTTCATCACACTTAAAATCTGTTTTTCAGTGTAGCCACCTTCATAAATTATCTTAGCTAGATATTCTGGATAATTTTTATTAATTATCTTAGTTAGATATGGATAACTTGTAGCTTCTACATCAGTACTTACCTCTTCCCCTGTACTTTTATGTTATGAAGACAGCTTCTTTCCTTAAACTTCATGAGCCAAGTTCAACCTTTTCTTCTGCAGCTTCCCCACCTCTCAGTATTTATAGAATTGAAGAGAGTTAGGACTTTGCTCTGGATTAGGCTTTGGCTGAAGGAAATGTTGTGGCTTGTTTTCTCTTCTATCCAGATCATTACAACTTGCTTCATATCAGTAATAAATCTCTTCTTATCATTCCTGTTGTCACTGAGGTAGCACCTTTAGTTTTCTTCAAGAACTTTCCCTCTGCATTCAGAATTTGGCTAACTGTTTGCATAAGAGGCCTACCATCTAGGCTATCTTGGCTTTCAACATGCCTTCTTCACTAAGCTTAATTAGTTTTAGCATTTGATTTAAGGTGAGTGATGTGTGAGTCTTCCCTTCACTTGAACACTTAGAGGACATTGTAGTGTTATTAACTGGCCTAATTTCAATATTGTTTGGTCTCAGGGAATAGGTTGAGAGAGAGAAATAGAGAATAGACAGTTGATGGAGCCCTGGGAACACACACAAAATTTATCAGTTAAGTTTGTTGTCTATTTGGGTGTGATTTATGGTACCTAAAAAAATGTAATAATAACATTAAATAAACATCATCATGACAAATACATAATAATGAAAACATTTTAAATATTGCAAGATTATCAAAATGTGACAAAGAGACACAAAATGAGAAAATAAATACTGTTAGAAAAATGGTGTTGATAGACTGGCAATCAAGTTACTTATGTCATTTGTGTGATGAAGAGAGTTAGAACAATTGAGTAAAATTTCTCTTGAATTAAAATTGTCCAAAACCATCAAATATAAAAAATGCAGTATCTCCAAAGGGCAGTAAAGGAAAATGCAATACAATGATGTATGCTTATATTTTTCTGTTTAAAATTTCTAAATTTTTACTGAAAGTTAGTAGGCAGGTATAATGGCTTTAAAATGAGCTTGTTTTTTTTTTTTTTCTAGGTACCAAAGAATGAATTACTAGCATACAACACTTAGGTCTATTGGGAGGAAACTCAGATCTTAGGAACTTTAGTCTCCAAGAAAAAGGTTAGTACTGAAACAAGAATATGTATCATTTATTTTAAGTGGGGTTCATTAATTTCTCATAAAAATGTCATAACCATATACTAGAAAAAACCTCACCTCAAATCTTAGTTTTATTACATTAACAGAGAGGGTAAAATTGTTCTATTATAAGCCCAAGGGATGTAATTTAAGGAGTTTTTACATTGACAATATGTTTGATATTAATTGTTAAATCTCTTATGAAAAGATACAGTATGAATCAGAGAAATATTTTATTTATTTATTTATTTATTTATTTGTATTTAATTCAGAGAAAATTGGGCATGCCTTTCATTGGGGTATTATTCCAAAGAATCTATACTAATATAAGGGTAATATGCTAATTAGACTGGGAGACCTTCCAGGAGACCTTCCGGACATCCTTCTGGACAAAGCAATGGTGGTGGGGCCGAGGCAGAGGCAGTTAGGGGCAATCAGGCCAGCAGGGAGGACAGTTGGGGGTGGGGGAGGGTAGTTGGGGGTGAGCAGGCCAGCAAGGGGGGCAGTGGGAGGTGATTTGGCCAGCAGGGGCGCAGTTGGGGGTGAGCAGGCTGGCAGGGAGGGGAAGTAGGGATATGCAGGCTGGTGGGGGGCAGTTGGGGGAGATCAGACCAGCATGTGGGGCAGTTGAGGGCAATCAGGCTGGTGGTGGGGGCCAGTTAGAGGTGATCAGATTGGAATGGGGGCAGTTGGGGATGATCAGGCCCGCAGGCAGAGTGGTTAGGGGCAATCAGGCAGGCAGGCAGGTAAGCGGTTAGGAGCCAGCAGTCCAAAATTGTGAGAGGGATGTACAACTGCCGGTTTAGGCCCAGGGATCGGGCCTAAACCAGACATCCCCCGGGGGGTCCCAGATTGGAGAGGGTGCAGGCCAGGCTGAGGGACACCCTCCCCACCACCATGCACAAATTTCGTTCACTGGACCACTAGTTGAAATATACCAGCTGAAAGGAAAACAGCTGAATAGATTTAGGTTTCTAGATTTAAAAAACGATTACTTTAATACTCATTATTAAGTTTACATGCTGTCTCTAAAACAAGCACACATTTCAATGCCACTGTTTGCCACCTTACAATAACAGAAAATATCTGAATAATGGCCTATAACATTAAATGGTGCATTTCAATTAGAAATGTGCTAAAGTGGTGGATTGGGGGTTTATTTATGACCCAAGAAATAAAAGATTCTGTAAGCTTCTCATGAAAACTTAACAGTTCAAGGGAATAAAATAAGTATTTGAGTGCAACAATCACATTTTTTTAATTCTTTATTGTTTAAAGTATTACATGATTCTTCTTTTTTCCCCCATTGACCTCTCCCCCATCACCCCCTCCCACAAGCACAAGCACTCACCCCCCCTACTGTCTGTGTCCATTGGTTTTGCTTATATGCATGCATACAAGTCCGTTGTTGATCTCTTACCCCCCAACCACTGCCTTCCCTCATAGGTTGTGCAGTCAGTTTGATACTCTATGTCTCTGGTTCTATTTTTGTTCATCAGTTTATGTTGTTCATTATATTCCACAAATGAGTGAGATCATATATTTATCTTTCTCTGACTTGCTTATTTCCTTAGAATAATGCTCTCTAGTTTCATCCATGCTGTTGCAAATGGTAAGAATTCCTTCTTTTTTACAGCAGCATGGAATTCCATTGTGTAGATGTACCACATTTTTATAATCCACTCATCTGCTGATGGGCACTTAGGCTGTTTCCAAATCTTAGCTATTGTAAATTGTGCTGCTATGAACATAGGGGTGCATATATCCTTTCTGATTGGTGTTTCTGTTTTTTTGAGATACATTCCTAGATGTGGGATTACTGGGTCAAATGGAAGTTCTATTTTTAATTTTTTGAGGAAACTCTCCACAGTGGCTGCACCAGTCTGCATTCCCACCAGCAGTGCAAGAGGGTTCCTTTTTCTCTGCATCCTCTCCAGCACTTGTCATTTGTTGATTTGTTGATGATAGCCATTCTGACAGGTGTGAGATGGTACCTCATTGTTGTTTTGATTTGCATCTCTCGTATAATTAGTGACTTTGAGCATGTTTTCAGATGTCTCTTGGCTTTCTGAATGTCCTCTTTGGAAAAGTGTCTATTTAGGTTCTTTGCCCATTTTTTGTTTGGATTGATTACCTTCCTTTTGTTAAGTTGTATGAGTTCACTGTAAATGTTGGAGATTAAACCCTTATCAGAGATAACAAAACAACAAGAAAGCCCTCTGCATGGGAGAACATATTTAACAATTTCATTTTAAATTATATTATCACTAGAGAAACTAAGCACAGCAAAAAATTGGAATGGGTATTATAAGAACCCCATTACTATTTGGCTGGAAGTTGTTAATATTGAACAAAGAATGACAGAATTATCAAAGCACATAATGCTTTCTAGGTTAATATAATTTTTAGAATTTAATAAAATTTCTCTTAATTACTCATAAAATCAAGTTTCTAAATGTTATGGTGAGAACAAACAGATTTCAAAACCCTAAATTATTTTAAAGAAGAACAGAAAAATATCTTGTGCCATGTTTCCATAAAATCTGGCAAGTTTGAGTAGGAGCAATTCAAGAATTGTTTCTCTAAAAGGAGTCATCAAATTTATCCCACAAAAAATTTCAATGTGTGAGAGCAAGTAATTATAGTTTATGAACACCAGGTACTTCATTTCCAAATTACAAGTAATTGTATAAACATTTAAAGTTGTTTATTTCACATGCATAATCTCATATTCACAAGGATAATTTAATCATTTGTACCTTATGTGTAGGGAAAAATTATAGTGTCTAATCATGCATCCAGATTTATTAAGGTTTTAATCTGCTATGGGAAAAATCAATGTCACATCAGAAAATGCTCTTATTTAGCTTTCAGAAATATTGAAAACAAAAAAAGGTCAATGATATTTTTAGTTGATATGGTACCCATATTGATTATAGAAAAATGTAGCATATTTTATGATATTTGATTACTTTTCCATGAACTTTTATGTTATGGTATCCATAGAAGTCTATTCCACTTAAAGTCCTAAAGATTAGATTTGTAAAAGTGATCTACAGTTCTTCTATTTTTCATTCCATTAAACTGTCAAAATTTGGTGGCATTTTAAGATGACTGTGGAGTAGCCAGAAGCTCAATCTGCTCTTTCCCATCCCTGGACTGGACTTACAGCTAAAGCACAGAGCAATCAACTTGAAGAAACACTTGAAGTGTAGCTGATCTGAAATGTAATAAACAGGAGCACAGAGCAAATCAGGAGGAGACACAGAGAGGGTGAGTTACTTGTGTAGGTGTGGTGGCTGGAAAGCCAGAGAGATAGTGTGACAGCCGAGCTCCCTTTCCCTGGGAGTGAGGGGTCTCAGCCCCACACAGGGATTCCTTTTCCACAATAACAGACAGGAAGGGGAGCCCACTTAGCATTGGGTGGTGGAAATCAGTGGGGATTTGATCCACCTGGGAGACTCAGACCTCACCAACCTGGGGAAGGAGAGATCCAATTGTTACACCATCAGCTGAGAAGTTCTGTCTGGTCTGTGACAGCTGGAGGGGCCATGTGGCAGGGCTTGGGTCGACAAAGGGGTCTGCTAGGTACACCCAACAGTGGCTTTTAGGGGCCCGCTATTTTCTGGAAGGATTTTGGGTAGAGAACCAGTGGGAGACTAGACTGTGAGGCTTGAGAAAGAGAGTTGGTCTTGCCCACCTGGACTGCATGGGTGGTGTCCCTCCACCCACCTGCTAAACTCCTCAGTGTGCCTCCTTCTGCTGTGTTCCCAGGCAAAGGGAAAAGGTACTGAGCTGGAAATTTATGTCTAGCCTGCTTGGTTTGACAATGTGTGGGAAGTGGACATTTGACCTGTATGGAACCTGGGTGGAGCTGGGAGTTTCAGCCCTGCCCTGGCATGGTTGGCCATGTAGAGAGATTGGAAAGCCAAGCAGAAGTGCCAGGGAGCCATGCAGAGCTAGTTTACTTTTGTTTGTTTGTTTGTTTTTTGTGTGTGATTATATCTCTTTGGAAGGCTTCTGTCCAGGAGTCAGACATGCATGGGCTGGCTCTAGGGCTGCATTACAGGGAAGCTCCAAGCTCCCAAGCAAGTCCCCTTGTGTGGCCCAAAGAAAGAAAGAAAGTGTCTGCCCCCATGCTATAGTTTATAGTCATCACCCCCTAAAGGAGACTATTTGAATCACCAATGCCAGGTTCCAGTTACCCCCACTGAATTCAATTTGGTGGGGTCCGGCGGAGGAGAACAGCTCAGAGCTGGGACATTCTAAGTGAAAGATTCAAGGCAGACTCAACTTCTGGACTCCAGAGACTGCGCCAACTGGATTACTAAGGGCTCCACAATGCCTAGCGAACTTTGAACAGGTTGCTGAGGAACAGGTAGGGACAGCATCTGACATTGACTTGCACCAGAGAACCTCCTGGGAGGCTTGGGATCAGCACATCAAGTTGCCAGCTTCAGAAAACATTGGAGCAGTATCCAACAAGTTTCAAAAATAGTATATCTAAAGGGTGATTGCAACAGGCACAAAAATCTCCTGAGGCACCCCCCCCTTCTTTTCTTAATTATTTCTTATTTTTTCTTTTCTATTTCATTTTTTTGTTTTTTTCATCTCTTTTCTCTTTCCTTTTTTTATCCCATTTTCCTCTTTTCAATACTTATTCATTTTTTTTGTTTTTCTTTCCCTATTCTATATTTTATTTTTACTTTAATTTATTTGTCTTTTTCCTCTTCTTTCTTTCACCTCTTTTTCATTACTTTTTTATTCCCTAATTCTTTTTTTTATTTCTTTATTGTCTAAAGTATTACATATAATATTACACATGTCTCCTTTATCTGCCATTGACCTCTCCCTGGCCACTCCCACCTTCCAGCACATGCCCTTACCCCCATAGTGTCTGTGTCCATTGGTTATGCTTATATGCATGCATACAAGTCCTTTGTTTGATATCTTACCTTTCCCCGCTGCCTTCCCTCTGAAGTTTGACGGTCTGTTTGATGCTTCTCTGTCTCTGGATCATTTTTGTTCATCAGTTTATGTTGTACATTATATTACACAAATGAGTGAGATCATGTAATATTTCTCTTTCTCCAAACGGCTTATTTCGCTTAGCATAATACTCTCCAGGTTCATCCATGCTGTTGTGAATTGTAAGAGTTCTTTCTTTTTTACAGCAGTGGAATATTCCATTGTGTAGATGCACCACAGGTTTTTAATCCACTCATCTGCTGATGGGCTCTTAGGCTGTTTCCAAATTTTAGCTATTATAAATTGTGCTGCTAAGAACATAGGGGAGCATATGTCCTTTCTGATTGGTGTTTCTGGTTTCTTGGAATATATTTCTAGAAGTGGGATCACTGGGTCAAATGGGAGTTCCATCTTTAATTTTTGAGGAAACTCCATACTGTTTTCCACAGTGGCTGCACCAGTCTGCATTACCACTAACAGTGCAAGAGGGTTCCTTTTACTCCACATACTCCACAAACCAGCACTTGTGGTTTGTCGATTTGTTGATAGTAACCATTCTGACAGGTATGAGATGGTATCTCATTGTTGTTTTGATTTGCATCATTCAGATGATTAGTGACTTTGAGCATGTTTTCATATGTCTCTTGGCCTTCTATATGTCCTCTTTGAAAAAAGTGTCTTTCTAGGTCCTTTGCCCATTTTTTGATTAGATTGTTTATCTCCCTTTTGTTAAGATATATGAGTTCCCTATAAATTTTGGAGATTAGGCCCTTATCTGATATAACATTGGCAAATATGTTCTCCCACGCAGTGGGCTTTCTTGTTGTTTTGTTGATGGTTTCTTTTGCTGCACAGAAGCTTTTTATTTTGATGTAGTCCTGTTTACTTTCTCCTTAGTTTCCATTGCCCTAGGAGCTGTATTGGTAAAGATATTGTTAATATCGTTACAACATATGTCTGCTATTTTGCTGCCTATGAATTCTTCTAAGGTCTTTATGGTTTCTTGTCTTACATTTAAGTCCTTTATTTTCAGTTGATTTTTGTGTCTGGTGTAAGTTAGTAGTCTAGTTTCTTTCTTTCTTTCTTTCTTTCTTTCTTTCTTTCTTTCTTTCTTCCTTTCTCTTTCTTTTTTTCTTTCTTCTTTCTTTCTTTCTTTCTTTTTGCATGTATCTGTCCAATTTTCCCAACACCATTGATTGAAGAGATTGACTTGACTCCACTGTATGCTCTTGCCACCTTTGTGAAATATGAATTGAGCATAATGGCTTGGGTCAATTTCTGGGTTCTCTGTTCAGTTCCATTGGTCTATATGTCTGTTTTTGTGCCAGTACCAGGCAGTTTTCAGAACAGTGGCCTTGTAATATAGCTTGATCTAATTCTTTTTTGTTTTTTGACTTTTCTTTCATTTTTTAAAAAAAATTAATATATTTTTTTAATTTATTTTAGAGAGAGAAAGGGAGAAAGAGAGAGAGAGGGAGGGAGGGGGGAGATGTGAGAGAGAAACATTGATCAGTAGCCTCTGTATGTGCCCTGACTGGGGATTAAACTTGCTAAATTGGCATGTGCACTGACAGGGAATTGAAGCTTCTATATTTTGTTGTATGGGACAATGCTTTAACCAACTGAGTCACACCGGCCAGGGCTGTTTCTTGTCTGTATTAATTTTTTTCTGTTTGGTTTTTTGTCTTTTTTTATTTTCTTATTCTTTTTTTGTAGTTGTTTATGTTGTGTTTTTTTGTGTGTGTGTTGTTTTCTGTTTTATTTCATTTTTGTCTAGATTTCTTTTGCTAGCATCTATACAACAGTTTGCACGACATGATTGGTCTTGAGCCTCACAGTTAGGCAGAATGAGAGTGAAGCTTACCCATGAAAGGGACAACAGCAATTAGGATCCAATTAAAATAGGAGGGCCTACATAATTCACACAAGGGATATTCCTCAAGCACCCAGCTCAAGAGATCAAGGAAACTGCACCACTGAGTCCCATAGGACACCTACTACAGAAGGCTACACCACCAAAGCAGGTAGTCATAGCAGTTCAACTTAATCCATAGAAACAAACAAAAAGAGATAGTCATAGTGGGGAGACAAGGAAACAGGCCCACAATAAAAGAACAGAAGAAATCTTCAAGAAAAGTGCTGAATGAAATGGAGGAAACCAGTTTGTGAGAGAGTTAAAAGTAATCATTATAAGGATGCTGAACAGCATAAAAAAGAACATAGAAACAGTGAAAAATAATCAGTGGAAAATGAAGAATAACACAACAGAAATTAAGAATATAGTGGAAGAATAAACAGTAAGTTGGATTAAGCAGAGGATCGAATTAGTTAATTAGAAGAAATCACTCAATCAGAGCAGCAACAAGAAAAAGAACAATTCAAAAGCATGAGGATAGCCTGGTCAGTGTGATTTAGTGGTTGATCATTGATCTATGAACCAGGAGGTCAAGGTTTGATTTCTGGTGAGGGCATATGCCTGGATTGTGGGTTTGATCCCAGTATGGGGCATGCAGGAGGCCGCCAATCAATGATTTTCTCTCATCATTAGATGTTTCTCTCTCTCTCTCTCCCTCTCCCTTCCTCTATAAAATCAATAAAAATATATTTTTTAAAAAGCAGGAGGATAGTTTAAGGGAACTTTGGGACAATATAAAATGTAACAACACGTGCATCATACGAGTACTAGAAGGAGAATAATGTGGGCAAAGGATAGAGAATGTGTTTAAAGTATTAATAACAGAAAACTAACCTAATCTAGTGTAGGAAAAAAATTACACAAGTTCAAGAATCAAAGACAGTCCCAATCAACATGAAGCCAAAGACATACCATAATTAAAATGGCAAAGGTTAATGACAAAGAGATAATCTTAAAGGCAGCAAGAGAAAGACAGTTAATTACCTAAAATGGAATTCTCATAGCCTATCAGTTGATTTCTCAACATGAAAACCACAAGCCAAAAGAGAATGGCATGAAGTATGCAAAGTAATGAAAAGCAAGGATATGAAAACAAGATTACTCTATCCAGCAAGGCTATCGATTAAAATTGAAGGTGAAATAAAGAGCTTTCCAGAAAAAAAAAAAGAGGCTAAATGGGTTCATTACCACCAAACCTGCATTGCTAGAAATATTAGAGGGTCTACTGTAAGAAGAGGAAGAAATATATAGAGATACAGAGGCATAAGGAATAAAAATGGTAATAAATAAGTACTTATTCCATAGTAACTTTAAATTTAAGTAAATTAAATACGCTAATCAAAATAACAGGGTAGCTGAATGGAAAAAAAAAAAGAAAACACTACATGATTTATATATATGCTGTCTACAAGAGACCCACCTCAAAACAAAAAATTCACAGAGGCTGAAAGTGAAGATATTCACTGCAAATAGAAACAAACAAACACACAAAAGCTGAGGTAGAAATCCTTAAATTTGGCAAAATAGCCTTAAAACAAAGGCCATAAAATGAGACAAAGGATTTCCTAGCCAGTTTTGCTCAGTGGATAGAGTGTTGGCCCACAGATTGAAGGATCCTGGGTTTTATTCCAGTCAAGGACACATACCTCAGTTGCATGATCAATCCCTGGCCTTAGTCCGCGTGTGGACAGAAAGCAACCAGTCGATGTGTCTCTTTCACATTGATGATTCTCTATCTGTTTCTCCCCTTCCCTCCCACTCTAAAAAACAATGGAAAAATATCCTCAAGTGAGAATCAATAAAAAAAAAAAATGAGACAAAGAACACTACATAATACACCCAATATAGGAACAACTAAATATATATATATTTTTTAAAACCTCTTGGAGGACTTTAAGGGAAAGATCTGCAGCAATACAATCATAGTTGGGGACATTTGCACCCGACTGACATAACTAGACAGATGTTTCAGATGAAAATCAACTGGGAAACAGCAACTTTATAAGGCACACTAAATCATCTGGATTTAATTGATATTTACAGAACATTTCATCCCAAAGCAACAGAATATACATTCTTTTCAGGTGCACATGGATATTCATAAAGATAGCCCACATGCTAGAAAAAAAAAAGTCTTAACAAATTCAAGAAGATTGAAAACAAAGGAAGCAATAGATTGCAGCGAGGGAGTTGCTCTGCTACATACGAAACCCCAACCCAGAAGCAGGTCGTCTACAAATGGTTTAGCACCAAGGGCCAATGGCCGGCAGCCAGCCAGGGGAGGGACTGCAGGCGGTTGGCCAGCCATGAGAGGTTGGCTGTGGGAGTGCTCTGACCACCAGGGGGCAGCTCCTGCATTGAATGTCTGCCCCCTGCTGGTCAGTGTGCATCATAGCAACTGGTCAACTGGTCATTCCGGTCGTTTGGTTGTAATGGTAGCTTAGGCTTTTATATATATAGATGTTTATATATATAGGTGGAAAGTGGGTGAAACAAATATGGAATTCTCTGTACTATTTTTGCAATTCTTTTATAAGTCTAATATTAGCTTGAAATAAAAAAAATAAAGTATAGAGAAAAGGTCAAGTTTAAATGGCCTCCACTTTTGATATTAGAAGAAATTGGTTTTTATTAATGTATAATTGAAAATATACATTTATAAACAGTGGATGTGTTGAAATTCAAATCTTTTAGACTACTTTGTATTCATAATTTTTATTCAAAATATTTCCACAGGAAACTTATATGCTATTTTAGTATTGATTGCTTGTTTGGTTTACAGAATGGGTTCAGGTTTGCTCCAAACTAAACTAAGACACAGGAATTTCGGTAGTCCCTCAATTTAATATGCATCTTTTGTAATGATTTTCCACATGATTATCACAAATATCCATTGAAAACCACAAAGCTGTCAATCAGACAATGCAAAGGAGTCAAGGCCATAGTATTATCTGCTGGCGAGGAGAATTACATTGTTCATTTGCCTGTAATTTGTTATTTCAAGGTATATGATCATCATGTTGTTAGAGGCTTGAATTCTGACAGAAAAGTAGGAAATGAAGAGAGAATGAGGGAGAAAATTGGAATAATTTAACTACTTTATGATCACTTAAACATTTAGAAAATATATGCCACAAAAATCTCATGGCACCATTAATCTAATATTTTTCAATATCTGAAGGGAATAATGTTGATATAGCAAAAAGCAGCCAATCAATGGAAAGCAGTGGTCTTAGACAAGGTATTCTAGGGATTTCATGCCTGTAGTTAAAGTGTAGGGAGGATTTCTTTTAATCTTGAATATTAGTGAATTGGAGGTAGCAGTTACTAATGTTACTGTTTTAAGGTAATGAGTCAAACATTCAGTAAGTGCTTCAAGGATCAGTGACTTTACAAAGACTTAAGAGTATGTTTCCTTTAGAAGGCGTTGAAATAACTTCCAAGACTCATTTGCTTAAGTACATGAGAAAAGGATAAATACATATAATTTAAATAATAAAAATGATACCCAATAGTTTGAATTGACACACAACTAATACAACCTGACCCATTTTCCCTACTCATATTCCTGATTCCTGTTATCCTGCTTATTTATGTAAAATAAATAGCTTACTTTATGCTATATTTGCTTTATTGTCTTTATTTTTAGCTAGAATTCATATCCTTGAGGTTTTTATTTGTGCAACGATGTTGTGTGTGTGGACAGTGTGACTCAATGCTGCACAATTACAAGAATCATATTATGGTGAACAGAGTGGTAACAATTGGATATGCTGTGCCAATTTAGTATTGTCTCTTTATTAGATTTAGGTCCCTTTAAGTATGCTGTATATCAAAAAGTTATTTTCCAAATTTTACTTTTTTAACAATGTGAATCCTGTGTTCATTACTGTGTATTCAGTCCCAAACAGTACCTAAATTATAGTTGTTCTTCAATAAATACTTATTGAATGAGTAAATAAAGAAAATACCAAAGTAAGACTGTCAAAATTCATCATAGAAAACATAGGATTGATTAAATAAATGAGAACTGTAATCAGTGAGTTTAATAATTCATAGAAAAGAAAAATAGTTTCCCATTAGAGTTGATTAGAAAGCTTTCCTGGGAAAAGTAAAAGTTTTTTTTGTTTTTGTTTCTTTATTTTTTAAATATATTTTATTGATTTTTTTATAGAGAGAAAGGGAGAAGGAAAGGAATAGAGAGTTAGAAACATCGATGAGAGAGAAACATCAATTCAGCTGCTTCCTGCACACTCCCTACTGGGGATGTGCCCGCAAGCAAGGTACATGCCCTTGACTGGAATCTCACCTGGGACCCTTCAGTCCACAAGCCCACGCTCTATCCACTGAGCCAAACCAGTCAGGGTAGAAGTAAATGTTTTTAAGAATAATTTTTTTATAAAATTTTACATACATTTTTGGATGACTTTTTGCCTTATTTCTAAATAATTCATACTATTATTTACATAGAATTTTTCATTAAGTGATCCAAACTTTTATTTAAGTAAACTTACAACCTACTAAGACTAAATTATGAAGAAATAAAAATCTAAACAAACTTATTATTAGTAAGGAGATTCAATTAGTAATCAAAGCCTCTTAACAAAGAAAAGCCCAGGACTTCACTGGTGAATTATATTAACATTTAAAGAAGAATTAACACCAATCCTTCTCAAATATTCCAAAATATGAAAGAAGAAGGAAACACTTCCAAATTTACTTACATGGTCAATATTACCCTGATACCAAAACCTGACAAGGAAACTATAAGAAAAGAACATTAGGCCAATAACCCTAATGAATATAGATGAAAAAATCCTCAGCAAACCAAATTCAACAATATATTCAAAGATCATTCATTATAATTAAGTGTGATTTATTCTAGGAATGCAAGGATAGTTCAAAATCTCAAAATTAACCAATGCGATACATCACAATAACAAAATAAAGAATATCATATGATTATCTCAATAAATGCAAAAAAGCACTTTATAAAATTTAACATCCATTCTAATAGATACAAACTCTCAACATATCTCAGTATAATAAATATCATATATGAGAAGCCCACAGCCATACTCAATAGTAAAATGTTGAAAATTTTTCTATAAGATTAGAAGCAAAGATGCCCCCCTGCCACTTTTAGTCAACAAAGTATTATTAGAAGTCCAAGCCAAAGCAATTAGGCAAAAAAAAGGAAAAGAAAGAAGAAAGAAAGAAAGAAAAAAAGAAAGAAAGAAAGAAAGAAAGAAAGAAAGAAAGAAAGAAAGAAAGAAAGAAAGAAAGAAGAAAGAAAGAAAGAAAGAAAGAAAGAAGAAAGAAAGAAAGAAAGAAAGAAAGAAAGAAAGAAAGAAAGAAAGAAGAAAGAAAGAAAGAAAGAAAGAAAGAAAGAAAGAAAGAAAGAAAGAGAAAGAAAGAAAGAAAGAAAGAAAGAAAGAAAGAAAGAAAGAAAGAAAGAAAGAGAGAGAGGAAGAGAGGGAGGAAGGGAGGAAGGGAGGGAGCGAGGAAGGAAGGAAGGAACGAAGGAAGGAAGGAAAGAAGAAGAAGAAGAAAGAAAGAAAGAAAGAAAGAAAGAAAGAAAGAAAGAAAGAAAGAAAGAAAGAAAGAAAGAAAGAAGAGGTATCCAAATGAAAAAGGAAGAAAAAAGTCTCTATTTGCAGATGACATGATATTATATTCAGAAAATCTAAAATAATTTATTTAAAACTATTAAAACTACTTAATGATTTAAGTAAAAGTAACAAAAGATACGAAATCAATATACAAAAATAATTTTTCCTATACATTAACAACAAACTATCAGAAAGAGGCATTAAGAAAATCTTATTTACAATTGCAACCAAAAATAATAAAATATCCAGGAATAAATTTAACTAAGGAGGTGAAAGAACTATACACTGAAAACTATAAGCCACTGATAAAAGATATTCAAGGTTCCAAGATGATGAGAAATAGGTAAAAACAACACACACCTCTTCCTGCTACCAAACCAGAGCTATAGCTAAAATTTAGACCAATCAACCTGAATGAACAACAGAAGGACACCTGAACAGGAGGTTTATATCCCAGGATTTAACAAAAAGAAGCTACAAAGAGACTGGTAAGAAGGGTGAAGATGGGGAAAGTATTGGTCCCTGCACCCAGGGACAATGGCTGTGAAGCCAGAGAAATACTGTGGCTGCAAAAGCCCCTCCCAGAAGAAAGTGGAGTCTCAATTCCATGTGGGGACCCCCAAAGCAGAACACTAGGGCCTAGAAGAAGAGCCTGCATAGCATTTGGCAGCAAAAATAAGCAGAGACCTTGTCCCCTGGAAAGAGGGAGTCTGCTTGAATCATGGATGATTTCTTTAATGGCTAACACACAGGAATTCACTCTTGGACACTCACACAGGGTTCTGGTAGAAGGAAGGAGAATCAGGGTACAGAGAAGCCATAAAAAGAAGATCTGGGTGTCAGAGCTCTAGAGATCTGGAAGGTAGACTTCTGATGTCCTAGTCCTGACTCAACATCCCACATAACTCTTGGGTGCCATCTTCTAGAGTCCAGTACTTCTATTCTTACAGTACCAGCTGGAGAAAGTGCACTAACCCTTTTCTCCAAATATTGGTGACACCACCCTGTCAAGCTTGAGTCCAGCATAAAGGACTTTTGACGTACCCAAAAGGGACCTAAAGTGCACTTTTTTTTTCTGAAAAAAACTGTAGACAGAAGTTTAGATGAACATTGAACTGAGTGGTTTGGGAACAAGAGTCAATCTTTCTCCCTATCTCACAGGTTAGGCAGGTGCCATTCCCAACTGAAGGTACCCTGGTCAAGGTCTCATGCAGCAGGCAGCTATGGAGCTAGGGGGAGTGTAAGCCTCCCTTCAGAATCTCTGGCAGGGCACCACACAGCTAGGAGGTGATTAGCTAGCTCTCCTCCTGAAGGCCAAGAGCCTACACAATCCCCAACAAAGGGCAGCTTGTATTTGCATTTCCAAAATCTGCTGGCACTTCCTTCCAAGTGCAGTCCTACAGGGGGAAGGACATGCAACTCAGAACTGGGAAATTTGGAGCAACCCCCTCACAGGCCTCCATCAGGGCTTCTGGCAGTGAGCTACAGAGTAAGAAGGAAGTAAGAAGTTCTCTCCCCTCCCAAGGGTCAGTACCAACCCAAGCTGAGAGACAGCCTTGATTATTCCACCAAGCCCCAGAGACACCTTCATGCAGCTGCAGCCTTGCAGAGGAAAGGGGGCACAACTCGAAACTGGGACATCTGTTGTGACCCACTCAGTACCTCTCTTCAGAGTCTCTGATAGGGTGGTGCTGAGCTAGGAGGTGGCAGCTATATCCCCTCTCAAGGGCCAAGGACTCACACCACCCCAATCAAAGGGCAGATTGGTTGTCTTCCCTAATCCTGATGATTCCATCCTGCTAAACTAATTTCCACAGGGCAATTCCACCCATGAACAGGCTAACAATAATCAGCTCCCAATTACAATAGGAGGGTCTACATAACCCACACAATGTACATTCCTAAACCATCCAGCTCAGGAGATCAAGGAGGCTGCACCACTCATTCCCATAGGATACTTACTACAGAAGGCCCTTCCATGGAAACCGGGAGTCATAGCAGTTCTAGTTAATATATAGAAACAAACACCAAGAGGCAGCTAAAATGGGGCAACAAAGAAATAACCCCAAATGAAAGAAAAGGAAGTATATTCAGAAAAAAACCTAAATGAAATGGAGGCAAGTAAATTTCAGGCACAGAGTTCAAAATCCTGGTTATAAGGATGCTCAAACAACTTAGTTATAACTACAAGGAACATAGAGGGAACTACATCAACATGAAAAAGAACATAGAAACTATGAATAATAACTATTCAGAAACAAAGAATCCCATATCTGAATTAAGTACACACTGGAAGGAATTAAAAGTAGGCTGGATGAAGTGGAGGACCTACGTCAGCAATTTAGAAGACAAAGTAAAAAACAAACAAACAAAAAAACACGCAATCAGAGTAACAAAAAGGAAAACAAATTAAAAAGAACAAGGATAATTTAAGGGAACTTTGGGACAACATGAAACTTAAGCATACATCCACATCATAGGGATACGGGATACCAGAAGGAGAAGAAAACGAACAAGAAATAGAGGCCCTATTTGAACAAATAATCACAGAAAACTTCCCTAATATTGGGAAAAAAATAGTTATACAAGTTCAGGAAACACAAAATATCCCAATCAAGATGAAAACAAAAAAGACTCACACCAAGACAATAATTAGAATGTCCAAGGCTAGAGACAAAGAGATAATTTTAAAGGAAGCAAGAGAGAGTCAGTTAGTGACCTATAAGGGAGCCCCCATGAGGCTGTCAATGGATTTCTCAACAGAAACCTTTCTGGCCAGAAGGGATTGTCATGAAGTATTCAAGTAATGAAAAACAAGAACCTATAGCCAAGCCTGCTCTATCCAGCAAGGCTATCTTAAAATTGAAGGTATTATAAAGAACTCCCAAACAAAAGAAGGCCAAAGGAGTTTGTTAGGTTAGGTGGCTCAGGAGGCTGCAAAGGAAATAAAGAGAGTTGATCAGAAAAGGAAGGAAGGAAAGTTTATTCTGCGTCCCCGGGAGACCCACGTACCCCCAAGGACAGGGCACGTGGATTCACACCAACAGGGAGGGGGCGCTTTTTTTATACTGCGGTTGGGTGAGGGGCGGGGACATGAGCTGAGGTATTCTCTACCGCAGGGATCATCACCATCACGGCATTCAACTAAGGAATTCTCTGCTGCAGGGGATGGGCGGGGGTATTCAGAAAGAAGTCAGTATCTGTGTGGGGGTATGTGGATTAAGGGAGAAGAAGCCGATATCTGTGTCTGGCATGTTGATCTATGATAAATTCCAGGGGAAGTCCATTGTCTCATCACATGTCTGCATGTATCCGATCCTGGGCTCTCTCCGACCTAACAGAGTTCAGTACCACCAAACTAGCATTGCAAGAAATGCTAAAGGTAGTGCTTTAAGAAGAGGAAGAGATAGAGAGAAAAAGGAACATAGGCAGAAAGAAAAAATGGCAATAAGTAAGTATA
The DNA here is from genome assembly GCF_028538775.1 of Myotis yumanensis. Lineage (NCBI taxonomy): Eukaryota > Metazoa > Chordata > Mammalia > Chiroptera > Vespertilionidae > Myotis > Myotis yumanensis. Next base: position 108,180,749 of record NW_027223753.1, on the reverse strand, counting down.
CATCATTTATAACCTTAAATGTAAATAGATTAAATGTTCCAGTCAAAAGATATATGGTAGCTGAATACATACAAAAAACACTACCCACATATATGTGGTCTACAAGTGACCCAGCTGAGAACAAAACATTCACACAGGTTGAAAATGAAGGGAAAGAAACAAATACTCCATTCAAATGAGAAAAAAAAAAAGCTGGGGTAGCATACTTATTTGTGACAAAATAGACTTAAAAACAAAGTCATTAAAAGAGACAAAGATTGCCAGAAGCTGGTCCATCCTTGCTGCTTGACACAGTCGCTGCAGGAAAGAAACATCTGCACAGCATATGTTTCAAGGGACCTGGCGTATATAGCATACTGTTCTTAATATGTTTGCTCCCCTTAGCGCTATGTGTTTTAACCAAGGTCACCTCTCCGAGAAAGGCTGTTTCCCCAGGTAGGGATTTTTCCCTGAAGTTAGTTAGGGGATAAAACCCCTTAACTAAGTGCCAGGCGGGTAGTTAATCACTTTAACTGCAAACAATCTCGCTTAAGCTACATAATCTTTACTCTCTGGAATGGAGATAAGAAACGCCCTAACCTTTGCAATAGAAATTGACAGGATTAAAATCAACTGGTATAAATACAGATGTAACAAGACAATAAACACCAGAACTTGGCTGGAGATCCTGGCTAGAAATCCTGGCTAGGCTGCTGATCAACTGAATGCTGTCTCTGTGTCATTCCTTCTTCGCTGACTCCGTCCACACCTTTGGGGATCCCTGACCTGCTAGGGTTGGACCCCAACAAAAGATCCCTAGCCAGTTTGGCTCAGTGGATAATACAGTGTTGGCCTGTGAACTGAAGTTGTCCGGGTTTGATTCCAGTCAATGGCATGTACCTTGGTTGCAGGCTCCTCCCCAACCCAGGCCCTGGTCAGGGCTCGTGCCAAGCAGTATATTTCTCTCACATCAATGTGTCTTTCTGTCTTTCCCTCTCTTTTCCACTCTCCCTAAAAAAAAAAAATCAATGGGAAAATATCCTCTGGTGAAAATTAATGAGAGAGAGAGAGAGAGAGAGAGAGAGGTTACCTAATGCTAAAGTGATCAATCCAATAAGAGATATAACCCTTATAAACATATAGTATATACACCCAATATAGGAGAAACTAAATATACTTTTAAAAAATCGGTGGACTTTATGGGGGAGATTTAAACCAATAAAGTAATAATAGGGGGTTTTAACACCCCACTTTCCTCAATGGTTAGATCTTCCAGATTAAAAATCAACAAGGAAACAGAGACCTTAAATTAGAAACTAGATCTAATGGATTTGATATTTATAGAACATTTCATCCCAAAGCAGCAGCAAATACATTCTTCTAAAGTGCACATGGGTCATTCACAAAGATAGACATCATGTTAGACACAAAACAAGTCTCTACATGTTCAAGATGATTGAAATCATATCAAGCATCTTCTCAGATCACAATGGCATGGAATTAGAAATCAACTACTATAAAAAAACTCTCAAAAACATTAAAACACATAAAAGCTAAATAGCATGTTATTGCGCAATGAATGGGTTATAAATGAGATCAAGGGAGAAATGAAAAACTTCCTGGAAGCAAATGAAAATGAATACACAACAACCCAAAATCTATGGGACACAGTGAAAGCAGTCTTAGGAGGAAAGTTTATAGCATTACAGGCCTACTTCTAGAAACAATAAAAAGCCCTGCGCCATTTGCTTAGTAGTTAGAGCTTTGGCTTGTCGACTGAAGGGTCACTGGAATGGGTTTGATACCAGTCAAGGGCATGTTCCTTGGTTACGGGCTCAGCCTCCCGGCTGGGTCGGGGCACTTGTGGGAAGCAAATAATTGATGTGTCTCTCTCATATAGATGTTCTCTCTGTGTGTGTGTGTGTGTCTCCCATTCTCTTCTATTCCCTCTAAAAAATCAATGTAAAAATATTCTTTGGTGAGGATTAACAAAACAACAACAAAAAAGAAACAAGAAAAAGCTCTAATAAAATATCTAACATTACAATTAAAAGAATTAGGAATAGAACAGCAAGTAAAGCCCAAACTAGAAGAAAAGAAATAATAAAGATCAGAGCAGAAATAAATGACATATAGACTAAAACAAAAACACAGCCCTGGCCGGTTTGGCTCAGTGGATAAAGTGTTGGCCTGTGGACTGAAGGGTCCCAGGTTCGATTCCGGTCAAGGGCATGTGCTAGGGTTGCGGGCTCGATCCCCAGAAGCCGGTGTGCAGGAGGCAGCCAATCAGTGAATCTCTCTCATCATTGATGTTTCCATCTCTCTCTCCCTCTCCCTTCCTCTCTGAAATCAATAAAAATGTATTTTAAAAAAATAATAAAATAAAACAAAAACACAGATCAAACAATTCTAGAGATGGTTCTTTGAAAAGATAAACAAGATTGATGAACCTTTAGCCAGACTCATCAAGAAATAAAGAGAGGACCCAAATAAATAAAATTAGAAATGAAATAGGTAATATAACAACTGTTACCACAGAAATACAAAGAATTGTATGAAAACACTATGAAAAACTATTTACCAACAAACTGGAAAACCTGGGCAAAATGGACAAATTCCTAGAAACATACAATCTTACAAAGGTCAATCATGAAGGATCAGAAAACCTGAATAGAGCAAGAACAACAAATGAAATTAAAGCAGTAATAAAATAAATAAATAAATAAATAAATAAATAAAACCTTCCAGCAAACAAAAGTCCTGGACTGAATGGATTTAAAGGAGAGTTTTACCAAACATTTAAAAAAAAAAAAAAAAAAAGATTTAACACATGTTCTCAAATTATTTCCAAACAATGAAAGAAGAGAGAAGACTCCCAAGCTCATTTTACAAGGTCAGAATTACCCTAATTACTCAACCAGAGAAACATACAGAAAGAAAATTATAGACCAGTAATCCTGATGAACATAGATGCTAAAATCCTCAACAAAATATTAGCACATTATAAGCAGAAATACATTAGAAAGATCATATACCATGAACAAGTGAGATGTATTTCTGGGGATGCAAGGCTGTATAATATTCGCAATCAATAAATATGATACATCACATAAAGAAACTGAAAGACAAAAATCACATGATTATATCAATAGATGCTGAAAAACACTTTTGACCAAATCCAACACCCTTTTTTGATAAAAACTCTCACCAAAGTGGGAATAGAGGGAAAAATTTCAACATATTAAAGGCCATATATAAAAACCTACAACTAGCCAGAGGGTCGGAGGGAGACCGCATGGCAGACAGCCGCGTCTCTTGGGACAGACACAGACCCTGACCGGGGTAAGGAGTTCCGCGGGTTTGCTGGCGCCAGGAGATTTGAGATTTGGATTTTGTGATTGCGGAGAACTGAGAATAAAGGGGGCATCCTGAGGAACTGACCGGACCATGCAGTGCCCATAAGAGAGTAGCGTTTCCCAGATCATGCAGTGCTGGTAAGAGAGGAGTGTTTCCCAGACCGGTAAGAGAGGAGCGTTTCCGAGGCCGGCCGGCGTTTGTCTGTTTCTTTGTTTTCACTGAACCCTGCTCATAGGACAGTTCGGATACAGACACTCACCTGTGCTGAAGAGAGGGTGAAGGTGCAGACGAGGGGAATCTGGGGAGAGGCTGAGGAAAGAGGGGGAGCCGGAGGAGGTGGCAGCGAATTGAGTGCTGAGACACCCCTGGGCCCAGGGCTGGGGCAGCCATTCCTCCAGAGGGTGGAATTCCTCCCCCCAGCCCCCCAGGCAAGGAGCACAGCCACACCCAGATTCCACCCTGTATGTGATAAAGGATTAAAACAAGCTGATTAGTCCCTGGGAGTTACCAGGGTCTGGCCTATAGAGGGATTTTCAGTCTCACCAACAACACAGAGCAGGGTAAGGATTAAAAAAGGATAGAGAAGCTGTATAGCCTCAGAGGCCAACCCAAAAACACTGCCACCCAGAGGCTGAGCCACAAACTGACTCTTAGGGGAATACAAATTAAGGCAGACTGGATCACAAATACGGCCTGCTTTAAAATCAGGACTGTGATTTACAACACGGAGGAACAGTGTAATGCAGGGAAATTCAACACTCTCCTAAATACCAGGCAGGACTAAGGCGAACCAGGCTGAAGAGTAGAAGAACCGAAAGACCATCACTACTGCAAATTTTTTCTTTTTCTTTTTCTTTTTTTTTAATTTTTTCACCTTTTTACTAAGAAACCAATTTTTTTTTCTCTTTTTCTTCTTTTTCCATCACCTGATTTTACCCTTTCAATTACCACATTTTTATTTTTAACCAGTATTATTACTGCTACCATTTTACCATTTTTTAAAGTGCCATTTTATTTTCTCTTTATTTTCTTTTGGGATTAGTGTTCTCCATTCTATTTTCATCGTTCCTTTAGCATTAATTTTCCCTATCTCAATTTCACCTCTTTGCTAAAACCCTCTTCCTTACTTTTCCCCTTTTGGTGTCCTGTTTCTCTTACCCTATTCCTGCTCCAGACGTTCCCAATTCCTTCTTTTTACCCCCTGTCTAATTCCACCCTACTTATATATCCTATTTCCAATCTACTGCTCTAAATCCTTATACACCTATTCTTTATCCTTCTTCACTTTCCAAACATTTTTTTTTTCTCTTATCTTTCTATTGTTTTCTTTATTGTTGAATATATTGGGCTTTTTTTTGTTTGTTTGTTTGTTTTGTTTTGTGTTTTTTCCTCTTTTTTAGGACTGGTTGTGAGGTTGTTTTTCTTTTTCTGTTTCTTTTTCTTTTTTTTTTCTGCTGGTTTTTCCCTTCCCTGCCCCACCCCACCCCGGTTATTTTTGTGCTTCTGTTTTCCCTTACCCCTCTGGATATTATTGGTGGTTTGTAGTTTGCATTCATCTCCAGGGATCTGTTGCTGGAATTTGTTGAGATTAGTGGCAGTTCTATTGGAGTTTGCTCCTCATACCAATAGTCTCTTCCCCGCTTCTACTTCATTCTCTTTTTTCGCTCTCTTTTTTTCCCCTCTTTTTTCCCAATTCTATTTTTGCACTCCTTTTTTGTTTGTTTTTTTCTTATTTTTCTTTTCTGTTCTCTCTTTTATCTTCTTCTCTTCTTTCTCCCTTATCCCCTAATTCTCTTAATTCGGGTGGTCACCTTTATTTGGGGTTATTAATATTGTGAATATACTTGTGTTCAGTGCCTGGTACGTTGTGCCTTGCTCTGTTGTATTTTGTGCCTTTAAATCAACGCAGCAGATCCAAGCAACAGCAGCCCCCTGATCACCGCAGTCTCCTGATCACCACAGCCTCCTGATCACCACACCCTCTGTCTGTGGAACAGCAGCTGTACGTGAAGCCTCCCCCCACCAGCCAGAAGAGCCAACACAGCTGTGAACAACACCCACCAGAGGAGCTGCTGCCAACTGGAAAGCAGCTGCTACCGCAACCGTCTGAGCAGCAACCACAACCCAAGGAGCCCCTGCCACCCAGGGAGCAGCCACTGAACATCTCAACATCTACATATGTCAGCGAGATCAAACATGGGTAGGCAAAGAAACCCCCAAAGGAAAGAAAAGGAGGACTCGCCAGAAAAGCAGCTAAGTGAGAGAGAGATATGCAACATGACGGAAAAAGAATTCAGAATAAGGTTCCTAGAGTACATGCACCAGATGTTCAAGAAGCAAGAAGAAACAGATGAAAAACTCAACTACTTATGCAAGAAGCTAGAAGAAACAGATGAAAAAATCAACAACTTAAGTAAGTCCCAAGAAGAAATGAAGAGCGACATAGCTTCAATAAAAAACTCTATTGAAAGTATCAAAAGTAGACTGGGAGAAGCAGAGGACCGAATTAGTGAATTAGAAGACAAGGAAGCAAAACACACTCAAACTGTACGGCAAATGGAGAAAAAAATTAAAAGACAGGAGGAGAGCCTAAGGGAGCTTTGGGACAACATGAAACGAAACAACATACGAATAATAGGGGTGCCAGAACAACAGAAAGATGAACATGGATTAGAAAACCTATTCGAAGCAATAATATCAGAAAACTTCCCTGAGGTGGGGAAGAAAAAAGTCACACAAGCCCAGAGAGTCCCAAACAAGGTGAACCCGAAAAGACCCACACCAAGACACATCATAATTACCATGGCAAATGTTCAGGATAAAGAGAGAATCTTACAGGCTGCAAGAGAGAGACGGAAAGTAACATACAAGGGATCTCCCATTAGATTATCAAATGATTTCTCAACAGAAACACATCAGGCCAGAAAAGAATGGACGGAAATCTACAAAGTGATGCAAAGCAAAGGACTGAATCCAAGAATACTCTATCCAGCAAGGCTATCAACAAAATTGAAGGGGAAATAAGAAGCTTCACAGACAAAAAAGGGCTAAGGGAGTTTATCACCACCAAGCCAGACATGCAAGAAAAGCTAAAGGGACTGGTGTAAATAGAAGAAATAACAACCTCAGAAAGAAAACAGCCACACACACAAAAAGAAATGGCTACAAACAAGTACCTTTCAATAATAACTTTAAATGTAAACGGACTAAATGCTCCAACCAAAAGACATTGAGTGGCTGAATGGATAAAAAAACATGACCCATACATCTGCTGTCTACAAGAGACCCACCATTAGAAGGGACTCACACAGACTGAAAGTGAAGGGATGGAAAAATATCTTTCACACAAATGGAAAGGAAAAGAAAGCTGGGGTAGCAATACTTATATCGGACAAAATACATCTCAAAGTGAAGGCCATATCCAGAGATAAGGAAGGCCACTTCATAATACTAAAGGGATCAATACAACAAGAAGATATAACCCTGGTAAACATATATGCACCCAATGCAGGAGCACCCAAATTCATAAAAAAACTCCTGGAAGATATCAAAGGAGAGATCGACAACAATACAATCATAGTAGGGGACTTTAATACACCACTGACATCACTGGATAAGTCCACTAGACAAACAGTCAGCAAAGAAACAGCAATCCTAAATGACTCACTAGATCAGATGGACTTAATTGACATCTTCAGAACACTCCACCCCAAAGCCATGGAACATACATTCCTCTCAGGTGCTCATGGGACATATTCAAAAATAGACCACATATTGGGTCACAAGCAAAGTCTCCACAAATTCAAGAAGATTGAAATCATAAAAAGCTTCTTCGCAGACCACGATGGCATAATGTTAGAAATAAACTACAATAAAAACAACCCAAAATACTCAAACACTTGGAAGCTGAATAGCATGTTATTAAATATTGATTGGGTTACCGATGACATCAAAGAAGAAATTAAAAACATCCTGGACACTAATGACAATGAAAACACAACAATCCAAAACCTCTGGGACACAATGAAAGCAGTCCTGAGAGGAAAGTTTATAGCTCTACAGGCCTATCTCAAAAAACAAGAAAAAATGGTAGTAAATCATCTAACTCTACAACTCAAAGAATTAGAAAGAGAGCAACAAGAAAACCCCAGAGTGAGCAGAAGGAAGGAGATAATAAAGATTAGAGCAGAAATCAATGAAATAGAGACCAAAAAAACAATACAGAAAATCAATGAAACCAAGAGCTGGTTCTTTGAAAGGATAAACAAGATTGACAAACCCCTAGCCAGGCTCACCAAGAAGCAAAGAGAGAGGTCCCAAATAAACCAAATCAGAAATGATAGAGGCGAAATAACAACAGACCCCACAGAAATACAAATGATTGTTAAACAATACTACGGGCAACTCTACTCCAACAAACTAGACAACCTGGAGGAAATGGACAAATTCCTAGAAAAATACAACATTCCAAAACTCAATCAGGAAGAATCTAAAAACCTCAATAGGCCAATAACTATGGAAGAAATTGAAGCAGTCATCAGAAAGCTTCCAGCAAACAAAAGCCCAGGGCCAGACAGATTCACAGGGGAGTTCTACCAAACATTCAAGGAAGAACTAAAACCTACCCTCCTCAGACTACTACAAAAAATTCAAGAGGAAGGAATGCTTCCAAGCTCATTCTATGAAGCCAGCATCACCCTAATACCAAAACCAGGTAAAGACATCACAATGAAAGAGAATTACAGGCCAATATCCCTCATGAACATAGATGCCAAAATCCTCAACAAAATCTTAGCAAATCGGATCCAGCAGTACATCAGAAGGATCATACACCATGACCAAGTAGGATTTATCCCAGAGATACAAGGATGGTACAACATCCGTAAATCAATAAATGTGATACATCACATAAACAAATTGAAAGAAAAAAACCACATGGTCATATCAATTGATGCAGAAAAAGCATTCGACAAAATCCAACACCCATTTTTGATAAAAACTCTCAGAAAGGTGGGAATAGAAAGATCATACCTCAACATAATAAAAGCCATATATGACAGGCCCACAGCCAACATCATACTCAATGGACAAAAACTAACACCATTTCCCCTAAGAACAGGAACAAGACAGGGATGCCCACTCTCACCACTCCTATTCAACATAGTAGTGGACGTATTAGCCATTGCAATTAGGCAAGAAGAAGAAATAAAAGGCATCCAAATTGGAAAAGAGGAAGTAAAACTGTCCTTATTTGCAGATGACATGATATTATACATACAAAACCCTAGAGACTCCATCAAAAAGCTACTAGACTTAATACATGAATTTGGCAATGTAGCAGGATACAAAACTAACCCCAAGAAATCTGAGGCATTTCTATACACCAATAGTGAACTTTCAGAAAGGGAGATCAGAAAAACAATCCCATTTACCATCGCACCAAAAAAATTAAGATACCTAGGAATAAACTTAACTAAAGAGGTTAAAGACCTCTACTCAGAAAACTACAGGACGTTGAAAAAAGAGATAGAAGAAGACATAAACAGATGGAAGAACATACCATGTTCTTGGATTGGTAGAATCAACATCATTAAAATGTCCATACTACCCAAAGCAATCTATACATTCAACGCACTTCCCATTAAAATACCAATGGCCTTCTTCAAAGATCTAGAACGAACTCTCCAAAAATTCATCTGGAATAAAAAAAGACCCCGAATAGCTGCAACGATCCTGAGAAAGAACAAAGTAGGTGGGATCTCAATGCCAGATATCAAGCTGTATTACAAAGCCACTGTTCTCAAAACTGCCTGGTACTGCCACAAGAACAGACATATAGATCAGTGGAATAGAATAGAGAGTCCAGAAATTAGCCCGAACCAATATGCTCAATTAATTTTTGACAAAGGAGGCATGAACATACAATGGAGCCAAGATAGTCTCTTCAATAAATGGTGTTGGGAAAATTGGACAGACATATGCAAGAAAATGAAACTAGAGCACCAACTTACACCATACACAAGAATAAACTCAAAATGGATAAAGGACTTAAATGTACGACAGGAAACCATAAAAATTCTAGAAGAATACAAAGGCAACAAAATCTCAGACATATGCCAAAACAATTTCTTCACTGATACAGCTCCTAGGGCAGTTGAAACTAAAGAGAAAATGAACAAATGGGACTACATCAAAATAAAAAGCTTCTGCACAGCAAAATAAACCATCAACAAAACAACAAGAAAACCCACCTCGTGGGAAAACATATTTGCCAACGTCATATCTGATAAGGGCTTAATCTCCAAAATTTATAGGGAACTCATACAACTTAACAAAAAGAAGATAAACAATCCAATCAAAAAATGGGCCAAGGATCTAAATAGACACCTTTCAAAAGAGGACATTCAGAAAGCCAAGAGACATATGAAAACATGCTCAAAGTCACTAATCATCCGAGAGATGCAAATCAAAACAACAATGAGGTACCATCTCACACCTGTCAGAATGGCCATCATCAACAAATCAACAAACGACAAGTGCTGGAGAGGATGTGGAGAAAAAAGAACACTTGTGCACTGCTGGTGGGAATGCAGACTGGTGCAGCCACTATGGAAGGCAGTATGGAGGTTCCTCAAAAAATTGGAAATGGAACTCCCATTTGACCCTGTGATCCCACTTCTAGGACTATATCCCAAGAAACCAGAAACACCAATCAGAAAGGATATATGCACCCCGATGTTCATAGCAGCACAATTCACCATAGCTAAGATCTGGAAACAGCCTAAGTGCCCATCAGTAGATGAATGGATTAGAAAACTGTGGTACATCTACACGATGGAATACTATGCTGCTGTTAAAAAGAAGGAGCTCCTACCATTTGCAACAGCATGGATGGAACTGGAGAGCATTATGCTAAGTGAAACAAGCCAGTCAATGAAGAAAAAATACCACATGATCTCACTCATTCATGGATAATTAAGACCATTACAAACTTTTGAACAATAATAAATACAGTGGCAGAGCTGCCTCAAACCGATTGTCAGACTTCAGTGGTAAGGCCAGGGAGGGTTGGGGGACAGGAGGGAGGGGAGTAAGAGATCAACCGAAGGACTTGTATGCATCCATATAACCATAACTAATGGACATAAGACACTGGGGGGGTAAGGGAGGGCAGGGGCTTGTCAAGGGTGGGGGGGAAAAAAGGACACATATGTAATACCCTTTGTAATGCTTTAAGCAATAAAAAAATAAAATAAAAATAAATAAAAAAAAACCTACAACTAACATCATACTTGATGTGAAAAAAATAAAAGATTTTGCACATTAAAAATGGGAAAGAAACAGGGATGTCTACTTTCACCACTTTTATGCAACATAATATAGGATGTCCTAGGCACAGTGATCAGTACAGAAGAAAAAAATAAAAAGCATTCGAATTGGAAAGGAAGACATAAAATTGTCATTATTTACAGATGATGTAATATTGTACATAGAAAACCCTGTAGACTCCAACAAAAGCATACTGTATTAAACAAAGAATTCAGCAAAGTAGCAGGTTACAAAACTAATATCCATAAGTTGATAACCTTTTTATACACCAACTAGAAGCCTGGTGCATGACTTTTGTGCACTCGGGCAGGGTGGATGTTCTCTCAGCCTGACCTGCACCCTACAGCAGTCGAGGAGCCCTCAGGGGATGTGCCACGGAGAGTTTAGGCCCGCCTAATGGGAGCAGACCTAAACCCTCAGTCAGACATCCTTAGAGCTGCTGCAGAGGTAAGAGAGGCTCCTGCCACCGCCACTGCACTCCCCAGCCTTCAGCCAGGCTTGTGGTTGAGCGGTGCTCCCCCTGTGGAAGCACACTGACCACCAGGGGGCAGCTCCTATGTTGAGCATCTGCCCCCTGGTGGTCAGTGTGCATCACAGCGACTGGTGATTCCGCCATTTGGTCGATTAACATATTACCCTTTTATTATATAGGATAATCAACTCCTATAAAGATAAATTAAAAAAACAATCCCAACCAAAAAAATTAAGATAACTAAGAACAAACTTAACTAAAGAGGTAAAAGACCTGTACTTGGAAAACTACAGGACACTGAAAAAAGAGATAGAGGAAGACATAAACAGATGGAAGAATATACCAGGTTCATGAATTGGTAGAAACAACATCATTAAAATGTCCATACTAACCAAAGCAATCTATAAATTTAATGTACTCCCCATTAAAATACCAAAGACATATTTCACAGACCTAGAATGAACTCTGCAAATATTAATGTGGAATAAAAAAAGACCCAGAATAGCTGCAGCAATCCTGAGAAAGAAGAACAAAGTAGGAGGGATGTCAATATCAGATATCAAGGAGTATTAGAAAGCCACTGTTCTCAAAGCTGCCTGGTAATGGCACAAGAACAGACATATAGAACAATGGAATAGAATAGAGAACCCAGAAAATGACCCAAACCACTATGCTCAATTAATATTTGACAAAGGAGGCAACAACATACATGTAGTCAAGATAGTCTCTTCAATAAGTGGTGCTGGGAAAATTGGACAGATACATGCAAAAAAATGAAATAGACCACCAACATACACCATACACAAAAATAAACTCAAAATGGATAAAAGACTTAAGCATAAGACCAGAAACCATAAAAATATTAGAGGAATACCCTGGCAGCAAAATCTCAGACATAAGCCAAAGGAATATGTTCACCGATACAGCTCCTAGGCCAATGGAAAAAAATAAACAAATGGGACTACATCAAAATAAAAAGCTTCTGTATAGCAAAAGAAACCATTAACAAAACAACAAGAAAGCCTACTGCATGGGAGAACATATTTGCCAATGTTATCACTCATTAGGGTTTAATCTCCAACATTTACGTGGAACTCATACATCTTAACAAAATGATGACAAACAACCCAATAAAAAAATGGGCTGTGGACCTAAATAGATAGTTTTTGAGAGAGGACATAAGGAAGGCAAGAGACATATGAAAACATGCTCAGTCACTAATTATCCGAGAGATGCAAATCAAAATGACAATGTGGTACCATGTCACACCTGTCAGAATGGCTATCATCAACAAATCAACAAATGACAAATGCTAGTGAGGACACAAAGAAAAAGGAACCCTCTTGCACGGCCGGTGGGAATGCAGACTGGTGCAGCCACTGTGGAGAACAGTATGAAGTTTCATCAAAAAGTTAAAAATGGAACTCCCATTTGACCCAGTGATCCCACTTCTAGGAATATATCCCAAGGAACTAGAAACACCAGTCAGAAGGGATATATGCACCCCTATGTTCATAGCAGCACAATTTACCATAGTTAACATTTGGAAACAGCCTAAGTTCCATCAGCAGATGAGTAGATTAGAAAACTGTGGTACATCTACACAATGGAATAATACACTGCGGTAAAAAAGAAGGAATTCTTACCATTTGCAACAGCATGGATGGAACTGGAGAGCATTATGCTAAGCGAAATAAGCCAGTCAGAGAAACATAAATATCACATGATTTCACTAATTTATGGAATCTGATGGACAACATAAACTGATGAACAAAAACAGATCCAGAGAGAGAAGCATCAATCAGACCATCACACCTCAGAGGGAAGGAAGGGGAGGGTGGGGATAAGGGGGATAGATAAACCAAAGGACTTGTATGCATGCATATAAGCCTAACCAATGGACACAGACACCAAGGGGTGAGGGCATGAGTGTGTGGGGGAGTAATGGGGGGATAGGACACATATGTAATTCCTTAATAAAGAAAAAAAGTGGTCAAAAAAACAAACAAACAAAAAGAACAATCCCATTTACCATTGCAATAACAGCAACAAAATAAGGTACTTATAAATAAACTTAACAACAGTGGTAAAAGACCTATACTCGGAAAACTATAGCACATTGCAAAAAGAAATGTAGGAAGATACAAAGAAGTGGTAACATAATGTGTTCACGGATTGGAAGAATTAACGCCATTAAAATGTCCACACTACCCAAAGCATTCTATTGTTTCAAAACAATTCCTACTAATATACCATTGGCATATTTCACAGATCTAGAACAATATCCCAAAAATTTATATGGAACCCAAAAGGCCCAAAATAGCCATAGCAATATTAAGAAAGAAGAACAAAGTTGGAGGGATCACAGTACTGGATATCAAGCTACAAAGCCATTGTAATCAAAACAGCCTATTACTGACATAAGAACAGGCATAGGTTTATGGAACATAGCAAAGAACCCAGAAATCGACCCACACAATTATAGAAAATTAATATTTTATAAAGGATGCAAAAGCATACAATGGAGTAAAGAGAATCTCTTCAATAAATGGTGTTGGGAAAATAGGACAGATACTTGCAGCAAAATGAAACTAGTCCAACAACACACACCATTCACAAAAATAAACTCAAAATGGATAAAATACTTAAATATAAGTCATGAAACCATAAAAATCCCAGAAGAAACAATAGGCAGTAAAAATTTCAGATATTTCACGTAGAAGAATTTTCACAGATACATCTCTGAGGGTAAGAGAAACAAAGGAAAAAATAAACAAATGGAACTACATCAAACTAAAATGTTTCTGTGCAGCAAAATAAACCATCCTCAAAATGCAAAGGGAACCCATGGTATGGGAAAACATATTCTCCAATAATTCATGTGATAAGGGTTAATTTCCAAAATATATGTCATAAAACTCAACACAAGGAAAACAAACAATCTAATAAAAAATTGACAAAGGACCTGAATAGACACTTCTCCAAAGAGAACATACAGGTGGCCAATAGACATATGAAAAAATGCTCAATGTCACTAATCATCAGATGCAAATTAAAATGACAATGAGTTCACACCTGCCAGAAAGGCTACAATCAGTAAATCAACAAACAGCAAGTGCTGGTGAGGATGTGGAGAAATGGGAACACTGCTAGTGGTAATGCAGAGATTTGTGCAGCTACTGTTAAAAACAGTAGGGAGCCCTGACTGGTTTGGCTCAGTGGATAGAGCATCAGCCTGCGGACTGAAAGGTCCCAGGTTTGATTCTGGTCAAGGGCATGTACCTTGGTTGCGAGCACATCCCCAGAAGGAGGTGTGCAGGAAGCAGCTGATCGATGTTTCTCTCTCATTGATGTTTCTAGCTCTCTATCCCTCTCCCTTCCTCTTTGTAAAAAATCAATAAAAAATATATTAAAAAAAAACAATAGCAACAGTATGGAGTTCCCAAAAAAAAGGACTTTCATTTGACCCAGAGGATCTCCCATCTGGGAATATATCCTATAAATCCAGAAATGCCAATCAAAAAGAATATGTGCCTGGCATATATGTTAATAGCAGCATTATTTAAAACTAGAGGCCCAACGCACGAAAATTCATGCAAGAGTAGGCCTTCCTTCCCCCAGCTGCTGGCACCGGCTTCCCTCTGGCACACAGGACCTGGGCCGCTTCCCTCCTCCAGTCACCATGGGCACCCAAGACCCAGGCTGGCTTCCCTTGGGCCACCCACAGGCACCCAGGACCTGGGATGGCTTCCTTTCAGCCCCGGCTTAGTCAGGAAAGATGTCCAGAATGACGTCCGGAAGACATATGGTCTAATTAGCATATTACCATTTTATTATTATAGACTATAGAAATTCATGCATGGGGGGGTCTCTCAGCCCAGCCTGCACCCTCTCCTATATAGGACCCCTTGGGGGATGTCTGACTGCCAGTTTAGGCCTGATAGTGGGATTGGGCGTAAACCAGCAGTTTGACATCCCTCTCGCAATCCAGGACCGCTGGCTCCTTACTGCTCATCTGCCTGCCTCCCTGATCACTCATAACCCCTCTGCCTGCCTGCTTCATTGCCCCTAACCACTCTGCCTGCCTATCTAATGCCCCTAACTGCTCCCCTGCTTGCCTGATCGCCCCTAACCACCTCTGTCTGCCTGCCTGATCACCCTTAACTGCCTCTACCTGCCTGCCTGATTGCCATGACTTTGTCTGGAAATATGTCCAGAAGATGTTTGGTCTAATTAACATATTACCCTTTTATTAGTATAGATAACTAAGATCTGGAAACAGCCCAAGTGTCCATCAATAGATGAGTAGATAAAAAAAGATGTGCTACATTTACACAATGGAATACTTTGCAGCAGTAAAAAGGAAAGATCTCTTACCCTTTGAGACAGCATGTGGGCCAAGAGATGTTATATTAATTGAAATAAGCCAGTCAGAGAAAGGCAAATGTCACATTATCTCATTTATACGTGGAATCTAATGAACAGAGTAAACTAATGAACAAAATAGGTCAGAGACATAGAAGCATGGAACATAATGACATATCAGAGGGAAGGGGGAGTGTGGAGAGATTAACCAAATAACTTTTATGCGTATATACATAGCCCATTGACACAGACAATAGAAAGGTAAAGTCCTTGGGTGGGACAGAAGTCAGGTAGAGAGGGGCAAAAAGAGAAAAATGGGGGATATCTGTAATACTCTCAAGAATAAAATAAATTTTAAAGGGAAAAATAAAGAAATCCAAGAAGACAAAGAAATAAAAACATAATTTTATTCTCATGGATTGGATGAATAAATATTGTTCAAACGTCCATACTACCCAAACCAATCTACCAGATTCAATGCAATTTATATTCAAAATTCAAGTGGAATTTCCTTTTTTAAAAATATGTATTTTATTGATTTTTTAAAGAGAGGAAGAGAGAGGGACAGAGAGCTAGAAACATCAATGAGAGAGAAGCATCGACCAGCTGCCTCCTGCACACCCCCTACCAGGGATGTGCCCCCAACCAAAGTACATGCCCTTGACCGGAATCGAACCCGGGACCCTTCAGTCCCCAGGCCGACACTCTATCCAGTGAGGCAAACTGGCCAGGGCCAAGTGGAATTTCTTTACCAAAGCTTGTATGAAAGCACAAATGTCCCTGAATATCTAAAACAATCTTGAGAAAAACCAAAGCTAGATGCACCAGGTTCTTGATTTTGTTTTTATTTATTTATTTATTTATTTTCTAAAGTTTTACATATGTCTCCTTGCCCCTGATTGATCCCCGTGGCCCCACCCACACCCAAGGGCATGTCCCCACCACCCCAGTGTTTGTGTCCATTGGTTATGCTAATATGCATGCATACAAGTCCTTTGGTTGAACTCTAACCCTCCCCTACCATTTGTCTCTGGATCTATTTTTGTTCATCAGTTTATGTTGATCATTATATACCACATATGAGTGAGATTATGTGATATTTATCTTTCTCTGACTGGCTTATTTCCTCACCCTGCTCTCAGCCCTGCCCACCCACACTGTTCTATGGTCATTGCGGTGTTAGGGCCACAGGCCTTTTATATTACAGACTAGAAGCCCGTTGCAGGAGAATTCTTCCAAGAATAGGGCTTCTTCGAGATGATAGCACCACCAAGCCCCTCCTCCAAGGGCTGCAGACGGGGGTCCTGGCTGGGGCGGGGCTTAGGCAGCCATTCACTCCGCCAAGCCCAGGGAAGCACACAGGGGTCCCGGATGGGGGCGGAGCTTAGGCGGCCTATTTGCGCCGCCAAACCCCTTCGCCCAGGGCCATACATGGGTGTCTCAGCTGGAGGCGGGGCTTAGGCGGAGCACGGGGGCCCAGATGGCAGCTCACGCTGGCCTGCCCTGCCTGCAGTATGCAAATTAGCCACCATCTGCTGTTCTAATTGGGTATTTTTTTATGTCCTGTCTTCCAAATTACTGATTCAATCATGTTTCATCCAATCTAATTTTAATTCTTTTAGTATGTTTTTGATTTTAGATATATTATTCTTCATTTCTGTCTGGTTCTTGCTCATGGTTTCTATTTCTTTTTTATGCTGTTTTAGTTCCCACTGAGTTCCTTGTATTTTGCACTTAGGTCCTTAGTACTTTATAACCCTTACTTTGAACTTTATGTTTGATAGGTTGCTTGCCTCCATTTCATTTAGTTTCTTTTCCTGGAAATTCCTTCTTTTCTTTCATTTGAGGTTTTTCTTTGTCTCTCCATTTTAGCTGTCTCTTTGTATTTGTTTCTATGCATTAGATAGAACTATTATGTCTCCCAGTCTTTGTGGAATGGCCTTATGTAGAAAGTGTCTTGAGGGGTCCAGTAGTGCAGTCTCTTTGATCTACTGAGCTGGATGCACTAGAATTACCCCTTGTGGGAGTTATTTGGGACCTCCTGTTGTATTTGAGACTTGATTGTTGATGTCCCATCTGTGGGAGGGCTATCCCCTCCAACTTGCTGACAGTGAGGCTCACCCCCAACATTGTTATGTCAGCTGTTATATAGGTGATGACACAATTGGACAAAATAAAAAAATAAAAACACCATGAAAATCAAGCTATGCAGAGAAGCAACAGGAAAGACTAAGAAGGAAATAAAATAGAATGCAAAGCAAAGAAAAAACAAAAAGAATACTAAAATACACAAGACCAAATAATTAGAGGAGATATAAAAAAAAGAACAAAGAATTAGATACAAATGTCAATAGGAAGCAAGAAGGAAGCTAAAATAAATAGTATAGCAATAAAAAGAAAAGAAAACAGAAAATAAGTGAAATAATAATAATGGATTTTTTAAATAATAATGAATTTAAAACATAGTAACAGTGGAAATATTAAAATGTAGATAGGAAAATTAAATGGAAAAGATAAAATAAAGGAAGATAAAAGTAAAATAAAGTAAGAAAAATGAATAATAACAATACAAAGAGAATAGAATCAAAGGAAAGATAGAAATTAGATATATGCAAGAAAAAGTGAAGAAAATGAGGGAGATAAACAAACAACAGTGAAAGCAAACATGTAAACAAAAGCCATTCTCACACACACACACACACACACACACTCACACAAAAACTTTTGAGTCCACTATTTGTGGAGCTTGTTGTATTTTGCTCTAATATTCAATCTGACCCCTTGGTGTGTTTATGCTCAGCCTCCTGGGATCTTCTCTGGTGCAGGCCAATGTGAGTCACTGTCTCTTCCTAGCCCTGGGCAACCAGATTGAGGCCCTCTAAATTTAACCTCCTAGTAGTCCAGCAGATGGGGCCTACTTAGCCCAAAGACTGGTTTGCCTCAAGTCTCACACCTTGAGTGTCCCTGTTTTCAACTATTCCCCCAGCTCTGTGGGGGAATCCTGGTCTTGGCTGAGATGGATTGATCAGATTAGTGTTGGGAGTGGTGCCAGTAGCTTGCAGGAATGGGGTAGGCCACTTCATCTCCTTCCAATGCCTCAGTTCTGCCTGGCTTTCTGGCACCTCCTTGCTGCACCTGAATTGGACACAGATTTTCAGCCGCATGCTGTTCCCCCTTGTCTCAGATCTCTTCAGTCAGGTTAGACACAGCTGTTTTGCCAGTGGGAAAGAGGACACTTCCCCTGCAATTCAGGTGGGCAGGGATGATCCTTCTTCCTGCTTCTACTGTCCAGTTCTCTTTCTGCTCACCAGCACACATTCCTACAAGAAATAAAGGGTCCCCAAGATTCAATGCTGGGTGTGTCCTTCAGACTTCTCCATTGGAGGCTGGCCCTGATCTTCACTGTGAGGCCCTTCCCACTGATCAGAAGGTGCTTTCCAGGCTGCATGATGGCGGGGTGGTAGTGCTATTCTATCCAGGTATTTCAGCCCCAGGCTTCCACAGCTGCACCCCCTCCACAGTCTCTACAGCCTGTGCCCTCTGTGCCATCTCTCTGTCTCAGGCACTCCTATCTCACCTACAGATCTGCAACATCTTCAGTCTCCTCAGTTTCTCAGTTCTAGTTAATACAGAGCAGAAGAGAGTACATACATCTCCCTGGCCTTTAGTACAGTTTCTGCCCCCAACCCTGGTTGTGGAGCAGAGCAGCCAGGCACGAAGGTGGTGGTGGCAGCACAGTGGTGGTGGTCTCACAGTAGTGGTGGTGGTGGGTAAGTCCAAAGTAGGAACAAGAGTCCTGCTGGGTCAGTGGCAGTCATGTGGGTCCAGATGGTGTCCACTGCTGGCATATAGGGTTCCACTGATGTCTGTGTCAGGTGCTCAGGGTTCTGTTTGGGGTGGGTGTGGGTTCGGGCCTTGGCTGCAGCAAGTCCAGGTGGTGGCAAGGCTGGGTGCCTAGCTGCTGCTGATCCCTGCAGCCTCCTCCCAAATAGGATATGGTCTCCAAGCTGGAGCTGCACCTGGGGAATGGTTAGGGAAACAGCAGTAGCTCCTGGGCCAGGAGAGCCTAACCACCCACCTCCAGAACTCCTGCATGATATCTGGCTCACACACACACACACACACACACACACACACACACACACGTCTCCACACACTCACCCTCTCACTAACTCCCTCACTCATACTCTCACCCTCACTCCAGTTCTGCCAGCATCATGTTGGAGTCTCTTGCTCTGCTGGGTCTTTGAGAGGGTGACTGTTCTTTCATCATACAGGGTGGAGCTGTTGCTCCTCTGAGTCCTATCTTAGGTTTATCTAGCAGTGGAAGTAGTTGAAGGGGTAATCTTCCTATGGATAATCCTGGGTCCTTTAGGTTCAGGCATTATAAATATTCAACTCTTCATTTTCCTTTTCTTCCTGTGTCTTGCTTTCATGGAGGGGTTTGAAAGCCAATTCTCTTCTCTGTATTATTAGTTTGTTTCCTTTCTTTTCCAAATCCTTATTTGTAAAAAAACAAATGCCTGGACATAGGGATTTTTGTCCCATTTCCCTGACTGTTGGCAAAACAATTCCAACTGTATGTTAGTGTAGTAATTTATAAAAATGTTTAGGGGCCATTCCCCCCCCCACCCCACCCATAGTCTAAAGTATATGTAGGCCAACCAAGCAATGCTACAATAGAAAACAAAATCCTTCTTCTTAGTTGTTGGATCATAGTTACACATGGACCAATCTTCTAACATTTGGACCAGTGAGCTAATTTCAGGAGTCAAAACAGAACAACCCCCAATGGCACAAAAGTACAAACCCATAACCATAGAAAGACTCCAGACAGTGTGGGAACATATTAACAAAACTTAGACCCACCCTGGCCAGTGTGGCTCAGTTGATTGGAGCATTATTCCATACACTAAGGGTGACAGATTTGATTTCTGGTCAGGGCACATACCCAAATTGTAGGGCATGTACAGGAAGCAATGACAGATGTTTCTTTCTTTCTCCCTTCCTCTTTAAAAAAAGCAGTAAAAAACATATCCTGAGACAAAGATTAAAAAACAACTGAGATCCATAATTCCATTAATCCAAATTAGTGATCACAAGCAAGTCCTAGCGTTTTAGGAATGCCAACTGAATGTAGTCCTGACCAGACCAAAATGGCATGAAGCCCAAGTGGCATGAAGTCCAAATGGCAGGAAGCTCAAGTAGCATGAATCACAAGCAGGAGGGATAACCTACCAACCAGTAGTGCACATGGTATTAACCAGACCAAAATGGCACAGAGACCAAGTGGCACAAAGCTCAAGAAGCAGGGATAGAGGGCCCCTGTTGTGCATACTAGTTTGGCTTATCCTGTTTTAGAGTCTTTCTGCTCCCCAGAAACCTGTTTTCTTTCACCAGCCAAGCATTTCAGGCACATGAAGCCTTGAAAAGGAGTGCAGAAAAATTCCCCAAGAAAAGTTATTGGCAGCTGTTGGGAAGTTCTTATAGTCCCACTTGCAGGGTTGGTCTGCCATAGGCAGCTTGAACTCCAGTCCAGGCACTCCAAGACCTACTGAGGTCTCCACTGTCCCATATGGGTGGCCCAAAAACTGTAACAAAATATGCATATTTGGCTGCCTGATGCAAAGAAAGCCAAACTCGTGAGGTAGGTGCTGGTTCAAAAGGAAAGAGATTATATTCAGATGTCATGCAACCTGGAAGAATGGTGGTTCCCGACTCAAAGACTATCTCCCCTTTCTGCTCAAGCCACTGGTTCTTACAAGAACTGAGAGGGGAGGGCTTATTTTCTATCCAATTACCTTGCTTGCTTTTGGTGTTCTTAGGTCCTATACATTCATCTTTCTGACTTTTGTCATGCTCAGTGTAAGAACATCCCCTGCACCATCTTGGCCAATGAGGGAGAATCCCCAGTGCACCAATTCACTGTCTATGGTAACAGTTTTAGCTCTACCTCATTATTCTTGCTGCTGAACAGTAGTGAAACATCTGCCCCTTTTCCTTCCAACTCAGGAGGCAGTGGCTTCCAGCTGTTGCTAATCCCCAAGGTAACTGTCACTTGTTTGGTTTCTCAGGTTCTTTCCTCAAGTATAAAATCATTTCTCAGTATTAATTTTTTTTCTATTTTAAATATTCAGATTTATTTCTGTTTTTCCAGTTGGAAACTGAGTGAGACATACATAAGTCCACTGTATAATACTATAACACTGAACCTTTTCTTAAAACCTTGGTAAAAGCTATCTATTCTTACGTGAGGACAATATTCTGTGTAAAAGTACAAGTTCTGCTCTGGAGCCTCATTGTCTCCACTGATTATGTTTGGGTTATTTTAAAATATTATTTGTATTAGTTATACTTATGTGTTTTTAAAATAAATAGTACATACATATGGTACATAATTCAACTAGGACAAATAGATATGTGGTTAAAAAACAACAGCAACACCTTTCTCCCTAATTTCCTACTGATCCATTTCCTACAATAGTGGTGTACATTCACCCTCTCACTAACTCCCTCACTCGTACTCTCACCCTCACTCCAGTTCTGCCAGCATCATGTTGGAGTCTCTTGCTCTGCTGGGTCTTTGAGAGGGTGTTTTCTCCCAGAGAATGAAAACACACACACACACACACACACACACACACACACAGTAATTTATCATGCACACTCCTTTGCACCTTCTTTTGTTTTTATCTCACAATATATTAGAACATTTTTCTATGTCATTGCATTAAAAGCTGCATCATTTTTTTCATATATAGTGCTATATTATATTATATTATATTTTACTTTTGCAATACATGGTGGACATTTAGGTTGTTTCCAGGATTTTGCCACTGCAAATTATGCTGCAGGTAATATCCCTGATCATTAAAAGAGTTGCACCATTAGATGAAAAGAGACAACATCTCTGAATTATCACTTGGAAAAGTGCTCACACCCTAAACTTTCCAAAACTCCTTCCACAATTAAGGATTCAATTGTGACATGAATGAGACATAAACTTTTCTTTCTTTCCCTTTAATCTTTATTGCTAAGAGTATTATAATGTCCCCCTTTCTTCCACCCATACTCCCCTACACGAGGTTCCTACCCCCCCCAGGCCTTCACCACCCTATTGTCTGTGTCCATAGGTAATGCATATATGCATATAAGATGTTTGATTAATCTCTTCCTACTCCCCCTCTTCCCTCTAAAATTTATCAGTCTGTTCCATGTTTCCATAAGTCTGGTTCTATTTTATTCATCAGTTCATTGTATTCATTAGATTCCTGTTCACTTACTTTAATTTTTAGATTCAATTGTTGATATATATGTATTTGTTACCATTCTATCGTTCATATTTCTCCTTTTTCTCCTCTTCCTCTCCCTCCATCTCCTCACTTTTTTCCTCCTCCTCCTTCCTTTTCTTAAAAAATACCCTTTAACATTTCATATAATACAGTGGGGCCTTGACTTACGAGTAACGAGTTTTTCGAGATACGGGCAGTCGCTCGGTCAATTTTTTGCTTTGAGTTGTGAGCTAAAATTCGGGGTACCAGCCAGCTTCAGATACCCCACCGCTAGTTGGCGCAGCGAATGCCACAGCATCAGCCCAGCATCATGTGTCTCACTCATTCACTTCTTGATTTGACATACCAGTAATTTGAGGTACGAGCTCCGTCATGGAACGAATTAAACTCGTAAGTCAAAGCCCCACTGTACTGGTTTTTGGTGACTAATTCCTTTAGTTTCTTCTTGTCTGTGAAGCTCTTTATCTGACCTTCAATTCTATTTCTTCTTTTTACACCAGTCCCTTTAGCATTTCTTGCATTGCTGGCTTGGTGTTGATAAACTCCCTTAGCCTTTTTTTGTCTGTGGAGTTTCTTATTTCCCCTTCAATTTTGAATGATAGCCTTGCTGGATAGAGTATTCTTGGATTCAGTCCTTTGCTTTGCATCACTTTGTAAATTTCTGTCCATTCTTTTCTGGCCTGATGTGTTTCTGTTGAGAAATCATTTGATAATCTAATGGGAGAGCCCTTGTATGTAACTTTCCGTCTCTCTCTTGCAACCTGTAAGATTCTCTCTTTATCCTGAACATTTGCAATGGTAATTATGATGTGTCTTGGTATGGGTCTTTTTGGGTTCACCTTGTTTGGGACTCTCTGGGCTTCTGTGACTTTTTTCTTCCCCACCTCAGGGAAGGTTTCTGATATTATTTCTTCCAATAGGTTTTCTAATCCTTGTTCCTCTTTCTGTTGTTCTGGAACCCCTATTATTCATATGTTCTTTCGTTTCATGTTGTCCCAAAGTTCCCTTAGACTCTCCTCCTGTCTTTTAATTTTTTTCTCCAATTGAAGTACAGTTTGGGTGTGTTTTGCTTCCTTGTCTTCTAATTCACTAATTCGGTCCTCCACTTCTCCTAGTCTACTCTTGATACTTTCAATGGGTTTTTTTTATTGCAGCTATATCGCTCTTCATTTCTTCTTGGGTATTACTTAAGTTGTTGATTTTTTCATCTGTTTCTTCTTGCTTCTTGTATATGTTGTTGATTTTTTCCTCCATCCGGTTTATGCACTCTAGGACCCTTATTCTGAATTCTTTTTCTGTCATGTTGCATGCCTCTGTATCACTTAGCTGCTTTTCTGGCGAGTCCTCCTTTTCTTTCCTTTGGGGGTTTCTTTGTCTACCCATGTTTGATCTCACTGACATATATAGATATTGAGTTGTTCAGTGTCTGCTCCCTGGGTGGCAGTGGCTCCTCGGGCTGTGGTTGCTCCTTGGGCGGTTGTGGTAGCAGCTGCTCCTCCATTGGTAGCAGGTCCTCTGATGGGTGCTGTTCACAGCTGTGGTGGCTCTTCTGGATGGTGGAGGGAGGCTTCACACACAGAAACTGTTCCTCAGACAGAGTGTGTGGTGATCAAGAGGCCACTGTTGCTTGGATCTGCTGCGTTGATTTAAAGGCACAAAATACAACACAACAAGGTACAAAGTACCAGGCACTGAACACAAATGTATTTGGGGTATTAATAACCCCAAATAAAGGTGGCCACCTGAGCTAAGAGAGTTGGGGGATAAGGGAGAAAGAAGAGAAAAAGATAGAAGAGAAAACAGAGGAAAAAAAAGTAAGAGAAAAAAGAGAATGAAGTAGAAGAGAGGAGGAGACTATTCATAAGAGGAGAAAATTCCGATAGAACCGCCACTAATCCCAACAAATTCCAGCAACAGATCTCTGGAGATGAATACAAACTACAAACCACCAATAATATCAAGCAAGGCAAGGGAAAACAGAAGCACAGAAATAACTGGGGGTGGGTGGGGGTGGGAAACAGAAAAAGCAGAACAACCTCACAAACAATCCTTAAAAAAAACCCAATATACTCAACAATCAAGCAAACAACAACAAAACAATAGAGAAAATAAGAAAAAATTGGATAGTGAAGAAAGAATAGGGAGAGGTGTATAAGGATTTAGAGCAGGGGATTGGAAAAGGGATATATAAGTAGGGTGAAATTTAGACAGGGGGTAAAAAGAATAGGGAAAATCTAAAGCAGGAATAGGGTAAGAGAAACAGGACAGCAAAAGGGGAAAAGTGGGGAAGAGGGTTTTAGCACAGAGGCAAAATTGAGGTAGAGGAAAATGATGCTAAAGGAATGATGAAAATAGAATGGAGAACACTAGTCCCAAAATAAAATAAAGAGAAAATAAAATGACACTTTACAAAATGGTAAAATGGTAGCAGTAATAATACTGGTTAAAAATAAAATTGTAGTAATTAAAAGGGTAAAATCAGGTGATGAAAAAAGGAAAAAAAAATGATTTCTTAGTTAGAAGGTGAAAAAAATAATTAAAAAAATAATTAAAAATGTGCAGTAATGAAGGTGCTTCAGATCTTCTACTCTTCTTTTTTGGCACACCAGGTATTCAGGAGAATGTTGAATTTCCCTCTGATACACTATTCCTCCATGTTGTAAGCCACAGTCCTGATTTTTAGGCAGGCCGTATTGGTTTCCCAGACAGCCTTTATCTGTGTTTACAGAAGAGTCAGTTTGTGGCTCTGCCTCTGGGTCGCAGTGTGTCGGGATTGACCTCTGAGGCTATAGGTCCTCTCTGACCAGGTGTTCTCTATTGTACCTGAAACTGGTTTGGGAAAGTCCTTCGCCCAGAGCTGGTTCCCCAGTTGTCACTCCCCGCTCTGTTTCCCAGGCTCCCCAAAAACGACTTTCCCCTACAGACTCTGTAACTGACCCCAACTGGGAAATCCCATGCACTGGGTTCAACAATCAAACGCACAGATTTAAGAGGAAGTGTAAAAACAAGAGCCTCGGAAGTTGTGCAAACTCGCAAGGCTCCACTTTCCAGATCTGCGCGGAGTCTCTGCCTGCGCTCTGGCCCCTGGCACCAAGTAGCCGGCAGACTGGCAAAATATGAGGCTGCCTGTTTGCGTCCAGTCCAACTGTGGGCTTATTTATAGCATCCCCTTCTGCCAGCAGCCCTGGGGGAGCCCTTCCACACTCGTGGGTCATGCTGGCCCCAACGGCCGCGGACTTTGTGGGGTGCAGAGTTCCCGCCCCCCCCCCACGTGCATTCCTCTCTCCAACCTAAATTGCAAACCGTACCTTTGGGGGAAGTCTAACCTTTCTGTAGGGAGAAGCAAGGCTCCTCTGAGTTCACGTAGTCACGCTGCTTGAGAGCCGTTGCTTCCGGGTTAGTAGCTGGTCTCTGGATGCCGGTAACAGCCACTCAAGATGGCGCGGTCTCCGTGGCTGAGCCGGCGCACGGGGAGAGGTTTCAGCCTCAGTCTCTAACTGTTCCCTTTTTCTAGGAGTTCTCTGTCTTTCCTGGCTCTAGACTGTCTCTCAGCTGAATCTCCTCTGCTTATTCGGGCTGTATGTTACCCGTTTCAGCTGCTCGCCCTTATCTGCTCTGGGACAAGGCACCGACATGTCCGTCTAAACCTCTGCCAATTTTTTTTTCTGACCTTCGATTCTAAATGAAAGCTTTGCTGGGTAGAGTATTCTTGGTTGTAGGTCCTTGTATTCATCACTTTGAATATTCCTTGCCACTCCCTTCTGGACTGCAAAGTTTCTGTTGAGAAACCAGCTAACAGTTGTATGGGTACTCCTTTGTAGGTAATTAACTGCTTTTCTCTTGCTGCTTTTAGTATTTTCCCTTTGTCTTTAACCCTTGGCATTTTAATTAGGATGTGTCCTGGTGTGGGCCTCTTTGGATTCCTATTGTTTGGCACTCTCAGCACTTCTTGAACTTGTAAGTATATTTCTTTCACAAGGAAGGGGAAGTTTTCTGTCATTATTTCTTCAAACAGGTTTTGAATATCTTGCTTTCTCTTCTCTTTCTGACACTCCCATAATGTGAGTGTTAGTACCCTTGAAGTTGTCCCAGAGGCTTCTTAAACTATTTTCATATTTCTAAATTCTTTCTTTCTTTTTCTCTCTTGATTGGTTGTTTTTTGTTTCCTCATATTCAAAATCATTTATTTGATTCTTGGAATCCTCTACTCTACTGTTGAACCACTGTACACTATTCTTTATTTCAGTTAGTGTATGCTTAATTTCTGACTGGTCCTTTTCATATCTTTGAAATTCTCACTAAGATAATTGAAAGTCTTATTAAGGCTATTAAAGCTCTCATTAAGTCCCTTGAAGCTTTCATTGAGATCCTTGAGTAACCTTGTAACCATTATTTTGAGCTATGTATCCAGTAGTTTGCATTCTTCTATTTCATTTAGTTCTTTTCTGGGGATTTCTTCTGTTCTTTCATTTGTGACATGTTCCTTTATTTCCACATTATTTTCACGGCTTCCCTTTGTTTGTTTCAATGTATTAGGTATACCTGCTATGTCTCCCAGAATTGGTAGTGTGGCCTTGTGTAGTAGGTATTGTGTAGGGCCTAGTCACTCAGCCTCCTCAGTCACCTGGTCTGAGCACTCCAGATGTGCCCCTGTGTGATGTGTGCACAGTCTTTTTGTAGTTGAACCTTGATTGCTATTGGTATCACTGGGAGGAATTGACCTCCAGGCCAATTGTCTGTAAGGACTGCTGCAACTACAGTGGAAGAGCTGCTGTGCAGAAAACACCCTATGGAGCAAGTCTTGCTTCAGTGGAGCTTTGGTCCTCACTGAGTCTTCCCCTTGAGTTTGTCACTTGTGGATGTGTAGAGTTGTAATCTGGTGTGGTCTGAAGCTGTCCACCATGTGCTTTGGCTCTGGGGCCTTCCAGCAAGTGCAAAGTCATCCACGCCTTGGGTCACCCTTCAGGAGCTACAGAGTGATCTGCAGATTACTGCTATTTGTACTAGGCGTGGAAGTGCCCAGGTGATGGCAAGCTGTGAAGCAAGGCAGGCTGGTGCTAGTGCTGGGTCTTGGGCCTCTTATTGATAGGTATAGGGCACACTGACACCAACTACTACTTGTTTGAGAGATTTCAAGAAAGTCTGAAGCCTGAGCCAGAACAAGCCATTCATATGGAAAAGTTGTTGCAAACAGCTTAGGTGGGGCTGCAAATTGGATGGGGCAGAGTGTCATGGTATCACTAGGATGAAGTAAACAGCTTTAGCCAAACTGATGGAAACTCAGATATGGCTGCCACTCAGCTTTGTGACTGGGGAAGTCCCACCACAGGAGAAATGATCCCTGCAAGTACCCTCATCTGGGAGAAGGTTGTCCCTGAATTCCTGCCCTGATGCCATACAATCTAGTTCCTCCACATATGTCCCTGGATCCCTTAATGCCGCCACCCAGCACTGGAGCTTAGAGGGAGGGGGGCCATGTAAGTTTGTGCACTGACCCTTTGAAAGGAACTTCCTGGGACTACAATAGCTTCCATGTAACTCAGCCACAATCCCCACTGTTTTTTTACAGCCTGAAGTTAGGGGACATCTCCTCCCCCACAAAGAATCCTGGACTGGGGTGTCTGGTGTAGGGCTGGAACCCCTTGCTTCACACGGGAGGTCTCCACAGCCTAGATATCCCTCCCAATTAAAAAAAAAAAAAAACCACACCATATGTGGGTGATGGACAAGCCTGTTCAGTGCCTCTGCCCCTGCTACCAATCTCATACTTTCTGTTTTACTTCTCTAGTTGTAGAAATTCCATTCAGTCAGATTTCTGGCAGTTCTGAACAATGGTTGTTCTGTATTTTAGTTGTAATTTTGATGTGTTTTTTGGAGGCTGCATGTACCAGCGTTTACTTACACCACCATCTTGGTTCTCCTTCAAGAAGTAAACTTTTCTTAATCCACTATATTTCCTGGGATAGTATGCAACTATAAGTAATTACCCCAACCAATATGACAAGTGAAAGCAGTGAATATATCCTAATGCAAGTTTGGTAAGGAACTATGATCCTGAGATAGAGCAGGGTCAGTTCACAAAAGGAATAGAAAGAGCACTTGAGAAAAAGTTGAACTGGAAAAGAGATAATGTATGATTATGGCCATGTTCTTTGAATATTGAAGATCAAGGTTGGGTATCATTTATAGCCTTTACCAACTTTGTGACCATGGGCAAGTTATTTTAACTCTATAGACCTCAACTTTCCCTTCACCAATTTTAACATAAAACCTACAAAGTAAAATTTTTATAAGAATTAAATTCATCTTCATAAACAATAGCTATAATCTGTGGGAAAATAATAACTAGTGTCTTTAGGTGTTATAGATGGTAGACTGAGGGAAAAAGTATTAGACAGTACAGAAGAAAACTAGACAGTATGGCAGATAAATAGTATCAATTAGGGCCACAAGTTCCATTGGGGGGAAAAAAAAGAAAAAGTTGGGAAGAACTTGTTTGATAAATGGGAACACTGAAAAGGCAACAACTTTTTATAGAGGAATGTAAGAGCAATACACAGGGACCAGGTTACATTTTGAATATTAATTTGGCAGTGTGGGACACTGTAGAATCTTCTCATGTTGGAAGGTTTGGGAATGAGGCCAGGGACAGGGCAGGTGAATATGTTGATTAATACTTTAAAAAGCAGTTTGTGTTTATATTGCAATATTGCATAAGCCTTCACCTTCAACCCTAATCGATGCATGACAAAAGACCAACCAGCCAGCCAAAAAACTAAAAAAACAAAAACAAAAAAAACATGTTTTGTGTGTACAAAACAACAACAAAACATTCAGGGGAAGGGTATTTAATAGACAGAAAAATGAGAATTTTGGTCACTTGAATCTTGTGAATAGATCATTGATTCTGCATATATAAAATTTAGAAATAGAGACATTTGTATTAGTATTTGGAAACATTGTAGAACTAATGTTATATTTTGTGTTAAAGCATAAAATTTTATCTTTTCCATCCCACTTCCTCCAACAAAGTCAAAATTTAATTACATTAATTCAACTAATTAGGTGCTTTTAATGTTCTATTCTTTTGTAAACTCCATATGCTCTTAGAAGAAGTAAGAAGGCCATCACAGAGGTGAGTAGAAATATCTTAAATTGAAGCTCTCACCCTTTCTTCCCTCACCTTCATTTTCCCAGCATGTCTCTCAGTTTCCCTTCCTTTGATTGCTGGAGCAGTCATTTTCCCCATTCTGTGTTCTTTTGGGTATGAAAACATAAATGCTGAATTATGCCAACTTAGGTAACCCTGAAGATAATTTTTTAAGCAGCAGGAAACAGGGCTATCTGGCTGCGCAGATAATGATATCAGCTGCTTTCTTCTAAAACAACAGGTGCTTTGGCATAAAAATGTACATCATCATACTGAGATGGTGACATCAGTTCATACTTCAGCTTAATTATAAACTACCTTCATTAATCCTCAAATAATTAAACATTTTTAGTGTGCCTCAAGGTGAAATGTAAAGTTAAAGGTGCCTGGCTATTTATTATAGGGGTTTGAAAATGTATTTTCTCCACAGTGCCTGTTTTTGCACACCAACAGAATAAAATTTAAAGGATATTTCAAAAATCATATTTTGCTTCTATCAGAGAAACATAAAGGTTAAGATAAATAATAAACTATAATATGTTATCTGCTTTTTATTTTATTATTTTTTTAGAGAGGAAGGGAAAAAGAGAGAGAATGAGAGAGAGAGAGAGAGAGAGAGAGAGAGAGTCATTGATGTGACAGAGAAACATGGATCGGCCACCTCCTGCACATGCCCCTACTGGGATTGCACCCGCAACCTGAGTATGTGTCCTGGCTGGGAATCAAACCTGCCACCTTTGGGTGCACAGGATGACACTCCAACCAATTGAGCCACACTAGCCAAGACTTACCTGTTTTTATAAGCTTAAACCACCACAAGAAATGTTAATAGCTATGTAGATTATATATATGATTAGGAATTAACAGCAACATAATTTTATTTTTAAACAGCAACATAATTTTAATTAAAAATATTAAATATTTGAAGCCCTCTCATTAATATTTATTTTTTTATTTTCAATAATAAATCCTTGCATTAATATTTCATTAAAAACAAGTATTCAACCTAGTAGACTGTGATGTGTATTATAACACAGGTTTATCAATGTTTTTGATAAAAATAAAACATTTTGTTATGAAGGATATTTGATTTACTGCCTATATTTTCAATATTTAGACTTTTCAGTGAAAGGTTTTAGTCATATTATTTATATCATCAAACCCAAATAAGAATTACAAAATTTAATGCCTTTCTTAATTCAATACAGAAATATGACAAGATTACTGTACCCTTCCTTTAACTTTAAAATAGAGCTGACTTCTTTAAAACAGTTGTTATTTTCATGAGACAGATGTGTTTCTAACCAAATTACTTATATAAAATATATCCAAGGGCATAGCCATTTAAGACTCAATAAATTATGTATTTGCCATTTGCTATTGGACAAGACTTAAGCTTACATCTTTGACATGCATACAAGTGTCCTGACACTTAGAATTACATTAGCAATTTAGCAGAGGTGATTGGCGCAATGAGAGAACAGTGATTTATAAAATTGTTATTATCATACAAGTCAATAGTCACACAGATTTTAATTATTCATTATACCTCCATTAAAAAGTCCACTATTCCTAGGTTGCATTACAATTGATATAAAAAATTATTGGAGATCCCAGGAGTGCACCATTATTTGTTTATCATGAAGATTTACAAAATTGTTCTTTGTGGATTATTTTTTCCATTTAAAAAATTGTGGCCAGTTAACAAGATTCATTCTATTGATAGGCACATAATGATAAATTCATACAAGAAGTATGAATTATTCTTTACAAGTACAATTATTCAGTGGCTTTGCTGGAACATTTGGGTGACCATATGGAGCTCTCTGTGGCACCACAGGACCATGCAGCAATGGAATCTGATCACTGTCTCCCCAGTGACAGCTGGGCCTTTACACCATCAGAAAATTTTTAGACTTCTAATTTGTCATAACTACCTCCTGTGGAAAGAAAATATGTTATGCAGCCAAATACAAAAATTCTTAGTACTCAGAACTATAAACTGTTAATTTCTTAACTTCATTTTGTGATTCACTGATGCAACTCCTACATCAAAAACATATGGAGTCTTGTTTAGTTAGAATCAGCCAATTGCTCCACCCATTCAAAAAGCCATTTTCAGGAAACTGTATCCAGACAAAGATTCTGTCATGGAGCTTAGCATTTTAAATACATTTTACTTCTAGTTGCTTAAAAAGTCAGTGATGCCGCTGAGAGGTTTCATCTGAGTTCTATTGGCCCTTTTTGGTCTATTTAAGTCAAATGATTCTTCATTTGAATACTTGAATATTATGCTATGGTTCCCAGTCCCTGTTTCTTTCTATATAGTGAGGCTGAAACTGTTTTCCTGATGTGATTGTTTTATCTATCAACAGCTTTTAGGCTTATTAAATATCTCTCCAGCCACCCAAAGATATAGAGCTGTTTTGCTACTCTCCCTTTCTGATTACTTACCTGGACTTTCTGCTTGGGAATCCCTTCATAACCATTCCCATCATAGAGAGAGCCTTTAGGATGTTAATTTGTATTTTTCCTGAACCCAATTGTCATTGAAGATGCAACTTTAAGAAGTGACTTCAACCTTCACGACTACTGGTTAAATCTTTCTGTTTGGTAGCTTTTGAATCCCATTATTCATTTAAAAAATTACTTGCCCAAGCCAGTTTGGCTCAGCGGAGAGAGTGGAGAGAGCCTCGGCCTGTGGACCAAAGGATCCCAGGTTTGATTCTGGTCAAGGTCACATACCTCAGTTGCAGGCTCCTCCCTGGCCCAGGCCCTAGTCAGGGCTTGTGCAGGAGGCAACCAAACAATATGTTTCTCTCACATTGCTATTTCTCTCTGCCTTTTCCTCTCTTCCACTCTCCATAAAAATCAATGGGAAAATATCCTTGAGTGAGGATTAACAAAATAATAATAATAATAATAATAATAATAAATAATTACTTGCTATATTTGATTTTCTAAATTGATTCCCTAACACAATATTTAATTTAATGTAATGAGGAAAGACTTTGTGGTGGTTTTCATTCATCCTCCTGTTTACCCATCTTCACATTAACTATACAGTAATTATGACTGTACTTTAAATCATCACCAGATGCTCTATATCCTTTGTAACCCAAAAGTACAAAATTGAATCAAGATAATTTCATAGTACAATTTATACAATAATAATAGCTAACATCTACTCAGCACTTAACAATGTGTCTGACATCAGTCTAAAAATTAGATCCAGAGACATAGAATCATCGACTGTCAAACCTCAGAGGGAAGGCATGGGAGGGTGGGTTGTGGGGTAGGAGATCAACCAAAGAACTCATATGCATACTAGAGACCCGGTGCACAAAATTTGTGCATGGGAAGGGGGGGTCCCTCAGCCTGGCCTGCACCCTCTCCAATCTGGGACTACTCAGACATGCCTCTAACAATCCGGGACTGCTGACTCCTAACTGCTTGCCTGCCTGCCTGCCTGATCGCCCCAACCCCTCTGCCTGACTGCCTGATCACCCCTAACCACCTCTGCCTGCCCGCCTGATTGCCCCTAACTGCTCCCCTGATGCCTGATTGCCCCTAACCATCTCTGCCTCGGTCCTGCACCCGGGACCCAGGATTCCCTCCTCTGGACGGCTGCAGGCACCTGAAACACAAGCTGGCTTAGCCCTGGCCAGCCTCAGCTGCAGGGGACCGTGGGCAGGTGGCTTCTCTCTCTCCCAAGCAGCAGGCACAGGCACAGGTGCTGGCACCTGGGACCAGAGGGTGGGGTGGGCGCTTTTTCTCCCTCTCCCAGGCCGCAGACACTGCAGGCGTTGGCGCTTGGGACCATGGGTAGGCAGCTTCACCCAGGCCTAGCTTTGTCAGGATGGACATCCGAAAGGTCATCTGGAAGATGTCCACTCTAATTAGCATATTACCCTTTTATTAGTATAGATAAGTATAACCAATGGTCACAGACAATGGGGGGGGGGGCAGTGAAGGCTGGGGCTGTGGGATGGGGGCAGGCTGGGAGAGGACAATGAGGAGAAAAGGGAATATATGTAATACTTTCAACAACAAATAATTTATAAAAAAAATAAATACTTTAAATGAGTGAACTCATTTATACTATACAAAATTCTTCTGACATTGACACAATTTTTATTCTTATTTTAGAGATGAGAAAGCCAAGGTACTATTTTACTAAGGTCATACAACTTACAAGTATTGGATTCAGGATTTGAATCCAGGTTGTCTGGTCTTAGAACCAATGCTATTAACCACTACACCATTCTCCCTCTCAAACTAGGAATGTGGAGAATTAGCTTGGTACAGAAATGAACAGTAAACAAAAAAACTTTACTTTGAATTCTATTAGTTCTGCCACCTTGAACTAGCTCTGTGACACTGACAATTACATCTGCTTGGGCCTCTCTTCCCACCTTTTTAAGGTAATAATTGCAGCAATAAAATGCTAAGGTACAGGTTCTTTATGAATGATGATGATTCACAGCTATTCATGTAGGTATTGGCTATTTTATAAACACTATTTATCATAATATTATTTTTTTTAATTTTCACATTGCTGGTACTACTGCTTATACACAGCCTTTTTAATACATCCAGCACAGTACTTTCTATTACTTATTCTTCAGTACTCTTTTTTCATCTTCTACATCAAAATCAACACCAAGCAAAATATTGCTTTTAATTTCATGCTTCTAATATTCTCACATCCCAAACCAATCCTTCTAATTTTTTCATGTCAATCTTGTTTCTCTGACCTTATCCAATTTTTTCTTCATGCCAATCATTACACCCTATAGCATACATTAGCCATTCTCTACTTCCCTTCCTCCAATGAACATTACATTCTATCCATGGAGTAAATCAGGGTTGAATGAGGCATCTCCTCTCACCTCCCAGTATTGCTTTTAAATTGTACTCCAGACATCCCATGCAATTTTTCCATTTACAAAAAATGCCCAGCTTTGCTCCTTTACTTAATTATTCCAGAATGTCCACTTTCAACTGATTATGGGGTTTAAGCATATCTACAAAAAGCCTACACCTTAATAGCTAGGCTAGTATTTGACTAAATAACTAGTTGGAACTATAGGTTAACCATGTAGACATGTGAAAAAGGCCATCACAGTTCATCCTTTGCTAGCCTCAATACATGTGTTTCCTTCAAACACATCTCCTAAAGTCTTAGTTAATATCCAAATAAAGACAATAACAAAGTTATATTTATGCTGGACATGATGTAATTATCTTGAGTACATCCAAAAATAAACTAACCCTTTCCTTAGAAGGGAATGAAAAGTTTTTGGGTGATGTCCACTTTCTTCATTTGATATCCTGCAACTTAAATACTGTGAGATAAATTGAACTTTTGCTAATGCATTCTAAATCCTATCTAATAATAGACAAACGTTGTAATTGACCATAACTTCACTACGCCTCCCATTGGCTAAGCAGTGCGATATGCAAATTAACCCAACCAAGATGGCGGCAGGCAGCCACGCAGCTGAAGCAAGCAGGAGGCTTGCTTGCTCCAGTGATGGAGGAAGCCAAGGTTCCCGCCTGCTGCGGCCCGGCTCTGAGCTCCGAAAGCAACAAAGTTTCAATTATAGAAGCTAAACAAACCCCAGATACCTACTTTCAGCAGGCCATGGCTTCAGAGTTGGAGCGAGCAGGAGCCTCTCGGCTCTCAGCTCCAGTGATGGCAACAAAGTTTCAATTATGGAAGGTAAATAAATCCCAGAATAAAAAGAAAAAGAAAAAAAAGGAGAGGCTGGGAGCTTCAGTCACAGGCCAGCCTGAAAACGGCCCTGAGCCCCTCGCCCAGACTGGCCAGGCACCCCAGTGGGGACCCCCACCCTGAAGGGGGTGTGGCCAGCCTGAAAAGAGCCATCAGCCCCTCCTCCAGGCTGGCCAGGCACCCCAGTGGGGACCCCCACCCTGAAGGGGGTCTGGCCAGCTGCAAACAGCCATTAGCCCCTCACCCAGGCTGGCCAGGCACCCAAGCGGGACCCCTACCCTGATCCAGGACACCCTTCAGGGCAAACCAGCTGGCCCCCACCCGTGCACCAGGCCTCTATCCTATATAGCAAAAGAGTAATATGCAAACTGACCCTAACAGCAGAAAGACTGGGAATGACTGGTCACTATGACACACACTGACCACCAGGGGGCAGATGCTCAATGCAGGAGCTGCCCTCTGGTGGTCAGTGCGCTCTCACATTGGGGAGCTCCGCTCCGCCACAAGCCAGGCTGATGGCTGCCAGTACAGCGGTGGTGGTGGGAGCCTCTCCTGTCTCCTCAGCAGCGCTAAGGATCTCCGACTGCAGCTTAGGTCTGCTCCCTGCTGGCAAGTGGATGTCTCCCAAGGGCTGCTGGGCTGCCAGAGGGATGTCTGATTGCCAGCTTAGGTCCAATCCTCCTGGGGAGCAAGCCTAAGGCAGTAGGTGGTCATCCCCCGAGGGGTCCCAGACTGCGAGAGGGCACAGGCCAGGCTGAGGGAACCCCCCCCCCCCCCCACGAATGCACAAATTTTTGTGCGCTGGGCCTCTAGTTAGATTATAAAGAGATAATAGAGGGAATAAAACAAAAATGTTTGGTTGATATACAGGGAGGATCAAAAGTAAGTTTATAGTTGTATGGAAAATCTACACTAATAAAAGACAAAGATGCTAATTGACCATACCTTTGCTATGCCCTATGCCACGCCCACGAGCCAATCAGAGTGACTATATGCAAAGTAACCCAACCAAGATGGCGGCTGGCAGCCATGGAGCTGGAGCAAGCAGGAGGCTTGGTTGCTCGGGCAATGGAGGAAGCCAAGCTTCCCACCCGCCCTGAGCCAGCTGTGGCCTCTGCTAAAGGCAACAATGTTTCAATTATAGAAGCTAAACAAATCCCAGATACCTGCTTCTAGCCAGCCTCCACTGGGAGCTTGGGTGGCTAGGGGTTGTGGCCAGCCACAAACAGCCATCAGCCCCTCACCCAGGCTGGCCACACCCTCATGGAGTGAGGGTCCCTGCTGGGGAGCTTAGCCAGCCTGAAAACAGCCCTCAGCCCCTCACCCAGACTGGCCAGGCACCACAGTGGAGACCCCCACCCTGAAGGGGGTGTGACCAGCCTGAAAACAGCCATCAGTCCCTCACCCAGGCTGTCCAGGCACTCCTATATAATAAAAGGGTAATATGCAAATTGACCCTAAACACAGAACGACTGGGAATGACTGGTCACTATGACACACACTGACCACCAGGAGGCAGATGCTTAATGCAGGAGCTTCCCCCTGGTGGTCAGTGCACTCTCACAGGGGGAGCTCTGCTCAGCCACAAGCCAGCCTGACGGCTTCCAGTACAGCTATGGTGGTGGGACCCTCTCCGGCCTCCTCAGCAGTGCTAAGGTTGTCCAACTGCAGCTTAGGCCTGCTCTCTGCTGGCAAGTGGACATCCCCCGAGGGCTCCCAGGCTGCCAGAGGGATGTTTGATTGCCAGCTTAGGCCCGATCCCCCAGGGAGTGGGCGTAAGCCAGCAGGTGGTCATCCCCTGAGGGATCCCAAACTGTGAGAGGGTACAGGCCGGGCTGAGGGACCCCCCAAGTGCACAAAGTTTTGTGCACCAGGCCTCTAGTAATATAATAAATAAAAAATAGTAATAACAAGAATAAATTCTGTTTCGTATACACACAACTGTAAGCCTATATATACAACCCAGTATATTTAAGCATTCATAACAAAATAAGAAAGAAATGTTTATAATGATTATAATCTTTGTTTCTACAGTGGTCATGTGACCACAACTAGTATTTGTAATTGCCTTCTGCCACTAGTCCTTCCATATTTCCTTTACCCTTAGCTGGTCATCATTTGGTTGCTTGATTCAAAACTTTCTGAAGGATTTTCACCATTAGCAATCCTACCTGAATTGGGTTGTTATAGTTTTTAATTGACTCTAATCACAGGATTTGGTAGTACAAAGAGATGTCCTAAGGGATCTCCTGAATTCTAAACATACTCTTCCTTAATGCCATTGTGTAGTAGCAAACCAAGTTACCCTGCACTCTAGCCAACACAGTAACCCACTTCTTTGCCTGTTGATTCATAGACATGAGGAACCCAAAGTGGTCCTCTCACAGTCTCAATTTTCAATTCAATGGGATCATTGTTATGCCTACTGGTAGAAGCAGTTTTTATTTTAAAACCAAGACCTCTAGAACATCATAGTATAAGATTGTGAAGAAAAGAAACAAACATTTTACACATGGGTCATTATAGCCAGTAGTGATGCCACTACAATTCCCACCCTTTGATCTTGCTCCTCTATATCCTAACTATGGGAGAAAAAGTATTATACATTGAATGCTACTTAAGAGTATATATAGCATCCTGGAGCTTGTCCAAGTCTGCAAGATATTGCCACCTATCTGGCACTGTAATTGAGTCTTCAAAAAGCTATTCCACTACTCTGGATAGCCAGCTGTTTCAGGATAATAGGGAACATGGTAAGTCTAGAGAACTCCATGGGCATATTACTGTATTACTTAATTTTCTGTGAAGAAAGTTTCATAATCAGAAGCAAAGGTATGTGAAATAAGATGATAATGGATAAGGCATTCTGTAAGTCCATGGGTAGTGTTTTTGACAGAAGACTTATGCTCATATAAGGAAAATGAATATTAAGAGTAATTGTGTATTTGAGTAAAAACAAAGTGCTACCTCTTCCATGATCGGTGTGGTGTAATGTAATCAACTTATCATTAGGTAGCTGACTCATCTCTCCAGGGAATGATGTCATATCAGGGACTCTGTGTTGGTCTCTGATGCTGGCTGAGTGAGCATGCAACAGTGGGCATATCCA
The DNA here is from genome assembly GCF_028538775.1 of Myotis yumanensis. Classification (NCBI taxonomy): domain Eukaryota; kingdom Metazoa; phylum Chordata; class Mammalia; order Chiroptera; family Vespertilionidae; genus Myotis; species Myotis yumanensis. The sequence continues at coordinate 108,141,959 of NW_027223753.1, read as the reverse complement.
GGTCATCTTTGGTGAGTGGAAATTTATATTGCTGAGACTATGCATAATCTCCATCTCTGCAACCATGGCCACTTTGTTCATGAGCCCATTGGGCAATTAGAAGAGAAGCTGTGGAAAGAGACATTGATATTCACAGAGCATGTCATTTTATACAATTGATTATTATAATCCACTTCTGCTGTCACCCTTTGTTAAGCATTCACATGGGATGCAAATATCTTCATTCTTTGTCCATTTCAAGAGATCTGTTGACATATCTCTCTCCCAAATCTTCTTGCCACCGAATGTCAAATTGTGTTCCTTCTCAAGTCCCTTATTATTCAGTCAAAATATTGACTAAATACCATAAATCAGTATTGACTCTTACCGCACTTAAACAGCAAAACTTTATTATCTTACAGTTCTGTAGGTCAAAAGTCTGACACTGTTTCAATAAGCTACATTAAAGATTTTAAATCAGGATTGTAATCTTTTGGTAGGATATGCTTCCTTGCCTTTTCCTGGTTCTGAGGTCTATCATACTCTGTAACTTGTAGATCCCTTCTTCTATCTTCAAAACTAACAAAGGTGAATTGAATACTTCTCACATGCCTCACATGGCATCATTCTGTTAATCACATCTCCATCTGTCACTCTTCTATTTCTCTTTCTTTATTTTAAGGACCCTTTTGATTATATTGGGTTCTTCCAGACAATTGAAGATAATCTCTTCATCTCTAAATCCTTACTTTAATCACATTTTCAAAGTCCCCTTTGCTATATAAGGTACCATATTCACAGCTTGCTGAGATTATGATGTGAACATCTTTGGATAACTATTATTTTGATTATCATAGCTAATATTTGACTATCACAGAATTTTTGTACTACAAAGATCCAAATCCATCCTGTGTACAAAATATATTCACCCTATTCAGAGGTCCACAATATCTCAACCCATTATAACATCCACTCAAAGTTCAAAATATCATCTAACTGTCATCAGCATAAAATCTCTAAAACTAATCTTCATTGAAATAATCTAAATTAGGTAAAAGTACAATGAATGCATCCTAGTGCTAAATTCCTCTCTATTTGTGGAACTGTGGGACTAGAAAATAAGTCATCTCTCCCCAATACAATAGCAAGAGTGGTATAAGAGCCATTTTTTCTTCAAAAATGGACAAAATAAACGAAAAATTGAATCATTAGCCTAAACAATTTCAAGATTCAGCCAGGCAGACACTGATAAGTTTTAAGGTCTGGGAATATCAGTTCCAGCCTCTGGACTCTTGACTGTGTATGTTGGGGTCCAACCCCAACGGGTCCAGGGATCCCCAAAGGTGTGGACGGAGTTGGCGAAGAAGGAATGGCACAGGGTCAGCGTTCAGTTGATCAACATAGCGAGGTTCTCCCTCCAGGATCTCCAGCGAAGTTCTGGTCAGGATCTCCAACCAAGTTCTGGTGCCATGTTCTCTCGCTAGGTTCTCCAGCCAGGTTCAGTCACCAGGTTCTTTAGCCAGGTTCTATCCAGGTTCTTTTGCCATGTTCTGTCTAGGTTCTCCAGTGAAGTTCTGTAGCCAGGTTCTGTCCAGGACCTTTTGCCATGTTCTCTGGCTAGGTTCTGGTTAGGATCTGATGAGGATCTGACGAGGATCTGATGAGGAGCTGATGAGGAGCTGATGAGGTTCTGATGATTATTGTCTTGTTACATCCGTATTTATACCAGCCGATTTTAATCCTGTCAATTTCTATTACAAAGGTTAGGGCGTTTCTCATCTCCATTCCAGGGAGTAAAGATTATGTAGCTTAACTACCCGCCTGGCACTTAATTAAGGGGTTGAATCCCCTCCCTAACCTCAGGGAAAAATTCCTACCTGGGGAAACAACCTTTCTCGGAGAGGTGACTTTGGTTAAAACACATAGCGCCAAGAAGGGGAGCAAACATATTAAGAACAGTATGCCATATACACCAGGTCCCTTGAAACATATGCTGTGCAGATGTTTCTTTTCTGCAGCGACTGTGCCAAGCAGCAAGGATGGACTGGCTCCCGGCAAATTCCCCCTTTTTTATTTTTTAAATGATAGCGCATGTAAATCAGCGGCCACCTCTCGGATTGGATTGTTTAAGACTCGGAAGAAGACTGGCAAGCAATGATAGTAAGCATTGCTATAAACATAGTGGATGGAGTGCACAAGGAGCCTTGTTCCTGTAGAAGGTTGCTGGTCTCTTCAGTCAAGGGATTTCAGCTGTCCTCAAGTCGGTGGTTTGGTTGTCCTTGTTGACCTGGCTAGCAGGCAGTGTCATTGGCGATGGGCTTCCTAAAGCGTCAGCGAGTTGAAGGGCTGCATAAAAGGGTCCATCAGGGCCATGCTTGATGGTGGTGTCGGTGTCCGGGGAGGAGCCAGCTGTGCCCTCTGGGTCGGACGATATGGATGATACCGGGGAGGAGGAGGATGAGGAGGAGACGGAGGGTCGTGTGACATAAGGTCGGATTAGACGGTTTGGAATCCACACAGGTGATTCTGCATCCTGTGGAAACATACAAGCATCTCCTCTCCCCCAGGTTAAAAGTACATCAGGTCCCTTCCAGGCTCCTGTAAGTCTTTCCATTTGACGAAATAAGTGAGTTTCTGCTAAATGAAAGTTTCTTTTGCTGATTTACTCAGAGTCCTCGGACTTGGCTGAGAGAGTAGCTTCCACTTCTTGCTTTTCTACCATCTGTTGGGCCTCAGTTGTTAACTTCTTCAGTTGACCCCATGTTGGCAACTCAGTCCCTTGCATAGCCTTTCTTTTCTTCTTTTTTCCATTTTTCTGTCATTGGGGCAACTCTAAATCTTTGGAATGATGAGACAAGGAGCTTCTCTGGGTCCATTGTGGTGATGCACGTAATGCATTTACTCAATCCAAAGCAGGCATTAAAAAGAAAAACCCCAAATGCTCTCTTGTATCCATTTTAAGAGTAGGATTGGCGCTTTCTGCTATTACCTGAGTCCTATTCTATCACCCCAGGGAGAGCTTTGCAATCCTGAACTTTTCCAGGGTGGAAAGGCTGCAGTGGGGTTAAGGATAAGGCTCCTTGGGCCTACCTTCTCCCATGCCTCTACATTTACCTTTCTGGCACCTTTCCTTCCTCAGAAAAGCATGGACATACTTCTTGTATAAAACATTCCATCTGACTGGGAGTAACCTTAACTCCTCTGCTAATAAGCATATGTGTTAAAAGATCAATACAGAGTCTTCTTTCTTGGACTCAGTATGGCATACATCTTCTCAATCTAAGGATCAATACAGAGTCTTCTTTCTTGGACTCAGTATGGCACACCTTCTCAATCTAAGTTCTGTACTATCCACCTTCTTACCCTACTTATCCTCTATAGGGGGGTCTGTAGCATCCTGGTGGAGTCCTATCCGTCCTGAGTGTGGGGGGTTCTCAATGGGGAGGGCTTACCTAGGGGAATCCTGTTCCAGGGGTTCCCAAAGGTGTGGACGGAGTCGGCGAAGACTATCCACCCTCTTTCTACGGTGGAGTCCTATCCGTCCCGAGAGTGGGGCTTACCTAGGGGAATGGGGGGCTTACCTAAGGGTCCCTGTTCGGGCACCAGTTGTTGGGGTCCAACCCCAACGGGTCCAGGGATCCCCAAAGGTGTGGACGGAGTCGGCAAAGAAGGAATGGCACGGGGTCAGCGTTCAGTTGATCAACATAGCGAGGTTCTCCCTCCAGGATCTCCAGCGAAGTTCTAGTTAGGACCTCCAGCGAAGTTCTGGTCAGGATCTCCAACCAAGTTCTGGTGCCATGTTCTCTCGCTAGGTTCTCCAGCCAGGTTCAGTCACCAGGTTCTTTAGCCAGGTTCTATCCAGGTTCTTTTGCCATGTTCTGTCTAGGTTCTCCAGTGAAGTTCTGTAGCCAGGTTCTGTCCAGGACCTTTTGCCATGTTCTCTGGCTAGGTTCTGGTTAGGATCTGATGAGGATCTGATGAGGAGCTGATGAGGTTCTGATGATTATTGTCTTGTTACATCCGTATTTATACCAGCCGATTTTAATCCTGTCAATTTCTATTACAAAGGTTAGGGCGTTTCTCATCTCCATTCCAGGGAGTAAAGATTATGTAGCTTAACTACCCGCCTGGCACTTAATTAAGGGGTTGAATCCCCTCCCTAACCTCAGGGAAAAATTCCTACCTGGGGAAACAACCTTTCTCGGAGAGGTGACTTTGGTTAAAACACATAGCGCCAAGAAGGGGAGCAAACATATTAAGAACAGTATGCCATATACACCAGGTCCCTTGAAACATATGCTGTGCAGATGTTTCTTTTCTGCAGCGACTGTGCCAAGCAGCAATGATGGACTGGCTCCCGGCATGTGTAGTCTGAGATCCACCTTGTGAGTCAATTTTTAAAAACAAATGGTAGCATATGTTTGCTACTGAGTAGTTTTACCAGCCTCTTTTCCTTATGGAAGAATTTGGGGGATCAGAGAGCCTTCTTTTATTTTGTTCTCCCTTTGTTTCTTTCAGTCCAAGTTGGCAGTGTTTCTTTTGGCATAATATTCTCAAAGATATTGTGGCTTTCTTATGTATGTCATGAAATTTCACTCCAGTAGAAAATAGTCTCCTTCTCAGATCTTTCCTAGATAATCCAATCTCTATTTTTTCTTCTGCTTAGTTGGCTTGGGGGAGCTATGAGTCACAGAATAAACATTAGTTACTGAATACCTTGACATATTTAACTTCCTGAGGTATTAGCTAAAAGTTGTATAGCCACACCCCTCACTTTTTATCTCTAGAGTCTACTTTTCTGATGGGGAATCTATTAATGTTAGGTTCTTTGTCAATTTGAATAGGCTGAGAATTTCCAAAGCCATCAGGTCCTGGTTCCTATGTGTTTAACCATTCTTTTCTCAATTTATCTCTGTGCATTTCACTATAAACAACAAGACAAAATAATGCCTCAAATTCACCAATTTGTTTGGAAATATCATCAGTTAAACATCAAATTTCATTACTTCCATATTCTTTCCACATAACTTTAGGTCATAATTCTGCCATTATGTAGCAAAAATCTCATTTTTTTTAGTTTCTAATATGGTTCTCATTTCCTTCTGATTCTTCATCAGCAGTACATTTAACATTCATATATCTACTAAGAGTGTGTGCATCACAGTTTGGGTATTTGTTTGTTAAAGTGATTTAAGTTTTCTCTTCTATGGTCATAATTTTCTTCCAAGTCCTTGTTAGTAGTATCAAAAACCATATTTCTACTACTAGTATGTTCAAGGCAATCTGTGTTTGTGTTTGTAGGTTTAAAAAACAATTATGTTCCTCAAAATTCTTCCAGCCCCTTCTCCTTACCATTTTCAAAGGCACTTTAATATTTTTAGGTATCTGTTAGAGCAGTACTGTACTTCCAGGTATAAGAAACTGCCATTCAGGATTAAACCAGAGAATTAGAACCTGTTGGAGATACATATTAAGAAATTTATTACAAGGAATTGGCTTATGACTCTTGGGCATGTGCTGAAGTTCTCTACATGTTAAATTTCTTCTTCAGAGAAGCCTTAGCTCTGAGTTTAAGACCTTTAAATGAACTGAATAAAACTTACCTACATTACCAAATATAATCTTAAAGTTAACTCTCTATAGCCTTTAATCACATTTACAAAATACCTTCACAACAATACATAGATTAATGTTTTATTGAATAACTATGGACTATAGTTTTGCCACATGGACACATTGAAAACACCACTACAGTATGTTAAGTGTTAATGTGACATTCCTAGTTTTAATCCTTGCTCATGCATTTCTAACTAAGCCACCAAGTAACTTACAAAATCTAGCCACAGTTTTCAAACCTTTAAAAAGGAATAGTAACATGTATTTGATATAATATAGGAATTAACACTATAAATTTTTGACTATAGTACCAGGTATATAGTAGATATTTAATAAATATTATTCTTTTAAATCAGGTTTTTGCATCTCAAAAGTGGAAAATAAGGAAATAAGGTCTGTGAAATTTTTTGTTTATAACTCCCAGAAAAATAAAAAATTATAGATATTTAATTAGGATCTATAATATCATGTTGTGATTAGTTTACTTCTCTTTCTCTCTCTCATCAGTCTGCAAAGTGTGCAGTTCCAAAGCCACTTCCCATCTTTGTCCCTCCAATTTCTAGTCTACATTTAGTAAATGTTCACACTAATTAGGAACTATGTCTCTTATTTTCTTTGAAGTTTTGCTAGTAAGGCATCATTTTCATAGTAATAATAGTACAGTATTTTTCATGATAACTGTGTTGATGATTTGTTATAGGTTGACAAGTATGGTTGAGCACATCATATCTGCCAGACACTCTGGATACAAATAAATGGAAAATGACCACAAATAGATCATAGTCTAAGGGTGAGACAAATATTAACAAATTAACTAATATGTGATTAGTTAAAAGAGTGGCAAAAGCTAACAGCTCTTGAGTATGTATCATGTTCCAGCACAATTTTACATACTTTATAAAGTTTATTTATTTAGAAGATCTATTTTTTTTTGTGCCCTTGACCACAATCTACCCTGGGACCCTATGATTCACAGGCCGACGCTCTATCCACTGAGCCAAACAAGTGAGGAAATGCACCTCAGTACTGAGGGTAAAAATCAAGAGAACAAATAATCTGCATTTAAAAAACAAAAAAGTGTGCATCATAAAGTAAACTGAAATCTCACTATAAAAAGCTTTTATTTTATCTGGCCACTAGAGGCCCAGTGCAAAAAAATTTGTGCACTCGGGGGGGGGGGAGTCCCTCAGCCCAGTCTGTGCCCTCTCACAGTCTGGAACCACTCTGGGGATATCCACCTGCTGTCTTAGGCCTGCTCCACAGGGGAGTGAGCCTAAGCTGGCTGTCAGACAGTACTCAGCAGCCTGGGAGCTCTCAGGGGATGTCCACTTGCCAGCAAGGAGCAAGCCTAAGCTGCAGTCGGACATCCTTAGTGCTGCTGAGGAGGCAGGAGAGGCTCCCACCACCACTGCTGTGCTGGCAGCTAGCAGCCTGGCTTGTGGCTGAGCAGAGCTCCCCCTGTGGGAGTGCACTGACCACCAGGGGGCAGCTCCTGCATTGAGTGTCTGCCTCCTGGTGGTCAGTGTGTGTCATAGTGACCAGTCATTCCCAGTCGTTCTGCTGTTAGAGTCAATTTGCATATTACCCTTTTATTAAGTAGGATAGAGGCCTGGTGCACAGGTGGGGGCTGGTTGGTTTGCCCTGAAGGGTGTCCCGGATCAGGGTGGGGGTTCCCCTGGGGTGTCTGGACAGCCTGGGTGAGGGGCTGATGGCTGTTTTCAGGCTAGTCACACTCCCTTCAGGGTAGGGGGCATCCCACTGGAGTGCCTGGCCAGCCTCGGTGAGGGGGCTGATGGCTGTTCTCAGGTTGGCCATGCCCCCCAGTGACCCAAGCTCCCAGCCTCTCCTTTTTTCTTTTTTTTTTTTCAGTGCCTCCTTGGGCGGGGCCATGGCTGGCTGGAAACAGGTAACTGGGATTTATTTATCTTCTATAATTGAAATTTTGTAGCCTTGAGCAGAGCCGAGGGCCGGCCAGGTCAGGCGGGAAGCCTGGCTTCCTCCATCGCCAGGGGCAACCCAAGCCTCTTTCTGACTCTAGCTCAGTGGCCGCCGCCAGCTTAGTTGGGTTAATTTGCATACTCACTCCTGATTGGCTGGTGGGCGTGGCTTGTGGGTGTAGCTGAGTGGCAGAGTGATGGTTAATTTGCATGTGTCTCTTTTATTAGTGTAGATTGTTTTTTATTACACACTTTTTATGTACACTTTTTTACACACTTATAAATTCTAACTAAATTGTGAAAATATTTAGGTATGGCAAGACATGAGAATTTGAAAATTTTTTATTTGAAGAGGGAAATTACAACAAAACAGGTTTTGAGAATAAGTGAGCATCTTGCAAATCCATGTTAGATATACTAGGCACTCAGTAGATTTTTTGTCACATCAAAGCTATATTATCAGTGATGGATATCTAACTAGTATCTCCTTAAAGGAACAGAGTTGGGACTTGTTTCTAGCACAATGTAGTATGCTTTTTGAGAGATAGGGGTCCCCCAAAATCTCATTTGTATGAGTTTTCCCCATCTCTAATTTTTATTTTAAAATTCTGTTAAAGCTGAAATAGTTGTAGTGTTCTACTATTATTGTTTCTAAAAATTAAACAAAGTTTAACCTACTCAACCTTAATATTGAACCCTGTGAAATCAACAAAAATGACAGAGAAAAAGAAAAAAGAAAAAAATACTTATAGAGAAATGTATACTGGCAATATAACCAAAGTTCAATATTGTTAGCACTTTTACTGAGCATGACAACTCAATGCAATCTTGCTGACATGTTGGAGTTTGGTATAATATAGGATAAATCAAGCAAACCCTATGTGCAGTGATTAAAATGAGATCCATTTACTGTTATGTGTTTCCTGGCTTCTGCAACTGCCAGGATAAATTGCCACTGCCAAGGCTTTATGTTCAAGGAACTCAATCAGCTAGTCCAAAAAGTCATGTGTTGATGCTGCCTGGTGCCAAGCAGAGGGGAGAGTTGTTACAGAGCTTGGGATGGGGGAAAGCTTATACAAATGAGCCTTTTGGCAAAATATAATTCCCTGAGGAAGGACCCCTACCTTTCAAAGAGCAAACTGCATTTTGCTAGAAACAAGTCACAACTGTGTTCCTTTACAGAGATCCCAGTTAGGTTTACCATCATTGATAATATAGTTTTGATGGTGGCAAAAAATCCACTTAGTTCCTATTATCTCTAACATGAATTTCAAGATGATCACTTATTTTCAAAATATTTTTGTTGTGATTTCTCTCTTCAAATAAAAATGTTTGAAATTCTCATGTCTTGCTGTACCTAAATATTCCCATAATTTTTCTTTCACTTCAAAGTTAGAATATATAAGACTGTAAAAAAAAGTACATAAAATGTGTGTAATACAAAACAATGGACAGATAAAATAAAGGATTTTTGTCATGGTATTTCAGTTTATTTTAAGATGTACATTTTTTTGTGTCTTTTAAATGCATATTATTTGTTGTTTTTTTTATTTCAATCCAAGGTATCCAGTGGCATTTTATTTACATTGTACCTTTCTATAAAACTGAACACAAGAGTCTCCTATCTTCTTAGTTCAGTTTTCCCAGACTAGATTTTATTTGTTACACCAAGTTTTCATTACTTTATTACTCTGGCATGTTATGTATTGAGCATGGTTGCTATAGACAGTGCTAAATAAGTCTTTCATTTTTTCAGCTGGTAGAAGATAGAGAGTATGAGTTGAGATTTAGCAAAGTAGATTTTGTAATAACCAAACTGCTTACAGTTTACTAGAGGCCCGGTGCACGAAATTTGTACACTGTTTGGGGGAGTCCCTCAGCCAGGCCTGTGCCCTCTCACAGTCCAGGGTTCTAGCAGTCCTGGACCCCTTGCTCCTTACCATATGCCTGCAGTAGAGGCGGGAGAGGCTCCAGTCACCTGCACTGCTCTCACCAGCAGTGAGCCCAGCTTCAGGCTGAGTGGCACTGCCCCTGTGGGAGCTCAATGACCACCAGGGGACAGCTCCTGTGTTGAATGTCTGCCCCCTGGTGATCAGTGCTCATCATAGTGACTGGTCGTTCCTCCAGTTGATCAACTGTCAGGTCAATTTGCATATTAGGGCTTTATTATATAGGACTAGAGGCCCAGTACACAAAATTTGTGCACTGAGGGGGTCCCTCAGCCCAGCCTATGCCCTCTTGCAGTCTGGAACCACTCAGAGGATGTCCACCCAGGGAAGCGAGCCTAAGCTGGCAGTCAGACATCCATATGGCAGCCCAGGAGCCCTCGGGGGATGTCCACTTGCCAGTGGGGAGCAGGCCTAAGCTGCAGTCGGACATCCTTAGCGCTGCTGAGGAGGAGGTATAGGCTCCCACCACCACTGTTGTACTGGCAGCCATCAGGCTGGCTTGTAGCTGAGCAGAGCTCCCCCTGCGGGAGTGCACTGACCACAAGGGGGAAGCTCCTGCATTGAGCATCTGCCCCTTGGTGGTCAGTGTGTGTCATAGTGACCAGACATTCCCAGTCATTCTGCTGTTAGGGTCAATTTGCGTATTACCCCTTTATTATATAGAGTAGAGGCCTGGTGTATGGGTGGGGGCTAGCTGGTTCGCCCAGAAGTGTGTCCCGGATCAGGGTGTGGGGCCTGCTGGGGTGCCTGGCCAGCCTGGGTGAGGGGCTGATGGCTGTTTGCAAGCTGCCCAAGCACCCAAAAGTGGTAACACTCACCCCATGAGAGTATGGCCAGCCTGGGTGAGGGGCTGATGGCTGTTTGCAGGCTGGCCACATCCCCAACCACCCAAGCTCCCAGTGGAGGCTGGATGGAAGCAGGTATCTGGGATTTATTTGGCTTCTTAATTGAAACTTTGTTGCCTTGAGCAGAGGCTACAGCCAGCCAGGGCAGGGAGGAAGCTTGGCTTCCTCCATCGCCAGGGCAACCAAGCCTCTTGCATACTCCAGCTCCATGGCTGCTGTCTGCCATCTTGGTTGGGTTAATTTGCATAAAGCCGCTCTGATTGGCTGGTGGACATGGCTGGTGAGCGTGGCTTGTGAGTGTAGTGGAGGTATGGTCAATTTTCATGTTTCTCTTTTATTAGATAAGATGTGTCCTTATCCCCACATTACCCCCCCCCCCCACGCCCCCCTACTCATGCCCTCACCCCCCCTGGTGGCTGTGTCCATTAGTTAAGCCTATATGCTTGCATATATGTCCTTTGGTTGATCACTCCCTCTTACCCCCACCCACCCCTACCTTCCATCTGAGGTTTGATTGTCTGATTGATGCTTCTGTCTGTCTGGATCTCTTTTTGTTCATCAGTTTATGTTGTTCATTATATTCCATAAATGAGTGAGATCATGTGATATTTATGTTTCTCTGACTGGCTTATTTCGCTTAGCATAATGCTCTCCAGTTCCATCCATGCTGCTGCAAATGGTAAGAACTCCTTCTTTTTCACTGCAGTGTAGTATTCCATTGTGTAGATATACCACAGTTTTTTAATCCACTCATCTACTGATGGGCACTTAGGCTGTTTCCAAATCTTAGCTATGGTAAATTGTGCTGCTATGAACATAGGGGTGCATATATCCTTTTTGATTGGTGTTTCTAGTTTCTTGGAATATATTCCTAGAAGTGGGATCACTGGGTCAAATGGCCAGAAAAAAATGGAAGGAAACTTACAAAATGATGCAAAGCAAGGGACTGAATCTAAGAATATTCTATTCAGCAAAGCTATCATTCAAAATTGAAGGGGAAATAAGAAGCTTCACAGACAAAAAAAAGACTAAGGGAGTTTATCACCATCAAGCCAGCAATGCAAGAAATGCTAAAGGGACTGGTGTAACAAGAAGAAATAAAATGCTAAGAAAGAAAACAGGCAAAAAAATAAAAATGGCTACAAACATGTACCTTTCAATAATAACATTAAATATAAACGAACTAAATGCTCTAATCAAAAGATATCGAGTGGCTGAATGGATAAAAAAAAAACATGACCCATATATATGCTGTCTACAAGAGACCCACCTCAGAATAAAGGACTCACTCAGGCTGAAAGTGAAGCGATGGAGAAATAAATTTCAGGCAAATGGAAATGGAAAAAAAAAAAACTTGGGTAGCAATACTTATATCTTACAAAATAGACCTTAAAATTGAAGGCCATAACAAGAGATAAGGAAGGCCACTTCATAATACTAAAGTGATCAATACAACAAGAGCTATAACCCTGATAAACATATATGCACCCAATGCAGAAGCACCCAAGTACATAAAAAAAAACCCAAAAAACTCCTGGAATATATCAAGGGAGAGATTGACAACAATGCAATCATAGTAGGACATTTTAATACACCACTGACATCACTGGTTAAGTCCTCTGGAAAAAAAATCAGCAAAGAAACAGCAATCCAAAATGACTCACTAGATCAAATGGACGAAATTGATCTTTAGAAAATTTCACCCCAGAGTCCCAGCAACAGAAAAAAAAAAATGACAGACACTCCAGAAAACTGGGATCTTAAGCCAGCCAAAGGAATGACATTTCAATTTTTCATTTTGATTTTTTTATTATTATTTAATTGGCTTTTTTCCTTATTTCTTTGTTTCCCTTTTTTTGTTTGTTGCTCTTTTTTTTTTACTTTTTTCTTTGTTCTCTTTTTTTGTTTGTTGCTTCATTTTCTACTTCTTTTCACATGATTTTTTCATCATTCAATTTTATTTTATTTTTACTTGTTATTTTCTATTTTTATACAATTTTTTAAAATCAATTTTTTTGTAAATATATTATTTTGTTCCCTTTCTGTCTCTTCTTATCCACTCATCCCTTTTCTACCTCCGTTATACTGAAGTGAGGTCCTACCCATATTTATCAAATTCTTAACCTTATTTCCTGTATATCAGCTCAGCCTCTACAGATTCTGCCCCCACCCTCTTTACTGGGTGTTTGGTGTTTTTATTTGTTTGGATTATCTATTGGTTCTGTGGTGTTTTCTCTCTCTCTCTCTCTCTCTCTCTCTATATATATATATATATATATATATATATATATTCTCATATATTCTACTTTTTCTTTTCTCTCCTATCTTTTTTTTCTTTTTTTCTCTCTATCTCTCTTCGATATCATTTGTACTCTCTTTTCTCTCCCCCAATTCTCTTTTCTCAGGTGGTCACTTATATAGGGATTATCAGTGTTGCCTGTACATTCATACGTTGTTCCCCTTGAGTCATGTCTTGTTAAGGTGAATTTTATCCTGTCTGCCTAAAGTACTAGAGAGCAAGCCACATAACCAGACACCTGGAGAGGAAGAGCGGCGACGAGTGCAGTTCACTTCCATCCAAAGAGCAGCAGCCATGCAAGCAGCACACCCCCATCCCAGGAGCAGCAGACTTGCAATCAACCTGTCCAAGTCCAAGTAGCAGTAGCCCCACAAGCAGCCCACCACATCAGAGGAACAACAGCAGCATGCAGCCAGCCTCCATTTAAGGAAGAGCAGCCACGTGAGCAGTCTGCCCCAGTACAAGGAGTAGCAGCTGCATGTGTAGCCCGCCTCCATCCAAGGAACAACAGCCTTGTGATCAGCACACCCTCTGTCTGAGGAACAGTAGCTGTGTGAGAAGCCTCCCCCCACCAGCCAGAGGAGCCACCACGGATGTGAAATGCACCCACCAGAGTGAGCTGCTGCCAACTGAGGAGCAACTGCCATCACAACTGCCCGAGGAGCAACTGCAGCATGAGGAGCCACAGCCACCCAAGGAGCAGCCCTTGAACGACTCAACATCTAGATCTGTCTGTGAGATCAAACATGGGTAGACAAAGAAACCCCCAAAGGAAAGAAGAGGAGGACTCGCCAGAAAAGCAGCTAAGTGAAACAGAGGCATGCAACATGTCAGCAAAAGAATTCAGATTAAGGGTGCTAGAGTGCATAAACTGGATGGAGGAAAAAATCAACAACTTATGCAAGAATCAAGAAGAAACAGATGAGGCCTCCTGGTACTTAGAAAAGGCAGTGTTCTTACACTGACTGTACAGAAATAGGAGGCAGAGTAAACCCACCCCATATATACCTCAGCTCAGGCTCTTTGCCTGGTCTGTATTGGGAATGGGGAGACATTGAAAAAAAAAAGAAGAAACATATGAAAAAATCAACATATGTAAAAATCAAAAAGAAATGGATGAAAAAAATCACAAACTTATGTAAGAACCAAGAAGAAATTAAGAGTGATATAGCTGCAATAAAAAACACCATTGAAAGTTTCAACAGTAGACTAGGAAAAGCAGGGTACCGAATTAGTGAATTAGAAGACACGGAAACAAAACACACCCAAACTGAACTGCAATTGGAGAAAAAAATTAAAAGACAGGAGGAGAGCCTAAGGGAGCTATGGGACAACATGAAACGAAACATCATGTGAATAATAGGGGTACCAGAACAACAGAAAGAAAACCTATTGGAAGAAATAATATCAGGAAACTTCCCTGAGGTGGGGAAGAAAAGGTCACACAAGCACAGAGAGTCCCAAACATGATGAACCCAGAAAGAACCATGCCAAGACACATCATAATTACCATTGCAAATGTTCAGGACAAAGAGAGAATCTTACAGGTTGCAAGAGAGAGACGGAAAGTTACATACAAGGGATCTCCCATTAGATTGTCAAATGATTTCTCAACAGACACACATTAGGCCAGAAAAGAATAAACGGAAATTTACGAAGTGATGCAAAGCAAAGGACTGAATCCAAGAATACTCTATCCAGCAAGGCTATCATTCAAAATTGAAGGGGAAATAAGAAGCTTCACAGACAAAAAAAGGTTAATGGAGTTTATCACCACCAAACCAGCAATGCAAGAAATGCTAAAGGGACTGGTGTAAAAAGGAGAAATAAAAAGCTAAGAAAGAAAACAGGCACAAAAATAGAAATGGCTACAAACAAGTACCTTTCAATAATAACTTTAAACATAAATGGATTAAATGCTCCAATCAAAAGACATCAAGTGGTTGAATGGATAAAAAAACATGACCCATACATTTGCTGTCTACAAGAGACCCACCTCAGAAGAAGGGACTCACTCAGACTGAAAGTGAAGGGATGGAAAAAAATCTTTCAGGCAAATGGAAATGAAATAAAAGCTGGGGTAACAATACTTATATCAGAAAAAATAGACATCAAAGTGAAGGCCATAACAAGATATAAGGAAGGCCACTTCATAATACTAAAGGGATCAATACAACAAGAAAATATAACCCTGGTAAACATATAAGCACCCAATGTAGGAGCATCCAAATACATAAAAAAAAAACTCCTGGAAGATAACAAGGGAGAGGTCGACAATAATAAAATCATGGTAGGGGACTTTAATACACCACTGACATTAGTGGATAAATCCTCTAGACAAAAAAATCAGCAAAGAAACAGCAATCCTAAATGACTCAATAGATCAGATGGACTTAATTGACATCTTCAGAACATTCACCCCAAAGCCACGAAATATACGTTCTTTTCAAGGGCTCGTGGGACATTTTCAAAAATAGACCATATATTGGGTCACAAGCAAAGTCTCCCCAAATTCAAGAAGATTGAAATCAAACCAAGTATCTTCTCAGATCACAATGGCATAATATTAGAAATGAACTACAATAAAAACAACCCAAAATACTCAAACACTTGGAAGCTGAATAGCATGATATTAAATATTGATTGTGTTACCAATGAGATCAAAGAAGAAATTAAAAAGATCATGGAAATTAATGACAATGAAAACACAACAAATCACAACTTACGGGACACAATGAAAGCAGTCCTGAGAGGGAAGTTTATAGCCCTACAGTCCTACCTCAAAAACCAAGAAAAAATGGTAGTAAATCATCTAACTCTACATCTCAAAGAGTTAGAAAGAGCAACAAGTAAACCCCAGAGTGAGCAAAAGGAAGGAGATAATAAAGATCAGAGCAGAAATAAATGACATAGAGACCAAAAAACATACATAAAATCAATGAAACCAAGAGCTGGTTCTTTGAAAAGATAAACAAGATTGACGAACCTCTAGCCAGGCTCACTAAGAAGCAAAGAGAGAGGACCCAAATAAACAAAATCAAAAATGAAAGAGGAGAAATAATAACAGACCCCACAGAAATACAAATGATTGTTAAAAAATACTATGAACAGCTCAATTCCAACAAACTAGACAACCTGGAGGAAATGGACATTTTCCTAGAAAAATACAACATTCCAAAACTCAATCAGGAAGAATCTAAGAATCTCAATAGGCCAATAACTATGGAAAAAATTGATGCAGTCATCAAAAAGCTTCCAGCAAACAAAAGCCTAGGGCCAGACGGCTTCACAGTGGATTTCTACCAAACATTCAAGGAAGAGCTAAAACCTGTTCTCCTCAGTCTACTACAAAAAATTCAAGAGGAAAGAACACTTCCAAGCTCATTCTATGAAGCCAACATCATCCTAATACCAAAACCAGGGAAAGACAACGCAATGAAATGGAATTACAGTCCAATATCCCTCATGAACATAGATGCCAAAATCCTCAACAAAATCTTAGCAAATTGAATCCAGCATTATATCATAAAGATCATACACCATGACCAAGTAGGATTAATGCCAGGGATGCAAGGACTGTACAATATCCGCAAATCAATAAATGTGATACATCACATAAACAAATTGAAAGAAAGAAACCACATGGTCATATCAATTAATGCAGAAAAAGCATTTTACAAAATCCAACACCCATTTCTGATAAAGACTCTCAGCAAGGTGGGAATAGAAGTATCATACCTCAACATAATAAAAGCCATATATGACAAATCCACAGCCAACATCATACTCAATGGACAAAAACTAAAACCATTTCCCCTAAGAACAGGAAGAAGACAGGGATGCCCACTCACACCACTCCTGTTCGACATAGTACTTGAAGTGCTGGCCATTGCAATTAGACAAGAAGAAGAAATAAAAGGCATCCAAATTGGAAAAGAAGAAGTCAAACTGTCCTTATTCGCAGATAACATGATATTATGAATAAAAAACCCTAAAGACTCCAACAAAAACTATTAGACTTAATAAATGAATTTGGCAATGTAGCAAGATACAAAATTAATGCCAAGAAATCTATGGCATTTCTATACACCATTAGTGAACTTACAGAGAGACTAAAAAAGCAATCCCATTTACCATCGCACCAAAAAAAATTAAGATACCTAGGAATAAACTTAACTAAAGTGGTAAAAGACCTCTACTCAGAAAACTTCAGGACATTTAAAAAAGAGATAGAGGAAGACATAAACAGATGGAAGAACATACCATGTTCTTGGATTGGTAGAATCAACATCATTAAAATGTGCTTACTACCCAAAGCAATCTATAAATTCAATGCACTTCCCATTAAAATACCAATGGCATATTTCACAGATCTGGAACAATCTCTCCAAAAATTCATCTGCAATAAATAAAGACCCCGAATAGCTGCAGTAAACCTGAGAAAGAAGAACAAAGTAGGTGGGATCTCAATACCAGATATCAAGCTGTATTACAAAGCCACTGTTCTCAAAACTGCCTGGTACTTGCACAAAAACAGACATATAGATCAATGGAATAGAATAGAGAGCCCAGAAATCAACACAAACCAATATGCTCAATTAATATTTGACAAAAGAGGCAAGAACATACATTGGAGTCAAGACAGTCTCTTCAATAAATGGTGTTGGGAAAATTGGACAGATACATGCAAGAAAATGAAACTAGACCACCAACTTACACCATACACAAAAATAAACTCAAAATGGATGGAGGACTTAAATGTAAGACTGGAAACCATGAAAATACAAGAGGAATCCAAAGGCAACAAAATCTCAGACATATGCCGAAGCAATTTCTTCACTAATACATCTCCTAGGGCATTGGAAACTAAATAGAAAATAAACAAATGGGACGACATCAAAATAAAAACCTTCTGCACAGCAAAAGAAACCATCAACAAAACAACAAGAACACCCACTGCATGGGAGAACATATTTGCCAATGTTATCTCCGATAAGGGTTTAATCTCCAACATTTATAGGGAACTCATACAACTTAACAAAAGGAAGATAAACAATCCAATCAAAAAATGGGCAAAGGACCTAAATAGACACTTTTCAAAAGAGGACATTCAGAAAGCCGAGACATAGGAAAACATTCTCAAAGTCACTAATCATCCGAGAGATGCAAATCAAAATGACAATGAAGTACCATCTCACACCTGTCAGAATGGCTATCATCAACAAATCCGCAAATGACAAATGCTGGAGAGGATGTGGAGGAAAAGGAACACTCATGCACTGTTGAAGGGAATGAAGACTGGTGCCGCCACTATGGAAGACAGTATGGAGTTTCCTCAAAAAGTTAAAAATTTAACTCCCATTTGACCTGGTGATCCCACTTCCAAGAATATATCCCAAGAAATCAGAAACACCAATCAGAAAGGATATATGCAACCCTATGTTCAAAGCAACACAATTCACCATTGCTAAGTTCGGGAAACAACCTAAGTGCCCATCAGCAGATGAATGGATTAGAAAATTGTGGTACATCTACACGATGGAATACTATGCTGCTGTAAAAAAAGAAGAAATTCTTACCATTTGAGACAGCATGGATAGAACTGGAGAGCATTATGCTAAGTGAAATAAGCCAGTCAATGAAAGAAAAATACCACATGATCTCACTCATTGATGGATAATTAAGACCATTATAAACTGATGAGCAAAAATAGAGACAGAGGCAGAGCAGGATCGAACAGACTGTCAAACTACAGCAGGAAGCCTGGGGAGGGTGGCGGTTGGAGGGTGTGTAAGAGATCAACTGAAGGACTTGTATGCATGCATATGAGCATAAACAATGGACACAAGACACTGGGGGGCATGGGAGGCTAGGGGAGGGTCAAGGGGAGAAAAAATGGAGACATATATAATACTCTTTGTAATACTTTAAGCAATAAAACTATTAAAAAATAAAATCAGTTAAAAAAGAAAAGAAAAGAAAATTTCACCCCAAAGCCACAGAATATACGTTTTTCTCATGTGCACATGGGACATTTTCACAAATAGACCACATATTGGGTGACAAGTGAAGTCTCCCCAAATTCAAGAAGATTGAAATCACCTCAAGCATTTTTCAGATCACAATGGCATAATATTAGAAATAAACTACAATAAAAACAATCCAAAAATTTCAGACACTTGGAAGCTGAAAAGCATGCTATTAAACAATGATTGGGTTACCAAAGAGATCAAAGAAGAAGTTAAAAACATCCTGGAAACTAATGACAATGAAAACACAACAATCCAAAATCTATGGGACACAGTGAAAGCAGTCCTGAGAGGGAAGTTTATAGCTCTACAGGACTACCTCAAAAAAAAAACAACCAAAAAACAAACAAACAAAAAAGAAAACAAGAAAAAATGGTAATAAATCATCTAACTCTACAACTCAAAGAATTAGAAAGAGAGCAACAAGAAAAGCACAGAGTGAGCAAAAGGAAGGAGATAATAATGATCAGAGGAGAAATGAATGACATTGAGACCCCCCAAAATAAAACAATACAGAAGATCAATGAAAACAAGAGCTGGTTCTTTAAAAGGATAAATATACTGTATTCTTAATGTCTAAGGTTTTATTTTCTGTTCATTTGATTTGATACTTATTTGCTGTCTTCTGTACAAAGAATACTCTAGGGAGATAATTAAAATTTTAAAATATCTTAAGTAACTGTCAACAAGCATGATATTGCTTCCTTTTTTATTTTTTTTTAACTTATATTTTTATTTCCTAAACAAAGTTTTGTTGAAATATAATATACAGGAAAGTTTACAAATTATAAGTTAATTTTTACAAATGAACATATCCATAAAATAGTAATTCACCATGCATAAAGAATCAGAAGTTTCCATCATGCTTCCTCAATCTCCCCACAAAAGTAATAATTTTTCTGACACCTGTTATTAGTTTTGCATGGTTTTGAATGTTACACAAATGGAATCAAACAGTAAGTTCTCTAGTATATCTGGCTGCTTTTACTCAATATTTTATTTTTGAGATTTATCTATGTTGTTAACTATAGCGATAGTATAGTAATAGTCCATTTATTTTTCTTGGTGGAAAGCAGGGCTCAGCAAACCTTTCCTATGATCTCTGTCACAGCCCCTCAACTCTGCCATTGTAGTATGATAGAGCTCAAGATCACTCATACACAACATTTACAAAATCAAATGGTGGCCACACTTGGTTAATGCACCACCGTTTTCCAACCCATGTTGCAGAGTATCTACACTAATAAAAGACAAAGATGCTAATTGACTGTACCTTCACCATGCCCATAAGCCAATCAGAAGAGTATGCAAATTAACCCAACAAAGGTGGCCATTAAATTTGCAAACTGCAGGCCAGGTGGGACAGCGCGATCAGCCACCTGCCCCTCCGCCATCGGGCCTCCCAGGAGGGCCTGCGCCCTGGTCGCTTTGGCAGTCAGCAAGCAGGAAAGTGTGGCCTGCAGGCAGCCCCCAGAAGGCAGCACCCAGCAGGGCCTGCTCCTGGGTCGCTGTGGCGATCCACGAGCAAGAAAGTGTGGCCTGCAGGCAGCCCCCAGGAGGGACTGCTCCTGGTTCGCCATGGCGATCTGTGAGCAGGAAAGTGCAGCCTGCAGGCAGCACCAAGCAGGGCCTGCTCCTGGGTCACCATGGCAATCTGAGAGCAGGAAAGTGTGGCCCGCAGGCAGCACTCCACTCTGGCCACAGCTCAAGGGAGAAAACAACACACAGTGGAGGCCAGGAGCCTGAGAGATCAACACAGAGGGGCTCCTGCTCCAAGCCTCCACTGTGTGGCTGGGGGCAGGCCCCCAGCAGACACACACACACACACACACACACACACACACACACACACGGGGTGCCTGCTCTGAGCCTCCAATGCAGCTAGGGACAGGCCCCCAGCAGACACACACACACACACACACACACACAGGACGCCTTCTCCAAGCCTCTGCTGCCAGACTGTGCCCATCAGTAGGACATCCACTGAGGGCTCCCGGACTGTGAGAGGGGCAGGCTGGGCTAAGGAAACCCCATCCCCCAGTGCACGAATTTTGTGCACCAGGCCTCTAGTTATATTATAAAAATACACCACAATTTACTTATCCAATCTACTGGTGGTATTGTCTCCAGTTTGGTGAATGATGATAAAAGAAAACTTCTAGCTAGGACATATATTTTGATGCACATACATATGTATTTTTGTTTTTATATCCAGAATTACATAAGTGCTGGGTCATAGGGGAGGTTTATCTTCAGCTCTGATAAACAGAATCAAACAGCTTTACAAATTTACACCTATCAGCAATACATGAGAGTTCCAGTTGCTCCACTTCTTCAACAACCCTTGGGATTGTCAATTTTTAATGTGGTGTATATCTCCATAGAAAGTATCCTTACAAGTTTAACTTTATATATTTAATGTTAGTTGATTTTTACATCTCCACCCCCTCTCCAGTCTGTTATGTACACCCAAACAAAAGCTCACTCACCACATACCAACAATCAAAACAACAACAAAAAATGTATTTGCTAGTCCTGGAAAAACTGAGTGATTTTTTATTATGCTTTTTTTAAACAACAACAACAACATGCATTTGTATGCTTAGAGAAATAGAGAGAAAAAGTAAAGCATCTCATTGTCTTTAAGAGGATAATTTTAAAACCCAGAAACAATCTGTAGCCAAAGCTTTTGGATTCTGTACACAGTGTAGTGGGGTGTGTAGAAAGTGTTCCTTTTGTCAGGCCCATTGAGTGAAGTCTTCCCTTCTAGGAATAATTTCTAATAATTGTAATTAGAGTAATGTTTTTGAAAATGTTCACATTGCTAACCATGAGGAATTCAAACTCTCTCTTCTGGGAAAGTGAGCAGATGGTGTCACTTCATTTACTTTTTCCTGTTCAGCAGGGAGGACTACTTAGGGTTTGGATAGATGTTTAGTCTGTGGTCATAGTACTTGGCTCAGCTATTTCTTGTCCAGTTCCTTTTGTTTGATATTACTTTGATCTTCACCCAATATCAGCAATGTTGTGCTTGTATGACTCATTATTCTTTTTCCTTGGCTGAAGTATTCTTTTCTTTTGGTTGTAAGAATCTTGCCAGTAATGAGGTGATGAGCTCCTGTCTGAGCAGCAGGATTTGTCAGTGCTCCTTTCCTTCATTAACTTTTTTTGGGGCTGTAGCCACAACAGCAAGACTTCAGGGACTGAGAATTTAACCTTCTCCAGCACTGGTCATTTTTCCACATGGATTCACATGGCCCCTGACCCCATGGCCCCTTTCACCAACTCCCTTCCATCACCCTGCTGTTTTTATGTTACCCTAAACTTTCTGTACAATGGTCTCCAGGGCTACCATGAAATAATAATCTTGAAGCATTTCTTTTTTTTTTTCATTAAATAACTTCTATTCATTGTTTTTAGATGAAGAGAATGTTCATGCAGCTTTAACAAAAGGCACTGAAACTCCAGATACCAGCTATAGCAAATTATCTTTTGCATTATGAAATAGGCAAGTGTCTGGTGATCATACTTTGTAGCATAATGTCATTTATTTTAATTCTAGTAGAAAAATAAAATCTTTGTGTATTCTACCTAATAATTATACACATCCTATCTAATAAAAGAGTAATATGCAAATTAACCATCACTCTGTGACAAAGATGGTGGTGCCCAATCCTCTCAGCCCCACCAGAGTCCCCCAGTCCCGGGGGTGGGGGGCGGCTGCTGAGAGCGGGTAGCATGAGCAGCCTGGTGGAATGCTGCCCAGAGGCCCTCCTGACACTTTATGAAAAACAAATTCACTCCCCATGGAGTGATCCCCCCCACACACACCTGCAGCCTTGGAAGCACTGAAGCTCCCATGGAGCGATCCCCTCCCAGCGGCAATTGAGCCTCGGAACCTTACATGTCCCCACAGAGTGATCCCCCCCACAAGCACACGTGAAGCCTCAGGGTCTCAGCCTTGGAAGTGCCCATGCCCCCACGGAGTGATACCCTCCCACCAGAAGCCTCGGGGTCTCAGCCTTGGAACCTTGTGTGTCCCTGGCGAGTGATCACACACATACACACCTGCAGCCTCAAGGTCTCAGCCTCGGCAGTGTCTGCACCCCTGGTGAGTGATTCTGCCCCACCAGCAGCCTCAGGGAGTCAGCCTCGGAACTTCCCTTGCCCCCAACTGAGAGATTGGAGCCGGGGGGAGGGGAGTGGGGGTATCTGGGCCACACTGCCCAGCAAACCTCTCCCATTGAGCAGAAACTTCTGACTGGATTAGGGAGGTAAATGGGTTTTATTTAAAATCTTTACAAACCACAAAGAAATGTCTGAGGTAGGATTTCACATCAGAATTAACTTAAGATTAATTTCTGAAGGCAAATTGCTACATTACAGTTACATTACTAGAGAGTACTCCATGGTCTGGCAATCAGGCTCCGCAGCAGTGGTGGCGGGTGCTCCCCACCCTGGTTCCTCAGCACCTCAGGCCAGGCTTGAGCCCACCCAGGAAGGCCTCTCCCCTACAATTTTCACCAAGGCAGGCAGGTTTTGTAGACATGAATAAGAAGTGCACATGCATAAGTCCTGAAGATGCCAGGGCCAGCAGAAATGACAAACAAATGGGGAAAAGAGCAAAACCAGAAACACTACCGTTCCCAACATAGATCAGCTTTCTCTTCAGATGATGGTGTGTTTCCCTCTTCTTCATCTTCTGGAAGTGAGACAAATTCAAGTACTGACAATTCTACCAATGGAAAAGTTAAGAAAAAGAGAGGACAGAAAAGGAATAAAAGGAGAAAAGAAAGAAAGAACAAAAGATGAAGCATCAAGAAAAAGAAAGAGAAGGGAAAAAAAGAGGAAACAACCACATGATATCACCTTTCCAAAGTCTCATGAAATTCCTGTTTACGGAGTTTATTTTATGACACTTTTAGTTTGGGTTTACATTTTTACTGGTTTGTCAAGACCATGGCAGGTACAGTGTCCAATATGTTAAAGAAAAAATCCTATCTAATAAAGAGGGATATGCAGGGGAAAGCAGTTGGGGGTGACCGGGCTTGCAGGAGAGGGCAGTTGGGGGCAATTGGGCCAGCAGGGGAACAGTTAGGCATCGATCAGGCTGGCAGGGGAATGGTTAGGGGGTGATCAGGCAGGCAGGCAGAAGTGGTTAGGGACAATCAGGCAGGCAGGCAGGCGAGCGGTTGGAAGCTAGCAGTCCCAGATTGTGAGAGGGAGGTCTGACTGCCAGTTTTGATCCCACAGGAATCAGGCCTAAACCAGCCGTCGGACATCCCCCAAGAGGTCCCAGATTGGAGAGGGTGCAGGTTGGGCTGGGGGACACCCCCAAGTGCACGGATTTTGTGCACCAGGCCTCTAGTATATATATGATATGTTTACAAATCCATATCTCTTCAAGTATTGAGCATTTACTTAAATATTCATTATCATCACTCATCACGATGCATTCTAAAAGAAAAAATGTATTGATATACTCATTTGGGACTTTGACCAATTTAATATGATAATAATTATAATATTATAGTAATACTATTAATAATAATTTATTATTAATTTGGTGTCAATATAGATCCAAAGAATAGAAAATCATCTTAGTTCCTAATAGCAAATTTTAATTTACTATTGCCTAAGATTGGCTAGTTTTAATATAGTATTTCCATATAATTGACATCATTAATAATAATGATGGCTAAAAAACTATTATGTTTTAGATACCTACCTTGTGCCAGATAAAATGTCAAACATTATATGTTTAATGTGTGTGTATGTGTAAAGTTTCTAATTTTCAGATAAAACTAGTAAGATAGTTATAATTATGTCCAGTTTAGAGATAAATAAAGGAAGCACAGACAAGTTTATTGCCCAAAGTTAGATCCACTTTGGATGCTTCCTCTCTTCCCTCAGTTCTCACATCCTCCATCCCCTTTCAACATGCTGTTCTCTAAGATTTGGCTGTCATACATATCATTAATATGAGGATTCATTTGTAAAGCATCCCTAAAATTAGATGGGTATAATCTATTCCTGTACTTATCATTATAAATCATGCAATGTTGAAAAATTAGATTTAGTTGATATTTTAAGCTTATTTTAAAATTATTTCTGCATATTAATAGAAAATACACCACTATTGTTGCTTTATTATTATGTAATGATTTATTTATTATGTAATAACATATATTGTGCTTTTGTTTCTTAAGGATCACAGGATATAGAGCTAAATACAAGTTACTTTAAGCATACAGGTGCATGTGTTGTTGTTTTTAAAGCATAAGATTGGCTAGTTTTAGCATATTATTTCCATTAACTTCCAATTTGCTATTAAGAACTAAGATCATTTTCCATTCTTTGGATCTATATTGACACCAAATTAATATCAATGGAGAAAAATGTCCATATTGGGTACTACTTTCTTAGTATGTGCCATTATGTGCTTTATTATAGTTTCTCATTTCCTGGTTCATCAGTTAGTCTGATGTTCCTTCATTTTTATTTGATAGATGCAACTTTCTTCTATTTGTTGATGGATATATTTTTATCATCTTTCACCTCCAACAGAAACAGGCTCAGTTACCAAAAAAAATTTAGAATCCAACCTCAGAGGACAGGCAGGGAAGGAGGCAGGAAACCAAAGGACTTGTATGCATGCATATAAGCATAACCCATGGACACAGACACTAAGGGGGGAGGCCATGTGCTAGGGGAGGCAGTGGGAATGGCTGGGAAGAAGTCAATGGGGGAAAATGAAGACAAATGTAATACTTTAAACAATAAAAAATTTAAATTTCAAAATAAAATTTAAATTGACTTTCTCAACACAGTGCTCTTTATTTTTTAACTTTGACAGCATAAGAAAAAGCCAATTTAAGTAAATTCAGTTTTATAAGATACTAGAGGCCCAGTGCACAAAAATTTGTACAGTCGGGGGATGATCCCTCAGCCCGGCCTGTGCCCTCTCACAGTCTGGGACCCCTTGGGGGATGTCCACCTACTGGCTTAGGCCTGCTCCCCTAGGGATTGGGCCTAAACTGCCAGTCAGACATCCCTCTGGCAGCCTGGGAGCCCTCAGGGGGTTGTCCACTTGCCAGTAGGGAGCTGCAGTCGGACATCCTTAGTGCTGCTGAGGAGGTGGGAGAGGCTCCCACCACCACCGCAGTACTGGCAGCCATCATCCTGGCTTGTGGCTGAGCAGAGCTCCCCCTGTGGGAGCGCATGGACCACCAGGGGGCAGCTCCTGCATTGAGCTTCTGCCCCCTGGTGGTCAGTGTGTGTCATTGTGACCAGTCATTCCCAGTTGTTCTGGTGTTAGGGTCAATTTGCATATTGCCCTTTTATTATATAGGATAGAGGCCTGGTGCACGGGTGGGGGCCAGCTGGTTTGCCCTGAATGGTGTCCCATATCAGGGTGGGGGTCCCGCTGGGGTGCCTGGCCAGCCTGGGTGAGGGTCTGATGGCTCTTTGCAACCTGGCCAAGTACCCCAGCAGGAACCCTCACCCCATGGGGGTGTGGCCAGCCTGGGTGAGGGGCTGAGGGCTGTTTTCAGGCTGCCCACACCCCCTTTAGGGTGGGGAGTCCCCACTGGGGTGCCGGGCCAGTCTGGGTGAGGGGCTGAGGGCTGTTTTAAGGCGGGCCAAGACCCCCCAATGACGGTAGCTCCAGCCTCTCCTTTTTTTCTTTTTTTTTTATTCTGGGATTTATTTACCTTCTATAATTGAAACTTTGTTGCTTTGAGTGGAGCTCAGAGCTGTCCACAGCAAGGAAGCTTGGCTTCCTGCTCACTCTAGCTCTGTGGCCATGGCCGGTTGAAAGCAGGTATCTGGGGTTTATTTACCTTCTATAATTGAAACTTTGTTGCTTTGAGTGGAGCTCAGAGCTGGCCAGGAAGCTTGGCTTCCTCCATCATTGGGGCAACAAAGCCTCCTGCTTGCTCCAGCTCTGTGGCTGCCGGCTGCCATCTTGTTTGGGTTAATTTGCATATAGTTACTCTGATTGGCTGGTGGGCGTGGCTTAAGGAGTAGCAAAGGTATGGTCAATTTGCATGTTTATCTTTTATTAGTGTAGATTTTTCTTGTATTTTAAAGTAGGCCTGCAGAGCTATAAATTTCCCTCTCAAGACTGCTTTTATCATGTCCCATAGATTTTGGATTGCTGTGTTTTCATTGTAGTTTGTTTCCAGGATGCTTCTATTTCTTCTTTGGCCTAGTTGTTAACCCAATCATTGTTTAATAGCATGCTATTTAGCCTCCAAGTGTTTGAATTTTTTCATTATTTTTATTGTAGTTGATTTGTAGTTTTATGGCATTGTGATCTGAGAAGATGCTTGATATGATTTCTAACGTCTTAAATTTGAAGTGACTTTTCCTGTGTCCCAATATGTGGTCTATCTTTGAAAATGTCCCATGTGCACTTGAGAAGAATGTATATTCTGTATCTTTGGGGTGAAATGTTCTGTAGATGTCATATAATTCCATCAGATCTAGTGAATCATTTAGGACTATTGTTTCTTTGCTGATTTTTTTAGAGGATTTATCCAATGATGTCAATGGGGTAATAAAGTCCCATACTATGACTGTATTGCTATCTATCTCTCCCTTGATATCTTCCAGAAGTTTTTTTATGTATTTTGGTGCTCCTGTATTGGGTGCATATATGTTTTCCAGAGTTATAGCCTCTTGTTGCATTGCTCCTTTTAATATTATGAAGTTGATTTCCTTATCTCTTATTATGTCCTTCACTTTGAAGTCTAACTTGTCAGACATAAGTATTGCTACCCCACCTTTTTTTTCATTTCCATTTGCCTGAAAATTTATTTTTCATCCCTTCCCTATCACTCAGTGTGAGTCCTTTGTTCTGAGGTAGGTCTCTTGTAGACAACAGATATATGGGTCATGTTTTCTTATCCATTCAGCTACCCTCTGTCTTTTGATTGGAGCATTTAATCCATTTATATTTAAGGTTATTATTGATAGGTACTTCTTTGTCACCATTTTTATTATTTATGCTTGTGTTCCTTCTTCTCTATTTTTTTCTTTTTTTCCACAGTTTCTTTAGCATTTCTTGCATTGGTGGCTTGGTCGTAATAGTCCTTTTTTGTTTGTGAAGCTCCTTTTACCACCTTCAATTTTGAATGATAGCCCTGCTGGGTATAGTATTCTTGGATTCAGTGCCTTGCTTTGCATCATGACCAGAGAGGCTAGAGTCTCGGTGCTCTTAGGTTAGCAGCCAAGGCAGCAGGTCTCTGGCTGGTGTGGCTGTGGGGTCCTGGAAGGCACCCAGGGTGGAGGTGAGGCTGGGCTCCTTCCGGGAGCCGGTCCATCCTCACTGTTTCAAGGGACCTGGCATATATGGCATATTGTTCTTAATATGTTTGCTCCCTTTGTAATAGAAATTGACAGGATTAAAATCGGCTGGTATAAATACGGATGTAACAAGACAATATACATCATATCCTCATCAGCTCCTCATCAGCTCCTCATCAGCTCCTCATCAGATCCTCATCAGATCCACATCAGATCCTCATCAGATCCTAACCAGAACCTAGCCAGAGAACATGGCAAAAGATCCTGGACAGAACCTGGCTACAGAACTTCACTGGAGAACCTAACTAACAAGACAACAAGACAGAGAACCTAGAGAGAGAACCAAGAGACAGGACTTGGCTGGAACCTAACGAGAGAACATGGCAAAAGATCCTGGACAGAACCTGGCTACAGATCTTGGCTGGAGAACCTAGACAGAACCTAGAGACAGAACCTAGCAAGAGAACATGGCTACAGAACCTGGCTGGAGATCCTGACCAGAACTTAGCTGGATCCTATCCACAACTTCGCTGGAGACCAGAACTTCGCTGGGGTTCCTGGCTTGAGATCCTGGAGGGAGAACCTCGCTGTGCTGATCAACTGAACGCTGACCCCGTGCCATTCCTTCTTCGCCGACTCCGTCCACACCTTTGGGGACCCCTGGACCTGCTGGGGTTGGACCCCAGCAGGCTCCCAGTCAAGCAGCTCTCCCTTTCAAGAGCCCACCGCCCAGGGAACACTGCACAGTAGCAGAGGCTGCCAGGCTAGGCTAGATGAATGTGGTCTGTCAGCCCCCAAAAGTCCTGCAGAATCTAACTGTCCTTCACACACACACACACACACACACACACACACACACCCCACATGTCCATGCACTCCACTTTCACCCCTCACTCACTCACACTCCCTCACTGCCATCCTTTTGGCTGCCATCCTTAGACCTTTCTTTCTCTTTCTTTTTTTTTAAGTATTACAAATAGTAGTATATATGTCTCTTTTTTCCCCCATTAACCTCCCCAGCCTCCCCTACCCCTCGGCACATGCCCTCATCCCCCCAGTGTCTTGTGTCCATTGGTTATGTTTATATCCATACACACAAGTCCTTTGGTTGATCTCTTACCCCTCCAACCCTCCCATGCCTTCCTGCTGAAGTTTGACAGTCTGTTCGATGCTTCTTTGCTTCTGTATCTATTTTTGTTCATCAGTTTATACACTTTCTTATATTCCACAAATGAGTGAGATCATGTGGTATTTATCTTTCATTGACTGGCTTATTTTGCTTAGCATAATGCTCTCCAGTTCCATCCATGTTGTTGCAAATGGTTAAGAATTCCTTCTGTCCTAACCGGTTTGGCTCAGTGGATAGAGCGTCGGTCTGCGGACTGAAGGGTCCCAGGTTCTATTCTGGTCAAGGGAATGTACCTTGGTTGCAGGCACATCCCCAGTAGGGAGTATGCAGGAGGCAGCTGTTTGATGTTTCTTTCTCATCGATGTTTCTAACTCTCTATCCCTCTCCCTTCCTCTCTGTAAAAAAATCAATAAAATATGTTAAAAAAAAAAAAGAATTCCTTCTTTTTTTTTTTTTACAGCAGCATAGTATTTCATTGTGTAGATGTACCACCGTTTTCTAATCCATTTGTCTGCTATGAGCACTTGGGCTGTGTCCAAATCTTAGCTATGGTAAACCGTGCTGATATAAACGTAGAGTTGCATATATCCTTACTGATTGGTGTTTCTGTTTTCTTGGGATATATTCCCAGAAGTGGGATTACTGGGTCAAATAGGAGTTCCATTTTTAATTTTTTGAGGAAATGCCATACTGTTTTCCACAGTGGCTGCACCAGTCTGCATTCCCACCAGCAGTGAAAAATTCTCCCCATCCATACCAGCACCTGTTGTTTGTTGATTTGTTGATGATAGCCATTAAGGCAAGTGTGAGATGGTATCTCATTGTTGTTTTGATTTGCATCTCTTAGATGATTAGTGACTTTGAGCATGTTTTCATATATCTCTTGTCTTTCTGTATGTCCTCTTTGGAAAAGTGTCTATTTATGTCTTTTGCCCATTTTTTAAAAAATTTATTTTCCCTTTATTGATTAAGATATTACAAATGTGTCCTTATCCCCCCAACGTCCTCTCATCCCCCCAACCCTGCCCTCACCCTCACCCTCTGTTGTCCACATCCATCGTTTATGCTTATATGCATGCATACAAGTCCTTGGTTGATCTTTCCACCTCACCCCTCCCCTCCCCTACCTTTCCTCTGATTTTGGGCATCTGATCAATGCTTCTCTGTCTCTACATCTGTTTTTGTTCATTGGTTTATGTTGTTCATTATAATCCACAAATGAGTGAGAGCATGTGATATTTATCTTTCTCTGCCTGACTTACTTCACTTAGCATAATGCTCTCCAGCTCCATCCATGCTGTTGCAAGAATAGATATATAGACCAATGGAATAGAATAGAAAACCCAGAAATTGACCCAAACTACCATGCTCAATTAATATTTGACAAAGGATGCAAGAACATACAATGGAGTCAAGACAGCATCGTCAATAAATGGTGCTGGGAAATTTTGTTAGACACATGCAAAAAAAATGAAACTCAACCACCAACTTACACCATACACAAAAGTAAACTCAAAATGGATAAAGGAGTTAAACATAAGACGGGAAACCATAAAAATATTAGAGGAATCCACAGGTAGCAAAATCTCAGATATATGCCGCAGGAATTTCTTCACTGACACAGCTCCTAGGGCAATGGAAACTAAAGGGAAAATAAAAAAATGGGACTATATCAAAATAAAAAGCTGCTGCAAAGCAAAAGACACCATCAACAAAACAATAAGAAAACCCACTGATAAGCATAACCAATGGACGTAAGACACTGGGGGGTAGGGGAGGCCAGTGGATTGTCAAGGGCGGGGGAAAAAGGAGACATATGTAATACTCTTTGTAATACTTTAAGCAATAAAACAATTTTTAAAAAAAGAAAACCCACTGCATGGGAGAACGTATTTGCCAATGATATCTCTGATAAAGGTTTAATCTCCAACATTTACAGGGAACTCATACAACTTAACAAAAGGAAGATAAACAACCCAATCAAAAAATGGGCAACGGACTTAAATAGACACATTTTGAAAGAGGACATACATAAGGCTGAGAGACATATGAAAACATGCTCAAAGTCACTAATCTTCTGAGAGATGCAAATCAAAACGACAGTGAGGTACCATCTCACACCTGTCAGAATGGCTATCATCAACAAATCAACAAATGACAAATGCTGGCGAGGATGCGGAGAAAAAGGAACCCTCATTTACCGCTGGTGGCAATGCAAACTAGTGCAGCCACTGTGGAGAACAGTATGGAGTTTCCTCAAAAAACTAAAAATGAAACTCCCATTTGACCCAGTGATCCCACTTCTAGGAATATATCCCAAGAAACCAGAAACACCAATCAGAAAGGATATATGCATCCCTATTTTCATAGCAACACAATTTACAATAGCTAAGATTTGGAATCAGCCTAATTGCCCATTTTTTGATTGGATTGTTTATCTTCCTTTTGTTAAGTTGTATGAGTTCCCTGTAAATTTTGGATATTAAACCCTTATTGGAGATAACATTGACAGATATGTTCTCTCATGCAGTGAACTTTCTTGTTGTTTTGTTGATGGTTTCTTTTGCTGTGCAGAAGCTTTTTATTTTGATGTAGTCCCATTTGTTTATTTTCTCCTTACTTTCCATTGTCCTATGAGCTGTGTTGGTAAAGATATTGCTAAGACAAATATTTTGCTGCCTATGGAGTCTTCTAAGATTTTTATGGTTTACCTACTTACATTTAAGTCCTTTGTCTATTTTGAGTTTACTTTTGTGTATGGTGTAAGTTGGTGGTCTAGTTTCATTTTTTTTGCATGTATCTGACCAATTTTCCCAGCTCCATTTATAGAAGAGACTGTCTTGAATCTATTGTATGCTCTTGCTTCCTTTGTCAAATATTAATTGAGGATATTGGCTTGGGTTGATTTCTGGGTTCTCTGTTCTGTTCCACTAGTCTATAATCTGTTCTTGTTACAGTAGCAGGCAGTTTTGAGAACCATGGCTTTGTAGTATATCTTGATATCTTCTATTGTGATCCCTCCAACTTTGTTCTTCTTTCTCAAGATTGCTGCAGCTATTCAGGTTCTTTTTTTTTTTAATTCCATATGAATTTTTGGAGAGTTGTTCTGAGTCTTTGAAATATGCTGTTGGTATTTTAATGGGGATTTCACTGAATCTGTAGATTGCTTTGGGTAGTATGGACATTTTAATGATGTTGATTCTACCAATCCCTGAACATACCTAATGATGTTGATTCTACCAATCCCTGAACATGGTATGTTCTTTCATTTGTTTATGTCTTTCTTCCTCTATCTCCTTTTTCAGCAACCTGAAATTTTATAAGTACAGGTACTTTATCTCCTTGGTTAAATTTAATTCTAGGTATCCTAATTTTTTAGTTGCAATGGTAAATGGGATTGCTTTTTTAGTTTCTCTTTCTGTGATTTCATTATTGGTGTACAGAAAAGCCATATACTCTGGGTGTTAATTTTGTATCCTGCTACATTCCAAAATTCATTTATTAAGTCTAGTAGTTTTTTGATGGAGTCTTTGGGGTTTTCTATATACAATATCATGTCATCTGCGAATAAGGGCAGTTTTACGTTTTCTTTTCCAACTTGGATGTCTTTTATTTCTTCATCTTGTCTGATCAAAATGGCTAGCACATCAAGTATTATGTCAAAGAGGAGTGGTGAGAGTGGGCATCTCTGTCTTGTTCCCATTCTTAGGGGAAGTGGTTTTAGTTTTTGCCCATTGAGTATGATGTTGGCTGTGGGTTTGTCATATATGGCTTTTATTATGTTGAGGTATGATCTTTCCATTCCCACTTTTCTGAGGGTTTTTATCAAGAAAGGGTGTTGGATTTTGTCAAATGTTTTTTTTCTGCATTAATGGATATGATTATATGATTTTATCTCTCAGTTCATTTATGTGGTGTATCACATTTATTGATTTGTGGATATTGTACCATCCTGGCATCCCCAGAATAAATTCCACCTGGCCATGGTGTATGACCTTTCTTATGTAATGCTGTATTCGATTTGCTAGAATTTTGGCATCTATGTTCCTGGGGGATATTGGCCTATAATTCTCTTTTTTTTTC
Source organism: Myotis yumanensis (assembly GCF_028538775.1). NCBI lineage: Eukaryota > Metazoa > Chordata > Mammalia > Chiroptera > Vespertilionidae > Myotis > Myotis yumanensis. The sequence continues at coordinate 108,108,784 of NW_027223753.1, read as the reverse complement.
ACTGTCTTTAATGTTGGCTCGTAGAGAGAGCTTGGGAGTGTTCCTTCCTCTTGAATTTTTTAGAATAGTCTGAGGAAGATAGGTTTCATTTCTTATTTGAATGTTTGATAAAACTCCCTTGTAAAGCCATCTGGTCCAGGGCTTTTGTTTGTTGGAAGTTTTTGTTTGTTTGTTTTTGTTTTTTATTACTGTTTCAATTTCCTCCATAGTTATTGACCTATTCACATTTTTTGATTCCTCCTGGTTGAGTTTTGGAAGGTTGTATTTTTCTAAGAATATGTCCATTTCTTCTAGGTTTACCAGTTTGTTGGAATAGAGTTGCTCATAGTATTTTTTTAAAATAATCCTTCGTATTTCTGTGGAGTTTGTTACTATTTTGCCTCTTTCATTTCTCATTTTGTTTATTTGGGTCCTTTCTCTTTGCTTCTTATGAGCCTGGTTAGAGGTTCATTAATCTTGTTTATCTGTTCAAAGAACCAGCTCTTGGTTTCATTGATCTTTTGTATGTTTCTTTTTGGTCTCAATGTCATTTATTTCTTCTCTAATCTTTGTTATTTCCTTCCTTCTGCTCACTCTGGGCTTTTCTTTTTGCTCTCTTTCTAATTCTTTAAGTTGCAGAGTTAGATGCCTTATTATCAGTTTTTCTTTCTTTTCTTTTTTTTTTGTTTTGTTTTTGATGTAGGGATATAAACTTCTCTCTTTGGACTGCTTTCACTGTGTCCCAAGGATTTTGGATTGTTGTGTTTTCATTGTTGTTTTGCTTCCAGGATTTTTTTTTCATTTCTTCTTTGATCTCTTTGGTAACCCACTCATTGTTTAATTGTATGCTATTCAGCTTCCAAGTTTTTGAATTTTTGTGATTGTTTTTATTATAGTTGTTTTCTAATTTTATGCCATTGTGATCTGAGAAGATGTATGATATAATTTCAATCTGCTTGAATTTTGAGAGACTTCACCGGCATCCCAAAATGTGGTCTTTCTTTAAAAATGTCCCATGTGAGCTTGAGAAGAATGTATATTCTTTAGTTTTGGGGTGGAATGTTCTAAATATGTCATCTGATCCTACATTGTTTAAGATGGTTGTTTCTTTGCTTATTTTTTGTCTAGAGGATTTATCCAGTGATGTCAGTGGTGTATTAAAGTCTCCAACTATGATTATATTGCTATCAAGCTCTTCCCTGATATCTTCCAGAAGTTCTTTTTATTTATTTGGTTGTTCCTACATTTGGGTGTATATATGTTTACCAGAGTTATATCCTCTTGTAGTATTGATTGCTTTAGAATTATGAAGTGGCCTTCCTTGTCTCTTATTATGGTCTTCACTTTGAGGTCTATTTTGTGAGATATAAGTATTGCTACCCCAGCTTTTTTTTTCATTTCCATTTGCCTGAAAGATATTTTTCCATCCCTTCACTTTCAGTCTGTGTTAATCCCTTGTTCTTAGGTGAGTCTCCTGAAGACAGCATATATATGAGTCATGTTTTCTTGTTCATTCAGTCATTCGATGTCTTTTGTTTTTGTTTTTATTTTTGTTTTTGTTTTTAATTTCATGAATTTTAGTGTATTTCCTGCATTATTGCAACACGATTAGTATGTAGAATGCTGACACTGAGTAGACTGACATTTAGGAGCAACTTCTTCTATTCTCATGGAAACCACCTTCCTCAGTGTCCCATGTACCCTGATCCTGACATACATTTTCTAATTCTCACCATGACTCACAGTAAGTGTTAATTTTTTTTAATTTTATTTTATTCCCCCCACCCTTGACAAACCCCTACCCTCCCATACCCCCCAGTGTCTTATGTCCATTAGTTATGCTTATATAGGTGCATACAAGTCCTTCGGTTGATCTCTTACTCCCCTCCCTCCTGTCCCCCAACCCTCCCTGGCCTTCCCACTGCAGTTTGACAATCAGTTTGAGGCAGCTCTGCCTCTGTATCTATTATTGTTCAAAAGTTTGTAATGGTCTTTATTATCCATGAATGAGTGAGATCATGTGGTGTTTTTCCTTCATTGACTGGCTTATTTCACTTAGCATAATGCTCTCCAGTTCCATCCATGCTGTTGCAAATGGTATGAGTTCCTTCTTTTTTACAGCAGCTCTTCAATAAATGGTGTTGGGAAAATTGGACAGATACATGCAAGAAAATGAAACTAGACCACCAACTTACACCATACACAAGAATAAACTCAAAATGGATAAAGGACTTAAATGTACGACAGGAAACCATAAAAATTCTAGAAGAATCCAAAGGCAACAAAATCTCAGACATATGCAGAAGCAATTTCTTCACTGATACAGCTCCTAGGGCAGTTGAAACTAAAGAGAAAATGAACAAATGGGACTACATCAAAATAAAAAGCTTCTGCACAGCAAAAGAAACCATCAACAAAACAACAAGAAAACCCACTTCATGGTAAAACATATTTGCCAACGTCATATCTGATAAGGGCCTAATCTCCAAAATTTATAGGGAACTCATTCAATGTCTTTTGATTGGATCATTTAATCCATTTACATTTAAGGTTAATATTAATAGGTACTTGTTTGTAGTCATTTCTGTACTTTATGCCTGTGTTCCTTCCTCCCATTCTATTTCTTCTTTTTACAGCATTCCGTTTAGCATTTCTTGCATTGCAGGCTTGGTAGTGATAAACTCCTTTCACTTTTTTTTGTCTGTGAAGCTCCTGATTTTCCCTTCAATTTTGATTAATAGTCTTGCTTGAAAGAGTATTCTTGGATTCAGTCCTTTGCTTTGCTTCACTATGTATACTTCATTCCATTACCTTCTAGCTTGATGTGATTTTGTTGAGAAATCATTTGATAATCTGATGGAGGATCCTTTTTAGGTAACTCTCTGTCTCTCTCTTGCAGACTTTAAGATTCTATCTTTGTCATTAACATTTTCCATTGTAATTTTGACGTGTCCTGTTGTGGCTCTTTTGGGATTCATCTTGCTTGGGACTCTCTGTACTTGTGTAACTTTTTTCTTCCCCATATCTGGGAAGTTTTCTGTCATTATTTCTTCAAATAGATTTTCTAATTCTGGCTGCTCTTCTTGTCCTTCTGGTAGCCCTATTATGCATATGTTACTTTGTTTCATGTTGTCCCAAAGCTCCCTTAGCCTCTCCTCCTGCTTTTTAATTTTTTCCCCAGTTGCTGTTTAGATTGAGCTTATTTCTCTACCTTATCTTCTAACTCACTAATTCGGTACTCTGCTTCTTCTAGTGTACTATTGAAACCTTCCATGGTCTTTTTTATTGTAACTGTATCACTTTTTATTTCTTCCTGATTTTTCATAGGTTGTTGATTTTCTCACCCATCCAGTTTATGAACTATATGACCATTACTCTGAATTCTTTTCCTTTCATGTTGCATGCCTCCGTTTCATTTATTTCCTTTCTTGAGGAACCCTCTTTTCCTTTCCTTTGGGGATTGTTTTATTGTCTCCCCATTCTAGCTATCACTAGAAGGTCCAAATTCCAAGTTGTGGGTGCCTGAACTGTGTGCTGTGGGAGTGTTGTGCCACCTGAGTGTCACTGAAGAACTTCCACATCAAGATGTGTGGCTGCCATGGGTCAGTGGGAGCCACGTGTTCCGAGAAACAGAGTCACCGGCGCTCAGTGTGGCCTCATGTGTGCAACTAGAATCAGGCACCCTGCATGCACCACACTGAGAAAGAGTCCCCACAGGTGTGTGCCAAAAATCAGAGTCCTCTAGTGGGTGCCAGGAGTCAGAATCCCCGTGTGCAAGTGTTGAGAATTGAATACTAGAGTCTCTGTTACTCAGTGCTGCCTTGGGCAGAGAATCAAGGTCCCTGCATATGTGTGTGCAAAGATTGGATTCACTGGCTGTTACTGTGCATGCACTGAAAATCAGGGTTCCTGTACACATGCGATGAGAAACAGAGTCCCCACATGTGCGCACTGAGATTCATATCACTGGTGCTCATTGTGGCCTCTTGTGTGGATAATCAGGGTCCCCGGTCTGCTTGGGGGGCCAGGTTGCACGACCTCCCTGTGTCCCTGGGAGGCCTGGTTGTGCACTGTGGGAAACAGACTTCCTGTGTGCACTCATCCAGAGTCAAATTCAAGTTTCACAGCTGCCCTGTGTCATCAGGAGGCCTGTTCATGCAAAGCAGGTCTAGCAGGTCCTAGGCCTCTGCAGCAGGCCAGTCAGGAGGGGGATGGGCACTGGGACTCACAGATTTCTGTGGCCAAGATGTCTGGAGTCTTGGTGTCTGTGAGTCTGCAGCTGTGGTAACACATCTTTGTCCTGAGTGTTGTAGGGTCCAGTTTGTGTCTGAGACCAGATTGGGTGGTGGTGAGGCTAGGATCCTAGTCACAAGCAGTTCTTCTCTTCAAGATGGCATGGTTACTATGCCAGTGCTGGTTGCTCCAGAGTGTTTGCAATGGCAGCGGGGTTTTTCAGTATAAAACTGCCCGGTCTGGCAGCCCCCTAAAAGACCTGCAGAATCTAACTGTCCCTAGCTCACATACACACACACCACACACATCCACACACTCCTCTATTACTCCCTCACTCTCTCACACACTCTCCTTCCCTGCTTTCTTGCCAGTCACCATCTTCCTTTATTAGTTTCTTGATCTATAGGTTAACACATTCATTTTTTCATAACATGATGTTAGACTCCATGTATTTGAATGTTTTTGTGTGTTTTTACTGTAGTTGATTTTTAATTTCATTCCATTGTGGTCTGAGAAGATGCTTAATATGATTTCAATTTTCTTGAAATTTTAGAGACTTGTTTTGTGTCCTTACTTGTGGTCTTAACTTGTGGTGTTCTAACTTGTGGTGTGTTTTGTGTCTTAACTTGTGATGTACTCAAGAAGAATGTATATGCTACAGCTTTGGGGTCAAATGTTCTATAAATGTCAATTAAATCTCTCTGATTCAGGTGTCATTTAGAGTCTGTTTCCTTGTTAATTTTTTGTATGCAAGATCTATTCAATAAAGTCAGCAGGGTTTTAAAGTTACCTAGTATGACAGTATTGCTTTATATCTTTCCCTTTAAGTCCTCCCAATGTTTTTTTTTAATATAATGTTTTATTTAGGTGCTCCTCTATTGGGTGCATATATGTTTACCAGGGTTATATCCTCTCTTTTTTGATGAACCCTTTTAGTATTATGTAGTGACCTTAATTGTCTCTTGTAATAGCCTTCATTTTGAAGTCTATTTTATCAGATATGTGTGTTTCTACCCCAGTTTTCTTTTTTTTTCCATTTGCCTAGAAAATTTTTTCTATCCCTTCACTCTCATCCTGTGTGAGTCTTTTGTTCTGTGGTGGATCTCTTGTAGTAGCATATAATCAGGTCATGATATCATTCAGATACCCTATGTATTTTGATTGGAGCATTTAATCCATTTACATTTGAGATTATTATTGACTAGAGGCCTGATGCATGAAATTTGTGCCTGGGTGAGGGGCTGATGGCTGTTTGCAAGCTGGCCAAGCCCCCCATCAGGGACCCTCACCCCATGGGGGTGTAGCCAGCCTGGGTGAGGAGCTGAGGGCTGTTTTCAGTCTGCCCACAGCCCCTTCAGGTTGGGGGTTCCTGCTGGGGTGCCTGGCCAGCCTGGGTGAGGGGCTAATGGCCGTTTTCAGGCTGACCACGCCCCCCAGAGACCCAAGCTCCCGGCCTCTCCTTTTCTTCTTTTTCTTTTTTTTTCAGCACCTCCTTGAGCAGAGGCCAGGGCAGACTGGAAGCAGGTATCTGGGATTTATTTATCTTCTATAATTAAAACTTTGTAGCCTTGAGCAGAGCCCAGGGCTTGTCAGGGCAGGTGGGTAGCTTGGCTTCCTCCATCACCGGGGGCAACCCAAGCCTCCTGCTCACTCCAGCTCCATGGCTGCCACTGCCGCCATCTAAGTTGTGTTAATTTGCATACTCACTCCTGATTGTCTGATGGGTGTGGCTTGTTGATGTAGTGGAGTGGCAGAGTGATGGTAAATTTGCATCTTTCTTTTTTATTAGGTTAGATTCTACTAATGGCTTTGACACTGCAGCAATTCCCTTCAAGATTAGAAAATGAGTTCAGAAAAGAATATACAGAAAGTTTCAGATTACTAACACCTAAAATTATAAAACAAAGATAGAAAATTGTTGTCAAAATATTTCTCTTTAACTAATGATGATGTTTCTTATAAGAAGATAGATGGAAGGCATTAACATATTTTATTTATTTCAGTTCAACACAATATCAATTAAATAAAGGTAGAAAAAACTCATTGTGTTTCTTCTATATTCCTAAAATTACATAAAAATTATTACCAATTTAAAAACAAAATGTTATTGCAAAAATTGTAACTTTTCAATGGTTAATTCATGTCCCCAAAGTAATCCAACCTGTTGCAAACACTGGGGCTAAAGGAATTAAAAGAGCCTTCCATTTTGAAAAGAACCTCAGAGTGAGAGCAGGAGAACTTGGTGCAGTTCTGATACACCACTGCTCTTAACTTCCCCAGGTGGTCTTGGGAAGCACCTCATTTTTATGGTCCTCCCTTTTCTGTGCAATGAAGGATTTTGTGAACATGATCTATTATGTCCTTTCAAGCTCTAGACATTTATATTTATTACATCAAGACTAGAATGTACTAAAATTATTTGTGTAAATCATGCCACATATAATTCATCATGAGAGGAGCTGGAACCTGGGGGAAACTACATACATTATTAGAAGCAATGACAATTCCTTCATTAGAAATAGAGCTAACTGAAGATAACCGGTTTTTGTCATCAGAGAATTTCCCAGTTCAAGTTCCTTCAGTGGTTCCTCATTGCCCTTAAGATAAAGATCAAACTCTTTAACCTAGCCTGCAAGGCTTCCCAGGATTTAGTTAAGATAGGTCGATTGTGTAATGGCTCAAGCACATTGGCGGTATATTTTTTTATTTAGCTAATGATCAATAAAGGAATTCTTGCTGGCAGGCCATTCTACTAACAGTGCCTCAGGAACTTTGGTTCTTGTAAACTGTGGCTCTACCTTCATGTCTATCTTTACATCATACTTAATTTCTTTCAGGGTCCAGAATACCCACACTCTTCTGTTTACCTAGCTCCAAAGGGCCCCAAGGATCATTTTTGGTAGTGACTTTCTCTCTAGGGTCCCATGACACTGTTTCTATCTTATTTTCTACCCTATCATAAAGCTCACTGCAGTTTATTTTAATTAATTTTCTGTTTTCTCTGCTGGGTTCTAAGCTCCTTGAAGGTAGAGACCATTACCCCTACCCCCCTATTTTATGCAGGAGTGATGGAAAAAGAAAGCAAAAATAAAAGATGATTAAGGAAATAAAAAAGATATAGAGTAACTCTGAGGCCTAGGGGAAAGATACTAGTAGTAGATAGGTCACAGTGTAAAATCTCTTGTTGTTTTTTTTTTTGTTTTTTTTTTTATTCACTGAATATACTAGTTATTTTGGCATGGTAGTGTCAGATTAAAAAAAATAAGTCCATCATTCTTTGTGGTTATAAAAATGAATGCAATATTGCAGTATTTTGTTATATTAATAGAGAATAGAATGACGTCTCTGGAATGAAAGGAAACACTAATTTTAAAGGAAAGAGGCTACATCTCACAATAGTTCCAGTGCCCTATTCTTGTCTTGCATCTCAGCAGTGTTCCTTTAAGCACCACCAAACACATGCTGTCTTATTCACTCAAAGAATTCTCAGGGCTTTACTAATCATCTTCATTGAATAGTAACTTTCTCATTCTCACTGTGAATTTCTCAGATTGTGAGATGAGAGGCTATACAAAAAGAATGAAATGCAGATCTGATTCATTATGGTTTGATTTTGAGAGAATTTTCTGGCGATTTGGAAACACCAGCAGGTGAACCTGCCTTCAAATTACTGTGGACCTGTCTTAAAATATCTTAGAACCATAGAGCTACACTGTTTCCAAATTTTATATGTACAAATACATGTGTAATTATTTTTTTGTTTCCCAATGAAATGTATCAATAGAAATTGTTATATGGTAAAGCAGATGTGTGCTCTTTCAGAAACATATATGTAGATAATTTGGCAATGTGGCAAGCTGTATTTCTGAAGCCCAAATTGCGGCAGTTATGGGAACCACACACAGAGGTAACAAAATAAATAACTCTACATTGATAATTTTACTGTCATGTAATGGAAGCAAGTCAAATAATCTAAAAATATGTGATGTACAAATTAGACTACTTGGTTTAATGGACTTCTGGAAGAAAGAAAACAATAATAATTTTAAAATAATTTGAGAAGCTTTTTTTTTTTGTATAGCAAAGGTGGAGATTTATTGAAGAATAACTACAGACTCCCACATGGGGAGAGGGAAAGAGTCGCACAGAATGGACTCCCAAGTAGGGAGTTCCTTTTCCCAATGGCTTATAAAGGCTGCAGAAGCTTTTGCTTCAGTTATGAAATTAAATTATTTTATATAATGTGCCTTTTATCCTCAAATTCTTGCATAAATAGTTGAGAAATAAATCTTAGAAAAATGTATTGAAATATAAAATTCATTTAAAAGTAAAAATTCCATCTTATTTAGTCACTAATGGTTTCCACATGAATCTGCAAAACAGATTAGGTAGGCATAGCAGACCTCTTTTGGTGCTGCCCATAGTCTAAGGTGGCATGGCATTGGTTAAAAATTTAACAAAACAAACAAACAAAAAAACCCCACATGTCTATAGATGTTAGTTTGTAAGTACTAAAGTTATAAAGAAATAGGGGTAATCACAGCATTTAAAAAAACAGATAATATTTCAGGGTCTATTAACCTCAGAGTTTTCATTGTTTATAGGTTATTAAAAATTACCTCCATTTATTGAGTTGTCAGTTTAGCTTTATTCAGATGTCCACCCCCTGTCTTAATCTTGCATTACCTGCTTATCTTAGGTGCAAAGGTGAAAAAGGTGAATATTTGTATTTTTAAGAAAATTACCCAAATTCTTAGAATTATGCCATGTTTTAAAATTAGAAATCAATTTGCCTCCTATTTCCTTTTCTTCTTTTTTAGAAATGAGAAAATAGAGGTCTGAGAAATTTAAGTAGCCAGCCTGAGAACTAGGATTTTAATTTGATTTTTAAAGGCTATTTTCACCTTCATTATTTGGATTTAGTTTAAAACAAATTTCAACCCCTTTTAGAAAGAAAAGTGGTCTTGTATTTAAACTGGTTTATTTTCAACCATCTAATCTGTCAGCAAGTAGACAGTTGTTTCAGATATTTAGCTACTTTGATAATGTATCATTTACATTTCTCTTGAATGATAAAAACAAAACATAGTATACAGTGATATTTTAATTAGAGTAATGCCATATCACAGATTAAAAAATGAAGAAAGAGCTCCTTAATTCTTAAACAGGGGAACTAATTCTACTTTGCCCTTGCACCTGCTTAAAGAAATTTATTGAAAGAAATGGAATTGAAGATAATTGCCTTTTCTATTAAAATAAGCTTAATAGTTCTTAGCACCACCTGTCACCACATTGCATAATCTGTCTTTGGGTCCTAGATTTTCTCCAGATGTTTAATTTTCTGTTGTCTTAGGGATTGTGACTTTTTTACAGTCCAGAGAATCACAGGTCAGTTACATCAAGCCTGTGGCAAAACACATAGGCATAGGTAGTTTTAAAATGTTTTATGTTAAGAAAGAAAAAAAATATTGTTAATTTTGTGAATTCCAAATTTAGATTTAAATAGTGAGCTAATGGAGCATTCCTAAGGAATTTATTGATATAAACAAACTGTCAAGCTAAATTTAAATGTTCCCTCATGAGTCTATTTTGTATATCTTATTCTTAGAGTTCTTTTTTCTGGGATGGTCCACTGTTTTTTGTTTTTGTTGTTGCTATTTTAAGGCAGTTTTTTTTAAAATATATTTTATTGATTTTTTATAGAGAGGAAGGGAGAGGGATAGAGAGTTAGAAACATCGATGAGAGAGAAACATCAATCAGCTGCCTCCTGTATACCCCCAACTGGGGATGTACCCACAACCAAGGTACATGCCCTTGACCGGAATCGAACCTGGGACTCTTCAGTCCACAGGCCAACTCCATCCACTGAGCCAAACCGGTTAGGGCTGGTCCACTGTTTTTATGCAAGGATAGTATTATACAATTTCAAGTTAATTACACAAGTATACCGAAGCATAACATAAATAATCTCTAGATTATGTCTCTTATTTGTCAGTAAAAGAACAATTCAGCATATGGTTATTCTCACAAAATAACCTATTGCACTGGCAGGCAATATATTTTTTTTCCGTGAATTTATCCAAGATAAGACTCACATTGGAACTATTTTAAAACTGGACAGTTCACTTTCTGTGAATAGGAATAAGCTAATGTTGTCAGGAGAATTCTTTCAGGTAAACAAAGGTCAGTTTCCTTGTAATTCTATTCTCTCAATGTACCTTAATTCTGAATGGTAATTATGTAAAAAGCCTCATTCAGGAGGAAGAACTCACTAAGAATGTGGATCTATTATCTTGGCATGTCCTTGTATTTGGCTAATAGTGAGAAATTTGAACTTCTGGACACTTGATAATAACTTTATCTTGATTGGTTGGCCTTTAGGATTTAGCATGGGAGTATCCCTACTAGATGCAGGTTACGAGAGTCTCTTCTCTGCCTCACTGAACTGTCAATTAAGTCCAGGTTTTCTTTGAATAGAATGAAAGTAGGCTGATGAGCTAGACCAACCTGCAGGGACTGACACAGTTTAAGATTTGGAAGAAGGGTAATTCAGACACCTTTCAAAATAGCTTTCTCTTTGATGTACTACTAACTCAGACAACATGCGGTACCATGTGGGGGCTCCCTGACATTTGATGGTTAATGCTACTCCTGAGTTAGAAGGATCCCACCAGGGACCAGGACCCCCCAGTATCTCTGAGTGCAACCTGCTGCCCTTTATAGCATTAGGTTGGGGGGGGGGGTGTCATGACAGTGCTTGAATATCTTACATAATTCTGACCCTACTATATTTTTATTGTTTTGTTGGAACTGCAAGTAATATGAGCATTTTAGGTGTATAAGTTATGATGGCATATGAGATATTTAGTCTGATTTGCAGAGACACTTAGGAGCCTGGACTGGTTTAGGCTTTTCCTATTGTATAATGACTACGTATTTTTAATTAAACAACCAGCTTTCAACTTTGTTACTTTTATTTGACTTCAAAATTTTCTAATTTTTTAATGGTGTCTTGAGTGGGGAAGAGAAGCTTCCCTAGAAATAAATTATTGAGGAACTATAGGTATTGTATATATTCATTCTATAAATGAAAGGCAAAAATAATATTTAAGAATACTCGCTGATGCCTCAATGCCCATGTTGTCACAAATGGCATGATTTCATTTTTTAATGGCTAAATAGTATTATGTACAAATATAGAATCATCATTGTGAATGAAACTAATAAATATTTGTCAGTTAAACCTCAATCAAAGATATGAGTATCTTAATCATGACCACAAAAAATTAAAATAAAAACTATGAGAAAACATGTACAATACAAAAAAAAGAAATAATACTCACTAAGAGTTTTCTGCTAGTATTCTACATAAAAATAAAAATTATATATTTTAGTTTTTATGACTAAAAATGAATTTCTCTCATCCTAAATTTTACATCTCAACGAGGGAAACAGACCTATTTTATTTAAATGAGATTTGGTATTATACAGTTGAATGCAGATAATTAGCTCTCTTCATCCCTTCAGTTTCATTTTCTTACTGATTTCAGAGGAAAGAGAAGCAGAAAACAACTTGTATGTTGAAAAATGGAAACAATTTCATAACATTATTTTTAATTTTATCAAAACTTTATTGGTATAGGCTCTAGGATAGGAGCTAGGGTTTCATTTACTTAACAAATTTAATTGAGCCCTTTCTACAAATCAAGTACTATTCTAGGAATTGAAGATAATAGTAGCAACAATTCTCAGCCTCATTGAACTTATGTTCTAGTGAGAAAGTCATACAAAACCACAATATATAAGTAAATTCTAAGGTTTATTAGGTGATGAGTGCTATAAGAAAAATAAACCTGAATAAGAGGAATTATCTAAATTAGGAAGTTGTAATTTTAAATGGTATGGTTTCAATGATTGCAGCAGGCAATAGGAACAGTCAGTGTTAAGGTTCTACAGTGGGAGCATTCTGGGAGAGGTTCAAGACCAGGAAAGAGACTAGAAAAGTTTCAGCAGAGTGTGGGGCAGGTGAGATATTACAAGTTGAGAGGTAATTGTGGTGGATCAGACCATGATGGCAGTATGTGCTATTGTAAGAATTTTAGCTATTCACTCTGAATTAAGAGACACCATCAAAGAAGATTTAATCTGATTTAAATTTTAGAAAGACCCCTCTGGTTGCTGTAATGACTACAAACTGTGACAAGAGAAAGTGGGGGCAACTGGGTAAGGGTGGAAGCAGAGTTTTATGCTCTTGATGGGTCTTGGGTCTAGTTCAGAAACCAGATATGTTGACAAATTGTAAAGGTGAATATTGAAGAGGAAATAGGAGGAAAGTGTGGTCTGAGAAAAATGAACTCATCTCTAATTCTGCTCATATGTGAATATTGAGACTCCTTCCAAGATGTGGAGGCAGAAAGAGACTGAAGGTTGGTAATACATTTTTATTTAAAACTAGTGGCCCGGTGCACAAAATTCGTGCATTGGGGAGGGGCTGTTCCTCAGCTTGGCCTGCACCCTCTCCAATCTGGGACCCCTCAAAGGATGTCCTACTGCCGGTTTACAGGGATCAGGCCAAAATCGGCAGTCAGACATCCCTCTCGCAATCTGGGACTGCTGGCTCCAAACTGCTCACCTGCCAGCCTGCTCACCCCCAACTTCCCCCCACCATCTGCCTGCTTGCCCCCAAATGCCCCCTGCCAGCCTGATCACCCCCAACTTCCTCCCCTGCAGGCCTGCTCACCCCCACCTCCCCTCCTCACTGGCCTGCTTGCCCCCAACTCCCCCCATGCTGGCCTGCTCACTCCAAACTGCCCCCCCACTGTCTTGATCACCTCCAACTGACCCCCACTCATGGCCTGCTTGCCCCCAACTGGCCCCTCTGCTGGTCTGCTTACCCCCAATGGCCCCACCCCCCACCAGCCTGATCACCCACAACTGCCCTCCCCTCTTGGTCTCTAACCGCCTCTACCTCAGCCCTGCCACCATGGCTTTGTCCAGAAGAATGTCCAGAAGGTCTCCTGGAAGGTCTCCTGGAAGGTCTCCCAGTCTAATTAGGATATTACCTTTTTATTAGTATAGAGGCCTGGTGCACAGGTGAGGGCCAGCTTGTTTGCCCTGAAGGGTGTCCTGGATCAGGGTGGGGGTTCTCTTGGGGCATGGGGCGACCTGGGCAAGGGGCCTGTTGTGGTTTTCAGGCCCGCCACGCCCACATGGGGTGAGGGTCCCCACTGGGGGCACGTGGCCAGCCTGGGTGAGGGGCTGAGGGCTGTTTTCAAGATGGCCACACCCCCTTCAGGGTGGGGTCCCAGCTGGGGTGCCTGGCCAGCCTGGATAAGGGGCTGATGGCTGTTTGCAGGCTGGCCACACCCCTTTCAAGGTGGGGGTCCCCACTGGGGTGCTTGGCCAGCCTGGGTGAAGGGCTGATGGCTGCTTTCAGGCTGGCCACGCCCCCCAGTGGGGACCCTCACCTCATGGGGGTGTGGCCAGCTTGGGTGAGGGACTGAGGGCCATTTTTAGGCTGGCCACATCCCCTTCAAGGTGGGGGTCCCCACTGGGGTGCATGGCCAGCCTGGGTGAGTGGTTGATGGCTGTTTGCTGGCTGGCCACGGCTCCAGGCAACCCCGGCTCCCAGCCCTTCCTTGAGTGGAGGCCCCAGCGGCTGGAAGCAGGTATCTGGGATTTATTTATCTTCTATAATTAAAACTTTGTAGCCTTGAGCAGAGCCCACAGCCGGCCAGGGCAGGCGGAAAGCTTGGCTTCCTCCATCGCCAGGGGAAACCCAAGCCTCCTGTTCTCTCCAGTTCCATGGTCACCGCCATCTTGGTTGGGTTTATTTGCATGCTTGCTCCTGATTGGCTTGTGGACATGGATTGTTGGTGTAGTGGAGGTACAGTCAATTTGCATGTTTCTCTTTTATTAGATATTTTAATTTTTATATTATACACATTAATTTTACATAAGTTTAGAAAAGTATAAATTTAAAAATAAATATTTAAATTTTAAAAATAGAAAACAATTATAATTATAATGCCATCATCAAGAAATGGTCAGTGTTGGGATTTCAAGATGGCAGTGGAGTAAGTGGATGTTTTTTGCATCTCTTCTTAAAATCAAACAGGAAATAAAACTAAATTGAGGAACATTCACACTGAATTACCTACTGAAGACTAGCTTAAGAGGAGACTTTTAATTAGAAAGGGCAGAAACCATCTCAAGACTGGTAGGAATAGTGGGGTCATGAGCAGGGCTGGCCCAGCTCACATGGATGGCAGGCCAAGGGTGAGGAGGGATATTTTGGCTGTGGGGGGTTTTCCCTGAGAGTAGTGAGGCCTGGATCCTAGGATGAGCTCCCCTTCCCAGAGGACCAGAGCCAAGAACAAGGGCCCACATCTCATCCAGCCATGAAAGGCAGTGGGGCTTCAAATAGCCAGGAAGAGTTGGAGCCTGTCAGAATTAAAGCCACTTAAAAAGAAACAAAACAAAAAACCCCAGAGCACAGGATTTTCATTTGCAGCCACTCACCTGAGTCTTTGGTGGAAGGAGGAGGGTGTGAACAAGAATTGCCCAAGGAAAGGCTAGGATGAGAAGCATTGAGAAAAGACTGGAAAAGTAGCAGCTGGGAGACCTGTGATGGGTCACCTGCCTTCCATATTGCAGCAGCCATTTTCCCGGAGAGGCACAAGCCCCTCCCAGCAGCAACAGGCTGGGAAAGGCAAATATGCTGCCCTCAGGGATACAGCTCACTCCACCCTCAGGAATCAGGTGATACCCTGCTGAGGAGACAGTGTCAGAGGCCAAGCCTATGGGTTTGAACTGTCTTAGAGAGAGGGTTATCAGTGACTGGCTTTGAAGTAGGGCCACAGTCCCTCCCCCCATCCTGGGAACCTGATTGGTACTTCTGCCTCAAGGGAGACCTTATAGAAACTCCTGGTTTACAACAGACCCCACTGGACTACGTAAGAGGGGCTCCACCCTGCCAAGATTAGGGAAATATTCCAGGACAGACTCAGATGTATGGCTCTGTGACAGGGGACAGACTCACCATCTTCTCTAAAATCTGAATGGCATCTATCCCCCACAGGAGACTCAGAGGTCCATCCCACCCTCCAGATTCTACCTAAAGAGCTTTCAGAAAGAGTGTTTACAAGTAACTAAGTCTTCCTGCTGGTAGAGACAGGGAGAGGTGGAACCGGAGATGCCTTGGAACTTTTTCTGACCCCAACCTGGGCACTGTGCTGCTAGTGAGTTGAACTTAGAGCACAGTTTTGCCTCTCCTGCACACAGGCAGTCAGGAACTGTGGATTCCTTGAAGTTTCAAACAGGTTGCTGAGAGCCAAAATGGACAGCTTCTGACAGTGGATAGCACAAAAAGACCTCCTGGGATGCCAGGAAATGGCAGTCAAAACAATCTGCCTCTGTTAACATAAGAGCAGGATCCAAAGGGAGTTCCCAGGAGGCACTAAATTCTGCCTAAACTCCATTTCACTTTTTCTTTTTGCATTATTTTATTGCTTTGTTACTATTTTTGTCTCTTTTTTTCTCTCATGTCTCTTGTTTTTCCACTTTTCTTACTGTATTTTTTCTTCTTTTCTTTTTTTAAATTTTTTATTATTTTCCATTTCTTGTTTCTCTTCTTTAATCCAATTAAGAATTCTTTCCTCCTCTTTTCTTTTCACCATTTTTTATTTCTTATAGGTTATTCTTATTTTTCCTCTCCCTTTTTTCTTTCATATTCCTTTACCATCCCTTTTATTTCTTCTCATATTTTTTTTCTTTTTGTTTCTTATGATTGTTCTCTTTGCTAATTTCTTTTTCTTTTGTGGTTGGGATTTTTTGTATGTTTTTATTTTTGTTTTGTTTTATTTTGCTATGTTTTGTTTCATTTTGTCAATATGTGCACACTCACATGATGTTGTCAGGCTTTAACCTCACAGCCAGTCAGAGGGGAGATTCCAACCACACATGTTACAACATCAAGCAAGACCCAATTAAAATAGGAGAGCACAAATAACCCACACAAGGGACATTCCTAGATTATCCAGCTCAGGAGATCCAAGTGACTGTACCACTGGGTCCCACAGGACACTTATTACATAAGAGCACCCACAAAGACTGGGAGGCATAACAGTTCTATCTAATATGTAGAAACAAACACAAAAGAACAGCAAAAAAAAAAGGGGGGGGGGAGGAAAGTAAACAACCATTAAATGAAAGAAAAGGAGAAAACTCCAGAAAAAAAGTGAAATGAATTGGAGGAAAGCAACTTATCAGATACAGAGTTCAAAGTAATGGTTATAAGGATGCTTAAGAAACTTGGTGAGAATTATAAGGCACTAACTGGGAACTACAACAACAGGAAAGAAAAAATAGAAACCATGAAGAAGAACTAGTCAGGCCCTTGCCAGTGTGGCTTAGTTGGTTGCTGGTTCAATATCCTGTCAGGGCACATACCCAGGTTGTCTATTCAAGGTATGGGATATGCAGGAGGCAGGCGATTGATGTTCTGTTCTCACATTGATGTTTCTTTCTCTCTCTCTCTCTCCATTCCTCTCCATCCAAAAATCAATATAAATATTCAGAAAATAGACAGGAGAAGGCCTGTGGTGGGTTGGGAGCTGGTGGAAGGGGACAAAAGAAAGGAAATGGGGAATACCTGTATTACTTTCAACAATAAAATACATAAACTAAGAATATATATTTTAAAAAATAACCAGTCAGAAATGAAAAAAACAAACAACATATCTGACATAATGAATACACTGCAGCCCTTGCTGGTTTGGCTCAGTGGATAGAGTGTCAGCCTGCTGACTGAAGGGTCTGAGGTTCAATTCCAGTCAAGGCCATGTACCTCAGTTGTAGGCTCGATCCCAGGCTCTGGGCTTTGTGCAGGAGGCAACCAATCTATGTGGTTCTCTCACATCGATATTTCTCTCTCTATCTCTCCCCCTCCCTTCCACTCTCTCTAAAAAAAGAGTCAATGGAAAAATACACTGCAAGGAATCAAAAGTAGATTGAATGAGGCAGAGGATTGAATCAATGATTTGGAAGACTAGGTTAAGAAAACAACAACACTCAGAGCATCAAAAAGAAAAAAAATTAAAAGCAGGAGGATACTTTAAGAAAGCTTTTGGACTAAATAAAACATAGCAATATTCATATCACAGTGGTGCTAGAGGAGAATAAAGTGAGCAAGGAGTAGAGAACCTGTTTAAAGAAATAATGACAAAAAATTCCCTAAACTGGTGAAGGAAAAAGTCACATAAGTCCAGGAAGTACAGATAGTTCCAATTAAGATGAATCCAAAGAAACCCACTCCAAGACACATCATAATTAAAAGGACAAGCATTAAAGACAAAGAAAGAATCTTAAAGGTAGCAAGAGAGAGACATAAAATTACTATCAAGGGAGTTCCCATTAGACTGTCAGTTGATATCTCAACAGAAACACTTCAGGCTAGAAGGGATTGGCATGAAATATTCAAAGTAATGAAAAGCAAAGACCTGAACCCAAGACTACTCTATCCAGCAAGGCTATCCTTTAAAAATGAAGGTGAAATAAAGAGCTTCCCAGACAAAATGAGGCTAAAGGAGTATAATATCACCCAATCAACATTGAAAGAAATGTTAAAGGGACTGCTTTAAGAAGAAGAACAAATCTAGAGAGAGAAAATTATAGGAATAAATAAATAAATAAATAAATAAGTACCCATCAATAATAACCTTAAATGTAAATGGACTTAATGTTCTAATGAAAAGACATAGGTTAGCTGAATGGGTAAGAAAACAAGGTGAGACCAACCTCAGAAAATAGATTCACACAGATTGAAAGTGAAGGGATGGGGAAGTGACGAGAGGCTGGGTTCGGCATGTCTGTGCGTCCTGCTGGGGGATGGTACAGATGGCAGGATGTCATGGTCTGGCCTTCTCCGGGGCCTCAACATATCCCTGAGTTATGGCCTAGCCCTGATCCCCTGGCTCTGGGCCACCTGACCCATGGCCACCCTTAATCAGATGCACTGTCTAGGGCCTCCAAAGTGGCCACTTCCAAAGCTGGACCCCACAAAAGGCCAGCCACAGCTGAAGGATGTGGTTCTGCGCACATTCATTTGTAAACCCAAGAAGCCCAATTCGGCCAACTGCAAGTGCTGCTGCGTGCAGCTTAGCACAGGCTGTGAGGCCATCTGCTTTATCTCAGGAGAGGGCCACAGCCTGCAAGAGCACCATGTTGTGCTTGTGCAAGGTGGGTGCACCCAGGACCTGCCTGGTATCAAGCTCAAGGTTGTGCATGGCAAGTATGACTGTGGCCATGTACAGAAGAAGAAGTGACCACCAGGGGCACGGTGGGTTGTGGTTTATGTAGAATAAAAACCTTTGTCTCTGGGGTCCTGCAGTATTCTTGGGAAGCTAGGCTAGTTCTAGAAGCAGCTGGCCCTGGTTCAAATCCACCAATAGCCCATAGGGGTCCTGGGTGTGAATTAGTGTAGAGTGTTGGTGCAAGAGGCTTCTTCTGCTGGAACAGTACACTATTGCCATCTGATGAGAAGGGGTTACAATAAACACACACACTCAAAACACACACACACACACACACAAAACAAAACAAAAAAAAAACCCAGAAAGTGAAGGGATGGGAAAAAAAATATTCCATGCAAATAAAACACACAAAGAAGCACGAAAAGCTAGAGGAGCAACACTCCTATCTGACAAAATTTACTTCAAAACAAATCAAAAAAGAGACAAATAAGGTCACTTCATAGTACTAAAGAGATGGATCCAATAAGAATGTATAACCCTGATCCACTGAGCCAAACTGGCTAGGGCAGATTTCTAACATTAAAAAACACATGTCTTGAGAGATTAAAAATGGCGGCAGAGTGAGTGGATACTGCATGGACATGTTTCCAAGAAAAAACTGGAATTACAACTAAAATACAGATAAAACTTCTTGAATAATCCAGGAGAGACTCACTGGAGATAACCTTGATACCTGAGGACTGAAAGTGAAGACCAAATAGAGACTGATAGGAGGGGCAGAGGCATGAAAGTGTTGCAGGGTGCCCACAGACAGCAACTGAAGTTCTGAAGAGATATCTCAGCTGCAGGGGGTTGCCACTGAGAATTCTGGGGTGTAATCCCCAAGCTTGGCACCCCATCAGAGAGCACCAGAACTGAGAAGGTTACTCACATAACATCTGGCTGTGAAAAGCAGCAGTGCCAGGGAGTGATCACTGAAAATTCAGGCACCATTGTAAAAGGCCAACACACAAAATTCTCTGTGGAGCCACCCACCTTGTGCTCCAGCAGAGGGAGGACAAGAGTGGACAGGAGCTGTGTGAGCAGAAGCCAGAATTGGGGATGCAGGAGTTAGAGCTCAGAAATCTGACATCCCCAGTTTCTGTGCTGAGTCATTCCCTCACACAGTGGAGGACATCTTTCCCACACCAACATATGCCTTGCCTGAGGGGAAGACAGTTGACCTACCCTATTGCCCTGAGGCCACTTAAGAGACTAAAAATATTAATTAGCCTCCAGGCAGAAGCAACTGCCACACCCTGTTGAAAAAAACCTCTCGCCACATCTTAGGAAAATTGGATGGGGCAATTCCAGTTGGAATTCTATCAGTCTGTAGGAAGAGGCGGTCTCTGGAGGATTTGAGTCTTTGCCTGATATAGTCAGAAACAGTGTTTGACTAGTGATTGAGAAGTGTAGACTGTAGAGGATCTATCTAATACATAGAAAACTGTAGAGGATCTAGCTAATACATAGTCAAAACCCCAAACAGACAGCCAAAATGAGGAGACAAAGAAACAGTCCCCAAATGAAAGAACAAGAAAATTCTCCAGAAGAAGAGATAAGTGAAACAGTGATAAGAAATTTATCTGAAACAGAGTTCAGAGTAATGATGGTAAAGATGCTTAACATCATGAGAAAAGATATAGTGACTATGAAAAAAGAACAGTAATAAATAAAGAATGATACAGCAAAAATAAAGAAAACAATGGAAGGAATACACAGCAGATTAGGGGAAGCTGAGGATCAAATCAGTGAACTAGAAGACAGCATTGAAAAAAAAATCACTCAATCAGAGAAACAAACAAACAAAAACAAAACAAAAAAGATGAGGACAGCTTAAGGGAGCTATGGGAAAACGTGAAATGTAACAATATTAGAATAGCAGGTGTGCCAGAAGGAGCAGAAAGAAAGGGATAGAGAATGGGTTTGAAGAAATAATGGCAGAAAATTTTCCTAACCTGGTAAAGGAAAAAAATCACACAAGTTCAGGAGGCACAGAGAACCCCAAGCTAGAAGAGCCCAAAAGGACCATGCCCAGACACATCACAATTAAAATGCCAAAAATTAAAGACAAAGAAAGAATCTTAAAGGCAACAAGAGAAAAGAAAACTGTTACCTACAAAGGCGCTCCCCTAAAGCTGACACCTAATTTCTCATCAGACAGTCTACAGGCCAGAAAGGAATGGCATGAAGTATTCAAGGTAATGGAAAGCAAGGATCTGAAACCAAGATTACTATATCCAGCAAGGCTATCATTCAAAGTAGATGGTCAAATCAAGAGCATCCCATACAAAAAAAAAAGAAAAGGCTAAAGGAGTACATCACCACCAAGCCAGCATTACAAGAAATGCTAAAGGGACTGCTGTAATGAGAAGAAGAAAGAGAGAGAGAAACCTAGGCATACAGAATTAAAATGGCAATAAATAAATATCTATCAATAATAACCTTAAGTATAAATGGATTAAATAATCCAATCAAAACACATAGGGTAGCTGAATGGATACAAAACATGACCTAACTATATGCTGTCTCAAGAGACCCACCTTAGAACAAAAGACACACACAGGATGAGAGTGAAGGGATGGAAAAAAAATTGTCCATGCAAATGGAAAAGAAGAAAAAAGCTAGCATAGCAATACTCACATCAGACAAAATAGACTTCAAAATGAAAGCCATCACAAGAGACAAGAAAGGTCATTGCATAACACTAAAGGGGTTGATCCAACAAGAGGATATAACCCTGGTAAACATATATGCACCCAATATAGGGGCACCTAAATATATAAAAAAAATTTATAGAGGACTTTAATGGAGACATCAACAACAATACAGTCATAGTAGGGGACTTTAACACTCCACTGACTTCACTGGATAGATATTCTAGACAAAAACTTAACAAGGAAACATTGATTCAAAAGGACACACTGGATCAGATGGATTTAATTTACATTTATAGAACATTTTACCCCAATGCAGCAGAATATACATTCTTCTCAAGTGCACATGGATCATTCACAAAGATAGACCACATGTTAGGACACAAAACAAGTCTCCACAAGGTAAAGAAGATTGAAATCATATCAAGCATCTTCTCATACCACAGTGTAATGAAATTAGAAATCAACTACAGTAAAAAACAAAAACAACAACAAAAAACCCCCAAAACATTCAAACAAATGGAAGCTAAATAGCATGCTATTAAACAATGAGTTACCAATAAGATCAAGAAAGAAATAAAAAACTTCCTGGGAACAAATGAAAATGAACACATAACAACCCAAAATCTCTAGGACACAGCAATCGCAGTCCTGAGAAGGAAGTTCATAGCACTACAGGCCTACCTCAAAAAACAAACAAACAAAAAGAAAATAGAAAAACAAGAAAAATCAGCAATAAAGTATTTAATCCTACAGCATAAAGAACTAGAAAGAGACCACAGACACTCTGGGGTGGCCAGCACGGGCGCAGAAACCATGCCATCTTGAAAAACAGGACTGCTTGTGACTAGGATACTAGCCTCACCACCACCCAATCTGGTCTCAGATGCAAGCCAGGACCCTACAACCACTTGGGACAAAGACCTGCAGACCCATGGACTCCAAGACTCCAGACATCCCGGCTGCAGATTACTGTGAGTCACGGAGTGCACCCCCCTTCCCGCAGGCAGCTGCAGAGGCATAGGACCTGAAAGATCTGCTCAGCATGAGCAGGTTTCCTGCCAACACAGGGCAGCTGTGTGACTTAACTTTGACTCTGGGCATGTGGACTCGGGGAGTCTGTTTCCCAGGGCACAGGAGTGGGCCTCCTGTGGATACAAGGTGACTGTGTAACCTGCCCCATCAAGCAGACTGGGAACCCTGATTCTCCAAATCAAAGGCAGCACTGGAAACCAGTGATTTGACTCTTGGTGTGCACACATGTGGATTTTGTTTCTCATCCTGCAGCACAGGATACCTAATTCTCAGTGCATGCACACTTAGCGCCTGTGACTTGGCACATGCCCACACAGGGACCCTGAATGACAGTGCGAGGCCGCACCAAGTGACAGAGACTCTGATACTTGATTCTCGGCATGTGCACATGGGGTCTCTGACTCCTGGCATGAGTTAGAGGACTCTGATTTTTGGCGTAAGCCCACGGGGACTTTTTTTCAGCACTGTGCATGAGGAATCCCTGATTCCATGTGCACACATGAGGCTGCACTGAACACTGGTGACTCTGATTTTTGGTGTGCCTGGCTCCTACCGACCCAAAGCAGCCACATGTCTCCATGTCAGAGATCTTCAGTGACACTTGGGTGGTGCCATGCTACCACTGCACACGGCTCAGACCCAAACAACCCTGTGTTTGGACCTTCTGGTGATAGTAAGAATGGGGGAAAAAAAAACAAAACAATCCCCAGAGGAAAGAAAAAGAGGACTTGCCAAGAAAGGAAATAAGTGAAACTGAGGCAGAACTGTCATGCAACATGACAGAAAAAGAATTTAGGGTAATGGTCATATAGTTCATAAACTGGATGGATGAGAAAATCAACAACCTATGCAAAAATCAGGAAGAAAACAAAAGTGATATAACTACAATCAAAAACACTATTGGCCTTAACTAGTTTGTCTCAGTGGATAGAGCATTGGCCTGCAGACTAAAGGGTCCCAGGTTCGATTCCGCTCAAGGGCATGTACCTTGGTTGCAGGCACATCCCCGGCAGTGGGTGTGCAGGAGGCGGGTGAGCAGGAGGCAGCTGATCAACGAGAGCCGTGTTTCTCTCTCATCGATGTTTCTAACTCTCTATCACTATCCCTTCCTTTATAAATCAATAAATTATATTTTAAAAATAAAACACTATTGAAGGTTTCAACAGTAGACTAGAAGAAGCAGAGGACTGAATTAGAGAGTTAGAAGATAAGGTAGAGAAACAAGCCCAATCTGAACACCAACTGGAGAAAACAATTGAAAAGCAAGAGGAGAGCCTAAGGGAGCTCTGGAACAACAGGAAACAAAGTAACATATGTATGATAAGGGTGCCAGAAGGACAAGAAGAGCAATAAGGATAAGAGAAGCTATTTGAAGAAATAATGACAGAAAACTTCCCTAATATGGGGGGGAAAAAGTCACACAAGTACAGAGAGTTCCAAGCAAGATGAATCCCAAAAGTCCCACACCAAGACATGTCGTAATTACAATGAAAAATGTTAACGACAAAGAGAGAATCTTAAAGGCTGCAAGAGAGAGACAGAGTTACCTACAAAGGATCCCCCATAAGATTATCAAAAGATTTCTCAAGAGAAACACACCAAGCTAGAAGGGAATGGGATAAAGTATACAAAGTGATGCAAATCGAAGGACTGAGTCTAAGAATACTCTATCCAGCAAGACTATCAATCAAAATTGAAGGAGAAATCAGGAGCTTTGCAGACAAAAAATTGCTAAGGGAGTTTATCACTACCAAGCCAGGAATGTAAGAGATGCTAAAGGAAATGCTGTAAAAAGAAGAAATAGAAAAGGAGGAAGGAACACAGGCATAAAGCACAGAAATGGCTACAAACAAGTAACTATCAATACTAACATTAAATATAAATGGATTAAATGTTTCAATCAAAAGACATTGAGTGACTGAATGGATAAGTATATATATATATATATATATATATATATATATATATATATATATATGAGAGAATCTTCAAGGCTGCAAGAGAGAGACAGAGTTACCTACAAAGGATATATATATGCTGTCTATAGGAGACCCAACTTAGAAAATGGACTCACACAGACTGAAAGTGAAGGGATGGAAAAAGATCTATCAGGCAAATGAAAATGGGAAAAAAAAGCTGGGGTAGCAATACTTATATCTGACAAAATAGACGTTAAAGTAAAGACCATAACAAGAGATAAGGAAGGCCACTTCATAATTCTAAAGGGATTGGTACAACAAAAGGATATACCTCTGGTAAACAAATATGCAACCAATGCAGGAGCACCCAAATACATAAAAAAAGAAACCTTCTGGAAGATATCAGGGGAGAGATTGACAGCAATAAAATCATAATAAGAGACTTTAATACCATCATTAACATCACTGGATAAATCCTCTAGATAAAAAATTAGCAAAGAAACAGCAATTCTAAATGACTCACTAGATCAGATGGACTTAATCGACATGTTTAGAACATTCTACCCCAAAACTACAGAATATACATTGTTCTCAAGTGCACATGGGACATTTTCAAAGATAGACCACATATTGGGAAACAGGCAAAGTCTCTTCAAATTCAAGAAGATTGAAATCATATTAAGCGTCTTCTCAGATCACAATGGCCTAAAATTATAAATCAACTACAATAAAACAATCACAAAAATTCAAACACAGGCTGAATAGCATACTATTAAAAAATTATTGGGTTACCAAAGAGATCAAAGAAGAAATAAAAAACATAATGGTAACAAAGACAATGAAAACACAACAACCCAAAATCTGTGGGACACAGTGAAAGCAGTCCTGAGAGGGAAGTTCATAGCATTACATGCCTACCTGAGGAAACAAGAAAAACTGTTTATAACCCATGTAAATCTGCAACTTGAAGAATTAGAAAGAGAGCAGCAAGAAAAGCCCAGAGTGAGCAGAAAGAAGGAAATAATAAAAATCAGAGAGGAAATAAATGACATAGAGACCAAAAAAAAAAAAAAAACAATACAAAAGATAACGGAAACCGAGAGCTGGTTCTTTGAAAGATAAACAACATTGATGAACCTCTAACCAGACTCTCTATAAAGCAAAGAAAGAGTACCCAAATAAACAAAATCAGATATGAAAGAGGAGAAATAACAACAGACCTCACAGAAATACAAAGAATCATAAAACAATACTATGAGCAACTCTATTCCAACAAACTGGTCAACCTAGAAGAAATAGACATATTGACAGAAAAACACGACCTTCCATAACTCAACCAGGGGGAATAAAAAAAATCTGAATAGGCCAATATCTATGGCAGAAATTGAAGCAATAATAAAAAAAACTTCCAACAAACAAAAGTCCTGGACCAGAAGGCTTCACAGAGAAGTTTTATCAAAGAAGAAATAAAATCTATCTCCCTCAGATTATTCCAAAAAATTCAAGAGGAAGGAACCTTTCCAAGCTTTTTCTATGGAGCCAGCATTACCCTAATCCCCAAACCAGATAAAGATAATACAAAGAAAGAGAATTACAGGCCAATATTTCTCATGAACATACTGTAGATGCAAAAATTCTCAACAAAATTCTAGCAAATCGAATCCAGCATTACATTAGAAAGATCATACACCATGAGCAAGTGGAATTTATTCTGGGGATGCAGAATGGTACATTATCCGCAAGTCAATGAATGTGATACACCACATAAACAAACAGAGAGAAAAAATATATAATCATATCCATTGATGCAGAAAAAGCATTTGACAAAATCCAACACCCTTTCTTGATAAAAACTCTCTGCAGGGTGGGAATAGAAACATCATATCTCAACATAAGAAAAGCCATATATGACAAACAAACAGCCAACATCATACTCAATGGGCAAAAACTAAAACCAGTTCCCCTAAGAACAGGAACAAGACAGGGATGCCCAGTCTCACCACTCCTTTTCCACATTGTACTGGAAGTACTAGCCATTGCAATCAGACAAGAAGAAGAAAAAAAAGGCATCCAAATTGAAAAAGAAGATGTAAAACTGTCATTATTCACAGATGACATGATATTGTACAAAGAAAACCTCAAAGATTCCATCAAAAAACTACTAGACCTAATAAATGAATTCAGCAATGTAGCAGAGTACAAACTTAAAACCCAGAAGTCTATAGCTTTTCTATACACCAATAATGAACTCACAGAAAAAGAAACTAAAAAAATGATCCCATTTACCATTGCAACAAAAAAATTAAGATACCTAGGAATAAATTTAACCAAAGAGATAAAGAACCTGTACTCAGAAAATTTCAGGACGCTGAAAAAAGAGATAGAAGAAGACATGAACAAATGGAAGAAGCATCAAGCAGTCCACAAACCTCAGAGGGAACACAGGGGATGGCAGGGGAAAGAGGGAGAGATAAATCAAAGGACTTGTATGCATGTATATAAGCATAACCAATGGACACAGTCACTAGGGGGGTGAAGGCATGAGCAGGGAGGTAGAGGGCAATGAGGGATAAGGACACATATGTAATACCTTAATCAATAAGGAAAAGGAAAAGAAAAAAATACAAGAAAAGAACTAGAAAGAGAACAAGAAGAAAAGCCCAAAGTTAGCAAAAGAAAAAGTAAATAATAAAGATTAGTACAGAAATAAACAATATAGAGACTAAAAAGGAAATATAAAAAATTAATGAAACCAAGAGCTGGTTTTTTGAAAAGATAAACAAAATTGATGAACCATTAGCCAGACTCATCAAGAAATAAAGTGAGAGGACCCAAATTAATAAAGTCAGAAACTAAAGTGGAGAAGTAACCACTAACATCACAGAATATAAAGGATTGTAAGAAAATTATGTGAACAACTATATGCCAACAAGCTGGACAAAATAGACAAATTCCTACATAAATACAATCTCCCAAAACTGAATCAGGAAGATTGAGAAAACCTGAATAGACCAGTAACAACTGATGAAATGGATGTAGCAATAAAAAATCTACAAACAAACAAAAGCCCAACTAACATCTACACTTCTCAAAGTATTTTTAAAAATCCAAGAGGAAGGAACACTTCCAAACTCTTTTTATGAATTATCGTATTTCCAAAACCAGATAAAAACACTAAAGACAAAGAGAATTACAGGCCAATATCCCTGATGAACATAGATGCTAAAATCTTCAATAAAATATTAGCAAATTGCATCCAGCTATATATTAGAAAGATCATACACCATGACCATGTGGGATTTATTCCAGAAATGCAGGTCTGGTACAATATTCATAAATCAATAAACATGATACATCACATAAACAAACTGAAAGAGAAAAATCACATGATCATATCAATGGACACAGAAAAAGCATTCAACAAAATCAAACATCCATTTACGATAAAACTCTCAGCAAAGTGGGAATAGAGGGAGCATATCTCATCATGATAAAGGCCATATATGACAAACCTGCATTGAACATCATACTCAATGGGCAAAAACTAAAAGCGTTTCCCCTAAAAACAGAAACAGATAGGGATGTTTGCTTTTGCCACTCTTATTCAACATAGTACTGGACATCTTATCCACAGCAATAAGACAAGAAGAAGAAATGAAAGGCATCCAAATTGGAAAGGAGGAAGTAAAACTCTCATTATTTGCAGATGACTTTATATTGCATGTAAAAAACCCTAAAGACTCCATAAAAAACTACTAGATTTAATAAATAAATTTGGCAATGTAGCAGATTACAAAATCAACACCCAAAAATCAGTAGCATTTTTATACACAAATAATGAATTCTCAGAAAGAGAAACTAAACAAATAACCCCACTTATTATTGCAACAAAAAGTTAAGATACTTAAGAATAAATGCAATCACAGAGGCAAAAGACCTGCACTTGTGAAACTACATGGAATTGAAAAAAAGATAGAAGATATGAACAAGTGGAAGAATATTTTGTGTTCATGGATTGGTAGAATCAACAGTACTAAAATGTCCATACTACCCAAGGCAATCTACAGATTCAATGCAATCGCTATCAAAATATCAAACAGCATATTTCATAGACCTAGAACAATTAATACAAAAATTTATATGGAATCACAAAAGACCCCAAATACATTCATCAATTTTGAGAAAGTAAGACAAAGTTGGAGGGATCACAATACCAGATTTCAAGTTATACTACAAAGCCACCATAATCAGAACAGCCTGATACTGGCACAATAATAGGTATATAGATCAATGGAATAGAACAGAAAACACAGAAATTGACCCAAGCAATTACACTCAATTAATATTTGACAAAGGAGGCAAGAGCATACAATAGAGTCAAGACAGTCTCTTCAATAAATGGCACTGGGAAATTTGGTGAGATACATGCAAAAAATATGAATCTAGACCACCATACACAAGAATAAACTCAAAGTCAATAAGAGAGTTAAATGTAAGTCCAGAAACCATAAAAATCCTAGAAGAAAACATAGGCAGCAAAATCTCAGACATCTCTTGTAGTAATACATTTACCAATACATCTCCTAAGGCAAAGGAAACTAAATGAGAAAATAATCAAATTATACTACATCAAAATAAAAGCTCTGCACAGCAAAAGAAACCATCAACAAAATGAAAGAAGAGCCCCCTGTATGGGAGAACATATTTTGTACTGATACATCTGATAAAAGGTTAATATCCAAAATATATAAGGAACTCATACAAATTAACAAAAAGATGAAAAACAATTCAATTAAAAAATGGGCAAAGGACCTAAATAGACAGTTCTCCAAAGAGGACATACAGATGGCCAAGAGACATGAAAAAATGCTCAAAGTCACTGATCATCAGAGAGATTCAAATTAAAACAACAATTAGGTATCACCTCATGCCTGTCAGAATGGATACCATCAACAAATCAACAAATCAACAAATGACAAGTGCTGGTGAGGATGTGGAGAATAGGGAACCCTAGTACACTGCTGGTGGGAATGCAGACTGGTGCACTGGTTTTGGAAAACAGTATGAAGTTTCCTCAAAAAATTAAATATGGAGCTGCTATTTGACCCAGTAGTCCCACTTCTAGGAATATATCCTAAGAAACCCATAGCACCAATCAGAAAGAATGTATACACCCATCCTATCTAATAAAAGAGAAACATGGTAATTAGCTGTACGACCGCTACCCTTCCCATTGGCTAATCAGGGTGATAGGCAAATTAACTGCTAACTAGGATGGCGGTTAACCGCCAACAAAGATGGCAGTTAATTTGCATATGTAGGCACAATGCTGGGAGGCGAAAGGGAAAGGATGGAAGAAGCCCCCTGCCACTGACGATGATCAGGGGGAGCTAAGAGCCGGGGGCAGGGCAAAGGCGGCCTTCGGGGCTGCCTTTGCCCTGCCCCCCAGCTGTGATCAGAGAACTGGGCGCCTTTGCCGCCCTGGCCAGTGATTGTGGGAAGCAGGGGTGGAGCCAGCAAGGGAGCTGGGCAGGGACGGAGCCAGCAGTCCGGGGAGCGAGGGATCCCTTGCCCAGGCCTAAAGCCTTGGCCAAAGACGTTAGGCCTGGGCAGGGGTGGAGCCTGCAATTGTGGGGAGCTGGGGGTCCACTACACAGACCTAACGCCTTGGCCAGAGGTGTTAGGCCTGGGAAGGGGCGGAACCAGCCATCACAGGGAGCAGGGGCAGAATCAGTGATCCTGGGCAGCTGGGGGTCCCCTGCCCAGGCCTAAGGCCTCAGTCAGAGGCATTAGGTCTAGGCAGGGGCAGAGTGGGAGATTGCAGGGAGCTGGGGGTCTCCTGCCCAGGACTATTGCCTCCACCAGAGGCCTTATGTCTTGGAAGGGGCGGTGCCAGAGATCGTAGGTAGCAGGGGCGAAGCCAGGAATGGTGGGAGCTGGGTGTCCCCTGACACCTCTGCCGGAGGCCTCAGGCCTGGGCAAGGGGCCGATCCAGTGATCGGCCATCGGAGGGTGATGAGGGTCAACTCCTCTGGCAGAGGCATCAGGCCTGGGTGGGGGGCGGAGCCAGTGATTGGGGGGATATGAGGGTCCCCTTGCCCAGGCCTGAAGCCTGGGTCAGAGGCATCAGGCCTGGGCGGGGGGCAGAGCCAGTGATCGGGGGGAGATGGGGGTCCCCTGTCCAAGCCTGACACCTCTGGCGGAGGCATCAGGCCTGGGCAAGGGGCCAAATAGGCAATCGGAGGGTGATGGGGGTCAATGCCTGAGGGCTCCCAGTATGTGAGAGGGGGCAGGCTGGGCTGAGGGACACTCCCCTCCCCACCCAGTGCACGAATTTTGTGCACCGGGCCCCTAGTCCTATCTAATAAAAGAGAAACATGGTAATTAGCCATACGGCCGCTACCCTTCCCATTGGCTAATCAGGGAGATATGCAAATTAACTGCCAGCCAAGATGGCAGCTGGCAGCCATGCACTGAAGCTAACAGGGAAGCTTGCTTGCTCCAGTGATGGCGGACTCCAACGTTCCCCGCCTGACTTACCGGCCTCTCAGCTGCAACTCTAAGCAACTATGTTGCAAATATAGAAGCTAAACAAAACGCCAGAAACCTGCTTTAGTCAGCGGGCTTCAGCCAGCCGGACCACAACATTGTAACAAATACAGAAGGTAAACAAAGGCCAGAAACCTGCTTTCAGCAGCCGAGTCTCAGAGCTAAAGCTGGCCCAGAATAAAAAAAAAAAGAAAAAAAAGGAGCGCTTGGGTGCTTCAGTCACCCGCCAGCCTGAAAACGGCCCTCAGCCCCTCAGCCAGACTGGCCAGGCACCCCAGTGGGGACCCCCACCCTGATCCAGGACACCCTTCAGGGCAAACCAGCCGGCCCCCACCCGTGCACCAGGCCTCTATTCTATATAGTAAAAGGGTAATATGCCTCCCGGTACCGGGATCAGCATGACAGGGGGCAGCGCCCAAACCCCCTGATCGCCCTGCGGCTCTGTGTGTGACAGGGGGTGGGGCCACAACCTCCCTATCCACCCTGCTCTGTTCATGACAAGGGAAGGTGCCCCAACCCCCTGATCAGCCCTGCTCTGTGCCTGATAGGGGGGAGCTCCCCAACCCCCTGATCGCCCTGCGGCTCTGTGTGTGACAGGGTGCGGCGCCCCAACCCTCCCCCACAAGGGCCCTGCTCTGTGTGTGACGGGGTAGAGCCATAACCTCCCCATCAGCCCTGCCCTGAGTGTGACAGTGGCGGCACCCCAAGCCCCTGATCCACCCTGCTCTGTGTTTGACAGGGTACGGAGCCCCAACCCTCCTGATGGGCCCTGCTCTGTGCATGACAGGGGGCAATGCCCCAACCCCCTGATCAGCCCTGCTCTGTGCGTGACAGGGGGTGGCGCCGCAACTTCCCTATCGACCCTGCCTTGAGTGTGACAGGGGGTGGTGCCCCAACCCCCCAATCGACTGTACCCTGAGCATGACTAGGGGTGGCATTGCAACCTCCTGATCCGCCCTGCTCTGTGCATGACAGGGGGCGGGGCCCCAACTCCCCAATCGGCCCTGCTCTGAGCCCGACCAGGGGCTGCACCTAGGGATTGGGCCTGCCCTCTGCCACCCGGGAGCAGGCCTAAGCCAGCAGGTCATTATCTCCTGAGGGGTCCCAGACTGCGAGAGAGCACAGGATGGGCTGAGGGCTGAGGGATCCCCTCTTCCCCCCCCCCCCCCCGGGTGCACAAATTTTTGTGCACTGGGCCTCTAGTATGTTCATAATAGCACACTTTGCAATAGCTAACATCTGGAAACAGCACAAGTGCCCATCAGTAGATGAAAGGATAAAGAAGCTGTAGTACATTTATACCATGGAATACTATGAAGTAGTAAAAAAGAAGGATCTCTTACCCTTTGAGACAACATGGAGGGACCTGGAGAGTATAATGCTAAGTGAAATACAGTAGGGGACTTTATAAGTACTGAATAGATCTCTCAGACAATAAATCATCAAGGAAGCAGTCACTTTAAACACCACACTAAATCAGATAGACTTAATGTATAAATATAGAACATTTCATTCCAAAGCAGCAGAATATATATTCTCAAATGCACATGTAACATTCTCAAACATAAACCATATTCTAGGACACAAAATAAGTCTTAACAAAATCAAGAAGGTTGAAATTATATCAAGCATTTTCTTTGATCCCAATGCCATGAATCTAGAAATCAACTACAATAATAATAATAATAAAACACTTAAAATATTCAACACATGGAGGCCAAATAGAATGCTATTAAACAATGATTGGATAACCAATGAGATTACAGAAGAAGTAAAATATTTCCTTGGAAGAAATGAAAATGAGCACAACCCAAAGATATGGGACACAGCAAAAACAGTTCTGAGAGGGAAGTTCATAGCATTACAGGCCTACCTAAAGAAATAAGAAAAAGCTAAAAGAAATAATCTAGCCCTACAAATAAATTAAAAACAAGGAAAGCACAAGAGTAAGTAGAATAATGGAAATAAGAAATATCAGAGCTAAAATAATTGACATAGAGACTGAAAAAAAATACAAAAATCAATGAAACCAAGAGCTGAATCTTTGAAAAGATAAACAAGATTGATGAACCTTTAGCCAGACTTATCAAGAAACAAAGAGAAGACTCAAATAAATAAAATCTGAAATGAAAGAGGAGAAGTAACAACTGACACCAAAGAAATACAAAGGATTGTAAGAAAATATTATGGACAACTATATACCTACAAATTGGACAATGTGAATGAAATGGGTACATTTCTAGAATCTTACAACCTTCCAAAACTGAATCAGGAAAAATCAGAGAATCTGAATAGACAGATTACAACTAGTAAAATTGAAGCAATAATAATATTAAAAAAAGCAACTCCTAACAAACAAAAGTACTTGACCAGATGGTTTCAAAGTTGAATTTTACCAAACATTCAAAAAATAACTAAGACCTATCATTCTCAAACTATTTAAAAAATTCCAAGAAGAGGAAAAGGCCGGCATTATCCTACTTCCAAAACTAGATAAAGACACTACAAAGAAAGAAAATTATAAGTCAACTAGAGGCTCAATGCATGAAATTTATGCAAGGGGCTTGGCCTTCGCAGCCTTGGCTGGCCCTCGCAGCCCCAGCTTTGTCCAGAAAGTTATCCAGACAGTCGTTCTGCTATTTGGTCTAATGACCATATTAGCTCTTTATTACATCATATATCCCTGATGAACATAGATTCTAAAATCTGTGAGCATAGGTGCTTTGAGTAGGTGAATGAATTAATGAATGAATAGATGAATTATGATATGGAAATAAATGCACAAATAAGATTTTCATGATGAATTTATACAGGTAGATATAAAACTAAAAAACTCTACTAACACATTTTATAGTTTATGATTTGAACTCTAATTCAGAATTTTGGAATTCTAGTAGAGAATATGGTATGAGACAGGATGGAATGACTAAAAATATGAAATAATTTCCCAATTTTCATTTCTGTTCTAGAAGTGTGTGGGAATCCCTAACTAGCCTGGAAAATGCACAGGAAACATATCTGGAGAGGTTTTTTGTTTTGTTTTGTTTTGTTTTGTTTTGTTTTGTTTGACCATAGTTATATTTTCTCATGTAGTACTTTCTGCCACTACTACCTCTCTTTCTTATTTTTTTGCTCACTTTTTATTTCTTCTTTTTAGATTTCCTTCCCCTTTTCTTATATTTCATTTTTAAGAATCTAGCATAGTTCAACTTAAACAAGTAAAGTATAGTAGCCAGTCACGAAAAAGAAAAAAAAATACAAAAAAGACACTATCAACAAATTAATATAAATTTATCATTATTCTGTAGATTAGATATTACTGTTTTGACTTCTCAGTCTCATGAGAAAGAATTGGCTAAGAAGGACTACAACAAAACATTCATTAATATGTCACATGGCAAAAATAATGGAAGTGGGAACCAACAAATACTTTCAGGTTAAAATCTTGAAACTCTAATCTATATATATAAAAAGCCAGCCACTGGAATGCTGTAATGACCAGAACAACCGGTCTCTATGATGCCCACTATGGCCAGCAAACCAGCTGGATCTGGGGGTGGGGACAGCCAGCCAACCTCCTGCAGCCCCTCCCCCTGGCTGGCCCCACCCCTGATTGCCCCCTACCCCAATAGGGGTGGGGCCATCCAGCCAACTTCCTATAGCCCCTCCCCCTGACCAGCCCCACCCCTGATTGCCCCATTACCTCAATAGCGGGTGGGGCTAGCCGGCCAACCTCCTGCAGCCCCTCCCTCCACCTGGCTTTACCCCAGATCAGCCCCCCACCCCAATCAGGACCAGAGCCGGCTGGCCAACTGCCTGAGGCCCCTTCCCCAGCTGGCCCAGCTCCTGATGGGCCTCACCACACCAATTGGGGGTGGGGCTGGCTAGCCAACCTCCCACAGCCCCTCCCCTGGCCACTGACTCCCAACCAGCTCCCCCACCACAATTGGGGCGGGACCCACTGGCCAATTGTCCAAGGCCCCTCCCCGCAGCCAGCCCAGCCCTGATCAGCCCCAATTGGGGTGGGCCGGCCTGCCAACCTCTCGCAGTCTCCTCCTCCTGACAGGCCCAGCTCTGATCCACCCCAATTGGGGCTGGGCTGGCCAGACTCCACCCATGCACAAATTTGTGCACTGGGCCTCTATTTGTAAGATAATTATGTAGTCTTAATGTCAAGCAAGTATAGCATGAGACTAATAGGATGCCAAGTAAAATGTTGATCAGTACTTGAGAGCTTTCATTTTCTCTAAATTTTATTCAACAACTTGTTCAATGAATAGGGCTCTCTTCTGAAGGTGTTATTTATGCACAAGTTACAGAACAGTTATGTGCTTAAAAATGGTGGCCAAACAGCTAACTGAGAAAGGTTGGAGTGGACACTCAGATGAGAAAATAAAAGGTATGTTCTTCCCAAAAGTGTATTCTAAGATGCAGGCAATGCTCTTAATATCTAGATTATATTTCTGACTGATGTGACTCATCATAATAGACCACTGCATCATTTAAAAAAATGTGATCTAGTTAAAGAAGCTAATTTCATCTTTCCAAACAAAGTTTGTAGAATTGATCATATCCTAAAGTCTGTGTAGATTTTCTTTTATGAGTTGTTCTATGATCACAGATTTATACATCATGCTGTATGATGCTTACCAATGTAATAACATCTCAGTAATATATCTCTGCTTAATATATTTTTGAAAGAAAAGTGATATAAGCTGTATACTGTTCTTATTTTAAGTGAATTACACATTTTTCTCCAAATAACTGCTTATGTTATGTGTTTATTAACAAATTTTATTTATAGTTCACAGGGAAAGAATAAAAGAAGGATCTCCATCTGCAACAGGCAACGAGAATATTTTTTATTTTAAGTAGTGCAATAATTTTATTAATATCAGAAGAAACTGTTAAACTTTTTTCAGAATAAAATACTAATGTCAGAATTAAATAAGACCTAATATTAGATGAAAAAGTGTTAAAAATAAATTAAAAATCAAAATAATTCAGGAAGGTTCTTAGGGTACATTTCAAATAATTTTCCCATCAAGTTATGATATTTGGCCATTTATCCTATAAGGTTAATTTTATAGGAAAGAAAAAGCCCAGTGAGATGAAGATCAAAAAACTTTTTCAAAAGCATGCATCTACTTGGCACTAGAATAAGAACTTCTTTACCAGCCCACAGATGTATTTACATAAATAAGAGGTCGTTTCCAGAGATGATAAGCAAATTGAAATATTTAAGGATGCCCGATAGCTCTTCTTTTGTATCTGTTTTTTGTCATTATTATTTTACAAAATAAAACTGATCATGACAGTCCTCTGCTGCAGCAGCAACTCTCCCATCCCCTTTCCAATTCACTCAGATTAAAAGACTGACTTTATAATGTCCTGGCAGAATCCAGATGTTCTGTCCCTGCATTATTACACTCTGACCTCATCCGCCCTGACCTGCTCATCCCCAACTTGCTCTGCCTCAGTTCCAGGCAATCTCAGTCACAAAACCTTTGTAGTTCCCTCAGCTTGATATGTTCTTTCCCCAACCTGCTCTCTCTCACTCCCATAAATTCTGCAAGTCTGTGGCCAGGATGACTACTAAACATGGAAATGGACTTCTCTTACCCTTTGTCTGCTCTTATAGAGGTCCCTGTTTTGTTCTTTTTATGCTGAGCTCCACCTTCAACAAAGCAAATAGTTCAACAAGCCCAGGGCAAACCTATCTGAAGCTGGCATCCCTTCATAAGTGCCCTGACATTTTTAAGAGATGTCCAACAAATGTTATGAGTGAGACTGCTTTACCAGTGAGAGCTTCCCCTGTTATTTTATTTTAAATTATACCACCATAATTATCCAGATCTCCCTCTTTTCCTTTCCTACACTACATATCACCTTCTAACCTAGTGTACATATTTTATTACTAATTGTATCTGTGTCCTCCTACTGGGATGTAAACTCCATGAAACAGGGATTTCTGCCTACTTGTTTGATAATGTAGCACCTTATTGCAAACAGTGCTTGGCACACAGTAGCTGTTAAATAATATTTGCTGGTTGAATGAGTACATTAATGAAGGGCACAAAACTATCTCTGTCTTCTGAACAGCTGTAAAGATGATGGAAATTCATTTGGAGACATTATACTACTTTCAGTTCATTTTTCTTGCTCATGGAGACTACTCTAAAGATTCAAATCTCCCTCCTGAAATCCATCAAGTTCTGTCAATTTTTTAAGTGTATTTAAAGTATTCCAGTTTAATTAAAATTAAACTCTATAAAATGAATTAGAAATGGCCTCTTTCTCTTAATTTTAGAACTCTAGTTGAGAATTTATGCATAAGTGCAATTCTTCATTGAAAACAACTATGTTTATCAATTTATAAATTCTGAATTACCCCTTCTGGGACTGTCTGAAGCCTTACTATCAAAACTAAAAGAAACCAGCTTCCCAAAGATGTGTAAACTATTTTTTGGTGCAACATTTCCCTCTCAGTTGCATAAATATTTTATAGTATGCTAAATATTTACTTATGACCTGAACAGACTATTGATTTTAGAATAAACTAGTCCCCAAATGAGAAGTGGATTTTTTTAAATGAGTTATTAAAATGTTACTGCTTGCTATTGTGTTTAATAAAAGCCAGGCACTGTCCTCGATCGAGTGGGAAAATAAGAAATCACAGTATGTTAGAAAACTAAGGACACTTATATCTAACTAGAGGCTCAGTGCACAAAATTCGTGCACTCAGTGGGGTTCCTCAGCCCGGCCTGCACCCTCTCGCAGTCCAGGAGCCATCAGTCAGACATCCTTAGTGCTGCCGTGGAGGCAAGAAAGTCTCCCTCCACCACCACTGCCCTTGCCAACTGTGAGCCTGGCTTCTGGCTGAGCTGCACTCCCCCTACGGGAGTGCACTGACTACCAAGGGGCAGCTCCTGCATTGAAAGTCTGCCCCCTGGTGGTCAGTGCACATCATAGCAACTGGTTGTTCCACCGTTCAGTTGATTTGCATATTAGCCTTTTATTATATAGGATGTCCTTTTCAAGCATTTCAAGCATTAAAGCAATCAGTAATAGGAAGCATTGACAAATATATCTCAAACAGAACCTTCAATATAGCACTGTTATCTATAGAAATATTCACATCTTGTTATGCTATTTTGAGTGCCTAAAGTAAAATTTTGGATCTTTAGGAAATTTAGAGATTATCTAAATTCAACCTCTTTATTCCACTAGTGAAAAATCTAAACCTCAAATAATTTAAGTCAGAAATAAACAGTGCACATGAGCATTAAAAAGGAAATATTTTTCTATTCACAGATGAGCTTCTATTTGGTGGGGAAATGGGGGTTTTGGAGAACATGTGTTGAAGAGATGAAGGCACAAGAGAAAGAACAAAGGAGGGAATGCTCAGAGGGTGGGAAAAGAAAGAGTGAATGCACTGGTTTGGCATGTCATGGGGAAATGGAGCATGGTTGAGAAGTAAAATTAGATTATGGTAGGCTTTCCCAGCTAGTGTTACTCAGTGGTTGAGCATCGACCTATGAACCAAGAGATCAACCAGTTCGATTCCCAGTCAGCACACATATCTGGGCTGTGGGCTCAATCACCATGAGAGGGTATGCTGGAGGCAGACAACTGATGATTCTCTCTCATCATTGATGTTTATATATCTCCCTCTCTCTTTCTCTCTCTCTGAAATAAAATCCTATATGACTGGTCGCTATGATGTGCACTGACAACCAGGGGGCAGATGCTCAATGCAGGAGCTGTCCCTTGTTGATCAGAGCACTCCCAGAGGGGGAGTGCCACTCAGCCAGAAGCCTGGCTCACTGCTCACAGCTGGCAGTGCAGTGGTGGTGGCAGGAGCCTCTCCTTCCTCCGTGGCAGCACTATGGATATCCGACTGCCAGCTTAGGCCTGCTCAGTTGGACTTCCCTTAAGGGCTACCAGTCTGCCAGAGGGCACAGGTTGAGCTTAGGGACCACCACCCTGAATGCACAAATTTCGTGCACCAGGCCTCTAGTATATATATAATATTATGGTAGGCTTTCTCTTGTAAGCTTAAGAGTTTAGATTTTATACCATAAATAATGAAGAGCCATTTATGTGGGAAAGTGATTGGAATTATGTTCAAGTGTATAATTTGTCAGTAATTGGGAAGGTCAGTGAGGTGAGAAGAGTAGATGCCTGGAGATCATTGGTGCTATGAAATGATTGATACTCTTTGTAGTTATATTAAATTGTTGGGATATATAGTTCACAGAAAAAGTCCACCTGAACTCAAGTCATAGGGGTATATTGGAGAAGACAGGGAAGAAAGAGAAATACTTTGGAGTGGGTTTAAAAGAACGTGAGATATATCTCACTTGTTTGTGGAATATAATGAACATTATAAACTGATGAACAAAAATAGATACAGACACAAAGAAGCAATGAAAAAACTGTCAAACTTCAATGGGAAGGCAGGGGAGAGGGAGGGGTGGGAGTAAGAGATCAACCAAAGGACTTTTATGCATGCATATATGCATAACCAATGGACACAGTCACTATGGGGTGGTGAGGGCATGTGCTGGGGGGTGGGGGTGGCCAGGGGGAGGTCAATGGAGGAAAAAGGAGACATATGTAATACTATATGTAATACCTTAAACAATAAAATAAAACTTAAAAAATAAAAAAAATAAAAACAAAAGAACATGAGAATTAAGTGTATATTTCAGCAAAATTTCTCATGTGATTGGAGCACCAACAGACTCCAAATTTGTGTATAATAGTTTAATTGGAATCATAAGATAAAACATAGTAATAAAGAAAAGAGGGGTCTATTCAGCATTTCACTATCACTTTTCCCATTTTAAAACTAGATTGATCTGTTCTTTGTTGTTGAACACTCCAGGACAAATGACCAAAATTCCCTCTTCTGCTTTATTTGAAGAAGGGACTTACCTGCTATGATGCAAATTAAATGTAAGGAAGTAATAGAAAGCTCAGATTGTGTTGGAGGCTAATTATTAATGGAAAAATTAAACAAAATAGCTGTGATTTTTAATACATGAAAATATTTTTAAAAAGTAGTAAAATATGATCAACCGAAGGACTTGTATGCATCTATATAAGCATAACTAATGGACATAAAACACTGGGCGGTAAGGGAGGGCAGGGGTTTGTCAAGGGTGGGGGGGATAAAAAGGGCACTTATGTAATACCCTTTGTAATACTTATAGCAAAAATAAAAAAATAAGTAAATAAATAAATAAATAAAATAAAATAAAATAAAAAGTAGTAAAATAATTTGGAAGAAAAAGAGAAATAGCAATGATTTTGAGAACCATTTTGTACCAGGTGGTCATATAAACATCTACAGAACAAGCAAGGTGAACTACAGACCAGCCACATTGTGCAGGGGGAGATAATAAAGACATTTTACAGTATACAGAACATATAACATTTAAAGTCATATTTAATTTATTCTGACCATATGATTGGTTATTACTATATTCATAATTTATATATAGGAGTGTAGAATATTTTGCCAATAAATTTTTATGTATTAGTTTAGTGAAATGACTTCCCTCTGAATATGTGATCTAAAATAATGTGCATTTCTAAATTGTGCTTTTTATTGATCTAGGATCAAATTTCTTTCTATGGAAAAGTACTCTAATATAATAATGTAAATCAATAGGACAGATAATTTAATTAAAATATCTTATACAATTGTCCTGCAAAATCACATTTTTAGAAGTGTGCTATATCTGTAGTTAAAATATTTTCAAAAAAGTAATTTACATTTGATTCAATGACTTGTTCTCATTAAAATATACTAAGTGTATTGAATTATACATAGTTACTTAGGAAATACTAATAGTAACAGTATAAACCTATAAGTATTATGGCAATACCTCATCCATCATGTAAGAACATTTGCCATTAATAGAGCCTTATTGCCAACAACAAAGAGCTTTTAAACTATTTTCCACTAGGATTACTGTATTGTCTTACAGATTTTAAAGATTCTGCTCTTGGCTTAGGAAATAAAAAATTAATGTAAAATCCCAAAGTGTGAAGTTCTGCAACTATTTAAATTTGACTGATCCCTGATATAAGAAGAGCATAAGCAAAAATACGATACATGTAGAAATGAGTTTAACTATTTTAATACAATAAGCCAAAAGAGTAATTTGATAAAAGGAGATAATTAGGAAAAATATAAGACTTTTTTTTCTTACCAAGAATATTCATCTGGCACTAATTTTGTAAAACTGTGTGATTTTTTTTGTCTCACCGCATTGACTTTCTATTTATTTCCTACATTATCATTTAAATGTTTGTTTTATTCCAGCTTTCCAAAAATAATTGGAAGCTCCTTGATTGTAAAAAAACATTTTATATTTCTTTAAACATGAAACATTTCTATCAGAGCAAACGTTTGATAAATCTATAATGCTTGATTAAAAATTCTCTATCATATATTTAAAAATTATCTACACTAATAAAAGACAAAGATACTAATTGACCACACCTTAGCTATGCCCTAAGCCATGCCCACCAGCCAATCAGAGCGACTATATGCAAACTAACCCAACCAAGATGGCTGCTGGCAGCCACGAAGCTGGAACAAGCAGGAGGCTTGGTTGCCCGGGTGATGGAGGAAGCCAAGCTTCCTACCTCTCTGAGCTGGCTGTGGCCTCTGCTCATGGCAACAAAGTTTCAATTATAGAAGACAAATAAATCCCAGATACCTGCTTCTAGCCAGCCTCCACTGGGAGCTTGTGTGGCTGGGGGTCGTGGCCAGCCTGCAAACAGCCATCAGCCCCTCACCCAGGCTGGCCACACCCTCATGGGGTGAGGGTCCCTGCTGGGGGGCTTAGCCAGCCTGAAAATGGTCCTCAGCCCCTCATCCAGACTGGCCAGGCACCCCAGCAGGACCCCCCCACCCTGAAGGGGCTGTGGCCAACCTGCAAACAGCCATCAGCCCCTCACCCAGGCTGGCCAGGCACCCCAGCAGGGACCCCCACACTGAAGGGGCTGTAGCCAGCCTTCAAACAGCCATCAGCCCCTCACCCAGGCTGGCCAGGCACCCCAGCAGGATTCCCCCACCCTGAAGAGGGTGTTGCCAGCATGAAAATGGCCCTCAGCCCCTCACCCAGGCTGGCCAGGCACCCCAGTGGGGACCCACACCCTGAAGGGGCTGTGGCCAGCCTGCAAACAGCCATCAGCCCCTCACCCAGGGTGGCCCAGCAGTCCTATATAATAAAAGGGTAATATGCAAATTGACCCTAACAGCAGAACAACTGGGAATGACTGGTCACTATAACACACACTGACCACCAGGGAGCAGACGCTCAATGCAGGAGCTGCCCCCTGGTAGTCAGTGCGCTCCCACAGGAGAGCTCTGCTCAACCACAAACCAGCCTGATGGCTGCCAGTACAGCAGTGGTGGTGGGAGCCTCTCCCACCTTATCAGCAGCGCTAAAGATGTCCGACTGCAGCTTAGGCCTGCTCCCCGCTGGCAAGTGGACATCCCCCAAGGGCTCCCAGGCTGCCAGAGGGATGTCTGACTGCCAGCTTGGGCCCAGTCCCCCAGTGAGCAGGCCTAAGCCAGCAGGTGGACATCCCCCAAGGGGTCCCAGACTGCGAGAGGGCACAGGTCGGGCTGAGGGACCCCCCTGAGTGCACAAATTTTTGTGCACTGGGCCTCTAGTCCTATATAATAAAAGCCTAATATGCTAAGTGTCCGGTCGTTCGGTGACTGGTTGACTGTTCAACCTATCAAAGTGTAATAGGCTAATGATATGCTAAGCCCACTCAACCGCTCGCTATGACATGCACTGACCACCAGGGCACAGACAGTCAACTGGTTGACCAGTCGTTATGATGTGCACTGACCACCAGAGGGTAGACACTCTGACTGGTAAGTTAGCTTGATGCTGGGGTCCAGCCGATTGGGACTGAGCAAGATGGGCCGGATATACCCTGGAGCCCTCCCACGGTCCCTCCCCAGCCCCAATCATGCACCGGTGGGGTCCCTCAACCTGGCCTGTGCCTTCTCACAATCCAGGACACCTCAGGGGATGTCAAAGAGCCAGTTTCAGTCCGATCCCGCAGACCACTCCCCTTGGGAAAGTGCCAGATGCAGGGCTCATGGCTGGCGAGTGTGACTGTGGTGGCACAAGCCTCTCCTGTTCTGGACTGATTGGGCTCAAGCCTGCAGCAGGTGCAGTGGTGCCAGGATGAGCAGGAGTGGCATGTAGGAGCTGCAAACGGCATTGGACTGTGGGTTTCGGCCCGATCCCCACGGGCCACACTGAGGGACCCCATCTGTGTACAAATTCGTGCACTGGGCCTCTAGTTAAATATAATTATTAGTTAACATCTGCTGAATATTTCCTATGTGCCAGTCACACCTTAAGTGCTAATTTGTATTATCAAATTTAATTTTCAAAAAATACTTACTTATTAAATAATTTTAGTATTAAAGTATCAGTATGCCTTTAGAAAAGTAAGACAGAATTTTAAAGATATTATTCCAGGTCCCTCAGTTGTTTGTGATAGATACAAACAGAATTTCAAACTCAAGAATTTAGATGTCAGTGTCTTACTATGACTTTATCCTGAGTCCACACTTTTTTTTTCAAATAATTCTTTATTATTATTTTAAAATTTATCTTTATTGTTGAAAGTATTGCAGACATCCATTTTTCCCCCTGTTGAGCTTCTTCCTCACCACTCTTGTCTCCTCCCCAGGCCTTCACCCTTTCACATAAATGACCTGGAGAGTTTTTTAATTTAACTAATACTGTAATTCAGAAATGAGCAAAGTGCATCTCTGGAATTAGTTTTCAGGATGCTCAGTTGCATAGCAACTTGCAGTAAGCAACTGTTCTGGACATTCACACCTGGGACCTATATTTCATCCTGGGCATTGAAGCATTTGTAGTTGTTAGAGGAGGTAATTGAGAAAAAAAACTACCAAAGGTTGATCTTGAGCTGGACCCAGGCTAGCAGAGGCTCCTCTTTTCCTCTCCTCTCCTTAGAATATGCATTCTCTCCATTGTTCCCACAGTAGGTACTGTTCCAGGGACATAGCCTTGAGAGGATAAGGTGTTGTTGAGATCATCTGGATGGTATAGGTCTGTGGTCAGCAAACTGCAGCTCGCAAGCCACATGTGGCTCTTTGGCCCCTTGAGTGTGGCTCTTCCACAAAATACCACAAAATAACACATGTGGGCACACACATACAGTGCGATTGAAACTTCATGGCCCATGCCCAAAAGTCGGTATTTTGCCACACTCAAGGGGCTAAAGAGCCGCATGTGGCTCATGAGCCGCAGTTTGCCAACCACTGTTATAGGTAATTGAGCCCAATTAAGTCCTCTGTATAAACTTTTAAGATTCTGACAAGTGAGTAGGAAGATCTATTTTTCCAGCTTCAACCCCAAGACAAGCCTTGTAAGAAAATTCCTTTACTTATTAAAACACCTAGAAATCTGAAGTCTCTTTTTTTTTCTTCTGTCTCTCCCTGCTCCTGTGAATGGAATCCATGAGTAAACCAACAATTGATGAGCTAGCAAGAAGATGAAAGGAATGGGTCTTTGAAAGAGTCATTCACAGAGGAAATCAAATTAGCTGTCAACCTCTATGTGGGGAGGGTTAGCTCATCTATATATATAAAAGGTTAATATGCTAAGTGTTCCTCCTACTGTCCAACCAATCGCTATGACATGCACTGACCACCAAGGGGCAGATGCTCAATGCAGGAGCTGCTGTGATGCCCACTGGCCACTTAAAAAGAAACAGCACCGAGGACCTGGCACCAACAAAGCAACACTTGGCTTCCCCCAAGTGGGACACAGGCCCCCCCATCACCCCAGAGTGACAGCCCACCAAATCAGAGCCAATGCTGCCAAGAACCCATGGTGCAAAATGCAGCCCATAGTCCAGCCCAGCCCAGCAATGATTGCTGAGGGCACCGGGTAATGATGTCATGTAGCAATGCCAGCTTCCTCTCCCTAGTGACTAGCCTCCTTGGTGTTTCTTCAGCCCAGGAACATGACTTGCTTTATAGCCAGGTGCAAACATTTTACACTTTAACCAAATGTTTGTGAAGTGTTTTCCCATGCCTCATCTCATTTGATCCTCACAGAAGTCCTGAAGT
This sequence comes from Myotis yumanensis, assembly GCF_028538775.1. Lineage (NCBI taxonomy): Eukaryota > Metazoa > Chordata > Mammalia > Chiroptera > Vespertilionidae > Myotis > Myotis yumanensis. The sequence goes on along the minus strand of NW_027223753.1, from coordinate 108,063,968 downwards.
AGGTAGATAGGAGACTCAGTAAAATCCTATTTTCTTTTCATTAGCCAGAAAATGGAGATTTAGAAAGTTTAGAAACTTGACCTGACTAAAACGAAGTAAGAAATGGTGGAGCTTGAAAATGACTTCAGGTTTTCTCACTGTACAGAATATAGTCAAACACTGCTGCAGTTAAATATTTCACCCTTCGCTCTCCCTGCATGATCTACAATAATAATTTGCTTCATGTTGATATTTACTGCTGTGTTGCTGACAATTACCTGAAAAAGAACTTGGGGTGCTTCACTGGGCTGGAAAAAAAGTTTAACTACATCAGAAAGCAGGTCTAATTAAGCAAATTCATTCTATATATATAAAAGGATAAGTTGACTCACGCATGCACAATACATATAAAGCTCTTGCTGGTGCCAATCACATATGTGTGTTTTGATCTGTCATTGTCCATCGTGAATTTGGTTGACACTTCTATTATAGAGAAAGGGCAAATAGTGATATTAAAATATTTATTCTAATTGATTTCCTTTCAATGTGCATGAATCTGTGCACTGGGCCACTAGTATTTAGATGTTTGTAGACTGCCACATAAGTATGATGATGCCCTGAAAATGCTGGATGGTATAATATGCTTGTTTGAGAAACTGTACATAGTGCACTGCGTCAAAGAAAGAAACATATGGTTGCTTCATGAGCTGGACTGTACTATAAGCAGTTTGGTGGGCCACCAATGCCCAACTAGAGAGTAAAGCTTAGAAAGTTGGAAAAATAACTGAGTTTAGAGAGGCACAGGTGATTGTGCACTACTCTGCTACCTTTGGGGTGACAGACAAGTTGAGAGAACAGAGAGACCTTAAATATTATTTAGAAAAGATTGCAGAGCTCAAGATGCCATGGATTAAGATCTGAGCACTTTTGACAAAACCTGATTAGGATACTAAGAACTAGAATACCTCTGAAAATGAGGCGAGCAAAGGAGAGGTGATTGACAATGAAATGGACAATGTCCCATGCTACCTGGCCCCTAATACAATGTTAAATTTTAAATAGTAATTACTGTAGAGTTCTGATGATAGAGAAATGTGCCCTAAAACTCCTAGGAAAAAGAGTGCATTCTTTTTCTATGTCTTGAAGTTGTAATTCTTATCATGTTTTTGAAATGTAAACACCCTCGGAGATAACTAAAACACTGCCCATAATTGCTGGAAATTAAAATAAAAAAAGAGAAAAAGAGGCTTTTATAAATTTAACTAGAGGCCCAGTGCATGAAATTTATGCATGGGGGTCCCTCACCCCAGCCTGCACCCTCTCGCAATCCAGGACTGCTGGCTCCTAACCGCTGGCCTGCCAGCCTGCCTGATCACACTTAACCACTCTGCCTGCCTGCCTCATTGCCCCTAACCACTCTGCATGCCTGCCTGATCACCCCTAACTGCTCGCCTGCCTGCCTGATCGCCCCTAACCACTCGGCTGCCTGCCTCATCGCTCCTAACTGCTCATCTGCCTGCCTGATCTCCCCTAACCACTCTCCTGCCTGTCTGATTGCCCCTAACCTCCTCTGCCTCGACCCCAGCCACTGCGGCTTCGACTGGAAGGAGGTCCAGAATGACATCCAGAAGGTGGTTCAGCTGTCCAGTCTAACTATCATATTACTCTTTTATTATTATAGATTTATTGGGGTGACATTGGCTAATAAGATTATGGAGGTTTCAAGTGTACAATTCTATAATGCTTTATCTGTATATCACAATGTGTTTACCATCCAAAGTTAAACCTCTTTCCATCACCATATATTTGACTCCCTTTATCCTTTACTACTTCCACACCTCTTTCCCTCTGGTAACCACCATACTGTTGTCTGTGAGTTTTTGTTTGTTTGTTTTATTTGTTCATTTGTTATTTTAAGTGTCATATCTCACATATAAGTTAAATCACATGGTTCTTGACTTTTTCTATCTGACTTTATTTTCTTAGCATGGTATTCCTAAGATCCACCCACATTGTTGCAAATGGCAGTATTTCATCTTTTCTTATTACTGAGCAGTATTTTATCATATATATATATCACATCTTCTCTATACAACCCTCTATTGAAGGAAATGTCAATTGTGTCCATGTATTGGCCACTATGAATAATGCTGCAATGTGCATAAATGTGCATATACCTTTGTAAATAAATGTTTTCAAATGTTCCAGGTAGAGAGATAACCAGAAGGGTTGCTGGGTCATATGTAACTCTTACTTATTTTTGTTGTTGTTTTTGGTAACTCTATTCTTAATTTTTGAGGACCCTTATACTGTTGTCCATTGTGGTTGTACCAGTTTACATATCCACCATCAGTAAATGAAGGTTCCTTTTTCTCCATAACCTTTCCAACACTTGTTATTACTTGTCTTATTGATAATAGCCATACTAACAGGTGAGATAGTTGAGTGGTGGTATCTCATTGTAGTTTGATTTGTATTTTCCTAGTAGCTAGTGAAGACCTAAGTTTAGGATCAGAAACAACAAATTACATAGAAGAAAACATAGGTACTAAACTTATGGACCTTGGTCTTAGAAAGGATTTTATTAATTTCACCTCAAAAGCAAAAGAAGTAAAAGCAAAAATAAATGAATGGCACTCTATCAAACTGAGAAGATTCTGCATGGCAATAGAATCTGTCAACAACAATTTAAAAAAAGGCAATCAACCAAATGGGAGAAGATATTGCAAACAACACCTACAATAAGGGGTTAATATCCAAAAATATCAAAAACTCATACAGCTCAACAATAACAAAAACAAACAATGCAGTAAAAGGAAGGACCTGGAGTTTATTATGCTAAAAGAAATAAGCCAGTTAGAGACAAATAACATATGACAAAATAACAAAATAAACTGATGAACAAAATAGAAACAGAGGCATAGATGCATGGAACAAACTGATAGCACTCTGGGGAAAGGAGGGGAAACTGGATGAAAGAAAGTGAAGGGATTAGCCAAAGAACATATAGGCATACCTCATAGACACAGATAACAGTGTGGTGATAGCTGAAGGGAATGAGGGGTGGAGGCTGGGTGGAAATGTGCAAAGGGGAAGAAAATGGGGACAGCTGTAATAGTGTTAACAATAATAAATAAATAAATAAAAATAAAGATACTGAGACAGAAAAATGGAAAAGAGGCTTTTAAAAGTACAGACTGCAGTCCTGACTTGTTTGGCTCAGTGGATAGAGCGTCGGCCTATGGACTGAAGGGTCCCGGGTTCGATTCCGGTCAAGGGCATGTACTGTGGTTGTGGGCACATCCCCAGTAGGTGGTGTGCAGGAGGCAGCTGATCAATGTTTCTCTCTCATAGATGTTTCTAACTCTCCCTTCCTCTCTGTAAAAAATCAATAAAATATATTTTTTAAAAAGTACAGACTGCAATAGAAAAATTTTGCCCCAAATCTAGTCCACAGACTCCTAAAGGACTTATCTAGATTTCGCAGAGCTAATCAGGCGAGAACTCTCACTTCATGGCTAATTAAATATCACAGTCCCTAATTCAAGATGAACAGCTCGGGTAGGTTGGTCAGTTGCTCTCCCAAGCTCTGTCCAACCAGAGCCACACCTATTTTTCAGACAGGAAATAATAAATTGTTAAAGGGGATAGCTCCAAAATCCTTTGCTGTAACACGTCTATCAGGTTTGTTCACGTGGATTCAGGAGAATGGGAGGTGCTCCTCAAAATTCTTGTAGCAACATTGACTCATTAAATCAAAGGAACAGTGGTTAACCTGCTGAAACTGTGGTCTGGACCAGTGGTTGCATACTTCCTCTGAGCTCCACTTAATTTTGAATAACTTGGTAAAGCAATTGAAGGAGGACACCTATAGATGGTTTATGTTTGTCATCAAAATCCAGGTAACCCACCAGACATTGTGCTTACTTCTTAGTGATTTAGAATACAAGGTACAATGACTTTTCTTGCACTCAAGCAGGAGGAATGACTTATTTTTCACTAGAGGAAGGGGTTAGTTGATATGTTCAATGCCACTCAACCCCAGAATATTCTATGATGCGGTCTTTTCCATTTTCCATGAATTTATTTTTCATTGATTTCCAATGCACCACATTCACATACTACTTCCAACTCTTCAAAAATCACTATGAAGTATAGTGGATTAGTGTGATATCCTATGGAATGGTGGAGGGGTTGAAGTATTTAATTGGGGTGTTCTTCTATCCTGAGGCAAAATATTACACATATACTGCTAGCCTTTAAAATTTTTATTAAAAGTTTCTGTGTGAGAAGAATTAAGATTTACTTGCTATTTTAATGCACATCAAGTACCAGGGACACTTGAACTATCTTTAGTAAAAATCCCCACTAGGAACAGCAGTAGCATTAGAGTCATAACCTGAGCAAGTTTAATAATCTATCATCTTTCTCCACGTACCACTAGTCTTTGTAATTAGCCAGAATAGCATTCGGAAGTGTGAAGGAATGTATTTCCATCTTCAAAGGCTATAGTGGTAACAATAACCACTTCAGTCCTCTCAGAGGTGTGTTACAGTATTTGACTTATTGTTTTGACAAGGATATTGAGGCCCAGTGGCTTCTGTTTTTATTTCCTACATAACAAAGCTTACTCCAAGGATCAGGAAGCAGTGTGGTATTCCTCAAAGCTGTGATATTCCTCAAAGCTGTGATATCAATTCAGGCTATGAACAAAGCAAATGTGAAAATATATAAAGAATGAAGTTTAGGCCACAGAGAACTAACTGATTGGGAGATCAACATAATTTTGAATTCCATTTATCACATGACTCTCCATAGGTCCTTAATATGGTTGCAAGTTTTGGTCTGGATGCCCATGAATAGTGTTTTACTGGAGCCAGTCCAAGAAAATTATTATTAGTTTTCTTTTGTCAACACAGTGTTACCCCCATAGTTGTTCTGGGGAAGGTTAAGGAAAGGGTCACATTATATGTACCAAAGGCAAGTCAGTTTTGTGGATTAAAAGGGGTCTAGTCCTGGCCCACATGGCTAAGTGGTTAGGGAGTCAGCCTGCACAATGGATGGTCGAGGTTTTGATTCCCAGTCAAGGGCATGTACCTGGGTTTCAGGTTCTATCCTTGCCCACAGTTGGGGTTTATGCAGGAGGCAGTCATCAATATGTGTAGGTCTTATAATCAAACTGTTTTCTAACTCATAAGAATCTTTGGATTATTTTTTTTTACTGGCGGTCACAAACTTTTTTTAATTTATAGAATTCAAAAGAAATACAGAGTTAGAAAACATTTTTTGAAAAGATTATCATCTATGAATGTCACTCATGTTTAACATTAAAGACATTTCTAACTATATTTGTATCTGGTAAAAATTATAGAAATCCCAGGCTTAACACCGGATCAAGAAGAATGACAGAAATTTAAAAACAACATTATAAAATGTTCCTTCCATATCCTTCAAACTTAAAAATGGTAACAAACATTGTCACATTGTTTCAGCCATAAATTTCTGAAAATGTAGATTCTGTTCTATTTTTAAAACTTAAACATTAAAAAATAAAAAGTATGTGGGAAAAATCATTGTTTTAAAATCCTTAATACCTCTTTAATCATACTTTGATGACTGAAGAATAAAATACTGGTGATGTTGTTTGAATATTAATTGATTCAATAAGTACTTATTAAGATATTTTGTCAACAATAATTGGATTATTAAATTTTACAAATATTTAGGAGTTGCTATTAGAAATTATCCATGGATACATAATTTACCATGCAGAATATATCATCTGTTCAGGCTGTAAATAAAGAGCACTTGGATTTGTAAACTTAGTAACTTTCATTTAGTCATAATCACCCCTGCTATTACGCTCCTTCTATAGTTCTTAACCCAGATGTTAAAACAGTTGGTCTCAATACTAGAGGACTATTAGAATCACTTGGGAATTTTTTAAACACTGATGTGCAGTTTGGACACCAGATCTATTAAATCAGAATGTTTGGAGCATGACCCAAGATTGAGAGCCACTGCCTCTAGGATAAATATGATATGTTATTTATAATAAATCAAGAAACTATGCTCAAGACTTAAAAAAATGATAGGTCTTAACTACAACATATCACAACACACAATCCAATTCGTTCTTCTCTGTCAAATCAAGCCTTCTGATATAGTTCTAAAGACAATGGTGATAGTGTTTATGTAAAGTTAGACCTCAAAACTATGAGATAGAAAAGATCTCAAGACTATGACTTAAAACATATATCAAAGAAACAACAACATGCATCTTGGAAGAATTGTCTTCACCTATTAAGTCTGATCTGGTCCCACCATTTTGTTAATTGATGGCATGGGTGAGATGGCCATTGTCAGAAAATTTCACACACAGCTCTTCACCTTTTGGCTCAATATGATACCTACTAGGCAGGACTATCTGTTTTTATTGCTTTTCAGCCATTCACAATGATGATTAATTTTAATATCATGTGGTCTTTGAGATAAACATCTGAAGCTCCAATATTTTCTATAATGGAAAGTTTATTTTTCTTCAATACAGAAATATAAAGTTCTACACTATGCAGTAGAGTATTCAGAAAACTACAAGTTCATGACAACACATTAAGGCCTATTCAGCAATCTTAAATGCTTATAGCATATCTAAGAATACTGTAAAATATCAATAGGCCATAAGAGTGTGTTATCTGTGGATTTTTCTTGAATCTTATAATAGCAAGCACCCAGTAGATGTCAGGAGATTTGCTCAAATTATTCAATATATTTTATTATCTCAGAGAAACAATGTTAGGTATGATGGTTAGATTTGTAGCTTTCATAATAAGAATAATGCTCCATTCTTGATCCCTCCCAAAGATGTTTACATCCTAATCCCTGGAACTTGTGAATATGTTGCTTCATATACTAAAGGGGAATTAAGTTTGAAGATAGAACTAATATTGCTAATCAGCTACCTTTAAAATAAGTATTATTTATGTTAGATTCCTTAAATAAGGAAGAGGGAAGCCAAAAAGTCAATGTCCCATTGATGTGGTATGAAAAAAACTTGACTGGCTGTTCCAATCAATTTTCCTTACATCTACCAGACAACTACTATTATGATTTCTATCATCAGATATTAGTTTTTATGCAGTTACATATAAATGAAGTCAAACAAGATTACTCTTTTGTTCTGTTTCTTTACTTGGGTTAATGTTTGGGGGATTCATTTACATTGCCATGTGAATCAGTAATTCTCTCCTTTCCATTACTGAGTAGTATTTTATTGTATGAACATACATAATTTTTATCTAGTCACCTGTTGAATATCTCAGCTGTTCCTTGTTTTGATTATTCTGGTTAAGGCTATTACATAATTTACTGTGCAATTTTTGTGGACATCTACTAGAACCTTGACATTCATATTTGGCTGAATAAGAAACCAATTAATTAACCTTGATAGTAGATAAAAGAACAAAAGAGCATATATTTAAACATTAACTAACTGAATTAATCATATTTGAAAACTGTCAATTTTAGCTTCTTGTTACTAGGTCTTCACTTCCATCTAACTGCTATATGCTATTGTTAGAAATCAGTCAGTCATATTTATCTTCTCTAATTAGCATAGTGGAATGGCTTTGACAGTGGTATCAGAAATTCCTGGATTTAGGAGAATTGACTATCCACATGCAAAAAGATAAATCTAGATGCTCACCATATATTATACCTAAAAATTAACTCAAATGGATAATAAACTTAAATGCAAGAGCTAAAAAGTATAAATTTTAGAAATAAACATAAAAAGTCCTTAAGACTTTGGAAGATTTTTATATGAAATCAAAAAACACAATCCATAAAAGAAAAAATATTGATAAATTAGTTATCATAAAAATTCAAAATTTTGCACTTCAAAATACCTCATTAAGAAAAATGAAAAGACCAGCAACAGACTAGAAGGAAATATTTGCAAAATATATATTTGATTAAGGACTTGTATTCGAAATTTGCAAATTCCTCTTAGAACTCAACAGTAAGAAGACAAACAACTCAATAAAAAATGGGCAAAAGATATGAACAAGCATTTTAGCAAAGAAGATATGCAAATGGTTAATAAGTGCACAAAAAAGATGTTCAACATCATAAATCATTAGGAAACTACAAATTCAAACCACAATGACATACCATTTCATACTCATTGGAATAGCTATAGCAATTAGGACAAAGACTTGCATGTGAATTTTCATAGCAGCATTATTCATAATAGCAAAAGAATAAAAAAGCATAACTAATATACATAACTAATATGCCCATGCAATGGAATACTATTCAGTAAGGAAAAGTACTGAGCTATTGAGGCATGCTACATTATGAATGATCCTTAAAACTTTACATTAAGTGAAATGAGTCAGACACAAGAGACCACATAGAGTATGATTGCCTTTATATGAAATGCCCATAAAGGACAAATATAGAAAGAAAATGTAGATTAGTATTAGCTAGGACTTGGGGAAGTGGAAATCAACATTAAATGTAAATGATTATGAGGAATCTTACTGTGGGTGTAAAAATGTTCTAAAACAGTTATAATTGTTGTTGTGTCACTTAATAAAGTAAAATACAAAACTCACTGAATTGTACACTTGAAATGTTATTTTTATAATATGTAAAATAGTCTTAAAAAACATTTTAAAAAATGAAGAAACAGAGAGCCAAGATGGTGGCCAATGGAATGGCAGGCTGCAAGATAGTGTGTGAGTGAGAGAGTGAAAGGGGAGTGCATGGCCGAAACCGGTTTGGCTCAGTGGATAGAGCGTCGGCCTGCGGACTCAAGGGTCCCGGGTTCAATTCCGGTCAGGGCATGTACCTGGGTTGCGGGCACATCCCCAGTAGGAGATGTGCAGGAGGCGGCTGATCGATGTTTCTCTCTCATCGATGTTTCTAACTCTCTATCTCTCTCCCTTCCTCTCTGTAAAAAATCAATAAAATATATTAAAAAAAAAAAGAAAGGGGAGTGCATGGATGTATGGGGAGTGTCTGTATTTGTCAGTGAGGGACACCTATATCCCACGGGACTGTTGAGGACTGGCAGACAAGGATTCCCTAGCTGGGCAGCCTCTACTACTGCTGAAATCTCTTCAAGAGTGGCTGACTCTGCTACAGAGACCATGCCATCTTGAAGAGGACAGTGGCTGTGATCAGAGGCCCAGCCTTACCTTCAACTGGGGATACCTTGGATACCTCCCAGGACCCTACAACCACAATGTCCAGGGACCAGCTGCCTCAGCTGCAAACCCACGAACACTGAGAATCCAGCCTCCCGGGCTGTGGGCAACTAAAAAGTTTGTCCAGGGGAAGACAAAGCAGCGCTGAATATGTGGATGGGCCCTGCACCTTCTCAAAGATCAGATAGAAGGAACAGCTGAATCAAATAAGACCCACCCAGAATTGGAGAATTAACATAGGAGGTGAGGCAATCATTGGACGGAAAGGTCAGAGATCTCCTGGAGAGAGTCAACACAGGAGAGAGAGAGCTACATAATCAGACACCCTGAGAGGAGAAAATATGGGGAGACAAAGAAATAGCTCCATGTAAGAGAAAAGTAGGAATCACTGGGAAAGGAAGTAAATGAAATGTAGGCAAACAATATGTCAGAGAAAGAATTCAGAGCAATGGTCATCAGGACACTGAAAAGGATGGAAGACAAATTCAACAATGTGTGTAAAAACTAAGAGGAAATGAAAAAGAACCAAGAATAAATGAAAAATGGCATCGCTTCAATAAAGAACACAATAGAAAGCATCAACACTAGACTAGAAGAAGTGGAGAACTGCATCAATGAGCTAGAAGAAAAAGTGGGAAAAAAATACCCAAGCAGAGCAGCATTTGGAAAAAAAAAACCTTAAAAAAAAAACAGGAGGAGAGACTAGGGCAGTGGTTCTCAACCTGTGGGTCACAACCCCTTTGGGGATCGAATGACCATTTCACAGGGGTTGCCTAAGATCGTTGGCAAACACATATATAATTACATATTGTTTTTGTGATTAACCACTATGCTTTAATTATGTTCAATTTGTAACAATGCAAATACATCCTGCATATCAGATATTTACATTACAAATCATAACAGTAGCAAAATTACAGTTATGAAGTAGCAATGAAAATAATTTTATGGTTGGGGGTCACCACAACATGAGGAACTGTATTAAAGGGTTGTGGCATTAGGAAGGTTGAGAACCACTGCCCAAAGGGAACTTTGGGACAACACAAAACAAAATAACATCCACATAATAGGGGTAACAGAAAGAGAGGAAACTAAAGAAGGAATAGAAAACCTGTTTGAAGAAATAATCAAAGCCTACAACTGAAAGAGTTAAAAAGAGAACAACAGGAAATGCCAGGAAGGAATCTAATCTAAGAGAAACATGCAGAATGACTGCACCTCTGCCACGCCCCAAGCCATGCCCACCAGCCAATCAGAGCAACTATATGCAAATTAACCCAATCAAGATGGCAGCCGGCAGCCACAGAGCTGGATCAAGCAGAAGGCTTGGCTGCCCCAGCGATGGAGGAAGCCAAGCTTCCTGCCTGCCCTGGCTGGTTGTAGCCTCCGTTCAAGGCAACAAAGTTTCAATTATAGAAGCCAAATAAATCCCAGATACCTGCTTCCAGCCAGCCTCCACTGGGAGCTTGAATGGCTGGGAGCCATGGCCAGCCTGAAAACAGCCATCAGCCCCTCACCCAGGATGGCCACACCCTCATGGGGTAACAGTCTCCGCTGGGGGGCTTGGCAAGCCTGCAAACAGCCATCAGCAACAGCCATCATCCCCTCACCCAGGCTGGCCACACCCTCATGGAGTGAGGGTCCCCACTGGGGGGCTTGGCAAGCCTGGCAACAGCCATCAGCCACTCAGCCAGGCTGGCCAGGCATTCCAGCAGGGACCCCCACCCTGATCGAGACACCCTTCAGGGCAAACCAGCCAGCCCCCACCGATGCACCAGGCCACTATCTTATATAATAAAAGGGTAATATGCAAATTGACCCTAACAGCAGAATGACTGGGAATGACCAGTCACTATGACACACACTGACCACCAGGAGGCAGATGCTCAATGCAGGAGCTTCCCCCTGGTGGTCAGTGCGCTCCCACAGGGGGAGCTCTGCTCAGCCACAAGCCAGCCTGACGGCTGCCAGTACAGTGGTGGTAGTGGGAGCCTCTCCTGCCTCCTCAGCAGTGCTAAGAATGTCCAACTGCAGCTTAGGCCTTCTCCCCGCTGGCAAGTGGACATCCCCCAAGGGCTCCCAGGCTGCCAAAGGGATTTCTGACTGCCAGCTTAGGCCCAATCCCCCAGGGGAGCCGGTCTAAGCCAACAGGTGGTCATCCCCTGAGGGGTCCCAGAGTGCGAGAGGGCACAGCCCGGGGTGAGGGACCCCCCGAGTGCACAAATTTTTGTGCACTGAGCCTCTAGTAAAATAATAAAGATCAGAGCAGAAATAAATGACATAGAGACCAAAGGAGAAAAAAAAAACAATACAAAAGATCAATAAAACCAAGATCTGGTTCTTTGAAAGGATGAACAAGATTGATGAACCTCTTTCCAAGCTACCAAGAAGCAAAGAGAGAGGCCCCAAATAAACAAAATCAGAAATGAAAGAGGCAAAGTGACAACCAATCCCACAGAAATGCAAAGGATTATGAAAAAAATACTATGAACAATTTTATTCCAACAAAATGGACAACCTAGACAAATGGACATATTCTTAGAAAAATACAAACTCCCAAAATTCAATCAGGTAGAATCAAAAAAATATGAATAGGCGGAAAACTACAGAAGAAATTGAAGCAGTGATCAAAAATCTTCCAGCAAACAAAGCCCTGGTTAGGACAGCTATACAGGAGAGTTCTACCAAGAATTCAAAGAATTAAACCTATCCTCCTCAGACTATTCCAAAAAATTCAAGAGGAAGGCACACTTCCAAGCTCTTTCTGTGACGCCAGCATTACCCTAATTCTAAAACAAGATAAAGACACCTCAAAAAAAGAGAAATACAGGCCAATATCCTTAATGAACATAGATGCTAATATCCTCAACAAAATTCTAGCAAATTGTATTCAGCATTATATTAGAAACTAGAGGCCCAGTGCACAAAAATTTGTGCACTGGGGTTGGGAGAGGGGTCCCTCAGCCCGGCCTGTGCCCTCTCACAGTCTGGGACCCCTCGGGGGATGATCATCTGCTGGCTCAGGCCGGCTCCCCAGGGGATTGGGCCTAAGCTGGTAATCAGACATACCTCTGGCAGCCCAGCAGCCCTCAGGGGATGTCCACTTGCCAGCGGGGAGCAGACCTAAGCTGCAGTCGGACATCCTTAGCGCTGCTGAGGAGGCAGGAGTTGCTCCCACCACCACCGCTGTACTGGCAGCCATCAGGCTGGCTTTTGGCTGAGCAGAGCTCCTCCATGTGGGAGCTCACTGACCACCAGAGGGCAGCTCCTTCATTGAGCAACTGCCCCCTGGTGGTCAGTGTGTGTCATAGTGACCAGACATTCCCAGTCTTTCTGCTGTTAGGGTCAGTTTGCATATTACCCTTTTACTATGTAGGGTAAAGGCCTGGTGCACGGGTGGGGACCAGCTGGTTTGCCCTGAATGGTGTCCCGAATCAGGGTGGGGGTCCCGCTTGGGTGCCTGGCCAGCCTTGGTGAGGGGCTGATGGCTGTTTTCAGGCTGCCCTCACCCCCTTCAGTCTGGGGGTCCTCACTGGGGTGCCAGGCCAGCCTGGGCAAGGGGCTGATGGCTGTTTTCAGGCTGCCCGCACCCCCTTTAGTTTGGGCATCCCCACTGGGGTGCCTGGCCAGTCTGGATGAGGGGCTGAGGGCCATTTACAGGTGGGCCGAGCCTGCAACTGAAGCTCCCAACCTCTCCTTTTTTTCTTTTTTTTTATTCTGGGATTTATTTACCTTCTATAGCTGTCACTGGAGCTGAGAGCCAGCTTTAGCTCTGAGGCCCGGCTTCAGCTCTGAGACCTCGGCTGCTGAAAGCAGGTATCTGGGGTTTGTTTGGGTTCTATAATTGAAACACAGTTGCAGTCCTGCTCGCTCCAGCTCTGATGGCTGAAAGCAGGTATCTGGGGTTTGTTTAGCTTCTGTAATTGCCACATTGTTTCTTAGAGTGCAGCTCAGATCCCAGCTGTGGCAGGCGGGGAACCTTGGCTTCCTCCATCACTGGAGCAACCAAGCTTCATGTTCACTTCAGCTGCCTGGCTGCTGGCCGCCATCTTGGTTGGCAGTTAATTTGCATATTGCCCTGATTAGCCAATGGGAAGTGTAGTGGCGGTATGGTTAATTACCATGTTTGTCTATTATTAGATAGGATATCATACACCATGACCAAGTGGGATTTATTTCAGGGATGCAAGGATGGTACAATATCCGCAAATCAAGAAATGTGATAAATCACATAAATAAATTGAGAGACAAAAATCACATAATCATATCAATCAATGCAGAAAAAGCATTTGACAAAATCCAACATCCTTTCTTGATAAAAAAAAAAAAACTCTCAGAAAAGTGGGAATAGAAGGATCATACCTCAACATATTAAAAACCTTATAAGACAAACCTACAGCCAACATCATACTCAATGGACAAAAACTCAACCATTTCCCCTGAGAGTGGGAAAAAGACAGGGATGCCCACTTTCACTACTTCTGTTAGATATAATACTGGAAGTGCTAGCCATAGGATCAGACAAGATGAAGAAATAAAAGGCATCCGAATTGGAAAAGAAGAAGTAAACTGTCCTTATTTGCAAATGACATGATATATACAAAACCCCAAAGACTCCATCAAAAAACTACTAGACCTAATAAATAAATTTGGCAATATAGCAGGATACAAAATTAACACCCAGAAATCTATGGCCTTTTTCATACTCCAATAATGACTCACAGAAAAAGAAACTAAAAAAACAATCCCACTTACCATTGCATCAAAAAAATTAAAATACTAGGAATAAACTTAACTAAAGAGGTAGAAGACTTGTAATTTAAAAAAGAGATAGAGGAAGACATGAAAGAACATACCATGTTCATGGATTGGTAGAATCAACACCTTTAAAATGTCTGTACTACCTAAAGCAATCTACAGATTTAATGCAATCCACATTGAAATATCAAAGGTATACTTTAAAGATCTAGAGAAAACTCTCCAAAAATTCATCTGGAATAAACAAAGACACCAAATAGCCACAGATATCCTGAGAAAGAACAAAGTTGGAGGGATCACAATACCATCTATCAAGCTATATTACCAAGCCACGGTTCTCAAAACTGCCTAGTACTGGCGCAAGAACAGACACATAGACCAATGGAACAGAACAGAGAACCCAGAAATCGACCTAAGCCATTATACTCAATTAATATTTGACAAAGTAGGCAAGAACATACAATGGAGTCAAGACAGTCTTTTCAATAAATGGTGGTAGGAAATTTCATCAGATACATGCAAAAAAAGAAACTAGATCACCAACTTACAGCCTACACAAAAACAAACTCGAAATGGCTAAAGGATTTAAATGTAAGACGAAAACCATAAAAATCCTACAAGTCTCCATAGGCAGCAAAATAGCAGACATATGTCGTACATCTTTACTGACACAGCTCATAGGGCAGTGGAAACTAAGGAGAAAATAAACAAATGGGACTACATCAAAATAAAAAGCTTCTGCACAGCAAAAGAAACCATCAACAAAACAACAGGAAAGCACACTACATGGGAGAACATATTTGCCAATGATATTTCAGATAAGGGTTAAATCTCCAAAATTTACAGAGAACTCATACAATTTAATAAAAGGAAGATAAATGATATAATCAAAAAATGGGCAAAGGACCTAAATAGACACTTTTCGAAAGAGGACATACAGAAGGCCAAATGCATATGAAAACATGCTCAAAGTCACTAATCATCTGACAGATGCAAATCAAAACAACAATGAGATACCGTCTCACACCTGTCAGAATGGCTATCATCAACAAATCAACAAATGACAAGTGCTGGGGAGGATGTGGAGAAATAGGAACCCTCCTCCACTGCTGGTGGAAATGCAGACTGGTGCTGCCACTGTGGAGAACAGTATGAAGTTTCCTCAAAAAGTTAAAAATGGAACTCCCATTTGACCCAGTAATGCCATTTCTAGGACTATATCCCAAGAAACTAGAAACATCAATGAAAAAGGATATATGCACCCCTATGTTCATACCAGCACAATTTACAATAGCTAAGATTTGGAAACAACCTAAGTGCCCATCAGCAGATGCGTGGGTTAAAAAACTGTGGTACATCTACACAATGAAATACCACGCCGCTATAAAAAAGAAGGAACTTTTACCATTTGCAACAGCATGGATGGAACTGGAGAGCATTAGGCTAAGTGAAATAAGCCAGTCGGAGAAAGATAAATATCACATGATCTCACTCAAATGTAGAATATAATAATCAATACAATTTGATGAACAAGAATAGATCCAGAGACAAATGGCAGGGGAGGGGTGGTTAGAGAGCAACCAAAGGACTTGTATGCATGCATATTAGCGTAACCAATTGACACAGACACTGGGGCGGTGGGGGGCTTACCTGGGGTGGGAATGGCTTGAAAGGAGGGGGCAAGGTCAAGCAGGGAAAAAGGAGACATATGTAAAACTTTAGACAATAAATAATTTTAAAAAATGAAGAAATGTCGTTTGGGTTCAAAGTTTGGTACCTGAACTAACATTCATCTTCGGGAAAGTTAGTTAACTGCATTGAACTGCTTTGTCACATGTTTAACATGGTGAAAACTGTGTCTATATCTTAAGATCGGGTAATGTTGACAAGAGATAAATATGCCATGGACCTAGAAAAAAGAAATGGCAATTACAATTAATGGTCATTCTTATTTGTCAGACTTTAAAATTATTTTCCATTCCATCCTCCATTCAAAATTCTTATTTTCTCTAAAATTCTGATTGTCTGGTATTCGCTGGCACCCTGCCCTGGGGGCGAAAAGACCCCCTCCCTCTCTTGGGCTGGTGAGAAACTGACCTCACCACACTGACATCCAGAAACTGCCCCACCCCGGTGGAAAGTCCTTGCCGGACAAACGGCTCCTGGAAATGACCAAAACCGCAGGACAGACCGCAGGTTTCACCTGACCCCGGAAAACCCCCACTGCCACCAGTTTCTGCCAGCATAAAAACTTGCCCCTGCTCCAGTCTGGCGCGGCTTCTCCTGCTCCCCTCTCCGAGCTGGTGAACCCGCCTGTGTGCTCCCAATAAAGCCTGTTTAATCTGGTCTCTGTTTGGACTCATGGTTTTTCCTTGCGGCGGCGTAGAACCTAATACTGATTAAATTTAAGAAACTGATATTTTATACATACTTAGGAGTTGTTGGCTTGTTACTTTAATTTAACCATTTAACTTGTAGCATGTAAATGAATTGAATAAAATCAAAGGTATCAGAATTTTATGTGACATGTATTAGGCCTCCTGGTGGTGTGCCTAAGGTTGCACATGTTGATTTCTGTTAGAGGAGAGGAGTGGGAAGTAGAGGGGTCAGATATGGCTAGGGGTATGGCCCTAAACTTAGGTGATCCTTTATATGTTTCTCTTAAATTTTGTAACCTGGCATATTGCTAAGCATATAAGAGTAAGTATGGTAGACAAATATGTGTGAAATTTAATTCAATTGAAAATGTTAGTTTAATAAAAAAAGAAAGCTTTAGTGAAAGTAATAGTTCCTTTAATTCAGAAGAGATCATTATATAAGCCACAAAAGAATGAGCTTGAATGTATAGTTATAAAATGGGACTTTAATGTTTTATATTTTCTATCATAAGAAATACTTGAAATCTAGAGTTGAATTTTCCATATCTGCTCCAGTGTAAACTTAATTCTTAAAACTACACTTAGATATTTTTACATGACTACACTAATATATTCTTGTTCAGGTTTTTCCTAAATAGATTTTTTTTTAATTCTTTCATGTTTTCAACCTCTAAGTTTCAGGAAGTTTTCACAAACACCATCAGCAATATTCATTGAATGAATATTTTCTGTGTTATCTAGTTGTTTGTTTTGAATTTCTAATTTTTTAGTAGCTTTCCGTGGATTTCTTTGCCTATTTTATAGGCTTCAACTCTGAAAAAAAAATATTTTATTGATTTTTTTACAGAGAGGAAGGGAGAGGGATAGAGAGTTAGAAACATCGATGAGAAAGAAACATCAATCAGCTGCCTCCTGCACACTCCCTACTGGGTATGTGCCTGCAACCAAGGTACATGCCCTTGACAGGAATCGAACCTGGGACCCTTGAGTCTGCAGGCCGATGCTCTCTCCACTGAGCCAAACCAGTTAGGGCTGAATATATATTTTATAATGTGCTAAATAGCACATAATTTTCCTAAGCCATCAAATGTATTAGCATTCCTCAAAGTCACTCTTGGTTTTCCTATCTGCTGCCATCTCTTTTCTAATATGTTACCATAAAATATAAGCTCAAAATACTTTACTCCCTGCACTGATTAAAAAAATTATTTTAGCCCAGCTGGCCACTGGTTTGATTCTCCCAGTCTGGGCATATGCCCAGACTTGTGGGCTCAATCCCTAATAGGGAGAGTGCAGGAGGCAGCCAATCAATGTTTCTCATCGAAGTTTCTATCTCTCTATCTAAAACCAATTAATAAAACATATTTTAAAAATTATTTTAAATCCCACATCTTTTAGGACTCACCCACCACCCTCCTTCATTGCACATATAACCAGGCAAATATATCTAGGGTTGTTTCTTAGATTCTTTTCTTATTAGAGCTAATATTTATTGAGAATAATATGAGCAAGATATCGGGCTGACACATTGAATGAATGCATTATCACATTATCCTCACAACCTTAATATGTAGGCATATTACTGACTATTTTATGGACAAGGAAACCAAGACTTAGAGAGACCAAACATCTAAAGTATGGCTATATTATCTCTGGTCATTCAACATTGAGAACCACACTATCCACATGAAATACTCACCTAATTGCATTTAAAGAATGTTCTTGACTCATCTCTCAGCTTTCAGCCTTTGCTTCTTTGGAGTAAAGATCTTTGTCCTCTGTAGGTAGATGCAAAACTGGAAATGCCCTGAAGAGAAATGTTCAGGATCCCCTGAGCTATTTCCATGAGATGGTGCATTCCACAATGGGTTTGATTGATGGTCAAATGACTAGATCCAGGAAGATGGCACCAGCAAGAATAGGGAACAGAGAATAAATATCATTTCTCTTCCACTGGGGTGGGCGGGGGGGGGGGGGGGGAGGTGGCTGAGCAGAGTCCAAACTTCAAACTTCAAAAATACAAACTTCAAAATATAGGTAGGCACAAGCCCAACTTTGAAGTCCAGCTCTACCAGTGATGTCACAGTCTATTCGGTGGACCACCACCAGAAGAATACCAGGGAGAGAATAACTGTTTTCACCCACTGTGCATCAAAATGGACAGCAGTAGGTATCATCCACACATAGATCATCTTCTGTACAAGGAAGAGAGAATCATATGCTGGGATAGTGTATTTTTTCCACTAAAGAAAATTATTGTACTACATGTATTTAAAATATAGACTTTTTTCTACTTATAAAACGTTTATTTGTAAAGTGCAGATATGCCATTGAAAAGTGATATGTAATAATTTTTTTTCAATTTTGCATGTGTTAATGCATAGAGATTTACTCTATGACTGTAGTAAATATTTCTAAGATGATTCTTTTCATGTTGGAGTAAAGTTAGCAAGAAAAAGTTTTCCTGATAAGAAACAACTTATTTTTTTCTCAACCCCTTGACCTCGCCCAACAACCCACCACCATAGCTGTCTGCCTGCTTTCTATCTATAAGTCTGTCTCTATTTTATTTATTCAATAAAAGAGAAATAACTTATGGACATGGGCAACAGTGTGGTGACTGGGGGGATGGATGGGAGACAGAGTAGAGGTGAAGGAAGGTGTAGGGGGAATAAATGGTAATAGAAAAATGAAATAAAATAAAGAGGAAAATGAGCCCTAACTGGTTTGGCTCAGTGGATAGAGCGTCGGCCTGCGGACTGAAAGGTCCCAGGTTCAATTCTGGTCAAGGGCATGTACCTTGGTTGTGAGCACATCCCCAGTTGGGGGTGTGCAGGAGGCAGCTGATCGATGTTTCTCTCTCATCTATGTTTCTAACTCTCTATCCCTCTCTCTTCCTTTTTGAAAAAAATCAATAAAATATATTTTAAAAAATAAAGAGAAAAATGAAACAATTTAATTTAATATGTAATCATTTTCGTGTGTGTGTTATATGTATGTGTTTATGCGGAGTATAAAAATTTTATATTTAAGATCTTTCTGACATTAAACTTCTATAAAACCATCACTACAGGTGACAGAGAAGGCTTTTCATGGAAGCAATGGTTATATTTCTGACTATAGATCCATGAACAAGGAAACCTCATTGAGCATAGAGAACCATGGACCATTATCATTTGGATCCTGTAATTTTCTACCCTGAAGGAAGAATTTATAAAGATGCTTTAAATTAACATCTCACTTTCTACTTATACCTCTTACAATCTCTTTTTCTGAAATTCACATTTACATAATCAACATTTTTAAGTAGTTTTTATTTTACAATTTAAGACAATACCCCTTCACACAGATGCAGTAGCATATATGGATAAGATTTTTTATTTTATTTTTATTTAATTTATTGATTTTTTTACTTTTTACTTTATTTTTTAACTACAGTTAGCATAAAATATTATATTAGTTTCATGTGTATAAACCAGTGAATAGACATTATATCTTACTAAGTGATCATCCCAAAAAATCTCATATCTGTCACCATACATAGTTATTAGTATATTATTTACTATATTCCCTATGCTGTACTTTATATCCCTGTGACTATTCTGCAACTACCATTTTGTACTTCTTAATCTCTTCACCTTTTTCACCCATCCCTGCAGTCTCTTCCATTTGGCAACCTTCAACATGTTTTCTGTACCTATGAGCTTGTTTCTGTTCTGCTTACTCATTTGTTTTGGTTTTTAGATTCAATTGTTGATAGATATGTATATATTCCATTTAATTGCTAATATATTTGATTTTTTTTCTTTTTTCTTAAAGAATACCCTTTAATATTTCATGTAATACTGGTTTAGCAGTGATGAACTCCTTTAGTTTTTTTCTTGTCGGGGAAGCTCTTTGCATGGCCTTTGATTTTAACTTGTAGCTTTGCTGGGTAGAGTAATTTTGGTTGTAGGTCTTTTTTTTTCACTAATTTAAAAATTTATTGTCAATACCTTCTGGTCTGCAAAGTTTTTGTTGAGAAATCAGCTGAGAATAATATGGGAGCTCCCTTGTAGATAACTAACTGCTTTTCTCTTGTTATTTTTAAGATTCTGTCCTTGTCTTTAACCTTTCTCATTTCAATAATGATGTGTCTTGGGTGGGCTTCTTTGGGTTAATTTTGTTTGGGACCCTGTGTTTTTTGAACTTGTATGTCTATTTTCTTTACCAGGTTATGGAAGTTTTCCATCATTATTTTTTTTTTACATAGGTTTCCAATTCCTTGGTCTATCTGTTATCTTTTGGCACCCCGTGATGTTAATTTGGTATGCTTAAAGTTGTCCCAGAGGCTCCTGACACTATCTTTGTTTTGTTTTGTTTTAATTACTTTTTCTTTTTTCTGTTCTGATTGGGTGTTTTCTACTTCCTCGTCTTCCAAATCTCTGATTTGATCCTCATCTTCATCTACGCCGCTGTTAATTCTCTGTAATGTATTCTTCATTTCAGTTAGTGTATTCTTCATTTCTGACTGGTTCTTTTTTATATTTTCTAGTTCTATATTTATGTTTCCTATCTTTTTGTTGAGGTTCTCACCAAGTTCACTCACTCTTCCCTTAAGTTCATTGAGCATCCTTATAACCAGTATTTTGAACTCTGCATCTGGTAGATTGCTTATTTCAATTTTGTTTAGCTCTTTTTCTGAAGTTTTGTATGTTCTTTCATTTGGGACATCTTTCTTTGTCCCCTCATTTTGGCAGCCACTCTATGTCTGTTTCTATATATTATGTAGAGCTTCTACATATCTTGGGCCTGGTAGAATGGCCTTATGTAGTAAGTGCCCTGTAAGGTCTAGTGGCACAGCCTCCATATTCACTGGAGCTGAGCACTCTAGGTGCACCCTCTGCCCCCATGTGGGCTGTGTACACACTTCTATTTGTGCTTTTATGTGGCCTGAAGCTCTCCATGATGTGCACTGACTCTGGGTCTTTCCTGGAAGTGTACACAAAGATCAGCCACCACTTGTGTTTTGCTCTGGACCACCTGGCATGAGCTATAACATGATCTGCAGATTGCTGCTATTTGTGCTTTGCTTAGAGGTGCCCAGGAAAGGCCAAGCTGCAAACCAAGGCTGGCTGCTGCTAGTATGGGGCCTGGGGCCATATGCTGTTTGTTTGAGAAATTTTAGGAAAGTCTGAAGTATGAGCCACGACAGGCTATTTCAGGTCACTGGAAATAGCTTGGGTGGGCATGCAAGTTGGGTGGGGCAAACAGTGAAATCCAGGTTGATGGAGAGTTATATATGGTGCTTGACTGCTGAGTCTGTAAGGGGAGCTTGAGAATAAGATCCTTTTGCTCAGCATTGTTCACATTTTGATTCCATTGTTGTCTGATCACCATAGTATCAACACCCAGAGACTGACAGGCACAGGTAATAACAAAATTATTTGTTTTAAACAAATAATTTTAAACAAAGAACATTCTTCTAAGCTATATTCTTCTTTATTTCTCTCATCTGGATGCATTGTAAATAACTTTAAAAAGCAAGATGGAAAGAGTAATGATGAGGGAGAAAACATGTGGATAAGTTTGTTGGTATTTGTATTTCATGATTTTATTCACAAAAGAATAACCACTGTAGAGAAGATGCTTCAGGTTGAAACAATGAATCATTCTGTGGACGTTAGTTAAACTTTCTTTCTTTAATAATCCAGAATATGATGAATTAATTCATGTAAAGAATGAACTTTGCTGTAAAAAGGAAGCTATGAATGGGCTTAGTAACAAATATCCCAATTCAATAAGGCTTGTTTGGTAACTTGTTTGGCAAGGGGCCAATAAGCCATTAATAAAGGCCAAAGCTGAATTTCACATATAGCACCTGAATTCTGGGGGGATATTTGTCAATCTAATGGCAAAGTGATTACATTTTGGATACTTCTATTTGGGGGGGTCTTCACAAATATGCATATTTAATCAACTTAATTTTTTTTTCTTTTTCTATCTGCTTTACTTTTCTAACACTGCCATCCAAGTACTTATTCTCCATCATGGTATTCCAGATAATGTCATTCCTGACTAAAGAACTCATTTAGTAAAAAAAGAAATGGCCTCACACTCATGATATCCCCCACACACACCTTTGTTTATAACATACTCTACTAGAGAAGCAGGTGACCTTGTAGAACAATGTGGTAATTTTTTTGAAGACTAGTTGACAACTGAAAAATAAAATCTTGCACATTTGGGCACTGTCTAATAAAAATTAATATATGCTTTAAACCAACAGTCTTCCCTGGCCAGTATATATAGGTATAGTAATTAACAAATGGAAGTATGTATGTCTTTTCTCTATTAAAAAATATCTCACTTGCAAATTTTCTAATTTCTGTCTGAAAAGTTTGGCTTTAAAAGTCTTAGTTCAAAAGAAAGAAATAATTTTTGTTTGTTTGTTTGTTTTGTTAATCCTCACCCAAGGATATTTTTCCATTGATTTTTAGAGATAGTGGAAGGGAGGGGGAGAGACAGAAAGAGAGAAACATCAATGTGAAAGAGATACACCGATTGGTTGCCTCCCACACACTCCCTGTGCCCATGGCTGGGAATTGAGCTTGCAACCAAGGTATGTGCCCTGACAAGAATCAAGCCCAGGGACCTTCTGTCCACCAGTAAATGCTCT
Organism: Myotis yumanensis; assembly: GCF_028538775.1. Taxonomy (NCBI): domain Eukaryota; kingdom Metazoa; phylum Chordata; class Mammalia; order Chiroptera; family Vespertilionidae; genus Myotis; species Myotis yumanensis. Next base: position 108,040,983 of record NW_027223753.1, on the reverse strand, counting down.
ATCCACTGAGCAAAACCAGGTAGGGAGGGAGAAATAATTTTAATAAGAGACAATATATGATTTTTGGAACTGGAAGTTGTGATAGTTATCTGATTTTTTGGGAATCCTCATGCAATAAAGCATAAAAGAGGGTACTTTAATCTGTTGTTATAGATGCCAATTATTAAGGGGAGAGAGATCTCTGTAGAACTTAAGGATTATTTGGGATCTCCCTTTGTATTTCAATAATGAATGGTAAAAATGAATAGAAAACTAAATGTAAATAAAGACCTTGATAAACAAACATTAGGTTGTTAGGTCATCCTAACACAGAAAATTCAGGTCAGATGAGGTTAATAAAATGGTTAATGCAAGCAGGATATCATAAATATCAAAGGCCACCTTGTGCTTAGTTATTTTCCTCAGTGTGTGTGTGTGTGTGTGTGTGTGTGTGTGTGTGTGTGTGTGACTATTTTCTTTTTCTCCTTTTCTTCTTCTTATTTTAAATAGTGTTGTGGATAAAATTGTGACTCAACTAGAAGAGGAATGCACATTCTCCAAAATAGTTATAATGACCAATAAGATTATTTTCCTACTTTTGGAGTGGTGGTGAGAATAAAAGTGTCATCATTTATATGAAGGCTACCTGAAACATGTTAGTAGAAATTGGTGTTGCATTATTGCTTCTATTTATAAGTTTAACATGTTAAGATAGTGTATGGATGCTGAGTAGTCAAAGGGTTGGCAGTTCCAGATATTACTAGTTGACACTCAATCCTATCATACATTTCTCTCTTCTGTCCTTTCCTTTGTATCATCAGGCCGAAGCCTGCAAGCTACATTCCATATACTCTCTTTCCAAGTGTGTTCTGGCTGTCTTCTGCTAATGGAGACTGAGCACCAGGTAAGAAAATCAGCAGGTAAAAACCATTATATTTTGGCAGTGGTCAGTAAGTGACTGTAGAGTCTTGCAACAGCACAGGTCTTTCCAGCTGTTGTGCCAGAGTTCCAAATGTAGATGAGTTAGTCATAGCAATGGGTGACTCTGGATGACTGAAGGTTATTGTAGGGTTTTCCAATAGTTCTGGAGTTTTGGTACTGAGAGTTGTTGTTAGTATGATGCCTTTAAGGTAATATCCAACAGATGATGATATTTCTGATGCAACTTCACTGGGTACTATGGCTCAGACAAGCTCTTGCTATTGTGGAGGCTTTAATGTCTTTCTGTAGTACCTAATCTTTGGGAAAGAGTGCCTTCCTCCTTGCCTTCCTCCTTTTATTTCATTCTTTCAAATATATATATATATATATATATATATATATATATATATATATTATTTCCAATATTATAGAGCTATTAAAAATACTTAAGTGGTTTCTAGTTTTTTACCTGGACATTGTTTAATTTTTTTTTTTTACCTCTATCTCTTAATTTTGTTCCAGAGCTCAGTCATTCATCTTCTTCAGTCTATACTCTCATTCTCTATGGTCTCATTCAGACTCATAGATTTTACATATATATTCATCTCTGTGCCAACAATTCCCTAATTTAAATATCCACACTCATATATCCAATTGCCCACTGGGCATCTCCACTTGGATATCTTGTAGACATCTTACTGTGTCCAAAAATAAACTTCCAAACTTTCCTCTCAAACTTGCTTTCCTCCCACAATCATTCTGGTTTTAGTTGATGGAAAGTCTACTCTTTTATACCTTGAATCCTTTTAAATGTCTCTTTTATTCACATTCTATATCAAATCCATTAGGAAACTCTATGCTCTTTTCAAAGCATTTCAGAATCTTCTTACTTTCCACCATAACCTTTGCTATCACTATGGTACAAACCACCATCATCTTTCAACTGATTTACTGCAATAGTCTATCATCCTGTCATTGTTCCCAATACTTCAAACAAGAGTACTACTTTCAAAATATTAATGAGGGGCCCTAGAACTCTTCTTCTAAGAATCTTCCAGTGGCTCTCCTTTATTCAAAAAAAATTCCAAATTGTTTTATAATAGAACAAAATCTAGTCTCCTTCCTTATGAAATCCTGTGACCTCAACTCCTACAAGCCTCCTCTTATTTTATTATCTACTAGAGGCCCAATGCATGAAATTTGTGCAAGGGGCTCCGAGGGCCGGGGCAGTAGCCCTCACAGCAGCAGCCCCAACTGCCACCATAGCCATCATCCTGGCCCTCGCAGCACCAGCCCTGGAAGGCCATCTGGAAGGATGTCTGGTCTAATTAGCATATTATACTTTTATTATTATAAATTGGCTATACTGATCTTCTTGCTCTTTTTGGATATAGCATGCCTAATCCCACTCAGGGAATTTGCTCCAGTCATTCCTTCTGCCTAGAACTCTCTTCCCCCACCATATCTGCAAGGATTACACATCCACCTCTTTAAGTATTTGCTCAATGTTACTTTTTCAATTAGGCCCATGCATATTACCTGGAAGACTGAATTCACCTTCTGACTTTTTCTCCTCAACAAGACATGTATTTATATCATACTGCATTTTTGTTCTTTATTATATATTATGTATTGCCTCTCCCACAAGAATATATGTTTAATGAATACAGATGTTTGTTTTTATTTTTTTCACATATCTATTATTTCAAGTGCTTAACTTTCGGAGACCACCTATCGTCTTCACTAGCAGAGAAGAGTAGAGACCCCCAAAAGCTAGTGACCTTTGAAGCCCTAGCAAAGGTCGAAGCTGTGCACCACCCAGTTAATCCAGATAATGGTAGCTGAAGCAACCTCCCCACCTTTACTCATGTAAATCCGTATTGATAAGATAGTCTGTGTGTCACTGGAACCTCCCTGCCTAAGGGCTATCCCATACCAATAAAAGCTTGGCGAGGTCTGAGCTCCGGTGGAAGTCCTTCTGCTCTAGTTGAACTTACCTGCCTGGTCCCCCAATATTTTCAAATTATCTTGTGTCTTTTCTCTTTCATTTGTGTGCAGCTCCTCTTCCAGACCCCGAACCCTGAACCACGCGGGATGTGGAAGGAAACACACCCGACACTTAACATATTGTAGATAGTCAATGAATGAATTTCTTTCCTTGCATAGCTATTGTCCACTCAATCCATTTTTTCAGAATGCAGATTGATAAAATTTAGAAACAAAGCAAATAACCTTTTTTGTTCTTTATTCTTATTTGATTAAGTCTGTCTCTCTCTCATATGCACACAAATACATACATATACACACACAGACACTTGTTCAAGTACACACACTGAAGAGGTGAAACCTGGTAAGCATTACCTAAAATATAAAATGTTTATATTGGAAAACAAGTCCTGACAAATTAATAATTTCTGATGAAACAAGAAGTAGAATATGGTTCTAAGCAGCCACATAAATCATTGTGCACACTATGCTTTCGTTATTATTCACCTTCCCTCAATTCTTTGCACACACAAAAGAAATTAAGATAATACCAAAACAATAATCCAACAGGAGAATATTTTTATTTTGGGGGATGTTTTCAGCTGCTAATGAGTATGATCACTATTGCATCAGAGTAAATTTTCTGTTATTCTATATTCTAAAAACCTAAATTAAAATATGTTTTCAGAGTCTATATTAAGCGAGTTTAATGAAACATCTTAACATTCTTCTTTCACACTTCTCTGCCATACTTTTTCCTGCCACTTCAAACATACCTCAATCTGTAATTAATAATGATGTCCTATACATGATAAAGGTGACAAATTGTATGTATCTATAAAATTTGTTAAAATTCATTTGAAAGCAATCAATCTATCAGGCAAATATAAACATACTAGTTACCCAGTGCTCGAATTCATGCACATTAAAAGGGAATTAATTAGAAGAAATAGTTTAATATTGCAATTTGCACTTTCTCTGTAATAGAAGTGTCAGAGATGAAAGAAAATTAGTAAAATGTATTTGAAAATAATATACACATTTATTAATAAATAAACAGTAACATGATAACAACAAAGACATGATATAAAAACAACAAAAACATGATATCTAAACAACAAAAACATGATATAAAAACAACATTGATACAAACAATGACTGATAAATTGAATTAACTTATTCTAATATCTCCCTGTATACCACATTAAGAGTAAAAACACTTTCAGAGTGCTTGACTAATTTCCCTTGTGATTGTCGAAAATCCCCTCTGAGAAGAACTTTCCCACCAAATGGAACATTCAAATTCATTGCTTCTCTTAGTAATGTATCAATGGCGTTTATAGCATGACTGGATGCCATGGTGCATTCATCAATAATGAGGAGTTGGGCCTTTTTAATGGTTTTAGCAACTTCACTCTTTATATTGAATTTAGAAATTGAAGTTTCATTTAATGGAATTAGTAATTTATATTGGGAATGAAAGGTTCTTCCACTGAGAAGTAAATTTGCAGTAATTCCTGTAGAGGCTGTGGGTAAAACAACCTCTAATATAATGTATTAAATTTTATAAAGGTATGTTTTTTCACTACTGCCTGGACTATGCAAGAAAAAACATTTGGGGTGTACAGTTTGATCTTTGATGGCAGAATTTATAGTCTGAAAGGCTGCCAACTATTCATTGTTCAGAGAATTTATCAAAACCTCTGACTGTTGTCGCTCGTATGATTCAGCACATGTATTTGTATTCATTAATAAAGAATAGTCCGGAAGTTTGAAATTTGAACATTTCATTCCATGCAATGTAAATAATCCTTGAATTTCGTTAAGGGCATGCATTTCACAGTTCACACAGGCACCTTCGCTTGGGTGTAATTTCCAACAAAAATCTTCAATAAAATGAGATTTATTCTCATCCCATAATTTGTCTGCATCAGAAGGACATCAAACATGCATATATATGCAAAAAGTTGCCATAGTTGTTTGGGCATATTAAGGATGATTGCATTGCCAATCATATTTTTCCAGATAGTGTCGTCGATTAATAATCCTCCATGTTTAGCCGCTTCACGAATGTATCATAAATTACACCTCCTAGAGTTTGCAGATCAGCAAACTTATCGCACCTTTTACATGCAGAAGCAAAAGTCTAAGGTAATATTGTTCTGGTTCTCTAAAGCTCACAGTGAACAGTCTACCTAATACTTTATTCCTGTCCTTCTGGCATTTTCTCCACGAAGAATTATTAGACACATAATGCTGTGGAATCTCCCAATAATAATAATTATGTGCATCAGAATCTTCTCTGTTCAATAAAAACCAAGCCATTAAAGTCGAGTTAAGCCTTTTAGCCCTATCTATAACTTCAGCAAAATCATCAGTATAAAAATACAAATTCTGATCATTTGGGAAATGAATAGCTAATCTTGTGATTGCATGAGATTGGTCATGCATTCGCATTGCAAAAAATCTCCAAACAGCCTCAGGAATACTCACATACCTGGAATCAATGAAGTCCTGTACTTCCTCATGATTGATAATATTTTTTTTTAATGTTTTCAATAACATTCATAGTTAAAATCTCTTCAACTGCTGTTTACATTACTCATCTTAGCTTTTATTCGTTGCTCTCCTGTGATTGGTTGATGCCTTATAGCAGGGAAAAACCAACTTCCCTGCTTCCTCTCTTACCTACTTCCTCCTAAGGACAGGGGGTAATGGGGTAAGTTAAGAGGTAGAGGAGTAGAATGGCTCCCATGGGCCTACACATCCAGGCATCAAAATTACCCAAGACACCCCAGAGCAATGGTCCCAGGCACCTGAGAATGCTGGACCCAGAACAAGACCAGTTTGGGCTGTGAAACCAAGGAATGGAAATAGCTTATGCACATTGGCATTGCCCTAGGGCCGTGGTCAGCAAACTGCAGCTCTCGAGCCACATGTGGCTCTTTGGCCCCTTGAGTATGGCTCTTCCTAAGCCTTAGGAGTACCCTAATCTACCCTAATAAAAGAGAAACATGGTAATTGGCGTACGACCGCTACCCTTCCCATTGGCTAATCAGCATATCCTTATGCAAATTAACTGTCAGCCAAGATGGCGGCCGGCAGCCATGCACTGAAGCGAGCAGGGAGGCTTGCTTGCTCCAGTGATGGCGGACTCCAACGTTCCCCGCCTAACTTGCCGGCCTCTCAGCTGCAAGTCTAAGCAACTATATACTATGTTGCAAATAAGAAGCTAAACAAAACCCCAGAAACCAGCCGGACTGAAAGCCAACCGGACCGCAACATTGTATCGATGTTTTCAGCAGCCGAGGCCTCAGAGCTAAAGCTGGCCCAGAATAAAAAAAAATAAAAAAAAGAAAATAAGGAGCGGTTGGGAGCTTCAGTCACCCGCTTCCGGAAAACAGCCCTCAGACCCTCACCCAGACTGGCCAGGCACCCCAGTGGGGACCCCCACCCTGATCCAGGACACCCTTCAGGGCAAACCAGCCAGCCCCTACCCATGCACCAGGCCTCTATTCTGTATAGTAAAAGGGTAATATGCCTCCTGGCACCGGGATCAGCGGAGCAGCGAGGCTCCTGGCACCAGGATCAGCGTGACAGGGGGCAGCACCCAAAACCCCTGATCGCCCTGCGGCTCTGTGTGTTACAGTGGGCGGGGCCACAACCTCCCTATCCGCCCTGCTCTGTTCGTGACAGGGGAAGGCGTCCCAACCCCCTGATCAGCCCTGCTCTGTGCCTGATAGGGGGGAGCTCCCCAATCCCCTGATTGCCCTGCAGCACTGTGTGTGACAGGGTGAGGCACCACAACCCCCGCCCCCCCCCCCCCACAGGCCCTGCTCTGTGTGTGACAGGGGGTGGTGCCCCAACTCCCCAATCGGCCTGCTCTGAGCCTGACCAGGGGCTGCACTTAGGGATTGGGCCTGTCCTCTGCCACCCGGGAGCAGGCCTAAGCCAGCAGGTCGTTATCTCCCGAGGGGTCCCAGACTGTGAGAGGGCACAGGCCGGGCTGGGGGACCCCACTCCCCACCCCCCCGAGTGCACAAATTTTTGTGCACCAGGCCTCTAGTTAAGTTAATAACAATGTACCTACCTATATAGTTTAAGTTTAAAAAATTTAGCTCTCAAAAGAAATTTCAATCATTGTACTGTTGATATTTGGCTCTGTTGACTAATGAGTTTGCCGACCACTGATCTAGACGAGTCTCAACTGGGCTGACTGGGCACTTCAAGTCTCTGCCATGTATCTGTTCCATGCCAGTAGGCTACCTCAGGAATGTCCTCGTGGAGATGACAGAAACACAAGAAAGAGCAAGGCCTCTCGAATTGTAGACTAGAAGCACCATACTTGCACTTCTGCTTCATCCTATTACCCAAAGCCAGGCACATGGTCAAGTCCAGAGACAGAAGCAGAGGACACTTCAAAGTTAAATGCCTAAGGGGGTGGATGCAGACAGGGTAAAAGAGATTGATAATATTTTTCATAAATTTGAATATTTGCACAGTCGTGCCCTTTATAGACTTATTTAAATAAATATTTGACACTTTTAGTCGATGTGCAGACTTCAACGTTTATATGATTGTTATATTTAAGGCACAAATACGGTTATAAGGGACAATCCAAGTGTTATTGACAACTTTATTTCCAATAGACATGGTGCTACAAGATCTTTATTTGTATTTGGGATATCCATCAATATTTACAATGGTCGTATTTTGAAATTCTTTCAGATATCCCTTTGAACATTTTCCATTTTCCATACATGGACTATTTGGATTTTGTATTCCACGTGGTCCATGTACCATATTTGATTTTACAGTTTCAAAAAGTCGAGGACACTGGTCTTCATCCAGAATGTCTGCCTTAACTATATGGTCAATGTCATCTTCTGTTCATAATTTGGATTCACTATCTAATATCAATAATGTGTGAGCATGAGTCAGTTTGTGTTTCTGAAATTTTATGACATGAATTTTTGCTGTAACTTTGCCAAATAAATCAAATTTACATATATAATTTAAAAGAGCATTCAGCTTAATATTAAAATCCCTGGCTAACAAGTCAGGTCTGTTTTCAACTTTTTGTCAGTGTTGTAAATTGTTTGTAACATCTGCTCATTTGGGGTTGCACATCATAGTTATGAATAAATCGGGCTTGCCATGCTTTGTTACAATTGCCATAGCATCCTGATATCGCTGTTGCATATTTCTGGGACTACCCTCAAAAGACAATGGAAGTATTATTTTACCAATTGGCACATTGTCATTTTCAGATCTAGATGTGAAATAATCCATCAAACCACTATATTTTTCAAATCTCAACTTAGATTCATTTCCTTTAATGAAATTTATCTGATTGGCTTCCATTTTTGAATATGAATCAACAATATACTGTTGAGTTAATTTTCTTGCATTTAAAATAGGATTGAACATGTCCTGCATGGAGAGCTAAAACCATAATACTGAATTTTTGTGAAAATTTATATAATTTGGAGAAACTTTGCCTTTGCTACAACATTGAGTAAATTTTCCATCAGATGGTTTTTCATCAGAGAAATTTAGGGATAGGCAAAATTTACATGTAACAGTCATTCCACTATAACTGTGTTCAATAATTGCATCCTCATTTACCTCATTTTCGCTATGAAAGCAGTTCCTATCAGTATTGGTAGTACTTCTCGATGACTGTTCTTCAGACACATTCTGTTGAAGACGTAGCTTTCTTTCAGCCTCAGAGGTATGTTGTGGCAATAGTTGGTCTTCAGACATATTCTGTCAATAATTTCAGCTTCAGAATGTCAACAAAAATGTGACGTCATTACTGGCACCCACAGCCACCATTTCCAGGCTGGGCTGGGCTTTGGGCCATATTTTGCACCATGGGGTCTTGGCAGTGTTGGCTGTAATTTGGTGGGATGTTGCTCCGGGGTGGTGGCGAGGCCTGTGTGTGTCCCACTTGGGGGAAACCGAGTGTTGCTTTGTGGGAGCCAGGTCCATAGTGCCGTTTATTGTTAAAAGGCCTAACTCTAGGGAGAGGAAGCCAGGTGTTGGTACATGACATCATTACCCAGTGCCCACACCACCGTTTCTGTCCTGGGCTTGGCTGTGGGCCCCATTTTGTGCCATGGGGTCTTGGCAGCATTGGCTGCAATTTGGTGTTCTGTTGCTACAGGTTGGTATTGGGGCCTGTGTCCCACTTGGGGAAAGCCGAGTGGTGCTTTGTGGGCACCAGGTCCGTGGTGCCATTTCTCTGTGTGTCACAGCAGCTTCTGCATTGAGCATCTGCTCCCTGGTGGTCAGTGCATGTCTGCATGTCATAGCGACCAGTCAGATGGTCAGACACTTAGCATATTAGCCTTTTATATCTATAGACTAGAGGCCCAGTGCACAAAATTTGTGCACGGGTAGGATCCCTAGGCCTGGCCAGCGATCAGGGCAGATCTGTGGGGTGACCAGTGGGGAGATCAGGGAGCCCCCTCTGGCACCCGCCTTGGCTGGCCTGGTGCTACCCACTTGCTGGTCCCGCCGACCGCTAGTCATCTGCAGAGTGACTGGCAGGGTGATCAGGGGGCCCCTGCTGGCACCCACCTTGGCTGGCCTAGGGCCTGTGGGCTGGGGGTAGCTCCTGCATTGAGCGTCTGCACCCTGGTAGTCAGTGCATGTCATAGCGACCCGTCTTTCTGCCGTTTGGTCAATTTGCATATTAGGCTTTTATTATATAGGATTATATCTTACAAATAATACCTAAAGAAATGGAAAACATTAAAATTTTAAATTCAGTGATGTTTAGAATAAAACCTTTAATATCTATATGTTCTACTTTCAAACAAGGTTGTGGAAAATAAGTGAAGAACTAGAAGATAGCTAGAAATAAAAGGCAGGAGTGTGATACATTTTCCTTTATGAATAAATATTCGTACAGAGTAGGACAAATTGCTGTCTCAATATGGTTATTTGTCCTTGCATTAATTTTAGTTCTGTTGAATCATATGTGGAACAAAAATAAAACTGATATTATTTTTAAGAGGGAAGGAGCAGATACAGGGACAGATAAACACCAGGAGAAAATACCATAGAAACTTAAACACTGAGAAAGCTGAATTATAACTGAGTGATTAAATTTGTTAACCCCAATGCAACCAGACATGTGTAAAATCTATTGTCTCAAGATTCAAACTATAAATCTAAAATCTACTTAAAGCAATGGTTAATTAGAAGGAAAAAAGTGCAAAAACAAAAAGTTTCTGCCATACAGTAAAACAGCTTAGGCAACTGAGCTATAAGAGAAAACAAAGGTTTAATCCTGAATAAGGGACAATTAAATGAAAATTGCAATGAGAACAAAGTTACAAAATTCTATCAGATCTTGCTTCTTGTGAGTCTTTCTATATGTATATTCCATTTGAGTAATATAATTGATATTTTAATAATATGTTTTCTACTTTTGTCCTAAAAGAAAAGTGTAAAAAGATAATGAAGAAATAGTCATTATTCAATCATTTTTCTATGTGCTTTACCTGAAATGAGGACTGCTTTGATATGATTCATTACAAGGTACCAACAACATCAGGTGTCAATTACTCTATACAATAGTCCAGAACACTTTATTAACCACTAGATGGCTGGTGCACAAAATTTGTGCAAGGGGGGTGGGGAGGTCCTTCAGCTCTGCTGTCACCCTCTCACAATCCAGGATGCTTGCCTGCCATCCTTCCTGATTGAGCTTAACCACTCTGCCTGCCTGATTTCCCCAACTGCTCACCTGCCTGCCTGATTGCCCCAACTGCTCACCTGCCTGCCTGATTGCCCCAACTGCTCACCTGCCTGCCTGATCGCCCCTAACTGCCTCTGCCTGCCTTCCTGATTGCCCGTAACTGCTTGCCTACCTTCCTGATCACCCTTAACCACTTCTGCTTTGTCCCCACCACCACAGCTTTGTCCAGAAGGACATCTGGAATGATGTCCAGACGGTCATTTGGCTATCTGGTCTAATTAGCATATTACACTTTTATTATTATAGATAGTTGCCTTGCTCCAAGCTGCTTGTCATATAGATAAAAACGTTTTAATTTTTACTCTTTCTTTAATTGTTTTATTGCTTAAAGTATTACAAAGAGTATTACATATGTCTCCTTTTTTTCCCCGGCCCTTGACAATCCCCTGACCTCCCCTACCCCCCAGTGTCTTATGTCCATTGGTTATGCTTATATGCATGCATACAAGTCTTTCGGTTGATCTCTTACCCCCCTCCCTCCTGCCCCCCAACCCTCCCTGGCCTTCCCGCTGCAGTTTGATAATCAGTTTGAGGCAGCTCTGCCTCTGTATCTATTATTGTTCATAAGTTTGTAATGGTCTTTATTAGCCATGAATGAGTGAGATCATGTGGTATTTTTCCTTCATTGACTGGCTAATTTCACTTAGCATAATGCTCTCCAGTTCCATCCATGCCATTGCAAATGGTAAGAGTTCCTTCTTTTTTACAGCGGCATAGTATTCCATTGTGTAGATGTACCACAGTTTTCTAATCCATTCATCTATTGATGGGCACTTAGGCTGTTTCCAGATCTTAGCTATGGTGAATTGTGCTGCTATGAACATATGGGTGGATATATCCTTTCTGATTGGTGTTTCTGGTTTCTGGGGATAAATTCCTAGAAGTGGGATCACAGGTTCAAATGGGAGTTCCATTTTTAGTTTTTTGAGGAAAATCCATACTGTCTTCCATAGTGGCTGCACCAGTCTGCATTCCCACCAGCAGTGCACAAGTGTTCCTTTTTCTACACATCCTCTCCAGCACTTGTCGTTTGTTGATTTGTTGATGATAGCCAGTCTGACAGGTGTGAGATGGTACCTCATTGTTGTTTTGATTTGCATCTCTGGGATGATTACTGACTTTGAGCATGTTTTCATATGTCTCTTGGCTTTCTGAATGTGCTCTTTTGAAAGATGTCTATTTAGATCCTTTGCCCATTTTTTTGATTGGATTGTTTATCTTCCTTTTGTTAAGTTGTATGAGTTCCCTATAAATTTTGGAGATTAGGCCCTCATCAGATATGACATTGGCAAATATGTTTTCCCACGCAGTGGGCTTTCTTGTTGTTTTGTTGATGGTTTCCTTTGCAGTGCAGAAGCTTTTTATTTTGATGTAGTCCAACCTGTTCATTTTCTCCTTAGCTTCAAGTGCCCTAGGAGCTGTATCAGTGAAGAAATTGTTTTGGCATATGTCTGAGAGTTTGTTGCCTTTGGATTCTTCTAGTATTTTTATGGTATCCCATCGTATATTTAAGTCCTTTATCCATTTTGAGTTTATTTTTGTGTATGGTGTAAGTTGGTGGTCTAGTTTCATTTTCTTGCATGTATCTGTCAAATTTTCCCAACACCATTTATTAAAGAGGCTATCTTGGCTCCATTGTATGTTCTTGCCTCCTTTGTCAAATATTAATTGGGCATATTGGTTCGGGCTGATTTCTGGACTCTCTATTCTATTCCATTGATCTATATGTCTGTTCTTGTGCCACTACCAGGCAGTTTTGAGAATAGTGGCTTTGTAATACAGCTTGATATCTGGTATTGAGATCCCACCTACTTTGTTCTTTCTCAGGATTGCTGCAGCTATTCGGGGTCTTTTTTTATTCCAGATGAATTTTTGAAGAGTTCATTCTAGATCTGTGAAGTATGCCGTTGGAAATTTAATGGGAAGTGCGTTGAATTTATAGATTGCTTTGGGTAGTATGGACATTTTCATGATGTTGATTCGACCAATCCTTGAACACTGTATGTTCTTCCATTTGTTTATGTCTTCCTCTATCTCTGTTTTCAACATCCTGTAGTTTTCTGAGTAGAGGTCTTTTACCTCTTTAGTTAAGTTTATTCCTAGGTAGCTTAATTTTTTTGGTACAATGGTAAATGGGATTCTTTTTTTAGTCTCGCTTTCTGAAAGTTCACTATTGGTGTATAGAAATGCCTTAGATTTCTTGGGGTTAATTTTGTATCCTGCTACATTACCAAATTCATGTATTAAGTCTAGTAGTTTTTTGATGGAGTCTCTAGGGTTTTGTATGTATAATATCATGTTGTCTGCAAATAAGGACAGTTTACTTCCTCTTTTCCAATTTGGATGCCTTTTATTTCTTCTTCTTGCCTAATTGCAATGGCTAATATTTACAGTACTATGTTGAACAGGAGTGGTGAGAGTGGACATCCCTGTCTTGTTCCTGTTCTTAGGAGAAATTGTGTTAGTTTTTGTCCATTGAGTATGATGTTGGCTGTGGGCCTGTCATATATGGCTTTTATTATGTTGAGGTATGACCCTTCTACTCCCACCGTGCTGAGAGTTTTTATCAAAAATGGATGTTTGATTTTGTCAAATGCTTTTTCTGCATCAATTGATATGACTATGTGGTCTTTTTCTTTTAATTTGTTTATGTGATGTATCATGTTTATTGATTTGCGGATATTGTACCATCCTTGCATCCCTGAGATAAATCCTACTTGGTCATGATGTATGATCTTTCTGATGTATTGCTGGATCCGATTTGCTAAGATTTTGTTGAGGATTTTGGCATCTATGTTCATGAGGGATATTGGCTTGTAATTCTCTTTCATTGTGTTGTCTTTCCCTGGTTTTGGTATTAGGGTGATGCTGGCTTCATAGAATGAGCTTGGAAGTGTTCCTTCCTCTTAAGTTTTTTGGAATAGTCTGAGGAGGATAGGTTTTAGTTCTTCCTTGAATGTTTGGTAAAACTCCCCTGTGAAGCCGTCCAGTCCTGGGCTTTTGTTTGCTGAAAGCTTTTTGATGACTGCTTCAATTTCTTCCATAGTTATTGGCCTATTGAGATCCTTCGATTCTTCCTGATTAAGTTTTGGAATGTTGTTTTTTTCTAGGAATTTGTCCATTTCCTCCAGGTTGTCTAGTTTGTTGGAGTAGAGTTGTCCGTAGTATTGTTTAACAATCATTTGTATTTCTGTGGTGTCTGTTGTTATTTTGCCTCTGTCATTTCTGATTTTGTTTATTTGGTTCCTCTCTCTTTGCTTCTTGGTGAGCCTGGCTAGAGGTATGTCAATCTTGTTTATCCTTTCAAAGAAACAGCTCTTGTTTTCATTGATTTTCTGTATCGTTTTTTTTGTTTTTTTGTTTTGTCTCTATGTCATTTATTTCTGCTCTAATCTTTATTATCTCCTTCCTTCTGCTCACTCCGGGCTTTTCTTGTTGCTCTCTTTCTAATTCTTTGAGTTGTCGAGTTAGATTATTTACTATCCTTTTTTTCTTGTTTTTTGAGATAGGCCTGTAGAGCTATAAACTTTCCTCTCAGGACTGCTTTCATTTTGTCCCATAGGTTTTGGATTGCTGTGTTTTCATTGTCATTAGTTTCCAGGATATTTTTAATTTCTTCTTTGAACTCATTGGTAACCCAGTCATTATTTAATAACATGCTATTCAGCTTCCAAGTGTTTGAGTATTTTGGGTTGTTTTTATTGTAGTTTATTTCTAATATTATGCCATCATGGTCTGAGAATATGCTTTTTATGATTTCAATCTTCTTGAATTTGTGGAACTTTGTTTGTGACCCAATATGTGGTCTATTTTTGCTTATGTCCTATGAGCACTTGAGTAGAATGTATATTTCGTGCCTTTGGGGTGAATTTTTCTGAAGATGTCAATTAAGTCCATCTGATCTAGTGAGTCATTTAGGATTGCTGTTTCTTTGCTGATTGTTCGTCTAGAGGATTTATCCAGTGATGTCAGTGGTGTATTAAAGTCCCCTACTATGATTGTATTGTTGTTGATCTCTCCTTTGATATCTTCCAGGAGTTTTTTAATGTATTTGGGTGCTCCTGCATTGGGTGCATATATGTTTACCAGGGTTATATCTTCTTGTTGTATTGATCCCTTTAGTATTATGAAGTGGCCTTCCTTATCTCTTGTTATGGCCTTCACTTTGAGGTCTATTTTGTCTGATATAAGTATTGCTACCCCAGCTTTCTTTTCCTTTCCATTTGCCTGAAAGATATTTTTCCATCCCTTCACTTTCAGTCTGAGTGAGTCCCTTCTTCTGAGGTGGGTCTCTTGTAGACAGCAAATGTATGGGCCATGATTTTTTATCCATTCAGCCACTTGGTGTCTTTTGGTTGGAACATTTAGTCCGTTTACGTTTAAAGTTATTATTGAAAGGTACTTGTTTGTAGCCATTTCTTTTTTTGTTTGGCTGTTTTTTTCTGAGCTTGATATTTCTTCTTTTTACACCAGTCCCTTTAGCATTTCTTGCATTGCTGGTTTGGTGGTGATAAACTTTCTTAGCCTTTTTTGTCTGTGAAGCTTCTTATTTCCCCTTCAATTTTGAATGATAGCCTGGCTGGATAGAGTAGTGTTGGATTCAGTCCTTTGCTTTGTATCACTTTTTAAATTTCCGTCCATTCTTTTCTGGCCTGATGTGTTTCTGTTGAGAAATCATTTGATAATCCAATGGGAGATCCCTTGTATGTAACTTTCCGTCTCTCTCTTGCAGCCTTTAAGAGTCTCTCTTTGTCCTGAACATTTGCCATGGTAATTATGATGTGTCTTGGTGTGGGTCTTTTTGGGTTCACCTTGTTTGGGACTCTCTGTGCTTGTGTGACTTTTTTCTTCCCCACCTCAGGGAAGTTTTCTGATATTATTTCTTCGAATAGGTTTTCTAATCCTTGTTCCTCTTTCTGTTGTACCAAACATTCAAGGAAGAACTAAAACCTACCCTCCTTAGACTATTCCAAAAAAAAAAATCAAGAGGAAGGTACACTCCCAAACTCCTTCAATGAAACCACCATTAACTTAATCCCAAAACCATAGGAAGATGCTACAAAGAAACAGAATTATAGGCCAAGATCCCTGGTGAACATAGATGCTAAAATCCTCAACAAAATATTAGCAAATCACATCCATCAATACATCAAATAAGTCATACACCATGACCAAGTGGGATTTATTCCAGGGATGAAAGGCTGGTACAATATACACAAATCAATAAATGTGACACATTACATAAACAAACTAAGGCAAAAACCACATGATCATATCAATTGAGGCAGAGAAAGCATTTGACAAAACCCAACACTTTTATTTTTGGATAGAAACTCTCAGGGAAGTGGGGACAAAGGAATCATTCTTCAACATAAGAAAACCTTATATGACAAACCTATAGCCAACATCATATTCAATGCACAAAAACTAAAACCATTTCCACTAAGAACAGTATGAAAACAGGGATTCAGACTTTTACCACTCCTGTTTGAAATAGTATTGGAAGTGCTAGCCAGAATGATCAGACAAGAAGAAGAAATAAAATGCATACAAACTGAAAAAGAAGTATTAAAACTGTCATTATTCATAGATGGCATTATATGTATATAGAAAATCCTAAAGACTCCATCAAAAAAAACTATGAGATTTTAATTAATGAACTTAGCAACGTAGCAGGATACAAAATTAACACCCAGAAATCTGTGGCATTTTTATACACCAATAATGAACTCACAGAAAGAGAAACTAAAAAAAACAATTCCACTTACAATTGCATCAAAAATATTAAAATACTAGGAATAAACTTAACCAAGGAGGTAAAAGACCTGTACTCAGAAAACTAAGGACATTGAAAAAAATAGATAGAAGAATATATTAACAAGTGGAAGAATATACCTTATTCCTGGATTGGTAGAATCAACATCATTAAAATGTCCATATTACCCAAAGCAATCTACAGATTCAATACAATCCCCATTAAAATACCAACAGCATATTTCACAGAACTAGAAAAAACTCTCCAAAAATTTAAATGAAATAAAAAATCCTTGAATAGCCACAGCAATCATGAGAAAGAACAACAAATTTGGAGGGATCACAATGCCAGATATCAAGCTATATTACAAAGCCACTGTTCTCTAAACAGCCTGGTACTGGCACAAGAATAGACATATAGACCTATGGAACAGAACAGAGAACCCAGAAATTGACCCAAGCCATTATGCTCAATTCATATTTGAGAAAGGAGGCAAGAGCATACAATGGAGTCAAAACAGTATTTTCAATAAATGGTGTTGGGAAAATTGGACAGATACATGCAATAAAATGAAAGTAGCCACAAACTTACATCATACACAAAAATAAACTCAAAATGGTTAAAAGATTTAAATGTATGATGGGAAACCATAAAAACCAAAGAAGAATCCATAGGCAGCAAAATATCAGACATATGTCGTAGCAATATGTTTACTAACACATCTCCTAGGACAATGGAAACTAAGGAAAAAATAAACAAATGGGACTACATCAAAATAAAAAGCTTCTGCAGAGCAAAAGAAACCTTAAATAAAAATAATAAGAAATCCCACTTCATGGGAGAACATATTTGCCAATATTACATCTAGTAAGGGTTTTATCTCCAAAATTTATAGGGAACTCATACAACTTAACAAAAGGAAGATAATCCAATAAAAAATGGGCAAAGGATCTAAGTAGACACTTTTTGAAAGTGGACATACAGAAGGCCAAGAAATATATGAAAAAATGCTCAAATTTACTAATCATCAGAGAGCTGCAAATCAAAATGACAATGACATACCATCTCACACCTGTCAGAATGGCTATCATCAACAAATCAACAAAAGACAAGTGCTGGAGAGAATGTGGAGAAAAGGGAGCCCTTGTGCACTGCTGGTGAGAATGCAGACTGGTGCAGCCACTGTGAAAAACAGTATGGAGTTTCCTAAAAAAATTAAAAATGGAACTGCCATTTGACCCAATAATCCCACTTCTAGGAATATATCTCAAGAACTCAGAAGCACCAATCAGAAAGAATATATGCATCCCTATGTTCATAGCAGTACAATTTGCAATAGCTAAGATTTGGAAACAGCTTAAGTGCCTGCCCATCAGCAGATGAGTGGATTAAAAACTGTGGTACGTCTACACAATGGAATACTATGCTGCTATAAACAAGAAAGAACTCTTACCATTTGCCACAGCATGGATGGACCTGTAGAGCATTATGCTTAGTGAAATAAGCCAGTCAGGGAAGGATAAGTATGACATGATTTCACTCACTTGTGGAATATAATGAAAAACTTAAACTAATGAACAAAAATAAATCCAGATACATAGAATCATCTTATAGGCAATCAACCCTTAGAGGAAAGGCAGGGGAGGGTGAGATTGGGTAGGAGATCAACCAAAGGACTTGTATGCATGCATAGAAGCATGGCCCGTGGACACAGACAGTAGTGGGGTGAGGGCATGTGCTAGGGGGGGTGGGAGCAGCAGGGGAGAGGTTAATGGTGGGGAGGAAAGGAGACATATATAATTCTTTTAACAATAAGGAATTTAAAGGAAAATAAATAAATAAATAAATAAAAGTACATGCAAAACAGAAATATTGCAAGTTAAGTAGTAGTAAAATTGGTAATCTATACTAATAAAAGTGTAATATGCTAATTAGACTGGGAGACCAGAAATCTTCTGACCATCTGACTTCCTTCCAGACAAAACCACGGTGGTGGGGGCTGAGGCAGAGGCAGTTGGGGGCCATGAGAACAGCAGGGGAGGGCAGTTGGGGGCCATCAGGCTGGAAGGGGAGGGCAGTTGGGGGCCATGATGCTGGCAGGGGAGAGGTTAGGCGGCAATCAAGCCGGTAGGCAGGCAAGTGGTTAGGAGCCAGGGGTCCTGGATTGTGAGAGGGATATCTGGCAGTCTGAAATCCCACGAGAGATCCTGGATTGGAGAGGGTACATGCCGGGCTGAGGGACCCCCCCACCTGTGCACAAATTTCATGTACTGGGCCTCTCGTGAATAATAAGATGGTATTTTGAAATATATTCAAATTCTAATTTTTTTTCTTTCTTTTAAATCATCACTAGTGCCCTGGTACACTAAATACTTGCATGGGGGGGGGGGTCCCTCAGCCCAGCCTGTACCCTCTCCAATCGGGGACCCCTTGGGGGATGTCCGACTAGCAGTCAGACATCCCTCTTGCAATCTGGGACCGCTGGCTCCTAACCGTTCACCTGCCTGCCTGCCTGATCACCCCTAACTGCCTCTCCCTGCCTGCCTGATTACCCCTGACATCTTTGCTTGCCTGCCTGATCACCCCTAACTGCCCTCCCCTGCTGGCCTGATCTCGCCCCCAACTGCCCTCCCCTGCCAGCCTGATCTCTCCCCCAACTGCCCTCCCCTGCCAGCCTGATCACCCCTAACTGCCTCTACCTTAGCCCCCACCACCATGGCTTTGTCCAGAAGGAAGTCGGACGTCCAGAAGATGGCCCGTCAACCCGGTCTAATTAGCATATTACCCTTTTATTAGTATAGATAGATTATATAGGATAGGATTGCTTAAATTGGAGGAAAAGCCTTTTTCAGCAGGAGGAGATGCTTTTGGCAGACAAAAATGCATAATCCCTATATCTGGACTGATAGACAGCAATATGCACTATACTTACAAACCAGTCTTTAAAAAATTGAACTGCTTTCTTACACCTTACACCAAACAGATGTTGCCCTTAAAAACCCCTCCTCAGCCCCCATCTTAGGTTCTGCCTTCACAGTTCACCCAGATTTGGTTCTGATTGGTTGGTTTCTATGCCAGTCAGCATCAAAAGCTCTACCTCCTAGGCAGCCACTGGCTCCTCGCAGTTCACCCAGATTTGGTTCTGATTGGTTGGTTTCTATGCCAGTCAGCATCAAAAGCTCCACCTCCTAGGCAGCCATCTTGTGAGGGTGTGAGGGTTCATTTGCATATTACCTCTTTATTATATAGGGTGTCATATAGTCTTTATATATATTTTTTTTTTATTTTTTTTTATTTTTGAAGACTATATCCAGTCAGGTAAAAACATCACAAGATTTTCACAGTTTTTATATATAACAGTTCCATATTAATTATGGAATTTATAATATTCTCAAAAGTATAAATGATCTAGGTACATAAGGACATAGATTTATAATGTCTCTTAGCACATCAATATATAACCATTCATTAATATCTTACTTACTGAGTATCAGCTATGTTACAGATACTATTAGTTCTAGGCATAAAATAGTGAACAAGATAAGAACAGTCTCTGATACCATGCATTTTCTATTGAGAAACAGACAATGAAAAAACATGCAAATGAGAAAAATTGTTTCCCACTATCTTATGTACTATGAGGGATGTAACCAAGGTGCTGTGTTAGAAACAAATAGCTGGAGGGCATGATTGGTTATTTTCAAATTTTCTCGATAGGATGCTCAGAGAATTCCTTTTTGGATAGGTGATCTTTAATCTGAGACCTGAAGGAAAAGAAGCTGGGTTTTCAAAGATCCAGATAAAAGAAAATAAATAAAAATGAATCTGAATGGGTAATAAGCTTCCTTAATGTGTTTTTGGGGTGCAATGATCAAGAGGGGAAGGGTTGAGTTAAAATTGGAAGTTGAAGGAAGTGGGGGGTGTCTTCAAGTTGTGGTAGAAAATTTGTATTTTATTCTAAGTGAAAAGGAAAAATTTGTAAGGATTTAAGCAAGTTTTTGACCTATATTAATATTATTTGTTCTAATTTAATATTAGTTTCTAGGTGCTGAGACTCCAATTATTATGAACCTAGCTTATCTGACTGAAATCACAGATATTTAAAATTACCCGAAGTGCAGAGATGGCATAAAAATTATGTTAGGAGTTTTGGGTATACTGGAGAGAATGTGATATGAGACTTTCTTAGGACTCAGTGAAGTCTGGGAAGAAAGATAAAATATCAAGGTGGGAAAAAGTCAAAGAGCAAGAAATAAGTTCATAGCTACAGTGGTTCTTCTGAAGTCTCAGTCAGAGGTGTGGAGTTAATTGAGGGGGAAGCCAAGTAAGAAGGGTTTTGCCCACTTCCATTTTGAGCACTAAATACACAACCTCACAGTGTGGTATTTGTAGCAGCATGTGTCAGCCATGGCACAGGACGATGAAGAAGAAGAAGAAGAAGAAGAAGAAGAAGAAGAAGAAGAAGAAGAAGAAGAAGAAGAAGAAGAAGAAGGAGGAGGAGGAGGAGGAGGAGGAGGAGGAGGAGGAGGAGGAGGAGGAGCTATAGCAGCATTAAGCAGAGAGAGGATCTGAGAAAATGCTCAGAGCTGCCCTTGTTTCCTGGAACCTAGATGGGACTGGGAAGAGTGGAATGCCCCATGGAGTAGCAGGAAGGTAGTTGAGCCCAGAGCTAAGAGGCCTGTTGGGGGTTCCCTGGTGAAAGGCAAGGTAGCTGTGGTGCAGCAGAAGACACAGTGTAATTAGCCTAATCAGGCACCAGATGGAGAGTGTTTTTGAAAATAAGAAGGGAGGACAACTAAGCCCTGAAGTGTCTAAAAGAACAAGTCACAAGTTTCTACAGATCCTTGTGCAAGAATTGTGCAGCATGAACCAGCCATTTTTCAGCTGGGATTGGGAGGCCCAGGAAAGCCTCAGATCTCTCCTGTGCTTCTGCAAAGTCAAGAGCTCCCTCTTACTCCTCCCTACTTTCCCATTTGCCTTTTTGAGACTTGACTATTTGTAAAACAAAGCACTTTCCTAAAAGAACATTTAATACAGGGTCTGAGATGCTGCTAATGAGCCAGTTAAAGTCTCCACCACTATACTTGGTGCCTGCTTAACCTTCCTATTCAGCAGGGTTAAGGCTTGTGAGGAAGATTTGCTAGAGACAATCAAGAACCTCCAATTACTTTATTCATTGGATTGTTCTGAGTAAATGTGCACACTATGACCATCACACTTAGATTTCATAATTATACTATTTATCTCATTTCATTGACTGTCTACATGTAATTACTATACATTTATAAATGCATGTTTATGAAGACAAGTATACTGCTGTTAATGAAATTCTGTGAAACAAAAAGTATTCTCAACCTGAGTAAGAAATCATATGTTCTGTGGCTGACACTGCCACTGCCACCAACTGGCTCTGTAGCCTGGGGCAAGTCATTTAATTTCTCTGGGCATTAATTTTCTCTGAACACTGAGGAGACTGGACTAAATCATTGCTAAGGTAAATTTTGATTTCTGATGTGTGTCCTGTGAGTTCAAAATCAGGCCTGCTGAGATGATGGTGGTTAGATTTGCATTAATCAAGAAACAATTATTATAAGTGTAGAACCAGGATAATAAGTGAATTCAGGCCATTTGCCTGACACAAAGCAAGTCATTTTATATAGGTTATTTCTAATCATCTAAATAAACCCATGAGGAAACAGAGGGTCAGAGAGGCTGTATTTTTCTCTATGCTACACAGCTGGTAGGTGTAGAGCTAGGCTTGCAACCTGTGTTTTTTTCTGATGTTTTTGAATCAGATACTTTGGTACTTATTACAACCCATCTCCTTATATTATTTCATTTGAGGTTTCCACCATCCAGGCATTTTTAACATCATAACTCTAAAGATCCTCATGTTATCAAGCTATTTTTATAGCATCAAGGGAATCAAACTCTCTCTGCAACTCCTAAATAGTTCATTTGTAAGATTATATATATATATATATATATATATATATATATATATATATATATATATCCCTTGTGTACCCACTACCAAATTTCATATGCTCTGAAGGAATGCCAAAGAGACCTGGATTAAGAAAATCTCGAGAGCATGTGGCACCAGCAGGACTGCCATTCAGATGAAGAGAGATGACTACGGTGAAAAACTGGAGCAGGCACTCACACCAAGGTCACCTAACCCCAGTCTTGGCTCTGGGTAGCACAAAGCAGCTGGTGGGTAGGTAGCTCACTGGAATCATCTGAAGTTCAGCAAAATTATTTCTCAGTAGTGATATCTACTGAAGTTTGGCTGCCCAGTAAGACCCTCTGTAGTGCCTGGAGAATCAAACTGTGGAAACAAAACTGGTGTCCAGAAAGACAGAACAGAGGTAAGCCAGGCCTAGAGGACCTTTTCTGGTAGAATATCTTTATAGTAGAAGAAATGATCACCAAAAAGCTCAACAAGAGAAACTGAACAGCTATCTTTTGATTGAATCAGAACTTGGTGCTAAACGTTGACAATGCAATGTTATACATAGAAAGGTTTCTGAAGCAACTCCTGTTGAGTTGTCTCAAGATTTTACTCATATGCATTACTCTTCTAGGGCAGTCATAACAAATTACCACAGACTGGGGGGGGGGGCAGGGCTTAAATAACATTACTTTTATTTTCTCACAGTTCTGGAGAAAGTAAATTCAAAGTCAGGTGTCAGCAGGTTCAGTTAGTTCTGAGGCTTCATTCCTGGCTTGCAGATGGCTGCCTTCCTGCTGTGTCCTAACAGTCTTTTCTTTGTATACCTGCATCCCTGGTTTCCTATTTTTCTTCTTCTTATAAGAACACTGGTCAGATTAAATTAAGACCCACCATACCAGCCTCATTTTAACTTAATTAAACTTAATGTTACAATCTAAGGTGATACTTTTGTTTACTCTCTGTTTTCTTTTTTTAGTTTGACTTTTTATTATATAGTAATCTAAATCTCTTTTAAGTAAATATGTAGAATTGAGTAATTTTTATCATTTCTTCATTATCTTTATTCAAACCTAAATTCATATAGCCAAATCTGAATTAGATATTAATTACTCTTAATTCTTTTTAGACTGTCTTTCTAGTTTCAGTTTATCTTGAAGTAAAAATTTTGCATTTAATTCAGCTACTAAAAAGGTCTCTGTATCATGCATACATTATTTATTCAAACAATTACACTAATAATAATAGGCTTCATTCTATTTATGTATTATGTTTTTAGCATTATACATCGACTCAGCAGCCAAAAATCAAAACATTTTCCCAGGTCTCCTCTGGTCAAAGATCTCCTACTTTCTCTTTCCCACATAACAATTAAAGAAAAAACAAGTTATAGTATACCACCAACATTCTTGTCAAGAGTCTGTCTAGCCCTAACTGGTTTGGCTCAGTGGATAGAGCGTCGTCCTGCAGACTCAAGGGTCCCAGGTTCGATTCCGGTCAAGGGCATGTACGTTGGTTGCGGGCACATACCCAGTAGGGAGTGTGCAGGAGGCAGCTGATCGATGTTTCTAACTCTCTATCCCTCTGCCTTCCTCTCTGTAAAAAATCAATAAAATATATATTTAAAAAAAGAGTCTGTTTAATCAGATGACTTTTGCCCCTTGACTTTGTAAAAATAAAATAGCCTGTGCGGCCGGCGCCGTGGCTTAGTTGGTTAAAGCGTCTGTCTAGTAAAATAGCCCATCACTCACAATTATTACTAGCAAAAATCACTGACTTGTTTTAACTTGAAATTTAAACTGAATTTTTTACTCAGAGTAGCATGCCAGCATCAGTTGAGCTCAGAGTGTAAACAGTATTTTTCAAAACATTTGTTTTTGGGAAATTCTATATTTTTATTCATTCAATTTATGTATATACATTTTTTACTTGAAAGATTTGAGACAAATTATAAATTATGAGATGAAGCAGTATATTATTTATATCTTTATATCAAATAAACTTTCATACTGTTTTCATATGATTGATTTCAAAGAGCACTTAGAGCTTGTGTCAAGTTTAAGATATAGCAAAGGCATAAACACATGAATTGTAATAATTATTCCAATTATTTATTTCATAGATAAAGAAACTAAAACCAAGATAGTAAAGGTAAAGTTGTATATAAAGAAATAATTTTAAAGGGCTTTCATTTATAGGTTGAGAAATTGTTTGAGAAAAGTGTTCTGGACAGGACTGTTAAGAAACAAACAACTGTGCTTGTTTGTTTACATGCATACACCAAAAATAACTACTTTAATAAGGGTAGTGTTGCCATACTAGTGGTCAGTTTTAAAGCTAATGGCAGGCCTGCTGGCGTGGCTCAGTGGTTGAACCTCAACCTATGAACCAGGAGGTCACAGTTTGATTCCTGGTCAGAGCACCTGCCCCAGTAGGGGGTGTGCAGAAGGCAGCTGATTAATGATTCTATCTCATCATTGATGTTTCTCTCCCTCTCTCTCTCTCCCTCTCCCTCTCCCTTCCTCTCTGAAATCAATTTAAAATATCTATAGCCAATGGAAAAAATGAGGTTTGTGTATTAGAAGAAAGCCAGTTGAGAAATGGCATAAAGTTCAATGTTACTTAATTACATAATTTGTGACAATGCTGACTGACAAAATGGACTAATTATGGAAGAAGCAGGGCTAAGGACACCTGTGAGAAAATGACTGTAAATTATTCATTTTTTAATTAACAGGGATCTGGAGAAAGAGTCTAATGATCAAATGAAGTGAAGAAAAACACATCAGAAAATACTTTACATAGTCAAATATTAAGTTCTGTGGGTAGCATCATGATATTGACTTGAGCATGTCAAAAGTTCAAAAAAAACAATAAACCACTAATAAAGAAAGTAGGAAAACTTTGTCATCAAAGAGAAGGATTAAGGATGAATACATCCAGAATTTGGTCATACTTTTTTTTTTTTGGTAAAATGAATAAACAAACTACACATTCACATTTCCTCAGGAATTATGGCTCAGAAATTGTTTAAAAATAATCAAGGTGATAGTTTGTTTGTTTGTTTTAACAAAAAATACTTTCTGAACAGGGAGAATATCAGAATTAAAGTCCAGACAGATTCATGACAAAATAACTATCTTAATTGGACTTAAGGAAATAACTTCTCTTAAGTGATTGCTCTGAAATCATGAGATTTGCCAGTTTACCTGAATAAAAAAAATATCTGAGGTTTAGTTACTCTTTCTTTTAGTAGATGCTTTGGTTTGTGGAAGTTAGTGCTGAAATTCCAAGAATTATTTAATAATGTTTTATAGTGGGTTGGATTGTGCTCCTTAAAAAAGGCTATATTGAAGTCTTGTGAATATGACCTTATTTGAAAATAGGATGTTGAAGATGTAAGTAATTGAGTTAATGTCAAACTGGATTAGCCTGGAACATAAATCAGATGACTATAATCTTTATAAGGAAAGGAAGCTTGGAGACTAAGAGGCACACACAGAAGGAAGAGAGCCATGTGAAGCAGAGGTAGATTTTGTAGTGATTCAGCTAAAATCCAAGGAGTGCCAATGATTACTTTAGCCACTAGAAGCTAAGAAGAGGCAAGGAAGATTCTGATCTTTCGGTTGTTTGGTTGCTTAGGCTTTTATATATATACTAGAGGCCCGGTGCACAAAAATTTGTGCACTCGGGGGGGGGGGGGGGGGAGGTCCCTCAGCCGGGCCTGTGCCTTCTTGCAGTCTGGAACCCCTCGGAGGATGTCCACCTGCTGGCTTAGGCCCACTCCCTGGGGGATCAGGCCCAAGCTGGCAGTCAGACATCCCTCTGGCAGCCCGGCAGCCCTCAGGGGATGTCCACTTACCAGCAGGGAGCAGACCTAAACTGCAGTCGGACATCCTTAGTGCTGCTGAGGAGGCGGGAGAGGCTCCCGCAACCACTGCTGTGCTGGCAGCCGTTAGCCTGGCTTGTGGCTGAGCAGAGCTCCCCCTGTGGGAGCTCACTGACCACCAGGGAGCAGCTCCTGCATTGAGCATCTGCCCCCTGGTGGTCAGTTTGTGTCATAGTGACCAGTCATTCCCAGTCGCTCTGCTGTTAGGGTCAGTTTGCATATTACCCTTTTATTATATAGGATAGAGGACTGGTGCACAGGTAGGGGCTGGCTGGTTTGCCCTGAAGGGTGTCCCGGATCAGGGTGGGGATCTTGCTGTGGTGCCTGGCCAGCCTGGGTGAGGGGCTGATGGGTGTTTGCAGGCTGGTCAAGCCTGCCCCCCCAAGTGGGGACCTTCACCCCATGGAGGTTTGGCCAGCCTTGGTGAGGGGCTGATGGCTGTTTTCAGGCTGGCCACACCCCCTTTAGGGTAGGGGGACCCCACTGGGGTGCCTGGCCAGTCTCTGTGAAGGGCTGAGGGCAATTTTCAGGCTGGCCAAACCTCCCGGTGATGGAAGCTCCCAGCCTCTCCTTTTTTTCTTTCTTTTTTTATTCTGGGATTTATTTACCTTCTATAATTGAAACTTTGTTGCCTTTTGCGGAGGCTACAGCTGGGGAAGCTTGGCTTCCTCCATCACTGGAGCAACCAAGCCTCCTGCTCACTCCAGCTCTGTGGCTTCCGGCCACCATCTTGGTTGGGTTAATTTGCATATAGTCGCTATGATTGGCTGGTGGGGGTGACTTAAGGTGTAGCAAAGGTATGGTCAATTTGCATGTTTGTCTTTTATTAGTGTAGATCTATATATATAGATATAGGGGTATCTTTGAAGACTTCTAGTAACCTAGGACTTCTGAACAAAATATGCAACTTTAAAGGAAAAGAAACATTTCATCACTCTAATGAATCAATGTCAATTGGGTGAAGATGAGCATCTTTATGCACATCTGTGGTCTGGCCTTGGCCTCTTCCTGTAAATATTCCAGAATTAAATATTGTGATTTATTACCTTCCTGTGAGTCCCATAGAGAGAGACTGATAAGGAGGATGGTGGTAATGGTGATTATGAGAAACATGATAGTTCATAACTTAAATCTTTTTATTTTGATGGGAATTTGTTATCACTTACTGATATGTCATACACACATCTATGTTCAAATATGCTCTTTGGATAAATATCTTGTGTTTCCCTTTCCCTTTGTCTTAGCTTGGGGTCCCCAGAAAACAAAGCCTGAGATAAAACAGTATGCACAAGACTTTATAGGGACAATATGCAGTACAAGGGGTCAAAGCATGGAAAGAGAGAGATTTACTCTAATACTGTAGCTTGATAAAGTTGGCCACCTGTTTGGACAATTGTGGAATTAATGCATCATAGTAAAGAAACTCCTCCATTTGCACAAAAACTTCAATGAACTATTCTTCTCCTTGACTGAAATAACATGGGCCTCCCTCCCTAGAGGTCTTCACTTCACTTGCAGTCCACTCAAGCAGAGGCAGCTTAATCTCTCACACCGTACATATTATGCTAGCCTAGTGAGATCAGAGACTCTCCTTGCTTTCTGTGTCACATTGCTACCCTACCTTATATTTATAACCCATCCTGTTTGATTCTCACAATCTTTCTGTGAATGTCAACTCCCGCCAATACTTATAATGACTTCAACATTCAGATGAAAGACTCACCAAACATGTGGGCTCTCAGTTCCCAGGCTTTCTATTTTCCAAAGACATTTCATTACCCTTGATTTCAGTCATTGTTTTCCACTGTATTTATATTAACCTTGTATTTAATTAATACCTTAAACTATCTTGCCTCTATATCTCATGACTGGAGGCCAAAATCTGGAAGACTCCCTGTTTACCAGAAAATTGTAATGTTTGAGCTGATATATGAAGAGGTGATGTGGCAAAGAACTGAATGCATCCTTTAGCCAACAGCCAGTGAGGAACTGAGGCTCAGCCCAATAGCCCATAAAGAAGCAAATCCTTCCAACAACCATGATAGTGAGCTCGGAAGCAGATACTACCCCATTTGAGCCTTGAAATGACCAAAGCCCTGGCTAAGACCTTGATTGCATGTTTGTGAGAAACCCCCACCCAGAGTTACCCAGTTAAGTATGCCCAGATTCATAACCCACAGGAACTGGGAGATAATAAAAGTTCTTTTTAAGGTTTGGTGCAATATGTTATTCAGCAATAGAACAAATGCAGTATCTATGGCCCAAAAATAGTTATCTGTACCATAGGAAACTGACATGAATGTTTGTCATTGTTAAGTGAGAAGCAACAATGAAACCTCTCAGAAAACATGAAAAAGAGAGACTATAGCTAAAGGGAGAAACATATACCCCGTGATAGACCCATGAATGCATCCAAATTTCTGCCTTCCCCCATAAAAATGATGTTGGTGCCATTACACTTGTGGTCAGCTCCTAATCAAACAGTACATAATGGGTAGAATGACTCTAATGCTTTCTTTGAACACTCTTTCCAGATTATATATCTAATTTAATAATACTTACTTTTCCTATTCGGAGCCTTCTCTTGCTCAATTTTATTTTATAACATTTTGTAACATTTGCAACACACTTCATAGGGTGGTGTGTTAAGATTTTCCAGATTTTTCTTTGCCACCCTTCTTTTCCTGTTGTTACATGAACAATGATAATAATATGAACAAAGTGATGATTATTGAAATATCCAACTTTATGCAGTTATGGACCATTCAGGAACAGTTTACTATCATGATCATGAGGCTTTGTCTCTCTATGGTTAGACTTCATTGTTTCCATGTGGAAATTGGACACTTTGATGTATCTGTGTTAACTTTATTCTGAGACTGAATTGGACTGTATTTTTAGGACTTATACCTCAAATATTATAGCTTAACCAATTTAGACTCTAGTTCATTGTTCTAATAACATATGTATGGCAGCAGTTCAATTAGTGGCATCCATAACACTTTGGTATAGTGTAAGGATTAACAACATGGATGAGTTGCCTAGGCTTTCAGTGTCACAGGTTACTGATCTGTCAAATGGGGAAAATAATAATCTCTACTTTATGGTTGTTGAGAGAAATAAATTAGTTAAATATTTAAAACACTCAGAACAGTATTTGACATATAGGGAGTTCTAAATGTCACCTGTATATATCAAATATACACCTTTCCAAAATAGAAGAATCTCACTTCTGTAAAGAAAAGGTTTTCATAAATGTTATCTCACTCTATTGTGGCAAAAACAACAACAACAACAACACAACAAACCACACCCTAAAACAAAACACCAGGTTGAGGAATAAATGGCAGGGGGTATTGTACTTGTTTTACAGATTAAAAAACAGAAGTTTAAAAAATTAAATAACCAACATCAAATCTCATGCGTATCATGGTTAAGATTTAAATCTAGGTTGTCTTCTGAAAACTTTTCTGAAGCTTCATCTGTCTGCTTGAGAGAGGTCAATATGTGCCAACAGATGGTCTCATTGTATTGGATGGGCCCTGGTGAGTTGTAATCTGTTTGCCCTTCACCAGCACATAAGCAGGCTCAGTGTTTCACTTCAGAACAAGGGGTGGGGGATATGATAGAATTAGCAAAGATTTGAAGTAAGTATGTGTGAAAGGACAAAATATAGCCACAATATACAGGTGCCTCTTTGGTCAATCATCACCTATGAACGTATCAAGCTTGGGATGATGTACTCCTGTTTATTTGTTTGTTTCTTGGTTTTGTTTTGTGTGGTGTGTTTTTTTTCCCACTATAAGACAGTCACATAGTAATTTGTGGGCAGTGGTCAAGAGTGTTGGGATAATGATGTTCAGGACAGAATTTTCCATCCTGTTTTGGGAGTGGGATTTTGTTTTGTATTTGTTTTAAGAGTAAGAAAATGTCTAATATTACCATTGAATGAAATGAAATAAAACTATAAAATAAGCCTGGCTGGTGTGGCTCAGTGGTTGAGCATCAACCTATGAACCAGGAGGTCATATTTCAATTCCCAATCAGGACACATGCCTGGATTGTGGGCTCAATCCCTAATAAGGGGTATGCCGGAGGCAGACAATAGATGATTCTCTCTCATCATTGATGTTTCTATATCTCTCTCTCTGCCTTCCCTCCTCTCTGAAATCATTCAAAATATATATTTTTTAAAAACATAAAATAAAACAGGATTTACTCCTCATATTTTATAGTTCTTAATTGTATTCTGACTTTAACATATCCAATACATTTTTTAGCTGTACAAAAATACAACAACACAAAGTTAAGTGTCCATACTATTATGAGTAAGTTCATTCAGAAAATTAAATCCTCTTTTTTCCTTTTGCCTTAGTACCATATAATGCATCGTTACTAAGAGCTTTGGAAATTGCACTTATAGATTATCAGAAGAATATAACAAAAAAAAATGTCTAAAAGCCTATTTTTATACTGGATTTAGTGTCTTTTTACATTTTACCTTTTTATGTTTATAGGAACTCATTTTCAGCAGAGAGTTTTCAGGTCCTAGTGTTTATCTGTAGCCCCAGTGAAAGCTATGCCTATCTACTTTGGCTTGTGGGTTTCTTTCGTTTGGGGTGGTGGCTGATGCCAGAATGGGAGGAAATATCATGCCCTCTGAGAGTCAAGAGCAGCTGGCACATTTGCCCTGTTGTTTATGGAATAATATAGTCATAAAGGCACATTTGGAGCTGGTTGGGGCAAGAACTTAATGCTTCTTTCTTTTATCTTTTTAATTCACTTTCCTAGCGAGAATTATCCTACCATTCATACTAAATTTAGCAAATGCAGGTTAAAAAAAACAAAATGAAACAAAAACTAGGCTTCCACAAGGTACTCTGAGAAGGCAATGTATGTGCTGGGTAGATAAACTACAATAAAGACACAAAGACATTTGTTCACTTTGTGTGTGTGTGTTTTTAAACCAATAAAAGCCACTTTTGCAAGAATTAATCAGAGGGAGTTGTACATCTGGCAAGCGGTAAACACATAGTTTCAGTTTTGGAGAAAACTGGCATTACCATTAAAAAAAAAAAGTATACATCTGCAGTATGATCCAATTTGTCAAGCTTGGGGTGTCATGGAGAGAAATTATTTTATCAGATATTTGCATTAGATAGCATTTTCAGTATTTATTTTCAACTAGAGGCCCGGTGCATGAATTTGTGCACAGGTGGGGGGTCCCTTGGCCTGGCTGGTGATCAAGGCCAATTGGGGCTGTCTCGCCCAGGAGGTTGGCTGGCTGCAGGAAGGGACCGTGGCAGGTTGGCTGTGGGAGCGCACTGACCACCAGGGGCAGCTACTGCATTGAACATCTGCCCCCTGGTGGTCAGTGCACGTCATAGCTACTAGCCGGTTATTCAGTCATCCAGTCATAACAGTAGCTTAGGCTTTTATATGTATACTAGAGGCCCGGTGCACAAAAATTTGTGCACTGGGGGGGGCGTCCCCCAGCCCGGCCTGTGCCCTCTCACAGTCTGGGACCCCTCGGGAGATAACAACCTGCTGGCTTAGGCCTGCTCCCGGGTGGCAGAGGGCAGGCCCAATCCCTAGGAGCAGCCCCTGGTCAGGCTCAGAGCAGGGCCGATTGGGGAGTTGGGGCGCCACCCCATCATGCACAGAGCAGGGCGGATCGGGAGGTTGCAATGCCACCCTCAGTCACACTCAGGATAGACTGATTGGGGGGTTGGGGCACCGCCCCCTGTCACACTCAAGGCAGGGTCAATGGGGAGGTTGCAGCGCCACCCCCTGTCACGCACAGAGCAGGGCCGTTCAGGGGGTTGGGGCGCTGCCCCCTGTCACTCACAGAGCAGGGCCCATCAGGGGGTTGAGGAGCTCCCCGCTGTCACTCACAGAGTAGGGCCGATAGGGGAGCTGGGACACCGCCCCCTGTCACACACAGAGCAGGGCAGATCAAGGGGTTGGGGCACTGCACCCTGTCACACTCAGGGCAGGGCCAATGGGAGGTTATGGCTCTACCCTGTCACACACAGAGCAAGGCCCGTGGAGGGGGATTGGGGTGCCACCCTCTATTACCCACAGAGCAGGGCCGATCAGGGGGTTGGGGCACCACCACTGTCACACTCAGGGCAGGGCCGATGGAGAGGTTATGGTTCTACCCTGTCACACACAGAGCAGGGCCGATCAGGGGGTTGGTGCGCTGCACCCTGTCACACACAGAGCCGCAGGGCAATCGGGGGGTTGGGCAGCTCCCCCCTATCAGGCACAGAGCAGGGCTGATCAGGAGGTTTGGGCGCTGCCCCCTGTCACGCTGATCCCGGTGCCGGGAGCCTCGCTGCTCCACTGATCCCGGTGCTGGGAGGCATATTACCCTTTTACTATATAGGATAGAGGCCTGGTGCATGGGTGGGGGCTGGCTGGTTTGCCCTGAAGGGTGTCCTGGATCAGGGTGGGGGTCCCCACTGGGGTGCCTGGCCAGGCTGGCTGAGGGGCTGAGGGCTGTTTTCCCGCTGGCAGTTGACTAAAAGCTCCCAACTGCTCCTTGTTTTCTTTTTTTTGTTTTATTCTGGGCCAGCTTTAGCTCTGAGGCCTCGCTGCTGAAAACATGGATACAATGTTGCGGTCCGGGGCTGACTGAAAGCCGGTTTTGTTTAGCTTCTTATTTGCAACATAGTAATAAGGCCAGAAGGGAATGGCAAGAAATATTCAAAGTGATGAATACCAAGAACCTACAACCAAGACTACTTTATCCAGCAAAGCTATCATTCAGAAGTGAAGGCCAGATAAAGAGCTTCACAGATAAGAAAAAGCTAAAGGAGTTCATCACCACCAAACCAGTATTATATGAAATGCTGAAAGGTATCCTGTAAGAAGAGGAAGAAGAAGAAAAAGGTAAAGATACAAATTATGAACAACAAATACACATCTATCAACAAGTGAATCTAAAAATCAAGTGAATAAATAATCTGATGAACTGGTGATTGTAATAGAATCAGGGACATAGAAAGGGAATGGACTGACTATTCTTGGGGGGGGGGGGAGAAAGGGGTGTGGGGGTGAGTGAAGAGATTAGACAACAATCGTGCACCTATGGATGAGGACAGTGGGTGGGGAGTGAGGGCAGAGGGTGGGGTTGGAACTGGGTGGAGGGGAGTTATGGTGGGAAAAAAGAGTAACTAATGTAATAATCTGAACATAAAGATTTAATTAAAAAAAAAAAAAGAAGAGCTCAGAAAGAATGCCACTATGTTACTCAATAGAAACAATTTTTAAAAAGTACATTGCAGTTGAATCAGAGATAATCCAAAAATAAAGAATAGGAAGTTGGAGTTATAAAAAGATTTTAATTCTACAGCAAATATAATCCTCCCCAAATTCAAGTTTTAAATGATTCTTAAAGATGAAAATACATTATATAAAATAAATTAAAAATAAGAATCAGAGATTTTATAGCACTTAAGGTAGTACCATGATAGTCAGTAAAAAGAAGCACTTTATTTAAGGTGACATGAAGGAAATTATATATATACTAAAGGCACGTTGCACAAAGATTCACACAATAGGCCTTCTTTCCCCTGGCTGCTGGCACCGGTTTTCCTCCAGCACCCGGGACCCAGGCCTTTGGTCAGCCGCAGCAGAAAAGACAAGCCTGGAGGCTAGACTTCTCCCCTCCGGCTGCAGCAAGGCTTGGTTTCTCCTCTGTGGCCACAGCGGAGAAGCCAAGCCTCTTCAGTCTTCAGTCTTCACTCCGGCCGGGGCCTTCAGTCTTCGCTCCTCACCTGTGTATGCAAATTAATTGCCATCTTTGTTGGGTTAATATGCATGCTCATCCTGATTGGCTGGTGGGTGTAGTGGAGTGACACCAACTTGCATGTTTCTCTTTTATTAGTGTTTGTGTGTGTGTGTGTGTGTGTGTGTGTGTGTGTATGAGAGTTGGGTTTACCCAGGATATATCTACACTAATAAAAGAGAAACATGGCAATTGGCGTGCGACCGCTACCCTTTTCATTGGCTAATCAGTGAGTATATGCAAATTAACTGTCAGCCAAGATGGCGGCTGGCAGCCAGGCAGCTGGAAGCGAACATGAGGCTTGCTTGCTGCGAACTCCAACGTTCTCCACCTCACTTGCCAGCCTCTGAGCTACAACTCTAAGCAACTGTGTACTATGTTGCAAATAAGAAGATAAACTCCAGAAACCAGTGGACTGAAACCCAGCCAGAACAAAACATTGTATCCATGTTTTCAGCAGCGAGGCCTCAGAGCTAAAGCTGGCCCAGAATTTTAAAAAAAAGAAGAAAACAAGGAGCAGTTGGGAGCTTTAGTCACTCGCCACCTGGAAAACAGCCCTCAGCCCCTCAGCCAGACTGGCCAGGCACCCCAGTGGGGACCCCCACCCTGATCCAGGACAGCCTCCAGGGCAAACCAGCTGGCCCCTTCCCATGCACCAGGCCGCTATCCTATATAGTAAAAGGGTAATATGCCTCCCGGCACTGGGATCAGTGGAGCAGCGAGGCTCCCGGCACTGGGATCAGCATGACAGGGGGCAGCGCCGAAAACCCCTGATTGCCCTGCGGCTCTGTGTGTGACAGGGGGCGGGGCCACAACCTCCCTATCCGCCCTGCTCTGTTCGTGACAGGGTGCGGAACCCCAACCCACCCCCCCACGGGCCCTGCTCTGTGCCTGATAGTGGGGAGCTCCCCAATCCCCTGATCGGCCCTGCTCTGTGTGTGACAGGGTGTGGTGCCCCAACCGACCCCCCCCGCCGCACCCATGGGCCCTGCTCTGTGTGTGACAGGGTAGAGCCATAACCTCTCCATCAGCCCTGCACCGAGTGTGACAGTGGTGGCGCCCCATCCCCCTGATCGGCCCTGCTCTGTGGGTGATAGAGGGTGGCGCCCCAACCCCCCTCCACGGGCCTTGCTCTGTGTGTGACAGGGTAGAGCCATAACCTCCCCATTGGCCCTGCCCTGAGTGTGACAGGGTGCAGCGCCCCAACCCCTTGATCCGCCCAGCTCTGTGTGTGAGAGGGTGTGGTGCCCCAACTCCCCTATTGGCCCTACTCTGTGAGTGACAGGGAGGAGCTCCCCAACCCCCTGATGGGCCCTGCTCTGTGTGTGACAGGGTACGGAGCCCCAACCCCGATGGGCCCTGCTCTATGAGTGACAGGGGGCAGCGCCCCAACCCCCTGATTGGCCCTTCTCTGTGAGTGACAGGGGCAGTGCCCCAACCCCCTGATTGGCCCTGCTCTGTGCATCACAGGGGGTGGCGCCACAACCTCCCCATTGACCCTGCCTTGAGTGTGATAGGGGCCGTGCCCCAACCCCCCAATCAGCCCTGCTCTGAGCCTGACCAGGGGCTGCTCCTAGGGATTGGGCCTGCCCTCTGCCATCCAGGAGCAGGCCTAAGCCAGCAGGTCGTTATCTCCTGAGGGGTCCCAGACTGCGAGAGGGCACAGGCAGGGCTGAGGGACCTCTCCTTCCCCACCGAGTGCACAAATTTTTGTGCACCGGGCCTCTAGTATATATATATAATCCCAGCTGTTGTGGCTCAGAGGCTGAGCATTGACCTATGAACCAGGCGGTCATGGTTTGATTGCTGATCAGGGCATATGCTTGGGTTGCGGGCTCAATATCCAGTGTGGGGCATACAGGTGCAGCTGATCAATGATTCTCTCTCATCATTGATGTTTCTATCTCTCTCTCCCTCGCCTTTCCTCCCTGAAATCAATAAAAATATATATTTTAAAAAGTGATTGTTTTTTTCTTAAGATTGGTATAATGTGAATCTGTGTTCAACATAAAAACTATTGTGACTAGTAACAAGGACTTGTGGAACCAAAACTGCCTTGAATGATCTAAAGTTCATATTTTTTAGTGAGCATTTCCAATTAACAGAATGATTAAATTTACAAATTTCAAATTTAATTTAATTACTGAGTTTGTTTAGGATAAAAACTGTCTGACCAACTTTCCTGAAATTGATGTTTTACATGATAAAATGTATATTAATTTTTAAAGGTCAATCTGTGATTAAAATTCTTATTGACATAAAAAGGATCAATGATTATTTACTCCCTTTGCTACTTTTTTGTGTGCTTTATCACATTTACCACAAATAAACTTCAAAAACTTCTATGAGCAGTATTAACAGGTTCATCAAATCTGAAACAAGACAATTGAAAACATTAATGACCCAAATGGTAAAGACCATTTGAAATAAGTGGTTAATTTTTCTTTGCCAGAGAACACTTGAAAAAAAAATAGAAAACACTTTTTAGTCTATTTTTCATTATCTATAATCTTTCTTACTAGAGGCCTGGTGCATGAATTTGTGCACCAGTGGGGTCCCTCAGTCTGGCCTGCAGGATCGGGCCAAAACCGGCTCTCCGACATCCCCTGAGAGGTCCCAGATTGCAAGAGGGCACAGGCCAGGCTGAGGGACCCCACCGGTGCATAATTGGGGCCAGGAAGGGATGTGGGAGGGCTCTAGGGTGTGTTCTGCCTGTCTTGCTCAGTCTCGATCAGCCAGACCCCAGTAGCAAGCTAACCTACCAGTCAGAGCATCTGCTCCCTGGTGATCAGTGCATGTCATAGTGACTGGTCAACTGTCTTCCCCCTGGTGGTCAGTGCACTTCATAGCAACTGGTCAACTGGTTGACTATCTGCCCCCTGGTGGTCAGTGCACATCATAGCAAGTGGTTGAGCAGCCTTAGCATATCATTAGCATATTATGCTTTGGCTGGTTGAATGGATGGCCAGATGTCCTTACACTTAGCATATTAGGCTTTTATTATATAGGATGATTTGTTTATTAGAAGAGTCAGAACAAGCAATTTGGAAGCTGAAAAGGCATAAGCAAAAAATAATAAACTTTTCTCATCATATAGAAAGGTAAAATCAACTGCTAATGTTACATGTGATAACATAATTGGAGAGTAATTGGTGTTTTTAAATTATTAATAAAAACTCTAGGAGAATTAAAACAGATTATGCATTTACTTTTCAGAAAATAAGCAGGAAAAAAGGACATAATATAAATAAATTTATTAAAATAAAAGAAGGCCCTAGCCCAGTGATGGTGAACCTTTTGAGCTTGGTGTGTCAAAATTTTGAAAAACCCTAATTTAACTCTGGTGCTGTGTCACATATAGAAATATTTATAATTTTTTTTGATATTTGCAACCATAGTAAAAAAAAAGATTTATATTTTTGATATTTATTTTATATATCTAAATGCCATTTAACAAAGAAAAATAAACCAAAAATATGTATAAAATGAACAAAAACAGAAAAGCAATGTGCATTTAGGAAAAAATAATAATAAAAACAATGATAATCAGTACGAAAACTAGAAATTAGTGACTTTTTTGGTGCTGAAGTTTGTCTGCTAATTCTTCGATTGCAGGTTCACACTTGGTGCACTTCAAGTGGCAAGCGCCACTAACTTCATCTGTTAGCCGGTTTCTTTTGTTCATTTTAATATTATTTAATGCTGAGAACAAAGTCTCACAAAAATATGTTGATGAAAAAATTGTTAGCAAAGCCATCGCTAGATTTTTTATGTCGCTAAAAGTGTCAGGTATTCTGTTCCAAGCACTCAAATTTCTTGTTCGTAGTTGCACTCTTCTTCATTATTCAAATGATTTCGTTCCAGATTTTCAAGTTTCGACCTTAAGTCGACAAACACATGAGTCCAAATGCTACCTTGAAAATCTGCCAGTTGCATCTCTAAATCGTCAATTTGCATCCATTGGAAATCCTTTAATTCCAAAGTACTGTAAACAACTACATCAGGATACTTAATTATTTTAATAGTCTGTTCTAGGCTTCTAAATTGGTCGAATCTTTTGCTGAACTGTTCAAATAACGAGTTTACTATATTCTGGTACATAAGTATGGACTCCATTACACTGGTTGTAGTGGCCTTCTCGAAATACTTTTTTATCCGAGGAAAATACTTACAAGTTTTAGTTTCAATATCTCGCTTGAAAATTTTAAGTTTACTTTCAAAAGATTTGATGTATCCAAACATAACGTCAACACTTTTGCCAAAACCTTGTAATTTTAAGTTCAGTTAATTCATATGAACAGAGAGATCTGTAAAAAACATCAAATTGCTGACCCACTTATGATCATTGATCTGAAGAAAGTTTGCCAAATCCTTATTCTCAATAAATACCGTAATTTCTTCAAAGCACTCCACAAATCGCTCAAATACTTTACCTCGACTCAGCCATCTCACATTATTGAACATCAGTAGTCCACTGTAGGTTGAATCAACTTCCTGTAAAAGTGCAGAAAATTCTTGCTTGTGAAGGGGTCGAGAAGCTATAAAATTCACAATTTTTGTTGCAACTGACATTAAATCATTCAATTCTGAGAATCCCGATTTGGCACACAACACTTCCTGATGGATAATGCAATGAAAAGGTACAAGTGGATGTCTAATAGCTTCCATAAACAATTTCAGGAATCCCACATTTTTTCCCCACCATATTTGGTGCCCCATCTGTCATGACTGACACAATTTTAGAGATATCAATGTTTAGGTCACTGAATGTTTTTATAACAACCTTACATATTTCGTTTCCTGATGTACTTATTGGCACTGATTCTAACTTTATCAACTCTTCTCTCATTGTGAGACCATCAGAATATCTAGCAATAATGGCCAACCGAACTTTTGATGTGACATCAGTAGTTTCATCAAGAGAAATCGAAAAATATTTACAACTATTTTAGTTTTTTTTTAATTGATGTTGTACATTTTTGTTAAGATCTATTATTCTGTCTTTGATAGTATTTCTACTGAGTGGTAACTCAGAAATTCTTTTAATAATATCATCTTTATTTTTCATATCGTGAAATAGAGCTGGTGCACACCTTAGAAATGTTTCCTTAATAAATTCTCCGTCACTGAGGGCTTTTCCATGCTGAGCTATGGAGTGAGCAATACAGTAACTTGCTGATGTTAAATTTGTAGAGCCTCTTACAAATTTAATGATGGAATTTGATTGACTTTTATAGAGGTGTAGCTGCCTAGAAATGTATTCCTTCCTTTCATCAATACTTTTTTTCCAAGAGCTGACAATGATTAGTTTCAAAATGTCTCTTTACATTCCATGTTCTGCTTACTACCGTTTCATTACACAGTATGCGCAATGATCTGTTGTTTCTGTCGACAATCCCGTACATCTCGGTCCATATGTCTTGAAAGGGTCAGTTACTGCTACTTCCACTTCCTTTATCATTCAATTTTGCTTTTTTAATTTTTTTGATTCTCCATCACAAGGCTGCAAAAATAAATAAATATAAATCATGGCATTTTTTATAAAAGGTTGATAGGTTTCTTACCTATTAACTTTTTGCAGTGTTGTTGCACTGACTCCTGGTGCAAAACAATTCAAAGATAGTATATATAACCAACAAATATATGGTGCTGTAATCAATTATCCAACATGCAGAATGTCTCGTCGAGCACTGTTGCACTGTATATCTTTTTCTTCTAACCCACCCACTCCTGTCTCCTAAGGAACATGGCGATCAAGTGCATCCATTTGCTGAATGCACCCGAACGCACAGGAAGCTTACCCGAGGCACATGTTGACAATAGTGAGGCCATTTCCAGAATTGGGCATTTTGTCACTCGAGTAAAAATGAAATGTCATGAGTAAAGATTAATCTCTTTATAGTGTAATTCTTAACCTTTTTATATTAATGTCAATATTGGAACAATGTATCTTGGATGTTTTCACTATGTATCTTTGCTATGCAACATCGATGTACATGTTTACATCCGGTTTTAGAATTGTATTCTTGATCATGAGTAACGTGAGTAATAATATTACTCAAGTGATGCCCAACTTTGGCAGTTGCAAGAGACAAATATTTGAATTATGCAATTTTTGTCTCTGTCGATGTGTGTCACCCACAATGAGTTCATGTGTCACCTCTGACATGCGTGTCATAGGTTCACCATCACTGCCCTAGCCAGTATTATCCAGTGGTTGGAGGACTGGCCCATGCACTGAAGGGTTGCAGGTTCAATCCCTATTTGGGGCTCTTGCGAGGGGCAACCGATCAATGTATCTCTCTCACATACATGTTTCTTTCTCTCTCTGTCTCACCCTCCTCCCTCCCTCCCAATCTAAGTAGTCATTAGGAAGATGTCATTGGGTGGAAATCCTATATAATAAAGAGGTAATATGCAAATTTACCATCACTCCAACACACAAGATGGCTGCCCCATGTTGTCAAAGAGGGCCACCACAAGATGGCCAGCAGGGGAGGGCTGTTGTGGGCAATCAGGCCAGCAGGGGAGGGCAGTTGGGTGGAACCAGGCCTGCAAGGGAGGGCAGTTGGGGGGGACCAGGCTTGCAGGGGAGAACAGTTGGGGGGGACCAGGCCTGCAGGGGAGGGCAGTTAGGGACAATTGGGCTGGCAATGGAGGGCAGTTAGAGGTGACCAGGCTGGAAAGGGAGGGCAGTTAGGGGTGACCAGGCCAGCAAGGGAGGGTAATTAGGGGAAATCAGGTCGGCAGGGGAGCAGTTAGACGTTGATCAGGCTGGCAGGGGAGTGGTTAGGGGGTGATCAGGCTGGTATGCAGAAGCAGTTAGGGGGAATCAGGCAGGCAGGCAGGCGAGTGGTTTGGAGCCAGCAGTCCTGGATTGTGAGAGGGAAGTCCAACTGCCCGTTTAGGCCCGATCCCACCAGGATCAGGCCTAAATGGACAGTCGGACATCTCTCAAGGGGTCCCAGATTGGAGAGGGTGCAGGCTGGGCTGAGGGACACACACCCTTCGTGCACGAATTTCATGCACCTGGCTTCTAGTTAATAAAATAAAGAGAAAGAAAGGAAGAAAGAAGAAAGAAAGAAAGAAAGAAAGAAAGAAAGAAAGAAAGAAAGAAAGAAAGATGCCTAGAACATTTTAAAAAAGAATAAATCCAACACTTTAATATTACAGTGAAGCACACTAAAATAAGTCATTCACAATTTTTAAATTTAGGTAAATTTTGATTGATTGATTTTTATTTCTTTTTTAAAAATATTTATTTTTGAAAATATTACATATGTTCCCATTCCTACCTATGTTCATAGCAGCACAATTTACAATAGGTAAGATTTGGAAACAGCCTAAGTGTCCATCAGCAGATGAGTGGATTAAAAAACTGTGGTACATCTATACAATAAAATACTATGCAGTTGTAAAAAAGAAAGAACTCTTACCATTTGCAACAGCATGGACAGACCTGGGCAGCATTATACTAAGCGACATAAGCCAGTCAGAGAAAGATATGTATCACATGATCTCACTCATATGTGATTTTTTATTTCTTGTTGACAGTATTATAGATGTCCTCATTTTCTTTCCCTTTGCCCCCCTCTACCCAACCCTAGCCCCACAAACCCATTCTCTTTCATAATGGCTGCACCAGTCCACATTCTTACCACCAGTGTACCAGAGCTCCCACTTCCCTACATACTCACCAGCACCTATCACTTGTTGATTCTGACAAGTGCAAGCCTATACCTCATTGTGGTTCTAATTCGCATCTCTCTAATGATTAGTGATTTTGAGCATTTTTAATATGTCTGTATGTCCACTTTGGAGAAGTAACTATTTAGGTACTTTGCCTATTATTTTTAAAATTTATCTTTATTGTTGAATGTATTACAGAGGCCCTCCATTTTTTCCCATTGACTCCCTTCACCCTGCACCCGCTCCTCCCAGGACTTCACCACTGTCTGTGTCCATGGGCTACACATATGCATATAAGTTTTCCAGTTAAACACTCCCCATCCAGCCCACCCACCCCACCTTCCTTCTGAAATCCGTCAGTCTGTTCCATGTTTCTGTGTTTCTGAATCTATTTTGTTTATTAGATTCCACATATGAGTGTTATCATCTGATACTTATCTTTCTCTGACTGGCTTATTTTGCTTAGCATGATAATCTCCAGGTCCATCCATGCTGTGGCAAAGGGTAAGATATCCTTTGTTTTATAGCCACATATAATTCCATTGTGTAAATTTACCACAGCTTTTTTATCCACTCATCGACTGATGAGTACTTAAGCTGTTTACAGATCTTAGCTATTGTAAATAATGTTGCTATGAACGTGGGGTGCATATGTTATTTCTTGATTGGTGTTTCAGGATAGTTAGGATCTATTCCCAGGAGTGGGATCACTGGGTCAAACAGCAGTTCCATTTTAATTTTGGGGGGAAACTCCATACTGTTTTCCAAAATGGCTGCACCAGTCTGCATTCCCATCAGCAGTGTAGTGGGGTTCCCTTTCTTCACATCCCCACCATCGTTTGCTTATTGATTTATTGATGGTAGCCATTCTGGAAGGTGGTAGGTGGCACTTTATCCTAGTTTTAATCTGCATCTCTCTAATTATTAGTAATGGTGAGCATTTCTTTCATATGTTTATTGGCTATCTGAATGTCCTGTTTAAGGAAGTGTCTAGTTAGGTTCTTTGCCCACTTTTTAACTGGATTCTTTAAAGTAGCAGAATATCCATTCTTCTCAAGTGTACATGGGACATTTTCAAAGATAGACCACATGTTAGGATACAAAATAAGTCTTAACAAATTCAAGAAGATTAAAATTTTACCAAGCATCTTCTTGGATCACAATGACATGGGACTAGAATTCAACTACAATAAAAAATCTCAAAAACATTCAAACACATGTTATTAAACAATGAATGGGTTACTAATGAGATTAAAGAAGAAATAACAAACTTCCTGGAAACAAATGAAAATAAACACACAACCCCAAATCTATGGGACACGGCGAAAGCAGTTCTAAGAGGGAAGTACAAACAACTCATTTACAATTTTAAAATTTTATTTTAAATATATATTTATATCATAAGTGTTTATGAAGTTCCTAGAACATAATACTTTTCTGTTCCTTACAAATATATACAGGTTTTGAGAAGGTTATTAGCATAGTTCAACAAGAGATAAAAAATTACAACATATGGGTTATTACATTCAAATGAAACTCAAATTATTTCATTATGATTTTACTTGTGTTATACAGTGATTCAACCAGTTTTCTTATTTTGTAGTTGGATTAATAATCAAATATTTATTCAATTTTTAACAACTGTCATTTGAAATCATAATGAATAAACTAAATTTCATGTGCAGACATTCAATAAGACAGAGAAAAATTTCTGTCTCATCAATGAGTGCAGAATTCCCTTTGCAGGTAAAAATAAAAATAAGATATGATACAAAGGAATGATATTAACTTATAAATCGTGATGGGAGTTCTAGATATTGGATATATTTTCAATGTCTATAAAGAAAGAGTCTGTTTTTAATTTATAAGAAGCTACATCTTGAAAATAGGTTTTAATAAGGATGGGATGTGACACTCTGCACTTAGTTTTACATTTCTTTTTTTATTTATTTATTTTTTATTGCTAAAAGTATTACAAAGGGTATTACATATGTGTTCTTTTTCTTTCCCCCGCCCCCCAGACCTTGACAATTCGAAGGCCTCCCTTACCCCCCAGTGTCTTATGTCCATTGGTTATGCTTATATGCATGCATACAAGTCCTCTTACCACCCTCCCTCCTGCCCCCCAACCCTCCCTGGCCTTCCCGCTGCAGTTTGACAATCAGTTTGAGGAAGCTCTGCCTCTGTATCTATCATTCTTCAAAAGTTTGCAGTGGTCTTTATTATCCATGAATGAGTGAGATCATGTGGTATTTTTCCTTCATTGACTGGCTTATTTCATTAGCATAATGCTCTCCAGTTCCATCCATGCTGTTGCAAATGGTAAGAGTTCCTTCTTTTTTACAGCAGCATAGTATTCCATCATGTACATGTACCACTGTTTTCTAATCCATTCATCTGCTGATGGGCACTTAGGCTGTTTCCAGATGTTAGCTACAGTGAATTGTGCTGCTATGAACATATGAGTGCATATATCCTTTCCGATTGGTGTTTCTGGTTTCTTGGGATATATTCCTAGAAGTGGGATCGCAGGGTCAAATGGGAGTTCCATTTCCAGTTTTTTGAGGAAACTCCATACTGTCTTCCATAGTGGCTGCACCAGTCTGCATTCCCACCAGCAGTGCACAAGTGTTCCTTTTTCTACACATCCTCTCCAGCACTTGTCGTTTGTTGATTTGTTGATGATAGCCAGTCTGACAGCTGTGAGATGGTACCTCATTGTTGTTTTGATTTGCATCTCTGGGATGATTAGTGACTTTGAGCATGTTTTCATATGTCTCTTGGCTTTTTGA
Organism: Myotis yumanensis; assembly: GCF_028538775.1. NCBI lineage: Eukaryota > Metazoa > Chordata > Mammalia > Chiroptera > Vespertilionidae > Myotis > Myotis yumanensis. Next base: position 107,996,456 of record NW_027223753.1, on the reverse strand, counting down.
ATGTCCTCTTTTGAAAGGTGTCTATTTAGATCCTTTGCCCATTTTTTGATTGGATTGTTTATCTTCTTTTTGTTAAGTTGTATGAATTCCCTATAAATTTTGGAGATTAGGCCCTTATCAGATATGACGTTGGCAAATATGTTTTCCCACGCAGTGGGTTTTCTTGTTGTTTTGTTGATGGTTTCTTTTGCTGTGCAGAAGCTTTTTATTTTGATGTAGTCCCATTTGTTCATTTTCTCTTTAGTTTCAACTGCTCTAGGAGCTGTATCAGTGAAGAAATTGCTTCGGCATATGTTTGAGATTTTGTTGCCCTTGGATTCTTCTAGAATTTTTATGGTTTCCTGTCGTACATTTAAGTCCTTTATCCATTTTGAGTTTATTTTTGTGTATGGTGTAAGTTGGTGGTCTAGTTTCATTTTCTTGCATATATCAGTCCAATTTTCCCAAAACCATTTATTGAAGAGACTATCTTGGCTCCATTGTATGTTCTTGCCTCCTTTGTCAAATATTAATTGAGCATATTGGTTCAGGCCGATTTCTGGGGTCTCTATTCTATTCCATTGGTCTATATGTCTGTTCTTGTGCCAGTACCAGGCAGTTTTGAGAACAGTGGCTTTGTAATACAGCTTAATATCTGGTATTGAGATCCCACCTACTTTGCTCTTTCTCAGGATTGCTGCAGCTATTCGGGGTCTTTTTTTATTCCAGATGAATTTTTGGAGAGTTCGTTCTAGATCTGTGAAGTATGCCGTTGGTATTTTAATGGGAAGTGCGTTGAATTTATAGATTGCTTTGGGTAGTATGGACATTTTAATGATGTTGATTCTACCAATCCATGAACATGGTATGTTCTTCCTTCTCTTTACGTCTTCCTCTATCTCTTTTTTCAACGTCCTGTAGTTATCTGAGTAGAGGTCTTTTACCTCTTTAGTTAAGTTTATTCCTAGGTAGCTTAATTTTTTTGGTGCGATGGTAAATGGGAGTGTTTTTATAATCTCTCTTTCTGAAAGTTCACTATTGGTGTATAAAAATGCCTCAGATTTCTTGGGGTTAATTTTGTATCCTGCTACATTGCCAAATTCATGTATTATGTCTAGTAGTTTTTTGATGGAGTCTCTAGGGTTTTGTATGTATAATATCATGTCGTCTGCAAATACGGACAGTTTTACTTCCTCTTTTCCAATTTGGATGCCTTTTATTTCTTCTTCTTGTCTAATTGCAATGGCTAATACTTCCAGGACTATGTTGAACAGGAGTGGTGAGAGTGGGCATCCCTGTCTTGTTCCTGTTCTTAGGGGAAATGGTGTTAGTTTTTGTCCATTGAGTATGATGTTGGCTGTGGGCCTCTCATATATGGCTTTTATTATGTTGAGGTATGATCCTTCTACTCCCACCATGCTGAGAGTTTTTATCAAAAATGGGTGTTGGATTTTGTCAAATGCTTTTTCTGCATCGATTGATATGACCATGTGGTTTTTTTTCTTTCAATTTTTTTATGTGATGTATCACGTTTACTGATTTGCGTATATTGTACTATCCTTGCATCCCTGGGATAAATCCTACTTGGTCATGGTGTATGATCTTTCTGATGTAGTGCTGGATCTGATTTGCTAAGATTTTGTTGAGGATTTTGGCATCTATGTTCATGAGGGATATTGGCCTATAATTCTCTTTACTTGTGTTGTCTTTACCTGGTTTTGGTATTAGGGTGATGCTGGCCTCATAGAATGAGCTTGGAAGTGTTTCTTCCTCTTGAATTTTTTAGTAGTCTGAGGAGGGTAGGTTTTAGTTCTTCCTTGAATGTTTGGTAAAACTCCCCTGAGAAGCTGTCTGGTCCTGGGCAGCTTTTTGATGACTGCTTCAATTTCTTCCATAGTTATTGGCCTATTGAGATTTTTAGATTCTTCCTGATTGAGTTTTGGAATGTTGTTTTTTTCTAGGAATTTGTCCATTTCCTCCAGGTTGTCTAGTTTGTTGGAGTAGAGTTGTCCCTAGTATTTTTTAACAATCATTTGTATTTCTGTGGGGTCTGTTGTTATTTTGCCTCTATCGTTTCTGATTTGGTTTATTTGTGTCCTCTCTCTTTGCTTCCTGGTGAGCCTGGCTAGAGGTTTGCCAATCTTGTTTATCCTTTCAAAGAACCAGCTCTTGGTTTCATTGATTTTCTGTATTGTTTTTTGTCTCTATGTCATTTATTTCTGCTCTAATCTTTATTATTTCCTTCCTTCTGCTCACTCTGGGCTTTTCTTGTTGCTCTCTTTCTAATTCTTTGAGTTGTAGAGTTAGATGATTTACTACCATCTTTTCTTATTTTTTGAGATAGGCCTGTAGAGCTATAAACTTCGCTCTCTGGACTGCTTTCATTGTGTCCCAGAGGTTTTGGATTGTTGTGTTTTCATTGTCATTAGTGTCCAGGATGCTTTTGATTTCTTCTTTGATCTCATTGGTAACCCAATCAATATTTAATAACATGCTATTCAGCTTCCAAGTGTTTGAGTATTTAGGGTTGTTTTTATTATAGTTTATTTCTAATATTATGCCATCATGGTCTGAGAAGATGCTTTTTATGATTTCAATCTTGAATTTGTGGAGAATTTGCTTGTGACCCAATATGTGGTTTTGTTTTTTTTTTGAATATGTACCATGAGCACCTGAGTGGAATGTATATTCCATGGCATTGCGGGGAAGTGTTCTGAAGATATCAATTAAGTCCATCTGATCTAGTGAGTCATTTAGGATTGCTGTTTCTTTGCTGATTGTTTGTCTAGAGGATTTATCCAGTGATGTCAGTGGTGTATTAAAGTCCCCTACTATGATTTTATTGTTGTTGATCTCTCCTTTGATATCTTCCAGGAGTTTTTTAATGTATTTGGGTGCTCCTGCATTGGGTGCATATATGTTTACCAGGGTTATATCTTCTTGTTGTATTGATCCCTTTAGTATTATGAAGTGCCCTTCCTTATCTCTTGTTATGGCCTTCACTTTGAGGTCTATTTTGTCTGATATAAGTATTGCTACCCCAGCTTTCTTTTCCTTTCCATTTGCCTGAAAGATATTTTTCCATCCCTTCACTTTCAGTCTGAGTGAGTCCCTTCTTCTGAGGTGGGTCTCTTGTAGACAGCAAATGTATGGGCCATGATTTTTTATCCATTCAGCCACTTGGTGTCTTTTGGTTGGAGCATTTAATCCATTTACATTTAAAGTTATTATTGAAAGGTACTTGTTTGTAGCCATTCCTTTTTTTGTGTGGCTGTTTTCGTCCTGAGCTTTATATTTCTTTTTACACCAGTCCTTTTAGCATTTCTTGCATTGCTGGTTTGGTGGTGATAAACTTTCTTAGCCTTTTTTGTCTGTGAATCTTCTTATTTCCCCTTCAATTTTGAATGATAGCCTTGCTGGATAGAGTATTCTTGGATTCAGTCCTTTGCTTTGCATCACTTTTTAAATTTCCGTCCATTGTTTTCTGGCCTGATGTGTTTCTGTTGAGAAATCATTTGATAATCTAATGGGAGATCACTTGTATGTAACTTTCCGTCTCTCTCTTGCAGCCTTTAAGAGTCTCTCTTTGTCCTGAACATTTGCCATGGTAATTATGATGTGTCTTGGTGTGGGTCTTTTTGGGTTCACCTTGTTTGGGATTCTCTGGGCTTGTATGACTTTTTTCTTCTGCACCTCAGGGAAGTTTTCTGATATTATTTCTTCCAATAGGTTTTGTAATCCTTTTTCCTCTTTCTGTTGTTCTGTCACCCCTATTATTCGTATGTTGTTTCGTTTCATGTTGTCCCAAAACTCCCTTAGTCTCTCCTCCTGTCTTTATATTTTTTTCTCCAATTGAAGTACAATTTGGGCGTGTTTTGCTTCCTTGTCTTCTAATTCATTAATTCGGTCCTCCACTTCTCCTAGTCTACTCTTGATACTTTCAATGGTGTTTTTTATTGAAGCTATTTCACTCTTCATTTCTTCCTGGGTCTTACATAAGTTATTGATTTTTTCATCTGTTTCTTCTTGCTTCTTGCATAAGTTGTTGAATTTTTCCTACATCCGGTTCATACTCTCTAGGACCCTTATTCTGAATTCTTTTTCTGTCATGTTGCATGCCTCTGTATCGCTTAGCTGCTTTTCTGGCGAGCCCACCTTTTCTTTCCTTTGGGGGTTTCTTTGTCTACCCATGTTTTATCTCACCGACATATCTAGTTTTGAGTCGTTCAGTGGCTGCTCCCTGGGTTGCAGTGGCTGCTCCCTTGGGTGGCAGTGGCTCCTCGGGCTGTGGTTGCTCCTTGGGCGGTTGTGGTTGCATCTGCTCCTCTGTTGGTAGCAGGTCCTCTGGTGGGTGCTGTTCACAGCTATGGTGGCTCTTCTGGCTGGTGGAGGGCGGCTTCACACACAGCAATTGTTCCCCAGACAGAGCGTGTGGTGATCAGGAGGCTGCTGTTGCTTGGATCTGTTGCGTTGATTTAAAGGCACAAAATACAACACAACAAGGCACAACATACCAGGCACTGAACACGAATGTATTTACGATATTAATAACCCCAAATAAAGGTGACCACCCGAGCTAAGAGAGTTAGGAGATAAGGAAAAAAGAAGAGAAAAATATAGAAGAGAAAAAAGAAAGAAAAAAAAGGAGTGCAAAAATGAAATTGGAAAAAGGGAGGAGGAGAAAGAAGATAAAAAAGTAAGAGAAAAGAGAATGAAATAGAAGAGGGGAAGAGACTATTTATATGAGGAGCAAACTCTGATAGAACTGCCACTAATCCCAGCAAATTCCAGCAACAGATCCCTGGAGATGAATACAAACTACAAACAACCAATAATATCAAGCGACGTAAGGGAAAACAGAAGCACAAAAATAACCGGGGGAGTGGGACAAAAAATAAAAAGAATAAGCATGATAACCTCACAAATAATCCTAAAAAAAAAAAACCCAATATATTCAACAATCAAGCAAACAACAATGAAACAATAGAGAGAAAAGAATTGGAAAAAATGGATAGTGAAGAAATATAAGGGAGAGGTGAATATGGATTTAGAGCAGGGGATTGGAAATAGGATATATAAGTAGGGTGAAATTTTGACAGGGGGTAAAAAGAATAGGGAAAATCTAAAGCTGGAGCAGGGTAAGAGAAACAGGACAACAAAAGGGAAAAAGTGGGGAAGAGGGTTTTAGCACAGAGGCAAAATTGAGGTAGAGAAAAATGTTGCTAAAGGAACGATGAAAATAGAATGGAGAACATTAGTCCCAAAATAAAATAAGAGAAAATAAATGACACTTTAAAAAATGGTAAAATGGTAGCAGTAATAATACTGGTTAAAAATAAAAATGTAATAATTAAAAGGGTAAAATCAGGTGATGAAAAAAAGAAAAAAAATGGTTTCTTGGTTAAAAAGTGAAAAAATAATTAAAAATAAAAATGTGCAGTAATGAAGGTGCTTCAGATCTTCTACTCTTCTTTTTGGCACACCAGGTATTCAGGAGAATGTTGAATTTCCCTCCAATACACGGTTCCTCCTTGTTGTAAGCCACAGTCCTGATTTAAGGCAGGCCGTATTGGTTCCCCAGTCTGCCTTTATCTGTATTTATAGAAGAGTCTGTTCGTGGCTCTACCTCTGGGTGGCAGTGTGTCTGGATTGACTTCCGAGGCTATAAGTCCTCTCTGACCAGGAGTTCTCTATTGTACCTGAACCAGCTCTGCCCAGAGCTGGTTCCCCAGATGCCACTCCCAGCTCTGTTTCCCAGGCTCCCCAAAAACAACCTTCCCCTACAGGCTCTGCAAGTGACCCCAACTGGGTAATACCATGCACTGGGTTCAACAATCAAACGCACAGATTTAAGAGGAAGTATGTAAACAAGAACCTGGGAAGCTGTGCGAACTCGCGGGGCTCCACCTTCCAGATCTGCAGGGAGTCTCTGCATGCGCTCTGGCCCCTGGCACCAAGTAGCCGACGGGCTGGCAAAATCTGAGGCTACCCCTTTGCATCCAGTCCAACTATGGGCTTATTTATAGCGTTTCCTTCTGCCAGCAGCCCTGCAGGAGCCCTTCCCCACTTGCGGGTCACGCTGGCCCCAACAGCCACAGACTTTGTGGGGCGCAGATTTCCCTCCGCGCGTGCGTTTCTCTCTCCAACCTGAATTGCCAACCGCACCTTTGGGGGAAGTCTAACCTTTCCGTGGGGAGAAGCAGGGCTCGTGTGAGTTCATGTAGTGGTGCTGCTTGAGAGCCGTTGCCTCTGGGTTAGTAGCTGGTCTCTGGATGCCGGTAACAGCCACTCAAGATGGTGCGGTCTCGTGGCTGAGCAGGCGCCCTGGGGGAGGTTTCAGCCTCAATCTCTAACCGTCCACTTTTTCTAGGAGTTCTCTGTCTTTCCTGGCTGCAGACTGTCTCTCAGCTGAATCTCCTCTGCTTATTCGGGCTGTATGTTACCCGTTTCAGCTGCTTGTCCTTATCTTCTCTGGGACAAAGCACCAACACGTCCGTCTAAACCTCCGCCATTTTTCCCAATCTCATAAAACGTTTTTCATAAAGACAAAAAGCAAGTGCAATAGCACATTTTAATGACATAGCAGTAAATTTATATCAGTGCTCCCAGCTTTATTCAGGGCACTGAGTGGCATGCTTTAATTCCATACAAAAGTACTGGGATAATCTTTTCTTTCTTACTTACCTGTATTATAAAAGGTCTTGGAAGTCTTAGCCATTAACATTTTCTGCTTTCTCAAGGAAAAGATAATTTACCTATTTAAAGATATTAGGCTCTGCGTATTGTTTTTCTCCATTTGGGATCCTTGATTCCCCCTCTGAACACTTGAGTGCTTGCAGTAAGGGCACAATGGCACTCATTAATAGTGATGCATCACATCGTAATGCTGTTCCATTCGCAGATTCACCAGCTAGAGCCCCAGCTATGCAGAGGCCACTCCTCTCCACACCCACATCTGCTCCCCTTCTCCCCAGAGCACCTTACAATACTGTAAGAATAATCACCTATTCGCCTCTGATCTTTTGCTCACCTCTTCTTTCAATAACCAGCAGGTGAGCTAAGAGCTGGGATCAATTTCATACCATGCCAGGCTGAATTAGTGTTGAGCTGTTGTTGGCAGAGTTTTCTTTTGTAAAAGGTATTAGTCCAGGAATGAAACAGAAGTAAAATACTGCAGGGTCTTCCTATTCTTTCTTTTTAAACCCATTCAACTTCCTTTTGCTCCAGATTATTTGTGATACCTGTCACCATGAGCTCATCACCAGAAACAACCCCTTCAGTCTGAAAAATCAGGTCTCCAACTCCCAGTCCTCTGGGAAGCATACCAGGTATCACTGAGGTTTTTTTTTAGGCATTGCCAACCTGCTTTAATGTGTTTGTCTTTCTTGCTTTTAATAGTAGAAATTGGGTATAAAGCTCAATGTTTATACTGACTTCATCATTACCTTTCAGAGGAAGTGGAGAGTCAGTTAACTAACACATAAGGGGACCAGGAATGTTTTGGGGGACAAGATATAATATTAATTACTGGCATGTACTTCCAGTTCCCTTTACAATACCCATATCTGGCTCCTGACAAGCACACTCACCAGAGCATGGAGGAACTCTCAGCATTTTACAAGCAGGAATTCGGCTGAAATTACCATATTCATAATCAGAAAGCCTTTCAGCAGCAGAGGGCCTTATTGTGTGTAGTGTCCTGGATGTGGCTGGCCAGCTGTGGGTTACCTGCCCCGCAGGTGCTGTCCAGGCACGGCCATATAGCCCCAGTGAGCAGAAACCAAGTTCCTTCTGCATTCAGGACAGCCCGGATCTGACACTGTTTGAGGTGTGCGAGGTGGGGCAGCATCAATGAAGATATTGGTCCCTCATAGACTATCAGCTCTCTCTAGGCAGCTCGATCCAACAACACATTTTATAACTTTAATTTTAAAAGGCACTAGTGAGGTCAAAAAGAGAAAAAGAAATACTGGTAAAACAGGTAACAATGCGAAGCTACAGAACAGAGACTAATTTTACTCTGAAATACAGAGGCAAAGCTTTAAATCACTGAAAAGCTTGCTATACTCTCTCTCTCTCTCTCTCTCTCTCTCTCTCTCTCTCTCTCTCTCCTCTCTCATTTATTTTCTGTTTAAATTTGGCTAAAATATCCATGGCAGCCAGAGAAGTGTGATCAGAGCACACAGGTTCTCTGGTTAGCTGCTTCTAAATCCTCACGCCCCTGGAGAAACCTCTCTGCATGCATTCTGAAAATGGCAAGACATACATATTGTATGTTCAGATAATATAGCAGTAAAACCAAGATTCAAGGGTTGTTAATCTCAAACATATTATGGGATTGCAGAGCAACTAAGGTACTGTGTGTCTTCATTTTAATTACCAGGCTTGGCAGAGGAATCCAATTATGTTTCTGTGTCCCCAACATAACCCTTTCTGTCTTTGTTTGCTGCTCCTCTATTCTGACAACCATGAGGAACAGAGCCTTTTACTCTTTTCCAGGACCATAGAGTGCATATCTGTTTTCATGCTTTGATCACCTTTGTTTGTTTGTTTGTTGGGTTTTGTGTTGTAGTATGCAAGTCTCTTGCTCTAATTTATGAGATCTTTTTAGAGATTTTATTCTCATTGAGAGAGCTTCTCATCTTCCTTTTGCAAGCATGAAATATTTCACATATAGAATTTTTTTTCTTTTCTCATTCCCCAGTGAAATTGAGGCAATGAGGATGACTGGCTTTCCATATGTGCAAGACCATTGTTTGAATTGATGATTACAGGCATAGGTTGCACAAATTAGTCTAACTCAGCTTCTGACCTGAATGGAAATTTCAGGTTAGGGGGTTAACTTTCATTCCACATGAATTGCAAAGAAATGGTCCTTAGAATTTCTGCTTCTAAATATATTTTCACACCCTTGTATCACAGAACTGAGCGAAAATAAAACATTTTAATTTAATTATCACTCTCATTGATAGCTTGTCTGAAACATTCTCTGCATAAATGATGGACAACACTTTTATAATAAACATCAAAGTAATCATCAAGGTCTTTCCAGTCTATCCTCCCTTATCCTGGAAACCACTTTTTCATTTCTATTCCTCACAGCCACTATGACTTTAGTCCTCTCTGTTCTTCCCTAGATATTTTAATAATTTCCTGACTAGTCTTTCTGCTTTCAATCTGTTCTTGCTTTCTCCCTCATTTCTATTTATCCTCCCCAAAACAGGCATGTCCATATCATTTTCCTGCTCAAAATTTTACAAGGTTTCTTTTTGCCTATAAACCACCATGCATTCTCCCTGTCTGACATTCTGAACCTTCTCTAACATGGCACAACCTAACCTTTCTACCTACACTCTGCCTCCTCCTATTCATCACCACCATCAAACTGCACAATTGACTACCTGTATACACATCATATTTTTCTAACACAGCATTTTTATTTTTCCCTACCCTATTTCTAGGCAAGAAATAGGTCTTACTTTCATGTTCTTATATTCAAATTTCATCTTTTGCAACTAAGTACAATTTTTTCTCTTGTCCCAATAAAATTCAAAGTTTGTATTATAATACTTGTTCTATAGAAAAGTATTTTATACTTGTACTATCTTCATTATGTTCATAATAATCTCCTCTAATGTACTGTAAACTCCTGGATCATAAAGGTTATGCTTTACACATTTTTGTGTATCCACAATTGACTTAGTAGTCTGGCATTCATATATGTGCTCATTCATTCATTCAACAAATATTTGTTGAGTTCCAAATCAACATCAGGTGATATACTAAATGCTAGGGATGTAGCAACACATTGTACATAAAACTCCCTATGCTTGTGAAATGTATATTCTATTGAAGGAAAATAGATAATAAACAAAGGGAATTCATAAATTTGTAGAGCTAGAGAGGGAAAAAAAAGCTGTGAGAGAGGTAAAAAAAATAAGGTGGGGGATGCCACTGTAGATAGGGAAAGTGGCATTTAAGAAAATACAAAAGCTGAAGATAACCTTAGAAAAGAGCATGGGACATCAAAAAGGAGGGCATTGAAGGTTGATGGGTAGCAAGTGCATAAGCTTTGTGAGGGGTTGCTGAAGGTGACAAAGAAAGGGGGAGAGTAGCAGGGGATGAGGAGAAATTATAGGGAGGGTGGGGTTGGACCGTGCTGAGCAGTACTGTGCAGTTAATTATAAAGATATGGTTTTAATCTGAAAATCATGGCAGATTATGTCAGGTTTGAGCAGGAAAATAAAATTATGTGAATTGTATTTTAAAATATCACATAATTTTTTGAACTTAAAATTAATTGAAGCAGGCCAAGGTTGGAAGCAGAAAGAGTAGTAACAATATTATGAAGACTTGGAGCTGAGTAAGTGAGTATGGTACATTTTGGATGTAACTGGGTAGCATCCTTGTTAAACTCTCTTTCTAGACAATAGGATGAAGACAGAAGAACAGCTAAATATACACTCTATAGCCCTGGAAGAGAGTAACAGGTTCTGTTCCTCGTGGTTGTCTATTATAATGTTGTCCTGAATGACAAAGCTAACCATTATACAGTGGTCAACTAAAAAATGAGATGAAGAAGAAGGAGGGTGAGGAGGAACAGAAGGTATAAGATGGAAAGGAGGAAAGAAGGGGTAGAAAAATAAAAAGAACCTCTCTAACTCTTATTGCGCCGACCCACAGTGTCCTCTACCTAAGCCTTGATATAGTTGATAGTAGAAAACAGGTCATGGGAAATTGTTATAGCCTCTTTAATGAATTATTTTCTACAGATTTTTTTCTCTCCAGTATTTATGCTTCCTTAAAAAAAAGCTAGTTATTTTAACTTTATTCTTAAAATTCAGCTATTTTGTTTAGTCTTTGGATATAGAAATTTTCTTTCTTTGGTTGCTCATCAATTCTGTCATATGTTGTACAATAAAAATACAAGACATCATTCTATTCATGTAAGACAAAGACCTGTAAGCAGATCACAATGCAGTTGGGAAGACACATTATTACTAAATAGGGTAATGACTTAATACAAGTGACTGAAAGAAGAAAGAAAAAAATAATAAGCAGTATATAATCAACAAGAGTGACTCATAATCAGAAAAAAAAACATACTATTAATTCTGAACAAGGCCCATCTATTCTGTATTGATGTATTAGAAAAGACATTAATAATTGAGATAAGCAGAAATGAAAATAGGGAAAATACAAGATATAGAGAATGAATAAATATGTTCTTGGAGGTGTGTTTGGGCAATAGATGACCTAGAATTGATCAAATAGGTTGGGATGGAATAAAAATAAGACTGTAAAGAGGCTTAAGCTCTAATAAAAGGGGGCTTAAATAAACAAGTGAAGAAAGCTGAAATTTAGTTATTGGACAATGAAATAGCTGCTAAAAGATTTTTAGGAAATATAAGAGGGAAAGAACATTTTTAAATTATAAAAACTTCAATTTATTTATTTATTTATTTTAAATATATTTTATTGATTTTTTACAGAGAGGAAGGGAGAGAGATAGAGTTAGAAACATCGATGAGAGAGAAGCACCGATCAGCTGCCTTCTGCACATCTCCCACTGGGGATGTGCCCACAACCCAGGTATATGCCCTTGACTGGAATCGAACCTGGGACCCTTCAGTCTGCAGGCCAACGCTCTATCCACTGAGCCAAACCGGTTTTGGCTAAAAACTTCATTTTATAAGGATCAACCAGGAAACCATGTGCAAAAGATTCATTGGAGAAGAAGAGTTTTGAGACCCACAGAATTTAAATATTGACAGTTTTTGAGACATCACTAAAAGCCCATCCATATATGCATATAGGTCTCCCATCTTAAATAATATTCCCACACTTATTTTCAAACTTTATACTGGTATTCCACTGCAAAAATCTATAATAATAAAAGTGTAATATGCTAATTAGGCCGGACAACTGAACTACCTTCTGGACGAAGCTGCCATGGTGGGGGCCGAGGCAGAGGCGGTTAGGAGCAATCAGGCAGGCAGAGTGCTTAGGGGCAATCAGGTAGGCAGATGAGCAGTTAGGGGCAATCAGGCAGGCAGGCAAATGGTTAGGAGTGATCACGCAGGCAGTCAGAGTGCTTAGAGACAATCAGGCAGGCAGAGGCAGTTAGGGCCAATCAAGCAGGCAGACGAGCGATTAGGGGTGATCAGGCAGGCAGGCAGAGTGGTTAGGGGTGATTAGGCAGGCAGGCGGAGAGCGGTTAGGAGCCAGTGGTCCCGCATTGTGAGAGGGATGTCCGACTGCCGGTTTAGGCCTGATCCCACAAGGATTCCTGCAGTTGGATATCCCCCTAGGGGTCCCAGATTGCAAGAGGGTGCAGGCCAGGCTGAGGCACGAATTTCATGCATCGGACCTCTAGTACATGAATAAAATTCTGGCTGAATTAATATAACTTTCCCATTTATAGGTCACATATTAAGCATTGAATTTGGGCTAAATAGTTCCTTGGTCATTTCAAAGCCCATAAAGAAATGTTTATGCAACAACATTTAGAATAGGACTTTTTCTGTTATCTTATAATCTTGACTGATGCCACATTGCTTATGATATTGTGTACAAATATCATAATCCAAAGATGAGTAGTATACACATCATGGTGGGACTCATTTAAAAAAAAAGCCAAACTCATTTTGGGTTTATTTTTGTGTATGGTGTAAGTTGGTGGTCTAGTTTCATTTTTTTGCAAGCATCTGTCCAGTTTTCCCAACAGCATTTATTGAAGGGACTGTCTTGACTCCATTTTATGATCTTGCCTCCTCTGTCAAATATTAATTGAGCATAATGGCTTTTGTCGATTTCTGGGTTCTCTGTTCTGTTCCACTGGTCTATATGTCTGTTCTTGTGCCAGTACCAGGCAGTTTTGAGAACAGTGGCTTTGTAGTATAGCTTGATATATGGTATTGTGATCCCTCCAACATTGTTCTTCTTTCTCAAGATTGCTGCAGCTATTTGGGGTCTTTTTTTCATTCCAAATGAATTTTTAGAGAATTTTTTCTAGGTCTTTGAAGTATGCCGTTGGTATTTCAATCGGGATTGTATTGAATTTATAGATTGCTTTGGGTAGTAAGGACATTTTAATGATTTTGATTCTACCAATCCATGTACATGGTATATTCTTCCATTTGTTCATGTCTTCCTCTATCTCTTTTTTCAGCATTTTGAAATTTTCTGAGTACAAGTCCTTTTTCTCCTTGGTTAAGTTTATTCCTAGGTATCTTAATTTTTTTGTGACAATGGTAAATGGGATTGCTTTTTAAATTTCTCTTTCTGTGAGTTCATTACTGGTGTATAGAAAAGCCATAGAATTCTGGGTGTTAACTTTGTATCCTGCTACATTGCCAAATTCATTTATTAAGTCTAGTAGTTTTTTGATGGAGTCTTTGCGGTTTTCTATGTACAATATAATGTCATCTGTGAATAAAGACAGTTTTACTTCTTCTTTCCAATTGATGGGAAATCATAAAAAATCTTAGAAGAAGCCATAGGCAGCAAAATAGCAGACATTTGTTGTAGCAGTATGTTTAACAATACAGCTCCTAGGGCAATGGAAGCTAAGGAGAAAATAAATAAATGGGACTACATAAAAATAAAAACTTCTGCACAGCAAAAGAAACCATAAACAAAACAACAAGAAAGCCCACTGCATGGGAGAACATATTTGCCAATGTTATCTCTGATAAGGGTTTAATCTCCAACATTTATAGGGAACTCATACAACTTAACAAAAGGAAGATAAACAACCCAATCAAAAAATGGGCAAATGACCTAAATAGATACATTGTGAAAGAGGGCATTCAGAAAGCCAAGAGACATATGAAAACATGCTCAAAGTCACTAATCATCTGAGAGATGCAAATCAAAACAACAATGAGGTACCACCTCACCCCTGTCAGAATGGCTATTCATCAACAAATCAACAAATGATAAGTGCTGGAGAGAATGCGGAGAAAAAGGAACCCTTCTTCTCTGCTGGTGGTAATGCAGACTGGTGCAGCCATTGTGGAAAACAGTATGAAGTTTCCTCAAAAATTTAAAAATGGAACTGCCATTTGACCCAATAATACCACTTCTAGGAAAATATCCCAAGAAAACAGAAACACCAATCAGAAAGAATATATGCATCCCTATGTTCATAGCAGCACAATTTACCGTAGCTAATATTTGGAAACAGCCTAAATGCCCATCAGCAGATGAGTGGATTAGAAAACTGTGGTACATCTACACAATGGAATACTATGCTGCTATAAAAAAAAAAAAAGAATTCTTACCATTTGCAACAGCATGGATGGAACTGGAGAGCATTATGCTAAGTGAAATAAGCCAGTCAGTGAAAGAAAAATACCACATGATCTCACTTATTTATGGATAATAAACAAAACATTATAAACTGATGAACAAAAATAGATACAGAGGCAGAAAAGCATCGAACAGATGGTCAAACTAGAGCAGAAAGGCTGAGGAGGGTTGGGAGGATGAGGTAAGAGATCAACCGAAGGACTTGTATGCATGCATATAAGCATAACCAATGGACGCAAGACACTGGGAGGGGGGTGAGGGCATGTGCTGGGGGTAGGGGAGGTTGGGGGAAGGTCAATTGGAAAAAAAAGGAGATATATATATACTACTATTTGTAATACTTTAAACAATAAAAAAAGCCAAACTCACCCAGCCAACATTTCCCACCTGCAATCTATATAAATGAAAGCTAGGGGTATATTGGTGAAGCTGGGGTCTCTTGAAGTAAAGAAATTTGCATGCGTAAATATAGATGTTAGAATTTTCTTCCTTGACGTGCCCTTTAAGGCAAATTATAAGCCTTTAAATATATTTGAGATATTGGAAAAAATTGGGGTCAAAAATGAAAAACTAAGTCTTGCTCTCTGGCCTTGGGTAGCTGAGCTCAAAAACCCATCGACAGGGCCATGCTGCTACCAGGGTGGAGAATGTTGTAAAGTCTTAGGAAAGTTTGGCCTGTCACACCCTAGAGCAGCTGTGGGCAAACTATGGCCCGCAGGCCGGATCCGGCCCATTTGAAATGAATAAAACTAAAAAAAAAAAAAAAGACTGTACCCTTTTATGTAATGATGTTTACTTTGAATTTATATTAGTTCACACAAACACTCCATCCATGCTTTTGTTCTGGCCCTCCGGTCCAGTTTAAGAACCCATTGTGGCCCTTGAGTCAAAAAGTTTGCCCACCCCTGCCCTAGAGTCTTGGTAGCAAAGAAATTGCAGCCTGGCTCTCACACTGGCAGGTGGGAGGATGCCTCGAACATCCCTACATTGGGGAGGCAAAGATGAGAAAAAACACAGTAGAAGCAAGATGAAATTTGACAAACACTAGAGTTTATTTTCCTTTGAGTCAAATGGATACTGTGGGAGACAAATATGCTGAAGTCATTTTGAAAGTACTCTCCTCCCCACCAACCACCAATAAAAAGATTGTGTGCCATGGTGGGGACCTAGTAAAGTATACTGCTAGAGGCACTAGCTGACAGCAAAATCTAGAGGTCAGCTCAGGAGTTCTAGTTTTTAATCAGAGAACATACATGTGATTGGGTAGATACAAAGAGATGATTCATAAATAATCCAAGGATGTATTTCATAAATATTCAAGTTTGGATGTTTGCCATGACAAAGGGCCAGAACCAGCCAGTACTAGCTAAGAAGGAACTGGCAATAATTCTGCCTGGTGAAAATACCTGTTCTTTCTTCAGCTCCAGATCTTCCTCATTATGCTTTAATTCTTGAAGAAACAAGAGGATGAGGAGAAAGAGAGGAAGTGCTAGGTGAAGGCAGGGGAGAATGTACCTTGAAGGTAATGAAGTTCAAATTCAGAGCCTCTCACGTGCACAGGCCTTCTTGGGATGCCATGGACCAAATTCTGTATTTATTATTTGTATTAATTTTTCATAAAGGGAGTGCATTGTCCCAAATTGTAAATGCTTTAGGCTCCACAACCTGAGTAAAAAAAAAGTAAAAGAATAGACAATGCATATCATTTTCCTTGTTGCTGTTTGTGTGGCCATAGGTCAACTAGGTTAGGGTGGTTTTTAAATGGAAGGAGAAATTAATGTTTTGATATAGAATGGGTTGGGCTTATATAATTCCTGAAATTAAGACACTTCTATTACTGTAAAGTTACTATAAAATCATGGGACATACTTGTGTTGTCATCAAGAGGCAAAGAAAGGGAAATTAGAAGTTTAGACCTCAGTGCATATAAGACCAGCACAAGGAAAGCTAAGCTGCTTTCTATTATACCTTGGCATGATTAACCCATTAATATTTGTGTTTTGTTAGGAAAGGCAATTCTGATACCAGTTTGATGGGAAACTTAAATGTAATTTGGAAGGAAGCCAACTTAACTCCTCTTTTTCCATTCCCATGTTTCATATTTGGATTAAACTTTTATCCTTAAAACCAAGATTTTAGAGTGGTGCAAGGGAAGATAGTTGAATGCTGTACACACCCATGCCCATGCACACACTCATGCACACATGTATATGTGCACAGACATTCATGCATGCACACACAAGCATTTCTAAACAGCATCTGTGATTACATGGGTAGAAAATTAATGAAAAATTTATTTTTAAACCATCCTTGTGCTGGTCTCATGCCCAAGGAAATCATTAAAAAGGTGAGAAATTTCTATTTTTGTCTCATACTTAAAGTAATGTAAATCAAAAATTTGTACCTAAATAAATGACATTCTTTACCTAAACAAAAAATGATGATTTTTCCAAGGACATTTTCCTATTTCTATGTACAGTAGATGTTGGCATGTTTACCAACTGACAATAAATATCTTACTTTAGTTTACAATAAATTGAAACAGAAGACAAGTTCTCTAGGAAAAAAAAAACAGAGCAACAGGTTGTGATGCTAGTGGTAGTAAAATGTAATATGTAAAATTTTAAAAATCTTAGCTAAAATTAATCAGTAAATTCAGAGTTTGTTGATTATATTATTTTAGGTAGTTGCAATGCTTTTGTGTTCTTATAATATCTATGGACACACTATAATTTGGCCTTCACTAATTATAATCAGCTCATCTTTTATGTATGATATGCCATTTTTCTTCTTTGAACACTGTACCCTCATGTCACATTTGTTATATTTCTGATCTCATAACAAACACTTTAGAATACAGAGTGCTACTGAACTGAGCTTTCATTTGGATTCCTTACAGAACTATTGCTTTGAAAGCAGCATATAAAATAACATAATTGGCATGGGCTGGTTTAATGCCATGGATAACCATGTTGTTTTCTGTTGATGATAAGTATGTGAAATATTTGAAAATGTAATCTACAATAAGTTTGCTTTCTATGAAAACAGATTAAATTATATATAATTTAACATTTATCTTCAGTTATATTCTAAAGTTTCACACATTTCAGTAAACATATTTTTATAGCTTATTAGAGGCCCAATAAATGAAATTCCTACAAGGGCCTTGGCCCCCTCTGCCTCTGCCTCTGCCTCGGCCCCTGCCCACCACCTCTGCTGCACCTGGGGAGCCTCTGCTGCCTCTGCCACAGCCCCCACCCACCTGCCCACTGGGGCTTTGTCCGGAAGAAGGAAGTCCCGAAGGACATCTGGTCTAATTAGCATATTATGCTCTTATTATTATAGATGATAGAAATTGAAAACAATAAAGGACTGAAAAAAAAAAGAAGTAGAAATGGTAGCCCTCTCATACTCTAGCTAGCACACAATCATCATTTGTGGGGGGGTTTCTCTTTTATAGTGATGATTGTTTCTGGCAAAGGCAGAAATATGATTTGGGGATTTGATAGTCTCTTTATATTTCTATGTAAAATAAGGGTAAACATCTCAGAATAAATAAAACTTAAAGGAAAACAGAGGACATGAAGTGGTATGTGAGTATTTTTCAGACGAATGTGTCAGAATACTAGTACGGAATTCCTTGTTCCGATATAGGTCATTAAAGCAACATTCTGGAATCATGTACAGAAATGTCAGTATTAGGCTAAAAAACATAACAATGCAGTTGGTTGTTTAAAAAAATTTACAAAACATGTTTATTCTTACAACCTGGATGCTGTATACATCTGGACTCAAATGAAATTTGCTCAGTTTCTATCGCATACCACAAGCCATTGGATCCCACGCTCCTGACTATTTATAACTATATCAAATTCTCTAGTTCTTGATTGTGTTACATGAAAAATGTATTATTTAACTTCTAACAAAAGAAAAACAGCAGGTGGATATCTGGATGAGAACCTGATAAAGAGGTGGCATATGTGAAGGTAATGCTTTCAATCCCAACTTTGGCAAAGTATAAATATTTCATTAGTTTACACTTTTAAAATATCTGAAGCCTTATTAATAGCTATTAAATGTTACTGTGAAATGCTAATAATTTATTAATGTTTTAAGATAAACAAAAATCTAAGTATTAAATATAAATAATTATGCTTCAGATTATTTGAGAGAAAAAAGAGAATCGTATTTTATTAAGCTAGATCCTCACCTTCTTGTGAAAAAGCTTATATTCAAGTAGTAAATAACAAATTCATAGGCTTAAATTCTGACCTTAAATCATCTCAGATTCTGCCCAAACTCTTTCCCCGTAGCCCCCAACTGGATTCCATGATGCTAAGTCTACTCACCCTGCATCAGTATTCTCATGCATTTTGTCTATATTCTTTTCCTTTTGTCAGTGATAATATGGAGAATACCAAACATGTTCAAAATACTTAACAAAATCTCATTATAAAAATACTTGAAAACCATAATGAGATACCCACTAGAAGAGCTAAAATTGAAAAGTGCTACACCAAGACTATGAAGAAATTGAGACTCATGTATGTTGCTTTGGAAGTAGAAAATATTACAACCACTTGGGAATTCTGAGGCAGGTAATTAAACCATCCTCAAGAACTCTTTTAAACTTCTACCATTCCAGGTCACTATTCACAATGTAAATCTCTCAAGTTAAAATTGTACATAGCCTCATCATAGATTTTAGAAATTAGATTATAGTTTACATAATTGTGGTTTTATTTGTGAATGAATCTTGACATATACTTCAAACCAAACATGAAAATAAATTTGGGTTGGACAATAAACCTAATATAAAAGCTCTAACTAAAAGCCTTCTAAAACAGGCGGACCTCGGCCTGGACCAGCTGAAGGGAGGGGCGGTGTGAGAGGGCGGGAGCGGGCGCCAGGGGACCCCCCTTGGCCGCCACCGCCACCCCCCGCGGCTGCCAGGGAAAAATCTAGGCAGCAGTGGGCGGTCCCAGCTAGTGGCCACAAGCACTTCTGCGGCTGCCCAGTGGAGCGAAGGTTGCCACTGATGTCAGAAATACACTTTTGGTGACTGCTTCAATTTCTTCCATAGTTATTGGTCTATTGAGATTTTTAGATTCTTCCTGGTTGAGTTTTGGAATGTTGTATTTTTCTAGGAATTTGTCCATTTCCTCCAGGTTGTCTAGTTTGTTGGAGTAGAGCTGTCCAAAGCTTCCAGCAAACAAAAGCCCAGGGCCAGACGGCTTCACAGGGGAGTTTTACCAAACATTCAAGGAAGAACTAAAACCTACCCTCCTCAGACTACTACAAAAAATTCAAGAGGAAGGAACACTTCCAAGCTCATTCTATGAAGCCAGCATCACCCTAATACCAAAACCAGGTAAAGACAACACAAGGAAAGAGAATTACAGGCCAATATCCCTCATGAACATAGATGCCAAAATCCTCAACAAAATCTTAGCAAATCAGATCCAGCACTACATCAGAAAGATCATACACCATGACCAAGTAGGATTTATCCCAGGGAAGCAAGGATAGTACAATATACGCAAATCAGCAAACGTGATACATCACATAAAAAAATTGAAAGAAAAAAACCACATGGTCATATCAATCGATGCAGAAAAAGCATTTGACAAAATCCAACACCCATTTTTGATAAAAACTCTCAGCATGGTGGGAGTAGAAGGATCATACCTCAACATAATAAAAGCCATATATGAGAGGCCCACAGCCAACATCATACTCAATGGACAAAAACTAACACCATTTCCCCTAAGAACAGGAACAAGACAGGGATGCCCACTCTCACCACTCCTGTTCAACATAGTCCTGGAAGTATTAGCCATTGCAATTAGACAAGAAGAAGAAATAAAAGGCATCCAAATTGGAAAAGAGGAAGTAAAACTGTCCGTATTTGCAGACGACATGATATTATACATACAAAACCCTAGAGACTCCATCAAAAAACTACTAGACATAATACATGAATTTGGCAATGTAGCAGGATACAAAATTAACCCCAAGAAATCTGAGGCATTTTTATACACCAATAGTGAACTTTCAGAAAGAGAGATTATAAAAACACTCCCATTTACCATCGCACCAAAAAAATTAAGCTACCTAGGAATAAACTTAACTAAAGAGGTAAAAGACCTCTACTCAGATAACTACAGGACGTTGAAAAAAGAGATAGAGGAAGACGTAAAGAGAAGGAAGAACATACCATGTTCATGGATTGGTAGAATCAACATCATTAAAATGTCCATACTACCCAAAGCAATCTATAAATTCAACGCACTTCCCATTAAAATACCAACGGCATACTTCACAGATCTAGAACGAACTCTCCAAAAATTCATCTGGAATAAAAAAAGACCCCGAATAGCTGCAGCAATCCTGAGAAAGAGCAAAGTAGGTGGGATCTCAATACCAGATATTAAGCTGTATTACAAAGCCACTATTCTCAAAACTGCCTGGTACTGGCACAAGAACAGACATATAGACCAATGGAATAGAATAGAGACCCCAGAAATCGGCCTGAACCAACATGCTCAATTAATATTTGACAAAGGAGGCAAGAACATACAATGGAGCCAAGATAGTCTCTTCAATAAATGGTTTTGGGAAAATTGGACTGATATATGCAAGAAAATGAAACTAGACCACCAACTTACACCATACACAAAAATAAACTCAAAATGGATAAAGGACTTAAATGTACGACAGGAAACCATAAAAATTCTAGAAGAATCCAAGGGCAACAAAATCTCAAACATATGCCAAAGCAATTTCTTCACTGATACAGCTCCTAGAGCAGTTGAAACTAAAGAGAAAATGAACAAATGGGACTACATCAAAATAAAAAGCTTCTGCACAGCAAAAGAAACCATCAACAAAACAACAAGAAAACCCACTGCATGGGAAAACATATTTGCCAACGTCATATCTGATAAGGGCCTAATCTCCAAAATTTATAGGGAATTCATACAACTTAACAAAAGGAAGATAAACAATCCAATCAAAAAATGGGCAAAGGATCTAAATAGACACCTTTCAAAAGAGGACATTCAGAAAGCCAAGAGACATATGAAAACATGCTCAAAGTCACTAATCATCCGATAAATGCAAATCAAAACAACAATGAGATACCATCTCACATCTGTCAGACTGGCTATCATCAACAAATCAACAAACGACAAGTGCTGGAGAGGATGTGGAGAAAAAGAAACACTTGTGCACTGCTGGTGGGAATGCAGACTGGTGCAGCCACTATGGAAGACAGTATGGAGTTTCCTCAAAAAACTGGAAATGGAACTCCTATTTGACCCTGTGATCCCACTTCCAGGAATATATCCCAAGAAACCAGAAACACCAATCAGAAAGGATATATGCACCCATATGTTCATAGCAGCACAATTCACCATAGCTAAGATCTGGAAACAGCCTAAATGCCCATCAGCAGATGAATGGATTAGAAAACTGGTACATCTACACGATGGAATTCTATGCTGCTGTAAGAAAGAAGGAACTCTTACAATTTGCAACGGTTGGATGGAGCTGGAGAGCATTATGCTAAGTGAAATAAGCCAGTCAATGAACGAAAAATACCACATGATCTCACTCATTCATGGATAATAGAGACCATTATAAACTTTTGAACAATAATAGTTACAGAGGCAGAGCTGCCTCACACAGATTGTCAAACTGCAGCGGGAAGGCCGGGGAGGGTTGGGGAGCAGGAGGGAGGGGGGTAAGAGATCAACTGAAGGACTTGTATGCATGCATATGAGCATAATCAATGAACATAAGACACTGGGGGGTAGGGGAAGTCAGGGTATTGTCAAGGGTGGGGGAAAAAAGGACACATGTGTAATACCCTTTGTAATGCTTTAAGCAATAAAATAAATTAAAAAAAAAAAAGAAATACACTTTTGGGAAATGGCCTCTAAATCTTGGCTGAATTTTTTAATCTTCCTCTGTAGATCAGCAATTGGATTTGTTTTATGTTCTCAGCTATTTAGTATTTTGTTGGGAGAACAGGGTGACACCCAATCCAAGATTCTTCATAATGATCCTCATGTTAGGCATTCAGATGATAATGGACAGAATCATCTAGAAGGTCAGATGAACTTCAATGCAGGTGCTAGCCAACATAAAGATGAGAACACTGACATCGCTGAAAACCTCTATCAGGAGGTTAAAATTCTTTGCTGGGTTATGATAGGACCTCAAAATCTAGAGAAAAAGGCTAAACATGTCAAAGCTACATGGGCCCAGCACTGTAATAAAGTGTTGTTTATGAGTTCAGAAGAAGACAAAGACTTCCCTGCTGTGGGATTAGAAACCAGAGAAGGCAGAGACCAGCTATGCTGGAAAACAATTAAAGCTTTTCAGTATGTTCATGATCACTATCTAGAAGATGCTGATTGGTTTATGAAAGCTGATGACGATACATATGTTATACTAGACAATTTGACATGGCTTCTCTCAAAACACAGCCCTGAAGAACCCATTTACTTTGGGAGAAGATTTAAGCCCTATGTTAAGTAGGGCTACATGAGTGAAGGAGCAGGATATGTACTGAGCAAAGAAACCTTGAAGAGATTTGTTGATGCGTTTAAAACAAAGAAATGTACACATAGTTCCTCCATTGAAGATTTAGCACTGGGAAGATGCATGGAAATTATAAATGTAGAAGCAGGAGATTCCAGAGATTACCAGTACTGGAATTATAACTATTACCCTCCTGTAGAGGGTCCTGGTTGCTGTTCTGATCTTGCAGTTTCTTTTCACTATGTTGATCCTACAACCATGTATGAGTTAGAATACCTCGTTTATCATCTTCGTCCATATGGATATTTATACAGATATCAACCTGCCTTACCTGAAAATATAGGGAAGGAAATAAGTCAAGCATATAAAAATGAAGATCCAAAGTAAAATTTGGGAAACCTTGAAAGAAAAGCATAAATGAACAGAGGTAAAATGTCTAACATTGCACTGAAGAAGAACTTTTGCATTTCTGATGTAGAACACTGGAAGTCCAGTGAAGGATTCTTTTTTTTTTTAAAATACATTTTATTGATTTTTTACAGAGAGGAAGGGAGAGAGATAGTCAGAAACATCAATGAGAGAGAAACATCGATCAGCTGCCTCCTGCACACCCCCCACTGGGGATGTGCCCACAACTAAGGTACATGCCCTTGACCGGAATCGAACCTGGGACCCTTCAGTCTGTAGGCCGACGCTCTATCCACTGAGCCAAACCGGTTAGGGCAAGAATTCTAAATGAACATTCCATATTAGAAATCTTTCATATGAATGCCTATAAACTGAAGCTTTAATAAGCTGTGAAGTCTGTTAAAATGTGTTTTGATACAGTAATATATATATATATATATGAAAAACTTGTGTTTTTATAATGTTGGTAAGGCAGAGGGGCTACAAAGATTTTGTTCCCTGTTTCTGACCACATGTATTATTTTCACTGGGAAGTTAAAACAGTTGCTAAAACTACACTGTACCATATTAATAACACACACATGATGCTAAACAGATCTGCCTTAAAATTTTAGGAGGAAGTATTGTTGTTCAGTGTTGTTTATAAACTCAAGACATGAGTTTATATTCACAGTATGGTAAAAATGAACCCCTCCTCTCCCAACACATACCCGTGTGTACTTTTGGCTAATCTAAATTTTGTTGTGACTATTTAAAATTGGCAATATTTCTTTCAGAAGAAGGTAGAATAAGAATGGTACTCATCCTAATGTGCATTAATAAAACCACATTTTGAAATGATCATGGACCTTGATTATAATATATATACTTGGTTCTAATTAATAGTTAACAGTTTATAGGCATACCTCGTTTTATTGCTTTATGTGCTTCACAGATGTTGCACCTTTTACAAGGTAAGAAAAAATTTTCTCTCCTCAAGAAAAAAAAAAAAGATAACAACTTGCTTTATTGCAACACTTGCTTTATCGTGGTGGTCTGGAACTGAAACAGCAATATATCTAAGGTACTATGCTGAGTCACCATTGTCTCTTCTAAATATGTTTAACCATTCTTGGATACAATATTCAACTCTTAACATTTACTCAAAGCTTTAAAGCATTTGATTAAATATTTTGTTCCCATATTTACCCATTGTTAATTACGGGTAACTAATAAATAGTAAATTTAATGCTGCTTGGAGAATTTTTTTTATATCACTGCCACTCAGGAATTACTAAGTTACACTTTTAATTGATCATTTAAAACTCTTTCCAACTACATAATTATAGTTCTTTTCATTCTTATCCTGTTGAGAGATAAGAACTTGTTTTGTGCCTTTCATAACTTCTTTAAAGCAGTTTTAAAATTCACTTTTAGGATCTAAGGTGGTTATTACACTGGCAAAATAATTTGAATGCAATATTTTGACCAGAGTTAATTAAAAACATTAGAAAATGCACAATGCTTGAACATTGAAACTACAACTATAAGACAAAACAGCTATCATCCAGAACCATGGGAAAGCTGGCCGAGTGGAAGTTCTACAACTAGAAGGAAAGAAAGAAGCACATTGAGACTGGGTAGGAGGTGCAGAAGCACCAAGAACAGAGGTACAAAGGTGCGCGCGAGGCGGGCTGCACCTGGATGTGCGGTATTTTTCAATTGGAAGGAAATACAAGTTTTTGAATGCACTGAGCTCCTTTAAGGTGAGATTCTGGGGTCCCAGACTCCTACGGGGAGAAACTGGACTGTCTTGCAGCAGTTTGGAAAATGAGGGTGGCTTTCTCACAGAGCTGCTTGCAGGGATCATTGTTGCTGTGGGGGCGCAGGACTGCAGAGACCCAGAGTTGTGGAGACGCGGAGTCATGGAGATGCGAGGAGTCGAGCAGATGCTGACGACAGCCATTGCTGTTTGCTCCTCCCTGGTGATTCTCTGAGACCCTGCCCCACTCAAATTACATCCCCTCCCAAGCTGGGCTCAGCGGAGCAAAGGAATCACCTCGGCTTTTGCAGCCTAATCTAACTGCAGCTGGGTCAGAGAGCTCCAAAACTTCCAAATCCCAAACAAAGAGGAGAAACCTGCTGATATTGCTGTAGCTCCTGCTGGGTGGACTCACACAGTGGTTGACTTGGAGATCCAGGAGCCAGGGTACCCCTGGTCAGATACCAGATTTCAACTCCTCACATCCATAAGGGACACACTCTAGAGGCAGACTCAGTGAGCACCAAAGCCCCACTGAAGCAAGTCCTGCCCCATAAGGGTATCTCCAGCACAGCAGTTCTTCTTATAGACACAGTGGATCCTCGCAGTAAGCCAAAAATGTGAAGACAAAGAAACATGTCACAAATGAAAGAAATAGAGGAAAGCAAACTAATGGAGGACATAGAGTTCAGAACCACAGTTATAAGATTACTCAAGAATCTTCTATGACCCTCCGAGAAAATTAGTGAAACCTTCAAGGATCAGCAAAAAACACCCATCCGGAAAAGCAAAACGAAAAAAGAATCAAAATATATGAAGATAGTGTAAGGAGCCTCTGGGACAACTTCAAACATACCAACATCCGAATTATCAGGGTGCCAGAAGAAGAGAGAGAGCAAGATATTGAAAGCCTATTAGAAGAAATCATGACAGAAAACTTCTCCTACCTGATGAAAGAAATAGACTTACAAGTCCAGGAAGAGCAGAGAACCCCAAACAAAAGGAATCCAAAGAGGACCACACCAAGACACATCATAATTAAAATGCCAAGGGCTAAAGACAAAGAGAGAATCTTAAAAGCAGCAAGAGAAAAACAGTTAGTTACCTACAAGGGAGTACCCATACGACTGTCAGCTGATTTCTCAACAGAAACAATGCAGACCAGAAGGGAGTGGCAAGAAATATTCAAAGTGATGAATAGCAAGAACCTACAACCAAGATTACTCTACCCAGCAAAGCTATCATGTAGAATTGAAGGTCAGATAAAGAGCTTCACAGATAAGAAAAAGCTAAAGGAGTTCATCACCACCAAACCAGGATTATATGAAATGCTGAAGGATATTCTTTAAGAAGAGGAAGAAGAAGAAAAAGGTAAAGATAAAATCTATGAACAATAAAGTGACAACAAATAAATACCTATCAACAAGTGAACCTAAAAATTAAGTCAGAATAAACTGGTGAATATAATAGAAGCGGGGGCATAGAAAGGGAGTTAACTGACAATTCTTGGGGGGAGGGGGTGTGGGGGTTGCGGGAAGAGATTGGACAAAAATCTTACACCTATGGATGAGGACAGTGGCAGGGGGTAAGGGCATGGGGTGGGATGGGAACCAGGTGGAGGGGAGCTATGGGGGAAAAAAAGAGGAACATCTGTAATAATCTGAACAATAAAGATTTATATATATAAAAAAAGAAGAGCAAAAAGAAAAAAAGAATCCAAAAATATGAAGAGAGTGTAAGGAGCCTATGGGACAACTTTAAGTGTATCAACATTCATATTATGGGGGTGCCAGAAGGAGAAGAGAGAGAGCTAGATATTGAAAACCTATTTGAAGAAATAATGACAGAAGATTTCCCCTACCTGGTGAAATAAATAGACTTACAAGTCCAGGAAGCAGAGAGAGTCCCAAACAAGAGGAACATAAAGAGGCCTACACCAGGACACGTTATAATTAAAATGCCAATGGTTAAAGACAAAGAGAGAATCTTATAAGCAGCAAGAGAAACACAGTTAGTTATTTATAAGGGAGTGCCCATATGGCTGTCAGCTGATTTCTCAATAAAAACTTTGCAGGCTAGAAGGGAGTGGCAAGAAGTATTCAAAGTGATGAATAGCAAGAACCTACAACCAAGATTACTCTACCCAGCAAGCTCTCATTGAGAATTGAGGGTGAGATAAAGAGCTTCACAGACAAGAAAAAGCTAAAGGAGTTCATCACCACCAAGACAGTATTACATGCAATGTTGAAGGGTACTCTTTAAGAAGAAGAAAAAAATAAAAGATTTAAAATATGAACAATATAGTGGCAATAAATACATACCTATTAACAATTGAATCTAAACATGAAAATAAACAAACAAGAAATATAATAAACTAGTGAATAAAATAGAATCAGAGGCATGGAAACATGGAACAGACTGATGAATCTCAGAGGGAAGAGATTAACCAAAGATCTTACCTAAGGACATAGACATTAGAGTAGTGAAGGCCTAGGGTGGGGCAGGGCAGGAACTGGGTGGAGGGGGGAAATGAGGTGGTAATGAGGGGATAGCTGTAATACTCTCTACAATAAAGATTTTTAAAAAAGAAAGAAAATGCACAGTGCTTAAACAAGTCAGGTATTAAACAAGTCAGGTATTAAACAAGTCAGGTATATGTCAGGTATTAAAAGACAAAATACTTATTTTATGAATAATATCTGATTTTGATGCTGACTTATGTACAGGGTGGGGCAAAAGTAGGTATACAGTTGTTCGTATAGAAAATAATACAATAATTAATAAATAATACAAGAATAAAAAAATAAAAGCCTTCTAAAACAAATCATAGAATATTTTCATGACTTTGGGGTAGTGTAGCACAGAACTCATTAATCACAAATAAGGCACTCCACTTCTTCCTCAGGTTTTCTTTGCAATTGGGAGTCCTGTGGCCTTCACTGTCCCTGGTGGCTCTGAACAGCCTCTGCCACACTGTGATTTGCACTGGTCATGGAATTCAGAGTATTGGTTATAAAGGTGCTTAAACGTCTGGATGACAAAGGCAGGACTCAATGAGACCCAGGAAACCTAGAAATGTAACCAACTAACTACATGCTTAACTACATGGACCAATGAGAGGCTTTTGATTTGTTATGAAGAGAAAATAATACAGCAAAAACAGCAAGAACTGAAACAATTGGCCAAACACATTGGGTAGACACAGTGCAAGTATAAAATTGAAGCTATAACTTACAAAGGACCACTGCCACCCCGTCCAGCCCCCAGGACCACACTGACGTTATGAGCCAGAGGATCCTAGAACATCACCCTGTCATGAGTGCCGGGCCACACAGTGAATTGAATTCCAGGGGGCTCTAGGACCTTATAGGGAGTTACACATCAGAGGAACTGTGCATGCCCCCCCCCCCCACAATGAACCCAAGAATCTGCAGCAGACAACTGAGGGACCAGATCCCTAGGGGAAGTGAGTACAACTCAGAGCAGAGGAAACAAAGGCATAAGACTCAAGGCAGACCCAGCATCTGGGCTAAGGAATCCAGGACCATTGGACCACTAGGGCCTTCAACTTTTCAGAACTGAAATATGTTGCCCAGGGCAAAAAGTTGACAGCAACTCACTTTATAGAAACAAATACAAAGGGACAGCAAAAATGGGGAGACATAGAAACAATCCCCAAAAGAAAGAAAAGGAGAAATCACCAGAAAAAAAGCTAAATGAAATGGAGGCAAGCAATTTCTCAGAGAAAGAATTCAGAGTAATGGTTATAAGGATGTTAGATGAGAAATTTAACAGCATGTATAAGAATAAAGAGGAAATAAAAAATTACCTAGCTCCATTAAAGAACACAATGGAAGGTTTTAACAGTAGACTAGCAGAAGCTGAGGACTGAATCAGTGAGTTAGAAGATAGGGTAAAAAAGAAACCCAAACTGAACAGCAATTTTAAAAAAAATAAAAAAAAAGAAGAGAATTTAAGAGAGCTTTGGGACAACATGAAATGAAGCAACATCTGCATAATAGGGGTGCCAGAAGGAGAGGAAGCTGAGCAAGGAATAGAAAAACTATTTGAAGAAATAATGACAGAAAACTTCCCCGATTGGGGGGAGTCACACAAGCACAAAGAGTTCCAAACAAGATGAACCCAAAAAGACCCACACCAAGACACATCATAATTGCAATGACAAACGTTAATGACAAAGAAAGAATCTTAAGGGTTGCAAGAAAGAATAAGAAAGTAACCTACAAGGGATCTCCCATTAGACTATCAAATGATTTCTCAACAGAAACATATCAGGCCAGAAGGGAATGGAATGAAGTATACAAAGTGATGCAAAGCAAGGGACTGATTTCAAGAATACTCTATCCAGCAAGACTATCATTCAAAATAGAAGGTGAAATCAGGGGCTTCACAGACAAAAAAAGGCTAAGAGAGTGTATTGCCACCACAAGCAATGCAAGATATCCTAAAGGGACTGGTATAAGAAGAAGGAATAGAAAGAGAAGGAGAAACATATATGTAAAGAATAAAACTGGCTCCCTGACCAGTTTGGCTCAGTAGATAGAGCGTCGGCCTACAGACTGAAGGGTCCCAGGTTCGATTCCGGTCAAGGGCATGTACCTTGGTTGCGGGCACATCCCCAGTAGGGGGCTTGCAGGAGGCAGCTGATCGATGTTTCTCTCTCATCGATGTTTCTGACTCTTTATTCCTCTCCCTTCCTCTCTGTAAAAAATCAATAAAATATATTTTAAAAAAAGAATAAAACTGGCAACAAACACATACCTTTCAATAGTAATCTTAAATGTAAATGGACTAAATGCTCTAATCACAAGACATGGGGTGGCCAAATGGATAAGGAAACATGACCCATATATATGCTGTTTACTAGAAATGCACCTCAGAACAAAGGACTCAAATAGACTGAACATGAATGGATGGAAAAAATTTTTTCAGGAAAACAGAAGTGAATAAAAAGCTGGGGTAGCAATATTTATATTTGACAATATAGGCATCAAAGTGAAAACTAAAACAAGAGATAAGGAAGGTCACTTCATAATACTATAGGGATTGATTCAACAATAGGCTATAACTCTGATAAACATATATGCACCCAATACAGGACCATGCAAATACATTAAAATAAACTTCTAGAGGACATCAAGGGAGAGATCGACAGCAATACAACCATAGTAGGGGGCTTTAATACCCCATTGACATCACTGAATAAATCTTCTAGACAAAAAATCAGCTAAGAAACATCAATACTGAATGACTCACTAGATCAGATAGAAATAATTGACATCTTCAGAACATTTTACCCAAAAGCTATGAAATATACAACCTTCTCAAGTGCACCTGGGACATTTTCAAAGATAGACCACATATTAGGATGCAGGCTAAATCTCAACAAATTCAAGAAGATTGAAATAATATCAAGTTTCTTCTCAGGTCACAATGGCATAAAATTAGAAATAAACTACAGTAAAAACAATTAAGAAATATGGAGGCTAAATAGCATGCCTCCATAGCATGCTGACCCCGGGATTCAAGGCTGGTACAATATTCGCAAATCAATAAATGTCATACAATGATTAGGCAACCAGAGAGATCGAAGAATAAATTTTAAAAATCCTGGAAATAGATGACAATGAAAACACAATCTAAAATCTATGGGACACAGTGTAAGCAATTATGAGAGGGAAGTTCATAGCTCTACAAGCCCTCCGCAAAAAAACAAGAAAAATTGGTAATAAGTTATCTAACCCTACAACTTAAAGTATTAGAAAGAGAAAAGAAAACCCCAGAGTAAGTAGAAGGAAGGAATTAATAAAGATAAGAGTGGAAATAAATGACAGAGACCAAAAAAATGTACCATAGATCAATAGAACCAAGAGCTGGTTCTTTGAAAAAAATAAACACTGATGAACTCCTAGCCAGGATCACCAAGAAACAAAATCAGAAATGAAAGAGGCAAAATAACAATGGACCCCACAGATATACAAAGGGTTGTAAAAATTACTATGAACAACTCTCCAACAAATTGGTCAACCTAGAAGTAATGGACATATTCCTAGAAATATATGACCTTCAAAACTCAATCAGGAAGAATCAGAAAACCTGAATAGGCTGATAAATACTGAGCAAATTGAAACAGTATTTAAAAAAATATTCAGCAAACAAAAGCCCTAGTCTAGACAGCTTCACAGGGGAGTTTTACTAAACATTCAAAGAAGAAATAAACCTACCCTCTTCAGACTATACCAAAAATTTCAAGAGAAAGGAACACTTCCAAGTTCATTCTATGAAGCCAGTTTTACCCTAAACCACAAAAAAAAGGTAAAGACAAGACGAAGAAAGAGAATTACAGGCCAATATCTCTGATGAACATACTTGCTAAAATCCTCAGCAAAATATTAGCAAATCGCATCCAGCAATGCTTTTTAATGTAGATGCTAAAATCCTCAACAAATTGCATCCAGAAATACATTTAAAAAATAATACACCATGAACAAGTGGGGTTATTTCCAGAAAGTAAGGCTAGTACAATATTCGCAAATTAATAAACATGATACATCACATAAACTGAAGGACAAAAATCACATGATCATTCCAATTGTTGCAGAAAAAGCATTTGACAAAATCGAACAGCCTTTCTTTTTTTCTTTTTTTTTCTTTATTGATTAAGGTATTACATATGTGTCCTTATCCCCCCTTGGCTACCTCATCCTCCACTCGTGCCCTCACTCCCCTGGTGTCTGTATTAATTGGTTAGGCTTATATGCATGCATACAAGTCCTTTAGTTTATTTCTCCCCCTTACCCTAACCTCCCCCCCCCACCTTCCCTCTGAGGTTTCATGGTCTGATTGATGCTTCTCTGTCTCTGGATCTGTTTTTGTTCAAAAGTTTATGCTGCTCATTACATTCCACAAATGAGTGAGATCATGTGATATTTATCTTTCTCTGACTGGCTGACTTCGCTTAGCATAATGCTCTCCAGTTCTATCCATGCTGTTGCAAATAGTAAGAATTCCTTCCATTGGGTAGATGTACCACTGTTTTTTAATCCACTCATCTGCTGATGGGCACTTTGTAGGCTGTTTACAAATATTAGCTATGGTAAATTACGCTGCTATGAACATAGGGGTGCATATATCCTTTCTCATTGGTGTTTCTAGTTTTGGGGGATATATTCCTAGAAGTGGGATCACTGGGTCAAATGGGAGTTGCATTTCTGGTTTTTTGAGAAAACTCCATACTGTTCTCCACAGTGGCTGCACCAGTCTGCATTCCCAACAGCAGTGCACCGGGGTTCCTTTTTCTCCACTTCCTTGCTAACACATGGCATTTATTGATTTGTTGATAATACCATTCTGACAGGTGTGAGATGGTACCGCATTGTTGCCTTGATTTGCATTTCTCAGATGATTAATGACTTTGAGCATGTTTTCATATCTATGGGACAGAAGCACACAAATACATTAAAATAAACTTGGCCTTTTGTATGTTCTCTTTCGAAAAGTATCTATTTAGGACCATTGCCCATTTTTTTGATTGGGTTGTTTATCATCCTTTTAAGTTGTATGAGTTCCCTATAAATGTTGGAGATTAAATCCTTATCAGTGATAACATTGGCAAATATGTTCTCCCATGCAGTGGGCTTTCTTGTTGTTTTGTTGGTGTTTTCTTTTGCTGTACAAAAGCTTTTTATTTTGATGTAGTCCCATTTGTTTATTTTCTCTTTATTTTCCAGTGCCCTAGGAGCTGTATCAGTGAAGAAATTGCTTTGGCATGTGTCTGAGATTTTGCTGCCAGTGGACTCCTCTAATATTTTTATGGTTTCCCGCCTTATGTTTAAGTCCTTCATCCATTTTGAGTTTATTTTAACTGTATGCTGTAAGTTGGTGATCTAGTTTTATTTTTTTCAGGTATCTGTCCAATTTTTCCAACACAATTAATTTAAGGGACTCTCTTGACTGCATTGTATGTTCTTGCCTCCTTTGTCAAATATTGCACATAGCGGTTTGGGTCGATTTCTGGGCTCTCTATTCTATTCCACTGGTCGACATGTCTGTTCTTGTGCCAGTATCAGGCAGTTTTGAGAAAAGTGGCTTTGTAATACAGATGATATCTGATATTGAGATCATTCATACTTTGTTCTTCTTTCTCAGTATTGCTGCAGCTATTCGGGGTCTTTTTTTATTCCAGATGAATTTTTGGAGAGTTCGTTCTAGGTCTGTGAAATATGCCATTGATATTTTAATGGGGAGTGCATTGAATCTATAGATTGTTTTGGGTAGTATGGACATTTTGATGATGTTGATTCTACCAATCCATGAACACAGTTTGTTCTTCTTTATCTTTATGTCTCCCTCTATCTCTTTTTTCATGATCCTGTAGTTTTCTGAGTACAGTTCTTTTATTCCTTAGTTAAGTTTATTCCTAGGTATCTTACATTTTTTTTTTTGAGTGATGGTAAACAGAATTGTGTGGAGGTTTTTTAATGTCTCTTTCTGTAAGTTCACTATTGCTGTATAAAAATGCCATAGATGTCTTGGTGTTAACTTTGTATCCTGCTACATTGCCAAATTCATTTATTAAGTCTAATAATTTTTGATGGAGTCTTTAGGGTTTTCTATGTACAGTATCATGTCATCTGCGAATAAGTACAGTTTTATGTCTTCTTTTCCAATTTGGATACATTTTATTTCTTCTTCTTGTCTAATTGCTATGGCAACCACTTCCAGTATTATGTCAAACAGGAGTGGTGAAAGTATGCATCGCTGTCTCACTCCAGCTCTTAGGTGAAATGGTTTTAGTTTTTGACCATTGAGTATGATGTTGGCTGTAGCTATGTCATATAAGACCTTTATTATGTTGAGGTATGATCTCTCTATTCCCATTTTGCTGAGGGTTTTTATCAAGAAAGGGTGTTGGATTTTGTCAAATGATTTTTCTGCATCAATTAATATGACTATGTGATTTTTATCTCTCAATTTGTTTATGTGGTGTATCACATTTATTGATTTGTGGATATTGTACCATCCTTGCATCCCTGGGATAAATCCTACTTCATCATGGTATATGATCTTTCTGATGTAATGCTGGATCCGATTTGCTAAAATTTTATTGAGGAATTTCTCATCTATGTTCATGAGGGATATTGGTCTGTAATTCCCTTTATTTGTGTTGTCTTTATCTGGTTTTGGTATTAGGGTAATGCTGGCTTCATAGAATGATCTTAGAAGTGTACCTTCCTCTTGAATTTTTTAGAATAGTCTGAGGAGGAGAGGTTTTAGTTCTTTTTTGAATGTTTGGTAAAACTCCCCTGTGAAGCCATCTGGAACCAAGGCTTTTGTTTGCAGGAAACTTTTTGATGACTGCTTCAATTTCTTCCATAGTTATCAGCCTATTGAGATTTTTAGATTCGTCCTGATTGAGTTTTGGAAGGTGGTATTTTTCATAGGTATATGTCCATTTCTTCTAGGTTGTCTAGTTTGTTGGAATAGTGTTGTTCATAGAATTGTCTTACATTCCTTTGTATTTCTGTGGGATCTGTTATTTCACCTCTTTCATTTCTGATTTTATTTATTTCAGTCCTCTTTTTTGCTTCTTGGTGTGCCTGGCTAGAGGTTCATTAATATTTTTAATCCTTTCAAAGAACCAACTCTTAGTTTCATTGATCTTTTGTATTGTTGTTGTTTTTGTTTGTTTGTTTTGTTTTTGTTTTTTGTCTGTATATCATTTATTTTTACTCTGATTTTTATTATATCCTTCTTTCTGCTCACTCTGGGTTTTCTTGTCGCTCTCTTTCTAATTCTTTAAGTTGTAGAGTTAGATGATTTATTACTATATTGTCTTGCTTTTTGAGGTAAGCCTGTAGAGCTCTGAACTTCACTCCCAAAACTTCTTTCACACTGTCCCACAGATTTTGGATTGATGTGTTTTCATTATCATTCATTTCCATAGTGTTTTTAATTTCTTCTTGGATCTCTTTGGTAACCCAATCATTGTTTAATAGCATGCTACTCAGCTTCCAAGTGTTTAAAATTTTATTGTTTTTATTGTACTTTATTTTTAATATTATGTCATTGTGTTCTGAGAAGATGCTTGATATGATTTCAATATTCTTGAATTTGGAAAGACTTTGCCTGTGACCCAATATGTGGTGTATCTTTGAAAATGTCCCATGTGCACTTGAGAAAAATTTATATTCTCTGGCTTTGGGGTGAAATGTTCTGAAGATGTCAATTAATTCCATCTGATCTAGCAAGACATTTGTTTGCTGTTTCTTTGCTGATTTTTGTCTAGAAGATTTATCCAGTGATGTCAGTGGGATATTAAAGTCCCCTACTATGATTGTATTGTTGTCAATCTATCCCTAGATATCTTCC
Organism: Myotis yumanensis; assembly: GCF_028538775.1. Classification (NCBI taxonomy): domain Eukaryota; kingdom Metazoa; phylum Chordata; class Mammalia; order Chiroptera; family Vespertilionidae; genus Myotis; species Myotis yumanensis. The sequence continues at coordinate 107,961,076 of NW_027223753.1, read as the reverse complement.
AGGAGTTTTTTTGTTTGTTTGTTTGTTTGTTTGTTTGGTTGGTTGGTTTTTTACTGTATTTGGGTGCTTCTGCATTGGGTGAATATATGTTTACCAAGGGTAAGTCCTCTTTTTGTATCGATCCCTTCAGTATTATGAAGTGGCCTTCCTTATCCCTCGTTATAGCCTTTAATTTGAGGTCTAATTTATCATATATAAGTATTGCTACCCCAGATGTTTTTTTTTTTTTTTCATTTTCATTTGCCTGATATTTTTCCATCTCTTTAATTTCAGTTTGTGTGAGTCCCTTGTTCTGAGGTCAGTCTCTTATAGATAGCATATGTATGGGTCATGTATTTTTATCCATTCAGCCACTTGATATCTTTTTTTTTTTGGAGCATTTAGTCTGTTTACGTTAAAAGTTATAATTGGTAGGTACTTGTTTGTAGCCATTTTTATTTATTGTGCCTGTGTTCCTTCTTCCCTTTTTATTTCTTGTTTTTATACCAGTCCCTTTAGCATTTCTTGATTGCTGGCTTGGTAGTGATAAACTCCCTTAGCCTTTTTGTTTGTTTACTTGTGAAGCTCCTTATTTCCCTTTCAATTTTGAATGATAGCCTTGCTGGATAGAGCATTCGTGGATTCAGTCCTTTGCTTTGCATTACTTTGTAGATTTCCTTCCATTCCTTTCTGGCCTGATGTGTTTCTGTTGAGAAATTTGATAATCAAATGGGAGATCCCTTGTACGTAACTTTCTGTCTCTCTCTTGCAGCCTTTTAGATTTTCTCTCTGTCCTGAACATTTGCCATTGTAATTATGATGTGTCTTGGTGTGGGTCTTTTGGGGTTTATCTTGTTTGCGACTCTCTTTGCTTGTCTGACTTTTTTCTTCTCCACATTAGGGAATTTTTCTCACATTATTTTTTCAAATAAGTTTTCTAACCCTTGTTCCTTATTTTGTCATCTGGCACCCCTATTATTCATATGTTGCTTCGTTTCATGTTGCACTAAAACTCCCTTAGGTTCTCCTCTTGTATTTTACTTTTGTTCTCCAATTGCAGTTCATTTTGTGTTTGTTTTGCTTCCCTGTCTTCTAATTCGCTAATTTGATTCTACACTTCTCCTAGTCTACTGCTGAAACTTTCCATGGTGTTTTTATTGCAGCTATATCACTCTTTATTTCTTCTTGATTCTTACATAAGTTGTTGATTTTTTTATCCATCTGGTATATGAACTGTATGACCCTTATTCTTAATTCTTTTTCTGACATATTGCATGCATCCATTTCACTTAGCTGCTTTTCTGGAAATTCCTCCTTTTCTTTCCATTGAGGGTTTCTTTGTCTCCCCATTTTTGCTCTCATCTAAGGATCTGGCTGTAGAGTCATATGGGGGCTGCTCCTCAGGCAGCGGCTGTTCCTCAGACAGTTGTGTCAGTGGCTGTTCCTCAGTTGGCAGTGGCTCCTCTGGTAGGCACTGTTTGCAACAGTGGTGACTCCTCTGGCTGGTGGGGTCTGGGTGCTCACATGGCTGCTGGTCCTTGTACAGGGGTGGGTTGCTCACAAGGTTGCTGCTCCTAGTACAGGGGTGGGCTGTTCATGAGGCTACTACTCCTCAGATGGGGGTGGGCTTCTTGCATACCTTTTTCTCCTTGGACAGAAGCAAGCTGCTTTGGCGGTGGCAGATCGCTTGGTTGCTGGTCTTTGGACAAGTGCTGGCTACGTGAGGCTGCTGCTCCTTGGACTGGGGTGGGCTGCTCACATGGCTGCTGCTCACATGCTCACGGTGCCCTGGGCTAAAGCTTTGGGCCAGCCAGTGGGGAGCATACTTCAGAACTTACAGGAGCCCGTGCACAAGGTGGCTGGAGTCTCAGTGACCATGGAACTGCACCAGAGGCATCAGGTCCCTGGTGGGGGTGGCTGTAGAGTCCCAGGTGTTATCTGAGGGCATCCTGGGTGAAGGTGAGGTTGGGCTCCCAGTCACAGCAGCTCTCCCCTTCAAAAATATGCAGCCTCTGCAGGAGCTTGCCACTACAGGACTGTTTGAAATGGTAGCAGAGGCTGCATCATTAGGCAAATCTGATCAGCCTACCCCTGAGTGTCCTACGGGATCTAATTGCACCACACACACACACACACTCTCTCACTCTCTCTCTCTCTCTTTTACTCCCTCACTCATGCTCTCACCCTCACTGCTGTCTTCGTCCTGTCTCTGTAGTTGGGTCTGGAGTGTTATTGCCATGTTCATGGATGGAGTCTCCTCTGTGGGTGTCTGGTTATGTGGCTTGCTCTCTACCACATTGGCCAAAAATAACAAAATGCACCTTGACAAGACAGGACACAAGAGGTACAAAACACTAATGTACTCATGACACCGATAACCCCAATATAAGTGACCACCAGAGAAAAAAGAATTAGGGGAGAGAAGAGAGAGCACAAATCATATCGAAGAGAGAAAATATAGTATGAGATTAAAGAAAAAGAAGAAAAGGGAAGAAAAAGGAAAAAAATATATATATATACATGGGGAGAAAACACCAGAGAACAAACAGATAAACCAAAACATACAAACACCAAATACCCAGTAAAGAGGGTGGAGACAGAAAGTAAGGTTAAGTAATTGGATGAATATGGGGAGGACCTCAGTTCAGTATAGAGGAAGTAGAAAGAGGGTGAGTGAATAAGAAGAAAGAGAAAGAGAAGAAAAAAATTAAAAATTAAAATAATTTATTTTAAAAAGTATAAAATTAAAAAATAGAATGATGAAAAAATAATGTGAAAAGAAATAGAAAATAAAGAAACAAATAAAAAAGGAAAATAAAGAAAAAAGAAAGAGATAACAAAATAATAATAAAAAATAATTAAAAAAATGAAAAAGTTAAGTGCCATTCATTTCCACTGAGTTTTAATTACCCATGAGGGCTGGTTTAAGATCCCATTCTTCTGTACTGTTTTCCACTTCTCAGTTTCCTGTTGCAGGGACTGAATGGCCTCTATTTAGGCCAGTCCCTGAGGGCTCTCAGGGAGTATTCAGATTTTTTTGGTATCCTTTGTACCACTCAGGCTATAGTCTGGGTGTGGTTGTATTGGTTGCCTGGAGACTGCAGGGAGGGACTTCAGGAGAAAATGGATGACTAGGTCTGGCACAATAGGTATGACTCTGCACCAGACTTGAGGCCACCTCTCCCTGACCCTCTCCTCTCCCTGGCCTTTCCCCAGACTCCACAAGTTCGAAGGGCTGTGGTCGTTCCAGTCATTCCACCATTCGATCACTGGTTTTTCATTATATAGGACTAGAAGCCTGGTGCACAAAATTTGTGCATGGTGGGGTCCCTCAGCCCAGCCTGAACTTCCACCTAAACCTCACCCATGGGTGAATGTTTGTATTTGAAATGTCTTATGAACTAGGTTTAGAGAATAAAAACAACAACCAAAAAGAGGAGAAAGAGCTGCACCACTGCAAGCCCTTTGCCCCCCAGCACAGCTTGGCGTGGGCAGCCCACCAGGCTGCCCCCTCTGGGCTCAGTATCTCCTGGTTATGGACACAGATCTAGAATCCCCTGCCACCAGAAGTCCTGCAGACCTCCTTTCCACAGTCAGATACTATGACTGTCCCAAGGGACGCAGCCTCGGTGCCATGCAGTTTCTCTCTGACCCTCTGGGCTTGGAGATCTCGCAGTGCTCTCCAGCCCAGATCCCTTATTTTACCATTCTCCAGACATCCTCTGCCCTTCCTGGCTGCAAATTTGTCTCACCAGCTGTGTCTACTTCACCAATTCGGGATTGCTGTTATTCGATTTAGTTGCTCATTATATCTACTCCAGAACAAGTCTCGGGACACATCCAACTATTCCACCGCCATTTTGTCCTCCCTAAAACTCCACAGTTTTAGTGCCTCTGGATCCTACTCCTGGCCTCCAGGTTCAGTGGCTCCAGGACCCTGGCTGCAGAGGGTGCAATAGCTTCGGGCATCCAATACCCTTTCTTGATAAAAACTCTAAGCAAAGTGGGAATAGAGGGATCATACCTCAACATAAGAAAAGCCTTCTATGACAAACATACAGCCAACATCATACTCAATGTGCAAAAACTAAAACCATTTCCCCTAAGAACAGGAACAAAACAGGGATGCCCACTTTCATCATTCCTGTTTAAAATAGTACTGAAGAGGAAGAAATGAAAGGTAACCAAGTGAGAAACGAAGAAGTAAAACTGTCATTATCTGCAGATGACATGATATTGTACATGGAAATCTCTAAAAAACTACTAGACTTAATAAATGAATTTTCAGGATACAAAATTAACACCTAGAAATCTATGGCTTTTTTATACACCTACTAGAGGCCCGGTGCATGAATTCATGCACTGGTGGGGTCCAACCTGCCCGCTTTGATGAGGCCTGCTCTCGGGTGTGGCAGTCCAGGGTGAGAGGCCATGGGTGGTTTGTTAGCTGGCCCTGCCCCAGAATGTGGTGGGGGTGCCCACTTGGGGCATGGCCAGGTGGGGCAAGGGGCCGCGGGTGGTTTGCCGGCTGGTACCATCTCCGATTGTGTTGGGGGTTCTGCTGTGGGGCAGAACCAGCCAGGGCTAGGGGCTGTGGTCATTCTGATCATTCCACCATTCAGTCACTGGCTTTTTTTATATAGGACTAGAGGCCTGGTACACAAAATTTGTGCATGGTGAGGTCCCTCAGCCCAGCCTGCACCCTCTACAATCTGGCATCCCTCTCTCAATTTGGAACCACTGGCTCCTAACCACTCACCTGCCTATCTGCCTGATGCCCCTAACTGCTCCCCTGCTGGCTGATGGCCCTAACTGCTCTCCTCTGCTGGCCTGATCCCCCTAACTTCTCTCCCCTCCTGGCCTGATCCCCCTAACTGCTTATCTGCTCTCCCTTCCTCTCTGTGTCCTTTAGACCCCCATCACAGGCATCCTGAGAGCTCTCTGCCCAGCCCAGCCCCCATTCTGATTGGTCGTTATGTGGCGGCGTCCCAGAAAATTTGATATTCCTTTTAGTATAGATAATTAACTCTGTGAAAGAAAAACTAATACATGAATCCCATTAAACATTGCAACAAAAAATTAAGATATCTAGGGGTATACTTAACTAAGGAGGTAAAAGTCCTGTACTCAGAAAACTACAGTACTTTTTTAAAAAAGATAGAGGAAGACATAAACAAATGGAAGAATATACTGTGTTCATAGATTGGTGGAATCAACATCATTAAAATGTTGGTACAACCCAAAGCAATCTATAGATGTAATGCAATTCCCATTAAAATACCAACAGCATATTTCACAGACCTAGAACAAACTCTCCCAAAATTCATATGGAATAAAAAAAAAAGACCCTGAATAGCCACAGCCATCCTGAGAAAAAAGAACAAAGTTGGAGAGATCTCAATACCAGATATTAAGCTATATTACAAAGCCACGTTTCTCAAAACTGCTTGGTACTGGCACAAGAACAGACATATAGTCCAACGGAACAGAACAGAGAACCCAGAAATCGACCCAAGCCATTTTTTTCAATTAAAATTTGACAAAGGAGGCAAGAGCATAAAATAAAGTCAAGACAGTCTCTTCAATAAATGGAATTTGGAAAATTAGATACATGCAAAAAAAATGAAACAAGACCACCAACTTACACCATTCACAAGAATAAACTCAAAATTGATAAAAGACTTAAACATAATACAGGAAATCATAAAATATTAGAAGAATTCATAGGTAGAAAAATATCAGACATATCTGCTAGTAACATGTTTACCAACACATTTCCTAGGACAATGGAAACTAAGGAGAAAATAAACAAATGGGACCACATCAAAATAAAAAGCTTCTGCATAGCAAAAGAAAGAATCAAGGAAATACCAAGAGTGCCTCTTTATGGGAGAACATATTTGCTAATGTTACATCTAATAAGGGTTTTATCTCCAAAGTCTATAGGGGCACTCATAAAACTTAACAAAAGGAGGATAAACAATCCAATCAAAAAATTGGCAAAGGACCTAAATATACACTTCTCAAAAGTGCATATACAGAAGTCAAAGAGGCATATGGAAAAATGCTCAAAGTCACTAATTATCCAAGAGATGCTAATCAAAATGACAATGAGATAAAACCTCAAACCTGTCAGAATGTCTGTCATCAATGAATCAACAACAAGTGCTGACAAGGATGGGGAGAAAAGAAAACCCTCTTTCACTGCTGATGGGATTGCATACTAGTGCAGCAGTATGGAGTTTTCTCAAAAAATTAAAAAAAGAAACCCCATTTGACCCAGTAATTTCACATCTAAGAATATATTCCAAGAACTCAGAAACACCAATCAGAAAGAATATATGACCCTAAGTTCATATCAGCACAGTATACAATAGCTAAGATTTGGAAACAGCCTAAGTGACCATCAGCAGATGAGTGGATTAGGAAACTGTGGTACATCTACACCATGGAATACTATGCTGCTATAGAAAAGAAGAAATTCTTACCATTTGCAAAAACATGGATGGGCCTGAACAGCATTATGCTAAGTGAAATAAGTCAGTCAGGCCGAACCGGTTTGGCTCAGTGGATAGAGCGTCGGCCTGTGGACTGAAAGGTCCCTGGTTCAATTCCGGTCAAGGGCATGTACCTTGGTTGCGGGCACATCTCCAGTGGGAAGTGTGCAGGAGGCAGCTGATCGATGTTTCTCTCTCATCGATGTTTCTAACTCTCTATCTCTCTCCCTTCCTCTCTGTAAAAAATCAATAAAATATATTTAAAAAAATGAAATAAGCCAGTCAGAGAAAGCTAAATTTACTCATTTGTGGAATATAATAAACTAGAGGCCCAGTGCACGAAATACGTACACTGGTAGAGTCCCTACCGGCTGCCTGCTGCCAGCCGGGGCCTTCCTCCCTTCCCCCAGCCACCTGTCGCAGCTGCTGGACAGGGCCTCCTTCCCTTGCCCAGTTAGGGGCTGCTGTCCAGGGCTTCCCTCCCTTCCCCCAGATTGCCCTGCCCTCACCCCTTGGTTGAACTCCTGGAAGAACTCTGGTCAAGGGGACAATTTTCATACAATGCTTTTATTATATAGAATAGCATAAACTGATTAACAAAAATAGTTCCAGAGAAAAAGAAGGCCTGGCTTAGGGGGTGGGGATGGGCTTAAAGAGGATAATGGGGGGAAAAGCAGACATATGTAATACTTTCAACAATAAAGAATAAAAGCTAAGAAGGGCAAGTGTAGGACTCCTAATAACGGTGCAATTCTTTTTTTTTTTTTTTTAAATATATTTTATTGATTTTCTTACAGAGAGGAAGAGAGAGAGATAGAGAGCTAGAAACATCGATGAGAGAGAAACATCGATCAGCTGCCTCCTGCACACCTCCCACTGGGGATGTGCCCGCAACCCAGGTACATGCCCTTGACCGGAATCGAACCTGGGACCCTTCAGTCCGCAGGCCGACGCTCTATCCACTGAGCCAAACCGGTTTCGGCAACGGTGCAATTCTTAAATAAATAAAAAAGGAAAAGCTATACTAATAAAAGAGAAACATGTAAATTGGTGTCACTCTGCTACACCCACAAGCCACACCCGCCAGCCAATCAGGAGCGAGTATGCAAATTAACCCAACCAAGATGGTGGCGGCCACAGTGCTGGAGCGAGCAGGAGGCTTGGGTTGCCCCCGGCGATGGAGGAAACCAAGCTTCCTGCCCACCCTAGCCAGCCCTGGCCTCTGCTCAAGGCTACAAATTTTCAATTATAGAAGATAAATAAATCCCAGATACCTGCTTCCCTCCACTCAAGGAGGTGCTGAAAAAAAAAAGAAAAAAAGGAGGGGCTGGGAGCTTGGGTTGCCGGGGGCCGTGGCCAGCCTGCAAACAGCCATCAGCCCCTCACCCGGGCTGGCCACACACCTCCAGTGGGACCCTCACCCCATGGGGGCATTGCTGGCCTGAAAACCACCACAGGCCCCTCATCCAGGCCGCCCCACACCCCAAGGGAACCCCCACCCTGATCTGGGACACCCTTCAGGGCAAACCAGCCGGCCCCCACACATACACCAGACTTCTATCTATACTAATAAAAGGTAATATGCTAATTAGACTGGGAGACCTTCCAGAAGACCTTCCAGATGTTCTTCTGGACAAAGCCATGGTGGCAGGGCCGAGGTAGAGGTGGTTAGAGGCCAAAAGGGGAGGGCAGTTGTGGTGATCAGGCTGGTGGGGGGCATGGGGCTGTTGGGCGTAAGCAGACCAGCAGGGGTCCAGTTGGGGGCAAGCAGGCCATCAGTGAGGGTCAGTGGAGGTGATCAGGACAGCGGGGGAGGCAGTTTGCAGTGAGTAGGCCAGCAGTGGGGCAGTTAGTGGCGAGCAGGCCAGTGTGGAGGGAAGGTGGGGATAAGCAGGCCAGCAGGAGGGTAGTTGAGGGTGAGCAGGCTGGCAGGGGGGCATTTGGGGGCAAGCAGGCTGGCAGGCAGAGTGGTTAGGGGTAATCAGGCAGGCAAGCAGGCAGGTGAGCTGTTAGGAGCCAGCAGTCCCGGATTGCAAGAGGGATGTCCAACTGCCAGTTTATGCCCGATCCCTGTAAACCAGCAGTAGGACATCCTTCGAGGTGTCCCATATTGGAGAGGGTGCAGGCCGGACTGAGGAACACCCCCTCCTCCATGCATGAATTTCTTGCACAGGGCCACTAGTCAAAGAATAAAAGTTAATAAAGCTATATTCACTAAAATTAAAATTTCTACCCATTAAGATTCACCATTAAGAATGTTAAAAGGTGTAGTAGAAAATGGTGGCTGAATAGACAGTCCTGTTGGGCACCTGGTCCCAGGGCCAGGCTGGAAATACACCTGGAATTTTAAACAGTGATCCAGCTGATGATGTTACTTATGACAAGAAAGAACAGAATGCACCTGGAGAACAATAGAAAGGGCATGATACTGAGAGGGTAATTACCCTGAGAGGAGGGTGATGAGCTATGAAAAGAACTGTTCCAGGTGCATACACACTTGCTTGCAGCAATGGTGACAGCAATGCCTCCAGATCTGTAGCAGTGTGAGCCATAGGGCCATTATCATCCAAGCAGCTATGAAAGGCAGAAAGCAGTGGAGTCTAGATGAGGCAGACCAAAGCCAGTGGAGGAGAGAACCACAATTTAGATAGTTTTTTTAAAATCTCAAACCCAGAGCACAGGAGTTTTCATTTGCAACTACACACCCAAGGCATTGGTGTAGGGAGGGAGGCATGGACTTGAGGTGCCTGTGAACAGACAGGGGTGGGAAGCAGGGTAAGGACACATAGGAAAACAGTAGCCAGGAGTCCTGTATTGGTTGTTCATACACTTCCAAACCGAAATGGCCATTTTCCCTGGGAGGAACTAAGTAGGGCAGTGGTTCTCAACCTTCCTAATGCCGCAACCCTTTAATACAGTTCCTCATGTTGTGGTGACCCCCAACCATAAAATTATTTTCGTTGCTACTTCATAACTGTAATTTTGTTACTGTTATGAATTGTAATGTAAATATTTGATATGCAGGATGTATTTTCATTGTTTGCGACCCACAGGTTGAGAACCACTGAAGTAGGGGGAGCGGGAACACACCCTAAGTGATACACCCTGCATTTTGAGCTTTAAGGAGCAAACAAAGGTAGAGGCTAAGCTTATAGGTCTGAACAGTGACAAGGAGCCCTCTGTGACAAGAGTGGCCATTTGCTCCACTCTTCTAGAAACCACACTGATAAAAAATCCAAGGTCCCAGCTGACCCCATTGGTCTCCACACAAAGACCTCTGTCCAGCCAAGGACAGAGTACTGTTTTGGGCCACTTGCAGAGGAGTAGCTCAGGGACAGGAAAAAAACACACATCATATTCCCTGAAAGTGAAACAGTACCAATCCCTGTCAGAAACAGATCTTGAGTGATTAAGATTGACAGCAGGCAGTCAGGTAAAGAGGGCAGATTGGCCACTTCAGTTTGCAGGCAAGGCCTGTGGAGACAGTCACAAGCAGTGGACCAGAGGATCACTTGGGGTTTGAAGTGGTGGCACTAAAAGCCAAAGTACAGTTCCTAGAAGGGGTTAACACCTGAGTACATGTGAGTAAGCCCAGAACTGGCAGACAGAACAGAAGAGTGGGGTCCTAAGCCAGCTCCCATGGGGTATAAAACTTCGCTGATGCGAACTACACTTCACTTCATTTTTTTTTATTGTATTTTTGCACCCTTTTCTTCCTCTCTTCCCTTTCCCTCCTGTTTTTCTTCTCCTTTCTCCTTTTCAGTTTTTATCTTTCCTTTCTTTCTTCCCCTTTTTAAAAATTAATCTTCCTTATCTATCTGCTTTATTGATTTGTTATTACTCTAGTCTCTTGTTTTGTTCATACATCTAATCTCCTCTTCCCTGCTCCTACTCAATTTTCCTTTCTCTTTTCTTTTTAGTCACAATTCAATTTTCTTATTTTTTTCTCTCTTCCCTTTCTCTTTTCTTCCTCTCCTAATTTCTTAACATTTGCACTTCCTAAATTTAGGACTACCTGCTCTCTCTTCTATTCTCCTTTTCAATTTTTTTTCTTATTTTTCGTTTTCTCATTTCTTTTCACCATCCTTATTTTAAATTATGATCCTTTCCCTCTTCCTCTAATACTTTAACATCATTGTCTTTATTTAAGTTCTGCATCTACATATTTGGACCCTGCCTTTTTTGTGGGTGTTCTTTCTTTGTGCTTTTTGCTGTATTTGTGTGTTTTATTGTATTTTCTCCTTGAAATTTCTTCTCCCAATCATTCTTGCTCTCTTTTCTCCTTCTTAATTCTGCTTTATCTGATGGTCACATTTTTGGGGGCAATAGGGGTCCTGTGTACATTTATGTTCTGTTACTCCTTTGTCTTGTCTTGTCTTGATGTATTTTGTGCTGTTCAGTCAACACTTCCACAATGCCTGGCATTATATGGTAGGGAGCTAGCCACATAATCAGACACCTTGAGAGAGACTCTGTCTATGAACTGGGCAATAACATGTAATATCCAAATACAACAAGAGAACCCAAATATCTCAAGTAGGGGATCTCCCTAGAACACCCAGCCCAGAAGATCTGAGAAACTGCACCACTGGGTCCCACAAAACATCTACCACATAAGACCATCCAAGAAAATCTGGGTGGCATAGCAATTTGATCTAATGTATAGAAACAAATATAAAGGAACAGAAAATGGGGAGACATAGAAACAACCTCAAATTAAAGAAAAGGAGGATTCACCAGAAAAGGAACCAAATGAAATGCAAGGAAGTAATTTGTCAATGAAAGAATTCAGAGTAATGGTTATAAGGGTGCTCAAACATCAGAATGAGAATTACAGGAAACTCAATGAGAATTATAAGTAGCTGAATGAGAAATACACAAACATGTGTAAGAGTCAAGAGGATATGAAGAATGACATAGTTGCAATAAAAAACATAATAGAAGGTTTCAATAGTAGACTAGAAGAGGCTGAGAACCAATCAGTGAGTTAGAAGATAAGGAGAAAAAATAATAATAATCATTCAAGCAGAGCAGCAATAGGAAAAAATAAAAAAGTGAGAGTATAAAGGAGCTTTGGTACAATAAGCAATGAAACAACCTATGCATAATAGGGGTACAAGAAGAAGAGGAAACTAAGTAAGGAATACAAAACATATCTGAAGAAATAATGACAGAAAATTTCCCTGAGTTTGGAAAGAAATATCACACAAGTCCAAGAAGCACCAAGAGTCCCAATCAATAAGAACTAAAAAAGACCTACACCAAGACATATCATAATTGGAAAACTTAAAAGACAAAGAAAGAATCTTAAAGGTTGCAAGAGAGAGAGAGAGAAACTTACCTACAAGATATTTTCCATTAGACTATCAACTGATTTCTCAACAGAAACATATCAGGCCAGAAGGAAATGGAATGAAGTGTACAAAGTGATGCAAAGCAAGGGTGTGAATACAAGAATACTCTACCCAGAAAGGCTAATATTCAGAATTGAAGGTGAAATCAGGAGCTTTGCACACAAAGAAAGGCTAAGAGAGTATTACCACCAAACCAGCAATGCAAGAAATGATAAAGGGACTATTGTAAAAGAAAGAAATAGAAAGGGGGGAAGGAACACAGGCATAAAGAATAAAATGGCAACAAACAAGTACTCATCAATAATAACCTTAAACATAAATGGATTAAATGCTCCTATCAAAAGACATATTTTTGCTAAATGGATAAGAAAACATAGCCCATATATATGCTGTTTACAAGAGACTCACCTCAGAACAAAGGACTCACACACCCTGAAATTGAAGGAATGGGAAAAAAATGTTTCAGGCAAGTGGAAATGAAAAAAAAAAAAAAAATCTAGGGCAGAAATACTTACATCTGACAAAATAGACCTCAAAGTTAAGGCCAGAAAAGAGATAAGGAAGGCCTCTTCCTAATACTAAAGGGATTGATACAAGAGGCTATAACTCTGACAAACATATATGCACCCATACAGGAGCATCTATATATATATATATATATATATATATATATATATATATATATATATACACACACACACACACACACACACACACACACTAGAGGCCCAGTGCACAAAATTCGTGCATAGGGAGGGTCCCTCAGGCCGATCTGCACCCTCTCCAACCCAGGAGCCATCAGGGGATGTCCTACTGACAGCTTACGCCCACTCCCTGTGGTTCTCTGCTCTCTGCAGGGCCTGGCTGCTTCAACACCACCAAGAAGACAAAGTCATCATGCTCCACTGTCCACTCTCTGTCTGTGGGGCCTGGGGACTTCACTGCCATTGCAGCGAGAATGAAGCCACCATGCCCTGGGGTCTGCTCTTTGTCTGCCAGGCCTGGGGGCTTCACCGTCGCCATGGCAATGAAGCCCCCACACCCCGCTGTCTGCTCTCAGTGGTGGGGCAGAAAGGACTGGGGGACTTCAGCAGGTCTGAGGAGACTGGGCACTGCCATCTTGTGGCTATAGGCACCTCTATCTTTGTGGCCATGTGACAGTCAATTTGCATATTCCCTCTTTATTAGATAGGATATATATATATATATATATATATATATATATATATATATATTCTATACCTATCTTCTGGAGAACATCAAGGGAAAGATTGACAGCAATTCAATCATAGGAGGAGATTTTAATACCTCATTGACATCACTGGATAAAACTTCTAGACACAAAAATCAACAAGGAAACACTAAGCCTAAATGACACTCTAGATCAGGTGGAAATCATTGACATCTTCAGAACATGTCATCCCTTAGCTACATTCTTCTCAAGTGCACATGGGAGATTTTTAAAGATAGTGCCGGAAGCCGGTCCATCCTTGCTGCATATGTTTCAATGGACCTGGCATATAAAGATGTTTGCTCCCTTTAGCGCCATGTGTTTTAACCAAGGTCACCTCTCCGAGAAAGGTTGTTTCCCCAGGTGGGGATCTTTCCCTGAGGTTAGGGAGGGGATACAACCCCTTAATTAAGTGCCAGGCGGGCAGTTAAGCTACATAATCTTTACTCCCTGGAATGGAGATAAGAAACACCTTAACCCTTGTAATGGAAATTGACAGGATTAAAATCGGCTGGTATAAATACGGATGTAACAAGACAATAAACGTCAGATCCTCATCAGTTCCTGACCAGAACTCTGACCAGAACTTTGGCTGGAGATCCTGGCTATAGGTCCTGACTAGGCTGCTGATCAACTGAAGGCTGTCTTCGTGTCATTCCTTCTTCGCCGACTCCGTCCACACCTTTGGGGACCCCTGGACCTGCTGGGATTGGACCCGAGCAAAGATAGACCACATGTAGGGACACAAGCTAAGTCTCTACAAATTCAAGAAGATTGAAACCATATCAAGCATTTTTTCAGTCCACAATGGCATTGTACTGGGCTGCATATCTGGCGCTTCGGCCAGACGGGTCATGCTGTGCTGTCTGTTCCTAAAACACATAGATAGGAAGGTACTAACATCAGGCCAGGCCTTGAGATATGGTCTCATAGCCCCTTTGCAGCACACAGGCCTTCTTTCTCAGAAGGCCTGGAAGTCTCATTCCAAATTTGGGAGACAAAGGACTGGAAAAAGTATAAATAAAGAGATTTTCCTCCACATTGGGGGGCCCAGAATTTGAAAGACACATTTTTCTCTGGGCCTCCACAAAATTTAATAATAAAATGTAACTCTTGCAGTCAGCACTGCAGTTCAGCCCTCTGCTTCGGCAGGGTGCTGTAACTGTAGTCAGCTGGCCAGCTTAATAAAGGCTCTTAAATTTAAATTCTGAGTTGGTGGTCTATCTCGCTGAGTGAACCCATAACAGCATAAATTTGGAAATCACCTACAATAAAAATTCTCAAAAACAATCAAATACTTGGAGGCTAAATAACATGCTATCAAACAATGAATGGGTTCCGAAGAGATCAAAGAAGAAATAAAAAACATACTGAAAACAAATGAAAATGAACACAAGACAATCCAAAATCTTTGGGACACAGTGAAAGCAACCCTGAGAGGGAAGTGAATAGCACTACTGGCCTACCTCAAAATACAAGAAAACTGGTAATAAGTTATCTAAAACTACAACTAAATAATTAGAAATAGAAACAAAAGAAAAGCCCAGAGTAAGTAGAAGGAAGGAAATAAAGATCAGAGTAGAAATAAATGACAGAGACAAATAAAAACAAGAAAAATAAATAAAAAGCATCCAAATTTTAAAGGAGGAATTAAAGCTCTCATTATTTGCAGATAACATGACACTGTTCATAGAAAACCTTAAAGACTTCATCAAATAACTACTAGATTTAATAAATAAATTTGGCAATATAGCAAGATACAAAATTAACACCGAAAAATCCATAGGATTTTTATACACCAATAATGAACTCTCAGAAAGAGAAACTAAAGAAATCAATCCAGTTTACCATTACAGCAAAAAAAGTTAAGATACTTAGGAATAAACTTAACCAAGGAAGTTAAAGACTTGTACTCAAGAAAACTACAAGATGTTGAAAAAGGTGACAGAAGATATAAACAAGTGAAAGAATATACTGTGTTCATGGATTGGTAGAACCAACATCATTAAAATGTCCATACAACCCAAATCAATCTATAGATTCAACACAATCCCTATTAAAATATGAACAACATATTTTACAGACCTAGCACAAACATTCCAAAATTTATATTGAATAAAAAACAACCAGGAGTAGTTATAGAAATCTTAAGAAGAACAAAGTTGAAGGAATCACAATACCAGATATCAAGTTATACTACAAAGCCACTGGGCTTAAACCAACATGGTACTGGCACAAGAACAGACATATAGACCAATGGAATAGAACAGAGAACCCAAAAATCGACTCAAGCTGTTATGCTCAATTAATATTTGACAGAGGAGACAAGAGCATACAATGGAGTCAAGACAGTCTCTTCAATAAAGGGTGCTGGGAAAATTGGTCAGATACATGCAAAAAATGAAAGTAGACCACCAACTTACACCATACACAAAAATAAACTCAAAATGGTTAAAGGACTTAAATGTAGGATGGGAAACCATAAAAATGTTAGAAGAATCCATAGGCAGCAAAATATTAGACATATGTCCTAGCAACATGTTCACCAACACATCTCCTAGGACAATGGAAACTAAGGAGAAAATAAATAAATGGGACCACATCTAAATAAAAAGCTTCTGCACAGCAAAAGAAAGAATCAAGGAAATAACAAGAGAGCCTACTGCATGGGGAACATATTTGCCAATGTTACATCTAATAATGGTTTAATCTCCAAAATATATAGGGAACTCATACAACTTAACAAAAGAAGACAATCCAATTACAAAATGGGCAAAGGACCTAAATAGATACTTCTCTAAATTGGACATACAGGAAGCCAAGAGATATATTAAAAAATGCTGAATGTCACTAATAATCTGAGAGATGCAGCTCAAAACAACAATGAGATAATACATCATACTTATTAGAATGGTTAACATCAACAAATCAACAAATGACATGTGTTGGTGAGGTTGTGGAGAAAAGGAAACCCTAGTACACTGCTGATGGAAATGCAGACTGGTGCAGCCATTAAGGAAAACAGTATAGCATTTCCTCAAAAAATTAAATATGGAACTGCCATTTGACCGAGTGATCCCACTTCCAGGAGCATATGCTAAGAAATCTGAAATATCAATCAGAAAGAATGTGTGCACCCTATGTTCATAATAGTGCAATTTACAATAGCTAAGATTTGGAAACAGCCTAAGTGCCCATTAGCATATTCTATATAATAAAACGCTAATATGCAAATCAACTTAATAGCGGAATGACGGATTGCTATGACACGCACTGACCACCAGGGGGCAGGAGCTGTCCCCTGGTGGTCACTGTGCTCCCACACGGGGAGTGCCACTCAGTCAGAAGCTGGGCTCACAGCTGGTGAGCACAGTGGTGGTGGCGGGAGCCTCTCCTGCCTCTTCTGCTGGCGGGTGGTAAGGAGCCAGGGGTCCCAGACTTTAAGAGCCCTGGACTGTGAGAGGGATTTCTGACTGCTGGCTTAAGCTGAAAGGCGGACATCCCCCACGGGGTCTCGGACTGTGAGAGGGCACAGGCCAGGCTGAGGGACCCCTTCCCCCAGTGCAGGAATGTAGTGCTTTGGCCTCTAGTGAGTGGATAAAAAAACTGTGGTACATTTATACAATGGCATGCTATGTGGCAATAAAAAAGATCTCTTACCATTTGCAACAGCATGGATAGGACCTGGAGAGCATTATTTTAAGTTAAATAAGCTGGTCAGAGAAAGATATGTATCACACAATCTAACTCATATGTGGGATCTAATAAACCAATTAAACTGATGGACAAAAATAGACCCAGAGACATAGAAGCATGAACAGACTGTTGAACCTCAGAGGAAAGACAGGGGAGGGTGAGTGGAAAGAGATCAACTAATGAACTTGTACTCATATATGCATAACCCATGGGCACAGACAATGGGGTGGTGCGGGTCTAGGGAGGGGGAATGAAAAAGGTTTATTGGGGTAAAAGGAAGACCTATTTATACTTTCAACAATAAAGATTAAAATAAAAGACTGTTAAAGGCAATGCATTTATCTGACAAAAGATTTATGTACAAGATATTTGTGTATTTCAATATTACAAAGACAAATAAAAAGATGTGGCACTTTGCAAGAAAAAATATAATTACCAATAAACATATGAAAAGAGGTTTAACTTAATAAAGGATACGCATATTGATGTGATAATGAGATAAAGTATCATCATGGCAAATTTAAAAGGCTGACAATTCCAAAAGTTGACCATGATGTGGAGCAACTAAACTTTCATATAAATCCATGCGGGGATTGTAAATTAATACAACCATTTTGGGAAACTATTTTTGCTGGCTCTATTATAATGAAGTGTATACAGTTCCAAGACTACATAAGTATCTGTCAAATGTCTGTACCTATATGAGTCAGGATTTTCATAGTAACAACCAATAACTAGAAAGGACACAAATGTCCATCAACAATAACAAAGATAAATGCAATGTCATGTTTATACCATAAAATCCTCTATAATAATAAAAGCGTAATATGCTAATTAGACTGGATGTCCTTCCAGATGACCTTCTGGACGAAGCCGGGGCTGTGAGGGAAGCCTGGGTGACGGGTGCCTGCCGGCAGCCAGAGGGAAGCCCTGGTCCTGGTTCCAGAGGGAAGCCTGTGCCAGCAGCCAGGGGAAGGAAGGCCTACTCTTGCATGAATTTCATGCATTGGGCCTCTATTCCTATATAATAAAAGCCCAGCAACCCAAACAGCAGAATGACCAGAATGACCACAATGCCCGTGGCCCCTCACTCTGGCCGGGCCCGCCCCCCAGCAGGGACCCCTACCCTGATCAAGAGCATGGCTTGCTTGCAAACCGCCCATGGCCCTCACCCCTGCCCACCCTGCCCTCCAGCAGAGACCCCCACCCTGATCAGGGGCATGACCAGCCTGCAAACTGCCCGCAGCCCCTCACCCCAGCCGGCACTGCCCCCCAGTGGGGACCCCCACCCTAATTGGGGGCATGGCCAGCCTTCAATCTGCCTGTGGCCGCTCGCACCGGCTGACCCTGTCCCCAAGTGGGGACCCCCACCCAGATCAGGGACCCCCATCAGGGCAGGCCGGCCAGCCCCCATCCGTGCAGTGAGCATCTATCTATACTAATAAAAAGGTAATATGCTAATTAGACTGGGAGACCTTCTGGGGAACCTTCTGATTGTCCTTCTGGACAAAGCCATGGTGGCAGGGCCGAGGCAGAGGTGGTTGGGGCGATCAGGATGGTAAGAAGGGAAGTTTGGAGTGAGCAGGCTGGCAGGGGGAGCAGTTGTGGGTGAGCAGGCTGGCAGGGGGAGGGAGTTGGGGGTGATCAGGCCGGCAGGGGGGCAAGCAGGCCAGCAGGGAGGGCCAGTTAGGGTAGAGTAGCCTGGCGGGGGATGGCAGGTGGGGGCAAGCAGGCTGGCAGTGGGGGGCAGTTGGGGGTGATCAGGCTGGCAGGAGGGGCAGTTGGGTGTGAGCAGTCCAGCAGGGGGTGCCAGTTGGGAGTGGTCAGGCTGGCTGGGAGGGCAGTTGGGGGCTAGCAGGCCGGGGGGGGGGGGGAGATGGAGGCAATCAAGCCAGAAGCGGAGGGCAGTTAGGGGTGATCAGGCCTGAAGGGGGTGCAGTTGGCGGGTGATCAGGCCAGTATGCAGAGTGGTTAGGGGCAATCAGGCAGGCAGGCAGGTGAGTGGTTAGGAGCCAGCAGTCCTAGATTTCGAGAGGGATGTCTGACTGCCTATTGTGGTCCTGGATTGAGAGAGGGATGTCCAACTGCTGGTTTAGGCCCTAAACCAGCAGTCGGACATCCCCCAAGGGGTCCCAGATTGGAAAGGATGCAGGCCAGGCTGAGGGACACCCCCCCGTGCACAAATTTTGTGCACCAGGCCACTAGTAGAAATATAAAACTCTACCTCACCACCACTCCAACCCAACTGGCCAAAGGATCCTGAAACCACAAAATTAGATCACTGATTCAGGTTAGCAATTCAAAGTGTAAAGCCTCATTCACATGTGAGGAATTCACACCTTTCTCCTTCCCCTTGGACTCCGTGTCTCAGAGGAGGTGTGCACGGTATGGACATGCAAATGAAAGCTCAGAAAAGTCACCCATTTGGGCTCCTGTGGTGCATCCAGGCAGACAAACTGATCACCAAAAGCCAAGCACCAGACTCTGTCCCTTCCTCACCTGCGGCCTCAGCTCCAGACAGGCACTCCCCATGGCAGGATATAAGGAGAACCCCAACTGGAATCTTTGCAGAGACGGGAATACTCAGGAGGCCAAAATAATAGAAACCTAAGGCCCCAAATGCTGGGGCCCATGCCACCAGGGCCCGCTCAGCACAAGTCCAAGGGGAGCTCGCACCAAGTTCTGGTCCAATTCCTATCCTGGTCTCGACCTACCATCCCGGAGCCACAGTGTGCACTGGAGTGTGTAATTGCAGGGGGCGCTCTAGAGGTGGAGGCCTCACCCCAATCCCTGGGCCCTGGGGGCTCTCCTCCTGCATGCCCTTCCCCCAGGTGCTCAGCCCCAGCCTTGCCAGCAAAGCCCCTTTGCTGGGGCAGGTTCGCAGGTGGAAGGCTGGGGGAGGGGTGGCCTATCTGTGGCCTCTGTTAGGGCAGTTTGCACACATGTAATTAACTCTAATTATCCAGGGCTTTCAGTTCGCTGACTCCGAGCCTGGGAGCTGCACCTGGGGTGAACATGCCCACAGAGCCGCTGCTCCGCCTAATGAGCCCTTTCACCTCTATCCCAGTCCACAGCACCCTGTGTTGTGTGTCTGTCTCACCCTGTGCATCTCTCTCCCTGTTCCTTGCTCTCTGATTCTGTTTACTCATTCACCATGTCTTGCTGAGCCTTTTGTCTCTGTCTCTCATCAGATATCTGCCCGTGGAGAACACCCCTGCCGCCCCCACAAAGGAACACACACCAGCAGAACCTGCCTTTTCAATAAAAAAAGGCAAGTGGGAAACTTGCCCTTTCCTGCCCTGCCCCACCTCCATTTTTCCCTCCTGCCCCAGACCACCCAGCAGCTCTGGCTCTGGGAGAAAAGTTAGAACAAAGCTTTCCTTGGCCAGAAGAGACTCTCCAGGGAACTGCGTGCAGAAAGGCACTCCCAGTCCTGTACCTACAACTGCTCCATCCTGCCAGATGCCAATCAGAAATTGTGTCTCTGGAGACAGAGGGTAGCAGAAGTAGGCTGCTGTCCTTTGAAGCCCCTCATCAGGAGGAAACTCCTCCGCCAAAAAAAAAGTTCACCCTGCTGCCTCCCTTATCACTTTCAGCAACCCTCATTTGCCCCTTTCCCTAGAAGTGGAAGGATTGGAGCACATCTATACTAATAAAAGGGTAATATGCTAATTAGACTAGACATCTTCTGGACATTGTTCTTGACAAAGCCACATCAGCTGCAAGGGCCAAGGGCCAGCAGCAGCGTTGGCTGTGAGGGCCGAGGGTGCCGGAAGCTGGTCCATCCTTGCTGCTTGACACAGTCGCTGCAGGGAAGAAACATCTGCACAGCATATGTTTCAAGGGACCTGGCGTATATGGCCTACTGTTCTTAATATGTTTGCTCCCCTTCTTAGCGCTATGTGTTTTAACCAAGGTAGCCTCTCCGAGAAAGGTTGTTTCCCCAGGTGGGGATTTTTCCCTGGAGTTAGGGATTAACAGGACTAAGGAAGGGAATAAATCAGTAAAACTCCTTAACTAAGGCGGGTAGTTAATCACTTTAACTAAGAACAATCACCCTTAATCTTTACTCCCTGGAATGGAGATAAGAAACGCCCTAACCTTTGGAATAGAAATTGATAGGATTAAAATCAACTGGTATAAATACAGATGTAACAAGACAGCAGAACACAGAACCTAGACACAGAACCTAGACACAGAACCTAGCGAGCGAACCTGGCTGAAGAACCTAGAGACAGAACCTAGAGACAGAACCTGGATAGAACATGGCAAAAGATCCTGGACAGAACCTGACTACAGAACTTGGCTGAAGAACCAAGACACAGAACCTGGCTAT
Organism: Myotis yumanensis; assembly: GCF_028538775.1. NCBI lineage: Eukaryota > Metazoa > Chordata > Mammalia > Chiroptera > Vespertilionidae > Myotis > Myotis yumanensis. The sequence continues at coordinate 107,939,983 of NW_027223753.1, read as the reverse complement.
AGAACCTGGCTGGAGAACCTAGACAGAACATGGCAGGAGAACCTGGACAGAACCTGGCTGGAGAATCTGGAGAACCTGGCTGGAGAACCTATCGAGAGAACATGGCAAGAGAACCTAATACCAGAACTTCGCTGGAGATCCTGACCAGAACTTGGCTGGAGATCCTGGCTAGGCTGCTGATCAACTGAAGGCTGTCTCCGTGTCATTCCTTCTTCGCCGACTCCTTCCACACCTTTGGGGACCCCTGGACCTGCTGGGGCAGGACCCCAGCACACAGGCTGGCAGTGTGGGAGATGCTGTGGTTCAGGCCTGTCCAGCACTGAGGTTCCTTTTGAAGAGGCTGCGGGAGAAGGCAGCGCCACCGGAGAAGGAAGAAGGGAGAAGGAAGAAGGGAGAAGGGAGAAGGCCGGCGCCACGTGAGAAGGACAACGCTGTGTGGGCCAGTCCACAGAGGTAGTGCAAGAGAGGTGCTGGCGTGGGTCGGTCCAGCGCCGTGGCCCCTTCTGCAGAGGCAGTGGGAGAGGGGGCTACACAGTCCTGGTCCCAGTGCTACCCCTTCCACAGAGGCAGCAGCATGGGCTGGTCCTGGCACCACACCTCTGCAGAGGCTGGACGGGGTGAAACCTGCTGTGCCTCAACTTTCCACAGCCCCTCCCCCAGCCGGCCTGGCCCCAGATTGCCCCCCACCCACCAATGGGGGGGGGGGGGGCGAGGCCAGTGCTAAGAAGCTAGGGTCGAGGGCTGAATGCTGGCAGCTGTGGCAAATGCTGGCAGCAGTGGGGTGATGGGGGTGGCGCCTTCTCCTGATCAGCCTGGTCACCTCCTGCAGAGGAGGACATCCCCTGAGAGCTCCTGGACTGTGAGAGGGGGCATACCTGGCTGAGGGACCCCTCCAGTGCACAAATTTTCATGCATCGGGCCTCTAGTCTATATATATAAAAGTGTAATATGCAAATTGACCAAACAGCAGAACAACCAGAATGACCGCTCGACCAGTCGCTATGAGCTGCACTGAATACCTTTGGGTCTCTCCCCCTGGCCAGCAATCTCTGACCCTCCAATGGCAAATGGGGAACCAGGATTGGGTGACAGGGGGTGGGGGGGGCTGGCTGCCAGCAGCTGGGGAAGATGGCCCTGACCACAGGCCAGGCCTAGTAACCGTACTCATACACGAATTTCATGCACCGAGCCTCTAGTATATAATAAAATGGTAATATGCAAATCAACCAAATGGCAGAACAACCGGTCGCTATAATGCGCACTGACCACCCGGGGACAGATGCTCAATGCAGGAGCTTCCCCTGTTGGTCAGTGGGCTCCCACAGGTTGAGTGCCACTCAGCCACAAGCTGGGATGATGGCTGGTGAGCACAGCGGCAGTGGTGGGAGCCTTTCTTACCTCTATGGTAGTGCTAGGGATGTCCAACTGTGGCTTATGCCTACTCCCCGTGGATATCTCCTGAGGGCTCCTGAACTGCTAAAGGACACAAGCCGAGCTGGGGAACCCCTCACCCCCCGAGTGCATGAATGTCGTGCACTGGGCCTGTAGTACTATATAATCTACTATTGATGAGAATATACTTTTACATGCAATAATATGGATATATCTCATAAAGATTCTGTTGAGCCAAATTAGTCAAATTAAAGAAATACATATTTATGATTTTATTTTTATAAAATTCAAACATAAAAAATAATTGATGGTGATAGAAGTCAAAATAGTGTTCTAATTTCTGGATGAAGGGAATGGAAAGAAGTAGGAAGGTTTGGGGCTGTAAGGAAAGATGGGATTGTGAGTTCCTTGGGTTTTCTTTATGCTTCATATATTTTTTTATTTAAATTCTTTATTGTTTAAAGTATTACATACGTCTCCTTTTCCTTCCATTGACCTCTCCCCAACCGCCCCCACCCCCCAGCACATACCCTCACCACCCCTGTCTCTGTCTTCATATGCATGTATACAAGTCCTTTGGTTGATCTCTTACCCTCTCACCCCGCTTCCCTCATAGGTTGGACAGTTTGTTTGATGCTTCTATGACTCTGGTTCTATTTTTGTTCATCAGTTTATGTTATTCATTATATGCCACAAATGCGTGAGATCATGTGACATTTATCTTTCTCTGACTGGCTTATTTCACTTAGCATAATGCTCTCCAGTTCCATCCATGCTGTTGCAAATGGTAAGAATTCCTTATTTTTTTATAGCAGCATAGTATTCCATTGTGTAGATATGCCACAGGTTTTTAATCCACTCATCTGCTGATGGGCACCCAAGTGATGAACGAAAATAGATCCAGAGACAAAAACACTGAACAGACCATGCAACCTCAGAGAGAAAGCAGGGGGGCGGGGAGGGTGGGAGAGTGATAAGAGATCAACCAAAGGACTTGTATGCATGCATATTAGCATAACAAATAAACACAGACACTCGAGCAGTGGGTGCTTGTCCTGGGGGGTGGGAGTGGCAGGGGTGGAGGTCAATTGGGGAAAAAGGAGACATATGTAATACTTTATTTTTTATTATTTTTTAAAATATATTTTATTGAATTCAGAGAGGAAGGGAGAGGGAGAGAGAAATAGAAACATCAATGATGAGAGAGAATCATTGATTGGCTGCCTTCTACAAAAACCCTACTGAAGATTGAGCCTGCAACCCAGGCATGTGCCCTTGACTGGAACCAAACCCGGGACACTTCAGTTTGCAGGCCGATGTTCTATCCGCTCAGCCAAACCAGTTAGGGCTGTAATACTTTAAACAATAAAAAATAGTTTATTAACTCTAACTGGTTTGGCTCAGTGGATAGAGCATCGGCCTGCGGACAGAGAGGTCCTGGGTTCGATTCTGGTCAAGGATATGTACCTTGGTTGCGGCCACATCCCCAGTAGGAGGTGTGCAGGAGGCAGCTGATCAATGTTTCTCTCTCATCAATGTTTCTAATTCTCTATCCCTCTCCCTTTCTCTCCGTAAAAAATCAATAAAATATATTAAAAAAATAGTTTATTAGACTGTGGATTAGGTACTCATTTTCCTCTGCCAAAAAAAGTTTAAAAATATAACAGTAGCCTAATTATCTTAAACTTTAGAAATGTAAACATAGTCAATAAATAAATAATAAACTTATATTACAGCTATTTGTAAAAAAAAAGCTATTATAGGTATGTAAAATCTAAAAGGAATATAAAATATTTTTTAAAATAAATACTTTAATTTTGTAGTTTTAAGAGTCCTAACGTGACTTTTTACAAAGATCTCTATTAAAAATTGCCATGCCTTAATGTGACAATGATCAAAAGCATTCCTTGGAAAGATCCTGCCTTTCTGCAGGTGGGCTTCTTGAATTAAATATGTCATCTAATTTTATTTTAAAAGTGAATTGTATATCATAGTGCCAACCTTTAATGTTATGCAAGTATTTTTAAGTTTTAGTTAATTTATTTAATTTGTGTTTTGAAATAGTTTGCAGTTTTTGGTGAGCATTTTTTTTTTCAATTCTGCTTGCTCTGTATTATTATTATGTATGAGGGAGGAAATAAAAAGGTAGAAATCTAGAAATCAAGGTATTATTGAATAAATAATTCTTAAAATCAGAAGGCTTTCCTAACCATGGTTTTATTTTGCTGGTTTTGTTTATTAATTTGTTTATGGTTTTACTAGTCTTAGATTTTTTTTCTGTGAAAGAGAGGAAATTAGAAACAAACAGAAAATCTTACCTAAAGTAATAAAATTATAAATCTATGAGAGGCCCAGCACACAATTAAATGGTGCAGGTAGGGTCCCTAGGCCTAGCATCCTGCTATCAGGGCCATCTTCTGCCAGTTTGCCAGTCCCCAGGCCAAACGCTGCCTCCGCTGCTGGGCTGTCAGGCTATTGGGATCACCAGCTCATCCTGGCTGCTCTGGTGCTCAAGCCTGTGGGAAAGTGGGCATCAGAGACTTCACCTCCATGCACATGTGCTGGGCCTGCCGCTGATGAAACATGCTGTCTGCTCCGGCCAATAATGAGGGAGGCGCTGCTGCCACTGCCGCTGCCACTGCTGCTGCCACTGCTGCTGGGGCTTGAGGTGCTGACAGAGGCTGCAGGGCGCACCTGTGACCTACCTGCCCTGGCATGAGTGGCCCCAAGCGGGAAGTGCATTCCATCAGCACTGGCTGGGCACATGCGCATGGAGGTGAGCCCCCGAGCGTGAGCCGCTGAGCAGTGAGGGATGAGCTTGTGATCCCAATGGCCTGACAGCTAGCCCAGTCCTCCTGCAACCCACCCTGATTCCCCCATTCACCATTGCTGATCCATCAAAGCTTGGCGGGGGGGGGGGGGGGGGGGGGGGCGAGGGGAGACCAAGAGATCAGCAGTTCAACCTGATCACCAGTCACCAGTCCTGCCCTGCCCCTGCTCACAGGCTGGGGTGGGAGGGACCAGAAGTGGTCAATGCCACCTCATGGCAACCAATTGGTCATTTGGTTGTTCTGGTCATTAGGGACACTGGCTTTATATATAGAGAGATAAATTAAGTTAAACAGAGCATCTTTAGCTTCCATCCACACTAAGATAGGGAAAATGTTATCCATTTTACAGATTAGACAGTAGAAGCCAAGCAATGTTATAGTGATTCCCAAGAACATTGCATGGCACATATTAAGCACTTAAATATTAGTTTAATGGATGTTTGAGTGATTATTATTTATAAATGCTAAAGTATTGTATAGCATATAGGCTTTTTTCTATTATCCTTGACACCATCACTAGCTGCAATATGGATTATCTTATCTAATAAAAGACAAAAAGGGTAATTAACCGTACCTCCGCTATGCTTCCCATTGGCTAATCAGTGAGATATGCAAATTAACTACCAACAAAGATGGCGGCCGGCAGTCATGCAGCTGAAGCGAGCAGGAGGCTTGATTGCTCCAGTGATGGAGGAAGCCAAGGTTCCCCGCCTGCCACGGTCCGGCTCAGAAAGCAACAGCTCCGAAAGCAACAAAGTTTCAATTATAGAAGCCAAACAAACCCCAGATACCTGCTTTCAGCCAGCCGTGGCCTCAGAGCTGGGAGCGCCAGTGACAGCAACAAAGTTTCAATTATAGAAGGTAAATAAATCCCAGAATAAAACAAAAGAAAAAAAGGAGAGGCTGGGAGCTTCAGTTGCCGATCAGCCTGAAAACAGCCCTCAGTCCCTAACCCAGACTGGCCAGGCACCCCAGTGGGGACCCCCACCCTGGAGGGGGTGTGGCCAGCCTGAAAACAGCCATCAGCCCCTCACTCAGGCTGGCCAGGCACCCCAGTGGGGACCACCACCCTGATCTGAGACACCCTTCAGGGCAAACCAGCCGGACCTCACCCGTGCACCAGGCCTCTATCCTATATAATAAAAGGATAATATGCAAACTGACCCTAACAGCAGAACGACTGGGAATGACTGGTCACTATGACACACACTGACCACCAGGGGGCAGATGCTCAATGCAGGAGCTGCCCCCTGCTGGTCAGGGCGCTCCCACAGTGGGAGCTCTGCTCAGCCACAAGCCAGGCTGATGGCTGCCAGTACAGTGGTGGTGGTGGGAGCCTCTCTCGCCTCCTCAGCAGCGCTAAGGATGTCTGACTGCAGCTTAGGTCTGCTCCTTGCTGGCAAGTGGACATCCCCCGAGGGCTGCCGGGCTGCCAGAGGGATGTCTGACTGCCAGCTTAGGCCCAATCCCCTGGGGAGCAGGCCTAAGCCAGCAGATGGTCATCCCCCGAGGGGTCCCAGACTACGAGAGGGCACAGGCCGGGCTGAGGGACCCCTGAACATAAATAGAATTTAATAGCTTTATGAGCTTTTTATATTTCATACTAGAGGCCCGGTGCATGAAATTCATTCACTGGGGGGGGGGGGGGAGTGTCCCTCTCCAATCTGGGACATCCCTCTCAGAATCCGGGACTGCTGGCTCCCAACTGCTTGCCTGACTGGGAAGCACTGGGCCTCTAGTCCTATCTAATAAAGAGGGAATATGCTAATTGACCCTCAGGCCATTGCAAAGATGGCGGCACCCACAGCTAATAAGGAGGAGATATGCTAATTAACTGCCCCACCCTCAAAGATGGTGGTGCCCACAGCCACAAGATGGCCTGCAGGGGAGGGCAGTTAGGGGCAACCAGGCTGGCAGGGGTGGGTTATTAGGGGTGACAAGGCCTGCAGGGGAGGGCAGTTGGGGTGGACCAGGCCTACAGGGGAGGGCAGTTGGGGGTGATTGGGCCAGCAGGGGAGCAGTTAGGCATCGATCAGGGTGGCAGGGGTGTGGTTAGGAGGTGATCAGGCTGGCAGGCAGAAGCGGTTATGGGCAATCAGGCAGGCAGTCAGGCAAGCAGTTGGGAGCCAGCAGTCCTGGATTGTGAGAGGGATGTCCCAGATTGGAGAGGGACACCCCCCCCCCCCCACAGTGAATGAATTTCATGCACCGGGCCTCTAGTATGAAATATGAGCAACTTAAATATTAGTTTAATATATGAGCCATCTCTTTCATGCACTGGGCCTCTAGTATGAAATATGGCTTGCTCCGGGCCTCTAGTATGAAATATGGCGCTCCCAGCTCTGAGGCCACAGCTGGCTGAAAGCAGGTATCTGGGGTTTGTTTGGCTTCTATAATTGAAACTTTGTTGCTTTCGGAGCTGTTGCTTTCTGAGCCGGACCGTGGCAGGCGGGGAACCTTGGCTTCCTCCATCACTGGAGCAAGCCATATTTCATACTAGAGGCCCGGTGCAATGTTATAGTGATTCCCAAGAACATTGCATGGCACATATTAAGCACTTAAATATTAGTTTAATGGCTCATATATAAAGCCATATTTCAAGGCAGAAGCGGTTAGGGGCAATCAGGCAGGCAGTCAGGCAAGCAGTTGGGAGCCAGCAGTCCCGGATTGTGAGAGGGATGTCCCAGATTGGAGAGGGACACCCCCCCCCCCCCAGTGAATGAATTTCATGCACCGGGCCTCTAGTATGAAATATAAAAAGCTCATAAAGCTATTAAATTCTATTTATGTTCAAGGATTAATATTTCTTATTAAAATTTTAATTTTTCCTTTATGCCTAATCATTGGCTATTTAGTATCAATGCTAGGAAAAAAATCATAATCCTGTGGGAACCAGGAAACGTTTCACTTATGCTACCCTAGTTAGCTACTTAAATACATGATACTTAATCCAGATCTTTCCTTTAAGTTACATATTTGCACTCTTCTAGAAATTACATATCTTTCAGACAAATATGAGTTGTTTTATGTATCTACACCTTGCTTTATCTATTTACATGAGCTTCTCAGTTTAAAGCATATGTCTTATAAAACTTTATTTTTGTTGGTTAACATATATATTTTACATTAGGAACAGGTGTAAACTCTGACATCTGGAACATCCATAAGAAAAGAATTTCTCTGAGGCATATACACAGAGGCTATCAATGCACATTCACACAATGATGTTTCAGACAAATAAGTGCCCTTATGTAAGGGCACCGAATAAGAAAAAATAGAAAACCTGAGCAAAGAACACATGGCATAAAATGAAATACATATGTAGAGACTAACCATTGTTTGCAGGGGTTAGAGCCCTTTTCCATGGTGAAACTGAAGTTCATTTTAAAATGGAAGATTTAACATTTAATAACTAAGTACATAAAAAGAATTTTGTAACAGAAAAACCTACATCAATTGGAGTGACCTTTCTCAGAGATATATTTTACAGATTTTCCTTCTGGTTGTCTCTTTTCTTCCTAGGTCTTTTTTTATTGAGACCTTTTCTTTTATTTTCTCGTAGATAACTCATGTTTTAACATCCTTAGTCTTATGAGCAGCTTCCACTGTGGAAAATTTTGAGATAATATTTCTTCTCTGGTGTTTAAAGATGGAAAGTTCCAGAATCCTCTCTATTGCATTAGAGTCCTCTGTCAAAAATGTAGTTTAAATTATGATAGCAGGGAAAATAAGCATGGAAGCTCATCACAGTTAAGACACATCACACTCTTCAAACCCCTTTTGTCCTTTTTCCTTTATTTCATCCAATTCATACAGAATTCTCAGAGACCCCATTTTCTAATTCTAACCCATGATCCTGAAGTCAAAGCATAAGAAGGAAGTTACAAATTTGATATAAGAAAACTCTCTAAATGATGGACATAGTCTCATTATTATAATAAATCTGATTACTAGTCAGTTAGGAATAGATTAAATAAATATTATAGAAATATCAAATCCTTATTCTTTTTTTATTATTGTTCCAAACTTTTATTTGCATAACAATTTAGTCCCACAGAAAAAAAAAGTTTTAAAAATTTACAAAAGTAGTCATTCCAATATCTAAATGTTAATAAAGTTGCATTTTACCACTGTAGGCTTAAAGGATACGGAAAAGGGTAAAATAAGTTTAATAGTAGCTCAGGACTTTTGGAATCGCCTCCAGTTTTCTCCTATGCACTCAGATGGTGGCAGGTTACATGTCTGTCCATGGTGAGGACTGAATTCTAGTCAGGATTCAGGAAGCATGAAGGGAGAGTTTTACAAACCTCTTACACCCACAGTCAAATAACTTAGAAACTCCAACATTACATGGTTTATAAAGGCCTTTCAGGAAGCTGTCATTTCTAAGCTCAGGTTATATTTTTTTTTACTAGACCAACATTATCTTGTGTATGCATTTTCTACACAACATAAAAATGACATTGCATCACTTATAGCTTTGAAAATAGTAGGAATGATCAGTGTGGATAATTATATGTTATTTATTTGTCACACACAAGGTTTAGGAGTGACCAAGCCTAAAAAACATGACCATAACCTATCACAGCAAAATAGTTATTTCTTAGAGAAATTCTTTGAACAGATCGTTATGGTAAGTCAAAATGGTGTCCTCTGTGCTTCAGTCTCCTGAGGTCCTTGTGAACGGCCAACATGGTTATTCTTAGGAGAAACACTTATTCACAATAGGAAACTCAATCAGTGACCCTGGTACCATGTCATCCAAACTGATATTCAGAGGCAATATTTTCTTTGTTCCTCTATTAGAAAAGTCAGTTAGTCTCAAATGTAAAATATGGCATATCAGAGATAAAAAAATATTAAAATTCACTTAAAGCACATTCAAATTATATTTAAAATAATGAAAAAAATAGCCTGTTCTCGAGTAAACTATTATCAATGGAATATATTTACCTGTGTTGAAGGGACCTTATCTTTAAAGACTGAGTTGAATTCACCCTATATTCAGATAAGTTTCAGCAAGTTTAGTGGTTGCTTAAATGTCTACTGGGGTTTGCTTACATAAAGGATCAATGAACCTCCTAAGAAAGAACAAATATCTTAGAAAAAGATAGCCAATGCACACAAACTTTCCTTAAGGTTTGAGAAAAGATGAACATTTGGGGTAGAGATCAGTTGTTATGTTCTCCTCTTTCCATAAAGACTCATCGTGTGCCGAAACCGGTTTGGCTCAGTGGATAGAGCATCGGCCTGCGGACTGGAGGGTCCCAGGTTCAATTCCGGTCAAGGGCATGTACCTGGGTTGCGGGCACATCCCCAGTGGGAGATGTGCAGGAGGCAGCTGATCAATGTTTCTCTCTCATTGATGTTTCTAACTCTCTATCTCTCTTCCTTCCTCTCTGTAAAAAATCAATAAAATATATTTAAAAAAAAAAAAAAAAGACTCATCGTGGAGACCTGAGTTCAGGGGGATAAATAAAAAGAGCTTGTTACTTAAAAATATCTATAGAGTCAAAATAATAGAGCAACTATAGTCTAGTAACCCATGAAGCAGAGTACAGTACTTTCTGTAATTTATCTAACTATTGTTCTTTGTGGTCACATTAGCCAAAGAGCAAGCCAATCCAGCCTCTCTGTAGAATGAAGGAAAATAATCCTATCAGAGTATTAGGGGATGAAAGGCCTGTCCTCCCAGAAGGAAAAAAAAAAAAAGACTCCAAAAAGATTATGCAAGTGGAAATTGTACTCTCCATATCAGCTGAATGGGCTGCTTTTGGTTGTCATTATAGGTTGTCATCTGTTAGAAAAATCTGAGGGAACTGAAATTCTTGAAATTTTATAGGAGTGTCAAAAAGAGAGAAATGATGTTTTATTACTGTTTTTATGTCATTGTCTTTACTCCTAGACTGGTTTACTTTGGAGAAATATGGGTTATAAATACATGTTACTTGTGGAATTTCTTCTCCTTCAGACTAATTTTATAATGATTTAATCTTGGATAAAAACTGAAGTAAGAGTCACTCTGCATAAGTTTTTTATAGAAAGTGATAATTTTGACAATTTGATCTTTGTATTATCAATAAAAGTTGGCTAGAAATATGTCTGTTTTTAGGATTCATTAAACTTTGTCTCCTTAATTAATATATGAAAGGTGAGTCATAAATGGCTAGGTCTTGCCTATATGAGTGGATCTTTAAAAAAATGAACATATATACAAGAAATGCCTGCATCCAATGCCTTGAGAGATAAAATCAGGAGGGAGTAAAGGATTTACTCAAGTGCACATGGGACATTTTCAAAGGTAATTCCCAGTAAAGGATTTTCCCAGTCACAGTAAGGGGAAGCCTCATGCTTGTTCATATGATGCTCTAGACTGGGTGTAAACCCTTTGTTTTGTATAGGCCAATGAAGACAGGGGATCTAGAGGTGTAGAGTCAAGGTCAAAATTACATGTCAGCTGACAGCATGTCTTTAACTATTCACTTCTGTTCCATGGTAAAAGCAATTTGGGTACAAAGTTCGGAAATTAGGAAACAAAGAAGGAGTGGAGTGGAAAAGATAGATGTCTTATGCCATTTGCTTTCTGGCCTTCTCTGGTGGCCCATGATTTTTTGTATCTTTTTCTCTTCCCCTCTGTTTTTTATTTCAATGCATCTGATGTTGAATACTCAAGTTATGTAGCACATATTGGTACTCTAGGGAGGATCAACACTTGCTCCAAATTTCTCTAACTCAGAAGGAATCTACACTAATAAAAGAGAAACATGCAAATTGGTGTCACACCGCTACCCTTCCCATTGGCTAATCAGGGCAATATGCAAATTAACTGCCAGCCAAGATGGCAGCCGGCAGCCAGGCAGCTTGAAGCAAACATGAGGCTTGCTTGCTTCAGTGACGGAGGACTCCAACGTTCCCCGCCTGCCGCTGCTGGCCTCTGAGCTTGCAGTTTGAAACATTGTTACAAATATAGAAGCTATCTAGAGTCTGTCGATAAACTTGATGAGATGTACAGGAAATCTAATGAGACCCTCGATGGTGTGATAAAGGACCATCTAGAAAGTAAGCATACACTGACTGAAATAAAGAATATTATACAGACTCCCAACAGCAGACCAGAGGAGGGCAAGAATCAAGTCAAAGATTTGAAATGGGAAGAAGCGAGAAACACCCAACCAGAAAAGCAAAATGAAAAAAGAACCCAAAAATAGGAAGATAGTGTAAGGAGCCTCTGGGACAGCTTCAAATGTACCAACATCAGAATTATAGGGGTACCAGAAGATGAGAGACAGCAAGATATTGAAAACCTATTTGAAGAAATAATGACAGAAAACTTCCCCCATCTGGTGAAAGAAATAGACTTACAGGTCCAGGAAGCGCAGAGAACCCCAAACAAAAGGAATCCAAAGAGGACCACACCATGACACATCATCATTAAAATTCCAAAATGCAAAGACAAAGAGAGAATCTTAAAAGCAGCAAGAGAAAGAAACTCAGTTACCTACAAGGGAATACCCATACGACTGTCAGCTGATTTCTCAACAGAAACTTTACAGGCCAGAAGGGAATGGCAAGAAATATTCAAAGTGATGAATAGCAAGAACCTACAACCAAGATTACTTTATCCAGCAAAGCTATCATTCAGAATTGAAGGTCAGATAAAGAGCTTCACAGATAAGGAAAAGCTAAAGGAGTTCATCACCACTAAACCAGTATTATATGAAATGCTGAAAGGTATCCTTTAAGAAGAGGAAGAAGAAAAAGGTAAAGATACAAATAGTGAACAACAAACATGCATCTATCAACAAGTGAATCTAAGAATCAAGTGAATAAATAACCTGATGTACAGAATGAACTGGTGATTATAATGAATCAGGGACATAGAAAGGGAATGGACAGACTATCCTTGGGGGGGAAAGGGGAATGGGAGATGCGGGAAGAGACTGGACAAAAATCGTGCACCTATGGATGAGGACAGTGGGTGGGGAGTGAGGGCGGAGGGTGGGGCGGGAACTGGGAGGAGGGGAGTTATGGGGGGGGAAAAAAGAGGAACAAATGTAATCTGAACAATAAAGATTTAAAAAGAAAAAAACAAATATAGAAGCTAAACAAAACCCCAGAAACCTGCTTTCAGCCAGACGGGATCTCAGAGCTGGAGTTGAAAAGTGTTTCGATTATAGAACCCAAACAAACCAGATACCTGCTTTCAGCAGCCAAGGTCTAAGAGCTGGAGCCAAGCCTCAGAGCTAAAGCTGGCCCAGAATAAAAAAAAAAAAAGAAAAAAAGGATCGGTTGGGAGCTTCGGTCACCCACCAGCCTGAAAACAGCCCTCAGCCCCTCACCCAGACTGGATAGGCACCCCAGTGGGGACCCCCACCCTGAAGGGTGTGTGACCAGCTACAAACAGCCATCATCCCCTCATCCAGGCTGGCCAGGCACCCCAATGGGGACCCCCACCCTGATCCAGGACACCCTTCAGGACAAACCAGCTGGCCCCAACCCATGCACCAGGCCTCTATCCTATATAGTAAAAGGGTAATATGCCTCCCAGCACTGGGATCAGCAGAGCCACAAGGCCTCCCAGCACCGGGATCAGCATGACAGGGGGCAGTGCCCAAACCCCCTGATCGCCCTGCGGCTCTGTGTGTGACAGGGGGCGGGGCCACAACCTCCCTATCCGCCCTGCACTGTTCCTGACGGGGAAGGCACCCCAACCCCCTGATCAGCCCTGCTCTGTGCCTGATAGGGGGAGCTCCCCAACCCCCTGATGGCCCTGCGGCTCTGTGTGTGACAGGGTGCGGTGCCCCAACCCCCTGATCAGCCCTGCTCTGTGTGTGACAGGGTGCAGCGCCCCAACCCCCCCCCCCCCACGGGCCCTGCTCTGTGTGTGATGGGGTAGAGCCATAACCTCCCCATTGGCCCTGCCCTGAGTGTGACAGGGTGCGGCGCCCCAACCCCCTGATCCGCCCAGCTCTGTGCGTGACAGGGTATGGAGCCCCAACCCCCCTGATGGGCCCTGCTCTGTGAATGACAGGGGGTGGAGCCACAACCTCTCCATAGACCCTGCCTTGAGTGTGACAGGGGGCGGTGCCCCAACCCCCCAATCAGTCCTACCCTGAGCCTGACTGAGGGTGGCATCGCAACCTCCCGATCCGCACTGCTCTGTGCATGACAGGGGGCGGCGCCCCAACTCCCCAATCAGCCCTGCTCTGAGCCCTACCAGGGGCTGCACCTAGGGATTGGGCCTGCCCTCTGCCACCAGGGAGCAGGCCTAAGCCAGCAGGTCATTATCTCCCAAGGGGTCCCAGACTGCGAGAGAGCACAGACCGGGCTGAGGGGCCCCCCCTCTCCCCAAAGTGCACAAATTTTTGTGCATCGGGCCTCTAGTTATATATATGCTTTCCTCTCTCTCTCTCTCTCTCTCTCTCTCTCTCTCTCTCTCTCTCTCTCTCTCCACACACACAATATACATTCTTTCATTTCAAATTTATCTGAGGGCAAAGGTAGATACACATAAAGTTACTTTTATTCTGAACTTTGGTATCTTTGTACAGTGGGGCCTTGACTTATAAGTTTAATTTGTTCCGTGACAGAGCTCGTAACTCAAGTTACTCCTATGTCAAATCAAAAAGTGAACGAGTGAGACACGTGATGCTGGGCTGATGTTGTGGCATTCCCTGTGATGTTCACTGCGCCAACTAGTGGTGGGGTATCTGAAGCTGGCTTGTAACCCGAATTTTAGCTCGCAACTCAAAGTAAAAAGTCAGCCAAGAGACAGCTCCTATCTCGAAAAACTCGTTAATCGGGACACTCGTAAGTCAAGGCCCCACTGTATTTTGGTTTGGTAACCTATTCTTTGGGGGAGGGGCACACAATATAGATAACTTAGTCACTGGACCTACAACCAAATCAACAGTCCCCTTTCAACAAAGTTTTCTATTATTAGGTAAATACAATACATACTCGTTTAAAAACTGTTATTTATGGAATTAAAATAATCCAAAATTGTTGGTTATGGTGAAGTTTTTCTTGATGTTCCCAGTAGAAATAACTGGGGCAAGGGGGGTAAAATAAAAATCCTGGAACTTTAGGTTATTGCCTTCCTAAAAATGTTCTTTCCTCCCCACAGGATGCCGAGTATATAATTTATATATCATCATTTAAATTTAAATAGAAAAACAAATGCCCAAATATTATTGAATTGCTGATTGTACCAAGATCAAAACTCAATATTCAATAAAGACTCTTTTTTTTTCTTCTGAATACCTTTATTTCTTTCTTTATTTATATCCTTTATTGATTAAGGTATTACATATGTGTCTTTATCCCCCATTGCCCACCCCCCTCAATCATGCCCTCACCCCCCTGGTGTTTGTGTCCATTGGGTAGGCTTATATGCATGCATATAAGACCTTTGGTTTATCTCTCCCCTTTACCCCCATCCTCCCCTACCTTCTCTCTGAGGTTTGACGGTCTGATCGATGTTCTCTGTCTCTGGATCTATTTTTGTTAATCAGTTTTTGTTGTTCATTATATTCCATAAATGAGTGAGATCATGTGATATTTATCTTTCCCTGACTGGCTTATTTCGCTTAGCATAATGCTCTCTAGTTGCATCCATGCTGTTGCAAATGGTAAGAATTCCTTCTTTTTTACCACAGCGTAATATTCCATTGTGCAGATGTACCATTTTTTTTAATCCACTCATCTGCTGATGGGCACTTAGGCTGTTTCCAAATCTTAGCTATTCTAAATTGTGCTGCTATGAACATGGGAGTGCACATATTCTTTCTGATTGGAGTTTCTAGTTTTTTTGGGATATATTCCTAGAAGTGGGATCACTGGGTCAAATGGGATTTCCATTTTCAGTTGTTTTTTTGAGGAAACTCTATAGTGTTCTCCACAGTGGCTGCACCAGTCTGTATTCCAACCAGCAGTGCACGAGGGTTCCTTTTTCTCCACATCCTTGCCAGCATTTGTCGTTTGTTGATTTGTTGATGATAGCCAAACTGACAGGTGTGAGATGGTAACTCATTGCTGTTTTGATTTGCATCACTCGGATGATTAGTGACTTTGAGCATGTTTTTATATGTCTCTTGGCCTTCCCTATGTCTTCTTTTGAAAAGTATCTATTTAGGTCCATTGCTCATTTTTTGATTGGGTTGTTAACTTCCTTTTCTTAAGTTGTATGAGTTCTTATAAATGATAGAGATTAAACCCTTATCAGTGATAACATTGGCAAATATGTTCTCCCATGCAGTGGGCTTTCTTGTGGGTTTGTTGGTGGTTTCTTTTGCTGTGAAAATGCTTTTTATTTTTATGTATTCCCATTTGTTTATTTTCTCATTAGTTTCCATTGTCCTAGGACTTGTATCGGTGAAGAAATTGCTTCAGCATATGTTTGAGATTTTGCTACCTGTGGATTCCTCTAGTATCTTTATGGTTTCCCATTTTATGTTTAAGTCCTTTATCCATTTTGAATTTATTTTTGTGTATGGTATAAGTTGGTGGTCTAGTTTCATTTTTTTGCATGTATCTGTCCAATTTTCCCAACAACATTTATTGAAGAGACTGGCTTGAATCCATTATATGATCTTGCCTCCTTTGTCAAATATTAATTAAGTATAGTGGTTTGGGTTGATTTCTGGGTTCTCTATTCTATTCCATTAATGTATATGTATGTTCTTGTGCCAGTATCAGGCAGTTTTGAGAACAGGCACTTTGTAGTACAGCTTGATATCTGTTATTGAGTACCCTCCTACTTTGTTCTTCTTTCTCAGGATTGCTGCAGCTATTCGGGCTCTTTTATTATTCCAGATGAATTTTTGGAGAGTTTGTTCTAGGTCAGTGAAATAAGCTGTTGGTATTTTAATGAGACGTGCATTGAATCTATACATTGCTTTGGGTAGTATGGACATTTTAATGATGTTGATTCTACCAATCCATGAACACGGTATGTTCTTCTTTCTTTTTATGTCTTCCTCTATCTCTTTCTTCAGTGTCCTGTAGTTTTCCGAGACAGGTCCTTTATCTCCTTAGTTAAGTTTATTCCTAGGTATCTTAATTTTTTTGGTACGATGGTAAATGTGATTTTTTTTAGTCTCTCTTTCTGTAAGTTCACTATTGGTGTATAGAAATGCCATAGATGTCTTGGCATTATTTTGTATCCTGCTACATTGCCAAATTCATTTATTAAGTCTAATAACTTTTGATGGAATCTTTAGGGTTTTCTATTTACAGTGATATGTCATCTGCGAATAATGACAGTTTTATGATTTCTTTTATAACTTGGATACCTTTTATTTCTTCTTCTTTTCTAATTGCTATGGCTAGCACTTCCATAATTATGTTGAACAGGAGTGGTGAAAGTGGACATCCCTGTCTTATTCCTGTTCTTAGGTTAAATGGTTTTAGTTTTTTTCCATTGAGTACTATATTCGCTGTGGGTTTGTCATATATGGCTTTTATTACGTTGAGGAATGATCCCTCTATTCCCATTTTGGTGAGGGTTTTTATCAAGAAAGGGTGTTGGGTTTTGTCAAATGCTTTTTCTGCATCAATTGATATGTCTATGTGGTTTTTATCTCTCAATTTGTTTATGTGATGAATCACGTTTATTGATTTATGGATATTGTATCACACTTGCATCCCGGGATAAATCCTACTTGGTCATGGTGAATGATCTTTCTGATGTAATGCTGGATCAGAATTGCTAGAATTTTTTTGAGGATTTTGGCATCCATATTCATGAGGGATATTGGCCTGTAATTCTCTTTCATTGTGTTGTCTTTATCTGGTTTGGTATTAGAGTAATGCTGGCTTCATAGAATGATCTTGAAAATGTTTCTTCTTCTTGAATTTTTTGGAGTAGTCTGAGGAGGATAGGTTTTAGTTCCTTTTGAATGTTTGTTAAAACTCCCCTGTGAAGCCCATCTGGCCCCAGGCTTTTGTTAGCTGGAAGATTTTTGATGACTGCATCTATTTCTTCCATAGTTATTGGCTTATTGAGATTTTGTAGATTCTTCCTGATGATTGAGTTTTGGAAGGTTGTATATGTCTAGGAATATGTCCATTTCCTCCAGTTTGTCTAGTTTGTTGGAATAGAGTTGTTCATAGTATTTTTTAACAATCCTTTTTATTTCTGTGGGGTTTGTTGTTATTTCGCCTCTTTTATTTCTGATATTGTTTATTTGGGTCCTCTCTCTTGGCTTCTTGGTTCAACAATCTTGTTTATCCTTTCAAAGAACCAGCTCTTGGTTTCACTGATCTTTGGTATTGGGTTTTTTTTTGTTTTGTTTTGTTTTTTGGTCTCTATGTCATTTATTTCTGCTCTGATCTTTGTTATCTCCTACCTTCTGCACACTCTGGACTTTTCTTGTTGCTCTCTTTCTAATTCTTTAAGTTGTAGAGTTAGATGATTTACTACCATTTTTTGTTGTTGTTTTTTTGTTTTTTTGAGGTAGGCCTGTGGAGCTATAAACTTCCCTTTTTAGTCCGCTTACACTGTGTCGCATAGATTTTAGATTGTTGTGTTTTCATTGTCATTCATCTTCAGGATGTTTTTAATTTCTTTGATCTCTTTGGTAACCTAATCATTGTTTAATAGCATGCTATTCAGTCTCCAAGTGTTTGAATTTTTTTGATTGTTATTATGGTAGTTTATTTCTAATATTATGCCATTGTGGTCTTAGAAGGTGCTTGATATGATTTCAATCTTCTTGAATTTGAAGAGATTTTGCCTGTGACCCAATATGTGGTGTATCTTTGAAAATGTCCCATATGCACGTGAGAAGAACTTATATTTCATGGCTCTGGAGTGAAATGTTTTGAAGATGTCAATTAAGTCCATCTGATCTAGTAAGTCTTTTAGGTCTGTTGTTTCTTTGCTGATTTTTTTGTCTAGATGATTTATCCAGTGAAGTCAGTGTGGGCTGCTGCTCCTACTATGATTGTATTGTCATTGATCTCTCCCTTGATATCTTCCAGGAGTTTTGTTTTGGTTTTTTTTCCTGTATTTGGGTGCTCCTGCATTGGGTGCATATATGTTTATCATGGTTATATCCTTTTGTTTTATTGACCCCTTCAGTATTATGAAGTGGCCTTCCTTATCTCTTGTCATGGCCTTCACTTTGAGGTCTATGTTTTCAGATGTAAGTATTGCTACCCCAGCTTTTTTTTTCATTTCTATTTGCCTGAAATATATTTTTCCATCCCTTCACTCTCAGTCTGTGAGTCCCTTGTTCTGAGGTGGGTCTCTTTTAGACAGCATATACATGGTTCATGTTTTCTTTCCATTCAGCCACTCAATATCTTTTGATTGGAGCATTTAGTCCATTTATGTTTAAAAATATTATTGAGAGGTACTTTTTTGTAGCCATTTTTATTTTTTGTGCATGTGTTCCTTCTTCCCTTTTTATTTCTTCTTTTTACACCAGTCCCTTTAATATTTCTTGCATTGCTGACTTGGTGGTTATAAAATCCCTTAGCCTTTTTTTGTCTGTGAAGATCCTTATTTCTCCTTCAATTTTGAATGATAGTCTTGCTTTATAGACTATTCTTGGACGCAGTCCCTTACTTTACATCACTTTGTAAATTTCCTTCCATTTTTTTCTGGCCTGATGTGTTTCTGTTAACAAATCATTTGATAATCTAATGGGAGATCCCTTGTACATAACTCTCTGTCTCTCTCTTGCAGCCTTTAAGATTCTCTCTTTGTCTTGAACATTTGCCATCATAATTATGATGTGTCTTGTTGTGGGTCTTTTCGGTTTCATCTTGTTTGGGACTCTCTGTGCTTGTGTGATTTTTTTCTTCCCCACATCAGTTAAGTTTTCTCTCATTATTTCTTCAAATATTATTTTTAATCCTTGTTCTTCTTCCTGTCATTCTGGCACCACTATTATTTGTATATTGCTTTGTTTCATGTTGTTCCAAATCGCCCTTAGGCTCTCCTCCTGCCTTTTAATATTTTTCTCCAATTGCAGTTCAGTTTGGTGTGTTTTGCTTCCCTGTCTTCTAATTCGCTAATTTGTTCCTCTGATTCTCCTAGTCTACTGTTGAAACTTTCCATGGTGTTTTTTTTTTTTTAGTGTATCTATATTGCTCTTTATTTTTTCTTGATTCTTAGATAAGTTGTTGATTTTTTTATCCATCCAGTTTGTGAACTGTATGACCCTTATTCTGAATTCTTTTTCTGAAAATCACATGCCTCCATTTCACTTAGCTGCTTTTCTGGTGATCTCACCTTTTATTACCTTTGTGATTTCTTTGTCTACCCATTTTTGCTCTCACCAACAGATCTAGGTGTAGAATCATGCAGGGTTTGCTCCTTGAGTGACAGTGGCTCCTTAGGTGGTGGCTGCTCCTTGGGTGTTCATGGCAGTGGCTGCTCTTCAGTTGGCAGCAGCTCCTCTGGTGGGCACTGTTTTCAGCAGTAGTGGCTCCTCTGGTTGGTGGGGGCAGGCTTCTCGTGTGGGCTGCTGCTCCTTGGATGGGGACAGCCTGCTCACAAAGCTGCTGCTCCTCATATGGTCATGGGCTGTGCACAGCTGCTGCTCCTTGGATGGGGGTTGGCTGCTTGTGCAGCTGCTGCTCTTTATATGGGGTGGGCTGCGCACATGGCTGCTGCTCCTCAGACAGGAGTGGGCCACTCATACAGCTGCTATTCCTTGGATGGAGGCAGGCTGTGTGAGGCTGCCATTCCTTGGCCTGGGGTGGGCTGTTCACAGGGATGTTTATCCTCAGACTGGAGTGGGCTGCTCATGTTTCTGCTGCTCACATGGTTGCAGTGCCCTGGGCTAAAGCGTGGGCTGGTCAGAGGGGAGTGCCCTTCAGAACTCACAGGAGCCTGCGCCCGGGGTGGCTCAAGACTCGGTGACCATAAGAACCACAGCGAAGGCAGTAGGTTTCTGGCAGGATGGCTGTAGGGTCCTGGGTGTTATCTGAGGCTTCCTGGGGCTCCCAGTCACAGCATCGCTCCCCTTGAAAAAGGCGAGGCCTTTGAGAAAGAGCTGGACACTTCAGGAGTGTTTACAGTGGTAGCAGAGGCTGCCTAGTTAGGCAGGACCAGTCAGCCTGCCCCCGAAGGTCCTGTGGGATCTAACTATGCCACACACACACATACACACACACACACACACACACACACACACAAACGCACCCGACATGACAACATACTCCTCTTTTGCTCCCTCACTCACACTCCCTTCCTCACTGCTGCCTTCATCCTGCCTCTGTGGTTGGGTCTGGAGTTTTATTGACCCATTCATGGATGGAATCATCTCTCAGGTATCTAGTTATGTGTCTCATTCTCTAGCACATTGGCTGGACAGGATAAAATTCACTTTAACAAGACATTACACAAAGGGAAGAAAACACGAATGTACTCACAACACCGATAACCCCACTATAAGTGACCACAAGAGAAAAGAGAATTAGGGGAGAGAAAAAGGGCACAAGTGACATTTAAGAGAGAAAAATATGGTATGAGAGAAAAGAAAAAGAAAAAGGAAGAAAAAGGAAAAAATATATATATATGGAGAAAAGATCAGACAACAAACAGGTAAACCATAACATACAAATACCAAATACTCAGTAAAGAGGGTAGGGAAAAATCTTATATACAGAAAGTAAGGTTAAGAATTGGATGAATATGGGGAGGACCTCAGTTCAGTATAGAGGAAGTAGAATGAGGAGGAGTGGATAAGAAGAGAAAGATAAGAAAACAATAATAACAATAAAAAATTTAAAAATAAAATTGATTTAAAAAATAGGATAAATAAAATAAATTGAAATGATGGAAAATAATGCAAAAAGAAATAGAAAATAAAGAAACAATGAAAAAAAGAGATAACAAAATAGTAATAAAATAAAAAAGTGAAGTGTCGTTCCTTTGGCTGGTTTAAGATCCCACTCTTCTGTACTGACTGTGGCTTCTCAGTTTCCTGTTGCTGGGACTGAAGGCCTCTCTTTAGGCTAATCCCTGTGGATTCTCAGGGACTATTCAGATTTTATTTTTGTTTATCCTTTGTAGCACTCAGAGTGTAGTCTGGGTGTGGCTGTATTGGTTGCCCAGAGACTGCATGGAGGGGCTATCTGTTCAAGAGAAAATGGTTACCTAGGTCCCGAGTGTCAGGTATGTCTCAGTGCCACACTCGCAGCCAATTCTCCCAGACCCTCTCCTCACCCAGCCTCTCCCCAAACTCCACAAGTCCACACCTTCTCCTGCATCCTAGCGACGGGTGAGTGTCTGTATCCAAAAGGTCCTATGAACTAGGTTCAGCAAACAAAAGCTAAGGGCAAAAAGAGCAGAAAGAGCTCTACCTCTTTGAGCCTCTCTCCTTCTGGCTCAGCATGGCCTGTGCAGCTGTCCAGACTGTCCCCTCTGGGCGCAGCCCTTCATGGCTGAGGACCCAGATCTAGAATCCCTTGCCACCAGCAGTCCTGCAGACCTTTCCACAGTCAGACTCTGTGCCTGTCTCAAGGGACACGACCTCTGTGCTGAGTAGTTTCCCTCTGATCCTCTGGGCTTGGAGGTCTCCCAGTTCTCTCCAGCCCAAATCCCTGATTTTAACTTTCTCCGGGTGTCCTCTGGCCTTCCTGACCTCGGATTGCTTCACCAGCTGTGTCTACTTTGCCAATTTGGGGTGGATGCTATTTGATTTAGTTGCTCATGTTATCTGCTCCAGGACAAGGCTTGGGACACGTCCAACTATTCTGCCCCTATTTTGTCTCTCTCAATAAAGACTCTTTAACCCTTTTTTGATTCATAATAAACAACTCCCCTGCATATTCCTCCAGCCATGTTCAAATGGATACTTTTAGCTAAGATGTTCATTCCGTACAAATATTCCCAATTATAAGAAAAGTGCTTCACCCATATTTTATTAAATTTACTCATGTATGAATCATTTTATTGTTTAAATAAATACCCCTGTTTTAAATAGAGCCTTTAAGGATAACTAGTGTTTTTTAGATATATTCAACTATTGTATTGCAACTATGCTTTAGTGAATATTTAAATACTTTCTAATCAGTTTGATATTTATTTAGTTATTTATTTATTTATTTTTATTAGTTAAGGTATTACAAATGTGTCTTCATCCCCCCCATTAACTCCCAATCTCCCCCCCCCCCCCCGCACACTCATGCTCCCATCCCCCTGTTGTCCATGTCCATTGGTTTGGCTTATATGCATGCATACAAGTCCTTCGGTTGATCTCTTCCTCCTCCCCTCTCCCTCCCGTACTTTCCCTCCAGGGATTGATAGCCTGATCGCTCTTTCCCAGTCTCTGGATTTGTCCCTTTTCATCAGTCTATGTTGTTCTCTATAATCCAAAAATGAGTGAGATCATGTGGTATTTATCTTTCTATGACTGCTTTATTTCACTTAGCATAATGCTCTCCAGTTCCATCCATGCTGTTGAAAAAGGCAAGAGTTCCTTTTTTTTTTTACTGCAGCATAGTATTCCATCGTGTAGATGTACCACAGTTTTCTAATCCACTCATCTGCTGATGGGCACTTGGGCTGTTTCCAAATCTTAGCTATGGTGAACTGTGCTGCTATAAACATAAGGGCGCATATATCCTTTCTCATTGGCATTTCTGGTTTCTTGGGATATATTCTTAGTAGTCGGATCACTGGGGCAAATGGGAGTTCCATTTTTAGTTTTTTGAGGAAGCTCCATACTGTTCTCCACAGTGTCTGCACCAGTCTGAATTCCCACCAGCAGTGCAGAAGGGTTCCTTTTTCTCCACATCCTCTCCAACACTTGTTTGTTGATTTGTTGATGATAGCCATTCTGACAGGTGTGAGATGATAATGCATTGTCGTTTTGATTTGCATCTCTCATATAATTAGTGACTTTGAGCATGTTTTCATATGTCTTTCGGCCTTCTGTATGTCCTCTTTCGAAAAGTGTCTATCTAGGTCCGTTGCCCATTTTTTTATTGCATTGTTTATCTTCCTTTTGTTAAGTTTCATGAGATCCCTGGAAATGTTGGAGATTAAACCCTTATCGGTGGTATCATTGGCAAATATGTTCTCCCATGTAGTGGGTCTTCTCCTTTTGTTGATGGTTTCTTTTGCTGTGCAAAAGCTTTTTATTTTTATGTAGTCCCATTTGTTTATTTTCTCTTTAGTTTCCATTGCCCTCGGAGCATTATCACAGAAGAAATTCCTTCGGCATAAGTTTGCAATTTCACTGCCTGTGGATTCCTCCAGTATTTTTATGGTTTCCTGTCTTAAATTTAAGTCTTTTATCCATTTAGAGTTTATTTTTGTGTATGGAGTGAGTTGGTGGTCTAGTTTCATCTTTTTGCATGTATCTATCCAATTTTCCCAACACCATTTATTGAAGAGACTGTCTTGACTCCATTGTATGCTCTTGCCTCATTTGTTGAATATTAATTGGGCATAGTGGTTTGGGTTGATTTCTGGGGTCTCTATTCTATTCCATAGATCTATATGTCTGTTCTTGTGCCAGTACCAAGCTGTTTTAAGAACAGTGGCTTTGTAATACAGTTTGATATCTGGTATTGAGATCCCACCTACTTTGTTCTTCTTTCTCAGGATTGCTGCAGCTATTTGAGGTCTTTTTTTATTCCAGATGAATTTTTGGAACGTTCATTCTAGATCTGTGAAATATGCTGTTGGTAATTTAATGGGGAATGCATTGAATCTATAGATTGGTTTGGGTAGTATGGACATTTTGATGATGTTGATTCTACCAATCCATGAACACGGTATGTTCTTCCATCTGTTTATGCCTTCCTCTATCTCTTTTTTCAGTGTCCTGTAGTTTTTTGCATATAAGTCTTTTACCTCCTTAGTTAAGTTTGTTCCTAGGTATTTTAATTTTTTTGGTGCGATGGTAAATGGGATTGCTTTTTTAGTTTCACTTTCTGTAAGTTCACTATTGGTGTAAAGAAATGCCATGGATTTCTTGGCATTAATTTTGTATCCTGCTACATTGCCGAATTCATTTATTAAGTCTAATAATTTTTTGATGGATTCTTTAGGTTTCTCTATGTACAGTATCATATCATCTGCAAATAAGGACAGTTTTACTTCTTCTTTTCCAATCTGGATGCCTTGTATTTCTTCTTCTTGTCTGATCGCAATGGCTAGTACTTCCAGTATTATGTTGAACAGGAGTGGTGAGAGGGGGCATCCCTGTCTTGTTCCTGTTTTTAGGGGGAATGGTTTTAGTTTTTGCCCATTGATTATGAGGTTGGCTGTGGGTTTGTCATATATGGCTTTTATTGTGTTGAGGTATTATCCCTCTATTCCTATCTTGCTGAGAGTTTTCATCAAGAAAGGGTGTTGGATTTTGTCAAATGTTTTTTCCGCATCAATTGATATGACAATGTGGTTTTTTTTTCTCTTAATTTGTTTACGTCATGTATCACATTTATTGATTTGTGGATATTGTACCATACTCGCATCCCTGGGATAAATCCTACTTGGTCATGGTATATGATCTTTTTGATGTACTGCTGGATCCGATTTGCTAGGATTTTGTTGAGGATTTTGGCATCTATGTTCATGAGGGATATTGGCCTGTAATTCTCTTTCATTGTGTTGTCTTTACCTGGTTTTGGCATTAGGGTGATGCTGGCTTCATAGAATGAGCTGGGAAGTGTTCCTTCCTCTTGAATCTTTTGACATAGTATGAGGAGGATAGGTTTTAGGTCTTTCTTGAATGTTTGGTAAAACTCCCCTGTGAAGCTGTCTGGCCCCGGGCTTTTGTTTGCTGGAAGATATTTGATTACTGCTTTGATTTTCTCCATAGTTATTGGCCTATTGAGATTTGTAGATTCTTCCTGATTAAGTTTTGGAATGTTGTATTTTTCTAGGAATATGTCCATTTCCTCCAGGTTGTCTAGTGTGTTGGAGTAGAGTTGTTCATAGTATTTTCTAACAATCCTTTTTATTTCTGTGAGGTCTGTTGTTATTTCTCCTCTTTCATTTCTGATTTTGTTTATTTGGGCCCTCTCTCTTTGTTTCTTGGTGAGCCTGGCTAGAGGTTTATCAATCTTGTTTATCCTTTCAAAGAACCAGCTCTTGGTTTTGTTGATCTTTTGTATTGTTGTTTTTTTTGGTCTCTATGTCGTTTATCTCTGCTCTGATCTTTGTTATTTCCTTCCTTCTGCTTACACTGGGCTTTTCTTGTTGCTCTCTTTCTAACCCTTTGATTTGTAGAGTTAGGTCATTTATTCTCATTGTTTCTTGTTTCTTGCAGTAGGCTTGTAGAACTATGAACTTCCCTCTCAAGACTGCTTTCGCTGTGTCCCATAGGTTTTGGATTGTTGTGTTTTCATTGTCGTTTGTTGCCATGATGTTTTTTATTTCTTCTTTGATCTCTCTGGTAACCCAGTCATTGCCTAATAGCGTGCTATTTAGTCTCCAATGTTTGATATTTTTGGATTGTTTTTATTGTAGTTGATTTCCAGTCTTATGCCTTTGTGATCTGAGATG
Organism: Myotis yumanensis; assembly: GCF_028538775.1. Classification (NCBI taxonomy): domain Eukaryota; kingdom Metazoa; phylum Chordata; class Mammalia; order Chiroptera; family Vespertilionidae; genus Myotis; species Myotis yumanensis. The sequence goes on along the minus strand of NW_027223753.1, from coordinate 107,914,285 downwards.
ATGCTTGATATGATTTCAATTTTCTTGAATTTGAAGAGACTTTGTCTGTGACCCAATATATGGTCTATCTTTGAAGATGACCCATGAGGACTTGAGAAGAATGTATATTCTGTGGCTTTGGGGTGAAATGTTCTGAAGAGGTCAATTAATTCCATCTGATCTAGTGAGTCATTTAGGATTGATGTTTCTTTGCTGATTTTTTGTTTAGAGGATTTGTCCAGTGGTGATAATGGGGTGTTAAAGTCCCCTACTATGATTGTATTGCTGTCAATCTCTCCCTTGATCTCCTCCAGAAGATTTCTTATGTATTTGGGTGCTCCTATATTGGGTGCATATATATTTACCAGAGTTATATCATTTTGTTGAATTGATCCCTTTAGTATTATGAAGTGGCTTTCTTTATCTCTTTTTATGTCCTTCACTTTGAGATCTAATTTGTCAGATATAAGTATTGCTACCCAGGCTTTTTTTTTCACGTCCATTCACCTGAAAAACCTTTTTCCATCCCTTCACCATCAGTCTTTGTGTGTCTTTTTTTTCTGAGGTGGTTTTCTTGTAGACCGCAGATATATGGGTCATGTTTTCTTATCCACTCAGTTACCTCATGTCTTTTGATGTGGGCATTTAATCCATTTACATTTAAAGTTATTATTGATAGAAACTTGTCAGTCACCATTTTTGTTCTTTACCACTGTGTTCCTTCTTTGTTTCCTATTTTTTTTCTTTTTACAGCAGACCCTTTAGCATTTCTTGCATTGCTGGTTTGGTGGTAATAAACTACCGTAGACCGTTTTTGTCTGTGAAGCTCCTGATTTCACCCTCAATTTTGATTGATAGCCTTGCTGGGTACAGTATTCTTGGATTCAGACCCTTCCTTTGCATGACTTTGTATATTTCATTCCATTCCCTTCTTGCCTGATGTGTTTCTGTTGAGAAATAAGTTGCTAGTCTGTTGGGCGATCCTTTGTAGGTAACTATCTATCTCTCTCTGGCTGCTTTTAAGATTCTTGCTTTGTCGTTGGTGTTTGCCAATTTAATTATAATGTGCCTTGGCGTCAGTCTTTTGGGGTTCATTTTGTTTGGGACTCTGTGAGCTTCTTGGATTTGTGTGAGTTTTTTCTTCCCTATATCAGGGAAATTTTCTGTTATTATTTTTTCAAACAGGTTTTCTATTCCTTGCTCTGTTTCCTCTCCTTCTGGCACCCCTATTATTCGGATGTTGTTTCTTTTCATGTTGTCCCAGAGTTCTCTTAGGCTCTCCTCCTGCTTTTTAATTTTTTTTTCTAGAAGCTCTTCTGCTTGGGTATTTTTTCCTACCTTGTCTTCTAGCTTGCTGATGCGGTCCTATGCTTCTTCTAGTCTACTGTTTATGCTTTCTATTGAGTTCTTTATAGCAGTGATGTCATTTTTCATTTATTCTTGGTTTTTCTTCATTTCCTCTTGGTTCTTACACATATTGTTGAATTTGTCTTCCATTCTTTTCATCCACCTTATGGCCATTTCTCTGAATTCTTTCTCTGACAGGTTGCTTGCCTCCATTGCCTCCATTTTGTTTACTTCCTTTTCTGATGATGCCTGTCTTTCTTTCATATATGGGTTGGTTCTTTGTTTCACCATGATCTCTCTTCTCCAGGTGTTTGGTTATGTAGTTCTCTCTTTGCTGCGTTGATTTAAAGGCACAAAGTACAACACAACGAGGCACAATGTACAAGGCACTGAACACAAATGTATTCATGATATTAATAACCCCAAATAAAGGTGATCACCCAAGCGAAGAGAATTAGGGGATAAAGAAGAAAAAAAGAGAAAAAGATAAGAAAGAAAAAGAAATTAAAAAAAAAGGAGTGCAGAAATGAGATTGGGAAAAGGGAGAGAAAAAAAAAGTAAGAGAGTGCCGGGGTCCAATCCCAGCAGGTCCAGGGGTCCCCAAAGGTGTGGATGGAGTCGGCGAAGAAGGAATGACACGAAGACAGCCTTCAGTTGGTCAGCAGCCTAGTCAGGACCTATAGCTAGGATCTCCAGCCAAAGTTCTGGTCGGAGTTCTGGTTAGGAACTGATCAGGATCTGACGTTTATTGTCTTATTACATCCGTATTTATACCAGCCGATCCCAATCCTGTCAATTTCTATTACAAGGGTTAAGGTGTTTCTCATCTCCATTCCAGGGAGTAAAGACCATGTAGCTTAACTACCTGCCTGGCACTTAATTAAGGGGTTGTATCCCCTCCCTAACCTCTGGGAAAGATCCCCACCTGGGGAAACAACCTTTCTCGGAGAGGTGACCTTGGTTAAAACACATGGCGCTAAAGGGAGCAAACATATTAAAAACAGTATGCTATATATGCCAGGTCCATTGAAACATATGCTGTGTAGATGTTTCTTTCCTGCAGCGACTGTGTCAAGCAGCAAGGATGGACCGGCTTCTGGCAAGAGAGAAAATGAAATAGAAGTGAGGAAGAGACTATTTATATCGGGAGAAAACTCTAATAGAACTGCCACTAATCCCAATGAATTCCAGCAACAGATCCCTGGAGATGAATGCAAACTACAAACAACCACTAATATTAAGCGAGGCAAGGGAAAACAGAAGCACAAAAATAACCAGAGAAAGAAAAAAAAAAATCAAAACAGAAAAATGAAAATAAAAAACAAAACACTCTCACAAACAAGCATAAATAAAACCTAATATACTCAAAATCAAGCAAACAATAGCAAAACGACAGAGAGAGAGAAAAAAATTTGGATAGTGAAGAAAGATAAGGGAGAGGTGTATATGGATTTAGAGCAAGGGATTGGAAATTAGATACATAAGTAGGGTGAAATTTAGACAGGGGGTAAAAAGAAGGAATAGGGAAAATGTAAAGCAGGAATAGGGTAAGAGAAACAGGACAACAAAAGGGGAAAAGTGAGTAAGAGAGATTTGGCTTAAACGTAAAGTTGAGATAGAGAAAAATGATGCTAAAGCAGCCGTGGGCAAACTACGGCCCGCGGGCCGGATTTGGCCCATTTGAAATGAATAAAACTAAAAAAAAAAAAAAAGACCGTACCCTTTTATGTAATGATGTTTACTTTGAATTTCTATTAGTTCACACAAACACTCCATCCATGCTTTTGTTCTGGCCCTCCGGTCCAGTTTAAGAACCCATTGTGGCCCTTGAGTCAAAAAGTTTTCCCACCCCTGTGCTAAAGGAGCAATGAAAATAGAGTGTAGAACACTAATCCCAAAATAAAATAAAGAAAAAATAAAATGACACTTTAAAAAATGGTAAAATGATAGTAATAATACTGGTTAAAAATAAAAATGTAGTAATTAAAAAGGTAAAATCAGGTGATGAAAAAAAATTAAAAAAATAATAAAATTGGTTCTTAATTAAAAGGTGAAAAAAAATTTAAAAAAATAAAAATAAAAATGTGCAGTAGTGAAGGTGCTTCAGATCTTCTACTCTTCTTTTTGGCACACCTTAGTCCTGCCACGTATTCAGGAGAGTGTTGAATTTACCTGCGATACACTCTTCCTCCGTGTTGTAAACCACAGTCCTGATTTTAAAGCAGGCCATATTTGTTTCCCAGACTGCCTTTATTTGTATTTACAGAAGAGTCAGTTCGTGGCTCTGCCTCTGGGTGGCAGTGTGTCTGGATTGACCTCCGAGGCTATAAGTCCTCTCTATCCAGTAGTTAGGGTTTATTTTTTCTATTGTACTTAAAACTGGTTTGGGAAAGTCCACTGCCCAGAGCTGGTTCTTTAATCGTTACTCCCCCTCTGTTTCCCAGGTAACCCAAAAACAACTTTCCCCTGCAGGCTCTGTGAGTGACCCCAACTGGGCAATCTCATGCACTGGGTTTAATAATCAAATGCCCAGATTTAAGGGGAAGTGTAAAAACAAGAGCCTGAGAAGTTGTGCGAATTCCCAAGCCTCCACCATCCAGGTCTGCGCGCAGTCTCTGCGTGCCCTCTCGCCCCTGGCACCAAGTAGCCAGCAGACTGGCAAAATCTGAGGGTGCTTTTTTGCATCCAGTCCAGCTATGGGCTTATTTTTAGCGTTCCCTTCTGCCAGCAGCCCTGTGGGACCCCTTCCCCACTCACAGATCATGCTGGCCCCAACGGCCACGGACTTTGCGGGGTGTAGATTTCCCCCTGCACGCGTTCCTCTCTCCAACCTGAATTGCAAACTGCACCTTTAAGGGAAATCTAACCTTTCCGTGAGGAGAAGCAGTGCTCATCTGAGTTCATGCAGTCGTGCTGCTTGAGATCTGTTGTTTCTGGGTTAATAGCCGATCTCTGGATGCCGGTAACAGCCACTCAAGATGGCGCAGTCTCCACGGCTGAGCCGGCACTCCGGGAGAGATTTCAGCTGCAGTCTCCAACCGTCCCCTTTTTCCGGGAGTCCTGTCTTTCCCGGCTGCAAACTGTCTCTCCGCTGAATATCCTCTGCTTATTCGGGCTGTATGTTACCCGTTTCAGCTGCTCACCCTTATCTGCTCCAGGACAAGGCACAGGACACGTCCCTCTATACCTCCGCCATTTTATATTTTTCTAATCAGTTTGATATTTTAAAAACTTGTTTTGCCTTTAGCATCAAAAGTTGGTTTAACATCAAAGTCCTCTCTACCCCCCAAAAGGGATAAAAACAAACAAAACCTCTCAACTCTTTATAATAAAGAAAAAAAAAAACATTTGCAAACAACTAAATTACAGATATAAACTTGAAGTGATTTCACTGTATTACTTCAGCAGAAGGAATAGTTTACATTTTTACTGCATGTTCTAAAGCCAACTGTTTTTCAGAGTTCTTTTAAATGAGTAAATGGAGAGGTAATTGAGATTGGGAAATATAATGTGCTAAGAAGTGCTCATGTAAAGAACACACTGCCTTTGAGATCCTAGAAGATTTTCAAAGAACTGAAATATCATACAGAATGGTAGATTTAGTCACTTTCATTCCCATTGTGAAAGAATTGTGACTAAATATAATTTTACTAGTGGCCCAGTGTACAAAATTCGTGCATGGGAGGTGTCCCTCTGCCCAGCCTGCACCCTCTCCAATCCGGGACCCCACGGGGGATGTCCGACTGCCGGTTTGGATTGGGCCTAAACTAGCAGTTGGACATCCCTCTCACAATCCGTGCTCCTAACTTCTCACCTGCCTGCCTGCCTGATCGCCCCTAACTACTCCCCTGCCTGCCTGATCATCCCTAACCACCTCTGCCTGCCTACCTGATCACCCTAACTGCTCTCCCCTGCCAGCCTGATCACCCTAACTGCTCTCCCCTGCTGGCCTGATCCCCCTAACTACTCTCCCCTGCCAGCCTAATCACTCCTAACTGCCTCTGCCTCGGTCCCACCACCATGGCTTTGTCCAGAAGGACATCCAGTAGGTCGTGCAGAAGATGTCTGGTCTAATTAGCATATTACCCTTTTATTAGTATAGATTACCTCCTAATAAAGCTTTTACTTCTCTTATAGCACATTTAAAATTAATCTGTAATAAATTCTTCATATTGAAAATAGATGAATTTTTTTGTGTGAAAAATGATTTAATCACAATGCAAACATTTTTACTACCCTTAATAAAAAGCATAACCATCAGCAAACAGGTTTATTTACTTTTCAATTTTTATTAAATTCACACATGTACATTAGGTGCAAATTGATTTGTGTTTCTCTTCTGTTAAACTAATAATATTCCATACACGGATTAAATTTGTAACTTTATCTATGTAAGTATAACATCTCCAGCAATACTCAAATGTATTTGCTCAATAAAACAAGAAAAAACTGTTCTTCATATTACTTTCATGGCACTTTTTGTGTAACATTGAGAGTACAATTGAGAAAATTAAATGAATATGTGCAATTCTAAACTACCAACTTTTTGAAGATTAGAAACTGTATTTTAGTTCATAATTTTAATTTATACTTTATTTTAGACTTACAAAAATAAGTCTAATGCATACATATTTTCAAATAGGAACATATCTATAATAATAAAGGCATAATATGCTAATTAGACCAGACAGCCAAACGACCTTCCAGATGTCATTCCAGACATCCTTCCTGATAAAGCTGTGGTGGCAGGGGCTGAAGCAGAGGTGGTTAGGGGTGATCAGGCAGGCAGGCAGAATGTTTAGGGGCAATCAGACTGGCAGGCAGGCAAGTGGTTATGGGCCAGTGGTCCTGGACTGCCACAGGGATTGGGGCTAAACCAGCAGTCGAACATCCCCCAAGTGGTCCCAGATTGCGAGAGGGTGTAGGCCAGGCTGAGGGACCCGCCATGCACAGATTTTGTCCACCAGGCCTTTAGTTTGTATATATAAGCCAAAAAAACTAATTGAGAATGCAAAAGCTCTTTAGTCTGTAGCAATCTAGTACTACTCTAACAGAATGTTATATAGGAATAAATCCAGAGAGAGAGTTCTGGCTAATGAACTAAGTACTTATGCCCAGCATACAAACATTCTTCCTATTTCAGAAAGCATAACAAGATAAATAGGATGCAGGATTCTGTTTCCCATTACAGAAGACAGAAAGGCGAAGCTGTCATTTGAAGGCTAGTCAGAGGATGTGTTGTCAGCTAATCAGACACTCCATCCCAGTGTTTTAAATATTGAGAGTATGAGAAAAAGAGTGCAGGGTCCAATTAAAATTATTTTCAGCATATATAGTGGAGTAGTACTATAGTTAATGTCAGAGATGGCAGAGAGTCCCAAACTATGGTAGGTTCTAAGTTTACAAGTCTTAGAATTTTGGCCTACCTATAAGCTTGGTTTTCCAAGGGTCCTTTCTATTTTATGATGTGTCCTCCCAGAAAATGTCTTTTCTGCTTAGTTAGCCAAAGTAGTTTCTGTCATCTATATCTAAGAATCCAACTCGTACAGTGCCTCACCTTCATATGCATTGAAATTAACCTATGATTGTTTAGGTTTGGCATGAGCAAACACAGGGTTTAAGCAAATATGTTATCATTTAAGAATTAGAACACACAAAAGAGGAAATGTAGTTAACATTAATCATAGAAATACATTTGATCAATATTTAGTTTGAAATGTGAAATTGCTGATATCTTTTTATGTTTGTCATTCAGCAGTGATTTCATATGCTTCAACTTATTAAGAATAGCTATTTGAGTTGACTAGATCCTTATATGATACTATTTCTTCTTGATAATTAAAGAAAAATTAATTTTTCCAAATTAATAATCTTACCTGCTAGAAATTACTGAGTTATTTCTGATTCTTTATAAAATATCAGAATGTTATCTGGCTCCTGATGGATACTTTCATGATTAAAAAGAAAATAAATTTTGATCATGATTTATTTAAAGAGAATTTTGAGGTGACTATTTTGGGAAAAGATTATGCATGCCTATATACCTCACATATCAAATACATCCTCCCATGAGATCAATAATTTTAGATTATGGTGTTAAGTAGAAAATCCTCTTAAAAGTGACTCCTGGAAATTTCTATAATAAATAGAAAAACTATAAAAACTAAAAAGTACTTAATTATTAATAATATTCAAAAATTTAAAATAGCTAATATTTGTTGGGCACCAACAATGTCCTAAGCACTAATGATGTTTTTTATATGTATCACCTCATTTAATCCTTCAGCAAGCCTATCAGAAATATATTATTGTTATGCTCATTTAGTAAATTAAGTATTTTATCTTAAAAAGGTTAAATAATCCCTTAAACCTTAAAGATTAAAAAGTCACATGGCTAGGATAATAGCTAATGTCTGTCTGAATCTAAAATTCACCATTATCAATACTATTATATTAATTTAGTAGGCTATCTGGATATTACTACTAATTATCAGATAAAAGGCAAGCATGAAGCACATTAAGTGTAAAATAGGACTGAAATACTTTGATTTTTTATTTATCCTTTGACGATGGTGAGCCTTTTTATCAGAAATGTTATTTTTTCATAATAGGCACATGAATTTTCTTCTTATACTGTTAAAATTTTTCTGACACTTATGAAATATGATAAGAAAAACTGTAAGTGACTACTGAAACAGGGTTTTGTGCTGGAGGCTAAAGCAAATATCAGTTGAGCATCAAAGAGAGACATTGGAAGGCCAGTGGACTTTGATATTAAGCAGGGCTGCATAACAACACAAGTGTTGCTCATGCTGTGATTGCAATGGCTCGAGGCAATTTCCTGACCTGATAATCCTTACATTGTTTACCAAACTTTACCTTTGATCTTCCTGTATGCATTGCTAAAGGGCAAATGTGTATTCAAGTAAATAAAAAACTGAACTCAGTGTGTCTCTTCCAGAAAGAGATTCCACCTGGCCCCCAATGTCTTCTAAATTAATATTTCTTGTATAGCATTTTCATTTGTGCGTTGGCCCCTCCTTCACATCCTGAACCTAGCGGTGCAGGTCACAGCAACTGGAGCCCGAACAGGGACTGGAGGAGAAGATTCACCTGAGCAAAAAATGAAGTGAAAAAGGAAAAGTGGAAACTCACCAGAAAGGTGAAAATTCACTGGCACACAAACCCCTGCCAGCTTCAGAGTAGCAACCGTGAGTGGACAGGGACATTTATGGAATCACCCAGGTTATAATGGGGCAGAATTTGAGTAAAGGAGAAAAACATTATTGTAGACTTTTGGCTTGCATGCTCAAGGATAAAAGAATTAAGGTGTCAGAAAGTATTCTCTCACAGTTTTTGCATATTATCATAGAGTATAATCCTTGGTTCTCTGATGCTAGAACATTAGACCTTGATCTCTGGAAACAAGTAGGTAGGAATTGAAGGAGAAATCAAGCTCAAGGAAAACAAGTGCCCTTGTCATCTTTAACTATGTGGGCTCTTGTTCGAGCTCTATATTGTGAACTTCATATTGAGGATCAAAACCCTACAGAATGCCAGGAGGATTTATCACCACACCCTCCTCCTCCTCCTCCTCCTCCTAAGGTAGAGACTGTAAATCCCCCTGATCCTCCACCTCTGGTGTGGGAAGGCTCATCAACTAGAAAAAAATGAGGCTAACAGTCCATTTAAAAAGGGATTCTTTAATGCTTTGTCTGAAAATTACCATATGATGTAACAGTCTGTTTGTGGGTGTTCACTGGGAACCCACCTGGCAGGCCTCTGGGCCGCATTCTGGCTGTAAGTCCCAGGCAATGTAAAACATCTGAAAGATTCATGAAAAGAACTCTGATTTATTAAGTCTTGTCTATGTGTTATGAGTGCTTGTCTGATGATTGTTGTTTTATCTGTCTTTGTTGTTTGGTTTAATTTGTTTATTGTTAGTCTATTAAGCATGCCTTTGATTTAATTTATCTTCATAGAAAAGAAACAGTCGGTGGCCAGGCTATTACTAAATTTTCCCAGAACAAACAGAATGTTGGGGTGGGGAAAGAGAGAATATGAGCAGTACAGGTGGCCAATAATACAAATCCTAGGAAAATTCCCCTAGACAAAGGAAGGTAAAGGTAACTAAAAAAGACCCCAGCCCATTAATTACTAGGTCTCTTGGTGATCCTGCAAAATGGATGCCCACTCTCAGAAGTGTTATTAAAAGGCTCATTTTCACCATGTTTTTATTTCCCAGTCCGTCATTTGAAATTTGGATAAATGAGACATTTTTCACAATCTGGAGACGTGTCCTGGACTTCTATACACATGAAGAGAAAAAAGCTAGTTCAAGGAGAAGGTGCCCCACCTGATTTTGGTTGGCCTCTTGGCCTAAGCCCCATCTCTTCACTGATGCTATGGAATAAGCCCAAGACTGTTTTTCTTTAGAAGATGGAAAAAATGACACAAGGAAAATATACAGGCTTGGTCTGGGCAACAAGATTAATGTTTCCATAATAATGGGTAGTTCTTGAATAATAATGAACCACATTCCAAGGTTGCCTCCCAGGACCTGGGGTCACTCCTGTTTTTATAAAGGAAAATAAAATAATACTTTAACATTAAAGCCACTGAAAGCCAGTGAGTTAACTCTGTTTACAGAATTTGCCAAGGAAAATGCCTTGGGTAATAATAATTGGCTTTAAGATCTCAAAGTTGTTAAGGCAAATTATATATAACTAAAATGAAAAATATATGGTAAATCTTTTTCAGTGGTAATTATATATGCCTAAACATAGTTTTCCAAAGTTTGTGGTAACTTAAAACTTTGGAGTTTGCTGAATTAAATAATAAAATTTATTATATATCTAGATATTTTGAAATAACAGAATACTGAAATATTAATCTGAGTTTGCCTCATATCTAAAGGATAGATTTTAGTCTATTAATTTAATATATCTTGTATTTTATTTAAAAATATCTCTTAACATATGAATATATTACTAATCTGAGAAATGCTAAGTATTTAATTTGTCACCTAAATGTGAGGATTCTAAGAGTTAAAAGTTCCAACTAAGTTGGGAGAAATTATATAGTTATGATGATAGAATGCATAAAGTATGGAAATTCATTTTTGAGAAAAATAACCCTTGTGTTTTCTCTGAAAAAAATAGTAGTTCAAAATATATTATAGTTTTTTTGTGTGCTATGTGTGGTAAAATTTCAATCTAGGACATAATATTTTATTGGCCTGATTAAAAAAAGGGGGAATTAATTCTATGGTCTGAACCAAATTTTTAATATTAAAACCAGTTTAAATTTAATTGATATCTTTTAGAATAATTACAAAAAGTGTGTGACATGATTTTTGGGTTATGTATATTTGATAGTCTTTCCAAGTTAAATTTCAAGACTTTAACCGAGAGATAGCTTTGGGACATTTCAAGGGCCCTGGAATGATTTGAGGATTTATTCTATCTTCTTAAAAGAAATATTTTTGAACTAAATTAGGCCAATCTAATATATTTGAAATCACATGGGAAGTTGTCAAATAAAAATTAATAACTGTGTTCTATTTGTATACATATATTTTAAATGTTATAGAGGTTTCCGCTTCTAAACCTGGCAGGACAAGTTTGCTGAATACTTCTTAAGCAAAATCAGAATATTCAGCAGTGGAATTTCAAAACAGGAACATACATAATGCCTCAGATCCCCACCCACCCTGCTCTTCAGATTGGCTGGGGGGTGGGGTGGCATCTGGTACTTCATAGATCAAATGTATAAGTTTGCTTACTTTGCTTTTTCAATAAATGTGCATACTTTAATTACTTAATAAGTTAGGTTTTCACAATATAATCAAAATCTCATATAAACTCATTTATATGTGAAGCCAATATTTTGTGAGCAACTAGTTCTAGTAAAGTCCAAAGTAGAATTTGATACATATGCAAATAAACACTAGCCAAAAGAAATGCTGTTTAAAAGTAAATTTAAGCTTAATAAGGAGAAATTTAAAAATCTATTCTATTATTTACAAAGTAAACTAAAAGTTATTATTCAAGTATTAAATCTCACCATTAATAAAACACCATAAGCAAAAAGAAAGTTACTTTTACTTAAGATGTATGCATTGCAGTATTGGCCAGCAGGTCTCTCTCCTACCTGTTTTTCTGAAAGGCAACCAAGTTGGTTGCTCTGTTTAAAAGAAAGTAAAAGTCTTTATGTAGCAATTTATGGCAAGCCAACAGGAAAAGCAAACTTTAGAAATGCTTGCCTAATTAGAAAAGAAAATCCCTAAATAGGGCTTAAAGATTGCTCCAGAAAAGATACAGAAAGAAACATCCCTCAGAATATCTAGGAAAAATAATTGAAAGTAAATGTATTAGGCCTCAAAAGGTAGAAATATGAAAATATTGCCTTAAGGTGTTAAATGACTTTTAGAAATTATTAGAGGACATTAATTAGTTAAGACCTTATCTAAAAATCTCCATGGGAAAAAATGACAAATTTATTCAATATATTTAGGGAATCCTAAGAAAGCTTTTATTAAATATATGCAAAGACCTACAGAATCATTTTCTAATTTCGTGGCTCGCCTCACTCAAGCAGTGAAATGGCAAATACAGCATGTAACAGCAGTTTGCAACCATCTAAAAAATATAAATGCGAAGCGGTTTGGGACTATCTAGTAAGTCCTATCTTCCTAAACCAAGGACAATTAAGAGTAAATCATTTTATTGATTTTTTACAAAGAGGAAGGGAGAGGGTTAGAGAGTTAGAAACATCGATGAGAGAGAAACATCGATCAGCTGCCTCCCGCACACTCCCCACTGGGGATGTGCCCGCAACCAAGGTACCTGCCCTTGTCCAGAATCGAACCCTGGACCCTTGAGTCCCCAGGCTGGTGCTCTATCCATTGAGCAAAACCGGTCAAGAAAACTACAGGACTTTGAAAAAAGAGATAGAGGAAGACATAAACAGATGGAAGAACATACCATGTTCTTGGATTGGAAGAATCAACATCATTAAAATGTCCCTACTACCCAAAGCAATCTATAAATTCAATGCACTTTCCATTAAAATACCAATGGCATATTTCACAGACCTAGAACGAACTCTCCAAAATTTCATCTGGAATAAAAAAAAATAGCCCAAATAGCTGCAGCGATCCTGAGAAAGAAGAACAAAGTAGGTGGAATCTCAATACCAGATATCAAACTGTATTACAAAGCCACTGTTCTCAAAACTGCCTGGTACTGGCATAAGAACATACATATACATCAATGGAATAGAATAGACAATACAGAAATGGACCTGAACCAATATGCTCAATTAACATTTGACAAAGGAGGCAAGAACATACAATGGAGTCAAGACAGTCTCTTCAATAAATGGTGTTGGGAAAATTGGACAGATACAGGCAAAAAAATGAAACTAGACCACCAACTTACACCCTAGACAAAAATAAACTCAAAATGGATAAAGGACTTAAATGTAAGACCGGAAACCATAAAAATACTAGAGGAATCCAAAGGCAACAAAATCTCAGACATATGCCAAAGCAATTTCTTCACCGATACAGCTCCTAGGGCATTGGAAAATAAAGAGAAAATAAACAAATGGGACTACATCAAAATAAAAAGCTTCTGCACAACAAAAGAAACCATCAACAAAACAACAAGAAAGCCCATTGCATAGGAGAACATATTAGCCAAAGTTATCACCGATAAGGGTTTAATCTCCAACATTTATAGGGAACTCATACAACTTAACGGAAGGAAGATAAACAATCCAATCAAAAAAATGGGCCAAGGATCTAAATAGACACCTTTCAAAAGAGGACATTCAGAAAGCCAAGAGACATATGAAAACATGCTCAAAGTCACTAATCATCTAAGAGATGCAAATCAAAAAAACAATGAGGTACCATCTCACACCTGTCAGAATGGCTATCATCAACAAATCAACAAACGACAAGTGCTGGAGAGGATGTGGAGAAAAGGGAACACTTGTGCACTGCTGGTGGGAATGCAGACTGGTGCAGCCACTATGGAAGACAGTATGGAGTTTCCTCAAAAAGTAAAAAATGGAATTCCCATTTGACCCATTGATCTCACTTCTAGGAATATATCCCAAGAAACCAGAAACACCAACCAGAAAGGACATATGCACCCCTATGTTCATAGCAGCACAATTCACCATAGCTAAGACCTGGAAACAGCCTAAGTGCCCATCAGCAGAAGAATGGATTAGAAAACTGTGGTACATCTACACAATGGAATACTATGCTGCTGTAGAAAAGAAGGAATTCTTACCATTTGCAACGGCATGGATGGAACTGGAGAGCATTATTCTAAGTGAAATAAGCCAGTCAATGAAAGAAAAATACCACATGATCTCACTCATTTATGGATAATTAAGACCATTATAAACTGATGAACAAAAATAGATACAGAGGCAGAGCAACATTGAACAGACTGTCAAACTACAGCGGGAAGGCCAGGGAGGGTTGGGGGGTGGGTAAGAGATCAACTGAAGGACTTGTATGCATTCATATAAGCATAACCAATGGACACAGGACTCTGGGGTGTATGGGAGGTTAGGGGAAGGTCAAGGGGAGAAAAAAAAAGAGACATCTATAATACTCTTTGTAATACTTTAAGAAATAAAACAGTTTTAAAAAAGAGTAAATAATTTGCAGGTTGCCTCCCTAAACAAAAGGTAAATAGCTTATATCAATATACCCAGAAAAACTGATATCAGAAAATCCAATTAATGTGATTTGCTGCCCACAACCAAGGACAAATGAAGTTAGAAAATAAACCTTATTTCAGACTAATTTAAATTTGCAAATTGAAATAAGTGGATATTCAGGAGAACTTAGTTATCACCTACTAAAAACAAGTTAATACAATTTTTATATTACACCCCTATTATTATAATACCAAAGAATACTAGACAGGAACGTATTCCTGGAGCCTTAACTATTTTTACTGATGGTTCATCTAATAGTAAAGCTGCTTATCATACAATAAATTCAGACCAAGTCATCCAGACTAGTCATACTTCTTTACTAAGTATTGAATTAGAAGCTATCAAGGCTGCATTGCAGAATTTCCAAGATCCTCTTAATATTTTTTCTAATTCTGCCTATGCTGCTGGCCTGGTAAACAAAATTAAGACTACTTGATTAAAATGGCTCAGTGACCAAAGTCTATTTATACTATTTGAATAGGTACATAAAATTGTACAGCAAAGACAATACTCCTTTTATATTACTAACTAGAGGCCTGGTGCACAAAAATTTGTGCACTGGACGGGTGGGGGGTTGTCCATCAGCTTCACTTGTGCCCTATCACAGTCTGGGACCCCTCGGGAGATAACGATGTGTTGGCTTAGGCCCGCTCCAGGGTGGCAGAGGGCAGGCCCAATTCCTAGGTGCAGCCCCTGGTCAGGCTCAGAGCAGGGCCGATTGGGGGGTTGGGGCACCGCCCCCTGTCACACTCAAGGCAGGGTCGATGGGGAGGTTGCCCCACCACCTTCTGTCATGCACAGAGCAGGGCCGATCAGGGGGTTGGGGAGCTCCCCCCATCACACTCAGGGCAGGGCTGATGGGGAGGTTGCGGCTCCACCCCGTCACACACAGAGCAGGGCCCATGGGGGGGTTGGGGTGCGGCACCCTGTCACACACAGAGCAGGGCTGATCAGGGGGTTTGGGAGCTCCCCCCTATCAGGCACAGAGCAGGGCCAATCAGGGGGTTGGGGTGCCTTCCCCTGTCATGAACAGAGCAGGGCTGATAGGGAGGTTGTGGCCCCGCCCCCTGTCACACATAGAGCCACAAGGTGATCAGGGGGTTTGGGCTCTGCCCCCTGTCACGCTGCTCCAGGGGCCATGAGGCCTTGAGGCTCTGCTGATCCCAGTGCTGGGAGCCTCGTTGCTCCGCTTGACACAGGGGCAGTGAGGCCTCACTGCTTCGCTGATCCCGGTGCTGGGAGGCCTCGCAGCTCCGCTTGACACAGGGGCAGTGAGGTCTCACTGCTCTGCTGATCCTGGTGCCAGGAGGCCTCGCTGCTACGCTGATCCCGATGCTGGGAGGCCTTGCGGCTCCACTGATCCCAGTGCCGGGAGGCCTAGTGGCTCTGCTGATCCCGGGTTTGGGAGGCCTCACGGCTCCGCTGATTCCGGTGCTGGCAGGCATATTACCCTTTTACTATATAGGATAGAGGCCTGGTGCACGGGTTGGGGCTGGCTGGTTTGCCCTGAAGGGTGTCCTGGATCAGGGTGGGGGTCCCACTTGGGTGCCAGGCCAGCCTGGATGAGGGGATGATGGCTGTTTACAGCTGGTCACACCCCCTTCAGGGTGGGCGTCCCCCCTGGGGTGCCTGGCTAGTCTGGATGAGGGGCTGAGGGCCATTTTCAGGCTGGCAGGCGACTGAAGCTCCAAACCTCTCCTTTTTTTCTTTTCTTTTTTATTCTTGGAGTTATTTACCTTCTATGGCTGTCACTGGAGCTGAGAGCCGGCTTTCTCTCTGAGGCTCAGCTCCAGCTCTGAGACCTCGGCTGCTGAAAGCAGGTATCTGGTTCGTTTGGGTTCTATAATCGAAACACTGTTTCAACTCCAGCTCTGAGATCCCGGCTGACTGAAAGCAGGTTTCTGGGGTTTTGTTTAGCTTCTATATTTGTAACATTGTTTCTTAGAGAGAAGCTCATAGGCCGGCAGGCAGGCGAGGAATGTTGGCTTCCTCCGTCACTGAAGCAAGCAAGCCTCCTGTTCGCTTCAAGCTGCCTGGCTGCTGGCCACCATCTTGGTTGGCAGTTAATTTGCATATCGCCCTGATTAGCCAATGGGAAGGGTAGTGGAGGTATGGCTAATTACTATGTTTCTCTATTATTATATAGGAAGGATATCAGGGCTCATACCACCCTGCCTGCCTGATCCTTTAACAAAAGGAAATGCATATGCCGATCAGTTAGTTGCCTTATTACAGCAAGCCACAGAATCTCATCAGCTTTTACATCAGCCTGCCAAAATGTTGTCTAAACAATTCTCAGTCACTTGACAGCAGGCAAAACAGATTATCAAGGAATGTCCCACTTGTATGTTACATCTGCCTCAAGGGCCTAATACAGGTATTAATTCTCAAGGATTGATAAGGGACCATATCTGGCAAATGGATGTAACACAATATACTCCTTTTGGATGCCTTGGGGCATTGCATGTCTCAGTAGATACCTTTTCATTAATCATTGCCTAGCTGCTTTTGCCATCATGGGAATTCCAAAAAATATTAAAACTGACAATAAACCTGCATACACAAACTCATTTCCAGCAATTTTGTAAAAATTCAATACATCATGGGAAAACCATACAGTTCCCAGGCACAGGCAATTATAGAATGCCAACATCAGTGGCTAAAATCCCAACTTGAAAAACAAAAAGGGGGAATAGTTATGCTGGAGAAGTCTCCTGTGGGTAGACTACACTAAGCCTTAATTAACTTAAATTTTTTCACTTGTAACACTGATCGCAAGACACCAATGGAATTACACTGGTGTCATATAAGCCAAAAGAAAAAAGGCTTGACCAAACGGAAGAATCCTGAGTCTGGTTTATGGAAGGGTCCCGGCCCTTTATTAACCTTTGGTAGGGAATATGCTTGTGTATTTCCAGAAAACTCCTCCAAGCCCATGTGGATTCCTGCAAGGAACATCAAACTCCAACATGAAGCCACAGAAGGAACTGACAAAACTAATGAGGACCTTGCACCTGGAGCTTCAACCTGTACCTGTGGCTGCAGACAGATGACTGCTCTGGCCCCAAAAAGCAGAAGCCCCAGGCAAACTAAAAGACTAATTCCTTAGAAACTGACAACAATTTTTAAAAAGACATGAAAGAACTCAATCCTTTTCATTGAATCTCCCTACATTTGCCTCTTAGCATAACCACTATTATCTGTCTCATTCTTGGTCTTAAATGTTTATTTCTGGTCTGCAGATGCGAAATGAAAAGGCTTAGAAAAGACTCAAGCCCTACAGACTGCATTCACTTTTCAAGATTTATTAAGAAAACAAAAAGGAGGAGAAACCAAGATGGAGGCATAGGTTAATGCTGGAGTTTGCTGCCTCAAACAACCACTTCAAAAATACAACTAAAAGACGGAACGGACATCATCCAGAACCACAGGAAGGATGGCTGAATGGAAGTTCTACAACTAGGAGGAACCGAGAATCGGAGGAGGTGCAGTATTGAAGTAAAATACTAAGATGCGGAGTGCGAGCGGCACGGGCTGGTGGCTGAGGACGCGGTTGTCTGTTTCAATCCGGAGGGAGCCTCGGACTCAGAGCTCCAGATCCGGGCGAGTCTCTAGAGACCCAGACTCAAACGGGAGAAGCAGGACTGTCTGGCTACGGTCCCTCTGAGGTTTGCAGCTGTTGCTGGGACAGAGAGGCAGAGCCCCTGGGGATGGACTGAGAGCAGCCATAACTGCTCCCTTCTCGCCCTGTTGATCCCGTGGGACCCGCCCTGCCCAAGCCCTGCACAGAGGCATTTGCCAGATGGCCTCAGGCAAAGGCTAGATTAGCACCTCCCTAGAGGACACAAGTTCTTCCACTGCAAACACAGCTGATTATCACAGCCAGTCGGCCTGGAGGTCAAATCCCTCTAGTATTAACTATAACAATCAAGGCTTAACTACAAGACTGCGCACAAAGACCACTAGGGGGTGTACCAAGAAAGCGTAAAAAATGCGGAGACAAAGAAACAGGACAAAACTATCAAGGGAGGATATTGAGTTCAGAACCACACTTTTGAGGTCTCTCAAGAGGTTTCTAGAGTCTGTCGATAAACTTGATGAGATATACAGGAAATCTAATGAGACCCTCGATGGTGTGATAAAGGACCATCTAGAAAGTAAGCATATACTGACTGAAATAAAGAATATTATACAGACTCCCAACAGCAAACCAGAGGAGCGCAAGAATCAAGTCAAAGATTTGAAATGCGAAGAAGCGAGAAACACCCAACCAGAAAAGCAAAATGAAAAAAGAACCCAAAAATACAAAGATAGTGTAAGGAGCCTCTGGGACAGCTTCAAACGTACCAACATCAGAATTATAGGGGTACCAGAAGATGAGAGACAGCAAGATATTGAAAACATATTTGAAGAAATAATGACAGAAAACTTCCCCTACCTGGTGAAAGAAATGGACTTCCAAGTCCAGGAAGCACATAGAACCCCAAACAAAAGGAATCCAAAGAGGACCACACCAAGACACATCAT
The DNA here is from genome assembly GCF_028538775.1 of Myotis yumanensis. Lineage (NCBI taxonomy): Eukaryota > Metazoa > Chordata > Mammalia > Chiroptera > Vespertilionidae > Myotis > Myotis yumanensis. Next base: position 107,895,688 of record NW_027223753.1, on the reverse strand, counting down.
AATTAAAATGCCAAGGGCAAAAGACAAAGAGAGAATCTTAAAAGCAGCAAGAGAAAGAAACTCAGTTACTTACAAGGGAATACCCATACGACTGTCAGCTGATTTCTCAACAGAAACTTTGCAGGCCAGAAGGGAGTGGCAAGAAATATTCAAAGTGATGAATAGCAAGAACCTACAACCAAGATTACTTTATCCAGCAAAGCTATCATTCAGAATTGAAGGTCAGATAAAGAGCTTCACAGATAAGGAAAAGCTAAAGGAGTTCATCACCACCAAACCAGTATTATATGAAATGCTGAAAGGTATCCTTTAAGAAGAGGAAGAAGAAGAAAAAGGTAAAGATACAAACTATGAACAACAAATATGCATCTATCAACAAATGAATCTAAGAATCAAGTGAATAAATAACCTGATGTACAGAATGAACTGGTGATTATAATAGAATCAGGGACATAGAAAGGAATGGACTGACTATTCTTGGGGGGAAAAGGGGTGTTGGAGATGCGGGAAGAGACTGGACAAAAATTGTGCACCTATGGATGAACACAGTGGGTGGGGAGTGAGGGCAGAGGGTGGGGTGGGAGCTGGAAGGAGGGGAGTTATGGGGGGAAAAAAGAGGAACAAATGTAATAATCTGAACAATAAAGATTTAATAAAAAAAAAAAAAGAAAACAAAAAGGGGGAAATGCCGGAAGCTAAAGCAAACATCAGTTAGCATCAAAGAGAGGTATTAGAAGGCCAATGGACTTTGATATTCATCAGGGCTGAATAACAGCACAAGTTTTGCTTCCACTGTGATTGCAGTGGCTCGAGGTGATTTCCCAACCTAATAATCTTTACATTGTTTACCAAACTTTGCCTTTGATCTGCCTGTATGCATTGCTAAAGGACAAATGTGTATTCAAGTAAATAAAAAGCATACTAGGCCAGAACTCAGTGGGTCTCTTCAAGAAAGATGCTCCACCTGGCCCCCAATGCTTTCTAAATTCATATTTCTTGTATAGAATTTTCATTTGTGCATTGGCTCCTCCTTCAGATCCTGAACCTAGCTGTGCAGGTCATGGCAGTTTTTCAGTAGGTGAGAGGAAAGATTGGACTCACCACCAAATACAGTATGGACAAGTAGAGATTTGTAGTCAAGGAGCTGCTTGTGGTAGTGGGCTGTGGACCAACAATTAGTAAGAGAAAACATAAGGGTGGCCAATTTTCTAAACTGACTTAACAGTATTCTTGCTGATGGCAGGAGAAGGTGATCAGATATTGAGGATAGAAGATCCTGGCTAAACCTATTCAGTAAGATTCTGGAACAAGGCAATGATCAACCTGGAAATGAAAAGGTCAAAGCCTATTCTATAAAATGTTGCAGAGAAGACTGACTAAAGTTTGGTTAGAGTCTTTGTCAGCCCTTCTTCTGATTTAAGGAAATAAGAAACATTCTTCCTTTTCTTTTGAATAACATTAGTCTATTAAGAACCAGCTAAAACATTTCTTGAGAGTTGCTTGTAGAAAATATTTGCAGTTAGTCATTAATGAAGATTTTTTATGAGAATAAAAAGAAAAATGAAGATCAATAATTGGAAACCAATTTACAAGGCAGCCAGTTGAGAAGACTTCTAGATATTGAGCTCAAAATATCTTTAGATGGTGGAGTGAGGACAATTTTGGGGAGCACTCATCTATGGAAATCCATCTGTATCAAGTTGCCAGCATCTGCTAAATGCAAGTAACTGCCTGTGTATTTATCCCTATTACATGCTTCATGTTTGAGAGAGGGGGAGAGAGGAAGGCCAAGAGAGAGACAGTTACAGAGATAGAAATGTTTTATATAAATATTTATTTCCTGTTCAAGGCAATGACAATATGTCAATTACTTTGTAGCTCCTAGGCTTCTGGTTTCTGCCCTCCAGTTCACACAGCCCAACAACCCAACAAAATACTGAAAACATTCTATATTTTAGGCCTTTGTTATTTAAACTAATACTGGCCACCTTGAACAAATAAATTGGATTAACACAAGATTACATTTGTTAATTTCAATCCTAGGTCAATGGTAGATTCTAGGGAGTTTAAAAATGTCTACCCAACAAAGGTTAGGACAAGGGACCATATCATGACAATATGAGTTGCTTTCTACTAAAATAGTCTTTCTATATAAGATGCTGGTAGACTCAGCATCCTCATTTTATATTCATATTCCTAATTTTGAAATTTAAATTATCAGAAACAAAATAGTAGACACTTGTCCTGTATCTATATATATCAAAGCCCAACAACTATAACTGTGGAACAACCAGAATGACCGGAACAACCAGATGACCAGCCAGGAGCTGTGATGCACACGAACCAGGACATTGCTGCCAGCGCCCTGACAGCCCCAAATTTTATTCACCCACACCCGGTACCCTGACAGGAGGGAGGAGGGAGCCCAATTTCTCATGGAATTGGCTATTGGTTAGCTTGCTCCCTGTGCCCTGACAGCCCAGAATCCCATTCACCCACACCCCATGCCCTCACAGGAGGGAGGAGGGAGCCTGATACCCACACCACAGACCCTGACAGAAAGGAGGAGGGAATATGTCCAAAGACCAAGTATTGGCACAAAGTACCTCCGAAGCCAAAAGAAACTGGCATTGTCAACAGAATATGTCTGAAGACCAACTACTGCACAATGTACTTCTGAAGCCAAACAAAGCTGGTGTCAGTGAAAGAATATATCTGAAGACCAACTATTGGCACAATGTACCTATGCAACTGAAAGAAAGTGGCATCATCAACAAAAAATGTCTGAAGACCAAATATTGGCACAACATACCTCTGAAGCCAAAAAAAAAAAAAGTGGCAGCGTCAACAGAATATATCTGAACAACAGTCATCGACAAGTACTACCAATACTAGTAGGAACCACCTTCACAGCGAAAATGGAATAAATGAGGATGCAATTATCAAACACAGTTGTGGTGGAATGACTGTTACATGTAAATTTTGCCTGTCACTAAATTTCTCCTATGAAAAATCATCAGATGGAAAATTTACTCGATGTTGTAGCAAAGGTAAAGTTTGTCCAAATGATATTCATTTTCCATAATACCCAGCATATTTTTTTAAAAATTAATGACAAATGAAGATTCTGAATGTAAAAATTTCATGGAAAATATTTGTAAGATAAATAGTTCTTTTGCTTTTGCTTCAGTGGGTGCAAATATTGCATCACGATCAGGATATGAGCCATACTGTTTTAGAATACATGGACAAGTTTATTCTAAACTTTACACCCTTCAGATGGTGTTTCTTGGAAGTTTGCTCAACTCTATATTTTAGATATGGCCAAAGTGATGAGTAAAAGATTAGTACTACCAGAAAACCAAGGTTGCTCAGAAAGATTCATGATCAACATCAACAACCTCATGCATGAAATAAACAAATTAACAAAATCATACAAGATGCTACATGAGGTAGAAAAGGGATCCCAATCTGAAGTGAAAGGTATTGCTCCCATGGAAGTAACAATGGCAATTAAATATGATGGTAATAGTGATCCTTCTACGCTAATAAAAGACAAACATGCAAATTGACCGTACCTTTGCTACGACTTAAGTCAAGCCCACCAGCCAATCAGAGCGACTATATGCAAATTAACCCAACCAAGATGGTGGCCAGCAGCCACGGAGCTGGAGTGAGCAGGAGGCTTGGTTGCCCCAATGATGGAGGAAGCCAAGCTTCCCGGCCAGTTGCTGCCTCCACTCAAGGCAACAAAGTTTCAATTATAGAAGGTAAATAAACCCCAGATACCTGCTTCCAGTCGCCATGGCCACGGACCTGGAGCGAATAAAAAAAAAAAGGAAAGGCTGGGAGCTTTGGTCACCGGGGGGCTTGGTCAGTCTGAAAACAGCCATCAGCCCCTCACCCAGGCTGGCCAGGCACCCCAGTGGGAACCCCCACCCTGAAGGGGCTGTGGCCAGCCTAAAAACAGCCATCAGCCCCTCACCCAAGCTGGCCAGGAACCCCAGCGGGACCCCCACCCTGATCCAGGACACCCTTCAGGGCAAACCAGTCAGCCCCCACCCGTGCACCAGGCTTCTCTTCTATATAATAAAAGGGTAATACGCAAATTGACCCTAACAGCAGAACGACTGAGAATGACTGGTCACTATGACACACACGGACCGCCGGGGGTAGTTGCTCAATGCAGGAGCTGCCCCCTGGTGGTCAGTGAACTCCCACAGGGGAAGCTCTGCTCAGCCACAAGCCAGGCTGATGGCTGCCAGCACAGCGGTGGTGATGGGAGCCTCTCCTGACTCCTCAGCAGGACTAAGGATGTCCGACTGCAGCTTAGATCTGCTCCCTGCTGGCAAGTGGACATCCCCAGAGGGCTCCCGGGCTGCCAGAGGGATGTCTGACTGCCAGCTTGGGCCCGATCCCCCAGGGAGTGGGCCTAAGCCAGCAGGTGGACATCCTCCAAGGGGTCTCAGGCTGCAAGAGGGTATAGGCCAGGCTGAGTGACCCCCCCAAGTGCACAAATTTTTGTGTACCGGGCCTCTAGTGTAGATATAATTATCCCCGTGTAACCAAAGTTGCCGTCATATTCAGAAATGAAGATGGAGAACCTCTTTTTGAAAGGGACTTGCTCATTCATTATAAACCAGATCCCAATAATCTGAATGCCACTAAAAGGAAACAAATCAGTATCCTGTTTCCTACATTAGATGCTATGATGTATCTTATTTTTTTTTCCATATGGTGAACAAAGCTGGGGAATAGATATTGCATTAAGACTCAGAGATGACAGTGTACACTAGTGGTCTCCAACCAGTGGTCCACAGATCTCTGGTGGTCCATGAGCTCCGAAAGGTTGTTGATGGCTGGACTGCAATTGACAATAATGGTAGACAAAAATTAAGGACACAAGTCAAACAAATGCAGTATTATGGGTTTCATCTCTCCTTCGGGGACATGTTCAATCTTATTTCAAATGCGAGAAAATTAACTTAACAGTATATTGTCGATTCATATTCAAAAATGGAAGCCAATTGGATAATTTTCATTAAAGCAAACAAATTTAAGTTGAAAATTGAAAAATATAGTGGTTTGATGGATTATCTCACATCTAGATCTGAAAATGACAATGTGCCAATTGGTAAAATGATAATACTTCCATTGTCTTTTGAGGGTAGTCCCAGAAATATGAAGCAGCGATATTAGGATGCTATGACAATTATAATGAAGCATGGCAATCCCAATTTATTCATAACCATGACATGCATCCCAAAATGAGATGTTACAAACAATTTACAACACTTGCAAAAAGTTGAAAACAGACCTGAGTTGGTAGACAGGGCTTTTAATATTAAGCTGAATGCTATTTTAAATGATATATGTAAATTCTATTTATTTGGCAAAGTTACAGCAAAAATTCATGTCATCAAATTTTAGAAACACTACTGACTCACACTTACATATTATTGATATTAGATAGTGAATCCAAATTACAAACAAAAGATGACATTGACCATATAGTTAAGGCAGACATTCTGGATGAAGACCAGTGTCCTCGACTTTTTCAAATTGTGAAATCAAATATGGTACATGGACCACGTGGAATACAAAATCCAAATAATCCATGTATGGAAATTGGAAAATGTTCAAAGGGATATCTGAAAGAATTTGAAAATGCGACCATTGTAAATATTTATGGATATCACAAATACAAATAAAGATCTGGTAGCACCATGTCTATTGCAAATAAAGTCGTCGATAACACTTGGATTGTCCCTTATAGCCATATTTATGCCTTAAGTATAAGTCATGTAAATTTTGAAGTCTCTGCAGCAATTAAAAGTGTAAAATATTTATTTAAATGCATCTATAAAGGGCATGATTGTGCAAATGTTCAAATTTCTGAAAGAAAATATTATCAAACATGAGGAAGTACAGGACTTCATTGACTCCAGGTAGGTGAGCGCTCCTGAGGATGTTTGGAGACTTTTTGCAATGTGAATGCATGACCAATCTCATGCAACCACAAGATTAGCTATTCATTTCCCAAATGATCAGAATTTGTATTTTCATACCAATGATTTTGCTGACGTTATAGATAGGGCTAAAAGGCATAACTCAAACTTTGATGGCTTGGTTTTTATTGAACAGAGAAGATTCCGACATGTATAATTATTATTGGGAGATTCCACAACATTATGTGTTTAACAATTCTTCATGGAGAAAATTCCAGAAGGGTGGGAATAAAGTATTAGGTAGACTATTTATTGTGAGATTTAGAGAAGCAGACTTTTGCTTCTGTATGTAAAAGATGCAATAAGTTTTGCTCATTTGCAAACTCTAGGAGGTGTAATTTATGATACCTTTTTTGAAGCTGCTAAACATAGAGGGTTATTAATCGACAACACTATCTGGAAAGATACAATTGACGATGCAATCATCCTTAATATGCCCAAACAACTATGGCAACTTTTTGCATATATATGCATGTTTGGATGTCCTTCTGATGCAGACAAATTATGAGATGAGAATAAATCTCATTTTATTGAAGATTTTTGTTGGAAATTACACCCAAGAGAAGGTGCCTGTGTGAAATGTGAAATGCCTGCTCTTAACGAAATTCAAGAAGTGTTCACCTTGCATGAAATGAAATGTTCGCATTTCAAATTTCCAGACCATCTTTTATTAATGAATAAAACTACATGTGATGAATCATACAAGCAACAACAGGCAGAGGTTTTGATAAATTCTCTGAACAACGAAGAGTTGGCAGCCTTTTATATTATAACCTCCACCATCAAAGATCAAACAGTACATCCCAAATGCTTTTTCTTAAATGGTCCAGGCAGTAGTGGAAAAACATCAATACTAATAAAAGGTAATAGGCTAATTAGACTGGACATCTTCTGGATGTCCTTCTGGACAAAGCCAAGGTGGCAGGGCCTAGCCAGAGGCAGTTAGGGGCAATCAGGCTGGCAGGGGAGAATAGTTAGAGGGATCGGGCCAGCAGGGGAAAGCAGTTAGGGTGATTAGGCTGGCATGGGAGAGCAGTTAGGGTGATCAGGCCAGCAGGGGAGAGCAGTTAAGGCAATCAAACCAGCAGGGGAGAGCAGTTAGGGGTGATCAGGCAGGCAGGCAGAGAGGTTAGGGATGCTCAGGCAGGCAGGCAGAGGCAGTTAGTGGTGATCAGGCTGGTAGGGGAGAAGTTAGGGGCAATCAGGCAGGCAGGCAAAGAGATTAGGGGTGATCAGGCAGGCAGAGAGGTTAGAGCCTCTGAGACAGGCAGGCAAAGGCAGTTTGAGGCTATCAGGCCGGCAGGGAAGCAGTTAGGGGCAATCAAGCAGGCAGGAGAGCAGTTAGGGGTATCTGGCAGTCAGACAGAGTGGTTAGGGGCAATCAGGCAAGCAGGCAGAGTGGTTAGGGGTGATCAGGCAGGCAGGCAGGTGAGCCATTAGGAGCCAGCAGTCCCAGATTGCGAGAGTGATGTCTGACTGCCAGTTTAAAGTTGTAAATACTTCATCACAGGGAAATTAGTCAAGCACTCTGGAAATGTGTTTACTCTTAATGTGCTATACAGGGAGATATTAAATAAGTTAAATCAATTTATCAGTCATTGCTTGTATCAATGTTGTTTTTATATCATGTCTTTGTTGTTGTTATATCATGTTGTTATTGTTTATTTCTTAATCAATTTACATATTTTTTCATGTGTATTTTTTAAATTTTCTTTCACCTCTGACACTTCTATTATAGAGAAAAGGTGAATAGCGATATTACAACATTTCTTCTAATTAATTTCCTTTCAATGTGCACAAATCCGTGCACCAGGCCACTAGCTGACATATAAAATTAGGTAATTTTAAGGTGTACAATGTGTTGATTTGACACATGTATCTATTGAATATCATTATCACAGTAGAGTTCATTAACACCGTAATCACTTCACATAATTACCTTTTTGTGTGGTAGTTTAAATTTTATTTTCTTTCTTAACCACACTGATTAAAATGAAAAAAAAAAGTTTGCTCTTTATTTCTTCTCAAAATGTATAAGCACATTTATTTTAAGGATAATAGATCAAATATTTTCTTCACAAGTTCTTATGGTAAATTTAAAAGAAAGATGAGTCTTATTACCTGTCCTCAATGAATGTACAAAATATGGTATTTGCAGTCTAATTCTTTTAGGTTCTTTTTTAATCCACATTTTTTGTATATTGTAATAGATTTTAATAATATTCTCTTCAGGATTTCTTCTTTTTCATTTTTAAAAATATTGATTGATTTTAGAGTGAGAGGAGCGGAGAGAGAAAGACACATCAATTTGTTGTTCCAATTAAGCATTCATTGGCTGATTTTTATATGTGCCCTGACTGGGGATCAAACCTGCAGTCTTGGCACATCAGGATAAAGCTCCAACCAACTTATTTACCTGTCCAGGGCCTCTTTAGGATTTCATTAATTCTAGCAAAACATTCTTACAAAACTTGAAATTCATGAAACACAGTAAATTTTCTTTAAAATAAATTACAATAACTGAATATTCTAATGCTATAATTTTACAGACTGTTGTATTAGTAGTTTCATATTTTATAAAAGCTTTAATTTGTCTGATAAAATCTTTAATCATATCAAGAACACATGTATCCAAAAACAAAGAAAAAAAACAAACACATGTCATTTTGATCACTAACTGAACAATTGAGACATTGGATAATGACGTTAGATTTACTTTTTTATCCTTATACTAGTGGCCTGGTGCATGAAATTTCTTTAATCAGGGGTTGTCCCCCAGCCTGGCCTGTGTCCTGTCATAGCGCCGGAGCCCCATGATCCATCACCCCACAGAGGTAAGCCCCACCCACCCATCCAAGGCTCCTCGATGGATTGCCCCAAAGAGGTAGTCCAGAGCCAGGGAAGGCCTGTGAACCCCCAGGCTGGGACACTGTGGAGGCCTGTGGACCCCTGGCACAGGCACATGGAGAGGCCTCCGCTGCACCCCGCACCTGTCCCCAATGCTGCAAGTCCAAGCCCAACCATGCCTGCTGCGCATGCAGCCTCCAGCTGATTGGTTGTTACATGTGAGGGCATCCCGACCATTTGCATATTACCCTTTTATCAGTATAGATAATCTCCGTATGACATTGATAACCAGAATGATGAGCTGAGGTTTTTCTCCCAGGTCGTGTGTCGAGATGCTGAAGAATGAGCTTTGCACACCAGAAGATTTAAGCAAAAGCATGGAAAATTTATTACAAGCAGACTCAGACTCCCCTCATGGGGAAGGGGGCCCAATAATGGGCTGCCCTTTAAAGCCTTGTAGTCCAGTGGTATATATATATATATATATATATTTGCTACAAGCCTGTTTCTATATCTATCAGTGTCATCAGCTGATTAATTTTCTCAATTATTCTTGCTAAACAATGACCCTGAACTTTCCCTGTTTCTATGTATTTTTTCTCTGTTCTTATGTTGAACTTCCTCTGTTTCTATGTGTTCATACACCTTGTTGCTACAGGCCCTCCCTTATTTTACAATGCCTCCCATTTTGAGTCCAGAAACATTTTATTATTTCTGCTTGGTTGGTTCCTGTGATTAGGCTGACTCAAACTGCTATGTCTGCCCTTGCCTATATTCCACCTGCCTTTGTTTCCACTGGACCCCTGCCCTATCTACCTGCATTTCTACTTAACCCTTTCAACATTAGTTAAAATCTGATGATATGGTCTTCTCAATCTCTAATTGTTCCCTCCTCCTCCTCCTCTTTTCTTATACTTCTATTTTTGGTCATACTCTGCATTCCTTTTTGTAATTTTCTCATCCATCTTATTTTCTTTTGTATCCTCCCACCGTCACCTTATCTTTGCATTATTCACAGTGAAGAAGATAGCAGCTGTACTCCCTATGATGTACTGTTTGTCAGTTGACCTTGAAAATCACCCTGCACTATTCTTACTCTTAAGTCTCTTAAATGTAAAGTATTCCCTGTTAGGTTTCTCATTATTGCTTTAGTGCTATGTATATAGAGTTTTTTAGTTTGTTACATTCAGCTATATTTTAACTGAATTAAACTTAATGTCAAATTTAAATCATTAAAATGCATTTAGTTGCATGTATCCCCCCAAATTTGTATATTTTATTTGTGTTTTTGATGGGATCATATAAAATTAAATTTTACATAGATTGTAAAACTTTTAAATTTATATTAAAAACTTAGTTAACACAGAATAAAAGTCAGGGATTAAAAATGGCAGCAGAGTAAGTGGAAGCCACACTGACACTCTCCCAGGACCAAACTGGAAATACAACTAAAATACAGAAAAACCACCCTGAAAAATCAACTTAAGACTAGGTTGAAATAAACCTGATAATCAAAGATGGAAAGCAGAGACCCCATAGAAACTAGTAGTGCTGGAAGCCTGTCCAACCTTGCTGCTTGACACAGTTGCTGCAGGGAAGAAACATCTGCACAGCATATGTTTCAAGGGACCTGGCGTATATGGTGTACTGTTCTTAATAGGTTTGCTCCCCTTCTTAGTGCTATGTGTTTTAACCAAGGTCAACTCTCTGAGAAAGGTTGTTTCCCCAGGTGGGGATTTTGCCCTGGAGTTAGGGAGGGAATAAAACCCCTTAGCTAAGTGTCAGGCAGGTAATTAATCACTTTAACTATGAACAATCACGCTTAAACTACATAATTTTTACTTAAGATAATCCTCAGTTACTTCCTTGTAGCTTAATAGAACAATAGAGTAACCTTGGAATGGAGATAAGAAACATCCTAACCTTTGGATTAGAATGGATAGGAATAAAATCAACTGGTATAAATACAGATGTAACAGGACAATAAACGCAGAACTTGGCTGGAGATCCTGGCTAGAGAACCTCGCTATGCTGATCAACTGAATGCAGTCTCCAGGTCCTTCCTTCTTCGCCGACTTCGTCCATACCTTTGGGAACACCTGGACTTTCTGGGGCTGGACCCCAACATAGTAGGAAGTGTGGAGGCACAAAAAGGGCTGGCTGGGTTCCCACAGACAGTAGCTGAAGGTACTGAGGGATATATCAGTTATGGGGAGTTCTCAATGAGAACTCTGGTGTCTGAACCCAAAGCTGGGCTTCCCAACCCATAGCACAAGAACTCATAGAGGTGCCCACAAAATACCTGGCTGTGAAAAGCAGCATGGTTGCTGTCTGCCAAGGAGAGATGGCTGGAAATGCAGGCACCCTCTTAAAGGGCCTACACTCAAAATTTTGTGTGAAATCATTCACCTTGGGCTTGGGCAGAGTGGACTGGAGCTATGTGAGGCTCACCAAAGGGAGCCATAAGCTGTGGATTGCTGATAACCACAAACAGGATACCAAGGGCCAGTCACAAACAGCCTGACATTGTCCTGCACTACAGATTGTGAATAGCAGATTTACCGAATACATAGACTCAAACCCAAACAGGCAGCCAAAATGGGGAGATGAAAACAACTTGCAAATGAAAGAACAAGAGAATTATACAGAAGAGGAGCTAAATGAAATGGAGAAAACTTTATCTGATATATAGTTCAGAATAATGTTGGCAAGATGCTCAACAGCATGAAAAAAGATATAACAGTTATGAAAACAAAGCACTCTGAAATAAAGAATGACATAATACTAATAAAGAACACATTGGAAGGAATCCATAGCAGAACAGGGGAAGCTAAGGATCAGATCAGGGAATTAGAAAACAGTTTTGACTCTTCAACAAATGGTGTTGGGAAAATTGGACAGATACATGCAAAAAAATGAAACTAGACCACCAATTTACACCATACACAAAAATAAACTCAAAATGGATAAAGGACTTAAATGTACGATGGGAAATCATAAAAATACGAGAGGAATCCAAAGGCAACAAAATCTCAGACATATGCCCAAGCAATTTCTTCACTGATACAGCTCCTAGGGCATTGGAAAATAAAGAGAAAATAAAAAATGGGACTACATCAAAATAAAAAACTTCTGCACAGCAAAAGAAACCATCAACAAAACAACAAGAAAGCCCACTGCATGGGAGAACATATTCGCGAAAGTTATCACCGATAAGGGTTTACTCTCCAACATTTATAGGGAACTCATACAACTTAAGAAAAGGAAGACAAACAATCCAATCAAAAAATGGATAAAGGACCTAATAGACACTTTTCAAAAGAGGACATTCAGAAAGCCAAGAGACATATAAAAACATGCTCAAAGTCACTAATCATCCGAGAGATGCAAATCAAAACAACAATGAGGTACCATCTCACACCTCTCAGAATGGCTATCATCAACAAATCAACAAACGACAAGTGCTGGAGAGGATGCGAAGCAAAGGGAACACTAGTGCACTGCTGGTGGGAATGCAGACTGGTGCAGCCACTATGGAAGGCAGTATGGAGTTTCCTCAAAAAGTTAAAAATGGAACTCCCATTTGACCCAGTGATCGCACTTCTAGGAATATATCCCAAGAAACCAGAAACACTAACCAGAAAGGATATATGCACCCCTATGTTCATAGCAGCACAATTTACCATAGTGAAGATCTGGAAACTGCCTAAGTGCCCATCAGCAGAAGAATAGATTAGAAAACTGTGGTACATCTACACAATGGAATACTATGCTGCTGTAAAAAAGAATAAATTCTTACCATTTGCAACAGCATGGATGGAACTGGAGAGCATTATGCTAAGTGAAATAAGCCAGTCAATGAAAGAAAAATAACACAGGATATCACTCATTTATGGATAATTAAGACCATTATAAACTGATGAACAAAAATAGATACAGAGGCAGAGCAACATTGAACAGACTGTCAAACTACAGCGGGAAGGCTGGGAAGGGTTGGGGGGGAGGAGGGTAAGAAATCAACCGAAGGACTTGTATGCATGCATATAAGCATAACCAATGGATATAAGACACTGGGGGGTAGGGGAGCCCAGGGGAATGTCAGGTGGGTGAAGGGGACATATGTAATACTCTTTGTAATACTTTAAGTAATAAAACAATATTTAAAGAAAAAGGGAAAACAATATTGAAAAATTCAGTCAAACAGGATCAACAGGTAAAAACAATAAAAAAACCAAAACAGGTGGGTAGCTTAACGGGAATGCAGGACAACAAGAAATATAACAATATTTGAATAATTGGAAGGCCAGAAGGAGAACAAAGTGACCAAGGGCTAGATAACACGTTTTAAAGAAATAATGGGAGAAAACTTCCCTACCTAGTGAAGGAAAAAGTCACACAAGTGCAGCAGGCATAAAGAGTCCCAAGCAAGAAGTACCCAAACATGCCCAACCAACTCAGATATATCATAATTAAAATGCAAAAAATTAAAGACAAAAAGAGAATCTTAAAGGCACAAGAGAAAAACAATCTGTTACCTACAAAGGAACTCCCCTGAGGTTGTCAGCTGATTTCTCATTACAAACTCTACAGGCCAGAAGGGAATGGCATAAGGTACTCAAGGTAATAAAAAAAGCAAGGATCTAAAACCAGGATTACTAAGTCCAGCAAGGCTGATTGAAAATAGATAGTGAAATAGAAAGCTTCCCAGACAAATAAAGGCTAAAGGAGTTTATCATCTCTAAACCAGCAATGCATGAAATACTCACTGCACTGCTATAATTAGAAGAAATAGAGGGAGAGAAACATAGGCGTACAGAATTAAAATGGCAATAAATAAGAAGCTATCCTATATAATAAACAGGTAATATGCAAATTGGCCATCACACCCTTGCACAAGATGGCCCCGCCCATGTCATCTAAAGATGGCCGACCTATGTGGTCACAAGATGGCCATGCCCATATCATCACAAGATAGCCACCACTTGTCTTCACAAGATGGCCACCAAAAGATGGCTAGCAAGGGAGGGCAGTTGGGGGCGAACAGGTCAGCGGGGGACAGCAGTTAGGGGCAACCAGGCCGGCAGGGGAGGGCAGTTGGGGGTGATCGGGCAGGTAGGAGAGTAGTTAGGCATCGATAAGGCTGGCAGGGGAGTGGTTAAGGGGCAATCAGGCTGGCAGGCAGGTGAGCAGTTAGGAGCCAGCAGTCCAGGGTTGTGAGAGGTATGTCCAACTGCCAGTTTAGGCCTGATCCCTGCAGTCGGCCATCCCCTGAGCGGTCCCAGATTGGAGAGGGTGCAGGCTGGGCTGAGGGACAGCCCCCCACAGTGCACAAATTTCATGCACCGGGCCTCTAGTCAATAATAACCATAAATAAAAATGGATTAAATGATCCAATCAAAATACATAGGGTAGATGAATGGATTAAAAACCATGACATATATACATATATCTGCTGTCTATAAGAGACTTACTTCAGAACAAAAGACACACAGGATGAGAGTGAAGAGATGGGAAAATTTTTTTTCTAGACAAATGGAAATGAAAAAATGCTGGGGTAGCAATACTTATATCTGACAAAATAGATCTGAAAAAGAAGGCCCTAACAAGAGACAACAAAGGGCATGATATAATACTAAAGGGAATGATCCAAAAAAAGGTTATAACCTTGATAAACATATACAAACCCAATTTAAGATCACCTAAATATATATATATTTTTAAATTCCTAGAGGATTTTAAGGGAGAGGAAGACAGCAATACAGTCATAATAGGGGACTTTAATATCCCGTTGACTTGATTGGATAGATCTTCCAGACAAAAAATTAACAAGGAAATCATGACCCTAAGTGACACACTGAATCAGATGGATTTGATTAACATTTATAGAACATTTCACCACAACGCTGAAGAATATACATTCTTCTCAAGTGTACATGGGCCATTCTCAAAGATAGAACACATGTCAGTACACAAAATAAGTCTCTATAAGGTAAAGAAGATTCAAATCATATCAAACATCTTCTCAGAGCACAATGGAATGAAATTAGAAATCAACTACAGTAAAAACATTCAAAAACATTCAAACACATGAAGGCTAAATAGCATGTTATTAAATAATGAATGGGTTATCAATGAGATAAAAAAGAAACCAAAATCTTCCTGAAAACAAATGAAAATGAACACATAACAACCCAAAATCTCTGGGGTACAGCAAAAGCAGTCCTGAGAGGGAAGTTCATAGCACTACAAGCATACCTCAAATAATAATAATAATAATAATAATAATAATGGATTATTTAATCTTACAACTTAAATAATTAGAAAGAGAACAACAACAAAAAATCCCTGAGTAAGTAGAAGGAAGGAAATAATAAACATTAGAGCAGTCATAAATGACATAGAGACCAAAAAAAAAAAAAAAATCAATGAAACCAAGAGCTGGTTCTTTGAAAAGATAAACAAGATCAATGAACCATTAGCCAGACTCATCAAGAAACAAAGAAGACCCAAAGAAATAAAGTCAGAAACAAAAGAGGAGAAGTAACAACTAACACCACAGACATACAAAGGTTTGTAAGAAAAGACTATGAACAATTATATGCCAACAAGCAGAACAATCTGAATGAAATGGACAAATTTCTGGAAAAATAAAATCTCCAAAAACTGAATCAGGAAGAATCAGAAAACCTAAGGAGGACAATAACTACCAATGAAATTGAAGCAGTAATAAAAAAAAATTCCAGCAAACAAAAGCCCTGGTCTGGACAGCTTCACAGAGAAGATTTACCACACACTTAAAGAAGAACTGAAACCTACCCTACTCAGACTATTCCAAAATTTCAAGAAGAACATTTCCAAGCTCTTTCTATGAAGCCAGCATTATCCTCAACCCCAAACCAGATAAAGACACTACAAAGAAAGAGAATTACAGGCCAATATTCCTGATGAATATAGATGCTAAAATCCTCAACAAAATATTAGCAAATTGCATCCAGCAATACTTTAAAAAGATTATACACCATGACCAAGTGGGATTTATTCCTGGGATGCAAGGCTGCTACAATATTCACAAATCAATACATGTGATACATCACATAAATAAATTGAGAGATAAAAATCAAGTAATCATATCAATTGATGCAAAAAAAAAAGCATTTGACAAAATCCAACACCCTTTTTTGATAAAAACTCTCAGCAAAGTGGGACTAGAGGTCTCACAGCTCAAAAAAATAAAGGCCATATATGACAAATCTATAGCAAACATCATATTCAATGGGAAAATAACTAAAACCATTTCCCCTAAGAACAAGAACAAGATAGGGATACCCTCTTTCACTACTCTTGTTTACCATAGTACTGGAAGTCCTAGCCATAGCAGGAATCATATATAATCAGACAAAAATAAAAAAAATAAGTGGCATTTAAATTGGCAAGTAGGAAGTAAAACACTCATTATTCGCAGATGACATGATACTGTTCATAGCAAACCCTAAAGACTCTCCAGGAAGCTACTAGATTTAATAAATGAATTTGCCAGTGTAACAGGATACAAAAGTAACACCCATAAATCAATGGCATTTTTTTACATTTTATTTTTTTCTTTATTGATAAAGGTATTGCATATGTGTCCTTATTTTTATACACCAATAATGAATTCTCAGAAAAACAAAGTAAAAAAAAATAATCCCATTTACCATTGCAACAAAAAATTAAGGTACTTAGGAATAAACTTAACAAAGAAGGTTAAAGATTTATACTTGGAAAACTACAGGATATTAAATAAAAGAGATAGAGAAAGATATAAACAAGTGGAAGAATATACCATGTTCATAGATTGGTAGAATTACCATCATTAAAATGTCAATACTACATTAAGCAATCTACATATTCAATGCAATCTTATTTAAATACCAAGAGCATATTTCACTGATATAGAACAGTTACTCCAAAAATGTATATGGAACCAAAAAAGATCCCAAACAGCTGCAGCAATCTTGAGAAAGAAGAACAAAGAGGGATCATAAATACCAGATATCAAGTTATAATACAAAGCTACTGGAATCAAATAGCATGGTACTGGTACAGGAACAGGCATATAGATAAATTGAAAAGAACAGAGACACCAGAGATTGACCTAAGCCATTATGCTCAATTAATATTTTACATAGGAGGCAAGAACATACAATGGAGTCAAGACAGTCTCTTTAATAATGGTGTTGGGAAAATAAGACAGATACATGCAAAAAAAAAAAAATGAAACTAGATCACCAACTTACACCATACACAAAAATAAACTCAAAATTGGTAAAAGGCCTAAATGTAAGTCATGAAATCATAAAAATCATAGAAGATACCATAGGCAGTAAAATCTCAAACATCTCCCACAGATACATATCCTAGGGCAAAGGAAACTAAAGAGAAAATCAACAAAGGGACTACATCAAAATAAAAAGCTTCTGTACAGCAAAATAAACCATCAACAAAATGAAAAGGGAGCCCACTGTATGGGAGAACATATTTGGCAATGACACATCTGATAAAGGTTTAATATCCAAAATATATAAGGAACTTATACAACTTAAGAAATGGAAGGCAAATAATCCAATTAAAAATGGCCAAAGAACCTAAATATTCTTGTATGCTTCTCCAAAGTGGACATACAAATGGCCAAGAATGATATGAAAAAATGCTCAAAGTCACTGATAATCAGGGAGATGCAAATTAAAATGACAGCGATGTTTCACCTTACACCTGTCAGAATGGCTAACATCAATAAATCACCAAATGGCAAGTGCTGGCGAGTATGTTGAGAAAAGGGAACCCTAGTACACTGCTGGTGGGAATGCAGACTTGTGCAGCCATTATGGAAAACTGTAAGGAATTTCCTCAAAAAATTAAATATGGAACTGCCATTTGACCCTGTGATTTCATTTCTAGGAATATATCCTAAGAAACCCTAAACACCAATCAGAAAGAATGTGTGCACCCCTATGTTCATACCAGCACATTTCATAATAGCTGAGATCTGGAAACAGCCCAAGTGCCCATCAGTAGACATGTAGATAAAAAAGTTATGTTACATTTACACCATGGAATACTATACATCAGTAAAAAAGAAGGATCTGTTACAGATTGAGACAGCATGGAGAGATATGGAGAGTGTTATGCTAATTGAAATAAGCCATTCTGAGAAAGACAAGTATCACACAATGTCAATCATATGTGGAATCTAATTAACAAAATCAACTGATTTTCAAAATAGATGCAGAGACATAGAAGCATAGAACAGAGTGGGTTGGCGGGAAGGTTGGTGTGTGGGAAGAAATCAATCAAAGAATTTGTCTTCATATATGCATAATCCATGAAACCAGACAATATGGTGGTAAAGGCCTGCAGTGGGGGTGGGGATAAGCTAGAAGGGGTCAATGAGGAAAAATAGTGGACATATGTAATACTTTCAACAATATAATTTTTTTAAGAAAGAAAAATGTCAGTGCTTCCCTTATCATCTTTCATTGTTTTCCCACATGACATTGAATGGTATATAGTTCCAAAATAATTTTTTGAATATACATAGATACATCCATGCACATATAAACATCATGTATATTTTAAGCAAAAACTGTATCATGAAATACATGTCATTCTAAAACTAGATTTTCCAATGAATAATTTTCCATAAATATGTAAATTCTTAAATTACTTTAAAATTAAATTTCTTAAACAAGTAATATAGGTATAAAAATTTATGTAGAGCCCAGCTGGTGTTGCTCAGTGGTTGAATGTTGACCTATGAACCATGAGGTCAGGGTTCAATTCCTGATCAGGGCACATGCCTAGGTTGTGAGCTCGATCCCCAGTACGGGGCATGCAGGAGGCAGCCTATCAATAATTCTCAGCATTGATGTTTTTATCTCTCTACCTCTCCTCTCTGAAGTAAATAAAAATATATTTGAAAGAATTATATAGATATGATATTCAAATTATTGCTATTATATTCTTTTTTAATTTTTAACTACGAAATGGAGAAGCAAAGCAAAAGCTGAAGCTTAAGCATTGTTCAGATGAAATCACATTAAATTGCAATTTAGGAGATTTATTTAAAATCCCAATATTTAAAACCAGATTGTGCTAGTTTTTGGACTAAGTTTCTCTACTTGACAAATATGGGATGGTGTTGGGAATACACTAGTATGGTTGATGTCTGATAACCTGTACTGTAGTACTTTCTGATTATGTAGTAAAAGATAGACACATAATAATAATAGAGGTGATAGCAAAGGTAGAAAAAGTAAATTGTATTGTGCTTTATTAAAATATCATTTTAACTACTGCTACCCAAATCAGCATTATTCTACATAAGATGGAATTTTCTTTTTCTCTCATATATAATTCTAAGCTGGTATGGTGATGCTAATCCTCAAAGTTGTCAGAGATATAAGCTCTTTATAGTCTATGTTCTGCCATCCTCAACAGGAAGCTTCTATCTCATGGTCCAAGAAGGTTGTTCCAGCTCCTTGTTTACATGGCCACAGGCTAGCCAGCCAAGTAAATAAAATGGGAAATGGAATGCTGGCTCCCTCTCCTTAGAAGTACTAACCAAAAATTACATACACATGTTCTGATTTATTTCATTAGCCAGAACTTTATCACAGTTATACTTAACTTCAAGCAAAGATGGAATATAAAGTATTTCTCTGTGTTTAGTGGTGAGGGTGGCGGAGGTGGGGGGGAATCTATCACATAAAATGATGAGAATGAATATGGGGACAACTAATATTTCTGTCACAGATTGTATTATCATAAACAGTGTATAAAAGATTTTGAAATGCTTTAATCTTATTGGATAAAGGAATATCATAGGTAGCTAGAAATTGATATCTTTTAATACTAATAAAATGAATGATTGTATACAGTGAAATGTTGTGCCTAACAGATTCTTAGATTAAAAATTAGAATATCCTTTACCCTGTCATTTTATCTTATGTCAATTGCAGTTTAACTCTTCATCCTCTGTGTATGTCACTTTCCCTTCATTAGTAGAGTATAATTGTAACAAAATTGTAACCCTGACATTCCTTCCTCTTGGTTAAATCACATAACCTTCATTTTGTCTGAGTTTTCCCACCTGTTAAATACTGAGGACAGGGCCTGTGCTATTTCTGTAGATAAAGCATAGAAAACTAATACATAGGAAAAAATGATAAATATTAATAATTTAAAAGATGTGATGCATATGGTAAATGGTCATCATTACCAATTATTTATTGCCTACCATGAGCTGGGCACTCTCTTATATATTTTAAATATATCTCATTTAATATAATATTCACAGCAACCATATGGTGCATTTCTCTATTTCAGCATAGAGGAAGCCGAGGCTCAAGAGAGGTCAGATGCTTTACCCAATGCCATTGTCACCATGCTCAGGCTTTGCTCTTTCAAAGATTTTTGGGGGGTATTATTTTACACTTTTAAGTAAGACTAGAATATTCATCTGAATTGTTTTACTGCAGTGAGTAACTGTATGAAATTATGTCAGATCCTCATGAAAGCAGATAACTGAATAAGAGCTTTTCTAAGACTGGGGATACTAAACTCAAATATTTTGGTTCCTTCTCCTGAATGTCATCCTTGCCACACTATTTTAGTCCTCACTTAATGACTGAAAAGAGATATTCCTTAACATCCACTGCACTCATTTTTAACTTGAACTGTCATCCATCTTAGTCCACCCCTTTGTAAAGTGAGCATTGAGACCCAAGGATAGATCAACATGTTTTTGGTTTGTTTGAGTAAATGTTGGGGCCTATAAAGACATGCAGATCAAATTCCCATTTCTGTGGAGAGTTACCTTGAAGGATGGGCATTGTGCACTGACAGGGAAATCTAGAGATGGTTTCATCATATATCCTATCTAATAATAGAGAAACATGGTAATTAACCATAACTTCACTACCCTTCCCATTGGCTAATCAGCGAGATATGCAAATTAACTGCCAACCAAGATGGCGGCCGGCAACCAGGCCCCTGAAGTGAACAGGAGGCTTGCTTGCTCCAGTGACGGAGGAAACCAATGTTCCCCGCCTGCCGCTGCTGGGCTCTGAGCTTGCTCTCTAAGAAACATTGTTGCAATTATAGAAGGTAAACAATCCCCAAAAACCTGCTTTCAGTCAGCCGGGATCTCAGAGCTGGAGTCGCAACAAAGTTTCAAATAGAGAAGGTAAACAAAGCCCAGAAACCTGCTTTCAGCAGCCGAGGTCTCAGAGCTGCAGCCGAGTCTCAGAGTTAAAGCTGGCTCTCAGCTCCAGTGACAGGCATAGAAGGTAAATAAATCCCAGAATAAAAAAAAAAAGGAAAAAAGGAGAGGTTGGGAGCTTCAGTCACCTACCAGCCTGAAAACGGCCATCAGCCTCTCACCCAGACTGGCCAGGCACCCCAATGGGGACCCCCACCCTGAAGGGGGTGTGACCAGCTGCAAACAGCCATCATCCCCTCATCCAAGCTGGCCAGGCAACCAAGCGGGACCCCCACCCTGATCTGGGACACCCTTCAGGGCAAACCAGCTGGCCCCCACCAGTGCACCAGGCCTCTATACTATATAGTAAAAGGGTAATATGCCTCCCAGCACTGGGATCAGTGGAGCCGCAAGGCCTCCCGAACCAGGGATCAGCAGAGCAGCGAGGCCTCCCGGCACCGGGATCAGCGGAGCAGAGAGGCCTCCCAGCACCAGGATCAGCGGAGCTGTGAGGCCTCTGGGCACCAGGATCAGCTGAGCCGCGAGGCCTCCTGGCCCCTGGAGCAGCATGACAGGGGGCAGCGCCCAAACCCCCTGATTGCCCTGCGGCTTTGTGTGTGACAGGGGGTGGGGCCACAACCTCCTTATCTGCCCTGCTCTGTTCCTGACAGGGGAAGGCGCCCCAACCCCCTGATCAGCCCTGCTCTGTGCCTAATAGGGGGAGCTCCCCAACCCCCTGATCGCCCTGCGGCTCTGTGTGTGACAGGGTGCGACGCCCCAACCCCCTGATCGGCCCTGCTCTGTGTGTGACAGGGTGCAGCACCCCAACCTCCCCCCACGGGCCCTGCTCTGTGTGTGACGGGATAGAGCCATAACCTCCCCATCAGCCCTGCCCTGAGTGTGACAGGGTGCAGTGCCCCAACCCCCTTATCCCGCCCTGCTCTGTGTGTGACAGGGTGCAGCACCTCAACCCCCTCCCCACGGGCCCTGCTCTGTGTGTGACGGGATAGAGCCATAACCTCCCCATCAGCCCTGCCCTGAGTGTGACAGGGTGCAGTGCCCCAACCCCCTTATCCCGCCCTGCTCTGTGTGTGACAGGGGGAGGTGCCCCAACCCCCCCATGGGCCCTGCTCTGTGTGACTGGGTGGAGCTGCAACCTCCCCCTCAGCCCTGCCCTGAGTGTGACAGGGGGAGTGCCCCAACCCCCTGATCGGCCCTGCTCTGTGGGTGACAGGGGGCAGCGCCCCAACCCCCCCATGGGCCTTGCTCTGTGCGTGACACGGGGTGGCGCTGCAACCTCCCCATTGACCCTGCCTTGAGTGTGACAGGGGGCGGCGCCCCAACCCCCCAATCGGCCCTACTATGGGCGTGACTGAGGGTTGCATGGCAACCTCCTGATCCGCCCTGCTCTGTGCATGACAGGGGGCGGCGCCCCAACTCCCCAGTCGGCCCTGCTCTGAGCCCGACCAGGGACTGCGGGGCAGGCACCTAGGGATTGGGCTTGCCTTCTGCCACCCGGGAGCGGGCCTAAGCCAGCAGGTCGTTATCTCCCGAGGGGTCCCAAACTGCGAGAGGGCACAAGTGGGGCTGAGGGATACCCCCCCCCACCAGTGCACAAATTTTTGTGCACCGGGCCTCTAGTTTATATATATATATCAGGCTAATAGGGTAAGTGTCCGACCATCCAGGTAATGACATTACGTTGCAACGCCTGGCTTCCTCTCCCTAGGTATGACTAGCCTCCTTGCAGTTTCTTCCACCCAGGAACACAACTTGCTTTATAGCCAGGTGGAAACACTTTACACTGTAACCAAATGACTGTGAAGCATTTTTCCGTGCCTCATCTCATTTGATCCTCATGGAAGTCCTGGAGTAGGTAGATAGGAGACTCAGTGGAATCCTATTTTCTTTTCATTAGCTGGAAAACGGAGATTTAGAAAGTTTAGAAACTTGACCCAACTGAAAAGAAGTAAGAAATGGTGGACCTTGAAAATTATTTCAGGTTTTCTCACTGTGCGAAATATAGTCAAATACTGCTGCAGTTAAATATTTTACCCTTTGTTCTCCCTGCATGATCTACAATAATAATCTGCTGCGTGTTGATATTTACTGCTGTGTTGTTGACAATTACCTGAAAAAGAAGGTAGGGTGCTGCACTGGGCTGGAAAAAGTTTAACTAAATCAGAAAGCAGGCCTAATTAAGCAAGTTTGTTCTATATCTATAAAAGGCTAAGTTGATTCACGCATGAAGGATATAAAGGATATAAAGCTCTTGCTAGCACCAATCACACAGGTGTGTTTTGATCTGTCATTGTCAATCATGAATTTGGTTGACACTTCTATTGTAGAGAAAGGGTGAATAGTGATATTAACATATTTCTTCTAATTAATTTCTTTTCAATGTGCATGAATCTGTGCACTGGGCCACTAGTATTTAGATGTTTGTAGACTGCCACGTAAGTATGATGATGCCCTGAAAATGCTGGATGGTATAATAAGCTTGTTTGAGAAACTGTACATAGTGCACTGCGTCACTAGTGTTGAGTAACAGAACACCTAGCCAGGGGATAATTACAGGCCTTCCACCTTCAGTACTTCACTATTCAGGAGATTAATGTTTATCCAGGAGATTAATATAAGGTCTATGACACCTTTAATGTTATGCTTAAATGTGACTCAGTGACCACTGATGAATGACTGTCACTGTTTCATGCCGGGCTAGACATATGTGGCTTTTCACAAGCAATAGATTCTGAGAGGAGGATTATTCACAGTGGGTGTTAGGAAAGTACAGATATTAATTCTGTAAAATCTAGTTAAGACTTTTGTCCTGTTCTTCAGGGGGTGACATTAACAGAGTTTTGTGATACAGTCTTGACTCTCATAAATGCTTGTAGGGAGAGTTTTTTTCTCTACAGAAACCTGTACTATGTCTGGGCTTTGTTTCTGACAAGAGAGCTAAAAAATGTGGCTCTTTTGTCCCATTTGGAGATTATGGGAAATAACATACTTTTTAAAATTATTTTTCTGTCTAAACTAATCAGAGTAGATTATATTATTTGCAACTAAGAATCCTGAAGATATAAGCCAAGAAACCTGCTATGAAAGCTTAGAAAAAGGGTGAGTTCATTATTTTAGTAGCTCATTTGTTTACTATTTCAATTTGTTCATTTTCTCTGCTATTTTAAATAATTATTAACTCATTTAAATTGTTTATTGGAAAAAGATGGGGGCTGGCAGGACGGAGCTGAGGGATAGGAAGTGAGTGAGGGGATGAAAGGAGAGTGTGTGGCTGTGTGAGTGAGTGAGGAGCAGCAGAGGCTGGCAGAACAGGCTCTCTGGGACAGGGAGAGACTACCACCGCTATGGGCACTCCCCAGACTGCCGGACTCGGGCACGGAGCCCACACCATCGTGAAGGGGAGAGTGGCCTCTTCTAGGAACTCATCAGCACCACCACCCAACAACTACAGAACTCTGGACACCACAGTCACGCCTTTCCAGAACGCAGGCCTCCTGAGCCCCACCACCCCAACAGATGGTTCCTGGGTGCCACTGTGAGTCCCCACTGGGCATGCAGGATTTCAACCAAGGGCACAAGAGAGCAAAAATTTGGCCACACCCTCCATGGTTGCTGACTTCTAGACACCTCAGTTGCACCATTCCAGCTTGCAGGCCTACATCAAGAGAGCCCAAATAGCTCAAGTAGGGAGCTACACTAGACTACCAAGCCCAGGAGACCTGAGAGGTCACACCAGTAGCACCATACCCAAAAGAAACTGAGTAGAAAAACAATCAGAGCTATGATTAAAACATTACAGCAAAACATGGGAAGACAAAAAAGCAATCCACAAAGGAAAGAAAAAGAGGATTTAATCAGAAAGGGAGTTAAATGAAATTGAGGCTACTAATTTATCAGAGAAAGAATTCAGAGTAATGGTTATAAGGATGCTCAAATGGCTGGATGACAAATACACACAACTCAATGAGAATTATAAGGAGCTGAATGAGAATGTCACCAACATGAAAAGGAACAAGGAGGAAATGAAGAACAACATAGCTGCAATAAAGAACACAATGGAAGGCTTAAACAGCAGACTAGAGGAGGCTGAGGACTGCATCAGCAAATTAGAAGACAAGATAGGAAAAAACACAGGAGCAACTGGAAAAAAAAAACTTAAAAAGCAAGAGGAGAACCTAAGGGAGCTTTGGGACAACGCAAAACAAAACAACATTCGCTTAGTAAGGGTACCAAAAAGAGAGGAGGAGAAGCAAGGAATAGAAAACCTGTTTGAAGAAATAATGACAGAAAACTTCCCTGATACTGGCAAGAAAAAAACTACACAAGACCAAGAAGCGCATAGAGTGCCAAACAAGATAAACCCCAAAAGACCAACACCAAGACACATCATAATTAAATTGGCAAACACCAATGACAAAGTAAGAATCTTAAAGGCTGCCAGAGAGAAACAGTTATCTAAAAGGGATCTCCTATTAGAATATCAGCTGACTTCTCAACAGAAATACACCAGGAAAGAAGGGAATGGAATGAAATAAGCGAAGTTATTCAAAGCAAGGGAATGAATCCAAGAATACTATACCCAGTAAGGCAATCATTCAAAATTGAAGGTGGAATCAGGAGCTTCACAGACCAAAAAAAGGGGTAAGAGAGTTTATTATCACCAAGCCAGCAATGGAAAAAATGCTAAAGGGACTGCTGTAAAAAGAAGAAAGAGAAAGACCAGAAGAAACACAAACATTAAGAATAAAAATGACCACAAACAAGTACTTTTTAATAACAACATTGAATGTAAATGGATTAAATGCTCCAATCAAAAGACGCAGGGTAGCTGAATGGATAAGAAAACATGACCCATATATTTGTTGTCTGCAAGAGACCCACATCAGAACAAAGGATTCACACAGACTGAGAGAGAAAGGATGGAAAATTTTTTTTCAGGCAAATGGAAATGAGAAAAAAGCTGGGGTTGTGATACTTATATCTGACAAAATAGACCTCAAAGTAAAGTCCATAACAAGAGATAAGGAAGGCCACTACATAATACTAAAGGGAGCAATTCAACAAGATGATATAACTCTGGTAAACATATATGCACCCAATACAGGAGCACCCAAATACATAAAACAACTTCTGGAAGATATCAAGGGAGAGATCGATAGCAATAAAGTCATAGTAGGGGACTTTAATACCCCACTGACACCACTGGATAAATCCTCTAAACAAAAAATCAGCAAAGAAACAACAATCCTAAATGACGCACTAGATCAGATGGAATTAATTGACATCTTCAGAATATTTCACCCCAAAGCTGCAGAATATACATTCTTCTCTAGTGCACATGGGACATTTTCAAAGATAGACCATATATTAGGACACAGGTAAAGTCTCTTCAAATTCAAGAGACTAGAAATCATAACAAGCATCTTCTCAGATAACAATGGCATAAAACTAGAAATCAACTATAATAAAAACATTGAAAAAAATCAAACACTTGGAGGCTAAATAGCATGTTATTAAACAATGACTGGGTTACCAGAGAGATCAAAGAAGAAATAAAAAGCATCCTGGAAACAAATGACAACGAAAACGTAACAATCCAAAACCTATGGGACACAATGAAAGCAGTCCTGAGAGGGAAGTTCATAGCTCTACAGGCCTACCTCAAAAAAGAAGAAAAACTGGTAATAAATCATCTAACCCTACAACTCAAAGAGTTAGAAAGAGAGCAACAAGAAAAGCCCACAGTATCCAGAAGGAAGGAAATAATAAAGATCAGAGCAGAATTAAACCACATAGACACCAAAAAAAAAAAAAAAAATACAAAAGATCAATTAAACCAAGAGCTGGTTCTTTGAAAGGATTAACAAGATTGTTGAAACCTCTCACCAGGCTCACCAATAAACAAAGAGAGAGGACCCAAATAAACAAAATCAGAAATGAAAGAGGTGAAGTAACAATTGACCCTACTGATATACAAAGGATTGTCAAAACATACTAAAAACAACTCTACTCCAACAAACTGGATAACCTCGATGAAATGGACACATTCCTAGAAAAATACAAGCTTCCAAAACTCAATCAGGAAGAATAAAAAAACCTGAATAGGCCAATAACTACTGATGAAATTGAAACTGTAATCAAAAATCTTCCAGCAAACAAAAGCCCTGGAACAGATGGCTTCACAGGCGAGTTTTACCGAACATTCAAAGAAGCACTAACGCCAATCCTTCTCAGACTATTCCAAAAAATTCAAGAGGAAGGCACACTTCCAAGCTCTTTCTATGAAGCCAGCATTACCCTAATCCCAACACCAGATAAAGACACCACAAAGAAAGAGAATTACAGGCCAATATCCCTCATGAACATAGATGCTAAAATCCTCAAAAACACTCTAGCAAACTGGATCCAGCATTACATTAGAAAGATCATACACCATGACCAAGTGGGATTTATTCCAGGAATGCAAGGCTGGTACAATATCTACAAATCAATAAATGAGATACATCATATAAATAAACTGAGGGACAAAAATCCCATAATCATATTGAATGATGCAGAAAAGGCATTTGACAAAGTCCAAAACCCTTTTCTGATAAAAATGCTCAGCAAAGTGGGAATAGAGGGATCATACCTCAACATAATAAAAGCCATATATGACAAACCTACAGCCAACATCATACTCAATGGGCAAAACTAAAACCATTCCCCCTAAGAACAGGAACAAGACAGGGATGCCCACTCTCACCACTCCTGTTCGACATAGTACTGGAAGTGCTAGCCAAAATGATCAGACAAGAAGAAGAAATAAAAGGCATCCAAATTGGAAAAGAAGAAGTAAAATTGTCATTATTCGCAGATGACATGATACTGTACATAGAAAATCCTAAAGACTCCATCAAAAAATTATTAGACCTAATGAATGCATTTGGCAATGTAGCAGGATACAAAATTAAAGACAATAAATCTATGGCATTTTTATACGCCAACAGTGAACTTACAGAAAGAGAAATTTTTTTTAAAAAAAATCCCATTTACCATTGCACCAAAAAAATTAAGATACCTAGGAATAAACTTTACTAAGGAGTTAAAAGACCTCTACCCAGAAAACTACAGGACATTGAAAAAAGAGATAGAGGAAAACATAAACAGATGGAAGAACATACCATGTTCATGGATTGGTAGAATCAACATCATCAAAATGTCCATACTACCCAAAGCAATCTACAGTTTCAATGCACTCCACATTAAAATACCAACAGCTTATTTCACAGATCTAGAAAGAATGCTCCAAAAATTCATCTGAAATAAAATAAAAAAAACCAAAAAACAAATAGCCGCTGCAATCTTGACAAAGAAGAACAAAGTAGGAGGGATCTCAATACCAGATATCAAGCTGTATTACAAAGCCACTGTTCTCAAAACTGCCTGGTACTGGCACAAGAACAGATATATAGATCAATGGAATAGAATAGAGAACCCAGAAACCGACCCAAACCACTATGCTCAATTAATATTTCACTAAGGAGGCAAGAACATACAATAGAGTCAAGACAGTCTCTTCAATAAATTGCATTGGGAAATTTGGTCAGACACATGCAAAAAAATGAAACTAGACCACCAACTTACACCATAAACAAAAATAAACTCAAAATGGATAAAGGACTTAAACATAAGACGGGAAACCATAAAAATATTAGAGGAATCCACAGGTAGCAAAATCTCAGATATATGCTGAAGAAACTTCTTCACTGACACAGCTCCTAGGGCAGTGGTTCCCAACCTTGGCTGTACATTAGAATCACCTGGGAATATTTTTTAAATCCTGATTTCCGGGCCTCATCCTCTGGAAATTCTGTTTCTTCGTTATGGGTTGGGGCCACAACATTAGTAACAAAGAAACAGAATTTCTGGAGGATGAAGCCCAGAAATCAGGATTTTAAAAAGATTCCCAGGTGATTCTAATGTGCAGCCAAGGTTGGGAACCACTGTCCTGGGGCAACAGAAACTAAAGGGAGAATAAACATATGGGACTATATCAAAATAAAAAGCTTCTGCACAGCAAAAGAAACCATCAACAAAACAACAAGGAAACCCACTGCATGGGAGAACATATTTGCCAATGATATCTCTGATAAAGGTTTAATCTCCAACATTTACAGGGAACTCATGCAACTTAACAAAAGGAAGCTAAACAACCCAATCAAAAAATTGGCAACGAGGAAATGAGTAACATCCAGCCCGACTTGGCAGAGGAGATTCAGCTGGGAGACAGTTTGCAGCCAGGAAAGGCAGAGGACTCCCTGAGAAAGGTAAAGTCAAGGCTCTGGGAAGGATAATCGGCCAGAATTCTTTGCCCTGAGGATCAGAGGGAATCCATATGGCACGGGCTTGGGCCATGTCCCTTGAGACAGGCGCAGTGGAAAAAAAAGGTATGCAGAACTGCTGGTTGTCAGGGGATTCTAGATCTGGATCCACAATCAAGAAAGGCTGAGGAGTGCCAGCAGAAGAGTGCACAGAGGCGCAGCCTTTCCCCCCTTGCAGGGGATTCTAGATCTGGGTCCACAGTCAGGAAAGGCTGAAGGATGCCAGCAGGAGAAGAGTGCGCAGAGATGCAGCCTCTCTGGCCTCTGTGGCTTGTGCCCTTCTTCATAGGGCCTAGTTGATAGGACCTTTTAGATACAGACACTTACCCGTGGCTGGAGCGTGGAAGAAGGTTCGGAATTGTGGAATCTGGGGAGAGAGGGGGATCCAGGAGTAGTGGCAACGAGTGTGGTGCTGAGTCATCCCTGAGCCTGGGACCTGGGAAGCCATTTTGCCCTGAAGAGATAGCCCCTCCCCTCCAGTATCCAGGCAACTAATTGAGCCACACCCAGATTCCACCCTGATTGTTAAAAGGGTTAAAAAACAAAAACCTAAATAGTCCCTGAGAGCACAAAGGGGCTGGACTAGAGACTTTCAGTTTCAGCAATTGGAGCCTGAGAAAAACTACATTACAGAAGACTGGGAACTTAAGCCAGCCAAAGGAACACTTCACTTTTTCATTTTTATTTAATTTAATTTCTTTTTTATTATTTTATCTCTTTTTTTTCTTTTTTTCTTTGTTTTCCTGTTTTTGTTTGTTGCTTTATTTTCTATTTATTTTCACATTATTTTTCCATCACTCTACCATTTTTGAAATCAAATTTTTGTAAATTTATTATTATTATTTCTTTTCGTTCTCTTTCCTCTTATCCACCCATCCCCTTTCTACTTCCTCTATACTGAACGGAGATCCTCCCCATATTCATCCAACTCAACCTTATCTTCTGTATGTAAGCTCAGCATCTACAGATTCTTCCCCCACCCTCTTTGCTGGGGGTTTGGTGATTGTATTATTTTTATTTTTTCTTTAATTTTATTGTTATTATTATTTTTTGTTTGTTTGTTTGTTTGTTTCTGTATTGGTTCTGTGGTGTTTTCCATATATATATAATCCCCTTTTCTTCCTTCTTTTCTCTCTTATCTTTTTCACTCTCTTTGATATCATTTATGCTCTTTTTTCTCCCCGCTAATTCTCTTCTCAGGTGGTCACTTATAGTAGGGTTATTGTTGTCGTGAGTACATTCATGCTTTGGTTTTTGTTGTGTCTTGTCGTGGTGAATTTTATCCTGTCTGGCCAGGTTCTAGAGAGTGAGCCTCATAACCAGACACCTGGAGAAGAAAATCCATCCACAAATGGGTCAATAAAACCCCAGTCCCGACTACAAAGGCAGGAAGAAGGCGGCAGTGAGGGAGAGAGCGTGAGTCAGTGAAGGACTAAAAGAGGAGTGTGTGGTCATGTGGGGTGTGTGTGTGTATGTGACTGAGGCACAGATAGATCTCGCAGGGCCTTTGGGGTCAGGCTAAAAGGGCTCCCCTAACTAGGCAGCCTCTGCTACTGTGTAAGCAGTTCCAGAAGGCTGATTCGTCCCCAGAAGTCTAGCATTTATAAGGGGAGAGCTGCTGTAACTGGGATCCAGGCCTTACCCCCACAGATGGTGCCCTCAGATAACACCTGGGACTCTACAGACACCCCTGCCAGGGACCTGCTACTTTGGCTGTGGTACCATGGTCAACAAGTCTCCAGCCACCCTGGGCTCAGGCTCCTGTGAGTTCTGAAGCATGCTCCCCTCTGACCGGCCCAACACCTTAGCCTGGAGCACTGCAACTACACAAGCAGCAGACTCATGAGTAGCCCAGTCCTGTCCAAGGAGCAGCAGCACCATGAGCAGCCTGCCCCAGGCCTAAGAGCAAAAACCTCATGTGGCCTGCCCCTCTCCAAGGAGCAGCAGCTGTCATCTGTGTGATTGGTCTGCTCCCTCGTCCGAGGAGCAGCAACCATGTGAAAAGCCTGCCCTGTCTGAGGAGCAGCAGCCACACGAGCAGCCTGCCCATGATTGAGGAGAGGCAGCCCCAAGCAGCCTGCCCCCATCCAAGGAGCAGCAGCTGAGCAGCCCACACCCTCCTCCTGTCTGAGGAGCAGTAGGTGTGCACAAAACCTGCCCTCATCCAAGGAGCAGCAGCTGCACTAGCAGCCTGCCCCCATATGAGGAGCAGCAGCAGTGTGAGCAGCCCATACCCATATGAGGAAAAGCATCACCGTGAGTAGCCCGCTCCCATTCAAGGAGCAGTAGCCACCTGAGCAGTCTCCCCTGGTCTGAGGAGAAGCAACCACACGAGCAGACCACTCACGTCTGAGAAGCGGAAGCCATGTGCAGTCCACACTGGTCTGAGGAGAAGCAGACACACACAGCCTGCACCTGTCCGACGAGCAGAAACTGGGTGAGCGGCCTGCCCCCATCCAAGAAGCACCAGACACACGTGCAGCTTGCTCCAACCCGAGGAGAAGCAGCCATGTAAGCAGCTCATCCCCCTTCTGAGGAGCAGCAGCCACGCGAGCAGACAGCCCCCGTACGAGGAGCAGCAGCTGCACGTGCAGGTCACCCCTGTCCAAGGAGTAGCATACACACGAACAGATAGACCAACCACATCTGAGGAGTGGCAGCCCTGCGCAGCCCACACTGGTCCAAGGAGCAGCAGCCACATGCAGTCTGCACCTCACCAACAAACAGCAGCTGGGTGAGCATCCCGCCCCCATCAGAGGAGCAGCAGCCACACATGAAGCTCACTCCCACCTGAGGAGCACCAGCCACACAAGCAGCCCATATCCCATCTGAGGAGCAGCAGCTGTGCGAGCAGCCCACACCCATACGAGGAGCAGTAGCCCTGTAAGCAACCTGCCCCTGTCCAAAGAGCTGTAGCCTCACGAGCAGCTCGCCCCATCTGAGGAACAGCAGCGTGCAGCCGGCCCTGATCCAAGAAGCAGGAGCCACGTGAGAAACCAGTGCCCTTTCTAGGAGCAAAAGCCATGTGAACAGCCCACTCCTGTACAAGGAGCAGCAGCCACGCTCAGACTACCCCCACCTGAAGAGCAGTAGCCTCATGATCAGCCCAACGCTGTCCAAGGAACAGCAGCTGGGCAAGCAGCCTCACCTACCAGCAAGAGGAGACACCACTGGTGCAAACAGCACCCACCAGAGGAGCTGCTGCCAACTGAAAAGGAGCCAATACTGTGACCACTTGAGGGGCAACTGCAGCCCAAGGAACCACTGCCACCCAAGGAGCAGCCCCTGCATGACTTGACATCTAGATCAGTTAGTGAGACCAAAAATGGGTAGACAAAAAAAACCCAAAGGAAAGAAAAGGAGGACTCACCAGAAAAGCAGCTAAGTGAAACAGAGGCATTCAGAATGACAGAAAAAGAATTCAGATTAAAGATCCTAGAGTGCATAAACTGGATGGAGGGAAAAATCAACAACTTATGCAAGAATCAAGAAGAATTGGATGAAAAAAATTAACAACTTATGTAAAATCAAGAAGAAATGAAGAATGATATAGCTGCAATAAAAAAAAAAACCATGCAAAATTTCAAAAGTAGACTAGGAGAAGTGGAGGACCGAATTAGCGTATTAGAAGACAGGGAAGCAAAACACACCCAAAATGAACTGCAATTGGAGAAAAAAATTAAAAGACAGGAGGAGAGCCTAAGAGAGCTATGGGACAACATGAAACGAACAACATAGGAATAATAGGGGTGCCAGAACAACAGCAAGAGGAACAAGGATTAGAAAACCTATTTGAAGAAATAATGTCAAAAAACTTCCCTGAGGTGTGGAAGAAAAAAGTCACACAAGCACAGAGAGTCCCAGACAAGGTGATCCTGAAAAGACCCACACCAAGACACATCATAATTATGATGGCAAATGTTCATGACAAAGAGAGAATCTTAAAGGCTGCAAGAGAAAGATGGAAAGTTATGTACAAGGGATCTCCCATTAGATTATCAAATGATTTCTCAACAGAAACAAATCAGGCCAGAAAATAATGGAAGGAAATTTACAAAGTGATGTAAAGCACAAGACTGAATCCAAGAATACTCTATCCAGCAAGGCTATCATTCAAAATTGAAGGGGAAATAAGGAGCTTTACAGACGAAAAAAGGCTAAGGGAGTTTATCACTACGAAACCAGCAATGTAAGAAATTCTAAAAGGAATTCTGTAAAAAGAAGAAATAAAAAGGTAAGAAAGAACACAGGCACAAAAAATAAAAATGGCTACAAACAAGTACTTTTCAATAATAACTTTAAATGTAAATGGACTAAATGCTCCAATCAATAGACATCGAGTGGCTAAATCGATAAAAAGACATGACCCATACATTTGCTGTCTACAAGAGACCCACCTCAGAAGAAGGGACTCACACAGACTGAAAGTGAAGGGATGGAAAGATATCTTTCAGGCAAATGGAAATGAAAAAAAAGCTGGGGTAGCAATGCTTATATCTGAAAAATGGACTTCAAAGTGAAATCCATAACAAGAGGATCCATAACAAGGACAGGCACTTCATAATACTAAAGGGATTGATGCAACAAGAGAATATAACCCTGATAAACATATATGCACCAAATGGAGGAACACCCAAATACATAAAAAAAAAACTCCTGGAAGATATTAAGGGAGAGATCGACAACAATACAATCATAGTAGGGGACTTTAATACACCACTGACATCACTGGATAAATCCTCTACACAAAAAATCGACAAAGAAACAGCAATCCTAAATGACTCACTAGATCAGATGGACTTAATTGACATCTTCAGAACATTTCACCCCAAAGCCACAGAATATATGTTCTTCTCAAGTGCACATGGGACATTTTCAAAAATAGATGACATATTGGGTCACAGGCAAAGTATCCCCAAAATCAAGAAGATTGAAATCATATCAAGCATCTTCTCAGACCACAATGGCATAATATTAGAAATAAACTACTACAATAATAACACTCCAAAACACTCAAACACTTGGAATCTGAATAGCATGTTATTATATATTGATTGGGTTACGAATGAGATCAAAGAAGAAATTAAAAATATCCTCGAAACTAATGACAATGAAAACAAAACAATCCAAAACCTATGGGTCACAATGAAAGCTGTCCTGAGAGAGAAGTTTATAGCTCTACAGGCCTACCTCAAAAAGCAAGAAAAATTGGTAGTAAATCATCTAACTCTACAACTCAAAGAATTAGAAGGAGAACAACAAGAAAAGACCAGAGTGAGCAGAAGGAAGGAGATAATAAAGATCAGAGCAGAAATAAATGACATAGAGACCAAAAAATATCAATACATAAGGTCAATGAAACCAAGAGCTGGTTCTTTGAAAGGATTAAAAGGATTGATAAACCTCTAGCCAGGCTCACCAAGAAGCAAAAAGAGAGGACCCAAATAAACAAAATTAGAAATGATAGAGGTGAAATAACAACAGACCTCACAAAAGTACAAATGATTGTTAAACAATACTACGGACAACTCTACTCCAACAAACTAGACAACCTGGAGGAAATGGACATATTCCTAGAAAAGATCAACATTCCAAAACTCAATCAGGAAGAATCTACAAATCTCAATAGGCCATTAACTATGGACGAAATTGAAGCAGTCATCAAAAAGCTTCCAGCAAACAAAAGCTCAGGACCAGACGGCTTCACAGGGGAGTTTTACCAAACATTCAAGGAAGAACTAAAAACTATCCTCCTCAGACTATTCCAAAAAACTCAAGAGGAAGGAACACTTCCAAGCTCATTCTATGAAGCCACCATCACCCTAATACCAAAACCAGGTAAAGACAACACAATGAAAGAGAATTACAGGCCAATATCCCTCATGAACATAGATGCCAAAATCCTCAACAAAATCTTAGCAAATCAGATCCAGCAGTACATCAGAAGGATCATACACCATGACCAAGTAGGATTTATCCCAGGGATGCAAGGATGGTACAATATCCGCAAATCAATAAATGTGATACATCACATAAACAAATTAAGAGAAAAAAAACATGTAGTCATATCAATTGATGCAGAAAAAGCATTTGACAAAATCCAACACCCATTTTTGATAAAAATTCTCAGCAAGGTGGAAATAGAAGTATCATACCTCAAAATAATAAAAGCCATATATGACAAACCTACAGCCAACATCATACTCAATGGGCAAAAAATAAAACCATGTCCCTGAAGAACAGGAACAAGACAGGGATGCCCACTCTCACCACTCCTGTTCGACATAGTACTGGAAGTATTAGCCAAAACGATCAGACAAGAAGAAGAAATAAAAAGCATCCAAATTGGAAAAGAAGAAGTAAAATTGTTCTTCTTCCCAGATGACACGATATTGTACATAAAAAACCCTAAAGACTCCATTAAAGAACTATTAGACTTAATAAATGAATTCGGCAATGTAGCAGGATACAAAATCAATGCCAAGAAATCTATGGCATTTCTATACACCAATAGTGAACTTACAGAAAGAGAGACTAAAAAAGCAATCCCATTTACCATCACACCAAAAAAAGGTAAGATACCTAGGAATAAACCTAAATAAAGAGGTAAAAGACCTCTACTCAGAAAACTATAGGACGTTGAAAAATGAGATAGAGGAAGACATAAACAGATGGAAGAACATACCATGTTCATGAATTGGTAGAATCAACAGCATTAAAATGTCCCTATTACCCAAAGCAATCTATAAATTCAATGCACTTCCCATTAAAATACCAACAGCATATTTCACAGACCTAGAACGAACTCTCCCAAAATTCATCTGGAATAAAAAAAGATCCCGAATAGCGGCAGTGATCCTGATAAAGAAGAACAGAGTAGGTGTGATCTCAATACCTGATATCAAGCTGTATTACAAAGCCACTGTTCTCAAAACTGCCTGGTACTTGCACAAAAACAGACATATAGATCAGTGGAATAGAATAGACAATCCAGAAATCGACCCAAACCAATATGCTCAATTAACATTTGACAAAGAAGGCAGGAACATACAATGGAGTCAAGATAGTCTCTTTAATAAATGCTGTTGGGAAAATTGGATAGATACATGCAAAAAAATGAAACTAGACCACTAACTTACACCATACACAAAAATAAACTCAAAATGGATAAAAGACTTAAATGTAAGACCAGAAACCATAAAAATACTATAAGAATCCAAAGGCAACAAAATCTCAGACATATGCCCAAGCAATTTCTTCACTGATACAGCTCCTAGGGCATTGGAAACTAAAGAGAAAATAAACAAATGGGACTACATCAAAATAAAAAGCTTCTGCACAGCAAAAGAAACAATCAACAAAATAACAAGAAAGCCCACTGGATTGGAGAACATGTTCACCAAAGTTATCACCGATAAGTGTTTAATCTCCAACATTTATAGGGAACTCATACAACTTAACAAAAGGAAGATAAACAATCCAATCAAAAAATGAGCAATCGACCTAAATAGACACTTTTCATAAGAGGACATTCAGAAAGTCAAGAGACATATGAAAACATGCTCAAAGTCACTAATCATCTAAGAGATGCAAATCAAAACAACAATGAGATATCATCTCACACATCTTAGAATGGCTATCATCAACAAATCAACAAATGACAAGTTCTGGAGAGGATGCGGAGCAAAGGGAACACTAGTGCACTGCTGGTGGGAATGCAGACTAGTGCAGCCACTATGGAAGACAGTATGGAGTTTCCTCAAAAAATAAAAAATGGAACTCCATTTGACCCAGTGATCCCACCTCTAGGGATATATCACAAGAAACCAGAAACACCAATCAGGAAGGATATATGCATCCCTATGTTCATAGCAGCACAATTTACCATAGTGAAGATCTGGAAACAGCCGAAGTGCCCATCAGCAGATGAATGGATTAGAAAACTGTGGTACATCTACATGATCGAATACTATGCTGCTGTAAAAAAGAAGGAATTCTTACCATTTGCAACAGCATGGATGGAACTGGAGAGCATTATGCTAAGTGAAATAAGCCAGTCAATGAAAGAAAAATACCACATGATCTCACTCATTTGTGGATTATAATGAACAACATAAACCGATGAACAAAAACAGATGTAGAGACAGAGAAGCACTGATCATATGCTCAAAACTCTGAGGGAAGATAGGGGAGGGTGGGAGTGAGGGGGAGAGATCAACCAAAGTTCTTGTATGCATGCATATAAGCATAAGCGATGGATGTGGACAATAAGGGGTGAGGGTGAGGGCATGATTAGGGAGTTGAGTGGACATTGAGGGCATATGGACACATATGTAATATCGTAATCAATAAAGGGAAATAAATAAAATGTTTATTGCACAACAGTGCATGCATGCGATTTTATAAGTTTTGGGGGAGGTAAAAAAATAAACAAAACACACACACACACACACACACACACACACACACACACACACCATTACACAGGGAACCTGGCCTCAAAGAATTTGTGTAAAGTTGATTCAGCCATGCTAGAAAGTGGCCAGTGCTGTGAGAGAGGTATTTTGTTGTGAAGGTTCAGAGGAGAGAGAGCAATTGGGTGGAATAAAAGAGCTACTTCTTTCAGATGAAGCAGGAGACTGAACTAAATATTTGGGAAGGTTTGCACAGAAGATGCAGAGATAGGTATCTCTTCAGTAGAGAAGGCATGAAGGGGAAAAATATGTGGCACATAGGAGTAACAGGCATGCTTATTGTTCATGCACTATAAATTGATCCAGAAAGATAAACAATCACAAAAGTTTTCAGTTTATGGACAGGTGTTTTGATTTCAATTTGTAGACCTTGAAGGATTCTGAGGTGCAGTACTTCAAGAAGCGTATATTTTATTTGCTCATAGGCTTTACTGAGATATAATTTACATATCATACCACTCACTGATTTATCAAGTTGAGGAGGTTTCTTCTATTTTTAGTTTGTTGAGTGTTTTGATTATAAGGACAACTCAGGACAGTTTTTCTGATATCTGCATATAAAAAAATGTAAATTGAAGGTGTTAAAAATATTATGCAAATATCAAGGAAAATATGATGACAACTTAAATTAGAGCACAAAGTATAACATTGCTATACATAAGAGAGATATTGAGGAGGTGCAAATGATAAGTATTGCTGACAGAGCTGACAGGGTGAAAATATATAGAAAGATGCCTGCCTTGGTACCTGACGTGCTAAACTTAAGATAACAACATTGTTAAGACCCTGAGTTAAAATCTTAACTTGATTCTTTAATAGTTATATATCCTTGGCCAAGCAACTGAGCCTCTTTCTGGCATCATTTCCTCAGCTATTAAATATAGATATAATAAGAACTGATTTTCTGTGAATATTAAATGCATTATATGTGAAGCCCTTAAAACAATCCCTGCCTCTGAGTGTTACCTACAATTATTATGATTTAAAAATAATCATTTTTCTTAGTTTATAAACAACTACAAATTACCTGAATAAATTGGTATTTTCCAGCCAGAATGTGGACAAAAAAATAATTTTCTGCTAACAATGAAATGGAATATGCATTGATTCTTTTGGTGAAAAATATTATTTATCAATGTATGATAGAGAGCATGTTTTAAAATTACATATTCAAATTTTCAGGAAAATAGCTTATTTTCCTACTCAAAACCATCCTATCTAATAAAAGAGAAATGTGGTAATTAGCCATACCTCCTATACACTACCCATTGGCTAATCAGGGCGATATGCAAATTAACTGCCAGCCAAGATGGCGGCCGGCAGCCAGTCAGCTTGAAGCGAACATGAGGCTTGCTTGCTTCAGTGACGGAGGAAGCCAACGTTCCCCGCCTACCGCTGCCAGCCTCTGAGCTTGCAGTTTGAAACATTGTTACAAATATAGAAGCTAAACAAAACCCCCAGAAACCTGCTTTCAGCCAGCCAGGATCTCAGAGCTGGAGTTGAAACAGTGTTTCGATTATAGAACCCAAACAAACCAGATACCTGCTTTCAGCAGCCAAGGCCTCAGAGCTGGAGCAGAGCCTCAGAGCTAAAGCTGGCCCAGAATTAAAAGAAAAAGAAAAAAAGGAGCGGTTGGGAGCTTCAGTCAACCACCAGCCTGAAAACAGCCCTCAGCCCCTCACCCAGACTGGCCAGGCACCCCAGTGGACCCCCACCCTGAAGGGGTTGTGACCAGCTGCAAACAGCCATCAGCCCCTCACCCAGGCTGGCCAGGCACCCAAGCGGGACCCCCACCCTGATCCAGGACACTCTTCAGGGCAAACCAGCCGGCCCCCACCTGTGCACCAGGCCTCTATCCTATATAGTAAAAGGGAAATATGCCTCCCAGCACTGGGATCAGCATGACATGGGGCAGTGCCCAAACCCCCTGATTGCCCTACTCTGTGGGTGATAGAGGGCGGTGCCCCAACCCCCGCCCCCCACGGGGCCTACTCTGTGTGTGACGGGGTAGAGCCATAACCTCCCCATTGGCCTTACCCTGACTGTGACAGGGTGCTGCGCCCCAGCCCCCTGATCTGCCCTGCTCTGTGTGTAACAGGGGGCGATGCCCCAACTCCCCTATTGGCCCTACTTTGTGAGTGACAGGGGGGAGCGCCCCAACCCCCTGATGGGCCCTGCTCTGTGCATGACAGGGGGGAGCTCCCCAACCCACTGATCGACCCTGCTCTTTGTGACAGGGGGCGGTGCCGCAACCTCCCCATCGACCCTGCCTTGAGTGTGACAGGGGGCTGTGCCCCAACCCCCCAATCGGCCTTACCCTGAATGTGACTGAGTGTGGCATCGCAACCTCCTGATCCACCCTGCTCTGTGCATGACAGGGGGCGGCGCCCCAACTCCCCAATCAGCCCATCTCTGAGCCCGACCAGGGGCTGCACCTAAGGATTGGCCCTTCCCTCTGCCACCTGGGAGCAGGCCTAAGCCAGCAGGTCATTATCTCCCGAGGGGTCCCAGACTTCGAGAGGGCACAGGCCGGGCTGAGGGACCCCATCTCCCTGCCAATTGCACAAATTTTTGTGCACCGGTCCTCTAGTAACTATTAATAAACAGACAGTGCCTCGTTGGTGTGGCTCAGTGGTTGAGTGTTGATCCATGAATCAAGAGGTCATTGGCTCAATTCCTGGTTTGACCACATGCCTGAGTTGCAGCCTCGATCTCCAGTAGGGGGCATATTGGAGGCAGCTGATTGATGTTTCTCTGTCTTTGAGGTTTCTCTCTATCAGTCCCTTTCTCTCTAAAAATCAAAAAAATATATTTTAAAAAATAAGCAGATAGCACAAAATAAAGGCTCAGACGTTTTTAGAAACAGATATTTAATTAATATACATTAAATTTGTCTTTATGAAATACAACTAGAGGTCTGGTACACAAAAATTTGTTCACTTGGGGAGTTCCTTCAGCCTGGCCTGTGCCCTCTCGCAGTCTGGGACCCCTCGGGGGATGACCACCTGCTGGCTTAAGCCCGCTCCCCAGGGGATTGGGCCTAAGCTGGCAGTCAGACATCCCTCTGGCAGCCTGGGAGCCCTTGGGGGATGTCCACTTGCCAGTGAGAAGCAGGCCTGAGCTGCAGTTGGACATCCTTAGCGCTGCTGAGGAGGCAGGAGAGGCTCCCACCACCACCGCTGTACTGGCAGCCATCAGCCTGGCTTGTGGCTGAGCAGAGCTCCCCCTGTGGGAACGTACTGACCACCAGGGGGCAGATCCTGCATTGTGTGTCTGCCTTCTGGTGGTCAGTATGTGTCATAGTGACCAGTCATTCTACTGTTAGGGTCAGTTTGCATATTACCCTTTTACTATATAGGATAGAGGCCTGGTGCATGGGTGGGGGCCAGCTGGTTTGCCCTGAAGGGTGTCCCGGATCAGGTGGGGGTCCCACTGGTGTGCCTGGCCAGCCTGGGTGAGGGGCTGAGGGCTTTTTTCAGACTGGCCACACCCCCTTCAGGGCGGGGGTCCCCGCTGGAGTGCCTGGCAGCCTGGGTGAGGGGCTGATGGCTGTTTGCAGGCTGGCCACTCCATGTTCTCACCAGCACATGTAATTTGTTAATTTGTTGATGATACCCATTCTGACTGGTGAGAGATGGTACCTCATTGTCGTTTTTATTTGCATCTCTAGGATGCTTAGTGACTTTGAGCATGCTTTCATATGTCCCTTGACCTTCTGTATGTCCACTTTCAAAAAGTGTTGATTGGCCACAGCCCCCAGTCACCCAAGCTCCCATTGGAATCTGGCTGGAAGCAGGTATCTAGGATTTATTTATCTTCTATAATTGAAACTTTGTTGCCTTGAGCGGAGGTTACAGACGGCCTGAGCAGGCGGGAAGATTTGGCTTCCTCCATCGTCGGGGCAACCGAGCCTCCTGCTTGCTCCAGCTCTGTGGCTGCCGGCCGCCATCTTGGTTGGGTTAATTTGCATATAGCTGTTCTGATTGGCTGGCGGGCGTGGCTTGGGGGCATAGTGAAGGTACGGTCAATATGCATGTTTATCTTTTATTAGATTAGATTGCATATTATGTACACCCAATCAAGTACAACCATCATTAAATTGTCTTA
Organism: Myotis yumanensis; assembly: GCF_028538775.1. NCBI lineage: Eukaryota > Metazoa > Chordata > Mammalia > Chiroptera > Vespertilionidae > Myotis > Myotis yumanensis. Next base: position 107,853,630 of record NW_027223753.1, on the reverse strand, counting down.
CACGTGCTTAAAAGATGTACACATCTTCTGAACAAAAGGAATAAAATACCTTGTCTCTAGGACACAGTTGTAGTTAATTAGCTTCAACAATATTTTATTTTTGAATTTTTATCCCAATCTAGAGTAGCATCTAATTAGAACATAAAATATGGTGATGTCATGGGCTATTTTACTTAACATGGCTACATTTGGTCCTTACTGCAACCTTTTTATTCATATAGCCACTGAATAATATAGAGCAACTCTTTAATAAATATATTTGAATGTTATTCTGAAATAATACTTTGTGAAATGGACTACATAAAACTAATAATGTTCAAAAGAAAATGGTGTAGCACAAAATAGAATAAAGGACATCCAGGTGACAGTGAAACATTGATTAGTTGCCTCCCGTATGCTGCCTGAACAGGAATGGAACTTGCAACTGAGAACTGAGCTTGCAACCTTTTGATATATAAGATAAAATTAAACCAACTGAACCACAATGGCCATCCTCTATTGATTACTATAGTCTTGTAGTATAGTTTTCTATCAGGTAGCATGGAATCTCCAAATATTTTTTTTACAGAAAATTAAACTTTATTGACAAAGTATTTTTTCACATAGAGATAGTTTCTGATAAACACTTATTTTTATTAGTGTTTGAAAACAAAATTAATTTTCAAAGTTCTATTCTTAAAACGAACATGATTACTTTCTTTTGTAAAAAATTCTTTATTGTTTAAATTATTACATATGTCTCCTTTTCCCCCCATCAACCCCTCCCTGTCCACTCCCATCCCCCAAGACAAGTCCTCACCACCCCAGTGTCTGTGTCCATTGGTTATGCCAATATGCTTGCATACAAGTCCTTTGGTTGATCTCTTACAGCCTCCAATCCTGCCCTCCCCTACCTTCCCTCTGAAGTTTGATAGTCTGTTTGGTGTTTTTCTGTCTCTGGATCTATTTTTGTTCATCAGTTTATGTTGTTGATTATATTCCACAAATGAGTGAGATTATGTGATACTTATCTTACTCCAACTAGATTATTTCACTTAGCATAATACTCTCCAGGTCCATTTATGCTGTTGCAAATGCTAAAAGTTTCTTCTTTTTTATAGCAGCAAAGTATTCCATTGTGTAGATGTACCACTGTTTTTTAATCCATGCATTTGCTGATGAACACTTAGGCTGTTTCCAAATCTTTGCTATTGTAAATTGTGCTGATATGAACATAGGGGTGCATATATTCCTTGTGATTGGTGGTTCTTATTTCCTGGGATATATTCCTAGAAGTGGGATTACTGGGTCAAATAGGAGTTCCATTTTTAATTTTTTGAGGAAACTCCATACTGTTTACCACAGTGGTTGCACCAGTCTGCATTCCCACTAGCAGTACAAGAGAGTTCCCTTTTCTCCATGTTCTCAACAGCACATGTAATTTGTTAATTTGTTGATGATACCCATTCTGACTGGTGAGAGATGGTACCTCATTGTCGTTTTTATTTGCATCTCTAGGATGCTTAGTGACTTTGAGCATGTTTTCATATGTCCCTTGACCTTCTGTATGTCCACTTTCAAAAAGTGTTGATTTAAGTCCTTTAATTATTCTTTTGATTAGATAGTTTATCTTCCTTTTGTTAAGTTGTATGAGTTCTCTACAACCCTCTGTATCTCTCTTGCAGCCCTTAGGATTCTTACGTTGTCTTTAACACCGGCCATTGTAATTGCAACATGTCTTAGTGTGGGTCTTTTTGGGTTTCTCTTGTGTGGGAGTCTTTGTGCTTGTTTGACAATTTTTCTTCCCCTAGTCAGGGAAATTTTCTGTCATTATTTCTTCAAATTGGTTTTCTATTTCTTGCTACTCTTCTTGATCTTCTGGCACCCATATTATGCAGATGTTGCTTTATTTCATGTTGTTCCAAAGCTCCCTTAAGCTCTTCTCCTGCTTTCCATTTATTTTCTTCAATTGCTGTTCAGATCGGGTGTGTTTTTCTACCCCATCTTGTTACTCACTGATTTGTTCCTCTGCTTCTTCTAGTCTACTGTTTAAACCTTACATTGTGTTTTTTATTATAGCTATATCATTCTTCATTTCATCATGATTCTTACATATGTTGATAATTTTCTCATCCAGCCTGTTTAGGAATGGTATGAGCCTTACTCTGAATTCTTTCTCTGACATATTGCTTGCCTCCACTTCATTTAGGTACTTTTCTGGCAATTCCTCCTTTTTTTCTCCTTTGGGGGTTATTTATTTGTGTACCCATTTTTGCTGTCTCTTTCTGGACCTGGGCTCCCTGCTTAGGGTCTGATGGTTTGAAGCCCTTAGCAGTTCAATGATCTAGGACTCGCTAGAATGGAGGCTGGGTCTGCCTTGAGTTTCACACCTTTATTTTCTCTGCTCTGAGTTGTCACCTGTTCTCCCCCAGTCTGGTCCCTCAGTTGTCCATATAAGATTCTCAGGGTTGGTGGGGGTGCATGCACAGTTCCTCTGGTATGGGACTCCCTCTGAGGGCCCAGAGTCCTCTGGCATGCAACTAACTGTGTGGCCCTGGCACCCAAGGCAGGATGGAACTCTATGACCTCTGGCAGCACACATGCAGTGTGGTCCTGTGGCATGTGGCTGGATACAGCACATAACACCACCAGCTCTGACTTGGGCCTGAGGTAGGGCATGTGCCAGGTGACAGCTCTGTCCATGCCAGAGGGCTGAGCAAATTTGTTCTTCTTTCTCAAGTTTTGGGGACGTTTGTGGTTCCATATAAATTTTAGAAATATTTGTTCAGTTTTATAAAAAATTCCTTTGGAATTTTGAAAGGAATTGTATTGAATATGTGGATTGCTTTGGTAATATGGACATTTTAACAAAGTTAATTCTTCGTATCAATGAGCATAGTATAGTTTTCCATTTATTTGTGTTTTTCTTCAATGTCTCATAATTTTCCATATACATGTCTTTTACCATCTTGGTTAAATTTATTCCAAGGTATTTTTGTTTGTTTGTTTGCTTGTATTTTTGATGCAATTGTAAATGGGATTGTTTTCTCAATTTCTCTCTCTGATAGTTTGTTATTGGTAGGTAAAAATGCAAAGAATTTCTGAATATTAATTTTCTAGATTTCTGCTTCACTGAATGAATTTATCAGTTCTCGTAGTTTTTGATAGAATCTTGGGTGTTCTCTCTCTCTATATATATAGTATCATGTCATCTTCAAATAATGACAATTTTATTGCTTTTTCGATTTGGATTCATTTTATTTATTTTTCTTGTCTAATTGCTGTGGCCAGGATTTCTAATACTAGAAATATTAAATAGATGTAGTGAAAGTGACACCCTTGTCCTATTTCTGATCTTAAGGAAAACACTTTTAGCTTTTCACCGTTGAGTATCATGTTAGCTGCCTGTTTGTCATATATGGCCTTTATTATAATGGGGTATGTTCCCTGTATTCCCAATTTTCTTAGAATGAGAATTTATTCCTTAATAATGGATGCTGAATTTTGTCAAATCCTTTCTCTGTATCTATTGATACGATCCTATGATTTTATCCTTCATTTTTTTATGTGATGTATCATGTTAATTGATTTGTGTATATTAAACCACCATTGCATCCTAGGAATTAATTCCACTTTATTAGGGTGTATGATCTTTCTAATGTATTGCTAAATTTTTTTTTCTCTATATTTTGTTGAGGACTTTTTCATCTATGTTCATTAGGAATATTGGCCTATATTTTTTTTTTGTAATCTCTTTATCTTTTGTTGGAATCAGGATAGTGTTGTCCTTATAAATAAACTTGGTAGCCTTCCCTTTTCTTGAATTTTCAGGAATACTTTGTTTATAGAACAGGTATTGATTTTTCTTTGAGTATTTGATGAAATTCATCTGTGAAGCTATCTGATTCAGGACATTTGTTTGTTGGAATTTTTATTTTATTTTATCACTGATTTGATTTTGTTAGTATTTATTGATTTGTTCATATTCTCTGTTTCTTCTTGATTCAGTCTTGGAAGACTTTATGTCTCTAGGACTTCTCTTTCATTTCTGATTTTATTTATTTGGACCTTCTCTCTTTTTTCCTTGATGTATCCAGTTAAAGTTTTATCAATCTTTTCAAAGCCAGCTTTTGGTTTTATTGATCTTCTGTACTGTTTTTTAAACTCTACTTTTTTATTTCAGCTCTGATCTTTATTTTTGTTTCTTATACACACTTGCTATTTGTTCTTTTTTTAGCTTTTTAAATGTAAGGTTATATTAGTTATTTGATTTTTTGTTTGTTTCTTGAGATTGGCATGTATTACTATGAATTTCCCTCTTAGAACTTCTTTGGCTGTATCCCATAGATTTGGTGTTTGTGTGTTTTCATTTTTGTCAAAAAATCTTTTGATTTTTTTCCTTAATCTTGTTTTTAACCCATTGATTCTTTAGCAGCATATTTTTCAAACTTCATGTGTTTGTGTCCTTTACAGTTTTTCTTTAATTTAATGTTTTTAATATATTTTATTGATTTTTTACAAAGAGGAAGGGAGAGGGATAGTTAGAAACATCGACTAGAGAGAAACATCGATGAGAGAGAAACATCGAACAACTACCTCCTGCACACCATCTACTGGGGATGTGCCCACAACCAATGTACATACCCTTGACCGGAATCGATCCTGAAACCTTTCAGTCTGCAGGTTGATGCTCTATCCACTGAGCCAAAGCAGTTAGGGCTACAGTTTTCACCTTATAACTGATTTCTAGTTTTATATCACTGTGATCAGAGGGATGCATGATATGACTTCAACTTTCTTAAGATTTTTATCCCATTGATGTAAATAGGATGTTAAAGTCCTCTTCTGTTACTGTATTACTGTCAATTGCTCCTTTATGCCCATCAGTATTTGCTTAGTATATTTAGGTGCTCATACTTTGGGGCTGAAAATATTTATAAAAATGATGGTCCTCTTTTTTATGGATCACTTTATTATTATGAAATGTCCTACTTTGTCTTTTGCTATAGCATTTGTTTTAATTTCTATATTGTCTTTTAAGTATTACTACCCCAGATTTTTGTTTACTTGTTTGCATTTGCATAAAATATCTCTTTTACATTTCTTACTTTCAGTCTGTGTGGGTCATTTGATCTGAAATGGGTCTCTTTTGGGTGGCATATGTCTGAGTCTTGCTTTATTACCCATTCAATCACCATATGCTTTTTGATTGGAGCACACAATTTATTTACATTCATAGTAGTTATTAATAGATAAAAATTTATTGCCATTTTATTATTTGTATTTATTTTTATTGTTTTCTTGTTCTACTTAAAGTAGTCCCTTTAACATTTATTGTAATACTGGTTTGATGGTGATCAACTCCTTTAGTATTTTCTTGTCTGGGAGGCTTTTTATCATTCCTTTGATTCTAAATGATAGCTTTGCTGAGAAGAGTAGTAATTTTGGTTTTCATCATTTTGAATATTTTGTGCCAGTTCCTTCTAGCCTAAAATTTTCTATTTTAGGATCATATGAAAGTATTATGAGAGCTTCCTTTCTCTTGATGCTTTCAAGATTTTATCTTTCTCTCCAACCATTCCCATTTTAATTATGATGTGTCTTGGTGTGAGCCTCTTTGGGTTCATCCTGTTTGAGACCAGGTTAGGGAAATTTTATCCAAATAGGTTATCAATCCCTTGTTTTCTTTTTTATCCTTCTGGTGACCCTGTGATATGAATATTTTTACACTTAATGTTGTCCCAGAAGTCCCTTAAACTATTCTCACTTTTTTTTATTATTTTTTTTTCTTTTTGTTGTTCTGATTGGGTGTTTTTTTTCCAGATTGCTGAGTTGATCCTCTGCTTTACCTAGTCTATTATTGATTCTGTCAATACATTCTTCATTTTATCTATTGCATTCTTTATGTATGAGCAGTTCTTTTTTATGTTTTCTATCTCTGTTGTTATGATTTCTATCTCTTTGTTGAAATTCTCACTGAGTTCACCTACTTTTCTCCTAAATTCATTGCACACCCATATAACCAGTGTTTTGAACTCTGCATTTGTTTGATTACTTCTCTCTATTTTGTTTTGTTCTTTTTCTGAAGTTTTGTTCTGTTCTTTCATTTGATACATGTTTCTTTGTCTCATTTTTGCTTACTCCATGTGTGTGTTTCTGTGTATTAGTTAGATCTGCAAAGTCTCCCAGTCTTGGAAGAGTGGTCTTGTGTAATAGGTGTTCGATGGGGTCCAGGGGTACAGTCTTCCTGGTCACTGAGCTGGATGCTGTAAGAGTATCTTTTGTATGAGTTGTGTATACCCTATGTTGAAGTGGAGACTTGATGGCTGTGGTGACATCAGTGAGAGGGACTGACCCTCAGGCTGGCTAGCTTTGAAGAATGAGTATGATCATGGTGAATAGCTGTTGTGCAGAAAATGACCCCGGGAGAAAAATTAATTTTAGCAGGATTCTAGTGGCTGCTGGTTCTACCCTTTGGGCATGTCATTTCTGGAGGTAATTGGGTGGTGTCTGATGTGATCTGAAGATGGCTACTGGGTGTCTTGGTTCCAGGCCCCCTTTGGAGGGCCTCTGGATGTATGCCAAAGTCAGCGATTGCCCATGCACAGCCCAGGTTCATCTGGTAGGACCTTAAAAGTGATCAACAAATGATTGCCACCTATGCTTGGCTTGGAGGCACTTGGAAGATTTTAAACTTCATATCAAGGCTGCCTGCCCTAGTTCCAAGCTTGGGGTCACTTAGCAAAAATTACAGGACATACTGAGGCCAGTTTCTGTTTACTTGAGGCTTGTGGACCTTTGAGAAATTTTAGAAAAGGCTACAGTGTGAGCTGTAACTAGTCATTTGTGAGGAACAGACATTGAAAAAGGTTCAGGCCTATGTAATGGGGTAGTTTCTTGGTAATCACCAAGGTGGACAAGCATTGTTAGCCAGTTTGATTAAAATTTACATGTGGTGCCTTCCTGCATCTAAACACTGTGTTTGAGGAGGGCTTAACTGAGGAGCAACAAAGAGCTCTTGTCATCATCTCTGTCTTACACAGAGCTGCCCCTCCAGCCCTTGCCCTGGTCCAGCCTGTGCCCTGAAGCCATATAATTCAGTTCTCCCTAGTATGTCCCTAGTGTTTTTCCAGCTGCTATCTCTTCACTAAGGGCAAGTCTTATGATTGAATGAGTCTCTGTTCAGGCCCTTTAACAGAATACCTGGGTCTCCAGCTGCTCTCCCAACACCCCGACAGAATTCTTACTGATTTTCACAGCCAGATGTTGTGGGGACTCCTCTTCTCAGCACTGGAGCCTGGGCTGAGGAGACCAGTGTGGGGCTGGGACCACCTGCTCCTCATATGGGACTTCCAAAGCTGAGAGATTCCTCCTAATTCTCAATTGTAACATGTGGGTGTGGTGCCAGCCCCTTGCATATCTTTATCCCTCCTACCAGTCTTGATGTAGATTTTTCTATATCCACAGTTATTGCAGTTCTGTTCAGCTAGTAATCAGGTAGTTTTTAAGGGTTGTTGTTCTATAATTTAGTTGTAGTTTTGATATGGTCATGGAGGAGGTAAGCACATTTACCTACTTTCCCATTTTTGCTGGAAATTTGAGAGCACATCTCTCAAGGATACATCATTATGACCCAGAATTTCACAGTGATTTCTTTCCTCTTTGACTCCTTCCAGGCCTACCATAGATTGTTGTAGCACCCTACATACTTATGTTTGGGGCCCACAGCAGTCTAGGCTGTTGGAACTCTAATATTATTGCATCTAATGGAGCACCTGATCTTATATAATAAAAGGCTAATATGCAAATTGTCCCCTAGACCAGAAGTTCAACTGGGAGTTTAACCAGGGTGTGGAGCTGGATGGCCTACCACCTGCGGCCACTTCCCCGGCTGGCCCTTCCCCCGATCGGCCCCCACCCATCCACAAATTTGTGCCCTGGGCCTCTAGTACTATATAATATCATATACCATTCTATAGTTTCAAACTCAAAATTATACTTAATAAAATATTAAAACAGAAATACTGAAAATGAAGAATAATTAAGTGGACACTACTATTGGAAATAACAGAAACAAAAATAGCTCAACCTTTCCACATTTAGATCTAGGTTTCTAAAACTTAAAAAAGCACAGATAACTTGACCAAACCTTTACATTTAGAAATATGTATTAGGAAAATAATCAGATATATTGACAATGACATATTTTCAAAACTGCCTAGTAGAAATTATCCTATATAATAAAAGGGTAATATGCAAATTGACTCTAATGGTGGAACGACTGGGAATGACTGATCACTATGATGCACACTGACCACCAAGGGGCAGATGCTCAACCCAGGAGCTGCTCCCTGGTGGTCAGTGCATTCCCACAGGGGGCGCTCCACTCAGCCACAAGCCAGGCTGATGGCTGTGAGTGCAGCAGCAGTAGTGGGAGCCTCTCCCACTCCTCGGCAGCACTAAGGCTGTCCACCTGCGGCTTAAGTCCACTCAGGCAGGGAGCGGGCCTAAACCGTCAGTCAGACATCCCCCGAGGGCTCCTGGGCTGCAGAGGGATGTCTGACTTCAAGCTTAGGCCTGATCCCCTGGGGAGTGGGCCTAAGCCGGCAAGTGGACATCCCCTGAGGGGTCCCAGACTGCAAGAGGATGCTGAGGGACCCCCTGAGTATATGAATTTTCATGCACCAGGCCTCTAGTAATATATAATATTTTATGTATTTATAATGCATATGTTCTAAATATACATTTATATATAATTATCTATAATATATCAAAGTTAAAATTATCTTATATATCCAAAATAGGGACTTTATAATACACCAGTGTTATGGAATATTTAACAACCACTGTTTTAGTTGAAGAAATTTCACTGACATCATAAAATAAAGTTAAAAAGCAAACACAAAACTATAAATAATTCCTTATTTTTATTGCATTCATATATTTTATTTGCATATGTTTTCTCAGTTATTGTTGGCTATTGCAAATGTTTTTCTCTGAGGCTTAGGCACCTCAAGCAAATATCATAATGCAAATTTTTTGATAACTAGATAGTCAATTAAAGAAGTTCAAGCTTAGAGGACTTAGATACTAACTTTGTTTAGCAACGTGGTTTATGACCACTTAAGTTGAAAGACTAGTGCAAGTTTAGAAATGCAAATGTGTAGACTGGCTTATAGCTTTATGTTTTAGAAGGCCTATGGTATTAGTTTTGTTCTGGAATCCACAGCTACTAGACAACTTTTGATGTCATCAAGGAGTCTATTTTCTGTTGCCTTGTCGCTCTTGACCTGCATAAGAACTAAACCCAACTGTCTCCATAAAACAAAAGGCCAACTTTCTGTAACAATCAAAAACAAACGGATCTGCACTGGTCACTGGACTCAAAACACTATCTTTATATCTAGACCTGGTAATATAAATTTAGCTCCTCCTTTGGCCAAACAAGAACAGATAATTGTGGGGTCTCCTACTTTTTTGTGATGTTAGTAAAATAGATGGGGAGAGTAGGAAATTACAATTGTTAACTTTCTTACTTGAGTAGATATCTTAGTCAATTTGGGCAACTATAACAAAATACCACAGACTAGGATGCTTACACAACAGACATTTATTTTTTACAGTTCTACTATCATGTGCCAATATGGTAAGTCTAATATCAGGTGCTAATATGGTTGAGTTCTGAATGAGAGCACTCTTCCTGACTTGCAAACAACCACTTTCTAGCTGTGTTCTCCCTCATTGGATGAAGAGACAGATAAAGTTCGATTCCCTTCTTCTTCTTATAAGGACACTAATGTTATTATGGGGGCCACACCTTCATGACTTTATATAAACCTAATTACCAGCCATGGACAACACCTCCAAAATTATCACATTGAGGTTCAGGGCTTCAACATGGGAATTTTGCAGTGACATAAATATTCAGTCTATAAACTAGGGATATTCTTTTTCTTCCCTAAAAGGACTCAGAAAAATAGGAACTGTCAATAAAGCTTGTATGTTTCAACAAGAGTCTGTCAGTTCATTGTAAGGGCTCAAGAATTTTTGGGGAAAATAATCTGTTTCTGATTATACTTCTGGACCTAGAAATCATGCATATGATCAGATCATATATACATACACACATAGAGATGGATATGGAAACAATGGAAATAAATCATCAAGATGTCTCTTGGAAGTGGAATTACATGTAAAATATTCCCTCTTATGTTTTAAAATATTCTTCTACTTTTTTTTGCAAAATTCAATAATAAATGTAAACCTAAAGTGCATGTAGTTTTAATGATGTGGTGTCTTCTACAGTCAGCAGGGCAGGAAGTTAGACCTAAATTATGATACAATCAACCATGTTAAAGAATTAATTCATTAAAAAATTATAATTTTATTATCTCTTTGTGTCTCAGGTTTTGGAAACTTTACACAAAAACTTACCAAGAGGAATACTAATGCTAATTCAAAACTGAATTCTGTCTCTGACAGTGGCAATGAGGTTCACCACACACATCATTATAGTATCTTTAGCATCACTTTTGAATACTAAGTCCAATTGAAGTGAGACAATAGATGTGAGATGTGTTCATGGCATTTACCTGTCATCATCTTTAATTCAATATTATTTTATATTTAAATACAAAGGCTTAAATTTACTAGCACTATGCTAGAGGTATAAATAAAAGGTAGCTTCTTTATTACGACTTTAAGTTATTAGACCTTCATTTTGAGCTTCCTGGAACTCAGAAGCGGGAAAAATTTTATTCAGTAAATCAGTCTTAATTCAGTACAATAATAGAACTAGTCACCTTAAACAATATGCTTTATTTTTTCATTTTACTTCTTGCTTCTTTTTCTTACCCAAGATGATATCTGACACATGAAAAGAACATTGTGCTAGTGGAGAAAAGCTTCTGCTGCTGTTGTTAATCATTGCGACATTTTTTGACTGCTTTAGCCACCTTCATCTTCATATTTATCTAGCCCTGCCAGGTGTTTACCTTGTTGGTATTTTTGGTTTCAATGTAATGTGTGGCCTGGTCCGAACCTTCTAGAATCTGTGGGATCCTGGTCTTTATCTTCATGTAACGCAGCCTTCTAAGCATTTATAGGTGAACAATGATGCTCTAATGCTTCACCATACCTGCTGTCTAGACCCTGGACAATATGTTCTCTCCTCAGCCTCTCTAGTGACCTTGGAAGGCTCTCACTACTTACTGTGCACCCCATCCCCAAAGAGCCTATGAGATGCTCAGAGTCCCATTCATACAAGATAGGAAAGAGGTGCAATTTAAATATTAATTCTTTTTTTTTTTCTTAACCACATTGAGATGTTAATTTTACTTGCCATAGAACTATTCTCCATAGGGCAGGATTTATGGGTAAGAATTGAGGGAAAGGAGAAGCTAACATTAAAGGAAACGTCCTTAAATCCTAAGTCTTATACAGAGCAAAGTATCCTTTCCTTTTTGTTTCTCTCAAGTTCTTTTTAATATACTTTCTCTTCTCTAAGCAAAACACACATACACACACACACACACACAAACACACACACACACACAACAAAACAAAAAAACAAAAAACACCGAAAAGCAAGAACTGGATCTACCATCTCAACCTCTCCTTTTCTTGTATCTCTTATTCTTCCTATTCCTAGATTATTTTTTAGTAGCAAAAGGATCAAAAAGCTCTTTTATATGCTATGTGCCATACCCTCCTACTATTTTCTTCCACCTGTTCTGGTATAAGTAAGATCACTATGTCTCAGTGCTTGGTAATACTGTCTATCAACTCAGCATACTAGAAATCTAGGAATTAGCCTTGATATCTTTTTTTATTATCACCTACATCCAAGTAATTTTGATTTTTCCTTGTTAAGTATCCCTCAGTTTTATCCTTCTCCATTTCTACTCCCTCAATATGCTATTCCAAGTAATAATCATTATTTTCTGCCTATACTATTACAGTAGTCTCCTAACTATTCTTCATGCATCTACTTTTGTCTGTTGATAATTCACCTGTATTTTGCAGCTAAAATGCTTTTTAAACACCTCCTGCTCTATGAGATTCTTCTTACCTAACTCCTGTCTTACCTCAGACTATTTTTTTCCTCACTCTGTTTTGACCCATATTGACTTTTTTCCCTTGTCCTCAGGATTTCATGGCCAAGAATGATTTCCTTCATTGTTCCTGATTCACTCTAACTCATCGTCAGATCTGAGCTCAAATATAATTTCAAGGGAATCTTCCTTGAAGTTATCAGTCTAGATTTTGTTCTCTTATTAGAGATTATTATAACTTTTCTTCATAGCATAAAATATAATTGCAATTATAATTATGTAATTTCTCTCTTTGATATCTGATATCAAAGTCCTATGATGGTAAGAATTATATGTATTTGAGTTTTTATTATTATTTTTATTTTTATTAGTCAACTATCTATTATTTAAGTGACTATAATCAATTTTATAAATGTAAAATATTAACAATAAGAAGTTAAAGATGGTGTAAGGAATAAAAGGCTTGTATGCATGATGTTTCTATGTCAGATGTTAATTTAAATATTTCCCAGACATAACCATTGGAGAAATAGATGAATTTCTCAAAATATTTTATGTTGATCTCCACAGAATTATAATTGGCACTGCACAAAATATTTCAAGATTAATCATGAAATTTAAATCATTAAAACCAAAATTAAGCATTGTATTGGTGTGTGTATGCATACAACATATATAGTAGCTGGTTTATGAATGTTTAAATACCTATAGGTAATTAACACTTATGACATAAATAAATACAGAATCAATCCCAGATTCTATATAATACTAAACCAAATAATCTAAAATTTTCTTATTTTCTAATTCATTTACATCTGTAGTACGACTCAAAAGAAAAGTAATTATATTTAGTAATTGAATTGATTTATTATTACAAATTGGTTGTGTTAACTTGAAGAGATATTAAAATTATTATTTCAAATCATAAAATAGATTTGACAGTTGTTAATAAACTTTTCTTGGATTATCTTCACCAAATTTTATAATAAATTAGAATTTTTTAAATGATGAGACTGGGAAAAATTGAGAGAATAAAATATTGTTTGTAGCCCTGGCCAGTGTGGCTCAATTGGTTGAGCATTGTCCCAACCACAAAAGATCACTGGTTCAATTATCAGTCATGGCACATGCCCGGGTTGTGGGCTCAATTCCTGGTAGAGGTTGTTCAGGAGGCAGTTTATTGATGTTTCTCTCTCTCTCCCTCTCTCTCTAAAATATCAATAAAAACATATTAAAATATTTTTTATAAAATATACAAGTAAAGTTTTGAAGGTGTTTTTAAGTAACTGTAATCCAGAAGGATTCTCATTTATAAAGATATTAAAATGCTGATCTGCTAATTTGAAAAAATATGGATGACTGTTTTCTTTAAGCTCCAAGAATGCAAAGATCATGCCACACAGTATAAGTTTTACTTTTATCACTATTTAAAACTTTTCAAATTACTATTAAAACTTTTATTTAGGATATTAAAGTCAGCATTTTTGGTAGCATTTTTGTTATTTTAAACACACATACACTCCAAAATAAATAGATTTTATATTCAAATTGACCTGGGCACATTATCCAACTTCCAGATTAATTCAGATGAGCCTGTTTTTTTCTTTTTTTGGGGGGGGGAGTATTTTTAAAGGGTTACACATAATTCTTACATAAGTAAGGATATGAAGTTTGCCATCTTAGAAAGTGTTTTTCCCATTAAAAAAAACAACACCCCCCCCCAAAAAAAAAACCAAACAAACAAAAAAACACAGATGCACCATTGCCTGTTTCACAGTCAGAGTCAATCTGAAATGGCTGATGCTATCTCAGGGAGGTCATAAAGAGATCAAATGACCTCTGGGCCAATGGAAAGCCCTACTGCCTTAATGCTTTTCAGGCCAATTTGAAATAATTAGTCTTACTGGAAGCTTGTGTGAATAATGCTGTAAGCATAATTATGAACTGCCCAGACATGTTGCTTGTCTACTGATTCTGATGGGATATATGTAAGATTCAAGCTCCTAATATTAGAATGGGTAAGATGATGGTGACATCATGATATATCCAAAATTGTGATTCATTTCTGGAATTAGTTGTCATTAGGTAAAAAGCCAGCTATTAGTCAATTGAAATATAATGATGTTCTCCTTCTATCTGTCTTTAGCACTCAGCTTTTCTTGGCCTAAATGTAGACAAATGATTATAAGTCTGAGGAGTTCACAGATAATAATAGAAAAGGCGTTTAAACTGAAGATCAATGAACATATGGCAATGACATACTTTTGTAATGCAATTAAGGAATGTGGTGTGGATATCTCTGAAGTGCCTAAAAGTGAATGGGACTTCAATAATGCTGTCAAATGAGTCCAGTGTCCAACAAATGAAATGAAAACAAGGTGCCTGGAATATTGTATGTGCAGTGTCACTTCAAGATGACTGCCATCCTGTATTACTACAGTGATATGCTAGAAAGAGGGTGGCACATAAATATACCATGATACTGTCTTTAAACCTCAACTTACACTAATGAAAAATGCATTCACCATTTGTATAAGTAGCGCGCGCTAACCGATTGCGCCACTGGAGCTCCTGCATTCACCATTTGTGAGTGTATATCACCAGAGTTATTTTTCAGCATGACTGAAAAAGAGGGAAAGTCTGTTTTATTCAGAGTATAATTAAGAGCTGTCTGACAATTTTTAAAATATTTATTACAAAGTGGTAATAATGAACAAAGCAAAAACAATATAGAATGCCACTTTGTTTTCTACTAATTTCAAACTTGGAATTATAGTTAGTGTTATATGTGGTACTTGATACTATCTAGGAAGTTTTGAATTTTCTTTTTCTAATAAACTTGTGTTAACTATGATCTGGCAGTTCAATTGAACATGTACATTATTTTTTAATTTTTTTACCTTTCTTTCTTTATTGATTAAGGTATTACATGTGTCCTTATTCCCCCATTGGCCCCCCCTCAGGTCCTCACCCCCCTGGTGTCTGTGGCCATTGGTTATGCTTATATGCATGCATGCAAGTCCTTTGCTTGATCACTCCCTCTTACCTTCACCCTCCCCTACCTTCCCTCTGAGGTTTGAGCATCTGGTTGATGCTTCTCTGTCTCTGGATCTGTCTTTGTTCATCAGTTTATGTTGTTCATTATATTCCACATATGAATGAGATCATGTGATATTTATCTTTCACTGACTGACTTATTTCACTTAGCAAAATGCTCTCCAGGAACATCCATGCTGTTGCAAATATTAGGAGTTCCTTCTTTTTTACAGCAGCATAGTATTCCATTGTGTAGATGTACCACAGTTTCTTAATCCACTCATGTGCTGATGGGCACTTAGGATGTTTCCAAATCTTAGCTATTGTAAATCAGGCTGCTATGAACAAAGATGTGCATATATCCTTTCTGATTGGTGTTTCTAGTTTCTTGGGATAGATTCCTAAAAGTGGGAAAACTGGGTCAAATGGGAGTACCATTTTCAGTTTTTTGAGGAAACTCCATACTGTTCTCCACAGTGGCTGCACCAGTCTGCATTCCCACCAGCAGTGCACAAGGGTTCCTTTTTCTCCACATCCTTGCCAGCACTTGTCATTTGTTGATTTGTTGATGATAGCCATTCTGACAGGTGTGAGATGGTACCTCATTGTCGTTTTGATTTGCATCTCTCAGATGATTAGTGACTTAGAGCATGTTTTCATATGTCTCTTGGCCTTCCTTATGTCTTCTTTCAAAAAGTATCTATTTAGGTCCACTGCCTATTTTTTTATTGGGTTGTTTATCTTCCTTTTGTTAAGTTGTATGAGCTCCCTGTAAATGTTGGAGATAAAACTCTTATCGGAGATAACACTGGCAAATATGAACTTTCTTGTTGTATTGTTGATGGTTTATTTTGCTGTGCAGAAGCTTTTTATTTTGATGTAGTCCCATTTGTTTATTTTCTCATTAGTTTCCATTGCCCTAGGAGCTGTATCGGTGAAGATGTTGCTCCGGCATATGTCTGAGATTTTGCTGCCTGTAGATTTCTCTAAGATTTTTATAGTTTCCCATCTTATGTTTAAGTCCTTTATCCATTTTGAGTTTATTTGGTGTAAGTTGGTGGTCTAGTTTCATTGTTTTGCATGTATTTGTCTAATTTTCCCAACACCATTGATTGAAGAGACTATGTTGACTCCATTGTATGCTCTTGCCTCCTTTGTCAAATATTAATTGAGCATAGTTGTTTGGGTCAATTTCTGGACTCTCTATTCTGTTCCATCAGTCTATATGTCTGTTCTTCTGCCAGTACCAGGCAGTTTTGAGAACAGTGGCTTTGTAATACAGCTTGATCTGGTATTGAGATCTCCCCTACTTTGTTCTTCTTTCTCAGGATTGCTGCAGCTATTCGGGGTCTATTTTTATTCCAGATGAACTTTTAGAGAGTTAATTCTAGGTCTGTGAAATATGCTGTTAGTATTTTAATAGGGAGTGCGTTTAATCTGTAAATTGCTTTGGGTAGTATGGGCATTTTAATGATATTGATTCTACCAATTCATGAACACGGTATGTTCTTCCATCTGTTTATGTCTTTCTCTATCTCTTATTTAGTGTACTGTAGTTTTCTGAGTACAGGTCTTTTAGCGCCTTAGTTAAGTTTATTCCTAGGTATCTGAATTTTTTTCATGCAATGGTAAATGGGATTTTTTAAAATCTCTCTTTCTGTAAGTTCACTATTGGTGTATAAAAAATGCCATAGATTTCTTGGCATTCAGTTTGTATCCTGCTATATCGCTGAATTCATTTCTTAAGTCTAATATTTTTTTTGATGGAGTCTTTAGGGTTTTCTATATACAGTATCATGTCATCTGCGAAAAATGACAGATTTATGTCTTCTTTTCCGATTTGGATACCTTTTATTTCCTCTTGTCTAATTGCTATGTCTAGCACTTCCAGTACTATGTCAAACAGGAATGGTGAAAGTGGGCATCCCTGTCTTGTTCCTGTTCTTAGGGGAAATGGTTTTAGTTTTTGCCTATTGAGTATGATGTTGACTGTAGGCTTTTCTTATAAGGCTTTTTTATGTTGAGGTATGATTCCTCTATTCCCACTTTGCTGAGGTTTTTTGTCAAGAAAGGGTGTAGGATTTTGTCTAATGCTTTTTCTGCCTCAGTTGATATGACTATGTGATTTTTATCTCTCAATTTGTTTATGTGATGTATCACATTTATTGATTTGCAGATATTGTACCATCCTTGCATTCCCAGGATAAATCCTACTTGGTCATGGTGTATGATCTTTCTGATGTAATGCTGGATCCAATTTGGTAGAATTTTGGCACCTATATTCATGAGGGATATTGGCCTTTAATTCTCTTTCTTTGTGTTGAGCCTGATTCCAGACTCACTAAATCAAAATTTGTGGGGGTGGAACCTGGGTATCAAAACATTAAAAAAACAAACAAAATAAAAACAAAACAAAAACTCTGTGATAATCTCACTGCATATATAGTGAAACATGTTATATGTAAACTTTCAAGTCCTGTGCTCTAAAGCAGACTACTCAGGTTTTAATGGGGCTTCTTCAATTACTAGCTCTGTGACCTTAGGCCCATTACTTTTCTTCCTTGTGTCTTAGTTTCCTCAACTCTTAATGGGGATAATCTACCTACAGCACAGGATTTTTTATGATGATAATATGAGATATTCATAAATCAATAAGTACCTGAAACATAGTAAGCATTAACAAAATAAGAGTTTGTAAAAGGATATTAAAAAATAATATACAGAGAGAGACAAAATGGGGGAGGAATGGGTAGACTTGTCCTGAGCCTTGTCCCAGAGCAGATAGAAAGAGCAACTAAATCGAATAACATCCACCCCTAATTGGCAAAGTAGACACAGTTGGTGAGACAATTCGCAGCTGGAAAGGGGAGAAGGACGCCTGGAGAATGGTAAATGTGAAAGTGGCCCAACCATCTTCATTTTTAATAAGATCTTGTAGAGATTTTGATGCTGATATTTTGTTGGTCACTCTGAGTTATACTGATTTAGAAATAGTAGGTTATATCCATAACATTGGATTCTTTATTCTTATTCGATTCTATGTTGAGCCCAGCAATTTTTGTAACTGATGAAAGCTACATCAACACTCTTTCTGATGATAGCTAGAGCAAGTTTGGAAACAAAAAGTCCAAGTGATTCATGCTGCCATTTTCAATTATAACTTTGACCCTTCACATAGAAAACACTCTTAGGTATATTATGTATTAATGTAGGATAATTAGTGAGCTAAAAACTTTCTTTGTTAACAGAAATAGTCATGAGCATCTTTACTTAATACAACTAAGCTGTGTGCCTTGCTGAGTCTTCGTATCCTCTTATATTAAATTTCTTTCTTACTTAATTTCCAATGATCTAGGATGAACTTTCCTTTTTGCTTTTCAGATGAATACTCCCTACTAGCACTACAACAGTTAATTGAGTATTTCAATTTTATAAAATATCTTTGAGTGTAATGACTACAAGTACTTTGTTGAATATTCATTAACTATACTTTTCTCACAGGGCATATAAATTCTTTGAAATGCAATACATATACACTTTAAACTTTGACATAAAATAGTCATATTTCTAAGACAAAGGAGAGTTTTGTCTTTAAGTACTCTCTCAAATCATATATAATCAGAAACATTGGCAACATTGCTGCTATGAGAAGGACAGAGAGAACATAAAAAAATCCAAATGAATTCAAACACATTAAATGTAATGATGTGGTAAATCTCAGTGTACCATCTGCTGTAGAACACTGATACACTATTGGAATTCCACATCATATTTACATATAAGATAAGAATGTTGCTAGTAGATTTATATGGTAAATACATACCCAAAGACAAAACTAAGTTTTTCCTATCTTCACATCTGGGGATATCCACATCTGTATAAAATTTAATCTATCTGTGCTTAGTTACTCTAGTAAAATTTAAAATGCCAGCTTAACCAAATGTATAAAACTTAATAATCAATAAAATAAACAGAGTTTATCTACAGTGATGTGTAAAATGTGAAATTTACCAAAAGAATTATATCTCTTTGATATTGACATGTCTATTTAAAGAATAGGACTGTAAGACTGTAGTAGATGCTTATTATAGTTGTGCTTACATTTAACAAACAATTCATGGCAATTCTTTCTGAAAAATATTAGAATCTTATTTACTCAATAATACTTTAGGAATCAGTGTATAATTAAAATAATATTTAATTTATAGAACTAATTAAGTCAAAATGTTTTGAAATCTATAATTTTTGAGAGCCTAAAAACTAAAACAAGTTTTAAAAGAAACATAAAATCAAATTTTGTCCTGGAATTCAAATTAATCTCCTCTTTTCTTCTTTCATGTTTACTTAAAAAATTTATTTAAATATACATGAATCACAAAGCCTTTAGATATTATCATTAAAAATACTCTACACATAATTATAAGACCACATTATCTATTTCCGTATCTTTTTCAGCAGTTAGAATTAGTCAGCAATGTATTTTGAATTATGCATAATTTCATCTGCATTCTTTAAATTATATATATGCATAATTTCATCTGCATTCTTTAAATTATATATATGCATAATTTCATCTGCATTCTTTAAATTATATATATATATGTATATATATATATATAATTTAAGGGAGTCAAGAAATTGACATTTTCAGAATTATATTTTAAAGCTCATGAGATACCAAATTTCTTTAGGATCCTTTCTTGTGACTTTCCTCACTAGCAATGATGAATAATTAACCACTTTCACATTTACTTCAGCAACCAGGATTTAATTAAGCAATTATCCTCAATTCAACTGCTCTTACCAAACCTAAAGAAATTGAAGAGTTCTGCAGTCGACAATGGTAGTCCACCAAGTGGTAAATTATACAAAAAAAATTGAGAAAGTAGGAAAAAATGCCAGGCCTGATGCCTTAGGGAAGGTGGAGAATATGAAAGTAAATACAGTACACAGTATGTTGATTATTGCTGTTGGCACTCATCTTGATTATGTAACTGACTTTGTAAATTGGTATAATTCATGCTTATTACTTATTATCAAATCATAGTATTAGAAAATAATTTTATTCTTGAAAGAATGATGGGCCATTACATAAGTCCCATCAAGAATATATTTGGCTATGTAACTGACTGTGATGGTATATTGAGCTAATTTTAACATAGGCTTTGTAAAACAATATCTATTTGTGACTACCAATAGCTAGAGAAAATGCTTTTCTTTTTTACTCTATTCACATATTTTACATACTACATAGGCTCACTTTTTCATATAATTAGAATTTTGCTAATAGAGACAATTAATTAATATGTGAGTAGAATTATCTAAGTAGAATCTGGAGTCACATTTTAAATGCTGTAAAAACATGGATTTCTACTGATTGGTTAACTTAAAAAAATTAATTTAACTTTGTTGTTTAACAAAATTCTAAAAGAACTTTAGTTATTGTTCCCAAATGCTATTCTAATCCTTGCTGTTATTAATTATCTATTGTATGCAGACATGCAGCAAAATATACAATGATACAAAGACAAAGAGGATATATTCTTTGATCTCAATATGATTAGTAATTTAAATGTACTTAATCAGAGAGGAGACAAGATGGTGGCGGAATAGGCAGATGCGTCCCAGGGCTTGTCCTGGAGCAAATGGAGTGAGCAGCTGAAACTAATAACACCCACCCCGAATTGGCGAAGTATACTCAGCTGGTGAGACAGTTTGCAGCTGGGAAGGGCAGAGTTCCCCTGGAAAGGTAAAAACCAGGGATCTGAGAAGGAAAGTTTGCCAGACCTCTGAGCCCAGAGGGTCAGAAGGAGACTGCGCGGCACACAGCCGCATCTCTTGGGACAGGCACAGCCCCTGACTGTGGAAAGGAGATCCGCAGGACTGTTGGCGCCGGGGGATTTGAGATCTGGGTTCCATAATTACGGAGGACTGAGCCTAAAAGGGGCAGCCTGAAGCGCTGACAAGACCATGCAGTGCCGGTAAGAGAGGAGCTTACAGAGACTCAGCCTTCCCCGTTTCTGTGGCTGGCGTTTGTGTGTTTGTTTTCACTGAACCCTGTTCATAGGACATTTTGGATACAGACACTCACCTGTGCTGAAGAGCGGGAGAAGGTGCGGAAGAGTGGAATCTGGGGAGAGGCTGGGGAGACAGAGGTGGCCAGGAGAAGTGGAAGCAAATTGAGTGCTGAGTCACCCCTGAGCCCAAGACCTGAGCAGCCATTTTCTCCTAAAGTTATAACCCCACCCCTTCCTCCAGCCCCCAGGCAAGGAATACATTCACACCCAGATATCACCCTGAATGAGATGAAGAATTAAAATAATATGATTAGTCCATGGGAGTTAACAGGGTCTGGCCTATAGAGGGGTTTTCAGTCCCAGCAAGGACAACAACAACAACAACAACAACAAAAACACAGACATTTCAGAAAACTGGGATCTTAAGCCAGGCAAAGGAATGACATTTTAATTTTTCATTTTTATTTTTTAATTATTATTTTGTTAGCTTTTTTCTTTTTTCTTTGTTTTTTTTTATGTTTGTTCCTTTATTTCCTACTTCTTTTCACATTTTTTCAACCACGTAAGCAGCAGACACATGAGCGGCACGCTCTTGTCCAGGGAGCATCAGCCCCGTGAGCAGCCTGCCTCATGCCTAAGAGCAGCAGCCTCATGTGGCCAGCCCATGTCCAAGGAGCAGCAGCTGTGTGAGCGGCCCGCTTCCCCATCCGAGGAGGAGCAACCATGCGAGCAGTCTGACCTGTCCGAGGAGCAGCAGCCGCATGAGCAGTCTTCCTAAGTCTGAGGAGCGGCAGCCCTGCACAGCCTGCCCCCATCCAAGGAGAAGCAGCTGCGCACAACCTGCACTAGTCCGAGGAGCAGCAGCTGCACAAGCATCTTGCCCTCATCCAAGCACCAGCAGCCACATGAGCAGCCTGCTCAATCCGAGGAGCAGCAGTTCTGCAAGCAGCCCGGCCCCATTCCAGGAGCAGCAGCCACACCAGCAGACCGACCACATCCGAGGAGCGGCAGCCCTGCGCAACATGCACCGGTCCGAGGAGCAGAGCCACAACAGCCTGCACCTCTCCGACGAGCAGCAGCCAGGTGAGTGGCACATTCCTGTCCAAGGAGGAGCAGCCACGCATGCAGCTCACTCCCATCCAGAGAGCAGCAGCCTCGCAAGCAGCCCACCCCAGTCCGAGAGCAGCAGACTTGCAATCAACCTGTCCAAGTCCTAGGAACAGTAGCCCCACAAGCAGCCCACCACATCAGAGGAACAACAGCAGCATGCAGCCAGCCCCCATCCAAGGAACAGCAGCCTCGTGATCATCACACCCTCTGTCTGAGGAACAGCAGCTGTTTGTGAAGCCTCCCCCACCAGCCAGAGGAGCCATCATAGCTGTGAACAGCACCCACCAGAGGAGCTGCTGCCAAATGAGGAGCAGCTGCTACCACAACCACCCCAGGAGCAACCACAGCCCGAGAAGCCACTGCCACCCAAGGAGCAGCCCCTGAATGACTCAACATCTAGATATGTTGGTGAGATCAAACATGGGTAGACAAAGAAACCCCCAAAGGAAAGAAAAAAAGGACTCGCCAGAAAAGCAGGTAAGTGAAACAAAGGCATTCAGCATGACAGAAAAAGAATTCAGATTAAGGGTCGTAGAATGCATAAACCAGATGGAGGAAAAAAATCAACAACTTATGCCAGAATCCAGAAGAAACGGATGAAAAAATCAACAACTTATGTAAGAATCAAAAAGAAAAGGATGAAAAAAAATCAATAAATTATGTAAGAACCAAAAAGAAATGAAGAGTGATATAGCTGCAATAAAAAACACCATTGAAAGTTTCAACCGTAGACTAGGAGAAGCAGAGGACCCAATTAGTGAATTAGAAGACAGGGAAGTAAAACACACCCAAACTGAACTGCAATTGGAGAAAAAAAATTAAAAGACAGGAGGAGAGCCTAAGGGAGCTATGGGACAACATGAAACGAAACAACATAGGAATAATAGGGGTGCCAGAACAATAGAAAGAGGAACAAGGATTAGAAAACCTATTTGAAGAAATAATACCAGAAAACTTCCCTGAGGTGGGGAAGAAAAAAGTCACACAAGCACAGAGAGTCCCAAACAAGGTGAACCCGAAAAGACGCACACCAAGACACATCATAATTACCATGGCAAATGTTCAGGACAAAAGAGAATCTTACAGGCTGCAAGAGAGAGACGGAGAGTTACATACGAGGGATCTCCCATTAGATTATCAAATGATTTCTCAACAAAAACACATCAGGCCAGAAAAGAATGGACGGAAATTTACAAAGTGATGCAAAGCAAAGGACTGAATCCAAGAATACTCTATCCAGCAAGGCTATCATTCAAAATTGAAGGGGAAATAAAAAGCTTCACGGACAAAAACAGGCTAAGGGAGTTTATCAACACCAAGCCAGCCATACAAGAAATGCTAAAGGGACTGGTGTAAAAAGAAGAAATAAAAAGCTAAGAAAGAAAACAGGCACAAAAAAATAGAAATGATTACAAACAAGTACCTTTCAATAATAACTTTAAATGTAAATGGACTAAATGCTGTAATCAAAATACTTCGAGTGGCTGAATGGATAAAAAAAACATGACCCATACATTGGCTGTCTACAAGAGACCCACTTCAGAATAAGGGACTCACACAGATTGAAAGTGAAGGGATGGAAAAATATATTTCAGGCAAATGGAAATGAAAAAAAAAAGCTGGGGTAGCAATAATTATATCGGACAAAATAGACCTCAAAGTGAAGGCCATAAAAAGAGATAAGGAAGGCCACTACATAATACTAAAGGGATCAATCAAACAAGAGGATATAACCCTGATAAACATATATGCACCCAATGGAGGAGCACCCAAATACATAAAAAAAATCCTGGAAGATATCAAGGGAAAGGTCGGCAACAATACAATCATAGTAGGGGACTTTAATACACCACTGACATCACTGGATAAATCCTCTAGACAAACAACCAGCAAAGAAACAGCAATCCTAAATGACTCACTAGATCAGATGGACTTAATTGACATCTTCAGAACAATTAACCCCAAAGCCACAGAATATACATTCTACTCAAGTGCTCATGGGACATATTCAAAAACAGAACATATATTGGGTCACAAACAAAGTCTCCCCAAAATCAAGAAGATTGAAATCATACCAAGAATCTTCTTAGACCACAATGGCATAATATTAGAAATAAACTACAATAAATACAACCCAAAATACTCAAACACTTGGAAGCTGAATAGCATGTTATTAAATATTGATTGGGTTACCAATGAGATCAAAGAAGAAATTAAAAACATCCTGGAAACTAATGACAATGAAAACACAACAATCCAAAACCTATGGGTCACAATGAAAGCAGTCCTGAGAGGGAAGTTTATAGCTCTACAGGCCTATCTCAAAAAACAAGAAAAAATGATAGTAAATCATCTAACACTACAACTCAAAGAATTAGAAAGAGAGCAACAAGAAAACCCCAGAGTGAGCAGAAGGAAGGAGATAATAAAGATTAGAGCAGAAATAAATGACATAGAGACCAAAACAACAATACAAAAGATCAACAAAACCAAGAGCTGGTTCTTTGAAAGGATAAACAAGATTGATGAACCTCTAGCCAGGCTCACCAAGAAGCAAAGAGAGAGGACCCAAATAAATAAAATCAGAAATGATAGAGGTGAAATAACAACAGACCACACAGAAATACAAATGATTGTTAGAAAATACTACTCCAACAAACTAGACAACCGGGAGGAAATGGACTTATTCCTAGAAAAATACAACATTCCAAAACTCAATCAGGAAGAATCTACAAATCTCAATAGGCATATAACTATGGAAGAAATTGAAGCAGTCATCAAAAAGCTTCCAGCAAACAAAAGCCCAGGACCAGACGGCTTCACAGGGGAGTTTTACCAAATACTCAAGGAAGAACTAAAACCTATCCTCCTCAGACTATTCCAAAAAACTCAAGAGGAAGGAACACTTCCAAGCTCATTCTATGAAGCCAGTATCGCCCTAATACCAAAACCAGGTAAAGACAACACAATGAAAGAGAATTGCAGTCCAATATCCCTCATGAATATAGATGCCAAAATCCTCAACAGAATCTTAGCAAATCCGATCCAGAAGTACATCAGAAAGATTATACACCATGACCAAGTAGGATTTATCCCAGGGATCCAAGGATGGTACAATATCTGCAAGTCAATAAACATGATACATCACATAAACAAATTGAAAGAAAAAAAACCACATAGTCATATCAATTGATGCAGAAAGAGCATTTGACAAAATCCAACACCCATTTTTGATAAAAACTCTCAGCAAGGTGGGAGTAGAAGGATCATACCTCAACATAATAAAAGTCATATATGACAGGTCCACAGCCAACATCATACTCAATGGACAAAAACTAAAACCATTTACCCTAAGAACAGAAACAAGACAGGGATGCCCACTCTCACCACTCCTGTTCCACATAGTACTGGAAGTATTAAACATTGCAATTAGACAAGAAGAAATAAAAGGCATCAAAATTGGAAAAGAAGAAGTAAAACTGTCCTTATTTGCAGATGACATGATATTATACATAAAACACCCTAAAGACTCCATCAAAAAATATTAGACTTAATAAATAAATTTGACAATGTAGCAGGATACAAAATCAACGCCAAGAAATCTATGGCATTTCTATACACCAATAGTGAACTGTCAGAAAAAGAGATTAGAAAAACAATCCCATTTACCATCGCAGCAAAAAAATTAAGTTACCTAGGAATAAACTTAACTAAAGAGGTAAAAGACCTCTATTCAGAAAACTACAGGATGTTGAAAAAAGAGATAGAGGAAGACATAAACAGATGGAAGTACATACCATGTTCTTGGATTGGTAGAATCAACATCATTAAAATGTCCATACTACCCAAAGCAATCTATAAATTCAACGCACTTCCCATTAAAACACCAATGGCATATTTCACAGACCTAGAACGAACTCTCCAAAAATTCATCTGGAATAAAAAAGGACCCCGATTGGCTGCAGTCATCCTGAGAAAGAACAAAGTAGGTGGGATCTCAATACCAGATATCAAGCTGTATTACAAAGCCACTGTTCTTAATACTGCCTGGTACTGGCACAAGAACAGACATATAGATCAATGGAATAGAATAGAGAGCCCAGAAATTGACCCAAACCAATATGCTCAATTAATATTTAACAAAGGAGGCAAGAACATACATTGGAGTCAAGATAGTATCTTCAATAAATGGTGTTGGGAAAATTGGACAGATACATACAAAAAAATGAAACTAGACCACTAACTTACACCATACACAAAAATAAACTCAAAATGGATAAAGGACTTAAATGTACGATGGGAAACCATAAAAATACTAGAAGAATCCAAAGGCAACAAAATCTCAGACATATGTCGAAGCAATTTCTTCACTGATACAGCTCCTAGGGGATTGAAAACTAAAGAGAAAATAAACAAATGGGACTACATCAAAATAAAAAGCTTCTGCACAGCAAAAGAAACCATCAACAAAACAACAAGAAAGCCCACTGCATGGGAGAACATATTTGCCAATGTTATCACTGATAAGGGTTTAATCTCCAACATTTATAGGGAACTCATACAACTTAACAAAAGGAAGATAAACAATCCAATGAAAAAATGGGCAAAGGACCTAAATAGACACTTTTCAAAAGAGGACATTCAGAAATCCAAGAGACATATGAATACATTCTCAAAGTCACTAATCGTCTGAGAGATGCAAATCAAAACAACAATGAGGTACCATCTCACAGCTGTCAGACTGGCTATCATCAACAAATCAACAAACGACAAGTGCTGGAGAGGATGTGGAGAAAAAGGAACACTAGTGCACTCCTGGTGGGAATGCAGACTGGTGCAGCCACTATGGAAGACAGTATGGAATTTCCTCAAAAAAGTAAAAATGGAACTCCTATTTGATTCCATGATCCCACTTCTAGGAATATATCCCAAGAAAACAGAAACACCTATCAGAAAGGATATATGCACCCCTATGTTCATAGCAGCACAATTCACCATAGTGAAGATCTGGAAACAGCCTAAGTGCCCATCAGTAGATGAATGGATTAGAAAACTGTGTTACATCTACATGATGGAATACTATGCTGCTGTAAAAAAGAAGGAACTCTTACCATTTGCAATGGCATGGATGGAACTAGAGAGTATTATGCTAAGTGAAATAAGCCAGTCAATGAAGGAAAAATACCACATGATCTCACTCATTTATGGATAATAAAGACCATTATAAACTTATGAACAAATATAGATACAGAGGCAGAGCAGCCTCAAACAGACTGTCAAACTACAACAGGAAG
Source organism: Myotis yumanensis (assembly GCF_028538775.1). Taxonomy (NCBI): domain Eukaryota; kingdom Metazoa; phylum Chordata; class Mammalia; order Chiroptera; family Vespertilionidae; genus Myotis; species Myotis yumanensis. The sequence goes on along the minus strand of NW_027223753.1, from coordinate 107,826,141 downwards.
GCCGGGGAGGGTTGGGGGGCAGAAGGGCACGGTAAAAGATCAACTGAAGGACTTTTATGCACGCATATAAGCATAACCAATGGACATAAGACACTGGGGGTAGGGGAGGCCAGGGGATTGTGAAGGGCGGGAAAAAAAGGAGACATATGTAATACTCTTTGTAATACTTTAAGCAATAAAACAATTAAAAAATAAAATAAATGTACTTAATCAATAAAGACATATGTAGTGGATTGAATGGTTACCCCCCTAAAAATATACATGTCCATGCCCTGAACCTGTGAATGTGACATTATTTAGAAAAAGAGTCTTTTTTTTTTTTTTACATTTTGTATTTTTTTTTAATTTTTGCTAAAAGTATTACAAAGGGTATTACATAAGTGCCCTTTTTATCCCCCCCACCCTTGACAAACCCCTGCCCTCCCTTACCCCCCAGTGTCTTATGTCCATTAGTTATGCTTATATAGATGCATACAAGTCCTTCGGTTGATCTCTTACTCCCCTCCCTCCAGTCCCCCAACCCTCCCTGGCCTTCCCACTGCAGTTTGACAATCAGTTTGAGGCAGCTCTGCCTCTGTATCTATTGTTGTTCAAAAGTTTGTAATGGTCTTTATTATCCATGAATGAGTGAGATCATGTGGTGTTTTTCCTTCATTGACTGGCTTATTTCACTTAGCATAATGCTCTCCAGTTCCATCCATGCTGTTGCAAATGGTATGAGTTCCTTCTTTTTTATAGCAGCATAGTATTCCATCGTGTAGATGTACCACAGTTTTCTAATCCATTCATCTACTGATGGGCACTTAGGCTGTAGAAAAAGATGAAAGATTTTTCATCAAGATCATGCTGGGTTAGGGTGGGCCCTAAATCCAATGGCATTCCCTTGTAAGGGAAATTAAGAGGATACTGAATCTTTGTAAAGAAAGACACAAATATTATGCTAGACACAGAAACAGAAATACTATATGGTCTCAGTAATATGTGGAATCTAAAATAGTCAAATTCATAGAAGCAGAGAGTATAATGGGGACTGCTAGAAGCTGGGGGATGGAGAAATATAGAAGTTGTGGTCAAAGGGTCAGGTATGCAAGATAAATGAGTTATAGAGATCTACTATACAATAAATAGCATAGTGCCTTTGGCTATCAATATTTTTTTGTGAATTTAAAATTTCCTAAGTGGGTAGATTTTATGTTAAGTGCTTTTAACACACACACACACACACACACACACACACACACATAATAATGATGATGGGCGGGGGCGCGCTGCAGGGTTGACGCCGGTGGCCCGCTGGGCGGCAGAGCACCATGCCGTATGTCAACCAGCCCATCGTGCGGATCACGGAGCTCACCGACGAGAATGTCAAGTTCATCATCGAGAATACAGACCTAGCGGTGGCCAATTCTATCTAGAGGGTCTTCATCGCCGAGGTGCCCATAATAGCCATTGTCTGGGTTCAGATTGACGCCAATTCCTCAGTCCTTCATGACGAGTTCATCGCTCACAGGCTTGGATTAATCCCCCTCACCAGCGATGACATTGTGGACAAGCTGCAATACTCCCGGGACTGCATGTGTGAGGAGTTCTGCCCCAGTGCTCGGTGGAGTTCACTCTCGACGTGCGGTGCAACGAAGAACAGACTCGTCACATCACGTCTCGAGACCTCATCTCCAACAGCCCCCGGGTCATTCCAGTGACATCGCGGAACCGAGATAATGACCCCAATGACTACGTGGACCAGGATGACATCCTCATTGTCAAGCTGCGAAAGGGCCAGGAGCTGAGACTCCGCACCTATGCCAAGAAGGGCTTTGGCAAGGAACATGCTAAGTGGAACCCCACTGCAGGGGTGGCTTTTGAATATGATCCCAACAATGCCCTGAGGCACACAGTGTACCCCAAGCCAGAGGAGTGGCCAAAGAGCGAGTACTCAGAGCTGGATGAAGATGAGTCCAGGCTCCGTACGACCCCAACGGCAAGCCGGAGAGGTTTTACTACAACGTGGAGTCTTGTGGCTCTCTAAGCCCCGAAACCATCGTCCTCTCAGCCCTCTCCGGGTTGAAGAAGAAGCTGAGTGATTTGCAGACCCAGCTGAGCCACGAGATCCAGAGTGACGTCCTCACCATAAATTAGTCGCAGCTCATCCGCCCGAGCGGAAAAGGATCCGAGCAGCAGCTGTGTGCAGGTCTCCTGAGACCCTCCTCGCCCCTGAAGTCCCGACAGCTGTACTTAACTTCCTGGCAAGCCATCAGCACCAACTGGAGGTAGCAGAGGGGAGGGTGTCCCTCCCAGCCTTACTTGGTCCCAGGTAGATTACGGGGGTGCCCCTGGTATTTGAGGCAGGACAGTCCTTCACTGAGCATGCAGCATCCTGGCCCTGCCTGCTGATGGCTAATCCCCCAGAACCCAGACCTCCCTCCCCCTGGTCTGCTTATAGAGGTCGTACTCCTTCCCTGTTGAAAACTGCGCGAGACCCTCCTCTTCTGGTCATTTCAGCTCTTGACTTACTTTCTGTGTGAAAGTTAGCATTTTACAGCTGTACCTTAGGTTTCCGCTGTTAGGATTGAGTGTTTGAAGTATCATACAGGCTGCCTACAAACCCAGCCCCTGCCCATGGTCAGCCTACACTTCACTCAAATGCCCAAGTGTCTTTAGACCCTGGCTGCTGCTCCCGACCCCACCCCTAAATAAACCCTGTATTTCATTCTCTACCCTTAAAAAAAAATAATGGTGATGATGATAATCAGGGCAAGAGAACATTTTGGGAAGTGATGAATATGTCTATGGCCTTGATAGTAGTAATGGTTTCATGGGTATATACTTATCCCTAAATGCATTGAGTTGTATACATTAAGTGTATAAGATCATTACATCACTCATGCCTCAATAAAGTAGTTAGAAAGAAATAGACAACACAGAGACAGAGGAGAAGGCCCTATGGAGATGGACACAAATTCTGGAGTTATGTATTTCCAAGAAAAAGAATTCCTAGAGTTAACTAAACCTGGAAGAGTCAAGGAAATATTCTATGCTAAAGTGTTCATGCCAGAGAGACATTGGCCATGTCAGCAGCTTAATTTTCTGACTTCTATCTGCCAGAACTGTGAGATAATACATTTCTATTATTTTAAGCCATAAAGGTTGTGATAATTTGTTAAGGAAACTAAATCAATATTTCTAACACAAAACATGTACTGTTGTGGTAGAGAAAGGTAGGGCTTTGTAAATATAAAGATTGAGGTTTTAACCCAACTATTTATTATTTATGATCATAGGCAAGTTATATATCTTTTTCAAGTCTGAGTTTCCTAAAGTTTAAAATGCCAATGTGTGGGAACCCTGATCAGAGTACACCAGATATTCAAGGCCAAAGCCAATTTCCCAGACACAGGTATAAAAGCAAGGACACAATAGTCTTACTATACTACACAAGTCTGCCCTTCTATAACCGAAAGACTGATGTCCCTATTTGGCAAGAAGCCTCTTTTGTCTAAGTTAGTATAAAGTATGTTACTGACCAGCTGATGTGTGGCTGTTTAGTCAGGCTACTTTGTATAGCTCCTATGTTGGAGGCTGCTTTGTAGGAAAGATGTATTATTGACCAGCCAGTGTACAGCTGCCTACTTTATGGGACTGCTTTGAAGAACTGTTTTATCTGATAGCTCCTTGTTAGCAATGGATACTTGGGCTACAATAAAGACACTCTAATATAAGCTGCATGTTGAACTCACTGAAGTGCACTATAGTTTGCTCCGTAGTGGCCCAAATAGATATGTGGGCCCAGTTGCTGATGTAGATGGGTGTAGGGTTAAGCTGCCTGTGTGTGGCAGGCAACTCTCTCCCATATCAGAATACGTCTTGGGAAAGTTGGACAAATAGTGTCTCGGCTAGAGAAGATAAGGATCGTCTTTCTCTCAGAGCCCCACAATTCTCCAGTGTGGCTGGTACCTGCCAGCACCTGGTGGATGGCCATGGCTTGAAGAGAACTGAGTAGAGTGACTTCCCCACTACACTTCATGGTGCCAGTTGTAGCGGATTACATAGATCACCCTGCACTGGCATGGGAGCAATGCCCTACATGATGGACTTGGCTGGTGCCTTCTTCTCCATGGACATGGCTCCAGAGAGCAAATGACAGTTTGCTTTTACATGCGAGGGTTGACAGTGGACTTTGGTCACCTTCCCTCAGGAATGTTTGCATGGCTCTACCATTTGTCATGGTTTAATGGCATGGGATTTGGCTGCCTGGGGTGACCACAGTACCAATGTTTCATTGTGTTAATAATGTTGTATTAACCTCTGATTCTCTTACAGATTTGAACCCAGCTGCCAGCAATTGTTACAGTCCTATGTTGGTCTACAGACCGTTGTTGGTCTTTTGCAGGTATTGGCAAGTTTCTAGTCCCCATTTAGCACCATTGTTATGGCCATGCATCAGATGTCTAAGAGGTGGGTGGTGTGGGATTTAACCCCAGAAGTAGAGAAGGGTACCTAGCTGCCAAGTGGGCAGAAAAGGTTTTGGTCCCAGTTGTAGAAGAAAACTGGGAACCAATACTCTCTTGTTGAGAGACAGTTGATAGCCATATGTGCTGCCTTGAAGACCTGTGTGACCATGCCCATGTCGAGAGTGGCACAACTTTTGCAAAGTTGGGGGGAGGAGGCTATTTATAACAGAGGGTAGAGGTGAGTACCAGCCCCCTGTCATAGGAATTACAAACCCTGTTTGGTCCTGTGACATATAAGACCCTGTCAAGGGATGAAATTCTTATAGAGGAGATACTCCCTAGTCTGTTCCAAGAGGGTACACCAACCTTCCTGGACCATGTGGTACACAAATGGGTTTAGTAGGGAAGAATCCTGCTACATGTACAGCTGTGACCGTCTGTTTAGATACTAATTCACTATGTTAGTTTGATTCAGATACTAGATAAAGTATCTTTTTTTGGCCATTAGAGTGGACAGCTGGGCTGTCTTAATAGTTGCCTCATGGCACAAACAATAGGCCATCATCCCATGTGGGGACAGGAAATGTGAGCTCCCTCTAGGAGTGGACCCACATAGCCTAAAAGGTTGGGCTAGACAATTAGATACAGCTATCAGATTGCTGAATGAACAGTCCAAGAAGACAGGTGCCTCCTCATTAGAGTTAATGATGCGGAGGTATCCTCAGACACTATATGTAGAGGTAAAAACAACAAATGAACTGTTGGCCCCAAGGTACACCCATCTAGAAATTTACTGCTGCCTACACCTGTCCCCTTGGGGGTAGGGAGAGAGAGAGAGAGAGAGAGAGAGAGAGATTGGAAGATGCTGTGCTCTTGTCTTTGAAAATCAAGAAATCTAGGGGGTCATCTAATCTAATAAAAGAGAAACATGCAAATTGATCGCACCTCCTCTATGCCCCAAGCCACGCTCACCAGCCAATCAGAGTGACTACATGCAAATTAACCCAAACAAGATGGCAGCCGGCAGCCACGGAGCTGGAGCAAGCAGGAGGCTTGGTTGCCCCTGCGATGGAGGAAGCCAAGCTTCCCGCCTGCCCTGGCCCGCTGTGGCCTCCACTCAAGGCAACAGAGTTTCAATTATAGAAGACAAATAAATCCCAGATACCTGCTTCCAGCCAGCCTCCACTGGGATCTTGGGTGGCTGGGGGCCATGGTCAGCCTGAAAACAGCCATCAGCCCCTCACCCAGGATGGCCACACCCTCAAGGGGTAACGGTCTCCGCTGGGGGACTTGGCCAGCCTGCAAACAGCCATCAGCCCCTCACCCAGGCTGGCCAGGAACCCAAGTGGGGATCCCCACCCTGAAGGGGCTGTGGCCAGCCTGAAAATGGCCTTCAGCCCCTCACTCAGGCTGGCCAGGCATGCCAGTGGGGACCCCCACCCTGAAGGGGCTGTTGCCAGCCTGGAAACAGACATCAGCCCCTCACCCAGGCTGGCCAGGAACCCCAGGGCGTACCCCTACCCTGAAGGGGCTGTGGCCAGTCTGCAAACAGCCATCAGCCCCTCACCCAGGCTGGCCAGGCCCTCCAGCGGGCACTCCCACCCTGAAGAGGTATGGCCAGTCTGAAAATGGCCCTCTTCCCCTCACCCAGGCTGGCCAGGAACCCCAGTGGGGACCCCCACCCTGATCCGGGACACCCTTCAGGGCAAACCAGCTGGCCCCCACTCATGCACCAGGCCTCTATCCTATATAATAAAAGGGTAATATGAAAATTGACCCTAACAGCAGAAAGACTGGGAATGACTGGTCACTATGACACACACTGACCACCAGGGGGCAGATTCTCAATTCAGGAACTGCCCCCTGGTGGTCAGTGCACTCCCACAGCGGGAGCTCTGCTCAGCCACAAGCCAGGCTGATGGCTGCCAGTACAGCAGTGGTGGTGGGAGCCTCTCCCGCCTTGTCAGCAGCGCTAAAGATGTCTGACTGAAGCTTAGGCCTGCTCCCCGCTGGCAAGTGGACATCCCCCAAGGGTCCCCAGGCTGCCAGAAGGATGTCTGACTGCCAGCTTAGGCTCAATCCCCTGGGGAGCAGGCCTAAGCCAGCAGATGGTCATCCCCTGAGGGGTCCCAGACTGCGAGAGGGCACAGGCCAGGCTGAGGGACCCCCCCAAGTGCACAAATTTTTGTGCACTGAGCCTCTAGAGAGCAAATAATAAGCAAAGAATGAAGGAAATGAATTCTCCCCTAAACCTTCTAGAAGGAACACAGCCTGTCTACAAATTGATTTTTGAGACTTCTGATCTCTAGGATATAATAAATAAGTTTGTATTCTTGAAGTTGTTAATTCTGTGGTAACTTGTTAAAGAAGCAGTAGGAAACTAATATAGAGTCTATGACTCCCATTCCATAATTATTGTTTATTTTCCTCTCAAAAACTGCCACAAAATGTACTTGAACTCATACATTTCATCAAATGGCGAAAAGCCACTTTTTCCATTCAATTTGTTTTCTCTCCTGAATCTCAGTTTATAAAAAGAAATCTGAGGATTAAATATATGTAGATTTAAGTAGACATATCTTAAATTAAGTTTGGAAAGAACTATAATTATCTGAACTTTCACGGCTGAAATTCATTGACTTCAGTCACCCCTTTGCTTAATTTAACATTTTCCAAAATATGTGGGGGTTTTGGCACATTATTCCTCAGGTAAGAGGTCTGGGATAAGAGATATTTGAGAAATTTCTACATATTACTGGTTTTCATGGGAGTTTCACAAGAAATTTTTATAGATCTGAAATATTTTGCATATGTTAATTATTTCTTACCACCTTCCCCCTCCTATTCATAACTATGGCCATTTATCCTGACTTACAGGCTGGCCACTCTATTGAAATTATTTTTGTTGAGATCTTTAAAGAAGTCCACAGTGTCAAATTCAAGGAACATTGTTTTACCCTCTGAGGTGTCTCAGGTTCTTTGGAGCAGTGAAGTTAATTGATCACTTTCTTCATTTATTCAATTATTTATACTATGTTTAAGTATCAGATACCCTTCTATTCATGGCACATGATTATCATCAATCTATGCAAAGCTCTTCTCATTTTATTTTTATTTTCATTTTTCTCTCTAAGCCCATCCCTATTCTTATTTCCACCATAGGCCTCCACTCTAACATATCTAGTATAAGATCTCAAATGTATATGTAATTTTGAGAAATATACAGGGTGTTCTAAAAATGTATACACACTTTGAATAATTATAAAAGCAGTATTTATTAAAATACACTAGAGGTCCAGTGCACAAATTCATGCACAGGTGGGGTCCCTCGGAGTGGCCTGCAGGTATTGGGACCCGTCTCATTCCCCCAGGCTCACATCCCCAGCTCGCATCCCCAGCCTCACAGTCCCTCAGCCCCGCCTGGCACCCTGCCATGGCCTGATGCTGCCCCATCACCTGCTCCACCATCCAGCCTTCCTGTGGGGCACTGGATTGGGGCCAGGCCCCCTCCTGGCTCCCTCAATGCTTGGGAGCCAGGCGGCAGCCCCGACTCCTGCCACTGCCACTGGTCGCCATCTGTGGGGCGATCTGCAGGGTGATCTGGTCCCCACTCACACCCACCTTAGCTTGGCACCGCCTGCTCACCTGCTCCACCATTCCACTGCAGTCCTGCTCTTGTCAGGGCCCATCATCGCCAACAGCGCCTCCACTACCACCCACTGCCAGTGCTGCATCACTGACGCCAGCCATGTTCCACGTCTTCCCCTGGTGGTCAGTGCACGTCATAGCAAGCAGTCGAACTCTGAGGGGACAATTTGCATATTAGGGTTTTATTATATAGGATTTCATTTTTAAAATATAACAGAATCTAAAGACATTGTGTGTATTCATTGTTGTAACACCCTGTGTACTGTCATTGTGTGTGCTCTTTAAATGTACACAAATTGTATTGTTCTATAGATTCATTCTATTTCTTCATTTTTGTCCCAACATTTGGCTTTAACATCTACCTATGTTGTTTCGTATATTTGTAATTCATTGTTTCCAAATGATGTAATTTTTTTCAAAATATTATATACCCAAGTTTTCTCTTATTCATTTCCTTTGTAATGAGCATCTAGGTTACCCCCAAACCTTATTACCACAAATGATGTTGTGATAAATATCTTTACAATCCTTCTCCTAAGATCTATATACAGGTATCTCTGGACTATGCAAGCAAAGGTAGGATGACTGGGAAGAGGGTAAAATCAGATAATTTCACTGAGAGTGTGGTAATTTATAAATTAATCTGCAACAAATTTAAATTTTAAAAGTATTGTTTTCATGAACAGGTCTCTCCTTTTATTTAAATTTTCTTTAATTTATCTCAATAATAAAGTACTTTTGTAAGAAGTATTTTATATCTGTATTAGGTTTATACCTATGTTTTGCTAATATAAATTTTATATGCTAATGTAAATTTTATTGCTTTTATTTCATTATTAAATTTTTTTCTGTTATAGAGAAATGAAACCAAAGGTGGTCTCCGCTGTTCCCACTATACTCTCTTGGGAGAAGGAATTGCTTCTTTATTGTATCTATAGGAAGGCAGTACATATGCTAAACAAAATGTTGTTGAATAAATAAATTAAGATTTTTCAGGAGCATAGATACTTAGGTAGTAAGGGAGCTCAGTCCTGTGTTTTGTTGGTGTTACTTCTTGTGGTTTTAAGTAATAAGTCCTTACTTAGCACTAGCTTCCTCTTATTCTAAAACTAGGGGCCCAGTGCACGAATTTGTGCACCATCAAAGGAACTGTGGGCAGCGAGGCTGTGGTATGCATGGGGGCATGTCTCAGCCCATCATCCATGGCCCCGTCTGGCCCCTCCAGCCATGGCCCCCAGTCTCCTGTCTGCCAGCAGCCCTGCTCCTGCCACTGCTGCTCCCACATGCTGCTGGTGCTGGCCCTGCTCACACCCACTGACGGTGCAGAGCAATTGGGGCTGGCATGAGCAGTGGGTGCAAGTAGGGCCAGTGCCATCAGCAGGTACAGGCGGCTGCTGCTGCCCCAATCACCCCTCAGGAGGAGGGGGAGGTGGAGAAGCCCTCAGGGGCAATCAGGGTGGCAGTCACCACTCGCCACTCGCAAGCAATTGGGACTGGTGCCAGGCACCAGCAGTGGGTGTGAGCAGGGCCGACACTGGCAGTAGGTGCAAGCAGCAGCTCCAGCACCAGCAGAAGGTTTGAGTTGGGCGGGCATCAGCAGCAGGTGTGAGTGCCGGGAGCAAAGAATTTTTAGTAACCACCAGAGGCTCGCCCCAATGACAGTGACTGGTGTCCCACCTTGATCTGGTTTCCCCACGCCCCTGCTCTACCATCCCGCCACAGCCGACGCCTGCCATGTTCCATGCATGCCCCCCTGGTGGTCAGCGCATGTCATAGCAACCAGTTGTTTGTTCAGTTGTTCCTCCATTCAGTCCATTTGCATATTAGCCTTTTATTATATAGGATGAATATGATTAGTGTTCAATTATTTCAACATAAATCCAAAAATCTCCACTCTCAATACCAAAGATAAGCATTATTTTCAACAGTAAAACACAGCCCACTGTGCTGCCCATAGTTGAACACTAACCTATGAACCAGGAGGTCACAGGTCCATTCCTGGTCAGGTTGCATGCCCGGGTTGCAGCTTGATTCCAGTAGGGGGCATGCAGGGAGCAGCCTATCAATGATTCTCTCTCATCATTAATGTTTCTCTCTCTTTCTCCCTGTTCCTTGCTCCCTGAAATCAATAAAAATATATTTTTAAAAAATAGTAAGACACAAAAAAAGTGTAATGAGTTGGACCTGCATAAATATCATAGCCTTGTCTACTGACTGTCAAGTTCTTTCAAAATGACATCTCTAAAAATTTTGTGATTGTGCAAAGGCAGCAATTCTCAAAGTTTAAATCTCTCAACAAAGTATTTTTACTGTTGTTAATCCTCAGCCAAGGATATTTTTCAATTGATTTTTAGAGAGAGTGGAAGGGATGGGGAGACACACAGAGAGAGAAACATAGATGTGAGAGAGAAACATTGATTGGCTGCCTCCAGAATATAGCCCAACCAGGGCCAGGGATCAAGCCTGTAACCAAGGTATGTGCCCTTGACTGGAATTGAACCTGAGACCCTTCAGTCAATAGGCTGACACTCTATCCACTGAACCAAACCAGCGAGGGCACAAAAATACTTTTTTGAACTGAAAGAAACTGTTACAGTCTAAACCTGTGCAAAAGCCCAAGAAAGAATTTTTACTCCTTTCTTCAGAACAAAATAAGCTATTCAAAGTTCTGGTTATTTTTATTTTCACATAACCCAAGAAATAGAAAACATAAGTAAGTTGGTGATGGGCATTAAAGCAAGACAGTTTCTATATGATTCTTCAAATCAAATATTTAGCTCTTTTTCTTGGGATAAGGAACCTGCCAACTGTCAAATGTCAGGCTAGATGAGGTTGGAGAAGAGGAAAGAAGAGAAGACTGAGAGAAAGAGGGATTCTTCTTTTACAGTCACAGTTCAGCACCATCCATGCACTATGGTCATGAAGCATTGGTGTATTTTGTCTAATACTCAGTCCAATCCTACTATCTGGACAGTTCAGTTCACTTCTGCAGATTAAAAACCCAATGTAGTAAGGGTTTGTTTTTTGTCATTGTTTAATAAGCAGGTGGGTCATTTTTACCTAATTTCTACTATTCTTGATTTCTACATCAAAATGGAAAGCAATAGTCACTTGCTTTTATCTCATAGACAATGGAGAAAAGACATCTTTCAGCATATCATTAGATGAAATATTTTTCTAATGAAAGAAGGGTCTACCTGTTTCTTATTAGTGCAATCTCATTTGGCTTTACATTTTGGAGCATGCTACCCTTCCCTGTTTTATATATTATATTTTCTCTAAAAAGTCCTAAGTCCCCCAAAGCTTTAATATGTCAAGACTTCATTTCAGTAACAAATACAATAGATAATAAACATTTCTGAAATCAAGCACATTGTTTAATATTTTCCAGACTCAGAGATTTTGTAAAGTAAAAACAAACTAGATAAACCAAACTTAGATGTGTCTTATGTAAATATCTGACAAAAATCTGTACTCATTATCAAAATTCTAATCTAAAAATAATAAATAGGTTCTTCTCATTAAAATAGCTAATATGATATTGTATAAACAAAAGGATTATTTCTCTTTTCATACAAGTGATATCAGTGTAAGAAGATAATTAAATCCTCAAAATTTTAACATCAAATTTCATTTTTACAGTACACATAGACAAAAAACAAACCTGAAATCAGTTATTTTGATTAGAACAAAATTCAACAAGAAAAATGGACTTGCCATTTGAAATGGTCAGAATGTTTCAAATGTATGATAGTACAAGGTAGCACAACATTAACTTATTATAAATACAGTGGCAACTTCTTGAGATTCATTATTGTCATGCAATTTTACAAAAACACTCTTAAAAACATTTTGTTGTTTGATGTGGACAAGTGAACCAAAATGCTTTTACTCAAATTATATTAACTAATGACTTCCTAAACATACAATCTGAAGATAATGTAAAATAACTTGAATAATAAAGTATACGATATGTACAGTATTATATGGTATTTATTATATACTAGAGGCCCGGTGCACAAAAATTTGTACACTCGGGGCGGGGGGGTCCCTCAGCCTGGCCTGTGCCCTCTCGCAGTCTGGGACCCCTCAGGGGATGACCATCTGCTGGCTTAGGCCTGCTCCCCGGGGGATTGGGCCTAAGCTGGCAATCAGACATCCCTCTGGCAGCCTGGCAGCCCTCGAGGGATGTCCACTTGCCCGTGGGGAGCAGACCTAAGCTGCAGTCGGACATCCTTAGCGCTGCTGAGGAGTCAGGAGAGGCTCCCACCACCACTGCTGTACTGGCAGCCATCAGCCTGGCTTGTGGCTGAGCAGAGCTCCCGCTGTGGGAGTGCACTGACCAGCAGGGGGCAGCACCTGCATGGAGCGTCTGCCCCCTGGTGGTCAGTGTGTGTCATAGTGACCAGTCATTCCCAGTCTTTCTGCTGTTAGGGTCAGTTTGCATATTACCCTTTCACTATATAGGATAGAGGCCTGGTGCATGGGTGGGGGCCAGCTGGTTTGCCCTGAAGGGTGTCCCGGATGAGGGTGGGGGTCCAGCTTGGGTGCCTGGCCAGCCTGGGTGAGGGGCTGATGGCTGTTTGCAGCTGGCCACACCCCCTTCAGGATGGGGGTCCCCACTGGGGTGCCTGGCCAGCCTGGATGAGGGGTTGATGGCTCTTTTCAGGCTGGCCACACCCCCTTCAGGGTGGGGGTCCCCACTGGGGTGCCTGGCCAGTCTGGGTGAGGGGCTGAGGGCCATTTTCAGGCTGGCCTGTGACTGAAGCTCTCAGCCTCTCTTTTTTTCTTTTTCTTTTTATTCTGGGATTTATTTACCTTCTATAATTGAAACTCTGTTGCCTTCACTGGTGCTCCCAGCTCTGAGGCCACGGCTGGCTGAAAGCAGGTATCTGGGATTTGTTTAGCTTCTATAACTGAAACTTTGTTGCTTTTGGAGCTGTTGCTTTTGGAGCTCAGAGCTGGGCTGTGGCAAGCGGGGAACCTTGGCTTCCTCCATCACTGGAGCAAGCAAACCTCCTGCTCGCTTCAGCTGCATGGCTGCCAGCTGTATATTGGGATCTGGTTTACAATGAATGAGCAAATACCTTTCCAAAGGAGGTTCTCCATCTTCGTTTCTGAATATGGCAGCAAACTTGATTACATGGGGAGAATTATATCTACCTGGGTCACTGTTATGGTCATATTTATTCGCCATTGTTACCTCTGTGGGAGCAATACCTTTTGCTGCTGCGTCAGATTGGGCTTCCTTTTCTACCTCATGTAGCATCTTGTACGATTTTGTTAATTCATTTATTTCATGCATGAAGTTGTTGATGTTGATCGTGAGTCTTTCTGAGCAGCCCTGGTTTTCTGGCATTGTTAATCTTTTACTTGTAGCTTCAGCTGTATCCAAAATAGAGAGTTGAGCAAACTTCAGAGAAACACCATCCGAAGGATGTAAAGTTCCAGTACGGTGATAAATTTGTCGGTGTATTCTAAAACAGTATGGCCCATATCCTGATGGCAATGCAGTATTTGCACCCATAGAAGCAAAAGCAAAAGAACTATTTATGGAATAAATATTTTCCATGAAATTTTTACTGTCAGAATCTTCGGGGGTAACGATTAAAGAACCAGCTCTGGACAGTTGACCTCCCCAAACCAGTCTTAAGTGCAATAGAGAAAATAAACCCTTGCTACTGGATAGAGAAGCCATATAGCCTCAGAGGCCAACCCAAAAACACTGCCACCCAGAGGCTGAGCCACAAAGTGACTCTTAGCTAAACACAAATTAAGGCAGTCTGGGACACAAATACGGCCTGCTTTAAAATCAGGACTGTGGTTTACAACACGGAGGAACAGTGTATCGCAGGGAAATTCAACACTCTCCTGAATACCTGGCAGGACTAAGGCGAGCCAGACTGATGAATAGAAGAACTGAAGGACATTCACTACTGCAATTTTTTTTTCTTTTTTCACTTTTTAACTAAGAAACCAATTATTTTCTTCTTCTTTTTCCATCACCTGATTTTACCCTTTTAATTACTACATTTTTATTTTTAACCAGTATTATTACTGCTACCATTTTACCATTTTTAAAGTGCCATTTTCTTTTCTTTTTATTTTATTTTGGGAGTAGTGTTCTCCATTCTATTTTCATCTTTCCTTTAGCATCAATTTTCCCCACCTCAATTTTACCTCTATGCTAAAACCCTCTCCCTCACTTTACCCCCGTTTGTTGTCCTGTTTCCCTTACCCTATTTCTGCATTAGATTTTCCCTATTCCTTCTGTTTACCTCCTGTCAAAATATCACCCTACTTATATATACTATTTCCAATCCACTGCTCTAAATCCTTATACACATATCCCTTATCTTTCTTCACTATCCAAAAATTTTTTTCTCTTCTTTTATCTTTCTATTGTTTTGTTGCTGTTTGCTTGATTGTTGAGTATATTGTTTTGTTGTTGTTGTTTTGTTTTTGTTTTTGTTTTTGTTTTTTTGTGTCTGTGTGTGTGTGTGTGTGTTTTTTTTTAGGACTGGTTGTGAGGTTGTTTTGCTTTTTCTTTTTATATTCTTCTGCTGGTTTTTTCCCTCCCTCCACCCCTCCACCCCTCTGGATATTTTTGTGCTTCTGTTTTCCCTTGCCTCTCTTGATATTATTGGTTGTTTCTAGTTTGCATTCATCTCCAGGGAGCTGTTGCTGGAATTTGTTGGGATTACTGGCGGTTCTATCGAAGATTTCTCCTCATATAAATAGTCCCTTCCTCTCTTCTACTTCATTCTCTCTTTTCGCTCTTTTTTTTCCTCTTTTTTCCACCTCCTTTTCCCCAATTTCATTTTTGCACTCCTTTTTTTTCCTACTTTTCTTTTCTTTTCTTTTTTTCTCTTTTACCTTTTTCTCTTGTTTCTTCCTTATCCCCTAATTCTCTTAATTCGGGTGGTCACCTTTATTTGGGGTTATTAATATTGTGAATATATTTGTGTTCAGTGCCTGGTATATGGTGCCTTGTTGTGTTGTATTTTGTGCCTTTAAATCAACACAGCAGATCCAAGCAACAGCATCCTCCTGAGCGCCACACCCTCTGTCTGAGGAACAGCAGCGGTACGTGAAGCCTCACCCCACCAGCCAGAAGAGCCACCACAGCTGTGAAAACAGACTGACTCACACAGACTGAAAGCGAAGGGATGGAAAAATATCTTTCAGGCAAATGAAAGGAAAAAAAAGCTGGGGTTGCAGTACTTACATCGGACAAAATAAACCTCAAATTGAAGGCCATAACAAGGGATAAGGAAGGCCACTTCATAATACTAAAGGGATCAATACAACAAGAAGATATAACCCTGGTAAACATATATGCACCCAATGCAGGAGCACCCAAATACATAAAAAAACTTCTGGAAGATATCAAAGAAGAGATCGACAACAACATAATCGCAGTAGGGGACTTTAATACACCACTGACATCACTGGATAAATCCTCTAGACAAACAACCAGCAAAGAAAGAGCAATCCTAAATGACTCACTAGATCAGATGGACTTAATTGACATCTTCAGAACACTTCACCCCAAAGCCACTGAATATACATTCTGCTCAAGAGCTCATATGACACATTAAAAAATAGACCACATATTGGGTCACAAAAAAAGTCTCCCCAAATTCAAGAAGATTGAAATCATACCAAGAATCTTCTTAGACCATAATAGCATAATATTAGAAATAAACTACAATAAAAACAACCCAAAATACTCAAACACGTGGAAGCTGAATAGCATGTTATTAAATATTCATTGGGTTACCAATGAGATCAAAGAAGACATTAAAAACATCCTGGAAACTAATGACAATGAAAACACAACAATCCAAAACCTATCAGACGCAATGAAAGCAGTCCTGAGAGGGAAGTTTATAGCTCTACAGGCCTATCTCAAAACACAAGAAAAAATGGTAGTAAATCATCTAACTCTACAACTCAAAGAATTAGAAAGAGAGCAACAAGAAAACTCCAGAGTGAGCAGAAGGAAGGAGATAATAAAGATTAGAGCAGAAATAAATGACATAGAGACCAAAAAAACAATACAGAAAATCAATGAAACCAAGAGCTGGTTCTTTGAAAGGATAAACAAGATTGACAAACCTCTAGCCAGGCTCACCAAGAAGCAAAGAGAGAGGACCCAAATAAATAAAATCAGAAATGATAGAGGTGAAAAACAACAGACCCCACATAAATACAAATGATTGTTAAAAAATACTATGGACAGCTCTACTCCAACAAACTAGACAACCTGGAGGAAAAGGACATATTCCTAGAAAAATACAACATTCCAGGACTCAATCAGGAAGAATCTACAAATCTCAATAGGCCAATAACTATGGAAGAAATTGAAGCAGTCATCAAAAAGCTTCCAGCAAACAAAAGCCCAGGACCAGACGGCTTCACAGGGGAGTTTTACCAAACATTCAAGGAAGAACTAAAACCTATCCTCCTCAGACTACTACAAAAAATTCAAGGGGAAGGAACACTTCCAAGCTCATTCTATGAAGCCACCATCACCCTAATACCAAAACCAGGTAAAGACAACACAATGAAAGAGAACTACAGGCCTATATCCCTCATGAACATAGATGCCAAAATCCTCAACAGAATCTTAGTAAATTGGATCCAGCAGTACATCAGAAAGATCATACACCATGACCAAGTAGGATTTATTCCAGGGATGCAAGGATTGTACAATATCCGCAAATCAATAAAGGTGATACATCACATAAACAAATTGAAAGAAAAAAAAACACATGGTCATATCAATTGATGCAGAAAAAGCATTTGATGAAATCCAAACACCCATTTTTGATAAAAACTCTCAGCAAGGTGGGAGTAGAAGGATCATACCTCAACATAATAAAAGTCATATATGACAGGTCCACAGCCAACATCATACTCAATGGACAAAAACTAACACCATTTCCCCTAAGAACAGGAACAAGACAGGGATGCCCACTCTCACCACTCCTGTTCAACATAGTACTGGAAGTATTAGCCATTGCAATTAGGCCAGAAGAAGAAATAAAAGGCATCCAGATTGGAAAAGGGGAAGTAAAACTGTCCTTATTTGAAGATGACATGATATTATACATACAAAACCCTAGAGACTCCATCAAAAAATATTAGACTTAATAAATGAATTTGACAATGTAGCAGGATACAAAATTAACCCCAAGAAATCTGAGGCATTTCTATACACCAATAGTGAACTGTCAGAAAAAGAGATTAGAAAAACAATCCCATTTACCATTGCACCAAAAAAAATTAAGATACCTAGGAATAAACTTAACTAAAGAGGTAAAAGACCTCTACTCAGAAAAATACAGGACGTTGAAAAAAGAGATAGAGGAAGACATAAACAGATGGAAGAACATACCATGTTCATGGATTGGTAGAATCAACATCATTAAAATGTCCATATTACCCAAAGCAATCTATAAATTCAACGCACTTCCCATTAAAATACCAACGGCCTACTTCACAGATCTAGAAGGAACTCTCCAAAAATTCATCTGGAATAAAAAAAAGACACCGAATAGCTGCAGCAATCCTGAGAAATAACAAAGTAGGTGGGATCTCAATACCAGATATCAAGCTGTATTACAAAGCCACTGTTCTCAAAACTGCCTGGTACTGGCACAAAAACAGACATATAGATCAATGGATTAGAATAGAGAGCCCAGAAATCGGCATGAACCAATATGGTCAATTAATATTTGCCAAAGGAGGCAAGATCATTCAATGGAGCCAAGATAGTCTCTTCAATAAATGGTGTTGGGAAAATTGGACAGATATATGCAAGAAAATGAAACTAGACCACCAACTTACACCATACTCAAAAATAAACTCAAAATGGATAAAGGACTTAAGTGTATGATGGGAAACCATAAAAATTCTAGAAGAATCCAAAGGCTACAAAATCTCAGACATATGATGAAGCAATTTCTTCACTGATACAACTCCTAAGGCACTTGAAAATGAACAAATGGGACTACATCAAAATAAAAAGCTTCTGCACAGCAAAAGAAACCATCAACAAAACAACAAGAAAACCCACTTCATGGGAAAACATATTTGCCAATTGCATATTTGATAAGGGCCTAATCTCCAAAATTTATAGGGAACTCATACAACTTAACAAAAGGAAGATAAACAATCCAATCAAAAAATGGGCAAAGGACCTAAATAGACACCTTTCAAAAGAGGACATTCAGAAAGCCAAGAGACCTATGAAAACATGCTCAAAGTCACTAATCATCTGAGAGATGCAAATCAAAACAACAATGAGGTACCATCTCACAGCTGTCAGACTGGCTATCATCAACAAATCAACAAACGACAAGTGCTGGAGAGGATGTGGAGAAAAAGGAACACTTGTGCACTGCTGGTGGGAATGCAGACTGGTGCAGCCATTATGGAAGACAGTATGGAGTTTCCTCAAAAACTAAAAATGGAACTCCCATTTGACCCTGTGATTCCACTTTTAGGAATATATCCCAAGAAACCAGAAACACCAATCAGAAAGGATATATGCACCCATATGTTCATAGCAGCACAATTCACCATAGCTAAGATCTGGAAACAGCCTAAGTGCCCATCAGTAGATGAATGGATTAGAAAACTGTGGTACATCTACACGATGGAATACTATGCTGCTTTAAAAAAGAAGGAACTCTTACCATTTGCAATGTCCTGGAGGGAACTGTAGAGCATTATGCTAAGTGAAATAAGCCAGTCAATGAAGGAAAAACACCACATGATCTCACTCACTCATGGATAATAACGACCATTATAAACTTATGAACAATAATAGATACAGAGGCAGAACTGCCTCAAACAGATTGTCAAACTGCAGCGGGAAGGCCGGGGTTGGTTTGGGGCAGGAGGGAGGGGGGTAAGAGATCACCCGAAGGACTTGTATGCATGCATATAAGCATAACTAATGGACATAAGACACTGGGGGGTAGGGGAGGCCAGAGGATTGTCAAGGGCTGGGAGAAAAAAAAAAAGGACACATATGTAATACCCTTTGTAATACTTTAAGCAAAAAAAAAAGCAAAAAGAAAAATCTTCGTTTGTCATTAATCTTTTTACATACGTCAGGTAATCTAGAAAATGTATATCATTTGGACAGACTTTCCCTTTGCTACAACATCGAGTAAATTTCCCATCAGATGGTTTTTCATCTGAGAAATTTAGTGATAGGCAAAATTCCCATCAAACAGTCATTCCACCACAACTATGTTTAAGGATTGCATCATCATGTACTCCATTTTCGCTGAGAAGGCAGTTCCTACCGGCATTGGTAGTACTTGTTGATGACTGTTCTCTCAACATATTCTGTCGTCTCCACCGCCTTCTTTCAACTTCAAAGGCAATTTGGTCTTTACACATAGACATTTTCTGTCAATAACACTAGTGTTTTTTGGCATCAGAGTGACATTTTTCCAGTAGCTGGTGTTCAGATACATCCTGTCACAGGCACCGCCTTCTTTAAAGATCAGACACACGCTGCTCTGCAGACACTTTCAGCTGCAGAGCTACTCTGTATCAACAGTTGTTCTTTAGACATGGTTCCACCTCTCTACTGTCACGGTCAGAGATGCAGGTGAATGAGAGTCCTGGCTTTCAGTCTGCTGAGAGCTGTCTGACCAATGGCCGATTCTGGCTGATTCTGTGGGGGTGGGACTTCCTCCTCCCTGCTGTCAGTTTTCACAGCTGTGATGAGGAAGCTGGGGTCACAGAGGGAGCCATGCCTTCCAAGCTGCCCTCTCTCTTGCTCTGCTCTATATCCAGCGGTCTCCTGCTCTGCCAAGTCCTCCAAATCTCCAGCTCTCTGCCAGCAAGATCCCAGGAGCCCGCATGTGTGGCTAGGTGTGGGCGGCCACGCCTCCCCTACTGGCAAAAGTTCCAGGAGCCTGTGGGTGTAGCTACGGCCTCACCTCCCGAGGCTGATGAAAGTTCAAGGATCCTGCAGCCATGGCCACCATAGCCTACTGGGGCACTTGACACCTGCGTATGCAAATTAGCTGACATTTTTGTCAGATAATTTGCATAGTCACTCGGATTGGCTGGTGAGTGTGGCTTGTGGGTGTGGCTTGAGCGTAGCGGAGGGACAGCTAATTTGCATGTTTCTCTTATTATATAGGATAATATTATTTTATATTTAATATTTGTTAAAGGTGAAATATAATTTAAAAAATTGGGGTACTTTTTACTTTATCATAAAATAGCGTTCTTTTTGCTATGTGCTTTATATTAATATAGACATTTTATAATTATTTTTATTGCTTTACATTATGAAAACCCATGAAGTTTTGTTCATTATAGATGTAAAAAAGTATCTTCTTTAAAGAAGATGTTATTGATACTACTCTCAAATGCATTTGTGATTCTCTTGGTAGTGGCTGAGGTAGAGCAGAGAGGCAGCATAAATTCAAGATCTTGGGAAGAGTGCCTAAAACATGTAACCCTGGCACCAAGAGGGTCTAGAGAATAGGGGAAAGAAGTTTGGCAAGGCAGATAAAGCAAAGTAAATGTTATTCTGGATTCGACATACTAAGACAAAAAGAGTCTTAGCCTCATGGAGGTTGACAGTGATTTGTGGAACTTAAACATGGGACAAATTCCAAGAGCACGAATTATGTAGTCAAAAAGAAAGTAAACATTTAAAAAATGTAAAAAAGGTAAATAAAGAATGCAATAAATTATCAGTCATTGCAAAGAAGAAGAGAAGAAGGAGAAGAAGAAGAAGAAGAAGAAGAAGAAGAAGAAGAAGAAGAAGAAGAAGAAGAAGAAGAAGGAGAAGAAGAAGAAGAAGAAGAAGGGGAAGAAGAAGGGGAAGGGGAAGAAGAAGGGGAAGAAGAAGAAGAAGAAGAAATATACAATGGAATATGACTCAGCCATCTACACTAATAAAAGAGAAACATGGTAATTAGCGTACAACCGCTACCCTTTTCATTGGCTAATCAGTGAGTATATGCAAATTAACTGTCAGCCAAGATGGCGGCCAGCAGCCAGGCACTGAAGCGAGCAGGGAGGTTTGCTTGCTTCAGTGACTGCGGACTCCAACGTTCCCTGCCTGCCGCTTCCGGCCTCTCAGTTGCAACTCTAAGCAACTATGTACTATGTTGCAAATAAGAAGCTAAACAAAACTCCAGAAACCGGCTTTCATTCAGCCGGGCTTTAGCAACATTGTATCGATGTTTTCAGAGGCAAGGCCTCAGAGCTAAAGCTGGCCCAGAATAAAAAAAAAAAAAAGAAAACAAGGAGCGGTTGGAAGCTTTAGTCACTCACTTCCGGAAAACAGCCCTCAGCCCCTCACCCAGGCTGGCCAGGCATCCCAGTGGGGACCCCCACCCTGATCCAGGACACCCTTCAGGGCAAACCAGCCGGCCCCCATCCATGCACCAGGCCTCTACCCTATATAGTAAAAGGGTACTATGCCTCCCAGCACCGGGATCAGCGTGACAGGGGGCAGCGCCCAAACCCCCTGATCGCCCTGCAGCTCTGTGTGTGACAGGGGGGAGCTCCCCAATCCCCTGATCGCCCTGCGGCTCTGTGTGTGACAGGGGGCGGGGCCACAACCTCCCTATCTGCCCTGCTCTGTGCCTGATAGGGAGGAGCTCCCCAATCCCCTGATTGCCCTGCGGCTCTGTGTTTGACAGAGTGCAGCACACCAACCCCCTGATCGGCCCTGCTCTGTGGGTGATAGAGGGTGGCGCCCCAACCCCCCTCCACGGGCCTTGCTCTGTGTGTGACAGGGTAGAACCATAACCTCCCCATTGGCCCTGCCCTGAGTGTGACAGGGCGCAGCACCCCAACCTCCTGATCCGCCCTGCTCTGTGTGTGACAGGGGGCGATGCCCCAACTCCCCTATTGGCCCTACTCTGTGAGTGACAGCGGGGAGCTCCTCAACCTCCTGATTGGCCCTGCTCTGTGCGTGACAGGGGTTGGCACCGCAACCTCCCCATCAACCCTGCCTTGAGTGTGACAGGGGGCGGTGCCCCAACCCCCCAATCGGCCCTACCCTGAGCATGACTGAGGGTGGCATCGCAACCTCCCGATCTGCCGTGCTCTGTGCATGACGGGGCGGCGCCCCAACTCCCCAATCAGCCCTGCTCTGAGCCTGACCTAGGGATTGGGCCTGCCCTCTGCCACCCAGGAGCAGACCTAAACCAGCAGGTTGTTATCTCCCGAGGGGTCCCAGACTGCAAGAGGGCACAGGCCGGGCTGGGGGGGATCCCCCCCCCCCCGAGTGCACAAATAATGAAATCTTGCCATTGCAACAACATGGATGGACCTGGAGGCTATTGTGCTGAATGAAATAAGTCAGAGAAAGACAAATGCCATATGTTTTCACTTATATGTGAAAAATCTAAAAAGAAAATTAACAAGCAGAACAGAAACAGACTCATTTATACAGAGAACATTTTGATGGTTGCCAGATGGGATGGGTGTTGGGGAAATGCATAAAAAAGGTGATGGGATTAAGAAGTACAAATTGGTAGTTACAGAACTTTCATGGGCATTTAAAGTACAATATATGGCCAAAACCGGTTTGGCTCAGTGGATAGAGCGTCGGCTTGCGGACTGAAAGGTCCCAAGTTCGATTCCGGTCAAGGGCATGTACCTGGGTTGCGAGCACATCCCCTGTGGGAGATGTGCGGGAGGCGGCTGATCGATGTTTCTCTCCCATCGATGTTTCTAACTATCTATCTCTCTCCCTTCCTCTCTGTAAAAAATCAATAAAATATATTAAAAAAAAATAAAGTACAATATATGGAATATAGTCAATAGCATTGTAATGACTAAGACATCATATGGGTACTAGAATTATTGGTGTGATCACTTAGTAAATTATATGAATGTCTAATCATTGGGTTGTATACCTGAAACTAATATAATATTGTATGTCAACTGTAATTTAAAAAACCCAAAGAATTATACATTGGTAAACAAATGGCAGATATGATGCAAAGGGTCTCAAATAGGATTTCTATTCTCCTAGGCCTACGGACACTGACAGGTATTTTTGTTGATTATAAAAAATCCATACTTGTGTTTTATTGTTTATAATATAAAATGCTATTTAAGTAATTAGCTAATATTTTGAAAATTCCACAAAGGAATCTGGAAGGAAGATAATGCCCATCTAGTCATCCACATATGTTCAGTGCCTCACAGAAAGATAGTGAGATATGACAAATAATTCACCCTAACTTTAAAAATAAAAACCTAGATTTCATCCATTTAAATTATTTCTCACCCATGTTTCTCCAAATTTTTCTTAGTAGTACACATTATAGAGTTATGATTCAATTGAAATTTATATACATTATATTAGGTAAATATTACATACTATAAAATGATTTAAAAATCATTTATTTAATTTTTCTATGGCCTCAGAAGTGAAAAAGTTCCAAGTCATGTGTATACACTCTTAAACTTATGGTAGCTATATAAATATTGTCTCTCACATTTTTTTTTTCTGTTTGCAAATAAATGCTGGTAATTCAAACAAGATCTCAATATACTGTATTTTATGTAAATCACTTTCAGTTTAAGAATCTCAAAATCAGTAATAGGTCATAATTTTTAGAGTTAGAAATATTGGCAGGAGCAGTTTAGATCAAGCAGGAACAAAAATGTAGGAATTACACAATTAAGTGATCATGATAAAAGACCATATGAGGATAAAAAATAATAAAGGTATCACATAAAAAAGAGGTTTCTGTTGTGGTGATGTTGTTTGAAATTTTTTATTGATTTATTTTATTCATACCTTAGAAAAGATACCTTCTTTTTAACCTGCTATCTATCCGAAAAGTATCTCATAGCCATTTTGGGAAATCTGTTCAGTAATTTACAAGTTTCATCACCTAAACACTTTTAAAAGATTGGACTTTTCTGTGACTTGGTCTGATTTTCTTCTGTCTGGTTCTCAGTGCATAAGTAAATCTCCTAAGGAATCCCCATTGGTGATTCTCCACACTTGCTACTGATCAGTTGCCAGGGATGTGAAACAGATAAAATGAGCTTTTTTCCCTAAATGTCTGTGAGGCAATTAGTCTATCATTACTATTAGAACAAGTACTTTACATGAGAACGTAAACTTGAGATTTCTTCAGAAGTAAGCTATCCAATGCAGTCCTACCCAACTATTTTGTAGCATGAAAGCTTTTATATAAGGAATCTCACCCTATATAATACAAGCCTAATATGCTAAGTGTCTGGTCGTCCAGTTGTCCGTTCAACCAATCAAAGCGTAATATGGCCACTCGCTATGACATGCACTGACCACCAGGGGGCAGACAGTCAACTGTTTGACCAGTCGCTATGACATTCACTGACCACCAGGGAGCAGACACTCTGACCAGTAGGTTAGCTTGTGGCTGGAGTCCAGCCTATTGGGGGACTGAGTGAGACAGGCCGGGCATGCCCTGGAGCTCTCCCAGAGTCCCTCCATGGCTGGCCAACCTCCAGCATCCCTCCTTGGCCCTGATCATGCACTAGTGGGGTCCCTCAGCCTAGCCTGTGCCCTCTCACAATTCAGGACCGATTGGGGGATTTCGGAGAGCCGGTTTCAACCCAATACCGCTCAACCCAAGAGCTGTGCCCTGGTGGTCAATACACTCCCACAGGGGAGTGCCGCTCAGCCAGATGCCAGGCTCATGGCTGGTGAGCACAGTGGTGGTGGCGGGAGCCTCTCCTGCCTCTGAAGCAGCACTAAGGATGTCCGACTGACAGCTTAGGCCCGCTCCCTGGACTGCGAGAGGGTGCAGGCCAGGCTGAGGGACCCCCCCACCGAGTGTACGAATTTTGTGCACCAGGCTCTAGTCCTATGATAAATCTGAGAAAGTTTAGTTTCCTGACTTCTCAGTTCCAGTGTTAGAACCCTTTAGACAAGTAGATGATATTTCTTCAGTTATACAAATACATACTTTTAAATTTTATTATGTATTGGTTCAGTGTACAGCTTAGTAGATTGACAATCATAAATTAAATAATGTTCACCTCGATATTTCCAGTACCCTGAGTGGCACCATACATAGCTATCACAATGTTATTTACTTTATTTCCTACTAGAGGCCCAATGCACGAAATTTATGCAAGGGGCTTGGCGCCTGCCGCTGCAGGAGCTGCCTCTGCCTCGGCCTCCATGGTTTAGTCCAGAAGGTCATCCGGAAGGTTGTCTGGGAGGTTGTCTTGTCTAATTAGCATATTACACTTTTATTATTATAGATGCTTTACTTACTTTTCTGTGACTATTTTGTAACTACCAAATTGTGCTTCTTAGTCCCTTCATCTCTTTAAATCAGTGCCCCAACTCTCCCGCTGGTCCCGCTCTGGCAACCACAGGTTCTCTCTGTACCTATGAGTCTGTTTCATTTTTCTTTGTTTATTAATTTTGTTCTTTAGATTCTACATATAAGTAAAGTCATGTGGTATTTATCTTTCTCTGACTGATTTATTTCACTGAGCATGATACCTTCTAGTTCTAGGTCCAAGAATGCTGTCACAAATGGTAAGGTTTCATTCCTTTTTCTGGCTGAATTATATTCCATTGTACATATGTACCACTATATTTTATCCACTCATCTACTGATGAGCATTTTGGTTGCTTCATATCTTGGTTATTGTAAATAATGCTGCTATAAACATAGGGGTGCATATATTCTTTCAAATTAGCAGTTTGGTTTCTTTATATAAATCCTCAGAAATGGAATCACTGAGTCCTAAGGCAGATTCATTTTTAACTTTTGTGGAAACTCCATACTTTTTTCCATAGTAGCTGAACCAATCTGCATTCATAACAAGGAATAAGAGTTCCCTTTTCTCCACATCCTTGCCAACATTTGTTGTTTGTGGATTTATTGATGACAGCCTTTCTGACAGGTATGAGGCGCTATCTCATTGTGATTTTAATTTGCATTTGTCTACAATTAATATTGTTGAGCATATTTTATATGTCTATTAAAATTTTGAATGTTCTCTTTGGAGAACTATATAGATCCTCTGCCCAATTCTTAATTGGATTGTTTGGTTTTTGGTGTTATAACTTTTAGAAATTAACTCCTTATCAGATTTATTATTGGAAAATACGTTTTCTAATTTACTAAATTGTCTCTTCATTATTTTGATGGTTTCCTTTGCTTTAAAAACCTTTGTAGTTTAATGTAGTCCCATTTGTTTATATTTTCTTTTGTTTCACCTGCCATAGAAGATATCAGAAAAAAATATTGCTAAGGGAAATGACAGAGATTTTCTGCCTATGTTTTCTTTTAGAATTTTTATGGCATCAAGTCTTACAATTAATGCTTAGTCTATTTTGAGTTTGTTCTTTTTTATTTATTTTATTTTATTGTTTAAAGTATTACAGATAGTAGTACATATGTCTCTTTTTTTCCCCCCATTGACCTTCCCCCAGCCTCCCCTACCCCCCGGCACATGCCCTCACCCCACCCCCCTAGTGTCTTTTGTCTATTGGTTATGCTTATATGCATGCATACAAGTCCTTTGGTTGATCTCTTACCTCCCCCCCAATACTCCTCAGCCTTCCCACTGTAATTTGACAGTCTGTTCCATGATTCTCTGCCTCTGTATCTATCTTTTTGTTCATCAGGTTATAATGTTCTTTATTATTTATAAATGAGTGAGATCATGTGGTGTTTTTCTTTCACTTCCTGGCTTATTTCACTTAGCATAATGCTCTCCAGTTCCATCCATGCTGCTGCAAATGGTAAGAATTCCTTCTTTTTTATAGCAGTGTAGTATTCCATTGTGTAGATGTACCATAGTTTTCTAATCCACTCATCTGTTGATGGGCATTTAGGCTGTTTCCAAATCTTGGCTATTGTAAACTGTGCTGCTATGAACATAGGGGTGCATATATCCTTTCTGATTGGTATTTCTGTTTGCTTAAGATATATTCCTAGAAGTGGTATTACTGGATTAAATGGCAGTTCCATTTTTAAATTTTTGAGGTAACACCATACTGTTTTCCACAATGGCTGCACCAGTCTGCATTGAGTTTGTTCTTATAAAAGGTGTAAGGAGGTGGTTTAATTTCACTCTTTTGAACATATCTGTCCAATTTTCCAAGCTCCATTTCTTGAATAGTCTGTCATTACCATATTGTATGTTCTTGCCTCCTTTGTCAAATATTAATTGACTAAATGGACCTGGGTTTATTTCTGAGCCCTCTATACTACTCAACTGATCTACATGTTGGTTTTATGCCAGTACCATGCCATTTTCATTACTATGGGCTAGTTTGATATCCAGTAGTATGATACCCCAATTTTATTCTCCTTTCTCATTATTGCTGAGGCTATTCAGTTTTTTGTAGTCTATATAAATTTTTAGAATATTTGTTTTAGCTCTGTGAAGTATGTCTTTGGTATGTGAATAGGGATTATTTTGAATCTGTATATTGTTTGAGTAGTGTGGACATTTTAATGAAGTTAACTCTTCCTATCCATGAACATAGCATATGCTTCATTTTGTATCTTCTTTGATTCCTTTCTTCAGTGCCTTATAGTTTATTTTTTATTTTTATACATTGCTGTAATTGATTTGCTAACATCATTTTTAAAGGACTTTTATGTCTAGCTTTAGGAAGCATATTGGTCTGAAATTTTCTTTTCTTTTTTGTCATTTTCTTTTTAAATTTTTTATTAATTTCAGAGAGGAAGGGAGAGGGAGAGAGGGAGAGAGGGAGAGAGAGAGAGAGAGAGAGAGAGAGAGAGAGAGAGAGAGAGAGAGAGAAAGAGAGAGAGAGAGAGGAAGAGAGAGAAAGAGAGAGAGAGAGAGAGAAACATCAATGACCTTGACTGGAATTGAACTTGGGACCCTTGAGTCCACAGGCCAGTGCTCTATCCACTGAGCCAAACCAGCCAGGGCTCTTTTTATTTTTTTTAATTAAAATGTCTTATTGTTTAAATTATTCTATATTATTATATATGTCTCCTTTTCCCCCAAATGACCTCTCCCCAGCCTCTCCCACTCCCCAGCTCCCCAGCACATGCCCTCATCCCCTTATTTTCTGTGTCCATGGGTTCTGTGTATATGCATGCATACAAGTCCTTTGCTTTATCTCTTACCCACCCCCACTCCCCTGCCCTCCCTCTGAGGTTAGATGGTCTGTTCAACACTCCTAAATCTCTGGATCTATTTTTGGTCATCAGTTGTTTATGTTGTTCATTATATCCCACAGAAGAATGAGGTCATGTGATATTTATCATTTTCTGACTGGCTTATTTTGCTTAGCATAATGGTCTCCAGGTCCATCCATGATGTTGCAAATGGTAAGAATTCCTTCTTTTTAACATTAGTGTAGTATTCCATTGTGTAAATGTACCACAAGATTTTAACCCACTCATCTGCTGATGGGCACTTAGGCTGTTTCCAAATCTTAGCTATTGTAAATTGCACAGCTATGAACATAGGGATGCATATATTCTTTCTGATTGGTGTTTCTGATCTATTGGGATATATTCCTAGAAGTGGGATGACTGGGTTAAATAGGAGTTCTACTTTGAATTTTTTGAGGAATCTCCATACTGTTTTCCACAATGGCTACACCAGTCTGCATTTCTATCAGCAGTGCACCAGGGTTCCTTTTTCTCCATATCCTTGCCCACACAGGTCGTTTGTTGATTTATTGACGATAGCCATTAGGACAGGTGTGAGATGGTACCTCATTCTCATTTTCATTTGTATCTCTTGGATAACTAGTGACTTTGAGCATGTTTTCCTGTGTCTCTTGGCCTTCTCTTTGTCCTCTTTAGAAAAGTATATGTTTAGGCCTGTTGCCCATTTTTTTATTGGATTATTTATCTTTCTTTTGTTAAGTTATATGAGTTCCCTATAAATTTTGAAGATTAAACCCTTACCGGAAATAACATTGGCAAATATGTTCTCCCATGGGTTCTCTTGTTGTTTTGTTGTTGGTTTCTTTGCTGTGCAGTAGCTTTTTATTTTGATTAAGTCCCATTTATTTGCTCCTTAGTTTCCATTATTCTAGGATCTGTATCGGTAAAGATATTGCTACAACATATGTCTCATATTTTACTGCTTATAGATTCTCCTAAAATTTAAATATTTTTACATCTTACATTTAAGTCCTTTACCCATTTTGAGTTAATTTTTATGTATGGTGTAAGTTGGTCATCTAGTTTCATTTTCTTGTATGTATCTGTCCAATTTTCCCCATGCCATTTATTGAAGAGATTGTCTTGACTCCATTGTATGCTTTTGTCTCCTTTGTCAAATATTAATGGAGCATAATGGCTTGAGTCGATTTCTAGGTTTTCTATTCTGTTCATTGGCCTATATGTCTGTTCTTGTGCCAGTACCAGACAGTTTTGAGAACAGTGGCTTTGTAATATAGCTTGATATAAGGTACTGTGATCCTTCCAACTTTGTTCTTCTTTCTCAAGTTTGCTACTGCTTTTAAGGATCTTTTTTTACTCCATATGAATTTTTTGAATGTTTGTTCTAAGTCTGTGAAATATGCCATTTGTATTTTAATGGGGGTTGTATTGAATCTATAGATTGCTTTGGGTAGTATGGATATTTTAATGATATTGATTCTACCAGCCCATGAACACAGTATATTCTTCCATTTGTTTATGTCTTCCTCTATCTCTTTTTCCAACGTCCTGTAGTTCTTCGAGTACAGATCTTTTACCTCCTTATTAAGATTATTCCTAGGTATCTTAATTTTTTTGGTGCTATGATAAATGAGATTGGTTGTTTTTCTTCTCTTTCTGTGAGTTCATAATTTGTGTATAAAAAAGCCATAGATTTCTGGGTGTTAATTTTGTATCCTGCTACATTGGTAAATTTATTTTCATGAGGTCTTTAAGGTATTCTATGTACAATATCATATCATCTGACAATAATGACTGTTTTACTTCTTTTCCAATTTGGATGCCTTTTATTTCTTCTTGTCTGATTTCTATGGCTAGCACTTTCAATATTATGTCAAACAGGAGTGGTGAAAGCAAGCATTTCTGTCTTGGTCCTGTTTTTAGGGGAAGTGGTTTTAATTTTTACCCATTGAGTATGATGTTGGATGTAGGTTTGTCATAAAAGGCTTTTATTATATTGAGGTATGATGCCTCTATTTCCACTTTGCTTTGAATTTTCATCAAGAAAGGGTGTTGGATTTTGTCAAGTGCTTTTTCTGCACCGATTGATATAATTATGTGATTTTTGTCTCTCAATTTGTTTATGTGATGTATCATGTTTATTGATTTGCAGATATTGTACCAGCCTTGCATCCCTGGATTAAATCCCACTTGGTCATGGTGTATGATCTTTCTAATGCAATGCTGGATCTGATTTGCTAGAATTTTGCTGAGGATTTTAGCAGCTATGTTCATCGGGTATATTGGCCTGTAATTCTCTTTCTTTGTAGTGTCTTTATCTGGTTTTGGCATTAGGGTAAAACTGGCTTCATAGAAAGAGCTTGGAAGTATGCCTTTCTGTTGAATTTGTTGGAATTTTCGAGGATGATAGGCTTTAGTTCTTCTTTGAATGTTTGATAAAACTTCCCTGTGAAGCCATCTGGACAAGGGCTTTTGTTTGCTAGATGTTTTTTGATAACTTCTTCAATTTCTTTTGTCATTATCAGTCTATTAAGGCTTTTTTATTCCTCTTGATTGAGTTTGGAAGTTTGTATTTTTCTAGGAATACATCATTTTGTCTAGGTTGTCCTGTTTGTTGGAGTAGAGTTGTTCATAGTATTTTTATCTACAATCCTTAGTATGTCTGTAAGGTCAGTTTTTAAAAACTTCACCTCTTTCATTTCTGATTTTTTTGTGTGTGTGTGTGTGTCCTCTCTCTTTGATTCTTGGTGAGCCTGGCTAGAGGTTCATCAATCTTGTCTATCCTTTCAAAGAACCAGCTCTTGGATTTATTGATCTTTTGTATTTTGTTGTTGTTGTTGTTATTGTTCTCTGTGCCATTTATTTCTTCTCTGAAATTTATTATTTCCTTCCTTGTTCTTACTCTGGGCTTTTCTTGTTGCTCTCTTTCTAATTCTTTAAGTTGCAGGGTTATATAATTTACTACTAGTTTTTCCTGTGTGTGTTTTTCTTTTCTTTTCTTTTCTTTTCTTTTCTTTTCTTTTTTACAGAGGACTGTAGAGATATGTACTTCCCTCTGAGGACTGCTTTCACTGTGTCCCATATATTTTGGATTGTTGTGTTTACATTTTCATTTGTTTCCAGGATGATTTTATTTATTTTTTGATCTCTCTGGTAACCCAATCATCATTTAATAGCATGCTATTTACCTTCCAAGTGTATTTTTCATTTTTTTATTGCATTCAATTTCTAATTTTATGCCATTGTCATCTGAGAAGATGTTTGATCTGAGAAGATGTTTGATATGATAAGTCTCAAGTTTGATGAGACTTAGCCTATGTCCCAATATGTGGTCTATCTTTGAAAATGTCCCTTGTGCACTTGGGAAGAATGTATATTATATAGATTTGGGGTGAAATGTTCTGAAGATGTCAATTAATTCCATCTGATCTAGTGTGTCATTAAGGATTGCTCTTTCTTTACTGATTTTTTGTTTAGAGGATTTATCCAGCAGTGTCAATGAGGTATTAAAGTCCCATTCTATGATTGTATTGCTGTTGATCTCTCCCTTGATATCTTACAGAATTTTTTAATGTATTTGGGTGCTCCTGTATTGGGTGCATATGTGTTTACCAGAGTTATATCCTCTTGTTGAATTTCTTCCTTTAATATGATGAAGTGGCCTTCCTTATCTCTTGTATGGCCTTCATTTTGAGGTCTATTTTGTCAGATGTAGGTATTGCTATCCCAGCTTTGTTTTCCTTTCAGTTTCCCTAAAATTTTTTTCCCATCCCTTCACTATCAGTCAGTGTGAGTCCTTTGTTCTGAGGTGGGACTCTTGTAGACATCAAATATATGGGTCATGTTTTCTTATCCATTCAGCTACCCTATGTCTTTTGTTTGGAGCATTTAGTCTATTTACGTTTAAGGTTATTATTGGTAGGTACTTGTTTGTTGCTATTTTTATTCTTTATGCTTATGTTTCTCCTTTCCTTTCTATTACTTATTTTTACAGCAGTCCCTTTAGCATTTCTTACACTACTGTTTTGGTGATAATAAAATCACTTAGAATTTTTTTGTCTGTGAAGCTCCTGATTTCGCCTTCAATTTTGAATGATATCCTTGCTGGGTATATTATTCTTGGATTCGTCCATTTGCTTTGCATCACTTTGTATACTTCATTCCATTCCATTCTGGCCTGATGTGTTTCTGTTGAGAAATCATTTGATAGTCTAATGGGAGATCACTAGTAGTTAACTTTCTGTCTCTCGCTGGCAGCCTTTAAGATTCTTACTATGTCATTGATGTTTGCCATTTGAATGTGTCTTGGTATGGGTCTTTTTGGGTTATCCTGTTTGGGACTCTCTGTGCTTCTTGGATTTTTGAGATAATTTTCTTCCTCAGATCAGGGAAGTTTTCTGTCATTATTTCTTCAAACAGGTTTTCTATTTTTTTCTCAGCTTCCTCTCCTTCTGAAACAATTATTATGTGGATGTTGTTTCATTTCATGTTGTCCCAAAACTCCTATAGCCTTGTCGTCTTCTTTTTGAGATTTTTTTTTTGTATTGCTTAAAGTATTACAAAGGTTATTACATATGTGTCCTTTTTTTCCCCCCACCCTTGACAATCCCCTGGCCTCCCTTACCCCAGAGTGTCTTATGTCCATTAGTTATGCTTATATGCATGCATACAAGTCCTTCTGTTGATCTCTTACCCCCTCCCTCCTGCCACCCAACCCTCCCTGGCCTTCCACCTGCAGTTTGATAATCAGTTTGAGGCAACTCTGCCTCTGTATATATTATTGTTCAAAAGTTTATAATGGTCTTTATTATCCATTAATGAGTGAGATCATGTGTTATTTTTCCTTCATTGACTGGCTTATTTCACTTAGCATAATGCTCTCCAGTTCCATCCATGCCATTGCAAATCGTAAGGGTTCCTTCTTTTTTACAGCAGCATAGTATTCCATCGTGTAGAGGTACCACAGTTTTCTAATCCATTCATCTACTGATGGGCACTTAGGCTGTTTCCAGATCTTAGCTATGGTGAATTGTGCTGCTATGAACATATGGGTGCATATATCCTTTCTGATTGGTGTTTCTGGTTTCTTGGGATATATTTCTAGAAGTGGGATCACAGGGTCATGGGAGTTCCATTTTTAGTTTTTTGAGGAAACTCCATACTGTCTTCCATAGTGGCTGCACCAGTCTGCATTCCCACCAGCAGTGCACAAGTGTTCCTTTTTCTCCACATCCTCTCCAGCACTTGTCATTTGTTGATTTGTTGATGATAGCCAGTCTGACAGCTGTGAGATGGTACCTCATTGTTGTTTTGATTTGCATCTCTCAGATGATTAGTGACTTTGAGCATGTTTTCATATGTCTCTTGGCTTCCTGAATGTCCTCTTTTGAAAGGTGTCTATTTAGGTCCTTTGCGCATTTTTTTGATTGGATTGTTTGTCTTCCTTTTGTTAAGTTGTATGAGTTCCCTATAAATTTTGGAGATTAGGCCCTTATCATATATGACACTGGCAAATATGTTTTCCCACGCAGTGGGCTTTCTTGTTGTTTTGTTGATGGTTTCTTTTCCTGTGCAGAAGCTTTTTATTTTGATGTAGTCCCATTTGTTCATTTTCTCTTTAGTTTCAAGTGCCCTAGGAGCTGTATCAGTGAAGAAATTGCTTGGGCATATGTCTGAGATTTTGTTGCCTTTGGATTCTTCTATCCTGTCATATATTTAACTCCTTTATCCATTTTGAGTTTATTCTTGTGTATGGTGAAAGTTGGTGGTCTAGTTTCATTTTCTTGCATATATCTGTCCAATTTTCCCAACACCATTTATTGAAGAGACTATCTTGGCTCCATTGAATGATCTTGCCTCCTTTGTCAAATATTAATAGACCATATTGGTTCACGCCGATTTCTGGGCTCTCTATTCTAATCCATTGATCTATATGTCTGTTTTTGTGCCAGTACCAGGCAGTTTTGAGAACAGTGGCTTTGTAATACAGCTTGATATCTGGTATTGAGATCCCACCTACTTTGTTATTTCTCAGGATTGCTGCAGCTATTCGGTGTCTTTTTTTTATTCCAGATGAATTTTTGGAGAGTTCCTTCTAGATCTGTGAAGTAGGCCATTGGTATTTTAATGGGAAGTGCGTTGAATTTATAGATTGCTTTGGGTAGTATGGACATTTTAATGATGTTGATTCTACCAATCCATGAACATGGTATGTTCTTCCATCTGTTTATGTCTTCCTCTATCTCTTTTTTCAACGTCCTGTATTTTTCTGAGTAGAGGTCTTTTACCTCTTTAGTTAAGTTTATTCCTAGGTATCTTAATTTTTTTTGGTGCAATGGTAAATGGGATTGTTTTTCTAATCTCTTTTTCTGACAGTTCACTATTGGTGTATAGAAATGCCTCAGATTTCTTGGGGTTAATTTTGTATCCTGCTACATTGTCAAATTCATTTATTAAGTCTAATATTTTTTGATGGAGTCTCTAGGGTTTTGTATGTATAATATCATGTCGTCTTCAAATAAGGACAGTTTTACTTCCCCTTTCCAATTTGGATTCCTTTTATTTCTTCTTCTTGCCTAATTGCAATGGCTAATACTTCCAGGACTATATTGAACAGGAGTGGTGAGAGTGGGCATCCCTGTCTTGTTCCTGTTCTTAGGGGAAATGGTGTTAGTTTTTGTCCATTGAGTATGATGTTGGCTGTGTGCCTGTCATATATGGCTTTTATTATGTTGAGGTATGATCCTTCTACTCCCACCTTGCTGAGAGTTTTTATCAAAAATGGGTGTTTGGATTTCATCAAATGCTTTTTCTGCATCAATTGATATGACCATGTGGTTTTTTTCTTTCAATTTGTTTATGTGATGTATTACGTTTATTGATTTGCAGATATTGTACCATCCTTGCATCCCTGGAATAAATCCTACTTGGTCATGGTGTATGATCTTTCTGATGTACTGCTGGATCCGATTTGCTAAGATTCTGTTGAGGATTTTGGCATCTATGTTCATGAGGGATATTGGCC
This sequence comes from Myotis yumanensis, assembly GCF_028538775.1. Classification (NCBI taxonomy): domain Eukaryota; kingdom Metazoa; phylum Chordata; class Mammalia; order Chiroptera; family Vespertilionidae; genus Myotis; species Myotis yumanensis. The sequence goes on along the minus strand of NW_027223753.1, from coordinate 107,790,877 downwards.
TGTAATTCTCTTTCATTGTGTTGTCTTTACTTGGTTTTGGTATTAGGGTGATGCTGGCTTCATAGAATGAGCTTGGAAGTGTTCCTTCCCCTTGAATTTTTTGTAGTAGTCTGAGGAGGATAGGTTTTAGTTCTTCCTTGAATGTTTGGTAAAACTCCCCTGTGAAGCCGTCTGGTCCTGGGCTTTTGTTTGCTGGAAGCTTTTTGATGACTGCTTCAATTTCTTCCATAGTTATTGGCCTATCGAGATTTGTAGATTCTTCCTGATTGAGTGCTGGAATGTTGTATTTTTCTAGGAATTTTTCCATTTCCTGCAGGTTGTCTAGTTTGTTGGAGTAGAGCTGTCCATAGTATTTTTTAACAATCATTTGTATTTATGTGGGGTCTGTTGTTATTTCACCTCTATCGTTTCTGATTTTGTTTATTTGGGCCCTCTCTCTTTGCTTCTTGGTGAGCCTGGCTAGAGGTTTGTCAATCTTGTTTATCCTTTCAAAGAACCAGCTCTTGGTTTCATTGATTTTCTGTGTTGTTTTTTTGGTCTCTATGTCATTTATTTCTGCTCTAATCTTTATTATCTCCTTCCTTCTGCTCACTCTGGGGTTTTCTTGTTGCTCTCTTTCTAATTCTTTGAGTTGTAGAGTTAGATGATTTACTACCATTTTTTCTTGTTTTTTGAGATAGGCCTGTAGAGCTATAAACTTTCCTCTCAGGACTGGTTTCATTGTGTCCCATAGGTTTTGGATAGTTGTGTTTTCATTGTCATTAGTTTCCATGATGTTTTTAATTTCTTCTTTGATCTCATTGGTAACCGAATCAATATTTAATAGCATGCTATTCAGCTTCCAAGTGTTTGAGTATTTTGGGTTGTTTTTATTGTAGTTTATTTCTAATATTATGCCATTGTGGTCTAAGAAGGTGCTTGGTATGATTTCAATCTTCTTGAATTTGGGTAGACTTTGCTTGTGACCCAGTATGTGGTCTGTTTTTTAATCTGTCCCATGAGCACTTGAGTAGGATGTATATTCTGCGGCTTTTGGGTGAAGTGTTCTGAAGATGTCTATTAAGTCCATCTGATCTAGTGAGTCATTTAGGATTGCTGTTTCTCTGCTGATTGTTTGTTTAGAGGAGAGATTTTTTTATTTAGTTGTTGATCTGCTTGGGCTTTTCTAACTTGTATTATAACTCAATATGCATTCTTCAGCTTCTTCCAGTCTAATGTTGAAACCGTCCATTGTGTTCTTTATTGTTGCTTTGTCATTCTTTATTTCCTCTTGATTCTTCCTCATTTCCTCTTGATTCTTACACATGTTGAAGAATTTTTCTTCCATCCTTTTCAGTGTCCTTTTAACCATTGCTCTGAATTGTTTTTCTGATAAATTGCTTGCCTTCATGTTGTTTATCTTTTTTTCTGGTGATCCCGCCTTTTCTTTCGTATGGTGGTTGTTTCTTGGTCTCCTCATTTTTGCTGTTCCTTTTTAATTGTCTCTATACATTATATCAAACTTCTATGTAACCCACATTTTTTGAGTTATCTTATATAGTAGAAGTTTTTTTGGGACCCAGTGGTGCAATATCTCAGGTCTTCTGAGCTGGGTATTCAAGGAATTCCCCCTACTTGGAATATTTGAGTTCTCTTGGTGTAGTGGGTCTTGAGTGTTCCTGTCTGGTTTTTGGAAGGAATCTCCTCTCAGGGTGTCTGGTTGAGTGGCTCGCTCTATACCATGTTAACCAAACAGCACAAAATACAATTCAACAACACACAACACAAAGGAACAAAACACAAATGTACTCATGACACCAATAACCACAATAAAAGTGGCTGCCAGAAAAAAGAGAATTAGGAGAGAGAAAATAGAACAAAAATGATATAAAGAAAATGAAAAAAAGGTAAGAGAGAAAAGAAAAAGTAGAATGAATATATATATATATATATATATGGAGAAAACACCACAAAACAAACAAATAACCAAAAAATAGAAACAACAAATACCCAGGAAAATGAGGCGACAGAATCTGTAGAGGCAGATATTACATACAGAAAGGAAGAAAATAAATAAATAAATAAATAAATGAAATATAAATAAATAAAACAATTTTTTTCTTAATTTATATTTTTATTTCTTCATCTATTTTTGGAAAAGGTGAATAGAGGAGAGAGCAGATAGGCTAGAGTTTAGTGAGTGGAAGTAATTAAACAATTAGGAGAAGAAGAGATCAAGAAAGGAGAGGAAAAACAAAAGCATAAAAAAGTGACTAGGGAAGAAGAAGGGTGCATAGACTTTGAGCAGGGGGAAGGAAATTACATATATGAGTAAGCCAACAGAGACTACAATAATAATAACATGTCAATAAAGCAGATGAAGATTAATTTTTAACAAGGTGTAAAAAGGAAAGAAAGAGAAAAACTAAAGCAGAGAAAGAAGAGGGAACAGGATGAAAAGGGGAGAAGTGAGGAAGAAAAGGGTGGAAAAAAAAGATAAAGTAAAATAAAAATAGAATGAAGAAAAATAATACACAAAAGATTAAAAAAACAAAAAATAAAGAAAAAATTTTAAATAAAAGATACAAAATGAAAAAGTGAAGTTTCGTTCCCTTCAGTAGAGTTTTAATGCCCCATGGAGGCTGATTTAAGACCCCACTCTTCTGTTCTGTCTGCTACTTCTTAGTTTCCTGTTTGGTAATCAGCACTGTGTTGAAGGTCTAAGCCAGTGGTTCTCAACCTTGGCTGCACATTAGAATCACCTGGGAATCTTTTTCAAATCCAGAATGAGGCCCAGAAATCAGGATTTTAAAAAGATTCCCAGGTGATTCTAATGTGCAGCCAAGGTTGAGAACCACTGGTAAGCGATCCACTGCTCCTCTGTTTGTGTCTGTGTCCACAGAGTTGGCTTCAAGCAGGTGGGACCAATATGCCCACTTTGCCTGTCTGCCTCTTGTTAATCTTAATCACTCATGCATCTGTTTCTGACAGGGCTTTAGGTGGGGGTGGTGGTGTATTGCTTTCCGGGGCAGAAGGGCCCCTCCTCAAGCCAGTCTCTGAGGGCCCTTGGGGCTATTCAGAGTCTTTGTTTCCTCTGCAAAGGTGTAGTTTGGGTGCAGATGTACTAGTAGACCTTAGGCTGCTGGGAGGGGCTGTTTCTTCAGGAGAAAAATGACTACTTAGTTTTGGAGGGTCCTGAATTTCTCATTGCCAGATTCCTGGTCACCTCTCCCTGTACTGCTCCCCTCCACAGCCTCTCCCCAGCCTCCACAAATCTGCGCCTCCACTTGCACCGCAGCCTTGGGTAAGTGTTTGTATTTGAAAGGTCCTATGAACTGGGTTTAGAGAAAAAAAGCAAAGACAAAACAGAGGCAAAACAATCGCATGACTGCAAGTTTCTCTCCCCATCTCCAGCCCCCGGCACCCCGTGGCTCGGGCAGCTCTTCAGGCTGCCTTTCTGGGCACAGTCTCTCACAGCTGTGGACTTGGGTCTAGATTACCCAGCCACCAGCTGCCCTGTGGACTTCCTTTCCACAGTCGGATGTTTCACCTGTCCCCAAGAATGCGGACTTGGTGCAGTGTAACTTCCTTATGACCCTCTTGGCCTGGTGGCTGCACATCTCTCTCCAGCCCAGATAGATCCCTGATCCTACCATTCTGTAGGTGACCTCTGCCCTTTCTGGCTACTAATTGTCTCACCATCTGTGTCTAATTCGCCAGTTCTGGGTGGATGCTATTTTATTTAGTTGCTCCTTCTATCTGCTCTGGGACAAGGCAGGACAAGGACAAGTAGCAGGACATGTCTGCCTATTTAGCTCCTTTTTTTTTTTCCTAGTGCCTTATAGTTTTTTAGTACAGGTCTCTTATCACCTTGGTTAAATTTATTCTTAGGTACTTTATTTTGTGTGTGTGCAATTGTAAATAGGATTGTTTTTCTTATTTTCCCTGTCTGATAGTTCATTATTGGTATATAAAAATGCAACCAATTTTTGAATATTAATTTTGTATTTTGCTCCTTTACTGAATTCATTTATCAGTATTAGTAGTTTCTTGATGGAGTCCTTAGGGTTTTTTATATACAGTATCATGTTTCCTGCAAATAATGAGAGTTTTATTTCTTCCTTTCCAATTTGGATGTCTTTTATTTCTTCCTGTTGTCTGATTGTTATGGCTAGGACTTATAAGGTTGGTGTAAGTGGACATTTCAGTCTTGTTCCTGATCTTAAGGAAAACAATTTTAGTTTTTTCCAATTGAGTAATGTATTGGCTGTGGGTCTGTCAAATATGGCTTTTATTATTTTGAGATATGTTCCCTCTATTACCATTTTGCTGAAAGTTTTTTATAATAAATGGGTGCTCTAATTATCACATGCTTTTTCTGTGTCTATTGATATGACCATGTGATTTATATCCTTCATTTTTTTAATGTGGTGTATCAGGTTCAGCAGTTCTCAACCTGTGGGTCACAACCCCTTTGGCAGTTGAACGACCCTTTCACAGGGGTCGCCTAAGACCATCCTGCATATCATATATTTACATTATGATTCATAACAGTGGCAACATTACAGTTATGAAGTAGCAACGAAAATAATTTTATAGTTGGGTCATAACATGAGGAACTGTATTTAAAGGGCCAGAAGATTGAAAACCACTGGAACTGATTTGGAGATATTGTACTAACTTTGCATTCCCAAAATAAATCCCACTTGGTCATGGTATATGATCTTCTTAATGTACTGTTGGATCTGCTTTGTTATTATTTTTTGAGGATATTTGCATCTATTTTCATGAAGAATATTGGCCTATAATTTCCTTTCTTTGTAGTGTCTTTATCTGGTTTTGGAATTAAGATAGTGCTGGCCTCATAAGATGAGCTTGGGAGTCTTCTCTCCTCTTGTATTTTTAAAAATAGTTCAAGGAGAACAGGTAGTATCTCTTTGAATATTTGGTAAAATTCACCTGTAAAATCATTCTATTCAAGAATTTAGTTTTCTGGAACTTTTTTATTACTGATTATATTTCACTACTTGTAATCTATCTATTCAGATTTCCTAATTATTCCTGGTTCAGTTTTGGAGGATTATATGTTTCTAAGAATTTTTCCATTTTGTCCAGATTGCCCAATTGTTTGGCTTATAGTTGTTTGTAATATTTTCTTACAATCCTTTTTATTTTTTGTGGTTTCAGTTCTTACTTCTCTTTCTTTTCTGAATTTATGTATTTGTCTCTTTTATTTTTTCTTTATGATTCTGGTTAAAAGTTTGTTACTCTTGTTTATAATTTAAAACAACCAGGCTTTGGTTTCATTGATTTATTTTATTTTTTCAGTCTATGTCATTTATTTCTCCTCTACTCTTTATTATTTTCTTTCTTTACTTAGTTTGGGCTTTGTTTGTGTCTTGGGCTTACCAAGACTTGTTTTGTGTCCTAACAAGTGCTCTATCCTATAAAATGTTCCATGTTCACTTGAAAAAAAAGTATATTCTGCTGCATTGGGATGAAATGCTCTAAAAATATCAATTATATTCATCTGGTCTTGTATGTCGTTTAAGGCTCCTCTTACCTTGTTGAGTTTTTATCTCAAAGATCTATCCATTGATGTCAATAAGGTGTTAAAATCCTCTACTATGATTGTATTACTGTTGATTTCTTCCTTTATGTCCATCAAGATTTGCTTTATATGTTTAGGTACTCCTATGCTGGGTGTATTAATGTTTACAAAGATTATATCCTCTTGCTGGATTGATCCCTTCATCATTACATATTGTACTTATTTATCTCTTACTAGAGGCCTGGTGCACAAAATTCTTGCATGGATAGGGTCCCTAGGCTTGGCTGGCAATCAGGGCCGATGGAGGCCTTCTGGCTGCTGTCCAAGGCCTCCCTTCCCCAGCTGCTGGCTGCCAGCTGGTGCCTTCCTTCATTCCATGCCACGACCTGATGGTCAGTGCATGTCATAGCAAGTGATCGAACTCCCAGTTGGTCAAACTCCTGAGGGGACACTTTGCACATTAGGCTTTTATATGAATAGATTTATTGCCTAGGATAGGAAAACCCTATGACAGATAACAAAGTACAATATTTCTACAATAATAATTATGATGATGATGTTGAAAATTGCAAGTGCCTGCTTTGTGACAGTGGAGTTGTTGTAAACATTGTATAAATAGCAACTCATTTTATTGGATAGTATTACTGAACACTGGGCACTTGGCATACTTTCCCTAATCCACCCAACCCTGTTGACACTAACGGCAGGTAGGCCATGTCCAAAAAGAAATAATTTACTTTGATGATGGTGGATAAAGGTTCTGAACCATGAGCTACCCTCATCAAAAAATGGTAATGGTAACCCAACAAAAAAGGTACCTTTATTTACCTATTATCTTTTGCCATCTTAGTGTGCAATGATAAAAGAATTTTGTTTTCACTTTACTTAGATGAAGAAGTTCAAAGACAGGCTAGGCAGCCATCTTAGTCTTATCTCTCCCCTCACCCCACACCCCCACCCCCAACCTCTCATATAATAATTAACATAGGACAAATGGGTTTTTCAGATTTAAGTCTTTCTTTTCTTTATTTGCTTGTAAGATAGTCGCTTTTTCTCTTCCCTTCAGAATGTTGCCATTTTATTCAATGCATTCCCCAAACTTCCTTCTTTCAGCTCAAATCTTGTACTGGAACAGAGTTAAAGCTGTCTAAGACCATGCCACATGACCAGTTAGAGGCAGTGGCTTAAGAAAGGGGTTCCCCTAAATCAGCTGCCAAGAGCACGAAGGCCAGTCCTGCTTCTTTTCCCCTCTGCTGGGAGCTCCCACCAACCCAGGCCTTGGAAAGCTAGATTTCCAAAACTACACACTCCCATTCCACCACAAGAAAGTTTTCTTAGAGCATACAACACAGCACCCTCTTCCCCAGTCCCTAGAAAAACAGCACTACTGGGCTGGCAGCTCCTCCCAGAACATGCCTCCTGTGCCTCCTGAAACCCTGGGCCAGGATGCCTCAGACCCCCTGGTTCCCTCTGGGCATCCAAGAACTCTGGTTTAGAAGCGGGGGAGCCAGGTGAAGGGAGGCTGAACCCAAGGCAATTTTCAAAAGCCTGGGAGAGTCCAGACTGCTGGTAAGCTGAACCTCACCCACTCACCACCCAAGTCCTGTAACACCACAGCCAGGCCGGCCACTTGAAAGGGTTGCAAGTTTCAATGCTCCCCGCAAGAGTTGGTGTTCCCTGCATCCAGGCAGCTGGGAATGAAAGGAATCCCCCAGCCCTCTGGCAATGCTGTCCCTCCTGAATTAGACATACACACCCTGGGATTTCTGTTTCCTGCACGAAGAGAAGGAGAAATGGAGGATGGGATGGGGGGACCATGAGGGAGTAGGGTGTGGTGATTCATGGAGGGAACGGGTAAGGGCTGGTTAAACTCACCTCTCTGCCCGGGACAGAGCCAGGTTTAGGGGCAGCAGGCCTGCCTGTCGCTTTGTTGTCATAGTCCTGTTTGCTGATGCGCAAGCAAACACGCCCTCCAAAATCATAGCAACCGGCCAAGAGGACCCTAACAGCCTCCTAGCAGCCCCAATCCCTTGACAGAAGGAAGAAACTTGTACACAGCCACTCCAGCACCAGGTGCTGCGGTTTGCCTCTGAGGACCATTTTAAAAGCCAGAATAATGATGATCATTAAATAAAAGAATAGCATTTTGTTTTCTTCTAAGTCTTTGGGAAAATTAAATTTAGGTTTTTGACCCATCGCTAACATTTATAGTCACCTGTGGTGAAGGGCGGGGTGTGTGGGGGCTGGTGGGGAGATTGGTGCTCAAGGTGGGGAGCATGAGGACAGTGCAGAGGCCTGTTGCAGGGAGGGGCAGTGGGGGATCTGGATCCCCAAAGCCATTTGTGGGGCTGTGGCACTCGCCCACCTTACCTGTGGATGCAGTTTCCGTGGCAACAGGCTGTGGCCCGGGTTCAAGCCCAGTTCCTGGGGCACTGCTTCCTGGGCCCACACTCAGGCCCCAGCCGGACTACCCTGCCTGCAGCGCCAGCCTCCCCCATTTCGGAGTCACTGCTTCATCCTCCCCTTCCTTCTGATCACCAAACCACCAGGACCTGGGGCCGGCCAGTTGGCAGCAGCTCTTCTTGGGGATTGGGTGGCATGGCCATGGCTGGCATTCTCCAGGTGTGGCGACGGTGGCTAGGGGGATGAAGGTTCAGAGGCTGGACTGGCTGGTGCTCCCTGCTGCTGCCCCTTGCCCTGGGACTCAGGGCTTGGGAGGCTGCAGTGTACATGGCACTGCCACTGCCACTGCTGCTACTGAGGCTGAGCTGCTGCCCTCTGTGCTCCCCGCTTCAGCTCCTCTTCGGGAAGCCCGTCGCCAATGACACTGCCCGAGAGCCAGATCAACAAGGACAACCAAACCCCTGACTTGCGGACAGCTGAAATCCCTAGACTGAAGAGGCCAGCAACCTTCTACAAGAACAAGGCTCCTTGTGCACTCCATCCACTATGTTTATAGCTATGCTCGCTATCATTGCTTGTCAGTCTTCTGAGTCTTAAACAACCTAATCCGAGAGGTGGCTGCTGATTTACATGCGCTATCATTTAAAAAATAAAAAAGGGGGAATTTGCCGGGAGCCAGTCCATCCTTGCTGTTTCAAGGGACCTGGCGTATATGGCATACTGTTCTTAATATGTTTGCTCCCCTTCTTGGCACTATGTGTTTTAACCAAAGTCACCTCTCCGAGAAAGGTTGTTTCCCCAGGTAGGAATTTTTCCCTGAGGTTAGGGAGGGGATACAACCCCTTAATTAAGTGCCAGGCGGGTAGTTAAGCTACATAATCTTTACTCCCTGGAATGGAGATAAGAAATGCCCTAACTTTTGTAATAGAAATTGACAGGATTAAAATCGGCTGGTATAAATACGGATGTAACAAGACAATAAACATCAGATCCTAACCAGAACCTAGCCAGAGAACATGGCAAAAGATCCTGGACAGAACATGGCTACAGAACTTCACTGGAGAACCTAGACAGAACATGGCAAAAGAACCTGGCTAAAGAACCTGGCGACCGAACCTGGTTGGAGAACCTGGAGAAGCTGGATGGAGAACCTAGCGAGAGAACATGGCTACAGAACCTGGCTGGAGATCCTGGACAGAACCTGGCTGGAGACCCTGGCTAGATCCTGACCAGACCTTCGCTGGAGTTCCTAACCAGAACTTCTCTGGAGATCCTGACCAGAACTTGGCTGGAGATCCTGGCTAGAGATCCTGGCTGGGCTGCTGATCAACTGAACGCTGTCTCCGTGTCATTCCTTCTTTGTCGACTCTGTCCACACATTTGGGGACCCCTGGAGCTGCTGGGGTTGGACCCCAGCACTCCTCCTCCTGTTGGGGGCCAATTGGAGGCCGGGCCAGCCGGGATGGGGTTTCATCAGGGCCCTGATCAAGCTGGTTGGCTGCCCCAGTGCGCTTCATAGCCACATGTCATCCCAGTCGCTCTGGTCTTTCCACTGTAAAGGTTGCTACCTCAGCTTTTCTTTTCTTTCCATTTGCATGATATGTATTTTTCCACCCCTTTATTTTTTATCTGTTTGTAGCTTTCATGTTAAGATGGGTCTCTTATAGACAGAATTTAAATGGGTCTTGCTTTTTATCCATTCAGCTACCTATGTCTTTTGATTGGAGCATTTCAGCCATTTACACTTAAGGTAATGATTCTTTTTTTTTAAATATATTTTTAATTGATTTCAGAGAGGAAGGGGTAGAGAGAGAGAGAGAGAGAGAATCATTGATTGGCTGCCTCCCACATGCTCCACACTGGTGTTGGAGCCTGCAATCTGGGCACATGACCTGACGGAATCAAATTGTGACCTCCTGGTTCATAGGTAGACACTCAACCACCGAGCCAGCTAGGCAAGGTGATTATTGGTAGGTATGTATTTATTGTCATTTCATTCTTTATAACTATATCCCCCCCCCCCCCTCTTTCTCTTCTTCCTAAAGAAGACCCTTTAACATTTCTCATAATACTGTTTTGGTGGTAATGATCTCCTTTAGCTTTTTCTTTTCTGTGAAGTTCTTTATTTCACCTTCAATTTTGAATGATAGCTTTGCCTTGTTGGGTAGTGTAGTCTTGATTGTAAGTCTTTGCTTTTCATCACTTTGAATATTTCATGCCAATCTATTTTGGCCTGGAAATTTCTGTTGCGAAATCAGCAGACAGTCTTTTGGGAGCTCCCTTATGGGTGATTGTCTTTCTCTTAGAGCTTTTAAGATTCTTTGTCTTTAACCTTTTTCATTTTAACTATGTTGTGCCTTGGTGTGGGCTTTTTGGGATTAATCTTGTTTGTGACTCTGCATTTCTGGAGTTGTGTGTCTTTTTCCTTCATTAAGTCTGAAAAGTTTTCAGCCATTATTTCTTCAAATAGATTATCAATTCCTTTGTCTCCTTCTTCTCCTTCTGATACCCCTTTAATGTGAATGTTATTATGCTTCATATTGTCTCATAGGTCCCTTACACTATCCTTATTTTTTAAAAAAAATAATTGGACGTTTTCTATTACTTTGTCTTCCAAATAGCTGATTCAGTTATCTGCTTCATCTAGTCTTCTGTTGATTTCTTCTAGTTTATTCTTCATTACAGTTATTGTATTTTTCATTGCTGACTGGTTCTTTTTTAGGTTTCTATGAACTCTTTCATGCCATTGAAGTTCTTGCTAAGTTTCTTGAGCATCCTTATAACTAATGTTTTGAACTCTGTATCTAGTAGTTTCCTTGCCTACATTTTACTTAGTTGTATTTTTTTGTTTGTTGTTTTTCCTGAGGATCACTCCTGTTCTTTCATTTAAGGCATGTTTCTTTTTCTACACATTTTAGTCTCCTCTCTATGTGTGTTTCTGTTTATTAGGTGGCTCTACTTGGATTTCATATAGTTGCCTTATGCAACAGGTGTCTTGTGGGGATCAGAGGCACACTCTCCCTAATCACCTGAACTAGGTGCTCCAGGGGTATCCCCTTTGTGGGTTATTGGAACCCTCCTATTTTAGTTGAGTCTTGATTGCTGTTGGCCTGTCTGTGGGTGGGGTTTCCCCTTTTCTGGCTATGAAGGAGTAAAATGTATGAGCTGCTGTGTTGGGGATGGATCCACAAAGCTCAACAGGGTCTGGTGTCTGTTAAGATCTCCTTTTGTGTGTGTCACTTATGGAGCTAATTGGGTTGTGTTATGATGTAGTCTGACTCCTCGTGTGTTGTTTCTGGGGCCTCTTGGGAGGGTATCCAGCACCAATTGATATCAAGTATTACTAGTGACAAGATCTAGGCTACCTATTTGGAGCTAAAAATATGATCCACAGTTTGCTGCTATCTCTGCTGGGCCTCAGTGTGTATGGGAGGGGCCAAGCTATGCACCAAAGTTGGTTTCCATCATCCCCAATCCCTGGGGCAGGTAAGCAAAAGGCCCAAGGCTCCTAGAGATCTGCCTTCACTTCTTGGTTATCTCAGGCTCAATTGCTGAAAGAGCCTCTGAAGTACATGTGTTTCCTAAGGTAGGCTTTCAGTGAGTCACCAGGTAGGGGTGAGAGGTGTTCTCCAGATTGATACAGAGTCAGACTTTGCACCAGTGCTAGGTATGAGGCCACTTAGCAACAGTTTCAGGGTATACCAAGGCCTCTACCACCTACTATGGGCCCGTGGACCTTTGTTGTGGGGCCAACTCTCATCAGGGTGAGTCAGCAGTGTTTATAAGACCCACATAGATTGGGACTTGGCCATGTGAAAAGAGGGCTCTGCACAGGAACAGTGGCACAGATATGGAGTGTGCATAAAAAATGTGTCCTCCCCCATAAGAGCTGCACAACTCAATTTTTTCACAGAGTCCACCCAGACCTCCTTGAGAATCTTCTCCACTGGGGAATCCAGCTGGCAATACTGAGGAGCACATGTTCCGCAGAGAAGGTCCAACAGGAGTCAGGTGGGTGAAGCTAATGGTTCTTACATGATGGGGCTAGTTGGTCTCAAGTGGGAGGTTGGGACACCACTGCTCTGGCTATGGGAAGGAAGGTTGTGGTTCCAGATGGCTCTGCAGATACAACTGGAGAAGTGGGGATATTATGGGTCAGCCCCAAATGTTCTTTATGCATGAATTTCATTGCAGCTCAGCTTTTTATTTTATTTTTTTACTTCTTTAAAAATATTTTAGTTGATTTTTGCAGACAGCAAGAGAGAAAGAGAGAGAAACATCAATGTGAGAGCGCAACATCAATTAGTTGCATCCTGCATGCCCCCGACCTGGGATCGAGCTCACAACATAGGTATGTGGTCTGGTTGGGAATCTAACTGACAATCCACTGGTTCATGGATTGACATCCAACCAACTGAGCCACACTTGCCAGGGTATAGCTCAGATTCTTGTATCAAGTCAGGACTAATCTTTTTTGTCCAAAAATTTTAATATAACTTTCCTCGACCACAGATCTACTTAACCAGTTTCCCTTGTTAATAGGTAATTTGCAGTGTTCTTATGAGAATTAAGAAGTAATTCATATAACACAGCACAGTCTTTACAGAGAAGTATTTAATAAATTGTAGCTATTATTTTTAGTCTGATTAGCATCTTCTTCAAGTCAGTTCTATCTTTCCTTTCAAAAGTTTATGTTTATTTCTTTATACATATTTGCTGGAACATCTTCAGGCACAAAATACTTTTATTTTTATTGTTCTCTTTGTTTTTAATTTGACTCAATCAAATAAAAATTTAAATGCCCATATTTCCAAATTTTAAGTACCAATATTTCCAGTAAAAATGTTATAGTTAATTGTGGAGGAGGATAAAAAACAATATCTTCAAATACCAAATTCTAATTGAAATAAAAATATTTTAAGTCAACAAAATTATATTAAAGTTTATAGAAGAATTAAATATAAGAATTTTAAGAGGATAGTAATAAACAAGAATTAAATTTAAAAAACAACAACACAAGAAAAACATGAGAAGACTTAACCCAGCAAGTATTAAAACAGTAAAAAAATAAAACACAGTATAATCATAACATCACAGAGCTGGCACTTAAATAAAAATACAGTTGACCCTTGAACAACACAGGTTTGAACTGTACAAGCCCACTTACATGCATATTATATATATATTATTGGAGATTATTTGGAGATTTGCAGCAATTTGAAAAAATGCACAGATGAGATATTGAAAAAAAATTTTAAATGCTATGTCATAACTGCATATATTATATGTAGATACTAGCCTATTTTATAATTCACTATCATAAAATATACACAAAGCTACTATAAAAAGTCATAACTCAAAAACTTAACACACACAAACACAGTACTTACATGGTACCATTTGCAGTTGAGAGAAATGTAAGCCAATGTAAAGATACAGTTTAAATCATAACTGTATAAAATTAACTATAGCACATAATGTACTACTATAATGATTTTGTAGCCACTCCTGTTTATCAATTACACTAGGCTACCATGAAGCAACCATATTGCTGCTTCTTCATTATCAATGCATGAATCATTATACCTATAAATAAATATGAATTTCTTTTTCACATTATCTATCTATTTTTTATGTCTAGTACTTTTAAACTTGTAATATCTAAAGTGTTTTGTATCATACAAGACATTATTAGTATAGATACTGATAGAGGATTCATCTCATAAAAAGACAATGTAACCTTATTGATAAATATAATACACTACTATAAATGTATTTTATCTTTTTATAATTTTCTTTCCCTTGGCTTACTTTAGTGTAAGAATACAGTATATAGTACATAAAACATATAAAATATGTGTTCTTCAACTGTTTATGTTATTGGTAAGGCTGCTTGCTGGTCAACCATAGGCTATTAGTAGTTATGTTTTGGGAGAGTTAAATGTTATGTGAATTTTTGTCTCTACAGGGTATAGTCCCCTTTAACCCCAGCATTGTTCAGGGATCAAATAGTATTTATCAATGAAGCAGAATTAAATTTTGAAACAGATTAAAGTCTATTTTTTATTTTAATATATTTTTACTAGAGGCCCGATGAATGAAATTCGTGCATGGGGGCGGGGGGGGTCCCTTCAGCCCAGCCTGCACCTTCTCCAATCTGGGACTCCTTGGGGGATGTCTGACTGCCGGCAGTTGGACATACCTCTCACAATCCTGGACCTCTGGCTCATAATCGCTCACCTGCCTGCCTCCTGGTCACCCCTAACTGCCCCCGCCGACAGCCTAATCACCCCCAACTGCCCCCACCTGCCAGCCTGGTTGCCCCTCACTATCCCCCCTGCTGGCCTGGTTGCCCCCAACTGCCCCCCTGCCAGCCTGGTCGCCCCATACAGCCTGCTTGTTCAGTCATTTGGTCATCCCTCACTAACCCCCTGCCGGCCTGGTTGTAGGCAGCCATCTTGTGAGGATGTGAGGGTTAACTTGCATATTACCTCTTTATTATATAGGATTGATTTCAGAAAAGAAGGGAGAGGGAGAGTGACATAGAAACTCAATGATAAGAGAGAATCATTGATTGGCTCCCTCCTGCATGTCCCCCATGGATCAAGCCCACCACCCAGATGAAACCCAGATATGTGCCTTGACTGGGAATCAAACCATGACCTCCTGGTTCATAGGTTGACACTCAAAGCACTGGGCCACACTGGGCAACAGATTAAACTCTACACAGGAAGTCAATAACATGCCTCTACTATACATTAAACATAAAAATAATCTCTTCATGAATTAAAAATAATATGTAAAAACAGTAAATATACTCAAAGAAAAATTGAAAAATTTAAAATATGAGTAGGTTATTAATTTACAGTAAGAAACCAAAAATCGTGAAAGGAATATTCTACATATTAATTCCATAAATATGAAAACCTTATTTGGCAAAAGTCATAACAAAATCAAAAAGTGATTGATAGATCAGGAGAAAATGGATGTAAACAAATATTAGATAAAGAGTTAATTTCCCGAATATACATAGTTCTCCTACAAATTACTAAGAAAGGCAGGTAATACAGGGTTTTTTGTTTTTGTTTGGTTTTTAATACTCACCCGAGGATATTTTTTCCATTGATCTTTAGAGTTGAAGGGAAGGAAGAGTGGGAGAGAGAGAGAGAGAAGAAGAGTGAGAGAGGGAGAGAGAGAGAAACATTGATGTGAGAGAGACACATCGAATGGTTGCCAAACCTGCAACCAAGGTACATGTCTTTGATTGGGAATCAAACCCAGGACCCTTTGGTCCTTGGGCTGATCCTCTCATCACTGAGCTAAACCAGCCAGGGCAATTTGTTTTGTTTTTAAAGGCAAAGGAATTAACAGGTATTTCACTAATTAAAAATATGAGGAAATATTATTAGTTTTTCCAAAAATGAAATTAAAATAACAGATACTACACCTACTGGATTGTCAAAAAAACAATATAATAATAATCTAATCATTCAGAGTTACTAGAGTTGTGGGTTCTATTAGGAATGTAAATTACTTCAAGATTTAAAAAAGTAATCTAGTATTTATATCACTATTATTGAATATTTAATTTTATTTAATGTAGCATTTAAGTTAGTATTTAAATAATTAGTACTTAAAATATGTATAGCATTTGACCCAACTCTCCTATTTATAGTATTTATCAAATAGGAATAAATTATCAGTATTAAAAGATACATGTTCCAAGATATTTATTATAGTGCTAGTAGCCTGGTACATGGATTCATGGACATTGAAAGAAAATTAATTAGGAGAAATATTTTAATATCTCTATTTGCCCTTTCTCTATAATAGAAGTGTCAACCAAATTCACGATCAACAATGACAGATCAAAACACATGCCTGCGATGGGCTTCAGCGAGAGCTTTAGATGTATTGCACATGCATGAGTCAACTTATCTTTTATATATATAGAATAAACTTGCTTAATTAGACCTGCTTTCTGATGTAGCTAAACTTTTTCCAGCCCAGTGAAGGACCCCAACTTCTCTTTCAGGTATTTGTCAGCAACACACCAGTAAATATCAACATGAAGCAGATTATTATTGTAGATCAAACAGGGAGAACAAAGGGTAACATATTTAACTGCAGCAGTGTTTGACTACATTCTGCGCAGTGAGAAAACCTGAAGTCATTTTCAAGGTCCACCATTTCTTACTTCTTTTCAGTCGGGTCAAGTTTTTAAACTTTCTAAATCTCCATTTTCTGGCTAATGAAAAGAAAATAGGATTCCACTGAATCTCCAATTTATTTACTCCAGGACTTCTGTGAGGATAAAATGATATGAGGTATGTGAAAATGCTTCACAGACATTTGGTTAAAGTGTAAAATGTTTGCACCAGGCTATAAAGCAAGTTGTGTTCCTGGGCTGAAGAAACTGCAAGGCGGCTAGTTGCTAGGGAGAGGAAGCCGGGGGTTGCTACATGATGCCATTACCTGGTGCCTACAGCCACCATTTCTGGCTGCACTGGGCTGTGGGCCACATTTTGCACCATGGGGTCTTGGCAGTGTCAGCTGCGATTTGGTGCAGTGTTGCTCTGGGTGATGGCAGGGCTTGTGTCCCACTTAGGGGAAGTTGAGTGTTGCATTGTGAGCACCAGATTCATGGTGCCATTTCTCTGTAAACGGCCAGTGTGTGTCATGGCAGCTCCTGTGTTGAACATCTGTCCTCTGGTGGTCAAGGCACATAATAGTGACTCTTCAGATGGTTGGACACTTAGCATATTAGCTTTTTATATATATACTAGAGGCCCGGTGCACAAAAATTTGTGCACTCGGGGGGAAGGGGGGTCCCCCAGCCCGGGGCCTGTGCTCTCTCGCAGTCTGGGACCCTCAGGAGATAACGACCTGCTGGCTTAGGCCTGCTCCCGGGTGGAAGAGGGCACGCCCCAATCCCTAGGTGCAGCCCCTGGTCAGGCTCAGAGCAGGGCCGATTGGAGAGTTGGGGCGCCGCCCCCTGTCATGCACAGAGCAGGGCGGATCTGGAGGTTGTGATGCCACCCTCAGTCAAGCTCAGGGTAGGGCCGATTGGGGGGTTGTGGCACTGCCCCCTGTCACACTCAAGGCAGGGTCGATGAGGAGGTTGCGGCGTCACCCCCTGTCATGCACAGAGCAGGGCCAATCAGGGGGTTGGGGAGCTCCCCCCTGTCATGCACAGAGTAGGGCGGTTAGGGGAGTTGGGGCACCACCCCCTGTCACACACAGAGCAAGGAGGATCAGGTGGTTGGGGCACCACCCCCTGTCACCCACAGAGCCGGGCTGATCAGGGGGTTGGGGCACTTCCCCTGTCACATTCAGGGCAGGGCCGATGGGGATGTTGTGGTCCACCCCGTCACACACAGAGCAGGCACATGGGGGGGTTGGGGCGCCGCACCCTGTCACACACAGAACAGGGCCGATCAGGGGGTTGGGGAGCTCCCCTGTATCAGGGACAGAGCAGAGCCGATCAAGGTGTTGGGGCACCTTCCCCTGTCACAAACAGAGCAGGGCAGATAGGGAGGTTGTGGCCCCGCCCCCCTGTCACATACAGAGCCGCAGGGTGATCAGGGGGTTTGGGCGTTGCCCCCTGTCACCCTGTTCCAGGGGCCAGGAGGCCTCATGGCTCCACTGATCCCAGTGCTCGGAGGCCTCGCGGCTCCGTTTGACACTGGGGCAGTGAGGCCTCGCTGCTCCGTTGATCCCGGTGCTGGGAGGCCTCGCGGTTCCACTGATCCTGGGGCATGAGGCCTCGCAGCTCCGCTGATTCTGGGGCATGAGGCCTCACGGCTCAGCTGATCCTAGGGCGTGAGGCCTTGCGGCTCCGCTGATCCTGGGGCATGAGGCCTCGTGGCTCCGCTGATCCCGGTGCTGGGAGGCATATTACCCTTTTACTATATAGGATAGAGGCCTGGTGCACAGGTGGGGGCCGGCTGGTTTGCCCTGAAGGGTGTCCTGGATCAGGGTAGGGGTCTCGCTTGGGTGCCTGGCCAGCCTGGATGAGGGGATGATGGCTGTTTGCAGCTGGTCACACCCCCTTCAGGGTGGGGGTCCCCACTGGGGTTCCTGGCCAGTCTGGGTGAGGGGCTGAGGTCCGTTTTCAGGCTGGTGGGTGACTGAAGCTCCCAACCTCTCCTTTTTTTCTTTTTTTTTTATTCTGGTTTTATTTACCTTCTATGGCTGTCACTGTAGCTGAGAGCCGGCTTTAGCTCTGAGGCTCGGATCTAGCTCTGAGATCTTGGCTGCTGAAAGCAGGTATCCGCGTTTGTTTGGGTTCTATAGTTGAAACACTGTTGCAACTCCAGCTCTGCCGGCTGGCTGAAAGCATGGGTTTTGTTTAGCTTCTATAATTGCAACATAGTTGCTTAGAGAACAGCTCAGAGGCTGGCAGCAGCAGGTGGGGAACTTTGGCTTCCTCCGTTACTGGAGCAAGTAAGCCTCCTGTTCGCTTCAGCTGCCTGGCTGCCGGCCGCCATCTTGGTTTGAAGTTAATTTGCATATCACCCTGATTAGCCAATGGGAAGCATGTCGGAGGTACGGTTAATTACCATGTTTGTCTATTATTATATAGGACTAGAGGCCCGGTGCACGAAATTCGTGCACTTGGGGGGTGGGGGTTTCCTCAGCCCAGCCTGTCGCTCTCACAGTCTGGGAGCCCTCAGTGGATGTTCTACAGAAGATGGCCACAGTCTGGCAGCAGAGGCTCTGAGCAGGCGTCCCGTGTGTGTGTGTGTGTGTGTGTGTGTGTGTGTCTGCTGGGGCCTGCCCCCAGCCGCGCCACGTAGGCTCAAAGCAGTTGCCGTGTGTGTGTGTGTGTGTGTGTGTGTGTGTCCCCACTGGGGGTCTGCTCCCAGCCACGTTGGAGGCTTAGAACAGGCACTGTGTGTGTGTGTGTGTCTGCTGGTGGCCTGCCCCTAGCCACACCATGGAGGCTTGGAGCAGGAGCCCCTCTGTGTTGATATCTCAGGCTCCTGGACTCCACTGCATGTTGTACTCTCCCTTGAGCTATGGCCAGGATGGGGGTGCTGCTTGCAAGCCAGGCTTTCCTGCTCCAGGATCGCCATGGCGACAAGGGAGCAGGCCCAGCTGGGGGCTGCCCACAGGCCGGGCTTTCCTGCTCCTGGATCAGGCCCAGCTTGGGGCTGCCCTCAGGCCAGGCTTTCCTGCTCCCTGATCAGGTGCAGCTGGGGGCTGCCTACAGGCCATACTTTTCTACTTACTGATGGCCAGATCACCACAGCGACCCAGGGCCCAGTGGCACTTTCCTGCTCTCCAATAGTCATAGGGTCCCGGCTGGGGGTGGGGCTTAGCAGTGCGGGGCTTAGGCGGCACAGGGGTCCCGGCTGGGGGCTCAGGTGGCACATAGGGGTCCCGGCTGGGGGCAGAGCTTATGCCCCGCTGCCCAGGGCTGCACATGGGGCTCGGATGGCAGCTCGCGCTGTCCCGCCCTGTCTGTAGTATAGGATAGAGGCCTGGTGCATGGGTGGGGGCCGGCTGGTTTGCCCTGAAGAGTGTCCTGGATCAGGGTGGGGGTCCCGCTTGGGTGCCTGGCCAGCCTGGATGACGGGCTGATGGCTGTTTTTAGGCTGCCTGCACCCCCTTTAGGGTGGGGGTCCCCACTGGGGTGCCTGGCCTGTCTGGATGAGGGGCTGAGGGCCATTTTCAGGCTGGCGGGTGACTGAAGCTCCCAGCCTCTCCATTTTTCTTTTTTTTTTATTCTGCGATTTATTTACTTTCTATGGCTGTCACTGGAGCTGAGAGCCAGCTTTAGCTCTGAGGCCAGCTCCAGCTTAAGGCCTCGGCTGCTGAAAGCAGATATCTGGGCTTCGTTTAGCTTTTATAATTGAAACTCTGTTGCCATCACTGCTGCTCTAAGCTCTGAGCCTGCTGCCAGCTGAAAGCAGGTTTCTGGAGCTTGTTTAGCTTCTATAATCACAACATTGTTGCATCCGGAGCTCAGAGCTGGGTGGAAGCAGGCGGGGAACCTTGGCTTCCTCCATCACTGGAGCAAGCAAGCCTCCTGTTCGCTTCAGCTGCCTGGCTGCCGGCCGCCATCTTGGTTGGCAGTTAATTTGCATATCCTGCTGATTAGCCAATGGGAAGCGTTCAGGGGGTATGGTCAATTTGCATGTTTCTCTTTTATTAGATAGGATTGTTAGTCATAGCAAAAACTTGAAACTATATGAATTTTTCCCCGTATTGGAATGATTGAATTGCACATCCACTGCTACCTTGGTTTATATGTAACATTGATTATCATGCAGCTATTTACATGGATTAGGTTGACACATATGTGTTTATGTATGTGTAGCAATCTCACTTTTATAATATGTGAATGTGTTTGGAACTACTCTATATACAAAATAAAAGGTACATAAATTTAAAAGTCTATTTGCTATATTTGGTATTAGAAAAAGAAAAAAAACACCATTAATTTTATTTTAAATACATTTATTTTTTTTAAATGTTAGTGATTGATTATTTTGTAACTTAGACCACTGAAAAAATGGCAATTAAGTATTTCTATTTTTTAATTTTATATATGGTGAAAATAATTTGGGTAGCATACTTACAATAATAATATTGGTAATTATTAATATTTAAATTTTACTTATGAACAACTTTAATTTTTAAAATGTTAAATGACTTAGCCAATGACACAAACTAAAAAATGCTGGTACCAAGACTGAATAACAGGTATTTATGTTTCCAAATCCATGTACTTTTTAATTCATCCCATTGTTTCTTGACTCTGTGTGTGTTGACTTCTTTAGACTTTCAATTGGGCGATTGAAATTTGCTATACATTGAGTCCCTATATCAATGATGGCGAACCTTTTGAGCTTGGCGTGTCAGCATTTTGAAAAACCCTAACTTAACTCTGGTGCTGTGTCACATATAGAAATTTTTTGATATTTGCAACCATTGTAAAACAAATATTTATATTTTTTATATTTATTTTATATATTTAAATGCCATTTAACAGAGAAAAATAAACCAAAAAAATGAGTTCGTGTGTCACCTCTGACATGTGTGTCATAGGTTCGCCATCACTGCCCTATATGTTCCTTCCATGTGTAAACCCAGAAATATGGTGAAAGTCTCAGGTATTTCAGAGAACCACAAAGCTGAGTGGACTCTTAATAGTTTAACAACTTTCCTTTTTAATCAAGAAAACCTAGGAAGTAGAAAATAAATTTTCATCAAGGTTTAGTGGTTAAGATCAAGTGCTTTGGAGCAAGATATAGCATCAATTCACAACTAACTCATTTATTAACAAGGTGTCATTTACTACTGAACACCACAAAACCTCCCACCGTTATCAACCATTCAGGCCCCAAAATATCTTTAATTAATCCATGCCTTCTAACAATGCAAATGACTATTATATTTTGCTTTGGCTATTTTCATAGCCTCCCAAAAATTGAACCTCTTTTCACTCTTTCCTTTTTCAAATTCATTCTTTGTAATACTACCTACTTTTAAAGTATCAAATTAAGTTACTCTTCTGCTTAAAAGACCTCCATGAAAGATATGTATCAGAAAAATGTACATGCTTTACCATTGTCTCCAAAGTCCTTCACAATCTAGTTCCTACCTGATGCTCTGGTTTGATCACTCAAACCCACTCACTAGTCCAGAGTTAAAATGTTTGATTTAAGTTCCTCAGCTATGCCAAGTTATTTCATGGTTCAAGGTCTTTCTCCTCACTTTTTTCCATACCTGGAAGTCTTTTGCTTCACTGTTCTCATAATTGGTGCTTTTTTTACTCTTTTGGTTGTAGATTTAACTGTACTTCCTCACAGTTCTAGAGGTCAGAAGTCTGAAATGGGTTTTCCTGAGCTAAAGTAAAAATGCCAACAAGGCGACATTTCTTCTGGAGAATATAGCAGAGAATTCATTTTCTTACTTTTTCCAGCCTCTGGAAGCTGTCTTCACTCTTTGGCTCCTGTCCCCTTCTTACATCTTGATAGCTAGCACTTTAGCAGCTTCCAATCTCTCCCTAGCTTTGACCCTCACACCCTCCTTTTATAAGGATGCCTGTGATTACATTGGGCCCCTGCAGACAATCCAGGATAATCTTCCATCTCAAAGTCCTTAATTTACTCACACCTGCAAATTTCATGTAAAGTAACATTTTCACAGGTTCTGGGCACGAGGAAGTGTACCACTTTGATGGACATGATTCTGCCTGCCACATATTTGATCACTGACCTTATTTTTTGGTTTCTCCCATTACCTGTAAAACCACCCAATATACTATATTTTTTATTTCAGATATTAAATTTTCTCTACTAATATTCTCTGTTTATCTTTTTCTTTACATCATTTTACATATTTTTAATTTAAATTTTATTTTTCAATTTCAGCTTAAATTTAATATTATTTTCTATTAGTTTCATATGTACAGCATAGTAATTAGACAATCATATACTTTACAAAATAATCCTCCAATGTTTTCAACACCCACCAGGCACCATACATAGTTATTACAATTTTATGGACTATATTCCCTATGCTGTGATTTACATCCCCATGATTGTTTTGTAACTGCCGATATGTACTTCTTAATCCCTTGCCATTTTTCACCCAGTCCCCCCAAACCTCTTCCCCTCTGCCAAAACCTTTAACATAATTTTTAAGTCCTTGTCTACTCATTTTGATACCTGGATCATCTTTTACCATTGATTGTTTATTTATTTGGACTATGAGTCATATTCTATTGTAAACTTGAGTGACATGTTTAGAGAATTTGGATTCTCTCATCTTCCTCTGAAGAATGTTGGCATGTGTTCTGGCAGAGAGTGAAATGACTGACTAATCACACTGATTTCCAGAAGCTTGTTTTATACTTTGTTAAGATGAGATAGCTTGGGTTTTACCATTATTCTTAAGATGAATCCTTTATTCCTGGCATATAGATTGTCTCCCTAAAATGTGGTTTTTCTGCGATTTCAATAGAAAGCCTGGGGTTTTTGTTTATTCTCTCTAATGTGGTGAGACTCCAACTTCTCTCCTTTACTTCCTGGCAGTGGGGAGCAGCTGGAATTCTGCTCATCCTTTTCTAATTGCATGCTGTTCTTTTCTGCTTGGCTTGTCTGTGTATTCCTTTAACACGTTGAGTTCAGAGGACAATTAAGGATTTGAGAGGAGTCTGTGTGAAAGTATGGTATCCATCCTGCTTTGGCTCTTTCCCTTTTTAGATCAATCAATCTCTATCTATTTTTTCCAGCTATTTTAATCAGTCCAAACCTTCATATTAGTTTGATGGCTCTCAGTGAACCATATTCTTCTTTATTCATGACCTTGTGTAGATCAGTCTCCTTTTATCTATACTGGTCTCATTACTGCTTTGTCCAATAAAATGTGGAGGAAGTGATGTTTTAGCAGCTTTAACTCTAGGCATTAAGAAAATTTTCCAAGTTCTATTTCTTTCTGGGGATGCAAATTACCATATGAGAAGTCAACTACTTTGAGACTGTCTTATGTAATACTAGGGGCCCAGTGCATGAATTCATGCACCTTGAAAGGAACTGTGGGCCGAGAGGCTGCAATGGGCACAGGGGCGCGTCTCTGCCCATCCTCCACACCCCTGCCTGGCCCCTCCTGCCATGGCCCCCAGTCCCCTCTCTGCCGGCAGCTCCGCTCCCCCTGCCGCCACTCCCATGCACTGGCGGCACCAGCCCTGCTCTCACCTGCTGACAGCGCAGAGCGATTGGGGCAGTTGCCAGTAGCGGCTGTGAGTAGAGCTGGCACCGTCAGTGGGTGCGAGCAGCAGCTGCTTCCCTGATGGCCTCTCAGGAGCAGGGGCGATCAGGGCCAGCAGCCGCTGCTTGCACCTGTTGACTGTGCCGAGTGATTGGGACCGTTGCCGTGTGCTGGCAGTGGGTGCAAGCAGTGGCTCCAGCACCAACTGTGGGTACGAGTGGGGCTGGCGCTGGCAGTGGGTGTGAGCGGCAGCTCTGGCACCAGTAGCAGGTGTGAGAGGGGCCGTCACCAGCAGCGGGTGCAAGAGATGGCTGCTGGCCCCAATCACCCATCAGGAGAGGAGGGTATGGAGAAGCCCTGAGGGGTGATCGAGGTCGGCAGACGCTGCTCGCACCTGCTGACTGTGCCATACGATCAGGACCGGCTGATCCAAGCGGCAGCTCCAGCGCTGGCTGCAGGTGCAAGTGGGACCAGCACTGGCAGTGGGTGCAAGCAGGGCCAGCACCAGCAGTAGATGCATGCACTGGGCGGGACCGCGGCGCACGGGAGCAAAGAATTTTCAGTAACCACCAGAGGCTTGCCCCGATGACAGCGACGGGCACCCCACCTTGGTTCAGCATCCCCGCTCACCTGCTCCACCATCCTGCCATGGCCAATGCCCACCATGTTCCACACACTCCCCCTGGTGGTCAGTGCATGTCATAGCGACCGGTTCTTCTGTTGTTCGGTTGTTCCGGTTGTTCCACTGTTTGGTCTATTTGTATATTAGCCTTTTATTACATAGGACTAGAGGCCCAGTGCATGAAATTTGTGCATGGGGGTGTGTGTCCCTCAGCCCGACATGCACCCTCTCCAATCTGGGACCCCTCAGAAAATGTCCGACTGCCGCTTTTGGGCCTAAACCAGCAGTTGGATATCCCTCTCACAATCTGGGACTGCTGGCTCCTAACCACCTCTGCCTGCCTGCCTCATCGCCCCCTAACAGCTCTCTCCTGCCAGCCTGATCGCACCCTAACTGCTTGCTCCCCCGTGTTGCCCTGATTGTGCCCCTAACTGCTTTCTCCCCCGAGCAGGCCTGATCGTGCCCCTAACTGCCTGCTCCCCTGATCCAGACTGGTCGCCCCCTAACTGCTTGCTCCCCTGCGCCAGCCTGATCTCAACTGATGCCACCCCTAACTGCTTACTCCCCCATGCTGCCCTGATCACACCCCTAACTGCTTGCTCCCCCAAGCAGGCCTGATCATGCCCCTAACTGCTTGCTCCCCTGAGCAGGCCTGGTAGCCCCCTAACTGCTTGCTCCCCTGCTGGCCTGATTGTGCCCCTAACTGCCTGCTCCCCTGAGCCGGCCTGGTCATCCCTTAACTGCTTGCTCCCCTGTGCCAACCTGATCGTGCCCCTAACTGCCTGCTCCCTTGCGCTGGCCTGATCGTGTCCCTAACTCAGCCGTGGGCAAACTACGGCCCGCAGGCCCGATCCGGCCCGTTTGAAATGAATAAAACTAAAAAAAAAAAAAAGACCGTACCCTTTTATGTAATGATGTTTACTTTGAATTTCTATTAGTTCACACAAACACTCCATCCATGCTTTTGTTCCGGCCCTCCGGTCCAGTTTAAGAACCCACTGTGGCCCTCGAGTCAAAAAGTTTGCCCACTCCTGCGGCCTAACTGCCTGCTCCCCCACACTGTCCTGGTTGTTCTCTAACTGCTTGCTCCCCTGTGCTGGTCCTATCGTGCCCCTAACTGCTTGCTCCCCTGCTATCCTGATGGCCCCCAACTGCCTCTGCCTTGGCCCCCACCACTGTGCCTATCTGCCTCTGCCTCAGCCCCCTGTGGGAGGAAGTGGAACCTCCGGAAGACGTCAGGTCAACCCGGTCTAATTAGCATATTACCCTTTTATTAGTATAGATGATAAAATTTGCCAGATGAAGAGGTGACAGGGAGAAGAAACAAGACCCCAGCCTGCAACTCTAGCTGCACTCCCAGCTGAGAATGAACAGCCAACATCACAGTCATGTTAATGAGTGATTTTATAAGTAAATCCTCTAGTTCCATTAGAGTCGTCTCAGGTGACCCTACTTAAAGCAAAGGTAATCTGTTCCCACCAAATCTTACCAAACTGTAGAATTTATTTTCCCTATTCTTATTTAAAAAATAAATAATATATATTCACACTTTTGAAAAATAAAACAACACTGAACTACATAAATAAAAATTGATATTACTTACATGCTGTTCACACACAGCTACTTCCCTGCCAAAATTAATTTCTAGTGACACATGGATTGGTGTATGTCCACCAAATGATTTTACATATATATATACATTCATATAAGCTCATATATATTCATTTATAACGTAAGTCAAGTTACATAAAAAGTACTATTTGGCCTGGCTGGCATAGCTCAGTGGTTGGGCATTGACCTATGAACCAGGAGGTCATGGTTCAATTTCTAGTCAAGGCACATGCCCGGGTATGGGTGTGCAGGAGGCAGCTGATCAATGATTCTCATCATTGATGTTTCTGTCTCTCTTTCTCATCCTCTCGGAAATCAATAAAAAAATATTTTTTAAAAGTACTATTTGGCCCTGGCCAGTTTTGCTCAGTGGTTAGAGCGTTGGCCTGCAGACCAAAGGGTCCCAGGTTCAATTCCAGTCAAGGATAGGTACCTGGGTTGCAGATTCCTCCCTGGCCAGGGCTCTGGTCAGGGCTCATGCAGAGTCAACCAATTGATGTGTCTCTCTCATATTGATGTTTCTCTCTGTCTTTCCCTCTCTCTAAAAATCAATGGGAAAATGTCCTCAGGTGAGGATTAAAAAAAATAAAGTACTATTTGTATTTTCATATATATACAGCTATGTTTATATACACACATATATCTATATTGACATATATCTTGGTCACTTTTATATACCTATCAACATCTATAATAATAGAAGCATAATATGCTAATTAGACTGGACGTCCTTCCAGACAACCTTCCAGACAAAGCCAAGGCTGTGAGGGAAGCCCGGGTCCCGGGTGCCTGCTGGTGGCCAGAGGGAAGCCCGGGTCCTTGGTGCCAGAGGAAAGCCAGTGCCGGCAGTCAGGGGAAGGAAGGCCTACTTTTACATGAATTTTGTGCATCAGGTCTCTAGTAGGTATATAAAACATTTACCTTATTTGATTTAACTGTTGTATTATCTACACTAACAAAAGAGAAACATGGCAATTAGCGTACGACCGCTACCCTTCCCATTGGCTAATCAGCATATCCTTATGCAAATTACCTGTCAGCCAAGATGGCGGCCAGCAGCCATGCACTGAAGCGAACAGGGAGGCTTGCTTGCTCCAGTGATGGCAAACTCCAACGTTCCCCGCCTGACTTGCCAGCCTCTCAGCTGCAACTCTAAGCAACTATGTTGCAAATATAGAAGCTAAACAAAACCCTAGAAACCGGCTTTCAGTCAACCGGGCTTCAGCCAGCCGGACCGCAACATTGTATCAAATACAGAAGGTAAAGGCCAAAAACCTGCTTTCAGCAGCTGAGGCCTCAAAGCTAAAGCTGGCCCAGAATAGAAAAAAGAAAAGAAAAAAAAGGAGCAGTTGGGAGCTTCAGTCACCCTCCAGCCTGAAAACGGCCCTCAGCCCCTCACCCAGACTGGCCAGGCACAGCAGTGGGGACCCCCACCCTGATCCAGGACACACTTCAGGGCAAACCAGCCGACCCCCACCCGTGCACCAGGCCTCTATCCTATTAGTAAAAGGGTAATATGCCTCCCGGCACCAGGATCAGCAGAGCAGCGAGGCTCCCGGCACCGGGATCAGTGTGACAGGGGGCAGTGCTCAAACCCCCTGATCCGCCCTGCTCTGTGAGTGACAGGGGAAGGCGCCCCAACCCCCTGATCAGCCCTGCTCTGTGCCTGATACGGGGGAGCTCCCCAATCCCCTGATCGCCCTGCGGCTCTGTGTTTGACAGGGTGCGGCCCACCAACCCCCTGATCGGCCCTGCTCTGTGTGTGACAGGGTGTGGCGCCCCAAACCCCTTCCCCCCATGGGCCCTGCTCTGTGTGTGACAGGGTAGAGCCATAACCTCTTCATCGGCCCTGCCCTGAGTGTGACAGTGGTGGTGCCCCAACCCCCTGAACGGCCCTGCTCTGTGGGTGATAGAGGGTGGCGCCCCAACCCTCCTCCACAGGCCTTGATCTGTGTGTGACAGGGTAGAGCCATAACCTCCCCATTGGCCCTGCTCTGTGTGTGACAGGGGGCGGTGCCCCAACTCCCCTATTGGCCCTACTCTGTGAGTGACGGGGGGAGCTCCTCAACCCCCTGATGGGCCCTGCTCTGTGCATGACAGGGGGGAGCTCCCCAACCCCCTGATCAACCCTGCTCTGTGTGTGACAGGGTATGGAGCCCCAACCCCCCTGATGGGCCCTGCTCTGTGAGTGACAGGGGACAGTGCCCCAACCCCCCAATCAGCCCTACCCTGAGCGTGACTGAGGGTGGCATCGCAACCTCCCGATCTGCCCTGCTCTGTGCATGACCAGGGGCTGCACCTAGGGATTGGGCGTGCCCTCTGCCACCCGGGAGCAGGCCTAAGCCAGCAGGTTGTTATCTCCCAAAGGGTCCCAGACTGTGAGAGGGCACAGACTGCGCTGGGGGACCCCCCTCCTCCCCGGGAGTGCACAAATTTTTGTGCACCAGGCCTCTAGTTTTATCTTTTCCTTTGTGCTAAGTATGAGCCAGAATTTAATGATGGGCATATGGGCATTATTAACTTTGGGAGTCACTAACACTGCTCTAATTAACTTCCTTGTTAAGGACATGTACACATACAAACACACATATTTATGTAAATATTTTTGTATGATAGATCTCTACATGTGGAACTATTGATTTGAGAAATTTAATGTTAAGGGTTTATTTCTGATTGAGGTATATTTGACAAATAACATTGTATAAATTTAAGGTGCAAAGCATGCAAATTTGATACACTTATGTGTGTAATATGGTTGCCATTGTAGTGATAATTATGTAATGTATAGTAACTCTATCACATTATACAATTATTATTTATTTTTAGTGGTATCCCCACCACTGTGGTATCCCCAATTAAGGTCTAGTTTCTTATCAAGTTTGATTATACTATATAGTATGACTCAAATGTGGAATTTAAAATAGTCAAATTTGTAAAAGTTTGTAAGACAGTGGTTAGCAGAGATGGGAGGTGGGGGAAAGGACAGATATTTAGGTGCACAAACTTGCAATGAATAGTACATAAGTTGTAGAGATTTAATCCACAGTACCATAAATATAGACATTTTAATTTTTTAAATATATTTTATTGGTTTTTTCACAGAGAGGAAGGGAGAGGGATAGAGAATTAGAAACATCGATGAGAGAGAAACATCGATCAGCTGCCTCCTACACACTCCCTACTGGGGATGTGCCTGCAACCAAGGCACATGCCCTTGACCGGAATCGAACCTGGGACCCTTGAGTCGGCAGGCTGAGCTCTATCCACTGAGCCAAACCGGTTAGGGCGACATTTTAATTTTTTAAATTTTAGTTAGATACTGTAAGTTGCTGTTCATATTAAAGTCATGCTTAAGGGTCTTTTTTTTTTTTTTTTTAATATATTTTATTGATTTTTTACAGAGAGGAAGGGAGAGAGATAGAGAGCTAGAAACATCGATGAGAGAGAAACATCGATCAGCCGCCTCCTGCACATCTCCTACTGGGGATGTGCCCGCAACCCAGGTACATGCCCTTGACCGGAATCGAACCTGGGACCCTTCAGTCCGCAGGCCGATGCTCTATCCACTGAGCCAAACCGGTTTTGGCTTAAGGGTCTTTAATATCACAAACTCTACACTAAATGTTGTGAATCTAAAATCTACTTTTGCCAATATTTTTTTTTTTTTAAATATATTTTATTGATTTTTTACAGAGAGGAAGGGAGAGAGATAGAGAGTTAGAAACATCGACCAGCTGCCTCCTGCACATCTCCCACCGGGGATGTGCCTGCAACCCAGGTACATGCCCTTGACCGGAATCGAACCCGGGACCTTTCAGTCCGCAGGCCGACGCTCCATCCACTGAGCCAAACCGGTTCCGGCTACTTTTGCCAATATTATAAGCAAAAGTGACAACTCACTTCCATTTCAGTTTGCATATTATTGATATTTAGTGAGTTATACTTATTTTTTATATTTAATTGCTCACGTGCATTTCTTTCACTGTGACTTCGTCATACATGAATTTTGTCCAATTTTTAATTTGTGGTTATAATTTTTCCATAAATTTTTAAGAGTTTTTAGACAAATTATGTATGGCAACTCTTTCTCTCATATATTTTTCAAGTATTTTCTCCAAATTGGTTGTGTTTTGTTTGTTTTTTTAATCCTATATAATTTTTAAAAGTTTTATATAATCAATGATACTATTCTATCATGGCTGTTGAAATCTACTTTCCAGGTTCAAAAAAAATGGGGAGTAAACTGCATCTCTTGATGGGGTATATCAAGGTTCTGTAACAAATACTGGATCAGAAATATTGCTTTTGACCTTTTTTGAAAATAAAATCTTCCACAAGTTGCATTTCAAAATCTGCTTTTAATAAATAGGTAGGCAGGTAGGTAGACAGATCACAAAACAGATAAACAGATAGATATATATTGATATTGAAAGGGAAGTTAAATTATAAATAATTTTCCCTCAGAACTTTGAATTGTTTTTTCAATTCAGAATTGTTTTTCTGAGAGAAAACCTAATGCCACTTTGGTTCTTTCTTCATTGTAAATAAACTAGGTAGTGTGTGTGTGTGTGTGTGTGTGTGTGTGTGTGTGTGTGTGTGCATGTGTTTGCTTGTGAGCTTGCTTATTTTTATTCTGCAGCTTTTTTTTTTTTATAATTGTACTATTATCTTTTTGTTTTAAAATGTCACCACATTGAGTCTACTTGTCTTTTTTTGTACTGTATCTTGTGGCCACTGTCAATGTGAAAGCAGGTCTTCCTTCAGCTCTGAACCACCTTACTCCTTTCATATGCTATTGTTGTAGTTTTTAAATATACACATACTACATCCTTACTGGGACTTCATCCTGGGACTATCAAAATTTTTGTTTTGCATTTGGAGGGATACTTTCCATCTTAATATCAAGATTCTATTCCTTTAAAAATTGTTCTTTATAAAAATGTGGAACTCCAGGCTAAAATTAATTTTAAGCACACAAAAAAACAGTATACTCATTGCCTTTTTTTGACACTTTATGTGTCTTAAAAATATTTATACATGATTATGACAAAATGCTTAATTTTAACTCAAAAATTTGCCCACATTAATTTGTTTTAAAATGTTGTGTTTAGTTTTGGTTAAGTAAATACACACTTTGACAAACCAGGCAAAAGGTAAGTTCTATGGCTATTAGAGAGACATTCTGTCTGTTATGGCTCTGTTTCTTTGGCACAATCTTTCAGCAAAAATTTGGTTACTTTTTCATAACTGAATTTTATAATTTGATGATTACTGTTTATTATTTCTTATCATAGTTTATGTTTGTTGTACATGAATGCTATATTATACTCTTTATCCATTTCTCAAAGTTATTGCTTATATTTATTTAAAATTTTTCTTTTAATTCTGTTCATTGGAAGATATTTTCTATATTTTCTCATTTAGACCCTTTCATAATGTTGCTTTTTTCTCACAAGTAGGTGATTTTAGATTATCTGTTCTTATTTTCTCTTGAGGTTCAATTTGAATAGTGCATTTCTTCAGCCAAAATAAAAATTTTGTTATGCCTTTTTAGAAGCTTTTTCTTGCATGTATTCTTGGCTGGGATTTATTCAGAACTCAATTCAATCTCTTTGCCATCTTATAATACTTCTTCATAATTTCTGATATATATATATATATATATATATATATATATATATATATATATAATACTAAGTACATACATTTGTATATACTAAGTGCTAACCAATAAAGATTTGAAGCTGTAAAACAGATTAAAACTTTATTTGGAGTCTGAAAAGATTCAAATTTGGGGAGATATGGATTTAGGTAGCAACACAAACTGTGCTTCGAAGAGAACAAAGAAAGGCAGGATTTATTAAGGCAGAAATTACAAAATGTGTAACAAAGGAAACTTCTCCTATTGGCTGTCTATATAACATGGGGTGATGACTAGTTCAGAAAGTATTGGCCAGGTTTGAGTGGTGAGATTCTGAGGTAAGCAAGTTCCAGGATGTGTCCCTAAAGCAAACACAGAAGTCCAAGAGTTCAAACCTCACTTAGGTCCTCTACGCAAATGAAGGATACTGGCTTGTAGGGAATGACAATAGTGTCAAGCCTTGGACTGACCTGTGGCAGAGCCACATGCAAGTCCCAGCTTGGAGGGCAGAGCCCTCCTAGCATAATTAAGCTTGACCTTATAGTCCTCCCTTGTTCCTAGGTAGCTAATGGGTTGAGGGAGGTGCAGCAAGTGCTGCCAAAACAAGGCTTGAGTAAGGAAATAGATTTAAAACTCGTAAGAACATTGTAAACATGTTGACCACTCCCATTGTTTTCTTTGTGTGATCTGACTATAAAATAAAGCTTCGGCTTACAGGCTGTGTCACTGTTTCCTCATCCAGGCAGTGATCTACCTGGTCCCAACTGAATTCTCTTGTCTGTCTTCTTTAATCCTTCACCGCCCCTCATCAGGTTCACCTCTGGCCATGCTAGACACGGTTCACTGGCTGGTGAACAGGATTGGATTCTTTTAAAGATGAAGAGTACAGATGGTCTGGGTGTCAAAGTGGGGAGGGAGTAAAGTTCAGAATGTGGTCTTACGGCTGGTCAAAAGTTCATAGGTTGAACAGCATAAGGCAGCTTTTTTTGTGACATTGACATATGATTCCATTTTAGTGTCCTTGACATAAACATTAGATAGATAGATAGATAGATAGATAGATAGATAGATAGATAGATGATATATTATATATACCTTACTGATGACATATTTTCTTTAGCTTTATAATTCTTTAAAACTTTCTTTTATTAAGTACACAATATTTTCATTTGGAAAACAGGTACACTTATATGCAATGTGTCATTTTGATCCAGTTTCCACCTATTTTGCAACCTTTTAAATAAAACCATTACTATAAATTTTATATATTTTCTTTTCCTAGTGAGAGAAAACTTATTTATTAATAGCTAACCACTCATCAAAAATATTTATATCTTTTAATTACACTAACACCAAATTCCTATGTATAGATTTTTATCCCCATATCATGAAGCAATTATCCAACACCATCTGGGTGTTGTTCTTAACATTCAACTCAATTCTAACACAGGAGATAGCATCAGATTCAACATGTTGAGGGCTACAAATTGCCCTCAACCTCAGAAGCCAATAGCAAGTCCAGATTGTCACCTGTGCTTTTGACCAACTAGCTATAAACCAAAGATTCCAATGTCCCTCTCCTTGATTTTAATTAATTTGCTAGATCAGTTCATAGAACTATGAAACACATTACTTACTAGATTACAGGTTTATTATGAAATTATATAACTCAGTGATATAGAAAAGATGCATAGAGCCAGGTAGAGAAAAAGGTGTTAAGGCTTCCAGACCTCTCCAAGTACATCACACTCTCCAAATCTGTACTTGCTCACCATCTGGGAAGTACTCTGAACGCTGATCTTTTAGATTTTTATGGAGGCTTCATCACTTAGGTATGACTAATTAAATAATTGACCCTTGGTAAACTCAATCTCCAGCTCCACTTCTCTGTAAGTGGAGGATGGGGGCAAGGGTAGGACTGAAAGGTCTAGTTTTCAAATTACATGGTTGGTTCTCCTGGCAACCAACCACCATCTTTATGAGCTTTCGAAAATTCACCTCATTAACATAATAAAAGATACCTTTACTACTTTTCTTTCATAGGCAATTCCAATAATTTTTAGGAGTTCTGTGCCAGGAATGAGGATAAAGACCAAATATATATTTTATATTATAAATCACAATATCACAACTAATAATTATTTTTAAATTATACATCCCCACATATAATAAGATGATCTAAGGGTAGCATTGTTGAAACATAATCATTGTATTATAACAAATTTTAATCCAGGTACAATCATTTTTTAGCAGAAATAATTGAATGTCATTTGATATTTTATTATTTGTATTTCTAGATTTAAAGTACAGATGTAATCTATGACATAAGCCCAGCCCTATTTTTCTCATTGGATAATCTAAATGTCAAATTAAATGACAGGAGTGAAATTCTACTACAGAATAAGGTCATGAATATAAAAGGTATTACTTTACTTTTTCTTGTGAAATTTAAATATATATGAGAAAAAGAATAATTTTTAATTTTTCATATGTATCTTCTACCTATATCATGGATGAATTACTGAGAGTTCATCAAACATTTCACATTTTTCTGTGTTTGATGGTTTCTCATACGATGATTCTTCTGCTTAGATCTGACTCCTCTTCAGGCTGATTCATATTCTTCAAAACTAAGTTACATGTTTTATTTAAAAAAAATCTTCATTGTTGAGATTATTACAGATGTCCCTCTTTTTTATCCCCCATTGCCCCACTTCACCCAGTTCCCGCCCCACCCTAAGCCTTCGCCATACTATTGTCTTTGTCCATAGGTAATGCATATATGCAGATAAGATATTTGTTTAATCGCTTCCCCCCACCCCTCTCCCCTCTTCCATTTCCATGCCTTTGACTCTATTTTATTCACCAGTTTATTCTGTTCATTAGATTTCTTACTTGTTTATTTTGATTTTTAGATTCGTTTATAGGTATGTATTTGTTCCCATTTTGTTGTTCATATTTTTGATCTTTTTCTTTTTTCTTCTTCTTCTTCAAGAATACCCTTCAACATTTCATATAATTCTGGTTTGGTGGTGATGAACTCCTTTAGCTTTTTCTTGTCTGTGAAGCTCTTTATCTGACCTTTAATTCTAAGGAAATGCCCATATGACTGTCAGCTGATTTCTCAACAGAAACTATGCAGGCCAGAAGGGAGTGGCAAGAATTGAAGGTCATTTGGAATTGAAGCTATCAGTTACATATTTTCAAGTGTTTTGGGTACATACCTGGATCATATGGTAACTTTATTTTTAATTTTTTTGAGGAATCATTCACAAAGGTGCACCCCTATATTCACTGCAGCATTATACACTGCGGCCAAGACATGGAGACAACCAAAGATCCTGTGATAGAGGACTGAATAAAGAATATGTGGTACATATACACAATGGAATACTACTCAGCCATAAGAAAAGATGAAATACTGCCATTTGAGACAACATAGATGGACCTTGAGAATATTAAGCTAAGTTAAATAGGTCAGTCAGAAAAAAGTTAAAAACCATATGATTTCACTCATATGTGGAATATAAAATGAAAACTCTTGGATAAAAATAGCAGTGTGGTAGTTGCCAGAGAGAGGAGGATGGGGAAGTGAGGGTGGGGGGCAAAAGGGGGCTAATATATAGTGACAAAAGATTATTTGACTCTGGGTGGTGGACACAGTGCAATATACATATCTTATATCATAGAAATGTACACTTGAAACCTATATGATCCTATTAAATAATGTTACCCCAATAAATTTAATAAAAAATTAAAGATGTGCCTCTTCCTGGCATTGGTCCTCTATAACTCAACCTCAATTTTCTGTGCAACCTGCAGACTAGATTGGCATCCCCTTCAATGTGTTGTATTCTAGAGAAAGCATAACTCTATTACCTCATTTAGTGCATTGTGTTAAATCTTCTACCCCTGCCTGAGAGTATCTTGAAGTGCATATATTTTTATCTCCAAATCCTAGTATGTGCTAATATCTCAAAAACACTCATTTATTTTATGAGCTCCATGAGAGCAGGTACCCTAGGACTTTTCCTTTGCTTTTCTGACACATAGTAGTGATAATTGAAGTATTTATACCATCACTTTCCTAGGAAATAATCCTATATAATAAAAGGCTAATATGCAAATAGACCGAACAGTGGAACAACTGAACAACCAGTCACTATGACATGCGCTAACCACTAGGGGGTGAGTGTGAAACATGGCAGGTGTCAGCAGCAGGTGGCAGAGCACAGAACATGGTGGGCATCGGCCATGGCGGGATGGTGGAGCAGGTGAGCGGGGGCACCAGACGAAGGCAGGGTACTGGTCACTGTCATTGGGACAATCCTCTGGTGGTTCTGAAAATTCTTTGCTCCTGTACACCACAGTCCCACCCAGTGCTTGCACCCACGGCCGGCGCCTGGTGCTGACCCTGATCGCTAGGTGCCATCAGTGGGTGTGAGCAGTGGCTGCTGACCCCAATCGCCCCTCAAGGCTTCTCTAGCTCCTCCTGCTCCTGAAGGGCAATCTGGGTCAGCAGCCGCCTCTCACACCCACTGCCAGTGAGGGCCCTGCTCATACCCACTGATGGTGCAGGCCCCATTCGCACCCACTGCTGGTGCTGGCCACAATTGCTCCATGCTGTCAGCGGGTGCGAGTGGGCCATCAGTATGGGGGAGCAGTGACAGCAGGAGTGGTGCTACTGGCAGACAGGAGACCGGGGGCTATGGCAGGAGGGGTTGGGCAGGGGCACGGAGGATGGGCTGAGACCCACCCCTGTGCCCACTGCAGCCTTGTGGCCCACAGTTTCTCTCAAAGTGCATGAATTCATGCACTGGGACCCTAGTTGTATATATTTTTCTTCATCTGCTTATTATAACAAACCAGTGAAATAGGTAACATTAATTCATATATTTTAAAGAGAAAGAAATTGAAGACACAGAAGGATCAGGTAAACTCCACAAGGGCAAGATCACACAGCTAGTCAGTATCAGAACCAATATTCAGACCCAAGGAGTTCAACTGTGTACTTAATGCTACCCTTAAATACAGACTATATAACACTGATTTAATTAATATATATCAGAAGGGTGTAAAGCATACTGTGACTTCTCAAGTAAGCATTATAGCTTCTAAGCTAGTTCTTTTAGTGTATCCATTTCAACATTTAATATAAAAAGCTGTATTTATAAGAATGAAGAGAATAAAGACACCATTTCTTCAAAGATCTGCAATAATCCTATGTAATAAAAGAGAAACATGCAAATTAACCATCCCTCTGCTATGCTCGAGACACACCCACAAGCCACGCCCACCATCCAATCAGGAGCGAGTATGAAAATTAACCCAACTAAGATGGTGGTGGCCATGGAGCTGGAGTGAGCAGAAGGCTTGGGTTGCCCCTGGAAATGGAGGAAGCCAAGCTTCCCGCATACCCTGGGCTCCGCTCAAGGCTACAAAGTTTCAATTATGGAAGATAAATAAATCCCAGATGCCTGCTTCCAGCCCGCCATGGCCTCCATTCAAGGAGGGGCTGGGAGCCTAGGTTGCCCTTCCAGCCGGACCTGGCCTCTGCTCAAGGTTACAAAGTTTCAATTATAGAAGATAAATAAATCCCAGAAAAAAAAAAAAAAAAAGGAGAGGCTGGGAGCTCAGGTCACCAAGGGGGCGTGGCCAGCCTGAAAACGGCCACCAGCCCCTCACCCATGCTGGCCACACCCCCATGGGGTGAGGGTCCCCGATGGGGGGCTTGGCCAGGCTGCAAACAGCCATCAGCCCCTCACCCAGGCTGGCCAGGCACCCCAGTAGGGAACTTCACCCTGAAGGGGGTGTGGCCAGCCTAAAAACATCTCTCAGCCCCTCACTCAGGCTGGCCACACCCCTATGGGGTGAGGGTCCCCACTGGGGAGCTTGACCAGCCTGAAAACAGTCCTCAGCCCCTCACCCAGGCTGGCCAGGCACCCCAGGGGGGGACCCCGACCCTGAAGGGGCTGTGGCCAGCCTGAAAATGGCCCTCAGCCCCTCACCCAGGCTGGCCAGACACCCCAGGGGAACCCCCACCCTGATCTGGGACGCAAACCAGCTGGGCCCCACCCATGCACCAGGCCTCTTTCCTATATAATAAAAGTGTAATATGCAAATTAATCCTAACAGCAGAACAACTGGGAATGACTGGTCACTGACCACCAGGAGTCTGACGCTCAATGCAGGAGCTGCCCCCTGGTGGTCAGTGCGCTCCCACAGGGGGAGCTCTGCTCAGCCACAAGCCAGGCTGCCAGCTGCCAGCACAACAGTGGTGGCGGGAGCCTCTCCCGCCTCCTCAGCAGTGCTAAGGATGTCTGACTGCAGCTTAGGCCTTCTCCTCGCTGGCAAGTGGACATCCCCCAAGGGCTCCTGGGCTGCCAGAGGGATGTCTGACTGTCAGCTTAGGCCCACTCCCCGGGGGATCGAGCCTAAGCCAGCAGGTGAACATCCCCCAAGGGGTCCCAGACTGCGAGAGGGCACAGGCTGGGCTGAGGGACCTCCCCCCGAGTGTACAAATTTTTGTGCACTGGGCCTCTAGTCTATAATAATAAAAGCATAATATGCTAATTAGACCAGACATCCTTCCGGATGACCTTCCAGATGAAGCCGGGGCTGTGAGGGAAGCCCAGGTCCCGGGTGCCAGAGGGAAGCTGGTGCTGGCAGCTGGGGGAAGGAATGCCTACTCTTGCCCGAATTTAGTGCACCAGCCCTCTAAATGCTGTATAACATTTGTGGATTAATAAATTGTAGTTTTGTGGACTAGTAAATTGTAGTTTTCAGTAATTTTTACCATTAAAATTAAGAAAGTATTTGCAACATGCCTTGCTTCTTTTTAATAAATTTTACTATATCACTATCTTTCTAAATCAATGTAAATAATCAAACAGAGCCCTAACCAGTTTGGCTCAGTGGATAGAGCGTCGGCCTGTGGACTGAAGAGTCCCAGGTTCAATTCCAGTCAAGGGCATGCACCTTGGTTGCAGGCACATTCCCAGCGGTAGGTGTGCAGGAGTCAGCTGATGGATGTTTCTCTCTTATCAATGTTTCTAACTCTCTATCCCTCTCTCTTCCTCTCTGTAAAAAATCAATAAAATATATTTTAAAAAATAATAATCAAACAGATTTGGATAGATACTGTCTTAATACAAAGAAAATCCATTTATGTACTTTCTTTACTAAATTTCTGGGTAAAATCAGCTTAGTGTTTGAATGCAAAGTATAGCCATAAATAACCAAATTAATCAATTTTATACTATGTTGGAAAAATGCTTTTGTTTTTAGCAAATAAAAATGCAAAATACCTAAATTTTAAAATTTGATCTTTTTATAAAGAACTCTATATATTTATGAATATTTGAGATTCTTTTTAACATATTTTTTAGCCATAACTTCTTTGAGAATGGCACGTGTAGAAAAATATGTAAATGTCTTTTTCATTCTGACCAAAGTTCTTTAGCATGGATTTTTATAATATTGCCAAATACCAATAAATATATATTAAATCAATTTTCTCACACCAGAAATAAACCCATTAATTATATAAACCAAGACTTATAAATATCACAGTCTAAAATACACACTCACACACAAAGTTCAATATACCCTCTCTGCTGGCTGAGGTATTTCATTCCAGCCTTCCTAATTCCCTGTGCTTGAAAGTTATAATATTACATATCCCCAGGTTTATTTCACTTCCTTTTTTCTCTTCTCAAGCACTGTCATAAAAATAAATGAATATTGTTCCACTGTGCGTGCTTTTTACACTCTTGATGAGAATGGATTTATGAAAACCCATTTATTTTCCTTTCTTTTAACAATCTTTGTGGTAAGAATCAGATGCCTGAATTTTAATGCCTAATGTGATCTTTGGAAGAATATAAACTTTTAATAGACTTTAAACATAAAGTGAGGAAGAGGATTAATAGCAAGGAAGTCTGTGGTTTGTCTCAGGAAATTCTGATTAACAGTTGTTATTATTTTTATTGTGGCAGACCACCTGAATATTTTCTGGAAAAAATGGTTTGTTTTATTGCCAAACAAATTATAATTGAATTTACAAACTTCTCACCAAATAAAAATCTAAATGAAGGGGAAGGGACAGAACATCTAGGACAGGTCTTATTTGATTTGGGCTCTGCAATATCTATTCCTGCTAAATTCATGTCATAAACACAACAGGTTTAAGACAACAAAGGTTTTCTTTATAGACTTGCCTCTCTGTGAATCATTCTTGGATAATAATAAGTTAACATAAAGTCTGAAATAGTCAACATTGTCTTTAAAATATTATGGGCAAATTATTGATTAATTTCAGAGTTCTCTGTCAGCAGAGAATTTAAAGCCTCATTGGAAGGAAAAAAATTCTTCTGCCATATCACCTTTAGCAATGCTTAGTATGTGCTTTGAAAACTTTGATCTATGGCTAAAATATTTAAAAATAAATTAGCCCTTCAAGGCCTGAATATAACAAAATGAAAATGTGCTTTTTAATGATAAAAAATGGGCTTAAAACATTGATAATGTGCAGAAAGAAGGTTTTGAGTCATATATATTTTCTAATTTCCTTTTATTGGCTTCTTTTTAAAATATAAAATTTTGTATTACATAAAAGAAAAGAAAGAACATAATCTCTTATAGAGGTAAAATATTATAAATAATTCTTTCAAAATTACATCTCCCTTTAAATTGAGGGGAGAAATAAAGAAAGCAGTTTAAAAAATAGCTGGTATTGCTACAGTATACACAACCCTCTGAGCTTTGTCTTTTAAATCAGCATTCTGCTGTTAAATAATAAAAGTCCCATTATTTCCCAGCTTCACTTTGCTAAAGTGATTGATGTAGAATTTTACTGCCATCCAATGGCAGCCGCCTAATATAGCTCAAGTAAATGTCTAAAGCTTTTTGATCAAATTGCAGTCTAGGGAATTTAACTTATGTAGTACATTCAGAACTTACATCAATACATCTCTGTTAAACAGCAAGAAAGAAATATGATTACAGTTTCAATTTATTGTGTGTTCTCCAAATTCAATTTAACAGTGAATTACTAATATTGCTGAACATAATTACCTAAATGAATAAATCAACCTAGGCTACTCACTAGAGAGAGCATTAAAGCATAATATTAATTTTTACATGCACTCCTCATTATATTAGTTTAAAAGGTTTCTTTTTACAACTAACAATCTTTTCCTACCAAGCAAAACGGCCTTTATTAAAAGACTGTTCTCAGCTTTACTTGTGTTATTTGGAACTCATTTGAATATTTTTATCTGCCACTGTACATCATATTTCTGATTAATATTAAATTGCATACTGTTTTAATTATAATCTTCATTTCTAAATGATTATTTAGATAATTTATCAAAAAAGTAAAATAAAAATTATGTCTTACTAATAAGAATGAGTTCATGTTTTAAATAATTAAGCTTAGTTATTTAAAATTTTCTATTTGAGGTAGAAGAGTTGATATCTAATAACCAATTTTGTTTTTATTAACATTAAAATATTGTTTAATATAACATGTAAATTGCTACTACAAAGTGATATTGTTTTAATAAAATATCACAAAAACATATTGTATAATTTATTTATATACTAGAGGCCCAGTGCACAAAAATTTGTGCACTGGAGGGGGGGTTCCTCAGTCCAGCTTGCCCCCTATCACATACTGGGAGCCCTAGGGGATGTCCTACTCCCTGCTCCCTGCTCCTCTTGGGGAGCAGGCCTAAGCCACAGTCTGGCCTCCCTTTGTGGGAGGCGACTGGGCTGATCAGGGGAAGGCACCAGCCCCATCACCCCACTGTTGCAGCCACTGCCAGTCACTGCAGTCACCAAGGTGTTTTCATCAACACGGACTCCAGTCCCTTTACTATGAAAAAAGGACAACTTTCTTTAGGCATTTTGAAGATGTGTCTTTCATAGGATATGACATTTCTTTCTTTCTTTCTTTTTTTATCCACACCTGAGGATATGTTTCCATTGATTTTTAGAGAATGTGGAAGAGAAAGGGAAAGACAGAGAGAGAAACATCAAAGTGAGAGGAACACTTTGATTGGTTGCCTCCTACATGAGCCCTGACCTTGGCCCAGGCCAGGGAGGAGCCTGCAACCTAGGTACATGCCCTTAGTCAGAATTGAACCCAGACCCAGCAGTGGGCAGGCTGAGGCATTATCCACTGAGCAGGATATGACATTTCTTAACCCTCCAGCAGCAGATCTTCCTTTTTTTCTCCAGGAGTGTGGTAAAAAACCCTAGATCACCTATTTGGATTCTTATTACCCAAGTTACTAAGAATATTACCAGTGGCATACAGGGAGCTAAGTCAATGAGCAGTCAGAAAAGGTGTTTCCTCTGTAGTTCACACCAATTGCCGGCTTGGCCCCTGCCCAGGCCTAACGCCTCTGGCCAAGACATTAGCCCTGGGCAGGGGACCTCCAGCTCCCTCAATCGTTGGCTCAGCCCCTGCTCCCCATGATGGCTGGCTCTGCCCCTGATTCCCTAATTGCTGGCTCTGCCCCTGCATAGGCCTAACGCCTCTGGCCAAGGCCTTAGGCCTGGGCAGGGGCCCCCCAGCTCCCACCATCGCCGGCTCCACCCCTGCTAACCTCGATGGCTGGAACCGCCCCTGCCCAGACCTAACACCTCTGGCCGGGGCATTAGGCCTGGGCAGGGGACCCCCAGCTCTCCCCAATCTCCCGCTCTGCCCCTGTCCAGGCCTAACGCTTGTGGCAAAGGCATTAACCCCCAGCTCTCCGTGATTGCTGGCTCTGCCCCTGCCCAGGCCTAATGCCATGGGCAGGGGACCCCCTGCTCCCCAAAATGGCAGGCTCCTCACCTACACAGGTCTAAACTCCTCTGGCAAAGGCATTAGGCCTGGGCAGGGGACACCCAGCACCCCGCCATTGCCGGCTCCACCCCTGCCCAGGCCTAATGCCTCTAGCCAAAGTGTTAGGCCTGGGCAGGGGACCCCCAGCTCCCCACCATCGCCGACTCCGCCCCTGCTCCCCCCATCACTGGCTCCTCCCCTGCCCAGGCCTAACGACTCTGGCCAAGGCATTAGGCCTGGGCAGGGGACCCCCAGCTCCCTGCAATTGCTGGATCCAGCCCTGCCAAGTACTAATGCCTCTGACCGAGGCATTAGGCTTGGGAAGGGGACCCCCAGCTCCCCGTGATTGCCGGCTCTGCCCCTGCCCAGGTCTAATGCCTATGGCCAAGTCATTAGGCCTGGGCAGGGGACCCCCAGCTCCCTGCAATTGCTGGATCCAGCCCTGCCAAGTACTAATGCCTCTGACCGAGGCATTAGGCTTGGGAAGGGGACCCCCAGCTCCCCGCGATTGCCGGCTCTGCCCCTGCCCAGGTCTAATGCCTATGGCCAAGGCATTAGGCCTGGGCAGGGGACACCCAGCTCCCCACGATCTCTTACTCTGCCCCTGCTCCCCGAGATGGCTGGTTCCGCCCCTGCCCAGGCCTATCGCCTCTGACTGAGGTATTAGGCCTGGGCAGGGGACCCCCAGCTCCCCACAATCGCGGGCTCTTCTCTTGCTCCCCACCATCGCGGCTCCGCCCATGCCCAGGCCTAATGCTTCTGACGGAGGCGTCAGGCCTGGGCAGGGGACCTCTCAGCTGTAATTGCTCTGATAGCCGATAGCTGCTGGGCACCTACGTATGCAAATTAATCGCCATCTTTGTTGACAGTTAATTTGCATATCGTGCTGATTAGCCAATGGGAGGCGTAGCGAAGGTACGGTCAATTACCCTGTTTGTCTATTATTAGATAGGATTAATAAATATCCTAATATATAAAAACCCAGGGTCTGTAACATCCAAAACAACTGAAGTCTCGACAGACCGGAAGTCAATCCTGCAGTCAGTGCTGGGTTGCCATGGAGACCCAGTACTGACTGCCGAGGGGGCTGAGGATCAGGCTCCAAGAGAGTCCTGGAGAGAGAAGCAAGGTCTGATCCATAGCCTCCGTGGCAGCTGGTGATCAGCCTTTGCCTCTCTCTTTCTCTTGGCGCCTGGCTAGCAGCCACACCTCTCTTTCTCTCAGGGCTCCGCCTGGGCTGCTGATCAGCCCCATCTCTCTCGTCAGGCCTGTTGGTAGGCCCAGAGACTCTGACTGGCATAGAAACTGAGCAATCAGAACCAAATCTGGGAAAAGTGTGAGGGCCATTGGCTGCCTAGGAAGCAGAGCTTTTGATGCTGACTGGCATAGAAACTGACCAATCAGAACCAAATCTGGGTGAACTGTGAGGAGCCAATGGCTGCCTAGGAGGAGGAGCTTTTGATGCTGACTGGCATAGAAACCAACCAATCAGAACCAAATCTGGGTGAAATGAGAAGGCAGAACCTAAGGTGGAAGCAGAGTAGGGGTTTTAAGGGCAACAGCTGTTTGGTGTAAGGTGTAAGAAAGTGGTTCAATTTTTCAATGATCAGTTTGGCAGTATAGTGCATATGGCTAGCCATCAGTCCAGATATAGGGATTATGTATTTTTGTCTGCCAAGAGCATCTCCTCCTGCTGAAAAAGGCTCCCCCCCTTTCAGCAATCTTATCCTATATAATCTATCTATACTAATAAAAGGGTAATATGCTAG
This sequence comes from Myotis yumanensis, assembly GCF_028538775.1. Classification (NCBI taxonomy): domain Eukaryota; kingdom Metazoa; phylum Chordata; class Mammalia; order Chiroptera; family Vespertilionidae; genus Myotis; species Myotis yumanensis. The sequence continues at coordinate 107,746,744 of NW_027223753.1, read as the reverse complement.
TTAGACTGGGTTGACCGGCCATTTTCCGACATCCGACTTCCTTCCAGACAAAGCCATGGTGGTGGGGGCCAAGGCAGAGGCCATTAGGGGAAATCAGGCCATCAGGGGAAATAAGTGGGCAGCGAGATCTGGCTGGCAGGGGAGGGCTGTTGGGGGTGAGATCAGGCCAGCAAGGGAGGGCAGTTAGGGGTGATCAAGCAGGAAGAGGCAGTTGGGGGTGAGATCAGGCTGGTAGGGGAGGGCAGTTAGGGCCGATAAGGCAGGCAGCCAGGTGAGTGTTTAGGAGCCAGCGGTCCCAACCACGGGTCAGACATCCCCCAAAGGGTCCCTGTTTGGAGAGGGTGCAAACTGGGCTTAGGGACCCCCCCCATGCACGAATTTTGTGCACCAGGCCACTAGTAAAATATAAAAAGTTTAGTTCAGTAATTATTTATTTTATTTATTTATTTTTGTCTTCCTTTTGTTGAATTGCATGAGTACTTTATATATTTTGGAAATTAACCCCTTATCAAATATACTAGAAGCCCAGCACGAATTTGTGCATGGGTGTGGTCCCTCAGCCTGGCCAGCGATCGGGGTCGATTAGGGCGAGCCGGCTGGGGGGAGGGACAGTTAGAGGTTAGCTGGCTGTGGGAGGTTAACTGTGGGAGTGCACTGACCACCATGGTCAGCTCCTGCATTGAGCATCTGCCCCTGGTGGTCAGTGCACCTCATAGCTACCAGCCGGTTGTCTGGTCATCCAGTCGTAAAGGTCACTTAGGGTTTTATATATATAGATCATTGGCAAATATGTTCTCCCCTAAGTGGGCTTCCTTTTCATTTTGATGCTGGTTTCTTTTGCTGTGCAGAAGCTTTATATTTTTATGTAGAACCATTTGTTTATTTTTTTCTTTGTTTCTCTTGCCATAGGCATTGTATTAGTGAAAATTTTGCTATGTGAAATGTCTAAGATTTTACTGCCTATGTTTTCTTCTAGGATTTTTATGGTTTCATGATTATATTTAAGTCTTTTATCCATGGTGTAAGTTGTTCTTCTAGTTTCATTTTTTTTTTAATGTATCTATCCAATTATCTCAACACCATTTATTGAAGAAACTGTCTTTACTCCATTGCATGTCTCCTTTATCAAATATTAACTGAGCATAATGGCTTGGGTTGATTTTTGGATTCTCTATTCTGTTTCTTTAATCTATATGCCTGTCCTTATGCCAGTACCAGGCTGTTTTGATTACAATGGCTTTGTAGTATAACTTGATATACAGTATTGTGATCCCTCCAACTTTGTTCTCCTTTCTCAAAATTGCTGCAGTTATTCAAGGTCTTTTTTGGAAAATCTGTTCTAAATTTGTGAAATATGCAATAATAGTTTTTTTTAAATAAAAGAAATTTCTGATAAATATCTGGCTAATAACTTATAAAGTATTGTCAATGTTATTTTTTTCAACTGAATGCTTTTAAAGTGTGTGTGTGTGTGTTTGTGTGTATGTGTGTAAAAACAGTTTCAGGCTTTACATACATATTGGTACTGTTAAATATGCATCTGAGACCAATAATTCAATGGAATTTATATGCAATAACATTTATTTTAATTGATTTTCACTACAATATTTAATTCCAACTTTTACATAAAATCTCATAATCTTATTCTTTTTCTAAACTATTTCAAAATTAAGTCCAAATATTTTTTTTAGAAAAATTTAGGCATAATTTATACTGAGAGATTTTGTAAGGAGCTTAAAACAATTATAAGAGTTTGGGATGAAAACACATAGTGATTAGCATTTTCTGACATTAAATTAAATTTGAAAACTTGGTTTTTACAGAATAAAGCAAGAGACTTCCAGTGACTTTGCATGAGCTGGGAACTCCAGCATCAGAGTATCTGATTTGTAGAGGTGCCACAAAATCACAAATTTGAAGGAAACACAATGACTTTTGACAGATATCAATGATAAAATGAGATATGTAATGCTATAAATATCAAGCTATAAATACTGAAAATAATTATTCTTTTTTTGTGTTAGCTTTTTAAAAAAATTTTAATACTCAGACATAATTTTATTGGTTTTAGAGAGAGAGGAAGGGAGAGGGGGAGAGAGAGAAACATGGATGTGAGAGTGAAACATCATTAGTTGCCTCCCACATGTGCCCCAAAGGAGGATGGAACCCACAACCTAGATATGGGCCCTGACAGGGAATCAAACCCATGACCTTTGTGTGTACAGGATGATGCTCCAACCAACTGAGCCTCACCGACCAGGGTTCAAATTTTTCATGGCTCTCTAGATTATTTGATTTTTGTTTTACACATTTCATAATTATACCACCATTTAAATCCTGATTCCAAATTGATATCTTTGGTGTGACAGCTGAAAAATCTCAATTTTAATAATGTCTGTAAAGGAAATCTAAAGTTCATTATGCTTCAGCTATGTGGCTTATATGATTAGAAACTAAACCTCAAGATAATATTGTCAATAGAAAAATCAATTGCTTAGTGTATGCAGACATAAATTAAATTCATGGTGACTTTTTAAAATGTAGAGAGTGGCCGAAACCGGTTTGGCTCAGTGGATAGAGCGTCGGCCTGAGGACTGAAAGGTCCCAGGTTCGATTCCGGTCAAGGGCATGTACCTGGGTTGCGGGCACATCCCCAGTAGGAGGTGTGCAGGAGGCAGCTGATCGATGTTTCTCTCTCATCGATGTTTCTAACTCTCTATCTCTCTCCCTTCCTCTCTGTAAAATATCAATAAAATATATTTTAAAAAAATTAAAAAAATAAAATGTAGAGAGTGAAGTAGAAAAAATTATGTTACATTTGCCAAGAGACAGGATGCTACATTCTAACGTGTCTATCTTTGATGATATAAACATTAAAAGACATATTTAGATATTTACTTTTTTATCCAATAAGCACCTTGCTGTCAAACCTTTTTTTTTTTAAATCCTCACCTGAGGATATTTTTCTATTGATGAATGAATAAGACTAACTACAATATTTAGTAAATTAGCAGTATTCAGTGTAACACATTATTCTCACAAATCTTATTTTGTAAGTTAAAAAATTTTACTTATTTAAATATTTTATTGCAAACACAATCTAATTAATTTCAGATACAATAATCATTTTATTAATAATAAAAATACTGAATTAGCATATATTCTTTGTTACTAAATATAAGTTATAGAAAGTATAAATAGATTCTGTCCAAGTTGGTCTTTGTTTAGAATTAATTGTCAGTTTCTAGGGTTACTTATCTCAGTCAGTCATTATGTCTTACCTGGAGTGGCCATTCTGAGTCATCTAAGTGTGTCTAGAATCTTCAGAATTATTAAAACCCTCAGTGTATCTGAATTAGTCAGTATCTTACATGATTATCCTATTAATAAAGATTGTCACCTATGTGCAGCATCACATTACAAAGGTCAGGATAAAATTATTTTTGTTAGGGGACCAGTAACTTATAAGAAAGTTCAAGATATGGGTTAATTTGGGGAATAAAGATAGATGGAATGATTCTGCTTTGTCAGTTGTTATTGTCATTGTTTACTTGTTTTGTTTCTGTTTATCTCAAAGTGCAAAGTATTTTTTTTCTTTCCCCAATATAGAATATGATGTGAATGCAGGGCAAGGTGTCAGATTATTTCTTCACAGACTTTATGCTATGTATTTTATTTCACATAATTCTAACAATAAGTCTATAAGGTACATGAGGTGCTATTTACAAATTAAATTTAAGATCACATTGGAGGTGAAGTTCAAGTTGAATCAGCAAATATAATTTAGTGAGTCCCCCTCAAGAGTAATCTAAAATGCCAGCAACCACCCTAGCTGGTGGATAGAGCGTCAGTCTTTGGACTGAAGGGTCTCAGGTTCAATTCCAGTCAAGGGCACATGCCTGGGTTCTGGGCTCAATCCCCAGAGGGAAGCATGCAGCAGGCAGCCGATCAATGATTCTCTCTCATCATTGATGTTTCTATCTCTCTCTCCCTCTCCCTTCCTCTCTGAAATCAATAAAAAATAAAAATTTTTAAAGTAAAATAAAATGCCAGCAACCAGTGTACCATATATATGGTCAATATTATTTTCTGTTAGAGACTCATGATGAGATTACAGAAAAAAATTGAAACTAATTAAAAATATAGAACTGAAATTTTCACTCCATAGTCCATTATATGTAGCCTATTAATCCTCCAGGAGCTTCTTAAATTTTACTTTAACAAGCTGAGAAGACATTAAAAAGATGAATGTAACAACAGTTCTAGTACAATGCAAGAACAAAACACTCTTAAAACTATACTTGGTAGGATATAGTCCTTTTCCTTCTAAGATGTATCTTCCTTGCCTATTTATTGGTGAATGATAATATAACTTTGTATATTCAATTATCTTATACATTAAAAATGAGTTTATGAAACACCTAAATGAAAACAGAATACAGTCTGCACTGTCAATTTTATTTTTAATTTTATCTCTTTATATTATTTTTCCATTACCATTTATTCCCCCTATACCCTCTTACAACTATACTCACCCCTTTCTCCACAATATATTTTTAAAATGTTAACTTTATTGTTGAAAGTATTACAGATGCTGCCCCCCCTTTTAAAATATATGTTTTTATTTATTTCAGAGAGAGGAAGGGAGAGGGAAAGAAATAGAAACATCAATGATGAGAATAATTGATTGGCTGCCTCCTGCACGTCCCCGACTAGGGATTGTGCCTGCAACTTAGGCATGTGCCCTGACCTGACAAGGAATTGAACCGTGACCTCCTGGTGCATGGGTCAATGCTCAACCACTGAGCAACACTGGCTGGGTGTCCCCTTCTTTTCCCCATTGACCCCCACCAACCCGCACCTGTACCCCTCCCCAGACCCTCACCACACTATTGTCTGTGTCCATGTGCAATACATTTTTAATAAATGTAATTTATTTTTCTCTCAAATATATTGAGTAATTGACCAGCTAACAGTATTTTCAAGGAAGCCCTCCTGAGCTTGGCCAACTAATGGGTCAAATTTATGTGTAATTATCATATATTTGTTGATCAATAATTAAAGTGCTAACATTCTTTAAAAATAGTTGGTAGGTTCCTTACATAAGGTCTAGTGGAACCAGGACTGCATTAATCCTATATAATAAAAGCCTAATATGCTAAATGTCTGATTGTCTGGTCGGCCATTCAACCAATCAAAGTGTAATATTCTAATGATATGCTAAGGCCACTCAACTGCTCGCTATGATGTGCACTGACCACTAGGGGGCAGATGCTTTGACCGGTAGGTTAGCTTGCTGCTGGGTCTGGCCAATTGGGACTGAGCAAGAAAGGCTGGGCATGCCCTGGAGCTCTCACATGGTCCCTCCCTAGCTGGCCAACCTCCCCGGCCCTGATCAGGCACCAGTGGGTTCCCTTGGGCTGGCTGGCACCCTCTCACAATCCAGGCTGAAGGATCCACCCTGAGTGCATGAATTCTGTGCACTGGGCCTCTATTTATAAATTTAAAAATTAACTTCAGTTTTTCTCAGGATTGATTGATGTAATTTCTCCACATTTTTCTTTCCTTCCCTATGGTAAAGGATCTCAAAGGGTAGAAATCTGGGTCTAGATATTAATATTGGGGTGGGGACTACAGAAAGGAAGCAGGCTAAATCAGGTTGCTACTAAGTCCTAGAATTCCTACAGCCTTCTGGGATGTCTTATATTTATCCCTCTCTCCATCTTCACAGCCTCCACTAGGGTTCCAAAGTGCCATGTCTCATTTAAAATATTGTAATTATCTCTCATCTTCCTAACTGGCCTCTCTGTCTCTATGTTCCCTACCACTATTTCTTTTCCACATTAACAGCAGAGTTTGTTTCTAAAAAGATATAAAATCAACTTTCACCTCCCTTTCTAAAAACTACACATCAATAGAATAAGTGTCTAATTTCAAAGTTCCAAAATATGTTCATTCCCGCTATAAATTTTTACCAATGATATCACCTCCATTCCCTACTTCCACGGCCCTATGGCCCTGGCATAGTCCACACATGCTCTTATGTATTTTCTATTTTTACCACTTTTCCTCTCTTTTCCAGTAGGCTCCATAGATTTGAACATTCTCTTTCCTCTGCTTATGATGTGATTAAACTTCTGCCCTCGATATCATTAAATTTTTATGTCTTCAAGGTACAGAAACAATCTCTGTTTTTGGAGATTACTTAATGCTAGGTAAAATTAATCATTTATTTCCCTGTCTCTGTTTCTTCTCTCTCTATCTTCCTCTGTTTTCCTCCCTCTCAGTAGTGGATGGGTAGATGGAATTACATCTATCTTTCTATAATTCTTTTTTTAAATAAATCTTTATTGTTCTGATTATTTTAGATGTTCCTCTTCCCCCCCCCCCCCATAGCTCCCTCTACCTGCTTTCGCCCATGCCTTTACCCCCTCACTGTCCTTGTCCATAGGTGTAAGATTTTTGTCCAATCTCTTCCCGCACTCCCCACACCCCCTTACCCCCAAGAATTATCAGTCCACTCCCTTTCTATGCTCCTGAGTCTATTATATTCACCAGTTAATTCTGCTCATCAGATTTTTTATTCACTTGATTTTTAGATTCACTTGTTAGATATGTGAATAGATAGATAGATAGATGATAGATAGATAGATAGATAGATGGATAGATAGATAGATAGATAGGTAGATAGATAGATAGAAAGATACATAGATAGATAGATAGATAGATGATAGATAGATAGATAGATAGATAGATAGATAGATGATAGATAGATATGTATTTGTTGTCACTTTGTTGTTCATAATTTTTATCTTTACCTTTTTCTTCTTCTTCCTCTTCTTAAAGAATACCCTTCAACATTTCATATAATACTGGTTTGGTGGTGATGAACTCCTTTAGCTTTTTCTTGTCTGTGAAGCTCTTTATCTGACCTTCAATTCTAAATAATAGCTTTGCTGAGTAGAGTAATCTTGATTGTAGGTTTTTGCTATTCATCACTTTGAATATTCTTGCCACTCCCTTCTGGCCTGCATAGTTTCTATTGAGAAATCAGCTGACAGCATATGGGTACTCCCTTGTATGTAACTAACTGTTTTTCTCTTGCTGCTTTTAAGATTCTCTCTTTGTCTTTTGCCCTTGGCATTTTGATTATGATGTGTCTTGGTGTGGTCCTCTTTGGATTCCTCTTGTTTGGGGTTCTCTGTGCTTCCAGGACTTGTAAGTCTATTTTTTTCACCAGGTAGGGGAAGTTTTCTGTCATTATTTCTTCAAATAGGCTTTCAATATCTTGCTCTCTCTCCTCTTCTGGCACCCCCATAATTCGGATGTTGGTACCCTTGAAGTTGTCCCAGAGGCTCCTTACACTATCTTCATATTTTTGGATTCTTTTTGCTTTTTGCTTTACCAGTTGGGTGTTTTTTGCTTCTTCATATTTCAAAACTTTGCCTTGATTCTTAGGGTCCTCTAGTCTGCTGTTGGATCTCTGTATATTATTCTTTATTTCAGTCAGTGTATGCTTAATTTCTGATTGGTCCTTTTTCATATCCTTGAGGGTCTCACTAAATTTCTTGGAGGTTTCTAGAAGATTTTGAGTAACCTTATAACCATGGTTTTGAACTCTATATCCAGTATTTTGCTTCCATCCATTTCTTTCATTTGTGACTTGTTTCTTGTCTCCACATTTTGGCTGCTTCCCTGTGTTGATAGAGTGGCCTTGTGTGCTAGGGCCCAGTGGCTCAGCCTCCCCAATCACCTGAGGTGGACACTATTGGTGCACCCCTTTGTGGGCTGGGTGCACAGTCCTGTTGTAGTTAAGCCTTGATTGCTGTTGGTATCATTGGGAGTATTTGACCTCCAGGCCAATTAACTGTGAGGACCAGCTGTGTTTACAATGGAAGGACTACTGTGCTGGAGACACCCTTATGGGGCAGGACTTGCTTCAATGGGGCTTTAGTACTCACTGTGTCTGCCCCTTGAGTGTGTCGCTTATGGATGTGAAGAGTTGTAATCCAGTTGGTTTCACTCTGACCACTAGGTACACTGACTCTTGGATCTCCAAGGAGGTGCAAAGTCAGCCACTGCGTGAGTCCACCCAGCAGGATCTACAGAGAGATCTGCAGATTCCTCCTCTTTGTTTGGGGTTTAGAAGTGCCCAGATGAGGCCCAGCTGTGCAGCAAGGTCGGCTGCTGCTGCTGAGCCCTGGGCCTTCTTTTGGAAGCTTTGGAGCTCTCTGACCCAGCTGCAGTTTGTTAGGTTTTATGCTGGGAAAGTGTGGGCCATTCATATGCAAAAGCCTCTGCGCACAGTTTGGGTGGGTTTGTAAATTGGGTGGGGTGGGGTCTCTGGGAATCACGAGGGTGGAGCAAACAGCAATGGCTGCCAGTCAGCCCTGCATCAGAGAGGTCCCTGAGCAGGAACAATGATTGCTGTGAGCCCCTCTGAGAGAAAGCTGCCCTCGTGTTCTGGTGGATGCCAGACAGCCCAGTTTCTCCTCGTATGATTCTGGGTCCTCAGAGTCTCGCTCGCAACTGGAGTTCAGAGCAATCGGCAGATTGTATCTCCCTCCTGATTGAAAAAAACAAAAACCACACACCCAGTTGCCAGCTTGTTTTGCGCACGCCTCTGCACCTCCACACTTCCGCATCTCCTACCAGTCTCAATGCGCTTTTTTCTTTCCTTCTAGTTGTAGAATTTCCACTCAGCCAGTTTTCCTGTGGTTTTGGATGATCGATGTTTTGTCTTTTAGTTGTAGTTTTGATGTGGTTGTGAGAGGCAGCAAGTACAGGTGTTTATCTATGCTGCCATCTTGGTTCTCTCTTCCTATAATTCTTAAGTAAATCATAATATGTGCTAGTGAAAAGATGAAGTAATAAATATACTGTCCAAGCTCTTTTCCCTGTTTGAAAAGTTAAAGACTGATCAAACTATTGATAAGAAAATTACAAAGGTTGAGTTTTATAGTATCAGTGACCAGGAGAGATATCTTCCTTGGCATTTCTATTTCATTCAGGAAGTGATATTTTCCTATCAAAGACAGGATTTATCCCCATGTATACAGTGTTGAGACAGTACAACCATGATAAAGAGCTGGCTACACTGATTTGATGTTTCAAATTTTACCTTAAATTTAGCTGTCCTTACTCTAAATCAGTGGTTCTCAACCTTCCTAATACCGCGACCCTTTAATACAGTTCCTCATGTTGTGATGACCCTCAACCATAAAATTATTTTCGTTGCTACTTTATAACTGTAATTTTGCTACTGTTATGAATTGTAATGTAAATATCTGATATGCAGGATGTATTTAGTCGACCCCTGTGAAAGGGTTGTTCGACCCCCAAAGGGGTCGCGACCCACATGTTGAGAACCATTGCTCTAAATGGATATATTCACTATTATTAGAGATTTCAAATTGAATCCAAAAATTCTTTAATGTTACAAAAAATTATAATATAGTTAGTTAAAATGTTTAATAGGTATATAAATAACTATAAGCACCTCCAAAATTCTTCTTAATGTTGACATAAATAAAATTACTTACAATTTCATTTTGATTTGTGATTCAATAATGATCTCCCCAGTAGGAGTCATTAAATGAATCAATGAATTCCAAATGCACTGAAATATTTCAAGAGACAGATTTACTTTTGCTTTAAAAAGTGTGTTCTTCATACTTTTCATTGGAGGCAATGACTCTCTGAAAGAAATGAACACTTTAAAAAAAAATTCCTAAATACCTAACTAATATTATTATTTTTACATAAGCTGTTTTTATTCATCATGAATTATTCATGCACTTACCTTTGTTTTAATTACCAACCAAAAAAAGTTAAAAATCACACTGTACCTAAAAATATAAACACTATCACACTGGAGTTGAGAATGCGTTATTCTTGATGCATAATTGCTATCATGCAGAGTTTGGGTTCCCACTTTTTCCTGTGAAACCACAAAGAGGTTCTGTATTTGCTTTCAACATATTCACCTGTTAGTGTTTAGTTTACCCTTGTTGAAAACAAACCTTTTAGGAATCTTCTTTTTTCTTATACTCTTTATCCAGGAAGGTTTATTAGTTTTTCTTTACAGAACCATTCAGCAGATACCACCACTGAATAGAGGACCTTCACCAACTAATTGACAACATAATTCATAGGAAGGACAGAAACTAGGGTTCCTAGACTTCAAGACAAGGGATCCTTCTAGGAGTCACGGTTCTAAAAATCTGGCATGGTTTGCTAGGAATGTAGATCCATATGATTGTGTGTGGGGGAGAGGAGATACTGCCTCCTTGGTATTGCCTCTGGCAAGAATAAAGGCCACTCAAGATGGATACATTTCACTTATTCCATTTATAGACCCATAGATCAGTGAGTGACACAACTCTTTTACATGGTTTAGATCACATTTACATGAAACAGGGAAAATCTGACTACACACTGCATTCCAAACACATCCAAATTAACATAATCAAAATAGTGGTTATCTTTTTTTGTAAAATAAAATATTTTATAAACCTTACATTTCTAGTTAAAAATGCAAGTATAGTATTAACCATTAAGTAAAGCCCTTTTTTATTGATAATTTTTAAATATACATATATAAGTTGAATGTTGCCTCTAGCTATATAAGTAACTATTAGAATTTGAGGTACAGAATATTTAAACTAAGTTATAATAATCATGCCAGCATTGTTCATAATAGGAATGTTTGGAAAATTTATATCAAATACATATCATTTGGAAGTTCATACAAAGAATCAGGATGTCAGGGAAAATGAACTATACAGTATTACAAAGTCAGAAAAGCAAATTTCAGAAGAGTATTTTTTGTATGGCATTATTTTTGTATATATATCCTGTTAATGTTTAGTTTACCCTTGTTAAAAACAAGAGTAAATTAAATATATATCTACTTAATACCCATTACAACCATATTGAATAGACACTAAATTTTATAACTTGTTTTTTACAGGTGTGGTTAATGAAGTACAAATAAGCTTTAAGGGATAAAAAGCCTGCCCAAGAAACTTGGATTTCAACTCAGGCAATCTGGTACCAGAGTACAATTATTCTGATTCAGCTAGTCATTGTTTTATAAGACAAAGGGTGATTTCATTGAGTTACTGAAAAGAAAAATGCAAAACATATCAATATTTAATTAAAAACTTATTAAACTTATTTTATCAAACTGATGTATGTCAAAATGTATTCATGTACTTTACACTGACTTCAAATCAAACTCTTCGTATGACTCCAAATTATATTTTATGTAATGTTTCTGATTGTATGCTATCCCATCTACACTAATAAAAGGGAAACATGCAAATTGACCATCCCTCTGCTATGCCCACCAGCCAATCAGGGCAAGTATGCAAATTAACCCAGCAAAGATCGCAGCAGCCACGGAGCTGGAGGCTTGGTTGGCCCTGGCGACGGAGGAAGCCAAGCTTCCAGCCAGCCCTGGACTCCTGCTCAAGGGTGGCTGGGGCCCTGGGTCACTGGGGATCATGGCCAGCCTGCAAATGGGCCTCAGCCCCTCACCGAGGCTGGCCAGGCACCCCAGCAGGACCCCCCCCCACCCTGACGGGGCTCTGGTCAGCCTGAAAAAGGCCCTCAGCCCCTTACCAAGGCTGGCCACACCCACATGGAGTAAGAGTCCCCACTGGGGGGCCTGGCCAGTCTGCAAATGGCCATCATCCCCTCACCCAGGCTAGCCATGCCCCCATGGGTTGAGGGTCCCCGCTGGGGTCTTGGCCAGACTGCAAACAGCCATCAGCCTCACCCAGGCTGGCCAGGCACCCCAGCGGAACCCCCACCCTGAAGGGGGTGTGGCCGGCCTGCAAACCACCACAGACCCCTCACCCAGGCACCCCCACACCCCAAGGGAACCCCCACCCTGATCTGGGACACCCTTCAGGACAAACCAGCCTGCCCATACCCATGCACCAGGCCTCTATCTATACTAATAAAAGGGTAACATGCTAACTAGACTGGTAGACCTTCCAGGAGACCTTCCAGACGTCCTTCTGGACAAAGCCATGGTGGCAGGGCCGAGGTAGAGGCGGTTAGAGGCCAAGAGGGGAGGGCAGTTGTGGGTGATCAGGCCAGGATGGGACGGCAGTTGTGGGTGATGAGGCCAGTGGGGGGAGGGGGCATTAGGGGTGAGCAGACCAGCAGGGGGGCCAGTTGGGGGCGAGCAGGCCATCAGTGGGGGTCAGTTGGGGGTGATCAGGACTGTGGGGGGGAAGTTTGGAGTGAGCAGGCCAGCAGGGGGGCAGTAGGGGGCAAGCAGGCTGGCAGGTGGTCAGTTGGGGGCGAGCATACTGGCACAGGGGGTAGTTGGGGGTGATCAGGCTGGTAGGGGGGCATTTGGGGGCAAGCAGGTCAGCAGGCAGAGTGGTTAAGGGCAATCAGGCAGGCAGGCAGGTGAGCAGTTAGGAACCAGCAGTCCCGAATTGTGAGAGGGATGTCCAACTGCCGGTTTAGGCCCGATCCCTGTAAATTGGCAGTTGGACATCCTTACAGAGGTCAGATTAGAGAGGGTGCAGGCTGGACTGAGGGACACCCCCCCCCCCCCGTGCACGAATTTCGTGCACTGGGCCACTAATCATATAATAAAATAAACCCTTCTTTTTAAAACACAAAAGTATGAAAATGGCATGAGCATGTTAAATCTAACCACTGCTTGTCATAACTACAGATATCTTTTCTTAGTTATTTTTAATATAAGGTTTGTACTATTGGAGAACAGGTCCTACATTTGTCAACACAACATGATAGTATTAAAAATACTGATTTTTATCATTGTTTTTGGCTTATTAATTTCTTAGATGATAGTTTTCATAAAACTTTGTAAGAAGTGAAATACCAATAATCTTCATAATCATAATCCTCTGTTCTTGTCTATAGAATTTTCAGGTGCTTTATAGTTTACATTTCTTGTCAATTTTTATATTAATCTAGGCAATCAGATGCCCAAAACTCCAAAAGTGCATAGCTATCTATACGTTTAGTTTTAAGTGCCATTAAAAGTAGAAAGAAGCATTGTCTGTAAGGGCAACAGCTGAATTTAGAGGGAGAGATAACTATTTAAAAGGTGAAATTACCTAGTTTCCTACTATAATTTTTATTACTATATATTAGGAATACTCAGTGCATTTTTACCTTGTATTGTTCATTAAAACTGACCACCACTCCTATGATCGAATTTAGCCTAACTCCTTTAAGCTATCATAATTCTGAAATTGTGTAGGAAAATTCCTATGCAACATGATCTAATGATGTTCTTGCTAGCTTGTAAAAAGAAATAATGAAACTTTGAACCAAACTCTATTTTTGTGTTTGTGTTTGCAAGACCATTTCATGGAATGTCATGATTATTGTATATATTAGATTCCTTCCCATCATGACTTTGCAAGAAACTTGTCCCATCTCAAAACACACCTGCTATACTAGTAAACGATGTCTGTGCTGGTTATTTGCAACTAGCCCAGAGATGAGTTGGTGCTCACTTAATTGTGGCTCTGAGAGCTAAATTTTAAATATTCAAGTATTTTGCAAGCCTGTTCTTAAAACATGGGTATCTTGAAATGAGCCACAGTTTACATGATGAAACTGTAAAGCATACATATGAATTAGGGCCTTTCCTCCTCTTCGGAATCTGGTTTACTGACATGCCACTGAGCTTACAGATGTGATCATTTCTTAACAATGCTATGAACCTTATTAAAACTAAGCAATTTGTAGCTCATAAACAGATTGTCAGCCTCATGCCTTACACTTGCATGCAAATGGTTGAGCACAATTATTTAAAAATTATTTTCTGGAGATTACTGGTGAGGAAAATTAATTTTCACAACTTTTCTAGATTTCCTATTACCAATAGATGACTTCTAATGAAGAAATGCAAGACAGTTCTGCTTACTTCAAAATGATCTATCAATTTGTCTTAAATGTTTCTCTTTGGTTTTAGCTGAGTTTTTAGATATGCACATATTCAATATATTGCATGTCTGTTCTTTCTTTAATTATTCCCCCTAAAGTTATTTTTATTAGGCATTATGGAGCCAGAACAAGGTACTTTTCTGCTCAGTTCAAGTTAACTGAAGCCACAAGAACTCTTATAGGAAATCAGTGGAACAGATGGGCCAGTAAAGTAGAGCTAAAAGAACTGATAAAAGAGTTCTACTCAGGGTGTCTTAACAACAGCCAAAGGATTAGAGGCATTTTCATCTGGCTTTGATTTTTTTTAGCTATTTTTTCTGTGGGCAGACAGAGCCACAAAGTTAAGGAAACAATACTTCTTCTCTAGTTACTGTAACTGCTGACACAAAACCATCAATCTTACTAAAGCCACTCACAGAGTACAGGAACCCATATCACAAAAGAGTGTTCTATGGGTGAAAACACTGTTATCTAAGGGAGCAGTGTTGCAAAGTGGCATTGTGGTATGTTATTCAGGACTTCCTATAATTGTAGGTTTCAGTGATGTTCATTTGTTTTATTCTAGCTTTAATTGAGCATCCTTATGACCATTATTTAGAACTATATATCTGATAAATTGTTGCCTCCATTTCATTTAGCTTTTTCTGGAGTTTCCTCCTTTTATTTCATTTTGGGTTGTTTATTTGTCTTCCCTTTTTTGCTCTCCCCTTGTATATGTTTCCATTTATTAAATCATATGGCTATGCTCCTAGTCTTTGTGGGGTGGCCTTATACAATAAGTGTTCTCTGGGACTCAGTGGTGCAGGCTATATGATCTGCTGAGCTGGATGATCTAGGAATGTCCCTTGTAATTGGGTTGTGATTGTTGTCTTTCTCATGGGTGGGATCTCCTCTCAGGCTAGCTGACTGTGAGGCTCATCCTCAACCATATCATGTGAACTGTTGTGCAGGTGCTAACATAACAAAACCAAACACAACAAACAAAATAAGAAATAAGCAAACAAAAAAGAAGCATAAGACCACTGGTTAAAAACTCTGTCTAATTGACTAATTTGAATCAGGATGTAGATCTATTAATGTTAACAGCTATTGATGACTGAATATAGAGAAGAGGGTTGGATGTATAGATATATGGATATTATTGTTTGGAAGAGGTGTCCCCTTCCATAAAAAATTCAGGCAGCTGTTCTCCTAGGGTTCTTTCTCTTTTTTTGTCTCTTTGCTCCACTGGAACTTACTTCAAGCTCACTCTGCCTCTGTCTCACTAAACATCTATGCCTCTAAAGAATTTATTTTAATATTTCTTGAAAATCTGGCCTACTAGCAACAAATTCCCTCAATTTTTGTTCATCTGAGAAAGTATTATTTCCTTCTCTTTTTGAGAGATAATTTTTGAAGGGTACAGAATTTGTGGGTGGTGTTTTTTCTCTCTCTAAACATTTTAAATATATCACTCCATTTTCTTCTTGCTTGCATGATTTCTAGAAGTCAGATATAATGTTTATCCTTGCTTCTGTACAGTAAAGGTGTTTTGTCCTCTAGCATATTTCAGAATTTATCTTTATCTTTGATTTTCTGAGCTCTCAATTAGATTTTTCTAGGTGTAGTGGGTTTTGTTGTGTCTGTTTGTTTGTTTTGGGCATTTATCCTGCTTGGTATTCTCTGCTTCCTGGTTGGTGCCTGACATTACTTTTTGAAAAATTTAAGTCAATATTTATTCTAACATTGTCTCTGTAATTATCTCTTTCTATTATTACTGGTATTTACATTATGTGTTCACTACACCTTTTACAACTTTTATAATTGTCTCACAGTTCTTGGATATTCTGTTCTTTTTTAAAATGTCTTTTTAAAATTTTTATTTATTGATTTTGGAAAGAGAGAGGGAGGGAAAGAGAGAGAGAGAGAGAGAGAGAGAGAGAGAGAGAGAGGGAACATAGATTTGTTGTTCCACATATTTATGCATTCATTGGTTGATTTTGTATGTGTCCTGACCAGGATTCAAACCCACAACTTTGGCACATCAGGACAATACTCTAGCCAACTGAGACACCCAGCAAGGGCCTATTGTTCTTCTTTTTTCAATTTTTATTCTCTTTGCTTTAAAGTTTGGGAAGTCACTGTTGTCATAATCTCAAGCTCAGAGATCCTTTTCTTAGATCAGTACAGTCTACAGCTGAGCCCACCAAAGGCATTCTTCAATTGTATTAGTGTTAATCTCCATAATTTATGTTTTGTTCTTTCTTAGAATATTGATTTATTTATATTATCTATCTGTTTTTTCATGTTGTCTACTTTTCCATTAAATCCCTCAGCCTACTAATCATAGTTTTTTTTTTAAAAAAATAAATATCTTATCTGATAATTCCAAAATTCCTGAGATATATGATTCTGTTTCTGATGCTTGTTCACTATCTTCAAATTGTTCGTTTGTGGGTATTGGTTTTTTGTTTGTTTATTTACTTGCTTTTTACTATTCATTGTAATTTTTGTTGAAAACTGAAGATGATGTACTGGGTAAAAGAAATTGCAGTAAATAGGCCTTTAGTAATGTGATGGTATGGTATGTTGAAAGGGGAAACATTCTGTAGTCACATGATTAGGTCTTATTCCTTTGGTGAACTTATGTCTCTGGAACAAAACTTCACCGTACTTCTCAATTCCATGCTTCCTCCACATGAAAAAGAAACATTACTACGAACGGGATTTTGTCATTTCTTTTCCCCCAAGTGGAATTTTAGAGCTGGCTAAAGTTGGGTGTTCTTCCACCCTCCACCCAGGTAGATGATACTTTTATAAAATCCCAGCAAGCTACTAGTCTATGATAAAATGCTTTCTCTTGAGGGTAGGTCGTGTTAAGAACAGAACATTCTGGTGTATTTGAAAAGTTTTCTTTTTTAATCTCACCTCTAGAGCACAAGAGGGTTTTGTTTTACAATAAATCTGAAGATCTGGAGCTAAACTCACAAAAGCAGGAGGATCTCACTATGTCTGGGGTCCCCCTGGAGATTTTAACTCTTAGGCTTGTTCATTCTGAGCCTCCAGCAATTTGTCAGTTACAGTTTTGGTTTTCCTATCCAGGCACTAGATTCTATAGGGTTTTTGCTGATGGATTTCTGTTCTGGTAAATTGAGCTTCTCTGTGTAACTGTCTAATGCTCCTGAAATTTTAGAGCAGTAATTTGTCCTGTGACAGTACTTCTCTGATGGTTCTTAGAAGAGTTGTTCATTTTTTAGTTTATAAATATTTTTACTTCTTAGGACAAGCTGGTGACTTCTAAGCTCCTTAAATGCTGGACTGTTGATAAGAAGTAAACCACTTTATTTCAAAATCTTGAAGTATTTACCTGAAACAAAGACAGTAGAGTCTACCAATAAAATGATTTAAGACTTTGAAATCATGAAGAGGTAACACACCCAAAGTTTTTAGTTACTGAGGCTGATGTTCTGTTACTAAATTTTTCTGAGAAAATAACATAAAGCAGTGATTTGTGAATATCAAGAAAGAAATAGCTGTTTAATTTAATTATAAGGGAGTTAAAATATTTTAACACTGTTGAAAATGTATATTAAATTTTCTTTAAGCAAAAAATAAAATTTCTTGGATTTGAACATGGCGGATGACAGGACAGCAGGAAGGGAGAGAGTATCAGTGAGTAAAGGAGCAAGAAGACTATGTGTGAACATGTGTGGTGAGTGTGGAGGGAGTGAGGGCCAGTTAGACATTGCAGAAGTCCCAGGCACTGGCAGATAGGGCTCTCCTAGACAGGGAGCCCTTGCTACCACTGAGGGCACTCCCAGGCCAGTGCAGTTTTAGCATGGAATGCATGCCATCTTGTAGAGGAGAGCAACGGAGGCCAAAAGTGCAGCCACACCAACACCCAGACCAACCTTGAACACCACCTATGGACCTGTGCAGGGGATTGCTTGCAGCGTAAACCCACGTGGAACCACCACCATGCCCCAGCAGTGAGCAGTGTAGTACCATTCTGAAAGTCCCAGACAGTTATAGTGAGCACAGCCAGAGAGACTTCCTGAGCTACATCTCCTCACCAGAGCACAAACCTAGCATCCCAGGATCCTGTGATACAAGTCCCCATGTTGTTAGTGCAAGCCAGGAATCCCCACACTTGCCTGTTCCCCTGTCGCAGTACAGAGCCTCAGACCAGTGTGTTTTCCACCCCCTGGCATGGACTGAGCTTTCATGCAGGTGTGAGCTCCACCCCGGCTCTGACATAGCTGTCACTGAGTGCGAGCACCATCCCTGGCCCAGCTCAGGACTGCTGATGTGACCTGGCATGCCCAGCTACAGGTCACAGGACCATGCTGCATGTACACTACAAGAGGGATATAAGGGTAGGGCACCATCCTGCCTTGGGTGCCAGGGCTGCACAATGAATTGCATACAGAGGGATCTGGGCCCTCACAGAGTGTTCCACACTAGAGGAACTGTGCTTGCACTCCCACTGACCCTGAGAGTCTGAACCAGACAACTGAGAGAAGGGGGTACAATTCAAAGCAGAGATAATAAAGGTGTGAAACTAAAGGCAGACCCGGCCTCCAGTCTAGCAAATACCAGATCATTGAACACTAGGTGCTTCAAACCCTCAGACCCCAGGCAGGGAACCCAGGGCTATAAAGAGACAGCAAAAATGGGGAGAAAAAGAAACAACCTGCAAAGGAAAGGAGGAATCGCCAGAAGAGGAACTAAATGAAATGGAGGAAAGCAATATGTCAGAGAAAGAATTCAGAGTAAGGGCCACACAGTTGCTAAACTGGCTGGACTACAAAATTACTGACTTATGTGAGAATTGAGGAAATGAAGAATGATATAGCTACAATAAAGAACACAACGGAAGGTTTGAACAGTAGACTAGAAGAAGCAGAGGACCAAATCAGCGAGTTAGAAAACAGGGTAAAGAAAACACCCAATCTGAACAACAATTGATATTAGAAAGCAGTAGGAGAGATTAAGGGAGCTTTGGGACAACATGAAATGAAGCAACATCCATAAAATAGGGGTGCCAGAAAGACAATAAGAGGAGCAAGGATTAGAAAACCTATTTAATGAAATAATGACAGAAAATTTCCATGATTTGTGGAAGAAAAAAGTCACACAAGCACAGAGAATCCCAAACAAGATGAACTCAAAAAGACCCACACCAAGATATATCATAATTACAATGGCAAATATTGACAACAAAGAGGGATCTTAAGAGCGGCAAGAGAGAAATAGAGAGTTACCTAAAAGGGATCTCCCATTAGATTATCAAATGATTTCTCAACAGAAACACATCAGGCTAGAAGAGAATGGAATGAAGTATACAAAGTGATGCAAAGCAAGGGACTGAATACAAGAATACTCTAACTAGCAAGGCTATCATTCAAAATTGAAGGGGAAATCAGGAGCTTTGCAGACATGCAAGCCAGCAATGCAAGAAACACTAAAAGGACTGTTGTAAAAAGAATAAATTAGAAAGGGAGGAAGGAACACTGGCATAAAGAATAAAAATGGCTACAAACAAATACCTATCAATAATAACCTGAAATGTAAATGGATTAAATGCTCCAATCAAAAGACATAGGGTGGCTGAATAGATAAGAAAACATGATCCATATATATGCTGTCTACAAAAGACCCACCTTAGAAAAAGGAACTCACACAGACTGAAAGTGAAGAGATGGGGGAAAAAAATTCAGGCAAAAGGAAATGAAAAAAAAGCTGGGATAGCAATACTTATATCTGACAAAATACACCTCAAAGTGAAGGCCATAACAAGAAATAAGGAAGGCTATTTCATAATACTAAAAGGATTGATACAACAAAAATATATAACTCTGGTAAACATATATACACCCAATACAGGAGCACCCAAATATGTAAAAAAAAAAAACAAACAAAAAAACTTCTGAAAGATATCAAGGGAGAGTTCAACAGCAATAAGATCATGATAGGACTTTAATATTTCACTGACATCACTGGATAAATATTCTAAACAAAAAAAATCAACAAAGGAACGGAAATTCTAAATGACTCACTAGATCAGCAGTTCTCAACCTGTGGGTTGCGACCCCTTTGGGGGTCGAACGACCCTTTCACAGGGGTCACCTAAGACCATCGGAAAACACATATAGCATATCGGATATTTACATTACGACTCATAACAGTAGCAAAATTACAGTTATGAAGTAGCAACAAAAATAATTTTATGGTTGAGGGTCACCGCAACATGAGGAACTGTATTAAAGGGTCGCTACATTAGGAAGGTTGAGAACCACTGCACTAGATCATATGGAATTAATTGATGTCTTCAGAACATTTCACTCTAAAGCTGTGAAATATACATTATCCCCAAGTTCACATGGAACATTTTCAAAGATAAACCTCATATTAGGATACAGGCTAAGTCTCTAAAATACAGAAGATTGAAGTCATATCAAGCATCTTCTCAGATCACAATGGCATAAAATTAGAAATGAACTACAATAAAACAATTTTTAAAAAATTAAACATCTGGAGGCTAAATAGCATGCTACTAAACAATGATTGGGTTCCCAAAAAGATCAAAAAGAAATAAAAAAAAAAAACCTGGAAAAAAATTACAATGAAAACACAACAATCCAAAAAATGGGACAGAGTGAAAGCAGATCTGAAAAAGAAATTCATAGCATTACAGGCCTCCCTAAACAAACAAACAAACAAACAAAAACTAGTAATACATTATCTAACCTAACAACTTAAAAAATAGAAAGAGAGCAATAAGAAAAGCCCACAGTAAGCAGAAGGCAGGAAATAATAAAAATCAGAGCAGAAATAAATGGCATTGAGACAAAAAAAAAAAAAAGTGATCAATAAAACCAAGAGATGGTTCTTTGAAAGAAAAAGTAAGATTGATAAACCTCTAGCCAGGCTCACCAAGAAGCAAAGAGAGAGGACCCAAATAAACAAAATCAGAAATGAAAGTGGTGAAGTAACAACCAATTACACAGAAAAACAAGCGATTATAAAAAAATTACTATGAACCACTCTATTCCAAAAACTGGACAACCTAGACGAAGTGGACATATTTCTAGAAAAATACAATCTTCCTAAACTCAATCAGGAAGAATAAAAATATCTGAATAGGCTGATAACTATTGAGAAAAATGAAGCAGTAATCTCAAACTTTCCAGCAAACAAAAGCCCTGGGCTGGACAGTTTCACAGGGGAGTTTTACCAAACATTTAAAGAAGAACTAAAACTTACCCTCCTCAGACTATTCCAAAGAAATTCAGGAAGAAGAAACATTTCAAGTTTTTTCTGTGAAGCCAGTATTACCCTAATCCTGAAACCAGATAAAAACACTACAAAGAAAGAGAATTACAGGCCAATATCCCTGATGAACATAGATGCTAAAATCCTAAACAAAATTCTAGCAAATTAGATCCAGCATTACATTAAAAAGATCACACACCATGACCAAGTCAGATTTATTCCGGGTACTCAAGAATGGTACAATATCCACAAATCAATAAATGTGATACACCACATAAATAAATTGAGAGACAAAAATCACATAATCATATCAATTGATGCAGAAAAAGCATTTGAATAAACCCAACACCCTTTCTTGATGAAAACTCTCAGCAAAGTGGGAATAGAGGGATCATACCTCAACATAATAAAAGCCTTATATGACAAACCTATAGTAAACATCATACTCAATGGGCAAAAACTAAAACCATTTCCCCTAAGAACAGAAACAAGACAGGGATGCCCACTTTCACCACTCCTGTTCAATATAGTACTAGAAATGCTAGCAATAGTGATCAGACAAGAAGAAGAAATAAAAGGCATCCAAATTGGAAAAGAAGGAGTAAAAATGTCATTATTTTCAGATGACATGATATTGTACCTATAAAACCCTAAAGACTCCATCAAAAAAAAAAAAAACCCAAAACTGCTAGACTTTATAAATGAATTTGGCAATGTAGCAGGATACAAATTAAAATCCAGAAATTGATGGCTTTTTTATACACCAATAATGAACTCACAGAAAGAGAAACTAAAAAAAAAAAAAAAAAAAAAAAAAATCCCATTTACCATTGCCACAAAAAGATTGATACCTAGGAATAAACTTAACTGAGGAGGTAAAAGACCTGTACTCAGAAAACTACAGGATGTTGAAAAAAAGAGATAGAAGAAGACATAAAGAAATGGAAGAATATACTGTGTTCATGTTTTGGTAGAATCAAAATCATTAAAATGTCCATATTACCCAAAGCAATCTATAAATTCAATTCAATTCCCATTAAAATAACAATGGCATATTTCACAGACTTAGAACAAACCCTCCAAAAATTCACGTAGAATAAAAAATGACCCTGAATAGCCACAGCAATCCTGAGAAAGAAGAACAAATTTGGAGGGATTACAATCCAGCAATATTAGAAAGCCACTGTTCTCAAAACTGTCTTGTACTTACACAAGAACAGGCATATAGAATAATGGAACAGAAAAGAGAATCTAGAAATCAACCCAAGCCATTATGCTGAATTAATATTTGTTAATATTTGACAAAGAAAGCAAGAGCATACCATGGAGTCAAGACAGTCTCTTCAATAAATGGTACTGGGAAATTGGACAGATATGGCAAAACAAATGAAACTAGACCAGCAACTTACACCATACACAAAAACAAACTCAAAATGGATAAAGGACTTCAACTTAAGACGGGAAACCATGAAAATCTTAGAAGACTCCCTAGGTAGCAAAATATGTCTTAGCAATATCGTTAACCAATACAGATCCTAGGATAATGGAAACTAAGGAGAAAATAAACAAATGGGACTACATCAAAATTAAAAGCTTTTGCACAGCAAAAGAAACCATCAACAAAACAATAAGAGAGGCCACTGCATGGGAAAACATATTTGCCAACATTATCTCTGATAAAGATCTAATCTCCAAAATTTATAGGGAACTCATACAACTTAACAAAAGGCAGAAAACAATACAATCAAAAAATGAGCAAAGGACCCTTTTTGAAAGTGGACATACAGAAGGCCAGAGACACATGAAAACATTCTCAAAGTCACTAATTATCTGAGCGATGCAAATCAAATGACAATTAGTTATCACCTTACACCTTTCAGAATGACTATCTTTAACAAATCAACAAACAAGTGCTGGTGAGGATGTGGAGAAAAAGAGACCCTTGTGCACTGCTGGTGAGAATGCAGACCAGTGCAGCCACTGTAGAAAACAGTATGGCATTTCCTCAAAAAATTAAAAACTGGACCTCCTATTTGACCCAGTAATCCCACTTCTAGGTATATATCCCAAGAAAACAGAAACACCAATCAGAAAGGATATATGCACCCCTATGTTCATAGCAGCACAATTTACAATAGCTAAGATTTGGAAACAGCCTAAGTGCCCATCAGCAGATGAGTGGATTAAAAAACTGTGGTACAGAACCATGGTTGATATATGATAGGAAAAGGAGTCTGTAAACAGATTTGGCTAGGATTATTTGATGATAGATCTTCAGCAATTCCATACTTCTGGGATCCACAAAAAGTGAAAGAATTCCTACAAGAAAAATATGAAAAGAAAAGATGGTATGTCCCCCCAGAACAAGCCAAAGTAGTGGCATCTGTTCATGCATCGATTTCAGGCTCCTCTGCCAGTAGCACAAGCAGCACACCTGAGGTCAAACCACTGATATCTCTTTTAGGAGATTCAGCGCCAGCCCTGCACCTAAACAAGGGCACACCTAGTCAGTTGACTGAGCTGTGACAAATCTGTTACTGTGTGACATGACAGCGTCTACCCTACACAAGAATGATTCTGAGGCATGTCCCCTGTTATAGCTCGCTCTCAAGGACAGCAGCAGGAAATGAAGTTTGACCTTTTAAGTGATCTTGGCTCAGACATATTTGCTGCTCCAGCTTCTCAGTCATCAGCTACAGCTGATTTTGCTAACTTTACACATTTCAACAGTCATGCAGCCCAGAATTCTGCAAATTCAGATTTTGCAAACTTTGTTGCATTTGGACAGTCTAGTGGTTCGAGTAATTTTGGAGGTTTCCCCACAGCAAGTCACTCTCCTTTTCAGCCCCAAACTACAGGTGGAAGTGCTGGATCAGTAAAAGCTAATTTTGCTCATTTTGATAACTTCCCCAAATCCTCCAGTGCTGATTGTGGAACCTTCAGTACTTCCCAGAGTCATCAAACAGCAACAACTGTTAGTAAAGTTGCAACAAATAAAGCTGGTCTTCAGGCTGCAGACAAATATGCAGCACTTGCTAATTTAGATAATATCTTCAGTGCTGGATAAGGTGGTAATCAGGGGAGTGGCTTTGGGACCACAGGTAAAGCTCCTGTTAGTTTTGTGGTTTCACTTCCCAGTCAGTCAAGTGTGTCTTTAGACAAGTATGCAGCTCTGGCAGAACTAGACAGCCTTTTCAGCTCTGCAGCCACCTCCAATAATGGGTACACTTCCACAAGTAATGCCAGCAGGTACCTTGTCTTTGTGTCCCTGCTTCGTGTTTAAATCTTTTTTCAACTCTGAATAATAATGTTAAATAATGACTGGGGCATAATTTTAAAATTATTGAATATTTTTTATAAATTTGAGGAAACAGTTTAATTTGCTAATTAAAATATAATCCTTGATAAAAAATAAATAAAAATAAAATAAAAAAATAACTGTGGTACATCTACACAATGGAATGTAAAAAAGAAGGAACTTTTACCACTTGCAACAGCATGAATGGAACTGGAGAGCATTATGCTAAGTGAAATAAGCCAGTTGGAGAAAGATAAATATTGCATGATCTCACTCATATGTTGGATATAATGATCAACATGATTTGGTTAACATAAATAGATCTAGAGACAATTGGCAGGGAAGGTGGATGGGTTAGAGAACAACCAAAGAACTTGCATGTATGCATATTAGTATAACCAATGGACTCAGACACTGAGGCGGTGGGGGCTTGCCTGGGGTTGGAATGGCCAAGGGTGGGGGGTCAATTGGGTAAAAAGGAGACATATGTAAAACTTTAGACAATAACACCAAAAAAAAAAAACAACAACAACAACAAAAACACAGTTGCTGCTGCTGTTGTATTATAATATAAGGTGCTGGTACAGACTGGCACTCAAAGTTCCCCTCCTTATCCCCCATCTCACCATGAAATGTCACCACTACTAAGATCCCCCTATACATTTTTCTGTTGTTGTTGTTGTTGTTAATCCTCACCTGAGAATGAAGGGACAGGAGGGATATATATATATATATATATATATATATATATAGAGAGAGAGAGAGAGAGAGAGAGAGAAACATCAATATAAAAGAGACACATCCGAACAGAGAGAAGCAAGATGGCGGCGATATAGGCAGACGCGTCCCAGGTCTTGTCCCGGAGCAAACGGAGTAAGCAGCTGAAACTAATAACACCCACCCCGAATTGGCAAATTTACTCAGCTGGTGAGACGGTTTGCAGCCGGGAAGGGCAGACCTCCCCGGGAAAGGTTAAAAACCAGGGATCTGGGCAGGAAAGTTTGCCAGACCTGAGCCCAGAGGGTCGGAGGGAGACCGCATGGCAGACAGCCGCGTCTCTTGGGACAGACACAGACCCTGACCAGGGTAAGGAGTTCCGCGGGTTTGCTGGCGCCAGGAGATTTGAGATTTGGATTTTGTGATTGCGGAGAACTGAGACTAAAGGGGGCATCCTGAGGAACTGATCAGACCATGCAGTGCCCATAAGAGAGGAGCGTTTCCCAGACCATGCAGTGCTGGTAAGAGAGGAGCGTTTCCCAGACCGGTAAGAGAGGAGCGTTTCCGCGGCCGGCCGGCGTTTGTCTGTTTCTTTGTTTTCACTGAACCCTGCTCATAGGACAGTTCGGATACAGACACTCACCTGTGCTGAAGAGAGGGTGAAGGTGCAGACGAGGGGAATCTGGGGAGAGGCTGAGGAAAGAGGGGGAGCCGGAGGAGGTGGCAGCGAATTGAGTGCTGAGACCCACCTGGGCCCAGGACTGGGGCAGCCATTCCTCCAGAGGGTGGAATTCCTCCCCCCAGCCCCCCAGGCAAGGAGCACAGCCACACCCAGATTCCACCCTGTATGAGATAAAGGATTAAAACAAGCTGATTAGTCCCTGGGAGTTACCAGGGTCTGGCCTATAGAGGGATGTTCAGTCCCACCAACAACACAGAGCAGGGTAAGGATTAAAAAAGGATAGAGAAGCTGTATAGCCTCAGAGGCCAACCCAAAAACACTGCCACCCAGAGGCTGAGCCACAAACTGACTCTTAGGGGAATACAAATTAAGGCAGACTGGATCACAAATACGGCCTGCTTTAAAATCAGGACTGTGATTTACAACACGGAGGAACAGTGTAATGCAGGCAAATTCAACACTCTCCTAAATACCTGGCAGGACTAAGGCGAACCAGGCTGAAGAGTAGAAGAACCAAAAGACCATCTACTGCAAATTTTTTCTTTTTCTTTTTCTTTTTAATTTTTTCACCTTTTTACTAAGAAACCAATTTTTTTTCTCTTTTTCTTCTTTTTCCATCACCTGATTTTACCCTTTCAATTACCACATTTTTATTTTTAACCAGTATTATTACTGCTACCATTTTACCATTTTTTAAAGTGCCATTTTATTTTCTCTTTATTTTTTGGGGGGATTAGTGTTCTCCATTCTATTTTCATCGTTCCTTTAGCATTAATTTTCCCTATCTCAATTTCACCTCTTTGCTAAAACCCTCTTCCTTACTTTTTCCCTTTTGGTGTCCTGTTTCTCTTACCCTATTCCTGCTCCAGACTTTCCCAATTCCCTCTTTTTACCCCCTGTCTAATTCCACCCTAATTATATATCCTATTTCCAATCTACTGCTCTAAATCCTTATACACCTATTCTTTATCCTTCTTCACTTTCCAAACATTTTTTTCTCTCTTATCTTTCTATTGTTTTCTTGATTGTTGAATATATTGGGCTTTTTTTTTTTTTAATTTGTTTGTTTGTTTTGTTTTGTGTTTTTCTTCTTTTTTAGGACTGGTTGTGAGGTTGTTTTTCTTTTTATTTTTCTTTTTCTTTTTTTTTTTTTTCTTTTTCTGCTGGTTTTTCCCTTCCCTCCCCCACCCCACCCCGGTTATTTTTGTGCTTCTGTTTTCCCTTACCCCTCTGGATATTATTGGTGGTTTGTAGTTTGCATTCATCTCCAGGGATCTGTTGCTGGAATTTGTTGAGATTAGTGGCAGTTCTATTGGAGTTTGCTCCTCATACCAATAGTCTCTTCCCCGCTTCTACTTCATTCTCTTTTTTCGCTCTCTTTTTTTCCCCCCTCTTTTTTCCCAATTCTATTTTTGCACTCCTTTTTTGTTTGTTTTTTTCTTATTTTTCTTTTCTGTTCTCTCTTTTATCTTCTTCTCTTCTTTCTCCCTTATCCCCTAATTCTCTTAATTCGGGTGGTCACCTTTATTTGGGGTTATTAATATTGTGAATATACTTGTGTTCAGTGCCTGGTACGTTGTGCCTTGCTCTGTTGTATTTTGTGCCTTTAAATCAATGCAGCAGATCCAAGCAACAGCAGCCCCCTGATCACCGCAGCCTCCTGATCACCACAGCCTCCTGATCACCACACCCTCTGTCTGTGGAACAGCAGCTGTACGTGAAGCCTCCCCCCACCAGCCAGAAGAGCCAACACAGCTGTGAACAACACCCACCAGAGGAGCTGCTGCCAACTGGAAAGCAGCTGCTACCGCAACCGTCTGAGCAGCAACCACAACCCAAGGAGCCCCTGCCACCCAGGGAGCAGCCACTGAACATCTCAACATCTACATATGTCAGCGAGATCAAACATGGGTAGGCAAAGAAACCCCCAAAAGAAAGAAAAGGAGGACTCACCAGAAAAGCAGCTAAGTGAGACAGAGATATGCAACATGACGGAAAAAGAATTCAGAATAAGGTTCCTAGAGTACATGCACCAGATGTTCAAGAAGCAAGAAGAAACAGATGAAAACTCAACTACTTATGCAAGAAGCTAGAAGAAACAGATGAAAAAATCAACAACTTAAGTAAGTCCCAAGAAGAAATGAAGAGCGACATAGCTTCAATAAAAAACTCCATTGAAAGTATCAACAGTAGACTGGGAGAAGCGGAGGACCGAATTAGTGAATTAGAAGACAAGGAAGCAAAACACACTCAAACTGTACTGCAAATGGAGAAAAAAATTAAAAGACAGGAGGAGAGCCTAAGGGAACTTTGGGCCAACATGAAACGAAACAACATACGAATAATAGGGGTGCCAGAACAACAGAAAGATGAACATGGATTAGAAAACCTATTCGAAGAAATAATATCAGAAAACTTCCCTGAGGTGGGGAAGAAAAAAGTCACACAAGCCCAGAGAGTCCCAAACAAGGTGAACCCGAAAAGACCCACACCAAGACACATCATAATTACCATGGCAAATGTTCAGGATAAAGAGAGAATCTTACAGGCTGCAAGAGAGAGACGGAAAGTAACATACAAGGGATCTCCCATTAGATTATCAAATGATTTCTCAACAGAAACACATCAGGCCAGAAAAGAATGGATGGAAATCTACAAAGTGATGCAAAGCAAAGGACTGAATCCAAGAATACTCTATCCAGCAAGGCTATCATTCAAAATGGAAGGGGAAATAAGAAGCTTCACAGACAAAAAAGGGCTAAGGGAGTTTATCACCACCAAGCCAGCCATGCAAGAAATGCTAAAGGGACTGGTGTAAAAAGAAGAAATATCAAGCTCAGAAAGAAAACAGCCACACACACACACACAAAAAGAAATGGCTACAAACAAGTACCTTTCAATAATAACTTTAAATGTAAATGGACTAAATGCTCCAACCAAAAGACATCGAGTGGCTGAATGGATAAAAAAACATGACCCATACATCTGCTGTCTACAAGAGACCCACCTCATTAGAAGGGACTCACACAGACTGAAAGTGAAGGGATGGAAAAATATCTTTCACGCAAATGGAAAGGAAAAGAAAGCTGGGGTAGCAATACTTATATCTGACAAAATACATCTCAAAGTGAAGGCCATAACCAGAGATAAGGAAGGCCACTTCATAATACTAAAGGGATCAATACAACAAGAAGATATAACCCTGGTAAACATATATGCACCCAATGCAGGAGCACCCACATACATAAGAAAACTTCTGGAAGATATCAGGGGAGAGATCGACAACAATACAATCATAGTAGGGGACTTTAATACACCACTGACATCACTGGATAAATCCGCTAGACAAAAACTCAGCAAAGAAACAGCAATCCTAAATGACTCACTAGATCAGATGGACTTAATTGACATCTTCAGAACACTTCACCCCACAGCTGCGGAATATACATTCCTCTCAGGTGCTCATGGGACATATTCAAAAATAGACCACATATTGGGTCACAAGCAAAGTCTCCACAAATTCAAGAAGATTGAAATCATAAAAAGCTTCTTCGCAGACCTCGATGGCATAATGTTAGAAATAAACTACAATAAAAACAACCCAAAATACTCAAACACTTGGAAGCTGAATAGCATGTTATTAAATATTGGTTGGGTTACCAATGACATCAAAGAAGAAATTAAAAACATCCTGGACACTAATGACAATGAAAACACAACAATCCAAAACCTCTGGGACACAATGAAAGCAGTCCTGAGAGGAAAGTTTATAGCTCTACAGGCCTATCTCAAAAAACTAGAAAAAATGGTAGTCAATCATCTAACTCTACAACTCAAAGAATTAGAAAGAGAGCAACAAGAAAACCCCAGAGTGAGCAGAAGGAAGGAGATAATAAAGATTAGAGCAGAAATCAATGAAATAGAGACCAAAAAAAACAATACAGAAAATCAATGAAACCAAGAGCTGGTTCTTTGAAAGGATAAACAAGATTGACAAACCCCTAGCCAGGCTCACCAAGAAGCAAATAGAGAGGTCCCAAATAAACCAAATCAGAAATGATAGAGGCGAAATAACAACAGACCCCACAGAA
This sequence comes from Myotis yumanensis, assembly GCF_028538775.1. Classification (NCBI taxonomy): domain Eukaryota; kingdom Metazoa; phylum Chordata; class Mammalia; order Chiroptera; family Vespertilionidae; genus Myotis; species Myotis yumanensis. The sequence goes on along the minus strand of NW_027223753.1, from coordinate 107,716,758 downwards.
ATACAAATGATTGTTAAACAATACTACGGGCAACTCTACTCCAACAAACTAGACAACCTGGAGGAAATGGACAAATTCCTAGCAAAATACAACATTCCAAAACTCAATCAGGAAGAATCTAAAAACCTCAATAGGCCAATAACTATGGAAGAAATAAAAGCAGTCATCAGAAAGCTTCCAGCAAACAAAAGCCCAGGGCCAGACGGCTTCACAGGGGAGTTCTACCAAACATTCAAGGAAGAACTAAAACCTACCCTCCTCAGACTACTACAAAAAATTCAAGAGGAAGGAACGCTTCCAAGCTCATTCTATGAAGCCAGCATCACCCTAATACCAAAACCAGGTAAAGACATCACAATGAAAGAGAATTACAGGCCAATATCCCTCATGAACATAGATGCCAAAATCCTCAACAAAATCTTAGCAAATCGGATCCAGCAGTACATCAGAAGGATCATACACCATGACCAAGTAGGATTTATCCCAGAGATGCAAGGATGGTACAACATCCGTAAATCAATAAATGTGATACATCACATAAACAAATTGAAAGAAAAAAACCACATGGTCATATCAATTGATGCAGAAAAAGCATTCGACAAAATCCAACACCCATTTTTGATAAAAACTCTCAGAAAGGTGGGAATAGAAGGATCATACCTCAACATAATAAAAGCCATATATGACAGGTCCACAGCCAACATCATACTCAATGGACAAAAACTAACACCATTTCCCCTAATAACAGGAACAAGACAGGGATGCCCACTCTCACCACTCCTGTTCAACATAGTACTGGAAGTATTAGCCATTGCAATTAGGCAAGAAGAAGAAATAAAAGGCATCCAAATTGGAAAAGAGGAAGTAAAACTGTCCTTATTTGCAGATGACATGATATTATACATACAAAACCCTAGAGACTCCATCAAAAAGCTACTAGACTTAATACATGAATTTGGCAATGTAGCAGGATACAAAATTAAGCCCAAGAAATCTGAGGCATTTCTATACACCAATAGTGAACTTTCAGAAAGGGAGATCAGAAAAACAATCCCATTTACCATCGCACCAAAAAAATTAAGATACCTAGGAATAAACTTAACTAAAGAGGTTAAAGACCTCTACTCAAAAAACTACAGGACGTTGAAAAAAGAGATAGAGGAAGACCTAAACAGATGGAAGAACATACCATGTTCTTGGATTGGTAGAATCAACATCATTAAAATGTCCATACTACCCAAAGCAATCTATAATTTCAGCGCACTTCCCATTAAAATACCAATGGCCTTCTTCAAAGATCTAGAACGAACTCTCCAAAAATTCATCTGGAATAAAAAAAGACCCCGAATAGCTGCAACGATCCTGAGAAAGAACAAAGTAGGTGGGATCTCAATGCCAGATATCAAGCTGTATTACAAAGCCACTGTTCTCAAAACTGCCTGGTACTGGCACAAGAACAGACATATAGATCAGTGGAATAGAATAGAGAGTCCCGAAATTAGCCCGAACCAATATGCTCAATTAATTTTTGACAAAGGAGGCATGAACATACAATGGAGCCAAGATAGTCTCTTCAATAAATGGTGTTGGGAAAATTGGACAGACATATGCAAGAAAATGAAACTAGACCACCAACTTACACCATACACAAGAATAAACTCAAAATGGATAAAGGACTTAAATGTACGACAGGAAACCATAAAAATTCTAGAAGAATACAAAGGCAACAAAATCTCAGACATATGCCAAAACAATTTCTTCACTGATACAGCTCCTAGGGCAGTTGAAACTAAAGAGAAACTGAACAAATGGGACTACATCAAAATAAAAAGCTTCTGCACAGCAAAAGAAACCATCAACAAAACAACAAGAAAACCCACCTCGTGGGAAAACATATTTGCCAACGTCATATCTGATAAGGGCTTAATCTCCAAAATTTATAGGGAACTCATACAACTTAACAAAAAGAAGATAAACAATCCAATCAAAAAATGGGCAAAGGATCTAAATAGACACCTTTCAAAAGAGGACATTCAGAAAGCCAAGAGACATATGAAAACATGCTCAAAGTCACTAATCATCCGAGAGATGCAAATCAAAACAACAATGAGGTACCATCTCACACCTGTCAGAATGGCCATCATCAACAAATCAACAAATGACAAGTGCTGGAGAGGATGTGGAGAAAAAGGAACACTTGTGCACTGCTGGTGGGAATGCAGACTGGTGCAGCCACTATGGAAGGCAGTATGGAGGTTCCTCAAAAAATTGGAAATGGAACTCCCATTTGACCCTGTGATCCCACTTCTAGGAATATATCCCAAGAAACCAGAAACACCAATCAGAAAGGATATATGCACCCAGATGTTCATAGCAGCACAATTCACCATAGCTAAGATCTGGAAACAGCCTAAGTACCCATCAGTAGATGAATGGATTAGAAAACTGTGGTACATCTACACGATGGAATACTATGCTGCTGTTAAAAAGAAGGAACTCTTACCATTTGCAACATCATGGATGGAACTGGAGAGCATTATGCTAAGTGAAACAAGCCAGTCAATGAAGGAAAAATACCACATGATCTCACTCATTCATGGATAATAAAGACCATTACAAACTTTTGAACAATAATAGATACAGAGGCAGAGCTGCCTCAAACTGATTGTCAAACTGCAGTGGGAAGGCCAGAGAGAGTTGGGGGGCAGGAGGGAGGGGAGTAAGAGATCAACCGAAGGACTTGTATGCATGCATATAAGCATAACTAATGGACATAAGACACTGGGGGGTAAGAGAGGGTAGGGGTTTGTCAAGGGTGGGGGGGAAAAAAGGACACTTATGTAATACCCTTTGTAATACTTTAAGCGAAAAAAAAAAAAAAAAAAAAAAAAAAAAAAAGGAGACACGTCCATTGGTTGCCTCCTGCATTCACCCCAAACAAGGCCAAGATCGAATCTGCAACCCAGGTTTGTGCCTTCAGCCAGGGCTGATCCCCCTATACATTTTGAGGATGTAGAAATTTTCACACTGAAATGATGCAGCCCCAAATGTCTGTTATGCAATCATGAATCTTTAACCCATAGCATTTCTTTAAACTTCATTCATTCATCCCTAAAGAGAAATCAAATCCAAGTTTCAACTCTTTTGACTGTTGGTGGGCTTGCTCACATGCCATTCCTTGCTTGCTCTGTGGTTTTCATTATAGCCATATGCTGTCTTTTCAGTTCACAATGTCTTTGGTCCACACATATTTGCTTTAATACAGCCACATCAGAAGAGCCAGGAAACTTTTCTCCTCCCGTTGAAAGTATCTATCTAGTGATCACTTTTTTCCCTCCCATTGAAAGTATCTATGTGCCAGGCAGTTCTGGGTACTGGGATGTTGTGATAAATGATGATCATGTCCTCTGTAATGGTTCTGCACACCAAGGTACAAAGCCAGCCAGGACCCCATATGAGACATACCTGTATAGAGAGGAGTTTCATTCATGCTATGTATTTGGACAGAATGTATTTTATACTTCCATCCCTAATACAAAAATGGCCCATGAAATGTGATAAAAATATGTTTCCTCCCCTTATCCTCTAGCAGTATACTTCACTTTTCAGAGGCAAAACAGTAATATTTAACATCTCAGACAGATGATAGCTATTCATGAAATTATTCATAAAGTGTTTGTGATAGTTAATATTCTTTTGGGATTAATTCGATAGAATACGTATAATTATTTATCCTGAGAAGTAGCACAGGTTGAAAAATATAAAAATGGTCAAAAATACACAGATGAAAAATAAACAATGTCTCATTATTAGGGAATTTAGAAGTGCTGAGAATATACTCAGTGTGGCAGACTAAATAATGATCTCCAAAGATTTGCCCACTTCCTAATCCCCACATAAAAAGAGATTTTGCAGATGGGATTAAGTGAAGCATGTAATATGAGGGGATGAACCTGGATTATTGGTTGAGTCTTTAAATGTAATTACATGTATCATAAGAGGGAAGCAAAGGAAAATTTTAATCACACAGAGGAGAACGTGATATGACGATAAAGCAGAGAGACATTTGAAGAGGCTGGCCTTGAAGATTGGAATGATGTGGCCACAAGCGGAGGAATGCTGATAGCCACCTGGAGCTGGAAAAGGCAAAGAATGTGATTTTCTTCTAGAGCCTCCACACAGAGTGTGGCCCTGTTGAAGCCTTAATTTTGGCACAGTGGTACTGATTTTGGACTTCTGGCCTCTAGAACTGTGAGTGAATCCATTTTTATTGTTTTAAGTCATTCCAAATGAGGTACTTTGTTATAATAGCCACAGGAAACTAATGTACCTAGTCATTTTAGATTGACAGGGGAAACAACTACTGAATACTCTGTCAACCACTTCTTGGCATGATGTTATCTAGTATAAATTCTGGTTCACCCTGTCACTTCTAAATTAATGTTCCTTTATTTTCCTTTGCATTCTATTGAATGCCAGATGACAGATGGATTTCTTTTAGATTTTTGATTTTTACATTGGTGTTTTGATTGTGGATGGGATGGTGGAGTCTCCCTGAATTTATTTTGCAGATACTTCTGGTGATTTTGATGCATGGATCATGTTTCCAGGCACTGGTCTAGGTAAGGAGTGGAAAAGTCTGATCAATGCTCTGACCTACACAGGAGTACACGATTTTAGTGACATACAGGAGAGTATTACCTGGATCTAGGGCAGGGGTGGGCAACCCCTGCCAGACGTGCCAAACATGGCATGCCAGTAACTTTTGCTGGCACGTGAAACCCTCTCTTATAATCTTCCATTTACAATTTTTTTCTTAATATCGACTTTTTTATTTTTCAGATAAATTCAGTGTAGGTGCATCTTAGATAAATAAATAATTTTACATAACAAGTAATCTTAAAGACCATAGACATGTATTGACGAGAGAAGGGAAGAGCAATTTCTATGCCTCTGCCTTAACTCTCCCTGCCTTCCTAGATCCAACCAGTGTTTTGGTTTCATCCACATACACTTGTGAATCTTTGTTCTCAGTGATGAATTTTGTTAAGTCTCATAATAGGAGTAGCCTGACGGATGAAAGTAGTAGCTCGTGCATATCTCTGAAGGTCACGAAATATAAACCTGATGTAAAATCTCTGCCATCAGTGATGCAGCAGCAAAAGTCCCACTGATAATATCAAACGGAGTCATAAAGTTTTCTGTCGGACTATCAGTGTACATGTATACATTAAAAAATAAATGTATTTTTCATCATCATATACTGTGTTTTTGTCACTCGAATGAATTTTATTATTTCTTCAAGGTTCTTCACATACGTACACCTTAAGAGATATCAGGTAGGCATAACATGTTCTCAAAAAATCAGGGTTGGCACGCAGAAGAATTTTGAGTCAGAGATTTTGCTGGTTTTGGCACGCACTCACAAAAGGTTGCCCACCCCCGATCTAGGGTCTCTTTGCCTTGAATAGCAGAATACGCAAACTCATGAGGGTTGATTTCTTTTCTTCTTATGTTCTGTGCTAACCCTGCCATGTTTTAAGGTCTTCATAAAATTTACTCTAATATCTTCATTTTTTCACTCTGACTGGATCATTAGGTACAGCATCATCCCTTTGCAATATGTTAGTACATCATAATTTCTTAAGATTAAACCCTAGTTAGCTATTTTCAACCTTTTTCATCAGATATAAACTAATTACTAAAATTCTGAGGCACACCAAATATATATATATATATATATATATATATATATATATATATATATATATATATTTATCTTAGAAAAAAATAGGTATAATTTTGATTCATTCACACCGAATGGCTATTTTTGTGTTGGATGTTGTAGCTGGACATTTGTAAACAAGGATCTGAAGTCCTGCCAAGAAGAAGTGAATGTTCTATCAGGAACACAGCGTGACTTGTAAGCGAGTCATGCTGGGTCAAGATTGCACACAATCTTGAGTTCCAGGAACATTTACCTCCCTGAGAAAGGCTAAGATTAAATAGTCATGGGTGTAGAACAGAAAGGGAGGGCACAGCTGCAAGCTGTCTTCAATACGCTATTGTAATAATATAGAACAAAACAAGATTTAGTTGATTAACTGCTGACACACTAGCCTTGTACCAAACCCCACTAAAAGCGATGGTGAGAGTGCAGAGTTTGCTACATGCCTGAGCGAGCTCTAGCCCTCTTTCCAGCATCAATCATCCTGTGTGCTTATCTTACCTCTGCGTCTTTGGTTCATTAAACATCCCTCAACACTTGGCGCCCGAACGTGGGACCTTAAGTGTGACTGAACAAGCAAGGGTGATCCCGAGTGGGCGGGGGGGGGGGGGGGAGGGGGGTGGTGAAAGGATTAAGGAAAAGACAGACAAGAGAATAATAGCTGGGTCTCGGTGGGACACTGCTGCCCTGATGAGGAGACAATGCCAGCGCCCACAAGCCGTGTCTTTATTTTATAGCAGATGCCATGAGGCAAAGCAGGGGCGTGATCACGCTGTTTACAGCATTCTCATGAGCTCCAACCCTACTCAACTACATGCACCTGAATTCTAGCACAAGGCACGTGGGGCTACGTGTTTGGACCATAGGTTCAAGCTTACTACCACAGCCGTTGGCTATAATTGTGCTGGGAGGACCCTGCCCTCCAGCTGGGACTTGCACGTGGCAATGAGAGGACCCTGTCCTTTCATTAGTCCGAGGCTTGAACCTGGCCAAAACACCGTAACTGTGCCCCACACTTAAGGTAAGTAGGGGGAATGCACAGGACCTAAAGGGAAAAAGTCTGTGACAGTTTCCGCAAAAGTTTTGGCAAGCCAGGCAGAGCAATGGGGAACTCCCCAATGGCAGAGAGTCAATATATGACTCTGCTGCATTCAGTGCTTAAAAGCACTGGGGTTAGTGTGTCTCAAGACACTTTTAGAAAATTAGCTAGAGAAATAAGAAGGCATTGTTATTGGTTTGAGCCGACAGGCAGAAATCAGTTAAATCTAAAGGTTTGGAAACAGGTTGTTCATGTGCTATGGCATGCTCATCAGAATGGAGATCCTATAGGACATGAAGTTTGGTCCTTGTGTACTTTGATTACTATGGCTCTTAAACCTTTGAAGTCAGAATCAGATTATGAGGCTGCTCCAGTTAAAGTTACTAGCTCTCGTTCTCGCTCTGCTTGTGAAACTGATAAAGACATGCCTAATAGACCATTACCTTCTTTGCCTCATGAAAATAATACAGAGCAAAAAAGGAAAGATTTTGAACGAAAGTTGGAGGGATATAAAGATATAGAAGGGACTGATAAAGAGGGCATACAGGATTTGTCAGAGTGAAACTAGTAGCACTGATTCTAGTGGTAGAGAACAGAAGAGATTATTTAAAAAGAAAAGCAAAACAAGGGATGACGAACAAGAGTTATTAAAAGATTTGCTGATTCATATGAAGGCTTTAATATGTGGTATCCCACTGCCTCATGTTAAACCCATAAGTAACAGGAATTGATCAAAAATGCTTTTCCAGTTCAACAGCCACTGTCAGAGGAGCCCGGAGTAACTCCCGCAGCTCCTCCTCCAGACCCACCACACTATTCCACGGGGGCACATAGGCAATTCCAGCTGCCCTTGCCTACTGAAATAAACAAAATATTATTAGATTTAGAACCTGGGGATGAGATTGTTTCTCCCACATGGAGAAGAGATGATGATTTCCTTGCATTTCCGATACAGCGGCAGCAAATGCCACCGGATTTGCAACAATATCCCTAATATCCAAATGGTTAATGCAGAAAAGGGGGGGGGGCATCGGCAGGGAGAGATGTTTTGTTGATTTTTACTTATCTGAACTATACTGACTCAAGGCCGAAAGCTGCTACTAAGCACAAGTTTTTCTCTGCCCCATTTTGTTCTCTTTAATCCTTCCAATACTAAATTAGACCAATACAATATACTTGAAATTTCATAAGGAAGCAGTTCTTACCTGCTCTTGGTAATCTAAGAAATATTGGCTGTTTACTTTATAGTAATCATTAAAGAATTGAGGTTTCTAAGAATAAGGAATTACTGAGTAGAAGGTCTGAGGCACGGTTATGCATTTTTTAAAGGACATAGAAGGTTTAAAGGCTAATTTGAAAGTATGAAATTTATAAAGGTTGTATATGTAATAATAAGAAGAATCCCCTAAAGGAAGACTATTAACTGCTCTATTTACTTTAAATTTTTAAAATCAAGATGAGACTGACAGCACTGCTGCTCAGCGACATTGAGTAAAGGAGGTTTCACAAGAATTGAATCAACCTGTGTTTTATCATAATGAGTCCTCTCAGTCATGGGATCCTGCATGGGTACTACGATGGGGGCGAGGTTATGCTTATATTTCCACAGGTAAAGAAAAGTTCTGGGTTCCTGAGAGGCATCTTAAGCTGAGACATGAGAACCAAGAGGAAGTTCTACTTAAGTGATCTGACCAAGGATTTCTCAGAGATGACGTTGACGGGACCTCCTATCCGCAAAGCTCTATGATCAACGCAACATTCATCTGTACCAACCTGGGGTCAGGTGAAGAAGCTTACCCAAGAGGGAGAACAACTGGTTCGGCGTCATGGTAAAGAAGTGACGCCATCTACTTTGTTCCTTGCTATGCTTGCACTAATAACCACTCAGGTAAATGCTGAGAATCATACATACTGGGCTTACATTCCTAATCCCCCACTGAATAGAGGTGTTTCTTGGTTAGATTCAAAGGTTCGAATTTATGTTAATGACTCAAATTGGTTAACCGGACCTTATTATGATCAAGGTCCATTAAAACCAGAAGAGGAAAGTAGAGTTATAGAAAATTATACCACTGGAATGGAGGGAGTGCCAATATGCTTAGGTCAAGGAGACCATTATTTAACAACACAGGCACAAGCCTGGCTGAGCATTTTGGAAAACACTACTACTGCAAAAAAAAAACAAAAACGAACAGGCGTTTGTTTCTTCTGAGTGCGCATGGGTTTAAAAATGTTAGTTGGGATAACAATAGTACACCTCCATTACTTCCACCATGTCATGTTCCTACGTTTACACACTTGTCCAATTGGGTCCATTGGGAATCCTGTCGAGGAGAGACGGTTCGGGTTTTATCTAATACTTCCTATGGAAGCGTCATTGATTGGAGCCCTTCAGGTTCTGCCCATTCCAAAGCCAATGGACCTGATCTATGATGGCATAGAGGAGAGAACAAGTCCATGTCCATGCAAGCAAATGCAAGCATTGTGTGGCATGGTGGAGGATTTGCGCCCCCAACACCTCATCAAGAAGGACATCCTGTTCAATCTGACTTATGGAAATTGGGATCTGCCTTACACTCTTTGAAAGCATGGACTGGCTTCTATAAAAATAACTCTGGGAATTACACCTTACAATTTTATGTTAACAAAACTGCCTTTGTACAAGCCTGTGTTTGATTACCATTTTTATTAATGAAAGGAGATGTTAAGTGGAATGCTAACTTGGGGGAAATTTCCTGTATTAATTGTTCTTTCTATACTTGTCTAAATTCTTCTATTGCATTTAACCAAGCAACTAGCTAATAGAAAAGCAGCTGTGTTATCTCTGATGCTTCATCAAATGAAACAAGAAAAAAAGGGGGATTTGATTGGGGTGGGGAGGGGCAATGCATGCCAGGGTCAGCTGGGGGGAGGGGCCATTGGAGGTTGGCCAACTGGCCCCACCCCTGATCAAGGTGCAGGGTGCCAGCCATGGGGAGGGGCTGTGGGCAGTTGGCCAGCTAGCCCCACCCCTGATCAGGGTAGAGGGGGCTGATTGGGGGCAGGGCCAGCTGAGGGGAGGATCCTTGGGCAGTTGGCCAGCAGGCCCCACCCCTGATCAGGGTCAGGGGGCTGATCAGGGGTGGGGCTGGCTGGGGAAAGGGGCCTCAGGCAGTTTGGGGGGGCCGATTGGTGCCCTGATCAGGCCGGTTGGCTGCTGCAGTGCACGTCATAGTGACTGGTCCTTCCAGTCATTCTGGTCATTCCATAGTTCTGGCTGCTTGGCTTTTATATATATAGATATATAGATAGATTCTTTACATTTATCTTCATTGTTGAAAGTATTACACATGTCCCACATTTTTCCCCATTGACCCCCTCCATTCTGCTCCTGCCCCTTTCCCAAGTCTTCACCACATTATTATCTGTGTCCATGGGATATATATATATTCTTTGGTTACTCTCTTTCTGTCCCCATCTTCCCTCTGACATCCCTCAGTCTGATGCATGCTTTCATGTCTCTGGATCAATTTTGTTCATTAGATTCCACATATACGTGAGATCATGTGATACCTGTCTTTCTCTGACTGGCTTATTTCGCTTAACATAATACTCTCCAGGTCCCTCCATGCTGTCTCAAAGAGTAAGAGCTATGTCATTTTTACTGCTGCATAGTATCCCATGTTGTAAATGTACCTCAGCTTTTTTTATCCACTCATCTATGAAGGGGCACTGATTTTAGCTATTGTAAATTGCACTGCTATGAACAAAGGTGTGCATACATTCTTTCTCAGTGTTGTTTCAGGTTTCTTAGGATATATTCCAAGAAGTGGAATCAATGGGTCAAATGGCAGTTCCATTTTTAATTTTTTGAGGAAACTCAACACTGTTTTCCATAGTAGCTACACCAGTCTGCATTCCCACCAGCAGTGTAGGGTTCCCTTTTCTCCACATCCTTGCCAGCACTTGTTGTTTGTTGATTTGTTGATGGTAGCCATTATAGCAGATGTGAGGTGATACCTCATTGTGGTTTTAATTTGTATCTCTATGATGATTAGTGACTTGAGCATTTTTTCATATGTCTCTTGGCCATTTGTATGTCCTGAGAAGTGTTTATTCAGGTCCTTTGGCCATTTTTTAAATTGGATTGTTTGTCTTCCTTTTGTCAAGTTATATGAGTTCTTTATATATTTTGGAAATTAAACCCTTATGAGATGTATCATTGGCAAATATGTTCTCCCATATGGTGATATCTCTTTTTCATTTTGTTGATGGTTTTTTTTGCTGTTCAAAAGCTTTTTATTTTTATGTAGTCACATTTGTTTATCTTTTCCTTTGTTTCCCTGGCCCTAAGAGATGTATTGTCAAAAATACTGCTAGTTCAGAGTCTGAGATTTTGCTGCCTATGGTTTCTTCTAGGAATTTTATGGTTTCATGACTTATTTTTAAATCTTTAATCCAGCTTGAGTTTATTCTTGTGTATGGTATAAGTTGGTGGTCTAGTTTCATTTTTTTTTTTTTTTTGCTTTACCTGTCTAATTTTCCCAATACTATTTACTGAAGAGACTGTCTTGACTCAATTGTCTGTTCTTGCCTTCTTTGTTAAATATTAATTGACCATAATGGTATGGATCTATTTCTGAGTTCTATGTTATGTTCCATTATTCTATGTGACTGTGCTTGTGCCATAGGTTCTTATTATTTGATATCTGATATTGTGATCCCTCCAAATTTGTTCTTCTTTCTCTCAAGATTCCTGCAGGTATTTGGGTATTTTTTGGTTCCATATAATCTTTAGACTATTTGTTCTAGATCAGTAAAATATGCACTTTGTATTTTAATAGGGAATGTGTTTAGTCTTTAGCTTTGCTTTACATAGTATGGGCATTTCAATCATGTTAATTCTTCAAATCCATGAACACAGTATATTCTTTTATTTGTTTGTAGATTCCTCTATTTCTCTTTTCAGTGCCTTGTAGTTTTCTGAGAACAGGTCTTTCACTTCCTTGATTAAGTTTATTCCAAGTTATCTTTCTGTTGTTGTTGTTGTTGCAATGGTAAATGGGATTGTTTTTTAGTTTCTCTTTCTGATAATTCATTACTGCTATTTTATAGCAAGAGATAAGCATTAAATGCCACAGTGATTCTCTTTTATTTAGCTAGTTATTAATAATAAAAAGGAGCAAAGGGAAGGTCAGACATCATAGACATGTCATCGGGGCAGCTTCACTAGGAAGATTGATTTTCATACTCCTCAGGAACCATCAGCCCATTCCCTTCAGACTAGTGGGGGAAGGTACTGGACAAAGGGGAAGATGGACACATGCACAGTGAAATCAGGGTGATGCAGGGAAGGTGCCTATCAGTCAAACCTGGGAAGAGAGATCATTGCCTCGAGAGGGCAGAGCCACTGCAAGTCTGTGAAAATTAGGAATACATAATCCCTCAGACAAAGGAATTCTCTCTTTGTTGGCTCTCTTGACTCTTGCCTCTTGGTGCTGTTGTGGCTCTCTTCCATTTGCCCATGTTCCCTCCACAGCCATGTGGCTCTGTGGACCCCAAACACAATGGACTATAGTAGGGAACACAAACTAAGCTAGTCTGATGCTGGACTGGATCTGTGCTCCAACATGGAGTGGAAACTCTTAAAATTGGCTTGGCTTTGGTCCTAGCTCTGCTGAAGCCACAGTTAACACTTCTTCTATGGTTGGATGAAGGAAAATGGGACCTTGGAAATTCAGAGGTGTAATTCCAAAGAAATAAAGTTCTCAACAATATCTCATCCTGTGAGGGGGCCTCTGGAAATTATTATTCCAGAGGCATCCCAAGCACCTCACCTCCCCTGGCAAGAGGTGGGACCAGGAGTTTTCTCCACCAATAACAAAATGAATGCATAGCCAAATATTTTACATTCCCAAGAAAAGTATTTAGAAACAGAATTCCTACTCTTTGCTAAATTGCAAAATGAAAAATTTGTGACTCGCATAAAATGCTGAATAGCTGGAGCATATATATATATATATATATATATATATATATATATATATATATACAAATACACACATATATATCCACAATTGAGGAAAAAATGAAGGCAACTGATCTGGGAAAAGGGGATGAAAAGAAGATAGTTTACTTTTTAATCTAATACTAGAGGCCCGGTGCACAACAATTTGTGCACTTGGAGGGGGGAGGGGGGTTCCCTAGCCAGGCCTGTGCCCTCTCGCAGTCTGGGACCCCTCGAAAGATAACAACCTGCTGGCTTAGGCCAGCTCCTAGGTGGCAGAGGGCAGGCCCAATCCCTAGGTGCAGCCCCTGGTCAGGCTCAGAGCAGGGCCGATTGGGGAGTTGGGGCGCCACCCCCTGTCATGCACAGAGCAGGGAGGATCGGGAGGTTGCGATGCTACCCTCAGTCAAGCTCAGGGTAGGGCTGATTGGGGGGTTGGGGCACCAACCCCTGTCACACTCAAGGCAGGGTCGATGGGGAAGTTTCAGTGCCACCCCCTGTCACGCACAGAGCAGGGCCAATCAGGGGGTTGAGGAGCTCCCCCCGTCACACACAGAGCAGGGCCGATAGGGGAGTTGGGGCACTGCCCCCTGTCACACACAGAGCAGGGCGGATCAGGGGGTTGGGGCGCCGCCACTGTCACACTCAGGGCAGGGCCGATGGGGAGGTTATGGCTCTACCCTGTCACACAAAGAGCAGGGCCAATCAGGGGGTTGGGGCGCCGCACCCTGTCACACACAGAGCAAGGCCGATCAGGGGGTTGGGCGCCACCCCCTGTGGGGGGGGCGGGGGTTGGGGTGCCTCACCCTGTCACACACAGAGCCACAGGGCGATCAGGGGGTTGGGGAGCTCCCCCCTATCAGGCACAGAGCAGAGCTGATCAGGGGGTTGGGGCACCTTCCCCTGTCACTCACAGAGCAGGGAGGATAGGGAGTTTGTGGTCCCACCCCCTGTCACACACAGAGCTGCAGGGTGATCAGGGGGTTTGGGCACTGCCCCCTGTCATGCTGATCCCGGTTCCGGGAGCCTCACTGCTCCGCTGATCCCGGTGCAGGGAGGCATATTACCCTTTTACTATAGAGAATAGAGGCCTGGTGCATGGGTAAGGACCGGCTGGTTTGCCCTGAAGGGTGTCCTGGATCAGGGTGGGTTCCCCACTGCTGTGCCTGGCCAGTCTGGGTGAGGGGCTGAGGGCTGTTTTCAGGCTGGAGGGTGACTGAAGTTCCCAACCGCTCCTTTTTTTTTTTTTTTTTTTTTTTTCCTATTCTGGACCAGCTTTAGCTCTGAGGCCTCGCTGCTGAAAGCAGGTTTCTGGCCTTTACCTTCTGTATTTGATACAATGTTGCGGTCCAGCTGGCTGAAGCCCAGCTGACTGAAAGCTGGTTTCTGGGGTTTTGTTTAGCTTCTATATTTGTTACAAAGTTTCAAACCTCCAGCTCAGAGGCCGGCAAGGTAGGTGGGGAACGTTGGAGTTCACCATCACTAGAGCAAGCAAGCCTCCCTGTTCGTTTCAGTGCATGGCTGCTGGCCGCCATCTTGGCTGACAGTTAATTTGCATAAGGATATGCTGATTAGCCAATGGGAAGGGTAGCGGTCATACGCTAATTACCATGTTTCTCTTTTATTAGTGTAGACTAAAGGCCTGGTACATGAAATTCGTGCATATGGCGTTATCCCTCAGCCTGGCCTGCACTCTTTCCAATCTGGGACCCCTTGGGGGATGTCCGACTGCCGGTTTAGGCTTGATCCTGTGGGATCGGGCCTAAGCTGGCAGTCAGAAATCCCTAACAATCCAGGACCACTGGCTCCTAACTGCTCCCCTGCCTGCCTGCCTACCTGATTGCCCCTAACCACTTCTGCCTGCCAGCCTGATCACCCCCTAATCACTCCCCTGCTGGCCCAATTGCCCCCAACTGCCCACCACTGCCAGCCCGATCACCCCCAACAGCCCTCCCCTGCCAACCTGGTTGCCCCCAACTTCCCTCCCTTGCCAGCCATCTTGTGGCGGCCATCTTTTGGAGGTCACATTGTGACAACGTGAGGGTGTCACATGAAGGCGCAAGGACCACCTAGGCTTTTATTAGTATAGACTAGAGGCCCAGTGCACAGAACTTTGTGAACTCAGGGGGGTCCCTCAGCCTGATCTGTGCCCTCTCGCAGTCTGGGACCCTGCAGGGGATGTCCACCTGCTGGCTTTGGCCTGTTCCTTGGGAGATAGGGCCTAAGCTGGCAGTGAGGCATCCTTCTGGCAGCCTGGGAGCCCTTGGGGGATGTCCACTTGCAAGCGAGGAGCAGGCCTAAGCTGTAGTCAGACATCCTTAGTGCTGCTGAGGAGGCGGGAGAAACTCCCACAACCACCGCTATACTGGCAGCCATCAGCCTGTCTTGTGGCTGAGCAGAGCTCCCCCCTGTGGGAGCACACTGACCATCAGGGGGCAGCTCCTGCATTGAGCGTGTGTCATAGTGATCAGTCATTCCCAGTCTTTCTGCTGTTAGGGTCAATTTGCATATTACTCTTTTATTATATAGGATAGAGGCCTGGTGCATGAGTGGGGGCCAGCTGGTTTGCCCTGAAGGGTGTCCCAGATCAGGGTGGGGGTCCCGCTGGGGTGCCTGGCCAGCCTGGGTGAGGGGCTGAGGGCCGTTTTCAGGCTGGCATCAGCCCCTTCAGTGTGGGGGGCCCTACTGGGGTGCCTGGCCAGCCTGGGTGAGGGGCTGATGGCCGTTTTCAGGCTGGCCACAACCATGGGATGGAAGCAGGTATCTGGGATTTATTTATCTTCTATAATTGAAACTTTGTAGCCTTAAGTGGAGCCCTTGTCAGGTTGCCCCTGAAAACTGAGGGTCCCAGCCCCTCCTTGACTGGAGGCCACGCTGGCTGGAAGCAGGTATCTGGGGTTTATTTATCTTCTATAATTGAAAATTTGTAGCCTTGAGCAGAGCTCAGGGCTGGCCAGGGCAGCCGGGAAGCTTGGCTTCCTCCATTGCCAGGGGCAATGCAAGCCTCCTGCTCGCTCGAGTTCTGTGGCCGCATCCATCTTTGTGACAAACTGACGAAATGAGGAGTGATGGTTAATTTGCATATCACTCTTTTATTAGATAGGATGCTTTCCATTGTTTATGTTATTTTCAATTGTGTATCAAAGAAGTTTGCCAAACTTTCCCAAATATAAGCATAACTTGGGTCTATTTTAAAATTTCAGAGGCATTTCCCTGGAAATTCTGAATTGGTGAGCTGAAGTGGGACTTGGTTAACCTGCATTTTTGACAAGTATGCTAAGTGGTTATTTATCACCAAAAAGACAATTGTGAAATATTTAGTAGACCATCCAGGAGAATTTTATCAGTTCAAAAGTAGATTATTGCTGTAAGGGTAAAAGATTTTGTTGAAATAACTATTTAAATGTAGCATATATTAAGAGGACAACATTTAGTGCTTTGGAGCTTTTTAATAAATATCTTTAAATATGTTTTGATAAAATGGCAAAATACTTTCTTTCATTTTAAGTAAGCAATATAGCCTCAGAAGACTTCTGAGTTGACTTTTTGAAAACCTTCAGATCATGGGCTCCAAAATTTATCTTAGTTATCAATGAAACTATAGATAAACCCTATTATAATTATACTAGAGGCCTGATGCACTAAATTCATGCAATAGTAGGCCTTCTTTACCCCAGCTGCCAGCACCAGCTTCCCTCTGGCACCCAGAACCCAGGCTTGCCTCAAGCTGCTGGCAGGCACCCGGGACCTGGGCTTCCCTCTGGCCACCAGCAGGCACCTGGCACCTGGTCTTCCCTCTGATCACTGGCAGGCACCCAGGACCCGGGCTTCCCTTGCAGCCCCAGCGTTGTCCAGAAGGTCGTCTGGAAGGACATCCAGAAGGATGTCTGGCCTAATTAGCATATTATGCTTCTATTATTATAGAAATAAAAAGTAATAATATACAAAAAATAAAAATAAATCTTACAAATAAACAACAAAATAGACAATCCAACCGAATAGAAAAAGAAGAAACCCTAATGACCAATAAAAATAATGACATGATGCTCAAACCTGTTACTAATTAGGGAGATGCAGCTCAAAACCACATGAAAATCCATTTTACATTCATTGGCTTGTCAATTTCTAAAATAATAATACCAACTGTTGACAGAGAATAAATTTGTTACACCCATCCACAGAGTAATTTAATAATATCTAGTAAAGTTTGGAGGAATATAAAATGTTGGTAAATCGATATTTTTAGAATAAAGCAGTATACTAAAATACATAAAATTATGTAGTATTTAATACAGTTATTTACTTACTGCAAAATTGTTTTTATTACATCAATGGACATATGAATAGTTCTGTTCAAAACAGTTTCTGAAAATGAAATTATTCAAAAATGTAAAAGTATAATTATATATCTTGAAGCAAAACAAAACAAACAATTAAATTTATTATTTAAATATTAAAAATAGCAAACAAAATCATTGTAGAACATATTTATATACTTAATGTAATTTATTAGTATTCTGACACAGGGCACATTGTTTGATCACCAAGCATCTGAATAATGTCCTTAAAAGGAAGCCATTAGTCATGTATTTTTGAAATGGGTGAGACAAAGAAAGTCAATTTTCAGATTTAACCCCCCCATTGAGGTTAGAATTCATTTTTTTTAAGTATTATATATGTCTCCTTTTTCCCTGATTGACACCCCTGCCATCCCCACCCTGAGTACAAGCCCCCACTGCATCAGTGTTTGTGCCCATTGGTTATGCTAATATTCATGCATACAAGTCCTTTGGTTGATCTCTTACCCTCTCCCCTACATTCTCTATGAGATTTTATGGTCAGTTTAGTGTTTCTTTATCTCTGGATCTATTTTTCTTCATAAGTTTATATTGTTCATTATATTCCATATATGAGTGACATCATGTGATATTTATCTTTCTCCAACTGGCTTATTTCACTTAGCATTATGATCTCCAGTTCCATCCATGCTGTTGCGAATGGTAAAAGTTCCTTCTTTTTTATAGTGGCATAATATTCCATTCTTTAGATGTACCACAGTTTTTCAATCCACTCATCTACTGGTGGACACTTAGGCTGTTTCCAAATCTTACCTATTATAAATTATGCTGCTATGAACATAAGGATGCATATGTCCTTCCTGATTGGTGTTTCTGGTTTCTTGAGATATATTCCCAGAAGTGGGATTACTGGGTGGAATGGGAGTTCTATTTTTAATTTTTTTAGGAATCACTATACTGATTTCCACAATGGCTGCACCAGTCTGAATTTCCACCAGCAGTGCAAGAGGGTTCCTGTTTTGCCACATCCTCTCCAGCACTTGTCATTTGTTGATTTGTTGATGATAGCCATTCTGACAAGTGAGATGGTACTTCATTGTCGTTTTGATTTGCATCTCTCAGATGATTAGTGACTTTGAGCATATTTACATAGGTCTCTCGGCATTCTATATGTCCTCTTTCAAAAAGTGTCTATTTGTGTCCTTTGCCCATTTTTGATTGGGTTGTTTATCTTCCTTATGTTAAGTTGTATGAGTTCCCTGTAAATGTTGGACATTAAACCCTTATCTGAGATAGGATTGGAAAATATGTTCTCCCATGCAGTGGGTTCTCTTGTTGTTTTGTTGATGGTTTCTTTTGCTGTGCAGAAGCTTTTTATTTTGATGTAGTCCCATTTGTTTATTTTCTCCTTAATTTCCATTGCCATAGGGACTGCACTGGGCTACAATATATGACTGATATTGTGCTGCCTATGAAATCTTCTAAGATTTTTATGATTTCCCATCTTACATTTAAGGCTTTTAACAATTTTGAGTTTATTTTTCTATATGGTGTAAGTGTGTGATCTAGTTTCATTTTTTTGTATGTATCTGACCAATTTTCCCAGTACAATTTATTGAAGAGACTATCTTGACTCCATTGTATGCTCTTGCCTCCTTGTCAAATATTAATTGAGCATAATGGCTTGGGTCAATTTCTGGGTTGTCTGTTCTGTTCCATTGGTCTGTATATCTGTTCTTGTGCCAGTACCACGTAGTTTTGAGAACAGTGGCTTTGAAATATAGCTTGATATCTAGTATTGTAACCCCTCCGACTTTGTACTTCTTTCCAAGGATTGCTTTGGCTATTTGGGGTCTTTTTTTTTATCCCAGATGAATTTTTGTAGAGTTTCTTCTAGGTCTTTGAAACATGCCGTTGGTATTTTAATGGGGATTGCATTGAATCTATAAATTGTTTTTGGTAGTATGGACATTTTAATGATGTTGATTCTACCATTCCATAAACACAGTATGTTCTTCCACTTGTTTATGTCTTCCTCTATCTCTTTTTCCAATATCCTGTAGTTTTCTGAGTACAGTTCTTTTACCTCCATAGTTAAGCTTATTCCTAGGTATCTTAATTTTTTTGGTGCAATGGTAATTGGGATTTATTTTTTCTTTTTAGTTTCTCTTTCTGTGAGCTCAATATTGGTGTATTAAAAAGCCATAGATTTTTGGGTGTTAATTTTGTATCCTGCTACACTGCCGAATTCATTTTTTTTTATTGTTTAAAGTGTTACATATGTCTCTGTTTTTCCTGATTGATCCCCCACTGTCACTCACACCCCGGAGGGCAAGCCCCCACTGCTCCACTCTGTGTCCATTAGTTATGCTAATATGCATGCATAAAAGTCTTTTGGTTGATCCCTAACCCTCACTCCCCTGCAATTTGTCTCTGGCACTTTTTGTTGATCATTATATCCCACATATGAGTGAGATCATGTGGTATTTATCTTTCACCCACTGGCTTATTGCGCTTATCATAATGCTCTCCAGTTCCATCCATGCAGTTGCAAATGGTAAGGATTCCTTCTTTTTTACAGCAGCATAGTATTCCATTGTGTAGATGTACCACAGTTTTCTAATCCATTCATCTGCTAATGGGCACTTAGGTTGTTTCTAAATCTTAGCTATTGTGAATTGTGCTGCAATGAATACAGGGCTGCGTATATCCTTTCTGATTGGTGTTTTTTGTTTCTTGGGATATATTCCAAGAAGTGGGATTACTGGGTCAAATTGGAGTCCCATTTTTAATTTTTTGAGGAAACACCATACCATTTTCCACAGTGGCTGCACCAGTCTGCATTCCCACCAGCAGTGCACCAGGGTTTCTTTTTCTCCACATCCTCGCCAGCACTTTTGTCATTTGTTGATTCGTCGAAGATAGCCATTCTGACAGGTGTGAGATGGTACCTCATTGTTGTTTTCATTTGCATCTCTCAGATGATTAGTGACTGAGCATGTTTTCATAGGTCTCTCAACTATCTGTATGTCCTCTTTTGAAAAGAGTCTATTTAGGTCTTTGCCTGTTTTTTTTATTGGATTGTTTATCTTCCTTTTGTTAAGTTGTGTGAGATCTCTGTAAATTTTGGACATTAAACCCTTATCTGAAATAGGATTGGCAAATATGTTCTCTCATGCAGTGGGCTTTCTTGTTGTTTTGTTGATGGTTTCTTTTGCTGTGAAAAAGCTTTTTATTTTGATGTAGTCCCATTTGTTTATTTTCTCCTTAGTCTCTATTGCCCAAGGAGCTGAATTGGTAAACATATTGCTAGCAAATATGTCTAATATTTTTCTGCCTATGGAGTCTTCTAAGATTTTCATGATTTCCCATCTTACACTTAAGTCCTTTAGCCATTTTGAGTTTGTTTTTTTATATGGTGTAAGTTGGTGATCTAGTTTCACTTTTTTGCATGTGTCTGACCAAATTTCTCAGCACCATTTATTGCAGATACTGTCTTGACTCCATTGTATGCTTTTGCCTCCTTGTCAAATATTAATTTAGCATAATGGCTTGGGTTGATTTCTGGGGTGTCTGTTCTGTTCCATTGGTCTGTATGTCTGTTCTTATGCCAGTACCAGGTAGTTTTGAGAACCATGGCTTGGTAATATAGCTTGATATCTGGTATTGTGATCCCTTCAACTTTGTTCTTCTTTCTCAGAATTGCTGTGGCTACTAGGGGTCTTTTTTAAAATTCCAGATAAGTTTTTGTAGAGTTTCTTCTAGGTCTTTGAAACATGCCGTTGGTATTTTAATGGGGATTTCATTGAATCTGTACATTGCTTTCGGTAGTATGGACATTTTAATGATGTTGATTCTACCAATCCATGAACATGGTATGTTCTTCCATTTGTTTATGTCTTCCTCTATCTTTTTATTTTTTAATTTTTATTTTTCGCTAAAAGTATTACAAAGGGTATTACATAAGTGTCCTTTTTTCCCCCCCGCCCTTAACAAGCCCCTCCCCTCCCTTACCCCCCAGTGTCTTATGTCCATTAGTTATGGTTATATGAATGCATACAAGTCCTTCGGTTGATCTCTTACTCCCCTCCCTCCAGTTCCCCAACCCTCCCTGGCCTTCCCACTGCAGTTTGACAATCAGTTTGAGGCAGCTCTGCCTCTGTATCTATTATTCTTCAAAAGTTTGTAATGGTCTTAATTATCCATGAAAGAGTGAGATTATGTGGTATTTTTCCTTCATTGACTGGCTTGTTTCACTTAGCATAATGCTCTCCAGTTCCATCCATGCTGTTGCAAATGGTAAGAGTTCCTTCTTTTTTACAGCAGCATAGTATTCCATCATGTAGATGTACCACAGTTTTCTAATCCATTCATCTACTGATGGGCACTTAGGCTGTTTCCAGATCTTAGCTATGGTGAATTGTGCTGCTATGAATATCGGGGTGCATATACCCTTTCTGATTGGTGTTTCTGGTTTCTTGGGATATATTCCTAGAAGTGGGATCACAGGGTCAAATGGGAGTTCCATTTCCAATTTTTTGAGGAACCTCCATACTGCCTTCCATAGTGGCTGCACCAGGCTGCATTCCCACCAGCAGTGCACAAGTGTGCCTTTTTCTCCACAACCTCTCTAGCACTTGTCGTTTGTTGATTTGTTGATGATGGCCATTCTGACAGGTGTGAGATGGTACCTCATTGTTGTTTTGATTTGCATCTCTCAGATGATTAGTGACTTTGAGCATGTTTTCATATGCCTCTTGGCTTTCTGAATGTCCTCTTTTGAAAGGTGTCTATTTAGATCCTTTGTCCATTTTTTGATTGGATTGTTTATCTTCTTTTTGTTAAGTTGTGTGTGTTCCCTATAAATTTTGGAGATTAAACCCTTATCAGATATGACGTTGGCAAATATGTTTTCCCACGAGGTGGGTTTTCTTCTTGTTTTGTTGATGGTTTCTTTTGCTGTGCAGAAGCTTTTTATTTTGATGTAGTCCCATTTGTTCAGTTTCTCTGTAGTTTCAACTGCCCTAGGAGCTGTATCAGTGAAGAAATTGTTTTGGCATATGTCTGAGATTTTGTTGCCTTTGTATTCTTCTAGAATTTTTATGGTTTCCTGTCGTACATTTAAGTCCTTTATCCATTTTGAGTTTATTCTTGTGTATGGTGTAAGTTGGTGGTCGAGTTTCATTTTCTTGCATATATCTGTTCAATTTTCCCAACACCATTTATTGAAGAGACTATTTTGGCTCCATTGTATGTTCATGCCTCCTTTGTCAAAAATTAATTGAACATATTGGTTCGGGCTAATTTCTTGACTCTCTATTCTTTTCCACTGATCTATATGTCTGTTCTTGTGCCGGTACAAGGCAGTTTTGAGAACAGTGGCTTTGTAATACAGCTTGATATCTGGCATTGAGATCCCACCTACTTTGTTCTTTCTCAGGATCGCTGCAGCTATTCGGGGTCTTTTTTTATTCCAGATGAATTTTTGGAGAGTTCGTTCTAGATCTTTGAAGAAGGCCATTGGTATTTTAATGGGAAGTGCGCTGAAATTATAGATTGCTTTGGGTAGTATGGACATTTTAATGATGTTGATTCTACCAATCCAAGAACATGGTATGTTCTTCCATCTGTTTATGTCTTCCTCTATCTCTTTTTTCAACGTCCTGTAGTTTTCTGAGTAGAGGTCTTTAACCTCTTTAGTGAAGTTTATTCCTAGGTATCTTAATTTTTTTGGTGCGATGGTAAATGGGATTGTTTTTCTAATCTCTCTTTCTGAAAGTTCACTATTGGTGTAAAGAAATGCCTCAGATTTCTTGGGCTTAATTTTGTATCCTGCTACATTGCCAAATTCATGTATTAAGTCTAGTAGCTTTTTGATGGAGTCTCTAGGGTTTT
The DNA here is from genome assembly GCF_028538775.1 of Myotis yumanensis. Lineage (NCBI taxonomy): Eukaryota > Metazoa > Chordata > Mammalia > Chiroptera > Vespertilionidae > Myotis > Myotis yumanensis. The sequence goes on along the minus strand of NW_027223753.1, from coordinate 107,693,812 downwards.
GTATGTATAATATCATGTCATCTGCAAATAAGGACAGTTTTACTTCCTCTTTTCCAATTTGGATTCCTTTTATTTCTTCTTCTTGCCTAATTGCAATGGCTAATACTTCCAGTACTATGTTGAACAGGAGTGGTGAGAGTGGGAATCCCTGTCTTGTTCCTGTTCTTAGGAGAAATGGTGTTAGTTTTTGTCCATTGAGTATGATGTTGGCTGTGGACCTGTCATATATGGCTTTTATTATGTTGAGGTATGATCCTTCTATTCCCACCTTTCTGAGAGTTTTTATCAAAAATGGGTGTTGGGTTTTGTCGAATGCTTTTTCTGCATTAATTGATATGACCATGTGGTTTTTTTCTTTCAATTTTTTCATGTGATGTATCACGTTTATTGATTTACGGATGTTGTACCATCCTTGCATCCCTGGGATAAATCCTACTTGGTCATGGTGTATGATCTTTCTGATGTACTGCTGGATCCGATTTGCTAAGATTTTGTTGAGGATTTTGGCATCTATGTTCATGAGGGATATTGGCCTGTAATTCTCTTTCATTGTGTTGTCTTTACTTGGTTTTGGAATTAGGGTGATGCTAGCTTCATAGAATGTATTTGGAAGTGTTCCTTCCTCTTGAACTTTTTGTAGTAGTCTGAGGAGGATAGGTTTTAGTTCTTCCTTGAAAGTTTGGTAAAACTCCCCTGAGAAGCCGTCTGCTCCTGGGCTTTTGTTTGCTGGAAGCTTTTTGATAACTGCTTCAATTTCTTCCATAGTTATTGGCCTGTTGAGATTTTTAGATTCTTCCTGATTGAGTTTTGGAATATTGTATTTTTCTAGGAATTTGTCCATTTCCTCCAGGTTGTCTAGTTTGTTGGAATAGAGTTGCCCGTAGTATTGTTCAACAATCATTTTATTTCTGTGGGGTCTGTTGTTATTTCAGCTCTATCATTTCTGATTTGGTTTATTTGGGATCTGTCTCTTTGCTTCTTGGTGAGCCTGGCTAAGGGTTTGTCAATCTTGTTTATCCTTTCAAAGAACCAGCTCTTGGTTTCATTGATTTTCTGTATTGTTTTTTTGGTCTCTATGTCATTGATTTCTGCTCTAATCTTTATTATCTCCTTCCTTCTGCTCACTCTGGGGTTTTCTTGTTGCTCTCTTTCTAATTCTTTGAGTTGTAGAGTTAGATGATTAACTACCATTTTTTCTTGTTTTTTGAGATAGGCCTGTAGAGCTATAAACTTCCCTCTCAGGACTGCTTTCATTGTGTCCCAGAGGTTTTGGATTGTTGTGTTTTCATTGTCATTAGTGTCCAGGATGTTTTTAATTTCTTCTTTGATGTCATTGGTAACCCAATCAATATTTAATAACATGCTATTCAGCTTCCAAGTGTTTGAGTATTTTGGGTTGTTTTTATTGTAGTTTATTTCTAACATTATGCCATCATGATCTGAGAAGATGCTTTTTATGATTTCAATCTTCTTGAATTTGTGGAGACTTTGCTTGTGACCCAATATGTGGTCTATTTTTGAATATGTCCCATGAGCACCTGAGAGGAATGTATATTCCACAGCTTTGGGGCGAAGTGTTCTGAAGATGTCAATTAAGTCCATCTGATCAAGTGAGTCATTTACGGTTGCTATTTCTTTGCTCGGTTTTTGTCTAGCGGATTTATCCAGTGATGTCAGTGGTGTATTAAAGTCCCCTACTATGATTGTATTGTTGTCGATCTCTCCCCTTATATCTTCCAGAAGTTTTCTTATGTATGTGGGTGCTCCTGCATTGGGTGCATATATGTTTACCAGGGTTATATCTTCTTGTTGTATTGATCCCTTTAGTATTATGAAGTTGCCTTCCTTATCTCTGGTTATGGCCTTCACTTTGAGATGTATTTTGTCCGATATAAGTATTGCTACCCCAGCTTTCTTTTCCTTTCCATTTGTGTGAAAGATATTTTTCCATCCCTTCACTTTCAGTCTGTGTGAATCCCTTCTAATGAGGTGGGTCTTTAGTAGACAGCAGATATTTGGGTCATGTTTTTTTATCCATTCAGCCACTCGATGTCTTTTGGTTGGAGCATTTAGTCCATTTACATTTAAAGTTATTATTGAAAGGTACTTGTTTGTAGCCATTTCTTTTTTGTGTGTGTGGCTGTTTTCTTTCTGAGCTTGATATTTCTTCTTTTTACACCAGTCCCTTTAGCATTTCTTGCATGGCTGGCTTGGTGGTGATAAACTCCCTTAGCCCTTTTTTGTCTGTGAAGCTTCTTATTTCCCCTTCAATTTTGAATGATAGCCTTGCTGAATAGAGTATTCTTGGATTCAGTCCTTTGCTTTGCATCACTTTGTAGATTTCCATCCATTCTTTTCTGGCCTGATGTGTTTCTGTTGAGAAATCATTTGATAATCTAATGGGAGATCCCTTGTATGTTACTTTCCATCTCTCTCTTGCAGCCTGTAAGATTCTCTCTTTATCCTGAACATTTGCCATGGTAATTATGATGTGTCTTGGTGTGGGTCTTTTTGGGTTCACCTTGTTTGGGACTCTCTGGGCTTGTGTGACTTTTTTCTTCCCCACCTCAGGGAAGTTTTCTGATATTATTTCTTCGAATAGGTTTTCTAATCCATGTTCATCTTTCTGTTGTTCTGGCACCCCTATTATTCGTATGTTGTTTCGTTTCATGTTGTCCCAAAGCTCCCTTAGGCTCTCCTCCTGTCTTTTAATTTTTTTCTCCATTTGCAGTACAGTTTGAGTGTGTTTTGCTTCCTTGTCTTCTAACTCACTAATTCGGTCCTCCGCTTCTCCCAGTCTACTGTTGATACTTTCAATGGTGTTTTTTATTGCAGCTATGTCGCTCTTCATTTCTTCTTGGGACTTACTTAAGTTGTTGATTTTTTCATCTGTTTCTTATTGCTTCTTGAACATCCAGTGCATGTACTCTAGGAACCTTATTCTGAATTCTTTTTCCGTCATGTTGCATATCTCTGTCTCACTTAGCTGCTTTTCTGGCGAGTCCTCCTTTTCTTTCCTTTGGGGGTTTCTTTGTCTACCCATGTTTGATCTCACTGACATGACTAGTTGTTGAGTCCTTCAGTGACTGGACCCTGGGTGGCAGTGGCTGCTCCCTGGGTGGCAGTGGCTCCTCATGCTGTGGTTGCTCCTTGGGCGGTTGTGGTAGCAGCGGCTCCTCTGTTGATAGCAGAGCCTCTGGTGGGTGCTGTTCACAGCTGTGGTGGTTCTTCTGGCTGTTGGAGGGAGGCTTCACACACAGCAACTGTTCCCCAGGCAGAGCGTGTGGTGATCAGGAGGCCGCTGTTGCTTGAATCTGCTTTCTGTGGAGGGATGCAGGTCTCCTCTGGGCTCTTGCAGTCGCGCTGCTCCAGAGCCGTTGCTTCCGGGTTAGTAGCCGGTCTCTGGATGCGGATAACAGCTACACAAGATGGCGCGGTCTCGCCGCTGCGCTGGCGCCCAGGGGGAGGTTTCAGCCTCAATCTGTAACCATTCCCATTTTTTAGGAGTTCTCCGTCTTTCCTGACTGCAAACTGTCTCTCAGCTGAGCCACCTTAGCTTGATTGGGCTGATTGTTACCCATTTCAGCTGCTCGCCCTTATCTGCTCATGGACAAAGCACCAACACGTCCGTCTAAGCCTCCGCCATTTTTTTCCCCCTCTATCTTTTTTTTAATGTCCTATAGTTTTCCAAGAACCTCTTTAGTTAAGTTTATTTTTAGGTATCTTACCTTTTTTGGTCCAATAATAAATGGAATTGTTTTTATAGTTTCTCTTTCTGTGAGTTCATTATTGGTGTATTAAAAAGCCATAGATTTTTTAGGTGTTAATTTTGTATCCTGCTACATTGCTGAATTCATTTATTAAGTCTAGTAGTTTTTTGATGGAGTCTTTGGGGTTTTCTATGTACCGTATTATGTCATCTGCAAATAAGGACAGTTTTACTTATTCTTTTCCAATTTGGATGCCATTTATTTCTTGTTCTTGTCTGATCTCTATAGCTAGCACTTCCAGTACTATATTGATCAGGAGTGGTAAAAGTGGGCATCCTTGTCTTGTTCCTGTTCTTAGGGGAAATGGTTTTCATTTTTTCCATTGAGTATGATGTTGGCTGTAGGTTTGTCATATAAGGCTTTTATTATGATGAGTTTTGATCCCTCTATTCCCTCTTTACTGAGAGTTATCAAGAAAGAGTTTTGAATATTTTCAAATGCTTTCTGGATTGATTAATATGATTATATAATTTTTGTCTCTCAATTTGTTTATGTGATGTATCACATTTATTGGTTTGTGGGTATTGTACCATCCTTGCATCCCCAGAAAAATACTATTTGGTCATGGTGTATAATCTTTCAAATGTAATTCTGGATCTGATTTGCTAGAATTTTGTTGAGGATTTTGGCATCTATGTTCATCAAGAATATTGGTCTGTAGTTTTCTTTATTTGTGGTGTCTTTACCTGGTTTTGGAATTAGGGTAATGCTGGCTTAATAGAAAGAGTTTGGAAGTGTGCCTTCCTCCTAATTTTTTTGGAATAGTCTGAGGAGGATAGGTTTTAGTTCTTCTTTGAATGTTTGTTAGAACTCCCCTGTAAAGCCATCCTTTCAGGGCTTTTGTTGGCTGGAAGATTTTTGATTACTGCTTCAATTTCTTCAGTAGTTATTGGTATATTGAGGTTTTTTTAGTCTTCCTGATTGAGTATTGGAAGCTTGTATTTCTTTAAGAATATATCAATTTCTTTTAGGTTGTCCAGTTTGTTGGAGTAGAGTTGTTCATAGCATTTTTTCATAATCCTTTCTATTTCTGTGGGTTCAATTGTTACTTCACCTCTTTTGTTTCTGTTTATTTAGGTCCTCTCTCTTTCCCTCTTGGTAACCTTGGCTGGAGGTTCGTCAGTCTTGTTTATCTGTTGGGAGCCATTATCAATCACATATACATCTCCAGCTTACAACAAGAGGTTTCTGGCTCCTCCAAGCCAACTCCCGGTTTGGCCTGGAGTTAAAAGTTAACCTTGCGATTTAGCCTGGAGTTAAAAGATAACATACCCTCACCCTAAGCACAAAGCAAGCCACATCTCCGCTGATTAGCTGCGACATTCCAAAGCCTGTTACATCCTTAAGGACTTCCTTTGCCCGCCCCCTCCTCTAGAAAGAATATAAATACCACCCGCTGTAAAAAATAAAACTGAGGCTTGATCAGAACTTTGTCTTGCCTCCATTTCTTCGCGTCTCCTATCCTCTCATTCCTTTCAGGATTTGGTGCGGTATACCCACGAAGCGTGCCCTGCAGGTCGGGGCATAACTGGTGCCCAGCCGTGATCTCCGCTCTCCAGTCCTCCTCAGGAACGTTCACTTTTTATGTCTGGCCGGACCCCCTTTGGCGCCACTGGGATCGCCCTGTGAGTCAGCCTGCTTTTTTCCTGGTCGCCGCTCTGCTTACCCGCTCTGCGAGTCAGACCTGTTGCTTTGGTAAGTGAACGCATTCATTTTGGATAGGCATTCCCTTCCCTCAATGCCTCCCCCCTTGTCTTCTGCCTCTAGTCCACTTTGAGCACTCCCTTGTTGTTTCGGGGAAGAGTGAAAGGTACCCGATTTCGGCGGAGAGAACTCCGAATCACTCAAGCTTGTCCCTTGGTTTCGTTCCACGTGGTTGACTCCTTCCAAAAACCCTGCGTTCACCTTGTCTTAGTGGTCTTTCTGAGAAAATGGGGACTCCAGCTGAGACTCTGAAGTAAGTGTTTTTGCCTACTTTAAAGCTTAAACCGTCCACCCAAAATTAGAAGTAAACCAGTAAGAACTTGTGTCACTGTTACTCCGGGAAAACTCCTTGCCTACTTAAAAACACAAGCCGTCCACCTTGTGAGCACTCATGGGGTGCCTGACTCCCGACTGGTGAATGCCTGAGGGTCCTAGCAGGTTACCTGCCTCACAAGGGTCCGAGTTGGCGGGTTATACCAACCGGCTGTTTACGTAGGAGGAGTGAGCTGCAAAAGCAGCTCCGAGGAAGGCACTTGACAACAAGTTTTGATCTGGGGAGCTCTGATCTAGGGGTCCGAGTTGGCGGATTATACCAACCGGTTGCTTACGTAGGAAAACACACCTGTGGCATAAACAGGACTGAAGTAGTCTCAGCAGAGAATTTCAACATCCAGACCTATGACACGTGAACAGGGGCCTCTCTTTTGAGGTGACGGTTGGCATCTTCCTCGCTGGTTCGTCTCCTTATCGACTCCTGGGCTGACCTGGCATGGGGTTTATACATCCCGGAGGCTTACGTGGAAGAGGCTAAGACATGGGTCAGGCTCTGAGTTCTCATGACCTGTTTCTTAAAGGACTCAGGGAGTCCCTCAAGGCGCGAAGATTTAGGGTTAAAAAGAAAGATTTAAAAGGCTTCTTACAGGACTCAGGGAGTCCCTCAAGGTGCGAGGATTTAGGGTTAAAAAGATTCAAAAGGCTTCTTAAAGGACTCAGGGAGTCCCTCAGAGCACGAAGATTTAGGGTTAAAAAGAAAGATTTAAAAAGCTTCTTTACTTTTGAGAAATGAAACCCCGCTGCCGAATCTCTCTCTGGTTCGGAGAGATTCAGTGATGGCAGGAGAGGGCAGAGCTGTGGGTTCTCCTGCAATGAGATTACTTGGTGTTTTATTTAAAAATTACTGGAGAACATCTTATGACAACCAAACTTTGGCTAAGATTACCTTGGGTGTTAACCATGACTTTAGAAAGCAAAATAGGAAAAAATTTAAAATGTCTTCTTCTATTAAGCATGACTTTGGGAACAAATACGCCATCTAAGTCATTTGCTAAAACTTCCCCCAAAGCAGGATGAGTAGGGGAAAGGAAAAAGGAACACATGGCTATCCTATATGGACGCCTCCTCCCCAGTATTCAAATTTAAAATCTCCTTCTCGTAATTAAAAAAGTTTTACAAAATTTAGAAAATGCGTCTGGGATTTCTGTTCACGTGTAAAGAGAAAAACTGGCTTGGAACTAAAAGCGCGCATCATCCGATTTTGGACATTTAGATAGAGTTTTGAGCTAAAAATCTCTTTACAAATGTACAGAATAAAACCCAAGACTGATTATTTCCTAAGAAAAATGGCATATTTGAGCCAGGGAAGAAATGCAGGCTGGTTCTAGCAATAAAATTGGTATATTTCCATAATAAAGAGTGATTTTTGAAATGTTAATAAAGCCTGTTCCAAAGTTAATCTTAAAAGCCTCAAAGAAATTTAGTAAAATTGTCTGTTATAGAAAAGTTACCAAAATAACTGCCTTAAAATAATAATCTAGATTTGAATCTCAAGAATTATTGATCTATATTAATTATAAAAATCTAAGTAGCCCGGTAAAAAACCGGCCCTTTGTTAATTGAAAAGGCTGGCCAAAACATTTCTAATGAGAAAAGGGGCTAGTTGCTTCCCACCTGTAGCAAATTCTTAAAGAATGTGGTCAATTTACATCTGATTAATCCAGGCTAGCCCAAACCTGTTCTTCCAGGGAAAACAGCCCCCCCGCCTTCCTCCCCCAGGCCAATATTGAAACTTCCCACCGACTAGCAAGGGGCAGGAAGCAATGTATCTACAACCTTGTTTGTTGGCCTTCCCCAGAGGAAAAATTATGGTCGTTTTAAAATCAAAGGCTGGGGCCAGGCCTGCCTTGCCAGCCTCAAGTGTGGTTTTCCAAATCTGCTATGAAATTTAAGACCTTGGAGTTTATACCTAGGTATCTTGAAGTGACATAATACTGAATTAAATAAGATCTAAGTGTACTTCGTACAAAATCTAAAGAACAGAATTAAATCTGTTGGTTGATTATGTCCTGCATTTTTTGAAGTTTATTCCTAAAAATGTTACTGATTGAGAAATGCCAAATATTTGACTTTCCAGCTAAAAAGTTCTAGTTAAATCAAATTGGGAAAAATTATAATTGTGGTAACTAAATGTCTAACGTAGAGAAATTTATTTTTAAGAAAATCTTGTGCTTTCTCTGAAATAATTAGAATTCAAAATATGTTACTCATTGATCTGATTAAAAAAGAGGATAAATTCTGTGATCCCAACTGAAATTTTATATTCAAAGATCAGTTTTAATTTAATTGATCTCTTAATAATTATAAAAGGTATATAATCTTTAAATCATATATATACGTATATATTTGATGGTCTTCCAAGTTGGATTTCAAAATTATAACCAAGGAATGACTTTGGGACATTTCATGGGCCCTGAAATGTTTTCAAAAGTTTATTCTCTCTTCTTAAAGGTTTTTTAATAAAGCCAATTTAATATACTTGAAATCACATGGAAAGCTTTATCAAATATAAATTAATAAATATATTTTAGGTTTTTGCCTCTGAGAAAGGGCAAAACAAGTTTTGTTTAATATTTCTTAAAATACAGCAGTGGAATGTTAAGATGTAATTTGAAATAACAAAAGCTCCTCGCCGCTGCATATTAAATTAGGCTGGAGGTGGGGCAGCATTTGTCCCTTGTGAATCAAAAGTTTACTAAATACTAAATTTACTTGCTTCGCTTAGCCTTTTTAAAATAATCACTTGAAATATATAGCTTTGCGACAGTATTTGTTAAAATCTCAAAAGGCAACCATGTTTCTTACATTTGTTGCTTGTGTGATAAACAAAGCTGTCTGGAAGGAAATAAAAAGAGGTTTCCTTCAGATGCCTAACTAAAATTAAAAATCAATATATTGGGCCTCAAAAGCTAAATTAAATAATTTGTGTTTTGTCTCCTTAAACAAAGTTTATGTAAATTTACCCAAAAACTAATACCAGAAATTTAATTAAGGTCATTTACTGTCCATAACTCCTATCATACTATAAATACTGACAGAGTCAGGGAAGCCCTAGTTCAGAACCAAATTGAAGAATTCATTAGAAACATGTATCCTCCCCTCCACTATCACCCTTTAGCCTTACCTAAATCACGAGGAGTAGATCTAGACACCCAAACCTCTGATATCTTAGAAGCCACACTCCGTGCTTTAAATGCCTCCAATCCATCCCTTGCAGAAAACTGTTGGCTATGCATGACCCTAGGTACACCTATGCCCCTTGTCATTCCAGATGACATCAGTAACATCACTTCTAATAATAATTGTACCTTCAGTTTACCCTTTAGAACTCAACCTGTTGCATTCAACTTTTCCTCATGTCTACAAAAACTCCCCCAGAATAATAGTTATGATCTAGATGTAGGCTTCGTTAGCTTTGTTAACTGCTCTCCCGTTCACAATCACAGTTCCTCCCTTTGCCCCGCTCCTGGAAGAGTGTTTGTATGTGCAGGTAATATGACCTATACAGCTCTACCTTTAAACTGGACAGGATTATGTGTTCAGGCTAGTATTCTCCCTTACATTGATATTATTCCAGGGGGAGAACCTGTCCCCCTACCCAGCCTTGATTACATTGCTGGACGCAGTAAGCAGGCTGTCCAATTTATTCCTTTACTTATAGGACTGGGAGTCTCTGGAGCTGTGGCCACTGGCACAGCTGGATTAGGAACCGCATTACATACCTATAATAAATTATCTAATCAGTTAATTGATGTTCAGGCTCTTTCAGGTACTATCAATGATCTCCAAGACCAAATTGACTCCCTAGCAGAAGAAGTTTTACAAAATAGAAGAGGATTAGATTTACTTATAGCAGAGCAGGGAGGAATATGTTTAGCCCTACAGGAACGCTGCTGTTTTTATGCCAACAAATCTGGAATCGTCTGAGACAAGATAAGAAAACTCCAGGAAGACCTGGTGAAAAGGCGAAGAGAGCTGTTCGAAAACCCCCTTTGGAGCGGACTCAATGGCCTACTCCCCTATCTGCTTCCTGCACTTAGCCCCCTTGTCAGCTTACTGTTAATTTTAACCTTTGGTCCATGGGCTTTTAAGAAACTGACAAGTTTTGTCAAACAGCAAATTGATAGCATCCTGGCCAAACCCATTCAGGTTCACTACCACCGTTTAACTACTATAGACCGAGAACGTGATTATGATTGCCAGAGCTCCCTCCCCACGGGGACAGCATAAAGCCAGAGGAATGCTTACCTACACTCTATATAGAGGTATGGTATGGGTACCGTCTGGGTGCAGGGCAAAGCACTGAAAGGGAAGGTCAAAACAGAAAATCAAAATTTTCTCGACCGCCTCTGGATTTCTCTGTGAGCACACCTGGTTTGCATAGAGGTTGGTATCCATACATATATAATTGTTGGCTCTGCCTCTCCTCCCCAAAAGATACCAAGAGCCACCAGAGGTGAGATCTGCTGATCTCATGGGAGGAACCAGGTCACTACTCCCCCAGTCAGTTAATGCCCACCCTTAACTAAATGGTAAGGGAGGAATTGTTGGGAGCCATTATAAACCAAATATACATCTCCAGCTTACAACAAGAGGTTTCTGGCTCCTCCAAGCCAACTCCCAGTTTGGCCTGGAGTTAAAAGTTAACCTTGCGATTTAGCCTGGAGTTAAAAGATAACATACCCTCACCCTAAGCACAAAGCAAGCCACATCTCAGCTGATAAGCTGCGACATTCCAAAGCCTGTTACATCCTTAAGGACTTCCTTTGCCCGCCCCCTCCTCTAGAAAGAATATAAATACCACCCGCTGTAAAAAATAAAACTGAGGCTTGATCAGAACTTTGTCTTGCCTCCATTTCTTCGCATCTCCTATCCTCTCATTCCTTTGCAGGATTTGGTGCGGTATACCCACGAAGCGTGCCCTGCAGGTCGGGGCATTTATCCTTTGTTGAACTTTTGTGTTGTTGTTTTGTTTTGTTTTGTTTTGTTTGTTTTGGTCTCTCAGTCCTTTATTTCCCTTCTGATCTTTATTGTTTCCTTCATTACGCTTACGCTTGGCTTTTCTTGTTGCTCTATTTCTAATTCTTGGAGTCATAGTGTTAGATAGTTTATTACCATTTTTTCTTATTTTTTAGTTAGGCCTGTAGAGCTATGAACTAGCCTCTCAATACTGCTTTCACTGTGTCCAAAAATTTTGTATTGTTCTGTTTTCATTGTAGTTTGTTACCAGGATGTTTTTATTTCTTCTTTGACCTCTTTGGTAACGCAATCATTGTTTAATAGCATGCTATTTATCATCCAAGTGCTTTACTTTTTTTTACTTGTTTTTATTTTAGTTGATTTCTAATTTTGTGCCATTGTGATCTTTAAAGATCCTTGATATGATTTATATCTTCTTGAATTTGCAGAGACTTTGCCTGTGTTCTAATATGTGATCTATATTTGAAAATGTCCTGTGTACTTGAGAATAATGTATGCTGTAGCTTTGGGGTGAAATATTCTGTAGATGTCAGTTAAGTCCATCTGATCTAGTGAGACATTTACAATTGCTGTTTCTTTGCTGATTTTTTGTTTAGAGGATTTTTCCAGTGCTTTCAATGAGGTATCAAAGTCCCCTACTATGACTGTCAATCTCTATATTGCTGCCAATCTCTCCCTTGATAGCTTCCAGAAGTTTTTTATGTATTTTGGTGCTCCTGTATTTGGTGCATACATATTTACCAGAGTTATACCCTCTTGTTGAATTGTTACTTTTAGTATTATGTAGTAGCCCTCCTTATCTCTTGTTATGGCCTGCATTTTGAGGTCTATTTAGTCACATATGAGTATTGCTACCCCAGCTTTATTTTCACTTCCATTTGCCTAAAGAAATTTTTTCCATCCTATCAGTCTGTATGAGTCCATTGTTCTGAGGTGGGACTTTTGTACACAGCAAAAAAACAAAACAAAACAAATAAACAAACAAATATAAATATATGTTTTTATATGTATATATATGTGTATATATATATACACATATGTGTATATATATATATATATATATACACAAATATATTCTTATTCTTTCTTTTTCTTCTTTATCTCTTCTCTCTTACCATTTGTTCTTTCCTTGATATCACTTTTGCTCTCTTTTCTCTCCCCTAATTCACTTTTCTCTGGTGGTCACTTATATTGGGTTATCAGTGTCATGAGTATATTTGTGTTTTGTTCCCTTTGTGTCATGTCTTGTCAAGTTGTATTTTGTGCTCTTTGGTCAATGTGGTTGAGAGTGAGCCACATAACCAGGCAAATTACAAATAATTTGTTACTTAACTTGGGATAAACAAAGGGAATTTTGTTGGTTTTTATGTTAAGATGATAGTCTAAACCAGAAACTCCTCAGAATTTTTATTCTATGTGGTGTCATGTTCATTATGCTAAATGGTAAATACTGTGCAAAATAAACCAGAGAATGTTTGCATCAAGATTTCTCCTCTTCAGAACAACAGTTGTTTTAAAATAAGATCATGAAAATGACGTCTTCAAAGTTTAAGAGCCAGATGATACTATTAAAAGTTAACAACACGAAAAGTTTAGCAAAAGTAGGGTGATATTACTAGAAGATATGCCACAATTTTTATTGGAATATGAAAAAGAAGTAGAAACTTTTCACATGAATAATATTTGGGGAATCTTAATTATATATATATATATATATATATATATATATATATATTTACATTTGTGAAGATGTGTCATAGGTGCCAATTACAGCTTTTAACATCCTTTTTAAAAACCATTTTTTTTCTTTACTGACAAGTTGTGTCAAAGCCTCATACAACTTCAATCACTTTCCTGACATTGTGCCTGTTTATGAGCCTTGTGAATTAAAAGTAAATATCATTATAGGATTGCAAAGAAATAGTAATAATATGTGGATAAATGTATATTTTGAGTCCCCATTCCTACAATTTCTTTATCAATATTTGTTTTTTACTTTGAATATAGGCATTAAACTTGTTATATTTTTTAAACAGAGATATCAATTATGTTTTTTCCCTTCTATCAATAAAAACTTTAAAGCCTTTTCTGCTTTTGAAAAGTTTAAGTCTATTATTATTTTTTATATTACTATTTTAGTAAATAGAAATTATACTCATGAAAGCATAATTTGCTGCTCATTTCATCTTGATCTCTGGGCTGCCCTTTATGGACATGTACACCTTTGTCTCTCAGATTATTTTCTGAAGACTGAGTAAAAAGGATTTTAGTGATTTCACAGCTCTTTTGAAAAGAGTTCTCAAAACTAAGTTCTTCTATTCTATTTTTGTACAAGTCATGAACAAGTCAATTGTATGACCAAAGGTGATTCAAAAGTAACCGGAATTATTCATAATTCATGTTCTCTTGGGGCTGAGAGTCTTCAAAAATTATTAGCTAGAAATTTCTCTGTGTTATGATAATGTTAATAGAGATTATTATGAAGGATTTTTTTTAGTTTAGTAGGATTTATAGTACATAAAAATAATGTAAATATAAAGGTTAAAATATGAAAATGAAAGATACCTTATCTACTAGAATTAATGAAATATATTCAGTGCCTTTTTCATCCAAATTGCATATATCTTTTTTAAAAGGAACAACCCCTAACACACTTTTTTGGTCCTTTCTCTGTAATTGTGCTAACAAGTATCATGCTGAGAAAGGATTAGTCCTGATGGACAATCAAAGACAATGCTTCCTTCCTGGTAAAAAGGCAAAGAAATAAATAGGCATCTAAGCTGCAGTTATTAGGCATAGCAGCAGGAGGTCCATATGACCAGTTAATGAGCACAATCAGAGTTTGCTAAAGTAGAGAAACTGTCTACTCTTGTGGGCTCCTCAATGCCATCACACATGTAACATTGTCAATTTGGTGGGTTGGAACTACACTATGCACATCTCCCTGATGGTGGACTTCATTTTCTTCCTTCAGCTTGGCAGCAATGACACCTGACTAGGTAAAAACTCCTGGTGGCATGAAGTATTTGGCATATCAGTAGGACATGAGCACCTGCAAAATCTGAAGGAACAGAAAGCACCCCCCAAAAAAAGAATCAGGAAAGATGTGACCATTTAGTTCCATATTTAGAAAAAAAGAGAGAAAGATCTTAAAGTCAATATTAAAGGTACCATTGCATTCTCAAAATGTGCCTTAATAAAATATCTTGCCAATTTTAATGATCTTGCTCTAATTATCTATTTTTAAACATTTTTATATTTCAGTCAGTGTTTTATTTAATATGACCTTCTGAAAATATTTTCCTTGACATCAAAATTTGAAAACTAAAATCAGGAAATATTATTTTCTCTTTACTGCTCATTGTTGACATTATGTCAAAATTTAATTTCAATATATTTTTTTAAAATATATTTTATTGATTTTTCACAGAGAGGAAGGGAGAGAGATAGAGAGTTAGAAACATTGATGAGAGAGAAACATCGACCAGCTGCCTCCTGCACATCTCCCACTGGAGATGTGCCCGCAACCCAGGTACATGCCCTTGACCGGAATCGAACCTGGGACCCTTCAGTCCGCAGGCCGACGCTCTATCCACTGAGCCAAACCGGTTTCGGCTAATTTCAATATTTTTGAGATAATTGTTTAAGTAACATAAAAGGTATATTTTAGCTTTCCCCATGTACATTGCATATTACTGATATTAGCATGAGAAAACCATAGGTCTCCAAAGGAACTAATCGTATAATACTAAGTAAATATGCTTTGTCTAAAGGGTATGTGTTAGGTTACTTTCCAAAAGAACAAATTAGAATAAAAACATGGTATCTTAGGAATGGGCCTCTAATACAATATTTTTTAATGTACCTCCCAGAGATTGCTTTAAGGCAAAGGTGACTATAAGGCCAGTGGTAGATGATTACCAGCTGACTTCCCCAACATCTGTGTAAATACATTCAAAGAAGCAAAGGCTGTAGTTTCAAAAATTAAACTACAAAAGGCATATCTGTAACTGTAGACAAAATCTTCCTGTCTACTCCTTCTTACCCCTACAAATTCTGGTACTATTGGAAAAAATGTCTAAGGACAACCAAGGAGAGAAAGAGCAGAAAGAGCACATGGGAATAATTACTTTCAAGGTTTCCTTGAAATAAGTCATTATTCCTTCTATCTGTATTCTATACAAGCAATATCTGTACATGAAAACCAAGCCAATGTGCTCAGATCATGTGTTCATAAAAATGGGCAATTCCCATTGATAATTTTCTTATTTTCTTAATTGAAACAAGATTGTTAAATATGACATACAAGAAAGATATGCTACATTGCTGGTATTTGTGAACACTAAAAGAGAACTTGTGGCCACTCCCACTTCCAGCAAGATAACTCAAAAAGACCTTCTGTAGCTCCTTAATCCTATCAATCTAAAATGGTCATCTACAATCAAAGTTAAGGATAAAGAATACAGATTTTGAGAAAAACCGAAAAATTACAAGTATGAGATTGTGGAGGGAGACAGAAAAATGATAGTAGTGGTGGTATATTTCAATTTTTAAAAACTTAGCTAGCCTTTACTGAATTCTGTGTGTCAGAGAAATAGGATACAATTAAATCTCTACAAGGTAAAGATGAAAAATTATGACTTTGAGAGTCTCCTAAGGACAGTAGAGGTAACATGTGGCAGTGCCAAGACCAAATTTTTCTCACTCGCAAATCCTTTCTTCCCTCCAAACCCTACTATATTACTCTCAGAATTATTGATTCACAGGTAAAAATTTTCTGACATCAGAATAATTGAAAAATAAAGTCCAGGAAAATTAAAAATATAGCTACCTTGCATAGTTGGCATGATACTCTACTTCTGATTGGAAAGTGTGAAGATGAACATGCCTTCTTTTGTTTACTAACTGCTCAGAGCCCAGCCTATTCTCTACCAAAACACTACCATAGTGAATGTCATGCTTATTTATTCTATTTCATTGTCTTTATCTGTAGTTTTATTGTGTAGCACTTTTTAAAAATAACTATATACTTTGTATTTTAGACTCAGCTAGGAAATAAGAAATACGTTGCGTAAACTATTTCTTATAATCTGTTACCACATTTTCACATTTACATTTTATTTTTATCACTTATTTTTGTTTGGTTATCTATTTAATGGAATTGTAAAATAAAACCTTGTTAAAAGTAATCAGCTTCTTTTTCAGATTTCAGTAATGCCTACATGTAAAGCATCAGCTCCTTGAACCAGCAGAAACAGCCCTTCAGGGTCCTACTGCTCCTTCGTCTTCTCTGTCTTGTATTTTAAGCACTAGCAATGCAACTGTTAATTGTTGAACACCCTTTATTTTACATTTTTTAAGATAGTCTTGTAGAGAACCCTATTGCCGCTCCCTGTTTATTAGAGATTGAACGTAAGCTGATGGTTCAGAAAATGGTCTCTTAAAATGGCAGCTCTAGAGAGGCTGAAACCCAAAGCATGAGTCATATCAAAAAATTTCATGAAACTAACTACAAAAGTGACAGACCTACCACATGTTTTTTAATCCCCTCTCTCTTCTGAGATCCATATTATTATCTTAAATGACAGTTAAAAAAAAGAGAAAGAAGACGGAGAGGAAAAGAAAGAAAACAAATATATTTCTAATTACAAACAACCTGGGTGTCATTAAACAAATGGAAAAAGCCATCTACATCTATAGGAAAGATAACACAGCAGCCTAGAGAATGCCTGATGGGAAGGAATTCAGCTAGGAAGGAAACCAAAACCTATGGAATCCCTGACAATCTGGGATTTCAGTAGATCTAGAAACTGAATATTTTCTGAGAATAGGAGTAAGGCCTAGAGCTATATGACACCAGCATTGAACAACTGAGCCCTCCACCTTTCCCTACTCTCAGAGAATGACATCTGGTATCAAATATGTTTGTCCCCATCTTCCACCAAAACCAATTATAGAATGGGTCTATTCTATTGAATTAAATGTTTTGTGTAGCCCTAATCGGTTTGGCTCAGTGGATAGAGCGTCAGCCTGCGGACTCAAGGGTCCCAGGTTCGATTCCAGTCAAAGGCATGTACCTTGGTTGCGGGCACATACCCAGTAGGGAATGTGCAGGAGGCAGCTGATCGGTGTTTCTCTCTTATCAATGTTTCTAACTCTCTATCCCTCTCCCTTCCTCTCTGTAAAAAATCAATAAAATATATTTAAAAAAATAAAATAAAAAATAAATAAATGTTTTGTGTATATATCCAACATATACCACCTTCTTAGAGATTAAATCTTATATCTCTTCTCACTTAAGGTAATATTAACAATTGATTTTATCATATGGCATTTCTATTTTTAAATTTTTGAGGAATCTCTATACTGTTTTGTACAGTGACTGTACCAATTTACTTTCCCCACAATTTCATTTCTGGGTAGATATCTGTAGGAAATAAAATCACTATCTCAAAGAGATATCTGCACCCCCTGTTCACTACAGTATTATTTACAATAGCTAAAATGTGGAAATAACAGAATATTAATCAATAGTTGAATAATTTTTTAAAATGTGGTAATTGGAATACACAATTAATACCAATTTATTGCAAAAAAATATATCTTGAGAGCAACAGTGAATCAAAGTGTGAACACAGACTACTAGTATGTTATCATTAAATTGTCTTGAAATTTGTCTGTCATTAAAATCTATTTTCTTAGATTGTATCACTCAGTATCATTCCTAATAGATCTGGGTCCTAGGAAAAATTGAACTATTATTATTTTGCTTTCTATAAACATTTCATAGAAATAACATCCTATTTTTTTAAAGTGCAGGGAACAATTTTAAACTACAAAAACCATCATGAGTTCTGTGATGGTGGGGGATGATACAAAGTATATGAATTAATTATGTGCATATATGAGCTTCAGGAATTCTTTGGTAGCAGCTAACAAACCATACCTGGATAGTAGAAAGTTTGAAGGCATTGGAGTTAAAACAAAGTTCTGAAATTTGGCATTGCCTTTTAGCAGGTGCTTTAACTTGGACAATTTATTCATCTTTGAGCCGCAGTTTAAACATATGAAAATATCAGTGATAACTTGTGTTTTGTTCATTACTTTTCAATTGTATTTGTCTCAAACCAGGACCCTAGCCAAGATATTTTATTAATATGAAGTCTTTTAACATGACCATTTACTTCTCTCAAAACAGACATTCACTCACGCATCTGTAATTAAAATGGTTCTCTTTTCTCTCCCCCTGTTGTCCAGCTAATGTGTCACTTATTCTTAACTTCCTTTCAGTTGCAGCTTTTATAAAGTGGCTGAAAATCTAAACAGTTACTTTCTAAGTCTCCACTGTAACTGTGTGGTCACAGGCACACTTTTGGATAATAAGATTTAAATGAAGCCTACTAAGCACATTAGGAAAGCTTTTACTTTCAAGATAAAAAGGGATGCATTCAATGTGAGAGGTTCTTATCCCTTTCTTCCTTTTTTAAACATGGTCATAATAGCTGGAGTTGTACATTCCATGGGAGAAAACAGCAAGAGAATCACTGAGATGCTACCACCAGTCAGTGAAGCAATTGGGCCAAAGATAGTAACTGCCTACCTCTGATTGGGTCATGTGTGAGGAAAACAGATTCCTGTTTCCTAAAATCCATGGTTAGTTTTCTGTTATGCAAAGCCAAAAGCATTCCTTTTTGGCACAACACTGTTATCTTTTCACATTAATTACTTGTAATATGTAATTTATTTCTCAAATATATTCAGTTGTTGGAGGTGGTCTCTTCATCCCCCAGTTCTTATCTGCTTGTATGAAGGAATCCAAACAAGAGACAGTACCAAATAACAGCAAAGCATGCAAGAGTTTATTTGGAAAAAAATAAGAAAAGAAATACACTCAGATATAGTTTGAGTGAGCAGCTTAGCTGGCCAGGCCACAGCTAAACCAAGTGCCTCACACATTTGGGCATTTAAAATTTTATATTCTGGTGTTGGGTTGTGAAAAACAAACAAACAAACAAACAAACAAAAAACCTCCTCTGATTTCAAGGCTATCCTACCCAGATATTAAACTATCTGTTAAACCACATCCTGGAGGAGGTTTAAAGTCTCCCCCACATTCCTCACTTTTGGGTATGCTAACTCTTGGTTAATTTTTGTTTGTCATGTCTCCCACATCTTCCCCTTGATGTTAGCCATCTATCCTGGCTCAGGCTCATGTCTATCTAGTTACTCTTAACACAATGAGATGACAGACACTATAGTATTGTCAAAAGGATACTGCATAGAAAATCAAGGAGTTTGTTTTACTTTCTTAATATCTATTAAGATATTAAATTTTAAGGAATTAATTTAATATGTCTTACCTATAATTTCACCTCATACATGATAATTGAACTAGATACTAAGTACTTACATTTAAATCTCCAAAAATAATCTCAAGATTCTCCAAAGGAGACAAGTGGAGGAAATAGTATTATTGGAGTTCAGGTTAGAGTCACTACATGGAAGATAGAAACATGGTGAACCTATCTAGCAGCATATGAAATATTGTGGCAGCATAACTCCTTCAAACACAGAGGGTGAGACACACTCTGGCTTCTCTCATCTTCTTGCCCTCTGATCTCCCCCAGTGTTACCCCTTAGCTGAACTCAGCCAGAATGTAACTTACATGTGAGCCTAGGAACCACACTTCACAGCTCTGTAATACAGAGCAGGGCCAGAGAGAGGTGAAGGGCACATTTGGGCACATAGGTCCTGGACCAAACACAAAGAAATATCAGATATGAACTTAACATCAGGGTATTCAAAGAGGAATGGACTCAGGAAGCACATATGAATTATATTTGTGAAAGAATCAAAAGTGTAAAACAGAGCTTGTGGAATAAAAAAAATCACAAGAATGTAGAGGAAAAAGGGCAAAATTATAAAGACATAGATCTTTATCTTCCCTTCTTAGTATACTTTTCTTTATCCCCTCTGGGCCTTTCTCCCACTTTCTTTCATTCATGGATTCACTCAACAAATATTGAGTACCTAGAATCTTCCAGTAACTAAATATATGAGCTCATATGCACTCTTATCATTCCATTCACTTGTACACCATGTTTCTTTTTCTTAGAACAATGTTTTCCCAAACATTCTTGCAAATTCTTATCCTTCAAGACCTAGTGAACTGTCTCTGCACTAGAAGGTTTATAAAACACCTCTGAACTCTGTTAAAAACTTTCTTCCTATTCATTTAAGATATTAATTTTGTATATATTTTAGCACTTGCATTGTAATTATTGGTCCTATCTTTCTTCTCCAACTGAGCTATGAATATTTTGAGGGGAAAAACTATGAAGACAACTTCTTGACGTTTGTGAGGATTTATTTTATAAAAGCTTATTAGAGACTAGAGGCCCAGTGCACGAAATTCATGCACGGGAGGGGGTCCCCTCAGCCCAGCCTGCACCTTCTCCAATCCGGGATCCCTCTCACAATCCTGGACCTCTGGCTCCTAATCGTTCATGTGCCTGCCTGCCTGGTTGCCCCTAACTTCCCCCCCGCCTTGCCAGCCTGATCAGCCCTAACTGACCCCCTGATGGCCTGGTTGCCCCTAACTGCCCCCCATGCTGGCCTTCCCCCAACTGTGCCCCCTGACAGCCTCGTCACCCCTGACGTCTCCTCCCCCACTGTCCTGGTTGCCCCGCACAGCCTGCTGTTTAGTTATTTGGTCATCCCTCACTAACCCCCCTGCCGACCTGGTCACGCCACACAACTGCTTGTTCAGTTGTTTGGTTGTCCCTCACTAACCCCCCTGCTGGCCTGGTCATAGGCAGCCATCTTGTGAGGGTGTGAGGGTTAATTTGCATATTACCTCTTTATTATATAGGATTGGTATACAAAGTTTAGATATTTTTTTCTAATTTTTGGAAAATAAAATATGATAAATATATGGTCCCCAAATGTATGCACAGACTTTGAATGATTATAAAGGCAGTATTTATTAAAATACATCTCATTTGCAAAATTGAGATATCAGCTATTAAAGTGTGTATACATTTTGGGGGGAGAGTCTGTAGTTCTGTCCCTGCCAATTCCCCCTAAATTGCTCAACTATAAAAGCTGTCTATGTTTTTTGGAGCAATTACACAAGCTTCCAAATAACAACTCAAAGTACAAATTTTAGATTTTGGAATATTGCAATATATTGGACTTAATTTTTCCTTCAAGTTTCTCTGCAGTTCCAAGGGTACTTACTTATTAGTGGTGAAAAACTGTGGTTTCTTATATATAGCCATCTTTCATTCTTTATTCTGTTTATTTAAACCATAAGAATTGGCAGGCAACTCAACACCAAGTGCATGAGTATTTTTGTTTTAACTTATTGAAGTGGGATTAATTAATAAAATTATATGTTTCAAGTGTACAATTCTATAATATATCATTTGCATATTCCATTGTGTGTTTACCACTCAAATAAAATCTCCTTTCATCACCACATATTTGACCCCTTTTACCATTTACTATTTTGCCCCATACCACCTTCCTTCTGGTAACCACAATACTGTTGTTTGTGTCTATAAGCTTTTGTTTGTACATTTGTTGGATTCAGTATTATATTCCAACTAGAGGCCTGGTGCACGAAATTTGTGCATGGGGGGGGGGGGGCGTCCCTCAGCCCGGCCTGCACCCTCTCCAATCCAGAACCCCTTGGGGGATGTCCAACTGCCTCTCGCAATCCGGGACCGCTGGTTCTAAGAGCTTGCCTGCCTGACTGATCACCCCTAACCCCTCTGTCTGCCTGACTGATTGTTCCTAACTGCCCCCCTACTGGCCTGATCACCCCTAACTGTTCCCCTGATGGCCTGATTGCCCCTAACCACCTCTGCTTTGGCCCACACCCGGGACGCAGGATTCCCTCCTCTGGCCGGTTGCAGACACCCGGGTCCCAGACTTCACTCCCTCTGGCTGGCCACAGGCACCTAACACCCAGGCTGGCTTCTCTCAGGATGGCCGCAGCCACAGGGGACCATGGGTGGGCAGTTTCACCCGGGCCTCAGCTAGAGGCGCTTGGGACCGTGGGGTGGGTAGCTTGTCCCTCTCCTGGGCTGCAGGCACACTGCTGGTGCCTAGAACTGTGGGGACTGTGGGGCATGAGGATTGTCCCTCTCCCAGGTCAGGTGCAGGTGCAGCTGCTGGCTCTTGGGGCCATGGGGCGGGCGGCTTATCTCTCTCCCAGGTCGCAGCCTGGAAGGTCCCCATTCCTCTCTCCCCAGTGTTGAGTGTCTGAGCAGTTACAGTGTGATGGCATGAGGGCGTGACGAGGTGAGGGTGTGACAACCATTTCCATATTAGCTCTTTATTATATAAGATGTGAGTGAAATCATATGATTCTTGACTTTTTCCATCTTACTTTTATCCTGCTTATCATAGTCTCAAAATCCATCCATGTTGTCACAAATGTCATTTTATATATTTACCACATCTTCTTTATCCAATCACCTATTGAAGGACATTATGCTTGTTTCCATATCTTGGCCACCATAAATAATGCTGCTGTGAACATAGGGGTACATTATCTTTACAAATAAAAGTTTTCAAATTGTACAAGTAGATATCTAGGAGATTGGTTTCTGGGTCTTATGATAACTTTATTCCTAATTTTTTGAGGAACTGCCATACCGTTTTCCATAGTGGTTATACCAGTTTACATTCCCACCAGCAGTCAAGAAGGTTTATTTTTTCTCCACAACTTCTCCAACACTTATTACTTGTCTTGTGGGTAACAGCCATTCTAACAGGTATGAGGTGATATCTCATAGTTTTCATTTGCATTTCCCTAACTACTAGTTACAGGGAAAAAAATTGAACATCTTTTCATATATTTGTTGATCATTTATATGTCTTTTTTTATTGTCTAAAGTTTTACATATGTCTCCTTTTTCCCCAATTAACCCTACCCAACCATTCCAACCCCAGGCAAGTCCCCACCACCCAAGTATCTGTGTGTATCCGTTAAGCTAATATGCATGCATAGACGTCCTTTGGTTGCATTCTAACCACCCCCCCCCCAACCTCCCCTACATTTGTCTTGGGATCTATTTTTGTTCATAAAATTATGTTGATCATTATATACCACATATGAGTGAAATCATGTGATATTTATATTTCTCTGGTTGGCTTATTTTGCTTAGCATAATGCTCTGCAGTTCCATCCATGCTGTTGCAAATGGTAAAAGTTCCTTCTTTTTTATAGTGGCATAGTATTCCATTGTGTAGATGTACCACAGTTTTGTAATCCACTCATCTGCTGATGGGCAGTTAGGCTGTTTCCAAATCTTAGCTATTATAAATTGTACTGCTAAGAACTGAGGGGTACATATATCTTTTCGAATTGGTGTTCCTGGTTTCTTGGGATATTGTCCTAGAAGTGGGATTACTGGGTCAAACGGGAGTTCCATTTTTAACTTTTTGAGGAAACTCCATACTGTCTTCCACAGTGGCTGCGCAAGTCTGTATTCCCACCAGCAGTGCACGAGGGTTCCTTTTTCTCCACATCCTCTCCAGCACTTGTCATTTGTTGATTTGTTGATGATAGCCATTCTGACAAGTGTGAGATGGTACCTCATTGTTGTTTTGATTTGCATCTCTCAGATGATTAGTTACTTTGAGCATGTTTTCATATGGCTCTTGGCCTTCTGTATGTCCTCTTTCAAAAGTGTCTATTTAGGTCCTTTGCCCATTTTTTGATTGGCTCATTTGTCTTCCTTTTGTTAAGTTGTATGAGTTCCCTAAAAATTTGGAGATTAGGCCCTTATCAAATATGACATTGGCAAATATGTTCTCCCATGCAGTGGGTTTTCTTGTTGTTTTGTTGATGGTTTCTTTTGCTGTGCAGAAGCTTTTTATTTTGATGTAGTCCCATTTGTTCATTTTCTCTTTAGTTTCAAGTGCCCTAGGAGTTGTATCAGTGAAGAAATTGCTAAGACATATGTCTACTATTTTGCTGCCTATCGAATCTTGTAGGATTTTCATGGTTTCCGCTCTTACATTTTAACCATTTAGAGTTTGTTTTTGTGTATAATGTAAGTTGGTGATCTAGTTTCATTTTTTTGCATGTATCTGACCAAATTTCCCAGCCCCATTTATTGAATAGACTGTCTTGACTCCATTGTATGTTCTTGCCTCCTTTGTCAAATATTAATTGAGCATAATGGCTTGGGTCAATTTCATGGTTGTCTGTTCTGTTCCATTGGTCTATATGTCTGTTCTTGTGCCAGTACCATGCAGTTTTGAGAACCGTGGCTTGGTAATACAGCTTGATATCTGCTATTGTGATCCCTCCAACTTTGTTCTTCTTTCTCAGAATTGCTGTGGCTATTTGGAGTCTTTTTTTATTCCAAATGAATTTTTGGAGAGTTTGTTCTAGATCTTTGAAATATGTCATTGGTATTTTAATGGGGATTGCATTGAATCTGTAGATTGCTTTGGGTAGTATGGACTATTTAATGATGCTGATTCTACCAATCCATGAACATGGTATGTTCTTCCATTGTTCTATCGCTTTTTTTAATGTCCTGTAGTTTTCCTAGTACAGGTCTTTTACCTCCTTAGTTAAGTTTATTCATAAGTATTTCAATTTTTTTGTTGCAATGGTAAATGGGATTTATTTTTTTAGGTTCTCTTTCTGTGAGTTCATTATTGGTGTATAAAATGGCCATAGATTTCTGGGTGTTAATTTTGTATCCTGCTACATTGCTGAATTCATGTATTAGGTCTAGTAGTTTTTTGATGTAGTCCTTTAGATTTTATATGTACAGTACCATGTTATCTGCAAATAAGGACCGTTTTTACTTCTTTTCCAATTTGGAAGCCTTTTATTTTTTCCTCTTGTCTGATCACTATGGCTAGCACTTTAACTACTATATTGAACAGGAGTGATTAAAGTGGGCATCCCTGTCTTGTTCCCATTCCAGGGGAAACGAGTTTAGGTTTTGCCCATGGAGTATGATGTTGGCTGTAGGTTTGTTATATAAGGCCTTTATTATGTTGAGTTATGATCCCTCTACTCCCACTTTCTGAGAGTTTTTTTCAAGAAAGTGTGTTGAGGTCTGAGGATCTGCAGCCCTGCAAGCAGCCTCTCACAGTCTGAGGAGCAACAGCCATGCAAGCAGTCTGTCCCCATCTGATGAGCAGCAGCCATGTGAGCAGCCTGTCCCTGTATGAGGAGCAGAAGTCCTGTGTGCAACCAACCCTGGTCAGAGGAGTAGCAGCCATGCAGAGCCCACCCTCATCTGAGGAGCAGCTGCCTTGTGAGCAGCCCGCCCCCATCCAAAGAGAAGCAGCCCTACCGGCAGCCCTACTTGCAGCCCGCCCCCATTGGAGGATCAGCAGCTGTGTGAGCTGCTCTCCCCCATCTGAGGAGCAACAGACTTGCGTGCCGACCACCCCTGTCCGAGGAGTAGCAGCTGCATAAGCATCCTGCCCCCATCCGAGGGGAAACAGCCCTGCGAGCAGACTGTCTCCATCTGAGGAGCAGCCGCCCTATGAGCAACCTGCCCCCGTCCAAGGACCAGCAGCTGTGTGAGCAGCCCGACCCTGTACAAGGAGCAGCAGTCTCACAGAGCCTGCCCCAACCAGCCAGAGGAGTCACCACTGCTGCAAGCAGTGCCCACCAGAGGAGCCGTTGCCAACTGAGGAGCAGCTGCTGCCGCGACCACTAGAGGAGCAGATACCACACAACTCAACACCTAGATAATTTGGTGAGAGCAAAAATGAGAAGACAAAAAACACTCAAAACAAAAATAAGAATGAGTTTCCAGGAAAGCAGCTAAGAGAAACAGAGACATGCAATATGTCAGAAAAGAATTCAGAATAAGGGTCATAGAGTTCATAAACCGGATGGATGAAAAAAATCAACAACTTATGTAAGAATCAAGAAGAAATAAACACTGATATAGCTGCAATAAAAAACACCATGGAAAGTTTCAAATTAGCGAATTAGAAGACAGGGAAGCAAATACACCCAAAGTGAACTGCAATTGGAAAAAAAAATTAAAAGACAGCAGGAGAGCCTAAGGGAGTTTTGGCACAACATAAAATGAAGCAACATATGAATAATAGGGGTACCAGAAGGACAGGAAGTGAAACAAGAGTTAGAAAACCTATTTGAAAAAATAATGTCAGAAAACTTCCCTGATGTGGGGAAGAAAAAAGTCACACAAGCACGGAGAGTCCCAAACAAGATGAACCTGAAATGACCAACACCAAGACACTTCGAAATTAAGACAATAAACGTCTAGGACAAAAAGAGAATTTTAAAGGCTGCAAGAGAGAGAAAGAAAATTACATACATGGATCTCCCATTTGATTATCAAATAATTTCTCAACAGAAACACATCAGGCCAGAAAGGAATGGAAGGAAGTTTATAAAGTGATGCAAAGCAAGAGACTAAATCCAAGAAGACTCTATCCAGCAAGGTTATCATTAAAATTTAAGGGGAAATAAGGAGCTTCACAGACAAAAACAAAAAAACAAAAAAAAAACTAGGGGAGTTTCTTACAACCAAGCCAGCAATGCAAGAAATGCTAAAGGTACTGATCTAAAAAGAACAAATAAGAAGGAACACAAGCACAAAAAATAAAAATGGCTACAAACATGTACCTATCAATAATAAGTTTAAATGTAAATGGACTAAATGCTCCAATCAAAAGACATTGTGTGGCTAAATTCATAAGAAAACAAGACCCATATATAAGCTGTCTAAAAGAGACCCACCTCAAAATAAGGGACCTGTACAGACTGAAAGTGATGGGATGGAAAAATAACTTTCAGGCAAATGATAATGAAAAAAAAAAGCTGGGGTAGCAATACTTATATCTGACAAAATAGATCTCAAAGTGAAGGCCATAAGCAGAGATAAGTAAGGCCACTTCATAATACTAAAGGGATCGATACAACAAGAGGATATAAACCTGGAAAACATATATGCACCCAATGCAGGAGCAACCAAATATATAAAAAAAAAATTCTGGAAGATATCAAGGGAGAGATCAGCAATAATACAATCATAGTAGGGGACTTTAATACCCCACTGACATCACTGAATAAATCCTCTAGACAAAAAACCAGCAAAGAAACAGATATCCTAAATGACTAACTAGATCGGATGGACTTAATTGACATCTTCAGAACATTTCACCCCAAAGCCAGGGAATATAAGTTCTCAAGTGCACATGGGACATTTTCAAAGATAGACCACATATATTGGATCACAGGCAAAGTCTCTCCAAATTCAAGAAGATTGAAATTATATCAAGCATCTTCTCAGACCACAATGGCATAATATTAGAAAGAAACTACAATAAAAACAATCAAAAAAATTCGAACACTTGGAAGCTGAGTAGCATGCTATTAATCAATGATTGGGTTACCAAAGAGATCAAAGAAGAAATTACAAACATCCTGGAAATGAATGACAAATCAAAATTGGCTTTGTTGATCTTTTATATATATATTTTGTGTGTGTATCTATGTCATTTATATCTGCTCTGATCTTTATAATATCCTTCCTTCTGCTTACACTGGGCTTTTCCTGTTGCTCTCTTTCTAACTCTTTGAGTTGTAGGGTTAGTTTATTACCATTTTTTTTTCTTGTTTTTTGAGGTAGGCCTGGAGAGCTATGAACTTCCCTTTCGAGACTGCTTTCACTGTGTCTAAGGTTTTGGATTGTTGTGTTTTCATTGTTGTTTGTTGCCATGATGCTTTTTATTTCTTCTTTAATCTCTTTGGTAATGCAATCATTGTTTAATAGCATGCTTTTTAGCCTCAAGGTGTTTGATTTTTTTTCATTGTTTTTATTGCAGTTGATTTCTAATTTTATGCCATTGTGATCTGAGAAGATGCTTGATATGATTTCAATCTTCTTGAATTTGGAGAGACTTTGCCTGTGCCGCAATATGTGTTATATCTTTGAAAATGACCCATGTGCACTTGAGAAGAATGTATATTCTGCAGCTTTGGGGTGCAATGTTCTGAAGATGTCAATTAATTCCATCTGATCTAGTGAGTCACTTAGTATTGATGTTTCTTTACTGATTTTTGTCTAGAGGATTTATCCAGTGGTGTCAGTGGGTATTAAATTCTGCTACTATGACTGCATTGCTGTCAATCTCTCCCTTGATATCTTCCAGAATTTTTTTTTTATGTATTTGGTTGCTCCTGTATTGGGTGCATATATGTTTTCCAGGTTTATATCCTCTTGTTGAATTGCTCACTTTAGAATTATGAAGTGTCCTTCCTTATCTCTGCTTATGGCCTTCA
This sequence comes from Myotis yumanensis, assembly GCF_028538775.1. Classification (NCBI taxonomy): domain Eukaryota; kingdom Metazoa; phylum Chordata; class Mammalia; order Chiroptera; family Vespertilionidae; genus Myotis; species Myotis yumanensis. The sequence goes on along the minus strand of NW_027223753.1, from coordinate 107,665,719 downwards.
CTTTGAGATCTATTTTGTCAGATATAAGTATTGCTACCCTACTTTTTTTTTCATTTCCATTCACCTAAAAAACCTTTTTCCATTCCTTTACCATCAGTCTGTGTGAGTCCTTTGTTCTGAGGTGGGTCTCCTGTAGACAGCAGGTATATGGGTCATGTTTTCCTATCCACTCAGCTACCCTATATCTTTTGATTGGGGCATCTAATCCATTTACATTTAAAGTTATTATTGATAGATACTTGTTTGTCACCATTTTTATTCTTTATGCCTATGTTCCTTCTTCCGTTCCTATTTCTTCTTTTTACAGCAGACCCTTTAGCATTTCTTGCATTGCTGGTTTGGTGGTAATAAACTCCCTTAGTCCTTTTTTGTCTGTGAAGCTCCTGATTTCTCCCTCAACTTTGATTGATAGCCTTGGTGGCTACAGTATTCTTGTATTCACACCCTTGGTTTGCATGACTTTGTATATTTCATTCCATTCCCTTCTGGGCTGATGTGTTTCTGTTGAGAAATAAGTTGATAGTCGGATGGGAGATTCCATGTAGGTAACTTTCTGTCTCTCTCTGGCAGCCTTTAAGATTCTTACTTTATTGGTGGTGTTTGCCAATTTAATTATAGTGTGTCTTGGTGTCGGTCTGTTTGCATTCATCTTGTTTGGGACTCTGTAAGCTTCTTGGACTTGTGTGAGTTTTTTCTTCTTAATATCGAGGAAGTTTTCTGTCATTATTTCTTCAAACTGGTTTTCTATTCCTTGCTCAGTTTCCTCTCTTTCTGGCACCCCTATTATGCAGATGCTGTTTCATTTTGTGTTGTCTCAAAGTTCCCTGAGGCTCTCCTCCTGTTTTTTAAGTTTTTTTTTTTTTCCAGTTTCTGTTCTGCTTGGGTATTTTTTCCTACCTTGTCTTCTCACTCACTGATGCAATCCTCTTCTTCTTTTAGTCTGCTGTTGATGCTTTCTATTGTGTTCTTTATTGTAGTGATGTCATTTTTCATTTTTTTCTTGGTTCTTCTTCATTTCCTCTTGATTCTTACACATATTGTTGAATTTGTCTTCCATCTTTTTCAGGGTTCTTATGACCATTGCTCTGAATTCTTACTCTGACAAATTGCTTGCCTCCATTTTGTTTACTTCCTTTTTTGGTGATTCCTCCTTTTCTTTCATATAGGGGCTGTTACTTTGTCCCTCCATCTTTGTTCCTCTCAGCGTGTCTCATTATGTAACTCTCTGTCTCTATTGCATTGACTAAAGGCACAAAATACAACATGACAAGACACAACACACAGGGCACCAAACACAAATGTATTCACAATATTAATGACCCCAAATAAAAGTGACCTCCAGAGAAAAGAGAATTAGGGGATAGAAAAGAGTGCAAAAATGATATTGAGAAAAGGAAAAAATGTAAGAGAGAAAGTAAGAGAATAAAAAAGAATGGGGGAAATATATATGTATATGGGAAGAAAACTCCAAAAAACCAACAACTAATTCAAAAAATGCAAACAACAAACACCCGGAGAAGAATGCAAATAACAGAAAACAACTAATTAACAAAAAGCAAACAACAAACACCCAATTAACAAATACCCAAATTAATCTGAAGTGGCAGAGGTTATTTCTCTCTCCAGGCGATCTCTGACCTTTCTGTCCATGGATTGCCTCACCAGCTGTGTTTAATTTGCCAATTCCAGATGGGTGTTATTCGATTCAGCTGTTCCTTCTATCTGCTCTGTGAGAGGTGCAGGACCCAACCACGTATTCAGCCACCACCTTTTCTCCCCCTGGTAAACTTTTTAGGTGCCCTTGGCCAGGGAGGCTGGAGTCTTGGTGTTCGTGGGTTCTCAGCTGAGGCAGCTGGTCCCTGGGTATTGTGGTTGTAGGGTCCCAGGAGGTATCTGAGGTCTCCCTGGTTGTCGGTTAGGCTGGGCTTCCAATCATAGCCGCTCTTCCCTTCAAGATTGTGCAGTCTCTGGAGCAGAGCCAGGAGATCTGGGAGAGATTTCAGCACTAGTAGAGGCTGCCCCGCCAGGGGAGCCTGGTCTGCCAGTCCCCAACAGTCACACTCTCTTGCAGCCTACAGTTCCATCAGCTCCCATCTTGGATCTCATTTGTATGTCTTCTTGAGAGAAGTGTCTGTTCAGGTGTTCTTCCTATTTTTAATTGGATTGTTTGTTGTTTTGTTGTTGAATTTATGAGTTCTTTACAAATTTTGGATATTAACCCTTTATCTTTGTTTTTAATTATGGATACTAATATTGAGAGATATTAAGGATCAAAAAACATTTTAATTTGCATATAAAAACATTTATCTTCATATAATGGCCATATATTTATGATAGGATTATGATATGAAATATTATTTTATGAGAAACATTATTGCTTAACATATCCAATGCACTATCTAGATATTCTATATTCCTTGAGTCATGTTACCCACAATACAACATTATGAGATAAGTATAGTTATTTTTTCAATATACAGATAAAGAAACTGAGGGTTGTATAAGAATTCACAGTTAATATGAAGATTCAACAAGTCAATAAAAAACTTAAAAGGCACAAGTAAGACTGAGAATTCCTTCTTCACTTGCAAGTTTTGCAACTTTTGTTTGTTTGTTTTAAATAAAATAGGTACTGGAGTGGCTAAAAATTGCAATGTTATAGTGCATTTAAATTGTCTGCCTAGAGCAGTGGTTCTCAACCTTCCTAATGCCACAACCCTTTAATACAGTTCCTCATGTTGTGGTGACCCCCAACCATAAAATTATTTTTGTTACTACTTCATAACTGTAATTTTGCTACTGTTATGAATCATAATGTAAATATCTGATATGCAGGATGTATTTTCATTGTTCAAATAGAACATAATTAAAGCATAGTGATTAATCATAAAAACAATATGTAATTATATATGTGTTTTCCGATGGTCTTAGGCGACCCCTATGAAAGGGTCGTTCAACCCCCAAAGCGGTTGCGACCCACAGGTTGAGAACCCCTGGCCTAGAGGCACAAATGAACTTGAGCACATGGCTGGGATGCCATATTACCAGTATAATTTAAAATCTCTTGCTTTGAAGTATTAATACTAGAGCTTTATCATTGTAGCTGCGGCATCCTACATAGTATGAATATTTTTATAAAACACCCTGAAATACAAACCTCAGTGATCAATTCAGTACTTGCATTTCCCAAACTTTATTTTAATCAGGAGTTAATGATGTATTGCACTTCTAGTAAGCAAATGAATGTTTGAATTGCTGTAAGTTATTTTAATAATTGCTCAGCTAACCATTTAAATTATCAAAGATCTTTACTTGTGCAACATCATATAAGTGCTAAAAATTAAAAATTAATCAACACAATTTCCATAACTAAAAGTTGACATCTAATGGGATATTTTTCAATAAGATGACAGCAATAATTATGCTGAAAAATGTTCTTTCCTGTAGCTTGAACGATTATAGCAATTTCCACCAAGGGATTTCGCAGTCAGATTTTAGTTCTTGGCAACAGTGATTAATATAATGGTTATTAATGGAAAGTCATTTTGATACTTCTAGCAGTGTATAGGTGTCAATGCTTTGAAAGCAATGTAATTTGCATATTAATGATAAAGATTGCATTGGACAGGCTGGCTACTAAGAAACCCAATTGATTTTTTTATTGTCTTCTATAATGTAAAAGGTCAATTAGATGTATGGAAACAATGGAACTTTCACATCAGGACCTAACATTTCTCTGTGCTGACATATTTTTAACTCTATACAAAGGTCATTAAATGTGCAAAGGTAATTGTGTTAAGCTAAGAAAGTGGCAGGGTCAGATGTCACAATCCACAGCAAGGTGAAAATCTATTGCAGATAGCAACCCTGGGAGCTGAGTTAGAGTGAGAACTGCCTTTCAGGTTGCCAACAGGAAACAGAGAATAAAGCCATCCTCAGTAGTTAATATTATCAGATTAATGAAAAGGACAGATGTTTCACTAGCTTTCCCTTAAATTCAGCATAGATAAGTTAGTCCTTCATCAGATTCCATAAAGGTAAATTGTGGATTAATAAATTGGTTATACAATGTATATGTTTAGGGTAAGACCAAATAAATATACTTATACACATTGTGACAAAGTTTGTCACAATTGGTATATATTTAAATGCATTCAAATCCATTGACCTAGAGTTAGAAAAGTAAGAAATTATTCTTCCAATTTACTATTCCCTTTCCTAGAATTTTATCAAATATATTTTTCCTCCATCTCTTTGAATTGTACTCTTTGGAGGCACATAATATATGGATATGGTAAAACAACATTATGTTTGTAGCAAGGAAAAGATAACACTTGTGTTATAGAAGTTCTATAAATGAGAAGGAAGTGAATCTAGATAACACAATGGATATGAAAGAATGATTTCACCTAAAGCACAAATTAGGAATTTAAGCACAAATTAGTCCATGAAATATATTCTTAATTTTTTCTTAAAAATATGTAATCTAAAGAGGTTTTAAATGAAGAAATTAAGAAGTACAAATTGGTAGTTACAGAATAGTCATAAAGATATAAATTAAAGCATGAGGAATATCACCTATAATATTATAATAACTATGTATAGTATCAGGTGGGTGCTGGAATTGTCAGGAGGACCACTGTAAAGTATATGATTATCTAGCCACTATGCTGTACATCTTAAACTGATACAGAATAATATTGAATGTAAACTGTATTTGAAAAAAATTCAAAATATCGACAGACTCATAGACAGAGAGCAGGCTGACAGCTGTTGGTAGGGGGGTGGGTATTGGGTAGAGGAGGTGGAAGGATGGGGCAAAATAGAAAACAAAAAAGAAAAACTCATGGACTTAGACAACAATGTGGTGATTGCCTGAGGGAGTGGGGTGGAGGAAATGTAGGAAGGTATAGGTGGTTAGTTACAGTTTTGACATTAAAAAACAATGCTATAAAAAAAGAGATTTCAAGTAGAATAACACTACGGGCAAAACCAATATTTAAGGCTTACATTTAAATTGTTGAACATTTCAAATATAAATGAAATATTAAAAATTACTGTATAACAGAGTTAAATGAAAAGTTCTTTATAGTTTTCATAAAATTAAGTCTCAATGGTTTTACTTCTTGAAACTAAAATATTCTTGTATTTTATTTTCTTGTACTTTCAGGTTCTTTTGTTTTTTGCATGTTATTGATATAAATAAAAATTATATATACATATAAAATTTGAATTTTGTATATGTTCCTTAGTTAAAATTGCTGATAATGTAACTTATATGGAAAAATATCTATTTGCTTTGAACTGGTTATCTTAACTTCTTCTTAAGGTTTCATATTGCAGTTGAGGTCTACATCAAATTGAGTATGATCACTCTTTGATTTGACAATGAGTGCTGAGTTCTTAATGTAGTGTCAGGGAACAGATACTTTGAAGCCTACCTTCTTCTTCATATTCTCCATCTCTCTTTGGAATTGTATAACTGATTTCTACAGTAATACATGCATAATTATCTGACATAAGGTTGGTGAAAAATACAAGCACAAATATGACTCTATCCTCTGTTCTTTTGGAACAGACAAAAATAAAACTAAAAGATAATTGTGCTATGACTTTATCAGTGATTTATTATAGAGGACCAAGAGAGCATGAAAATAACTAACTACATAAATATGTAAATAAATAAATGCTTCATCTCAAGCATGGGGTGATAAAAAGAATTTAATTCAACATAAAATTCATTTTATATTTTATGATTATTTCTGATAAGATCAAGTGACACTAAAAATCCTATTTTCACTATTTATAATATGGAAATATCAATGCATCATAACAGTGATAAGATACGGTTATAAGTTAACTTGTAAAAGTTAACTCTACCCTAAGCAATAGTTTTAAAACAATTTCAAATGGATGTGCAGCATTTTAGAATGTCTAAGAAAATCTTTGCAATTAAATTACTTAAAAAATTATTGACTATAGTCTCATAATTTAATCATCCTTGTTCAATCTTTCTTTTTAAAATGTAAATGCCTCTCAAACACATATTATAAATATATAAAAATAGATAAATATGTATAGACATACAATATATATAATATAAAAATTCCTCTGAACAAGTATTTTCAAGGTTTCTTATATAAGAATTGCACATTAACTATGTGACATGAATGTGCTGGAGATAACTGTAAGAATAATGACTAACACTTATGTAGCACTTGACAGTTTTCACAGATTATCAAATACTCTCATTTGACCTAAAGAATTTTTAAACCCCTGTTTTATAAAGGAGAAAATGGAGCATCAGTAATACAAATGAGAGCTGTTATATCTCCTTATGATCATGTCAGCCAATGAAGCAGGACATTTGTTCTTCTTTTTATAGTTTCAATTGTTTATTAATGTTAAATTTATGAAAACCATTACTTTTGCCTTCAGCTATGTGTTTCTTGTATTGGCCTATGATAGCAGTTATCACACATTATTGTTTTTCTCATTTCTCTCTGTCTGTTGGAGCTGTATACTACATAAAGACAGAGCCATGCTTTTCTGAGCATCTTATAGAGTGTCAGGCCCATCTTGGCATTTCTACTATCACTTGGTTGAATGTCTGTAATGTGGTTTTCATGTAAGTGTAAAAGTGCTTTGTCTTATTAACATTTTTAAAGTATATTTTAATATATTTATTCTCAAGAGGAAAAGATAACCATTAAGGTATTCTTCAAAGTTATCTGATGCAATTTTAGTTGTGACTGTTTCTTTGTGATATATTAGCTACATCTTCCCTGATATCATCTTATGTCTTCTTTTTAAGTGATAAATATCTATTCTAATGTAAGGAATACAGTGTTTTATTTTTGGAAAACGTGAGTAGTGTCATCTCACTGATACTAATCTCATAATAAATTATTTATAATTTTGGTAATACCCCCCACATTCATTTTAACACTTACATATTTTACAATAATTATACATTTTACCTTTTCCTCTCTATAATTTTTTTGAAAAAAAATTTATCTTTGTACTTCTTTCAATAAACAATTATAGGGTATCAACAATATACTAATTCTTTCAGGAATCTGAGATATAGCCATAACCAAGCCTTACCCTTCTGGGGTTTACACTCTAGTGGCAATATCAAGTATGAGCCCACTTTTAGGAAAGTGTTGCAAATAGTCAAATTTAAAGACACAAATTTTAAATAGCTGCTTCAGTAAAATTACAGAAATCATATGTATAATTTGAATTGGCAGCATATCTGACAGTGTTCGTGAATTCATTAACTATAATAGAAAACTAGTTATTCAAGCAAAATAAGGGACAATCTCTTATATTTTTCTCAATTGACAATATCTGTAATACACAGTTGAGTTTTTTCCAATTTAAATATACACAACACCTTACCACTTGCAAATTTTTATATAAAAAAAACCCATCTGTAAAATACTGGCATTGGGACCCTGGCCAGGTGAGTTAGTTGGTTGGAGTGTTGTCCCATACATCAAAAGGTTGTGGGTTCAATTCCCAGTCAGAGCACATACTTAGTTTGTAGGTTCAATCCCCAGTGGGGGCACACATGGGAGGCAACTGATAGTTGTTTCTCTATCACATTGGTGTCTCTCTTACTCTCTATCTTCCTCTCTCTCTAAAATCAATAAAACATATCATTGGGTAAGGATAAATAAATAAATATTTAAAAATTTTAACAAAGTATTGTCAAAGTTGAGAATGTATTCCAAGAGTAAGTAGGTGATGATTCAGAACATATAAATCATTGTGGTTTAAAATTTCAAAACATTCTACATAGCAACATAGCAATTATATACAGATCCTTATTTCATTTACTTTATTAAATCCATATTTCATCTAATAGTTCCAAAATCTTTAGAGAAGGGAAACTTGTGTATAAATTATCCTGCCCAAGAAAGGTGGATGGTAGTAAAAAGTGCACAAGAATGAACACAGCAGTTTTTCCTCCCTTGTATGTTATCATTATAAAAGAACTGGGGTAAAACTTCATGAATGATAAATGGAAGGTGCTTAAATTGGGTTGGTTCTTTTATGAACATTATACATTGACATTGGCAGTTTTGACAATTACATCTATCATTTCTAGAAATCCATTCCAACATCCTAGCCTGTTTTTTCTAATGTGAGCAAATAAACAGGGTTTGTAAATATAATAATCAAAGATTGATCTTCTGTGTCACTGTACTGATTAACAATTTCTTATTTACTATAGCTTTTTTACTCCCTATATTATCTGAGAATCAGAATTTACTGAGGCACACCTGTAGATAGCTTATGAGAGTGCTTTAATCTTCCCTCACAGGCTTCAAAGGGATCAATATTAGAATTCTAAGTTTGATCATCAAAATGAAATAAAACCCTTTAGGAGCACATTGCATACTTTTAACATGTATTTTATTATTTTCATATTGCTTCAATAAAAACAGCTGGTTGAAGATGAAGATAGACCAACTATTTTAATTTTTACACTATTTTAACCTGTGGATAACCTAGACACAATTTTCAGGTTTAAAAAAATATTTCCACCTCAAATACATTTTTATGAGTAGAATTATATATAGGTTGAAAAGCAGGTTTTCCTCCACCAAAACTTTAAATACAATGTTATTTACAGTCATAAAAATTTTTCCCAGAAAGGGTATTATCAATGATATAACAGTAAGTTAAAAGACCAAAGTAATATATATGTACATGTGAGCATTAGAATATCCTGAATTATCTGCTATTTTCAAACTCAGTTTTCTTTAAAATGCTGTGGTAATGATGGCTCCTTGTCAGAGCTAGTTAGGTTGTCTCATTGACATAAGCTTCATATTACAATGAGAAGTAAATTCACAAGTCAGGGATGTAGTATGTATTCACAAGTTCCTATTTCACCTGGGTTTCAAACATGTAAACTGGTTCATACCAGATATTCAGTCCAATTTTGTAATTTCTGGATTAATCAGTTGACCTCTTCCAAGATTAAATTCTCCCACTTGCAGGGGTTTCTTTACCCCTATCCTGCCCAGTTTCTAGTCTCTGGGTAGAACTGTCTCAAAGCCTGTGTCAGGAAGCTGGTATAGAAAGTCCACACAAAAGATTATCCTTGGCGTCCAGCTGTTGGATGTCTCCTTGCCCTGTTGAACTGACCCTATCTCCAGCTCACCTCTGAGTCTGTCCTAGATTTGTGGAAACATTAACACCTCTTCCAAATTCATAGCAAACACAGAAACATTACTGGACCACTTCTAGTGCTCTGTCACTTCCTTTAGGATACAAAGCTGAGGATGCTCCTGTAAGTGGAAAACAGAGCACATGGCTTTTACCCTCCCAAAACCCCTATTTCTCATCCCACTTTTCCAGCTTGGTGGGATGACAGAAAAATTGCCCAAACATCACATTTCTTCTAACTAGATTATATTTCCTCTAAATTCTATTTCCTTTCACTATTTCTTATCTAATCTGAGCCAAGAGGAAATTATATTTGGGTGCAAGGTCTTATACCAGTAACTGTGTCCTTTTTACTTACAATTTAGAGTCAGTCATGGTCTTTGCTTTCAGTGTTACATCAGTGGTCTGCTATTTACACACAGTTAATGCACATTCAGTTAAGCCAAATTAGAGGGGGGTGGTAGGGGTCTGGTGGACATGTGGAAATCTAGTAGAGCAGTCTCATACTGTTTCCTATCTCTTCATTTAATATGAATTTATTGAAGATATACTGAAGATCCGGCACTGCACTATGTCACAAGAATGGTATAATGAAAAAGATACACAATTCTAAAGCACTTAGAGCAGAGCTAAAAAAAAAAATTGGATGTTTGCCATACAGTTAAGTGCTTCCTTTATGATATGGATAGTAACCAGGTCTAGGGATTATAGAAGTTGCACTCAATCTCAGCTAGCAGGGTGTGTTTTGTAAGGGTTTTAGGGGAAACAAGCTTAACATTGCTTTGAGCAAGTGACATTTAGGTTGAAACATGAAAAGTGACATGTAATTTGAATTCTGCAGAATGTATAAGTAATTACCCAAGAAATAAGAGGGGGAAGGTAGGACACAAGTGTTTCAGACATAAGTAATGGCATGTTCAAGTCCAGGAGTAAATGCATGACACTCTGAAGTTCCATTTGGCTGGAGAAGAAATGTCAGGCATCCTAAGAGCTTGGACTTTAGAGAATGTTGTATATTACATGACTAACATTCTATTCTCAGAATTCAGAGACCTGAATTTGAATTCTGGTTTCACCATTTACCTTAGCATTGTGACATATTCTCTTCACCATTTTTGTTTCTTCTACAAGTAAACCTATAAATTATATTTATCTTTAAGAAAAACTTCAAACATATTTGAATGCTTAGCAATAAAGTCTTTGAGTACCACCTCTATATACACATTTTATTAATTTATTTATCTATAAATTATATAAGATATTACTTTATGAATATGTTATACACAAAAAGGTTCCAGGTAATATAAAAATAAATAAATGTATTTATTTATTATTAATTAATTTATATTATATATTATATTATTGATATTTTATTTCTATTTGGTACTTAACAACAACAACAAACTTTCAGAAATGAAAATATGAGTTATATACTTTTGAAGGACAAAGTTAGTTCCAACTAAATAAATTATCAATAAATTCCCTTACATCATTAGATACATAGGATTTCCACTGAAATCACATAAAGGTAAATGAATGCATCATGGACCTTCTCCTTGACTCCTTCCTCTTTATTCCCCACTCATCCCACTGCCCTCTTCTTCTTTACCTCAAGTAGAGATTACTAGTATAGATAATGAGGAAGAGCAGAAGAATTCAGGACAAAATTCTCAAATCTACTTAGGATTTATGACTTCAAGCAGCAAATATATGTAATTACACATTTATATTAACTACTACCTGTTGTCACTGCGTCCATCTGTGTTATATAACCCATCTAAAACAAGCTCAATTTCCACCCTAAATCTTTTCCAAATGTTTTTGATTTCATAGAATTCCTAACATTATAATTTTCTCAAAGCTTTCAGAAATATATTGTTGCTTCTGAATGATCCCTTCTAACAATTGTACAGACAAATCATGGTCATTTTCTCCTGTCAAATTGTGACTGACATGACCTCATAATATCGCAGGAGTAGGAATAAACTTAGACTTTAGTTCTTTTAAGTAATCATTAGGATTGGTCTAGAACTAATTATCACTTTCCTCTTTTTGATGATTCCACATATGTCATCTAACCTCCCAGGATTATTTGATTTGTTTATATAAAATTCACCAGTCATATTACCATTTTTTCAACAAAAAACATACTAAATTCAAATAAGTAATATTTTAAATTAAAAGTTTGATTAATATTAATCACTTTATACCTTATTAATGTATTACATGGTTTTCCACATATGGTTTCCACTTTAATTACATAAATTAGGAATATATTAATTCTTTAAAATAATAAAGCATTATAATAATAACTTGATTATTTTCTTTCTGCTTCTCTTCTAGTGAGTATATTATTAAAAGAACAAAAACAATTGCCTAGTGTATATAAGAAAAACCAAATAATTTACTGAAGGTGGTGTTATGTAAAAATCCCCTGAATGTGAATTAAAATTTAATTAGAGAAAAGAGAGTAGTAAGTTGGCCTCAGGCAAGGATCATATTTAAAACAAGATCATTAGTAAATGTCAACTGTGCTTTTTTTTAAAATGATAGGTTTATCTCTTTTTAAAATTTGAATGCCATTGGTTAATTTGATTTAGAAAATTTGTGATTCCCAAATAGAAAAAAAAGTACTCATTAAAAATATTTAAATAATTAAAGTGTCCTTTTTCTATTCCAATATGATATGGTTGAACTAGTGTTTTCAGAATGGCTTTTGGCTTGAATTAGAGGACAATTCCCTGCTCTGCTCCCTCATTATCAAGAATTTTTATAATAACAATTTCATGTTACTGGGCAGAATGCATTTTATAAGAGTTTGACATGATGGCCTCTGCCATAACAGTAAAGAGATGGTAGTATGCACACAAATAATAAAAGCATTAAATTTTATAAATTATGAATGACATAAAATGAATATTTATTTAAAAAGGGAAAGAAAAATAATTTAAGTAGAGAAGAAAATTCAGCTCGCAGTTCTACTCAATGATTATGTGTACCATTATGAATGTAAAATTAAAGGCATAATTCAGCTCTTGTTTCATACAAAATTCCCCCTAATGAACATCCAATTCTTCATTCAGTATCAACTGAAGAAACAACAATATATTCTAATGTGGGAAAATTAACTAGGTCGGAAATAATTATAGATTGTTTGTTGAGCTCCAAGGTGGCATTTTTATAAGGAATTTTCAAGGGTTTTTGATTATAGTGATTCTCAATTAGTCTGAAGTCCTAATACCTAAATCCTCCAGAGATACACTACCACTATAATTGATGCAATTTAAATACAAATTTCATTGTTCCCTCCAAGTTTGGCCCTACTCACAAATAATGTTAGCACTGCCATATACTCATGGAGCTTTCAGTATGTTATACCCCATTTTAGATTAGTTCACATTGGTAATCGTGGCTGCTTAGTGCTTCTAGGATTTTCTTAGCCAGAATTACTTCATTCCATTTATACCCTTAGATTGTTGTCAGAAATGTTATGGCTTCAGGATTTATTTTATCTGCCCAAGAAGCTAATGTTAAAAGTCATTTTTGCAACACACAATGTATTCTTATATAAAATATATAAGCTGAGCCCCAAATTCCACTGGACATGATTTGAACAATATCCCAATCAATAATTACTGCATCCTTAAATTCCAACAGACATTTCAGAATCCCTTTTGCCACAATTGCTAATAAAAATTACACAAAAATACTTATTCCCAAAAGTAAATCTAATCCTCCCTCAACTGAAATTTCCAGTTGTCAGTTGCTTGTTAAAAACATGGGTAAGAGAATATTTTATTCTTTTGTGAAGTATTCTTATTGATTGGTGCTAGGGATGCAAGGATAATATGCATACTCTGCTCTCTAGGAGTCATAATAAAACAGTAAAGTATATTGTAAGAGCTAATTTTTAAAAGTTAAATGTTTTCATGGAAGTATGGGAAATGCACCTTGGGAGTCTAGACAAAAAAGGAACCTATAATGTCTAAAGGAATTTGTGATAACTTAGCATAGATACAGTGAGCAACATCTTAATGGGACAAGAGGACTTTTGCCAAACAAGGAGTGAATAACATCTATGCAGAGGACATAGGCAAAAGTGTGGAGTTGTGAACAAGCATGTGTATCAGAAAATTAGCACAACACAGGATGGGACTGAAGCCTGAGTATTAGAGGGAAGAGTGATAAGAACCAATGCTGTCTACATAGATTGTGACACATAGATCATTGTAAAACTGTAATATTCTTATCAAAATGACAATGATATCTGGGAAGTTTTTAATAAGAGGAAAGAGGTTATGATGCAAGTATTCAGGCAGAATTATGCAGGATGGATCCAGTAGTATAAATAAGATGAACTATTTCTACAATCCAAATAGAAGATGTTAATAGGTGTATCTAAAGTAATTAGTATAGAGATTATGAAGTAGAATCAACAGAACTGCTATTTAGGTAGACTGTAAACAATACTTTTGCTACTTGATAAAGAGGAAGAGAGAACAAGGTTGTGCAGGGAGAACATGAAAGAAATAAGATGAAAAGGTGGATTTCAAAACACTTAAACTTAGGATACCCAGGTAAAGATATATATCCAGTATATAGTTGGAATGACCTCATAAGGCTATTTTCAATTTTATACAATACTAGAGGCCTGGTGCACAAAAATCATGCACGGGGGTGGGGGTATCCCTCAGACTGGCCTGCGCCATGTCACAGTCCAGGACCCAATGGGGGATGTCCACATACGGGCTTAGGCTCACTCCCCATGGGGATCAGGCCTAAGCTGGCAGTTGGAAATTTCTCTGGCAGTCCTGGACACCTTGCTTCTTACTGCCCGCCTGCACACTGCTCCTTGACACTCAGATGGCTCCCGCCAGTGCTGCTGCGCTCACCAGCCATGAGCCCGGCTTCTAGCTGAGCAGTGCTCCCCCTGTGGGAGCACACTGACCACCAGGGGGCAGCTCTTGTGTTGAGTGTCTGCCCCCTGGTGGTCAGTGTGCATCATAGGAACTGGTTGTTCCACCGTATGGTTGCTTAGGCTTTTATTATATAGACTAGAGGCCAGATGCACAAAAATTTGTGCACTCGGAGGGTCCCTCAGCCCAGCCTGTGCCCTCTCGCAGTCTGGGATCCCTCAGGGGATGTCCATCTGATGGCTTAGGCCCGATCCCTGGGGAATCGGGGCTAAGCTGGCAGTCAGACATCCCTCTGGCAGCCCAAAAGCCCTCAGGGGATCTCCACTTGCCAGCGGGGAGCAGGCCTAAGCTGCAGTCGGACATCCTTAGTGCTGCTGAGGTGGGAGAGGCTCCCACCACCACCGCTGTACTGGCAGCCATCAGTCTGGCTCCCTGTGGGAGCACACTGACCACCAGAGGGCAGCTCCTGCATTGAGCGTCTGCCCCCTGGTGGTCAGTGTGTGTCATAGTGACCAGTCATTCCCAGTCGTTCTGCTGTTAGGGTAAATTTGCATATTAACCTTTTATTATATAGGATAGAAGCCTGGTGCATGGGTGGGGGCTGGCTGGTTTGTCCTGAAGGGTGTCCCAGATCAGGCTGGGGTGCCTGGCCAGCCTGGGTGAGGGGCTGTTTGCAGGCTGGCCACAGCCCCTTCAGGGTGGGGGTCCCTGCTGGGGTGCCTGGTCAGCCTGAGTGAGGGGCTAAGGGCCGTTTTCAGGCTGGCCACACTCCCTTCAGGGTGGGGGGGTCCTGCTGGGTTGCCTGGCCAGTCTGGGTGAGGGGCTGATGGCTGGTTGCAGGCTGGCCAAGCCACCCTGCGGGGACCCTCACCCCATGAGGGAATGACCATCCTGGGTGAGGGGCTAATGGCTGTTTGCAGGCTGGCCATGGCCCCCAGCCACCCAAGATCCCAGTGGAGGCTGGCTGGAAGCAGGTATCTGGGATTTATTTATCTTCTATTATTGAAACTTTGTTGCCTTGCGCTGAGGCCACAGCCGGCCAGGGCAGGTGGGAAGCTTGGCTTCCTCCATTGCCAGGGCAACCAAGCCTCCTGCTTTCTCTAGCTCCATGGCTGCCAGACGCCATCTTGGTTGGGTTAATTTGCATATAGTCGCTCTGATTGGCTGGTGGGCATGGCTCGGGGCATAGCGGAGGTGCAGTCAATTTCCGTGTTTCTCTTTTATTCGATTAGACTAGGGCCCAGTGCATGAATTCTGTGGGGTCCCTTTGCCTGGCTTGCAGGGATCAGTGGACCTCCGCACTGCCACAGCCTGGCCTTACCCGCCAGCTCATCAGACTCCAGCCTACTGTCCGCTTCGATCTGCACAGCATGAAGTAGTGCGGGAAGCAACAGGCAGCTGGGGAGGAGTCTGAGCCCGGGCCGGGTGCCACGCCACTCCTGCTCATCCTGGCCCCACTGTGCCATCCTAGGGTGATACTGGCACACCCATGATCACACAGCTGCCTCTTATCATTGCAACCTCGTTCCTCATGCAGGCACTGGAGAAGTGGCCGCAGGCTCACGCCCAGTCAGTCTGGATGCAGGTCCTGATCCCGGTCCCGGTTCATATGGGGGAGGAGCGTGTAGGGGGAGTGTCCATGGGTGAGGCTTTTTCCCCCACAGCTGCACTTTCCAGCCAGCCATGAGCCCGATGTCTGGTGCCCGTTGGTCAGCTGAGCTGTGTTCCTGCTGTGGGAGCTCACTGACTACTAGGGGAAAGCTCCTGCATAGAGCGTCTGCCCCCTGGTAGTCAGTGCACATCATAGCTACTGGCCGGTCATCCGGTCATCCAGTCATCCAGTTGTCTAGTCGCTTAGGCTTTTATATATATAGATGGATATTAGAAAAATATTTAGCTGGAATTTAAATGCTCACTTACAAATGTTTTTCATATAAAATACTCTCTATAAATCACCATGTATAAGTCATTCATGGCAAACAGTTGCTATATTATTTCAAGCAGAAAAATATTTTAAAAGTTTATATTTAACTAGAGTTTTCCTTTCTTTAAAATGGCATTATGCCCTGGCCAATATGGCTCAGTTGGTTGAAATGTTGTCCTGTGCAACAAAGGATTCTGGGTTCGATTTCTGGTCAGGGTACATATTGAGATTGCAGGTTTGATCCTCAATTATAATGGGCATGGGAGGTAACTGATAGATGTATCTCTCTCTCCCCGACCCTTTCTCTTTCTCTCTCTCTCTCTCTCTCTCTCTCTCTCTCTCTCTCTCTCAAATAATAAAATAAATGGCATTATGTCAAGTACTGTTCCACAGATCAATAACTTTGTGAGTGCTCAGGGAAATACGTAAGCAATTAGGAGACTAATATTCTGAGGAAAGTAAAAGTCCCAGAAACCATGATCAGTTAACTGCCAAGCAAAATAGAGACAGACTCATAGATAGAGAGCAGGCAGCCAGCTCTGATTGGGAGGAGGGTATGGAGGGATTGAGTGAAAATTTTTTAAAGAGAGAGAGAACTCATGGACAATAGTGTGGTGATTGCAGAAGGAGAGGGATTGGGGATGTAAAAGAGGTCATAGAGGGGATAAATGTGATGGTAAAAACAGAATAAATCTAACAAAGAAAGATTAATAGGATAACCCTAAGACACTATACAAAAAAATAGCATTTCTAATACTTCTCTAGCTATCTATATTTATATTGTCCTTGTTAAATTTTTGTTAATTTTCTAAAGGATTATATACTAGGAAAGCTATAATATAGAAGTTATATGCATCAAGATGAACTAGTTTACACTATCATAAAATATACTCTTCTCAGTTGCTTAGCACAGCTAAAATTATTTTCTCACTCATACAAAGTCCACTGTGGGTAAACAGAAAATGTCCCCCTTCTGAGTATATAGCTATCCAGACAACTCTCACGGTAGTCTGAAATTTGCAATCCCAATCTGTGGTCTCCTATGTCGCCCAGGCAGGAAAAAGAAAGACCAAGGAGAAACATGGTCTGAAACAGGTACATATCAGGAGTAACTCTTCACTTCCACTTATCTTTTGGTTTCCTAGAACACAATCACATGTACATAATCCAGTTGCAACACATGCTAGACAACATAGAGCAGTACATGGATATTTAATGAGCATAATTTGTCTCTGACAGAGACAGTTATAGATAGGTGAGCATGGTGTTAGGTGTTTCAATAATTCCTTAATTGCTTCCAATGGAATTAGATAATACTAGAAATATGGACTCTTTAATTAACGGAGAGATTCAGTTTTTGCTTGTAGAGATATTTTTGAAGAGCATCAAGCAATAAGGTTCTCAAGGAAAAGTGGAAAATTCAAACTGTTCACGTTGTTATTTTTAACTATTATATTCAGGGGATTTTTAAAATTAGAAGAATCTATTTAATCTGCTTACTTAAGTACTGAGGAAATTTAAATTCAGAAAAAAAGAGAAACTTATTCTGTGTCACACAGTAATTTAGTGGTAGACATGGGATTAGCATCCAACTCTTGATTTATCATCTAGTAATCTTTTACACTGCACAGTACTGTATCTCTTTAGAAGATTAATTCATTCTCTATCTGGAAATATACAAAATTTCAGCATTAGTAGGAATGATGGCCTAGACTATCTAGAATCACAATGCATAAAAATTTGTCTTTTTCTATCATTATTGTAAGAGTTTACATTCATTTGGTCATTTCCTAAAATAGGTATCTAAGGGGAAAAAATCAAATAATTAAATCACCCAGTTACTCTGACAGACAGGAAATAAAATTTGAGAGCCCAGTAAGGTATCATACTTGGATTAGACTTGTACATTTGGTTTCTTTTTTTTTAATTTTTTTAATTTCAAATCTGAAGCAGTACAAAACTCAGAAGTTCCACTTAGGGGCAACAAACATGGATAAGATGCTAAGAAACTCTAGTTTTTCCATAAGTTGAATAAAATTTAAGTTTGACAGCACAGTAATCCTTAAAGCAACAATCCTGAAATTTCAACATGGCCTTGTATATTGTTAAAAATAAGCAAGGCTAGAATGAGCTATAGAGTTTTTGTTTTTAAGAATATATTGAGGGGGAGAAACCAAGATGGTGGCATAGGTAAACACCGGAAATTGCTGCCTCCGACAACAACTTCAAAAATACAACTAAAAGACAGAATGGTCATCATCCAGAACCACAGGAAGGCTGGCTGAGTGGAAATTCTACAACTAGAAGGAAAGAGAAGAGCAAACAGACTCAGAGGAGCTACGAAAGTAAAGTGCAGAGGTACAGAGGCTCCAGCGCGCGGGGAACGAGGCTGGCACCTGAGGACGTGAGGACGCGGCTGTCTTTTTGAATCGGGAGGGAGTCACAAGCTCCCGACTGCTCTGAACTCCGGTTCCGGGAAATCTCTGGGGTCTCAGGGCTCATATGGGGAGAAACTGGATGGTCTGGCAGCAGGCAGAACTCAGACTTGAGGGTGGCTTTCCCTCAGAGGTGCTGGCAGCAATTACCAGGACACTGAGACGCGCGGCCCCTTAGGGCAGGGCTGAGAATCAGCCATAGCTGCTTGCTCCGCCCTGTTGATTCCGAGACCCCGCCCCATCCAGGCTGCTGCAAAGGCTTTTGCATATGAATGCCCGGGTCCTTTGTAACCTGAAAATTACCTAACGAATTGCAGCTGGGCCAGACAGACTCAGAACTTCCAAGAGAAGGCCCAAGGCCCCACAGCAGCTTGCATTGCTTCACAGCTGGGCCTCATCTGGGCACCCCCAAACCCCCCAAAAAGGAAGGGGAATCTGCATATCTCTTCGTAGCTCCTGCTGGGTAACCTCAGGAAGAGGCTTAATTAGCACCTCCTTAGATCCAAGAGCCAGTGTACCCAGTGGTCAGAGTGGGACCATCTGGATTACAACTCCTCAGATTCATAAGGAACACACTCAGGGGGCAGACTCAGTGAGCACCAAAACCCCACTGAAGCAAGTCTTGCCCCAGAGGGGTGTCTCCAACACAGAAGCTCTCCCACTGCAGACACAGCTGATTCTCACAGCCAATTGGCCTGGAGGTCAATTCCTCCCAGTGACACCTAAAACAATCAAGGCATAACTACAACAAGACTGTGCACAAAGCCCACAAGGGGGTGCACCAAGAGTGTCCACCTCAGGTAACTAGGGAGGCTGAGCCACTGGGCCCTGTAGGACACCTAGCACACAAAACCACTCTACCAACACAGGGAAGCAGACAAAATGCGAAGACAAGGAAACAGGTCACAAATGACAAAAATGGAGGACAGCAAATGACTGGATATAGAGTTCAAAACCACGTTTCTAAGATTTTTCAAGAATTTTATGGAAACCGCCGATAAATGTAGTGAGATCCTCAAGAAATCTAGTGAGACCCTCGATGTTGTGATAAAGGACCAACTAGAAATTAAGCATACACTGACTGAAATAAAGAATATTATGCAGACTCCCAACAGCAGACCAGAGGATCGCAAGAATCAAGTCAAAGATTTGAAATACAAAGAAGCAAAAAACACCCAACCGGAAAAGCAAAATGAAAAAAGAATCCAAAAATACAAAGATAGTGTAAGGAGCCTCTGGGACAACTTCAAGCATACCAACATCAGAATTATAAGGGTACCAGAAGAAGAGAGATGGCAAGATATTGAAAACCTATTTGAAGAAATAATGACAGAAAACTTCCCCTACCTCTTGAAAGAAATAGACTTCCAAGTCCAGGAAGTGCAGAGAACCCCAAACAAAAGAAAT
This sequence comes from Myotis yumanensis, assembly GCF_028538775.1. Lineage (NCBI taxonomy): Eukaryota > Metazoa > Chordata > Mammalia > Chiroptera > Vespertilionidae > Myotis > Myotis yumanensis. The sequence goes on along the minus strand of NW_027223753.1, from coordinate 107,645,854 downwards.
CCAAAGAGGACCACACCAAGACACATCATAATTAAAATGCCAAGAGCAAAAGACAAAGAGAGAATCTTAAAAGCAGCAAGAGAAAAAGAGTCAGTTACCTACAAGGGAGTACCCATACGACTGTCAGCTGATTTCTCAACAGAAACCATGCAGGCCAGAAGAGAGTGGCAAGAAATATTCAAAGTGATGAATAACAAGAACCTACAACCAAGATTACTTTATCCAGCAAAGCTATCATTCAGAATTGAAGGTCAGATAAAGAGCTTCACAGATAAGAAAAAGCTAAAGGAGCTCATCACCACCAAACCAGCATTATATGAAATGCTGGAAGGTATTCTTTAAGAAGAGGAAGAAGAAAAAGGAACTCTTACCATTTGCCACAACATGGATGAAACTAGAGAGCATTATGCTAAGTGAAATAAGCCAGTCAGAGAAGGATAAATACCACATGATCTCACTCATTTGTGGAATATAATGAACATCATAAACTGATGAACAAAGACTGATCCAGAGACGGAGAGGCATTGATTGGACTGTCGGGCCTTGGAAGGATGGTAGGGGAGGGTGGGGGTAAGGGGGAAAGATCAACCAAAGGACTTACATGCAAGCATATAGGTCTAACCAATGGACACGGACAACGGGGGGGTGAGGGCATGAAGGGGGGGGTAGGGGGTAACGTGGGTATAAGGACACATATGTAATATCTTAATCAATCAAAAATATATTAAAAAAAGAATATATTGAGTGAGATGACAATTACAAGAAGTGAGTTGAACGAAAGGTGTGAAAGCTTGAAATAAATTACATGGGTAAAATTTTGATGCCATAACCAATCCATATGGCCCCTTGTTTTATTAAGATGACTAGATTATCTGGAGGATAAAACGGGGACTTCTCCCAGCTTACCCTATCCATAAGTTATTACTATTCAATTTCTACTAAAGCTTGTGTTATAATAAGCTAGCTACCTTTAGGTAAATGCTCTTGCCTAAAAGAGGATTGCAATTCTGTTAATATTAGAGCCAGGAAGGGGGGATTGATATTGAAAATCTAGGTCAAGAATCTATAGGATGGGGGAAAAAAGTATAGTATAGATCTCATTAAAATACTGAGTTGTACAGGGACTTAGGAACAAAGTTAAGAGCAGAAAAAGATCTTTTGACTAAAGTAGGAAGGACAGTATAAAAATATTTACAAAAAAGGTTCAGAATAAAGGAATATTTACAGAATGTTAAACTATTAATCTGCAGCCATAATAAGGCCCCTTCGAGTTCCCAACACCTCTGCTTTCTTCTCCTTTCGTTGTTGCTCATGTTTCTTCCGTTGCTCCTCCCTGATCTGAAGACGAGGTTGTTTGTACGTTTTCTTGTGGACGCTAACCCTGCATACATGCTCATTCAGACACTTATTTTCTTTAGATTGTCCCCATGGTTTCAGTTTTCTTTTGTGTGGCTCATAGTTGAGGGGACGAGACAAACTTGCTTTGAGATCAAAAACTGGTTTCTTGTTGGAGACTGGAGTCTGTGCTGCTTCAGCTGAAAACTTGTATGGGGTAATAACTGTAGCAGAATCCCTCTTTGTGGACTTTAACTTGTTTGTCCCAAGCACAGCCTGGCCTTTTGGGGTGTTCCCAGATATGGACACATGTGGAGACTTTCTGGCTGGAGTCTTGGTCAGTGAACGCTTGTATTCATTATCTTTAGTAGCAGCTGAAAACCTGACATTCATTTTCGTTGCTGAGAGAGTGGAATGCTTGACCGACACCTTCATATACAAGGTGCTCAGATCTGCAGCACCCTTGTGAGCGCTGCTGGCTTGAGGGAGTACAAGCCATAGAAAATCTTCCTTTGAGACCCACTGGAGTTGCCACCACTTCCTTAGTTATGGGCCGCTTCTTCAGTTCATTAAGTGAATTGTGTTGTTCAAAATTTTTCTTTTTCTCTTAATATATTGATCAATGGACTCCATTTCCTTAAAATGGGCCTCATGAAGCTTCTTAAAGTTTAGAGTACTGGTTGCAATTCTTTTATTTTTTCCAGATTTAGAAAACCCATCTGTGTAGACAGACTTCTTTCTTTCTAAAGGTAACTTTGAATCTTCATTACCATTTATTCCACTATTTCCCGAGGACACTGCATTCTCATTTCCTTGTCTCTCATCTGGTGGAGATGGAACTTCTGCAACAGGTCTGAGAGCCTGGTTTTCCTGCTTTTCTTGATTCTGGAACTCAGTGGGATTACTTGTTTTTATCTCTGAATGATCCTGCTGGGAGTCAGGATTGCTCTGGACAGTCCTGCGCCTTCTCCTTTTCTTGGTGACATGGCCAGCTGGTTCCCACTCAGCATGTTTCTGACTGCTGATCTGCAGCTCAGTCTCATTACAAGAGGATGCAGAAGTTTGGCTTTCATCCTGATTTCCATTTTCTTTTCTTGCTTCCCATTTCAGGTGGGCTTTCAAGGCTTTTAGCAGCTTGTCTGCCCTCAGGTTAGCTCGGAGGCCCAGACTCTTGGCCAAGTTCTGCAAGTCACTGTATTTGAAGGAGTCCAGCTCCTAGAGGGAGGGGACAGTCATCCCTATCTGCAATCCAGGCAACCAGGCAAAGCACCCTTCAACCTCTGGCGCGCGGTTCAAAACTCAGGTGCACTCTAGTCCTTGACCCAGCCAAGATTTGTACACAGTTTAAATTCTACATTTGGTTTCTTAAAACTTCCTCTTACACTTACATAGTACAATCACCTTTTTATTTATGTGTGTATTTATCCGTGCAGCAATAATTTGTGTGTCTTTAATTACATAATCCCAAGAATTAAGAATAAATAAGAGACCAGGTTCGATTCAGGCCAAGGGCACATGCCTGGGTTTCCGGCCAGATCCCCAGTAGGGGGCGTGCAGGAGGCAGCCAATCAGTGATTCTCTCTCATCATTGATGTTTCTATCTCTCTCTCCCTCTCCCTTACTCTCTAAAATCAATAAAATATATTTTTAAAAAAAGAATAAATAAGAGAGATAGTGGCTGCTCTCCAAAAACTTGTCCTTATAAGTGATGAGCCAAAGAGCCAGTATATGCTGAGAGTGGGAGCAACCTGAAACATGAAACCAGGAAAGCTTCATTCTGCTTCTGTCACTGATCTTTTGTCAAATTCCTCAATCTATCTTGAGTTGTATTCCCCCAGAGAAGAAAAGATGTGTGGATCTGCGGATCTTTAGCCTGAATCAATAACCTTACCACCCCACTCTTCAGCTCTTTTTTTCAATTCTTAGTCATAATATTTTTCCACATTTTTCAAACATCACTCTATTTTTACTTGAGTTAATGAGTAAATGTTTACATATTACAAATCAAAGATTACTGTGACAAATAAAAACAAAACAATACTTTTACTTCAATTAGTCTCCAACAAAGGGAAAAACTTGTTCTCTTTCTCTCCCTTCCCTTCCTTCTCTCCCCTTCCCTCCCTCTTCTCCCTCCTTATTCTTCCTTCTCTATCTCTCTTACTGTCTTCCTCCCTTCTCTCTCTATCATTTGTTCATCATTTTGCTTTGGCCATAGTTCATTACTGACATCAAGTGTGCTATTGAAAATATCTGGGATTTAATTTGTATAAAAGTGCATGAGAAGGCAAAAATAATTTACAATTGCCATTAACTTGTTATGAAATTTCATAAATTTTACTTCTAGAATTTACCCTTTGAATATAAATGAGGCAAGCTCAGTGACTTAGATATAATGATATGCTCAACATGATTTTTAACATGAAAAAATGTGGTATAATTACATGATGAAATGCTATGCTTATGGCTTGAAAAATATTCTTGATTTATATTGTAGTTAAATACATACTATAAGCAATATATATAATTTAATAATATTTTAAATGCATATACACAGACATACATGCCTGAAAGGATAAATATGTTAATAGAGTGAATTTCTGGAGGAGAAATTGCATTTGCTTTTAATTTTATTATTTGTACATTTTTATTATGAAATGCAGTATATTTGCAACTGGGAAAAAATAACTCATAAGCATAAAACTTGAGCTTACAAAAAATATGCCATAGATTTTATATGGGGTAATGTTTATAGATCTGTGGCATTAAATATGCATTATAATGTAAAAAATATAGCAAATAAATAAAAATTATTGAACTCTGCTAGTAAAGTGATAAAGACTTTAAAATATTTTCTAGAGAAACATGTGCACTTTGGACTGGAGTACCAGGAATTGTAGCATTTCTGGTTCCCCTTTACCAAGTTCCAGTAGCATACTCCAGTCATTGAGATAAATAAAAAGTCTTCACTATTTCTAAATGGTCAAGTGTTGGGAACCATGGCTACAGAAAAATTGTATCAATGAAAAAAGATCAACTGGCCATATTTACAAATGGGTTTGTCAGTAAGCTGTGTGCATAACAATGATAGAAGGTGCTACAGATCAAAACTAATTTCAACTGATCTTGTCTATGTCCTTGGGTTGAAGCATCATTCCATGAAAATTTATACATACCTACTTCCTTAAAACTCAGTGAGTTCAGAACTTTAGGTTTTAATTGGATCACTTTTCAAAACTCCCTCTGTGACCTTGGATGTCACTTTGCTTCACTCTCCTGGCAGCACTTTACTTTTCTGAATCTTTGCAAAGTTAAGCTAATGAAAATTCTATCTCTAAAATTCCAATGTTAATTGATTTATTGATTGATTCATGAATATATTCATAATTTTTACCAGGAGCTACAGAGGCAAAAAATCAAGCAAAAACCTTTACCCTAATCAAGGTCACAATTCATAAGAAGTTATAAATATGAGTTACCTAAGAGTATTACTGAAGTAAATTCTTATTTGCCTTTATGCTTTACTGTCAGAATGATTAAATAAAAATGGTTTATGAGCAGAGATCATAATTTTAAGAAAATAGGTCTCAGAAATGTGGGATATAAAAAAAGATCCAGCAGGTAGAAAAATGATACCTTCAAATCAACTGGTCTAGCTTAGATTGAAATTAAAAAATTGGACTCTCCAATGACAATCCATTTTCTATAATTACATTGCCCAGATGTCTTTAGACTGGTGCTCTTTCTATGTGCTCCCTTACTATTTCTACTATTACTATACTCAACACTATTATTTTTTTAATGTTTCCATCCTAACTAAACTGTAAGTGATGAGAGAGAAGGCATGTCTACATTGAAGATGATTATATACACAATATATCAACAGCTTTTAGGTACTTTATCTTGCATTGTTTTATTGTGGCCCATTATTTTATGTATATATATGTTTGTGACCTCTTTTATGCCATGGCTTTCCACTTTATTTTACTGTTCTTTGTACAAACATTGATAGTGAAGAATAGGTAAGACAGGAAAGCAAGCTTCACAGGCAAAAACAGCAACAATGCATTGGCCATTATATTCTCTTTCACATTGGTTCTCTAGGCACAGCAGTCTTGTTCTCTGCCTTCCATACTTAGGACTATTGCTGTTTCTACCCAACCTTAGGGTGAGTGAAGATATTATTGGAAACTTGACAGGAAGCAGTAGAGCCTTGCTGAATTCCTCTCTATTCCAACCTCTCCCCAAAAGAAGCCTACTGCTTGATAACTATATATATATATATATATATATATATATATATATATATATATTAGAGGCCCGGTGCACGAAATTCGTGCACTGGGGGTGGGGGGAATCCCTCAGCCCGGCCTGTGCCCTCTCACAGTCTGGGACCCCTTGCTCCTTACTGCCCACCTGCTTGCTGCTCCCTACCACTCGGCTCGCTGCTCCTCAGTGCTGCCGCAGAGGTTCCTGCCCCCTCCACTGCACTCACCAGCCATGAGCCTGGCTTCTGGATGAGCAGCACCCCCCCTGAGGGAACTCATTGTAGCTCCAGGCCCTGGTTGGTGTGGATCAGTAGTTAGAGTGTCCTCCCACGCATCAAAGGGTCATGAGTTCGATTCTAGGTGAGGGCACATACACAGGTTGTGGGTTGCTTGGGCAACTGATCAATGTTTCTCTTTCTCTTTCCCTCTCCCTTCCTCTCTCTCTAGAATCAATGAAAAGAACATATCCTTAGAGGAGGACTTAAAAAGAAAAAAAAATGCTGGTTTAGTTCAGTGGATAGTGCTTCTGCAGGCAGACTGAAGGGTACCAGGTTGGATTCCAATTGAAGACATATACGTGGGTTGCCGGCTTAATCCAGGGCCCTGGTCGGGGATTCAGCAACAGACAACCATTTGATGTCTCTCATATTAGTTTCTGTCTTTCTCCCTCCCTCCCACTCTCTATAAAAAATAAATAAATAAACAAAAAAAAAATCAATGCAAAAATGTCCTCAGGTGAGGATTAACCAAAACAAACAAACAAACAAACAAACACCCATTCCCAGTGTGATTATTGAAGGAGCATATGAAGTATTTGTTGAATGAAGGGGAAGGGATGAGACTTTGCTTTCTAACTGTTTTAGCAACTCTGCAAGCCAGAGGGTTTATTTTTATTTTTTTTAAAATATATTTTATTGATTTTTAAAGAGAGGAAGGTAGAGGGATGGAGAGTGAGAAACATCGATGAGAGAGAAACATCGATCAACTGCCTCCTGCACACCCCCTATTGGGGATGTGCCCACAACAAAGGTATATGCCCTTGACCAGAATTGAACCCAGGACCCCTCAGTCCACAGGCCGATGCTCTATCCACTGAGCCAAACTGGTTAGGGCCTGAGGGTTTATTTTTTATTTTCATTTTTATTGATTGATTATTTTAGAGAGAGGAAGGGAGCGAGAGAAACATCAGTGTGTTGTTCCACTTACTATGCTCTCTTTGGTTGCTTCTTGTCTGTGCCCTGACCAGGATCCAACCTGCAACCTTGCTGTATCAGGAGGAGGTTCTAACCCACTTCTCAGGGTGCTGCCTGTCAGGGCCCCTCAACAAAATCCCTCTGGTGTGCCCTGGCCCCTGCTGTGGGTCAGAGCTCCTCTGCCACAGCAAAGGTTTGGGTTCCATTCTGTCAGGTTTTGTGTTTGATTCCTGGTCCAGGCTGACTGCTGCTCAGCAAGTGACCGAGGACCATTGAAGTCCATGTGCTCTAGTCATTTGGCGGGTACCGGTGTTCCATGGCTGACTTGGCCGACTCTGATCCCTGCTACCCCCAGTCCTCCATCCAGGGCCACTTCAACTATAAAAGTTGCGTGGCCTCCAGGTAGGTCGCCCTCTCCATGGCTCGCCAGGCTTGGTTTCTCCACAGTTGCCCTGGGATGCTGATTTCCAGGTTACCAGGGAGAGCCAGTTGGGGGCATGAGTGCTGGCTGACCTCTGCGGTTGCCCCACCAGCCCCGATCTCCCCTGCCTGTGGCCCTGCCCCTCCCTTCATGATCACATATCCAGGGCCACAGGCACGGCTGCACCCGATGCCCTGGGTGGCGTCATGCTTGTGGCCCCACCCCTCCCTTCGCATGGCAGATCAGAGGGCTGCAGGCAGGCTGCACCCTGGGCCTGCACCCGGTGCTCAGGGTGCTGCCATGCCTGCTGCCCCACCCCTCCCTTCTCCATTGTAGATCCGGGGGCTGCAGGCACGGCTGCACCCAATGCCCTGGGTGCCGTCATGCTTGTGGCCCCGCCCCTCCCTTCATGATGGCATATCCAGGCTGCAGGCATGGCTGCACCTGGTACCCCAGGTGCAGCCCTGCCTGCGGCCCCACCTCTCCCTTCAAGATCGCAGATCAGGGGACTGCAGGCTAGTTGGCATCCCTGGCCCCTGTGGTCCTGCACCCTGGCTCTCTCTTCCTCCGATTGCCATGGGATCACCAGCACCCCTGACAGGGGTGTCGCCTGGCCTGCTGGGCTTTCTGATGGCGATCACTGGCTGGGGGGCGGGCAAAGGCAGCTCTGCCCTGCCACCATTCTTCCGTCTTTCCCCTTTTGCCTCCCATCATTGCGCCTATGTATGCAAATTAGCCGCCATCTTTGTTGGCGGTTAACTGCCATCTTTGCTGACAGCTAATTTGCATATACTCACCGATTAGCCAATGAAAAGGGTAGCGGTCGTACGCTAATTACCATGTTTCTCTTTTGTTAGTGTGTATATATATATATATATATATATATATATATATATCCCATCTTAATTAACTTAAAATGTTATCATGAAAAATCTCTTCTTTAACTTCAGACAGAATGCTTTGACATCCTATATAATAAAAGCCTAATATACTAAGTGTGTTGTTATCTGGTCTGCCGTTCAACCAATCAAAGCATAATATGTTAATGTTATGCTAAGGCCACTCAACTGCTCACTATGATGTGCACTGACCACCAGGGTCAGATGCTCTGACCCTTAGGTTAGCTTGCTGCTGGGGTCTGGCTGATGGGGACTGAGCGAGACAGGCTGTACACATCCTGGAGCCCTCCCACAGTCCCTCCCCGGCTGGCCAAATTCCTGCATCCCTCCCCGGCCCCAATCGTGCACCAGTGGGGTCCCTCGGCCTGGCCTGCACCCTCTCACAATCCAGGACCCTTCAGGGGATGTTGGAGAGCTGGTTTTTGCCCGATCCCACAGGCCAATTAATTTAATAACCTATATAATAAAAGGCTAATATGCAAACCAACCAAACAGCAGAACAACTGGTTGCTATGAAGCACATTAACCATCAGGGGACAGATGCTCAATGCAGGAGCTGCCCCCTGATGGTCAGTGTGTTCCCACAGGGGGAGTGCCATGGCAGTGATAAGGATGTCTGCTAAGGATGTCTGGGGTGCTGGCCTATGCCATCAGTCAGATATCCCCCTGAAGGCTCCTGGACTGTAAGAGGGCACAGGTCAGGCTGAGGGACATCCTGTCCCCCCCTCCCCGAGTCCATGAATTTTGTGCACTGGACCTCTAGTATCAAAATAATTTCTTTTCATTGTGATGTCAGAAGCACGTTTTTTCACTAACTGAGAATTTTGGTTATTTATTTTACTTCGTTATACTAAAGAAGTAAATTTTTGTTTATTAAGTGTTTTTACATATGAAGTATTTTTAAACATAAGAAAATTGTGATATAACAAGGACATCATCCTATCTAATAAAAGACAAAAAGGGTAATTGACCGTACCTTTGCTCCGCTTCCCATTGGCTAATCAGGGAAATATGCAAATTAACTGCCAACAAAGATGGTGGTTCATTTGCATACTAGGCTCCAAGCAACGGAGCGAAGCCGCAAGGCCTCATGGCCCAGGGATCAGCGGAGCCATGAGGTCTGATGGCTGGCGGGGGGCTCTGGCTGGAGCCCAGCCAGAGCGAAGGCCTGGGTTCGGGGTGCCAGAGGAAAACTGGTGCCAGCAACCAAGGGAAGGGAAGGCCTATTGCACGAATCTCTTTGTGCAACAGGCCTCTAGTCTTTATATGTAAGTTATATTACCTCAATCACTGAATCTCACTTTTGTCACATTACAATGTGCTTTTTTGTCAACCTTTTAAAATACATGTTTTCGTTCTTATAAACTTGTGTTATGCTCTATTAACCAGTAACTTTTATGGAAGATTTATATTTTTTAGGTAACATATTTTCAAATAAAACTACCCACATAGTAATGGAATTTAGAGTAAATGGAAGAATAATTTGGTGTGGTTTTGAATTAGCTAAAAGGAATTTAGAACATCATGTTTTATAAATTTTTGAGATATCAGAGTAACTCATTAAGTCAAAAAATTAAAGAGCATTTCTGAGTGAACTGCTCACATTGTTTTTGACTTTTTCATCTTCATTAGAAAGATAGAAATGTATCACAAAAAGATAGCAAATCACACATATCTGTATTTCCATTATTATCCAGTTAATTGTGCATTTATGTAATTTATGTTAGGTAGTCTTTATAATGACACTATATAAAAATGTGTGAGGCAATACATAAGATTTTTTTAAGTAAGTAGAAAAAAATACATATGCTATTGAAATCTTACACTTATTTGTAGCAAACCACAGGTAAGATATCCAACCATCCTTTTCCTAACAATTTCTTTAGTTTTAGAAATGCAGCTGAAATAAATGGAGTTTTGTATTCATGCTGCATTCTTCAGTGTAATGTGGGCAGAGAGCACCCTCTACCTTCTCCTGATTAAATAGCAACCCTAACCTGGAAGAAAGGAGATGATGGTTCTATGTGGATATTTTGCTCAGAAAACCAGAAAGGATTTGTCTATAAGGTTCATTAATTTTGGGCCTCTATTGAAAATAACGCATATTCAGGATGCCACCCTTGTGATATGCTCAAAGGAACTCCACACAGTCTAGAAGCAGAATACCTGCTCTGAAGTTTCCCACTTTTTCTCAATTGAATGGGCACAGCCACCCCAAGAGGGGAGAATGCAGCTTTGAAAAATAACACCTTTGTTATTCCAAGTGTTAGAGATGAAGCTGAGTTTTCAGATGGCCTCAAGGTTTGTGCACCCTTCACCAAACACAGGTGAAAACTGAGCTCTTTGAACTGCTTTAAAAATCTATTACTACGTATTGCTATGGGTCTGTGAAGCAATCATTGCTAACTTCTGACTGCCTGTAATTTTCATGGCTATGAGATGACAAGAAATGAAATAACTTCATTTTACAAATAAATGGCTTAAATGCCAGAGAGGGAAGACCCATCATCTAAGCAAGATTTAATCTTAACTATGGTAATTCTAAGTGGTGGTCTTTTAAAAAACAAAACAAAACATGGCTTAAATATTAACATTGTAAACAAGTCATAGAACATGTGGATAACATTAATTCATTCACATTATCCTACTGATAATTTTTTTAGTAAACTCCTCACTGATTTCCATAGTGGCTGTACCAGTCTGCATTCCCACCAGCAGTGTGCTAGGGTTCGCTTTTCTTCACATCCTTGCAAGCACTTTTTGTTAGTTGATATATTGATAGTAGCCATTAAGGCAGGTATGAGGAAGCACCTCATTGCAGTTTGATTTGCATCTGATGATTAGTGATGTTGAGGATTTTTTCATATAACTCTTGGCAATTTGTGAGTCCTCTTTGGAGAAGTGTCTATTCTGGTCTTCTGCCCATTTTTTGTTTGTTTGTCTTCCTTTTGTTGAGTTGTATGAGTACTTTGTATATTTTGGGTATGTTTTTTATTTAAAACATAAGAGCAGGAATTAGGGCAGGGGAAGGAAAAGCAAGGTTATTCATGTGGTCAGTTTTCTAGCTTACTAGGGGTTTTCTAAAAGACGAATTTTATAACATGTTAATTATTGTGTAAATATCACAAAAATTCTGTGTATGTTCCTGTATGTAATTCCAAATGAACTTTGCTCCCTAGATATATCCATTATCTAATGTGACTTTCTCCTTTTGCTTGTATTGAAAATGCTCCTAATTAAAAATAAAATTGCACATATTTCAAGTTCCAAAATAAAATAATTAAATCAAATTAAAAATAAAAGGGGAACTTCATGGGTAAGAGCAACATCAGTGCTTATGTAGTAGCTGTGCCATGCATCTAGCAATATGATTATTTGTGACGGATGTATTTGAAACAAAAGCTTAATCAAACATGCTACTGTATTTTATACCTAATTTCCAGCTTTCAATTTTGTATTTAGCTGAGCATCCAGAAAAGTTACCATAGTTACTGGCAAAACTTGATTATCTATCCCCCAGGGGAGTCTACTTCGAAACATATGTGATTGGTTCAGAGAAAGGAAGAGAAGTGAAGTACCGTACATATGGCATTCTGAGCTAAAGGTGAAGTAAAGTTCCTGACACTTCAGAAAGGAAGAAGGACATTGCAGGACAATAAGAGAAGATGTTCAGTAATTAGAATTTTTCCCTGCCCTATATATAGGTCATAAAATTTTATCTCTGATGATAATTCTTATTATGGGAAAGACCCAAAATATAAATTCTTTAAGGAAGACATAAATGTTTCCCATGGACTCCAAGGGTCTCAGTTGCCTTCAGCTCAAAAATAACAAGTCTTGCCCTAGCCAGTTTGGCTCAGTGGATAGAACGTTGGCCTGCGGACTGAAGGGTCCCAGGTTCAATTCCTGTCAAGGGCACATGCTTGGGTTGCGGGCTTGATCCCCAGTGGGGGAAGAGAAGGAGGCAGCCAATCAATGATTCTCTCTCATCATTGATGTTTCTATCTCACTCTACCTCTTCCTTCTTCTCTGAAATCAATGAAGAAATATATTTTAAAAAAATAACAAGTCTTGGGTTGACTCATTCTGAAACCTTACAATAGTGACCCAGTTTCATTATTTTGCATGTGGCTGCTCAGTTTCCCCAGCACAGTTTATTGGAGACTAGAGGTCTGGTGCATGAATTTGTGCATGGGTGAGGTCCCTCAGCTTGGCCAGTGATCGAGGCCTATTGGAGGGCCAGCTGGCTGGGGGGATGGACCCTGGGAGGTTGGCAGGCCTGGGGGAGGGACCACAGGAGGTTGGTTGGCCAGGGGAGTGTGTGGGAGGGGTTGTGGGAGGTTGCTGTGGAAACCCACTGATCACCAGGAGGCAGCTCCTGGGTTGAGCATCTGACACCTGGTGGTCAGTGCGCATCATAGTGAATGTTCTACCAGTCATTCCGGTCATTCCAGTCATTCGGTCTTAACAGTAGCTTAGGCTTTTATATATATAATCTATAATAATAAAAGCATAATATGCTAATTATACTGGACATCCTTCCAGATGTTCTTCCGGGACAAAGCTGGACTGCAGCTGCGGGATCGAGGCAGCCACTGCAGCTGCAAGGGAGGGATCCAGGCAGCCACCCATGGCTGCAAGGGAGGGATCGAGGCAGCCTTGGCTGCAAAGGCCTACTCTTGCATGAATTTTTGCATCAGGCCTCTAGTATATAGATACTGTACTTTCCTCATTTAACATTCTTGTTTCCTTTCTCCTAAATTTATGACCTTATATGTGTGGGTTTATTTCTTGGCTCTCTATTCTTTTTTTTTTTTTTTATTTTATTTATTTTTATTTTTTTTTTTCAATAATAATTTTTATTTCTTAAAGTATTACAAAGAGTTACATATGTCTCCTTTTTCCCCCCCATGACATTCCCCCGGCCCCTACCCCCCGCCCCCCCCCCCCCCCGTGTCTTGTGTCCATTGGTTAATCTTATATGCATGCATATAAGTCCTTCAGTTGGTCTCTTAATCCCCCCCCAACCCTCCCCAGGCTCCCCATTGTAGTTTAACATTCTGTTCAATGTTGCTCTGCTTCTGTATCTACCCCTGTTCATCAGTCCATACTGGTCCCCTTTATTTGTCCCAACCTCACTGGAGTAGTCTCAACCTCACCAGGGCCGTCTGAGCCTCACCAGGGCCGTTTCAACCTCACCTGGGTCGTCCCTACCTCACAGGGGCCGTTTCAACCTCACCGGGGTCGTCCCTACCACACCAGGGCCGTTTCAACCTCACTGGGGTCGTCCCTACCTCACGGGGGCCGTTTCAACCTGACCGGGGTTGTCCCTACCATGCCGGGGCCGTTTCGACCTGACTGGGGTCGTCCCTACCTCACGGGGGCCGTTTCAACCTCACCGGGGTTGTCCCTACCACACCGGGGCTGTTTCAACCTGACCGGAGTTGTCCCTACCACACCGGGGCCGTTTCGACCTGACTGGGGTCGTCCCTACCTCACGGGGGCCGTTTCAACCTGACCGGGGTTGTCCCTACCACGCCGGGGCCGTTTCGACCTGACTGGGGTCGTCCCTACCTCACGGGGGCTGTTTCAACCTCACCAGGGTCGTCCCTACCTCACGGGGGCCGTTTCAACCTGACCGGGGTTGTCCCTACCACGCCGGGGCCGTTTCGACCTGACTGGGGTCGTCCCTACCTCACGGGGGCTGTTTCAACCTCACCGGGGTCGTCCCTACCACACCGGGGCCGTTTCGACCTGTCTGGGGTCGTCCCTACCTCACGGGGGCCGTTTCAACCTCACTGGGTTCGTCCCTACCTCACGGGGGCCGTTTCAACCTGACCGGGGTTGTCCCTACCACGCCGGGGCCGTTTCGACCTGACTGGGGTCGTCCCTACCTCACGGGGGCCGTTTCAACCTGACCGGGGTTGTCCCTACCACGCCGGGGCCGTTTCGACCTGACTGGGGTCGTCCCTACCTCACGGGGGCTGTTTCAACCTCACCGGGGTCGTCCCTACCTCACGGGGGCCGTTTCAACCTGACCGGGGTTGTCCCTACCACGCCGGGGCCGTTTCGACCTGACTGGGGTCGTCCCTACCTCACGGGGGCTGTTTCAACCTCACCGGGGTCGTCCCTACCACACCGAGGCCGTTTCGACCTGACTGGGGTCGTCCCTACCTCACAGGGGCTGTTTCAACCTCACCGGGGTCGTCCCTACCACACCGGGGCCGTTTCGACCTGACTGGGGTCGTCCCTACCTCACGGGGGCCGTTTCAACCTCACCGGGGTTGTCCATACCACACCGGGGCTGTTTCAACCTGACCGGGGTTGTCCCTACCACGCCGGGGCCGTTTCGACCTGACTGGGGTCGTCCCTACCTCACGGGGGCTGTTTCAACCTCACCGGGGTCGTCCCAACCACACCGGGGCCGTTTCGACCTGACTGGGGTCGTCCCTACCTCACGGGGGCTGTTTCAACCTCACCGGGGTAGTCCCTACCACACCGGGGCCGTTTCGACCTGACTGGGGTCGTCCCTACCTCACGGGGGCCGTTTCAACCTCACCGGGGTTGTCCATACCACACCGGGGCCGTTTCAACCTGACCGGGGTTGTCCCTACCACACCGGGGCCGTTTCGACCTGACTGGGGTCGTCCCTACCTCACGGGGGCCGTTTCAAGCTGACCGGGGTTGTCCCTACCACTCCGGGGCCGTTTCGACCTGACTGGGGTCGTCCCTACCTCACGGGGGCCGTTTCAACCTCACCGGGGTCGTCCCTACCTCACGGGGGCCGTTTCAACCTGACTGGGGTTGTCCCTACCACGCCGGGGCCGTTTCGACCTGACTGGGGTCGTCCCTACCTCACGGGGGCTGTTTCAACCTCACCGGGGTCGTCCCTACCACACCGGGGCCGTTTCGACCTGACTGGGGTCGTCCCTACCTCACGGGGGCCGTTTCAACCTCACCGGGGTTGTCCCTACCACACCGGGGCTGTTTCAACCTGACCGGGGTTGTCCCTACCACACCGGGGCCGTTTCGACCTGACCGGGGTCGTCCCTACCACACCTGGACCGTTTCAACCTCACCGGGGCCATCCCAGCCTTACCGGGGAAACAGGAAGTTTGGCCCTCTGTCCCCTGCCGGCGGCTCCCCACTAGACAAAATCTCCAGGCATTCCTGGTGGTTGCACATCCAGCGCTCCTGCCCTCCACCAAGTGCACAGACTGCCTGTCTGCTGTCCCCCAGCGCCCCACCAGAGACTGGGACCAGTGGGCATGTTTGTGCGCTTGCTGGTACAGCAGTTCCACAGTGCCGGCCGAGTCAGGCCCAGCCCTGGCCGGCCCCGGACCCGACTCTGCCCCCCGATTGCGTCCCTCCCAGATGCAAGGAGCTGAAATCTGCAGCCTGCTGGGATGGGCTCTGTACATGGTGCTTCAGCACATCCTACTCAGTCTCAATGCGCTTCTTTCTATGCGAGGAGTTGAAATCTGCAGTTTGTTGGGTTGGGCTCTGTACTTGGTGTCACATCCTACTCAGTCTCAATGTTCTTTCTCTCCTTCCAGTTGTAGAGCTTCCACTGGGCCAAGTTTCCCATGGTTCTGTATGATAGGTGTTTGTCTGATATTTGGTAGTTTCGATGTTGTTGTGCGAGGTAGCACGCACAGGTCTCTTCCTTATGCCGCCATCCTGGTTCTCCTGGGTCTGCTTCTTGAGTGTGTCTCTCATGGCTGCGAGCAGTTGAAGTCTGCAATTTGTTGGGATAGGCTGCAAAAGCGCAGGTGGGTCTTTTTGTGCACCTGGCACAGCTTGGATGGGGATGTAAATTGATTAAGGCTGAGACTCAGGGAGTCGCCATGGCGGAGCAAATAGCACTGGCTGAGTCTCCGCGGCCCCTTGACTCTCTGCCAGGGCTTTGTGTCCCCCAGTGCCGGCGAACAGCTGTGCAACAGAGTCTCCCTCGCTTTCTGATGGCTGCAAGGCCGTGCTGCCTCTCCCTGTAGGGTCTGGTGCTTCATGATCCCGCCTGAACCAGCTCAGTGGATTTGAAAGTTTGCCGAAGAAAAGGCGCTTCTACTTGTGGGTCTGGCACAGCCCAGATGGGAATGTAAATTGCTTAGGGCGGGATCACAGGGAGTCGCCGGGGCGGAGACTCAGCGGCCCCTTGCCTATCCAGGACACCAGGACTTTGCGTCCCCCAGTGCCGGCGAGCAGCTGAGCGCCAGAGCCTCCCTCGCTTTCTGACTGCTGGAAGGCCGTGCCGTCTCTCGCCTTGGGGCCTGGGGCCTCAGAGACCCGCCCGAACCAGCTCAGTGGATTTGAGAGTTTGTAAAAGCACAGTCATTCCCTCTTGTGCCTCTGGCACAGCCCTGAGGGTAGGGCGGGGTCACAGGGAGTCACCAGCGTGGATGAAATAGCGATGGCGGCGTCTCCGCGCCCCTCGCCTCCCCGGGACACCAGGACTTCTTGTCCCTCGGTGCCGGCGAGCAGCCGCGTATCAGAGCTTCCCTCGCTCTCCGACCACTGCAAGGCCGTGGCCGCCTCTCCCTGTGGGATCTGGGGCCTCAGAGACCCGCCCCGAGCAAGCCCAGAGGATTCGAGGGTTCGTAAAAAACCGAGAATCCATTTGCAGCCCGCGTGGCGTGTGACTGCGTACCTCTGGTTTTGGTGCCTCCGTAGCTCCCACTCAGTCTCACTGCGCTTCTTTCTTTTCCTCCAGTTGTAGATCTCCCACTGGGCCAACTTCCCCATGGTTCTGAGTGGCGGTTGTTTACTTCATAGTTGATAGTTTCAATGATGCTGTGAGAGAGCAGCACACACAGGTCCGCTCCCTACGCCGCCATCTTGGTTCTCCCAGCTCTCTATTCTTTTCCATTGATCTATGTGTCTGTTTTTATGCCAGTACTATACTGCTTTAATTACTATAGCTTTATAATATAGTTTGAAATCAGGGAGTGGGTTGCCTCCAACTTTGTTTGGTTTTCTCAGGATTGCTTTGGTTAATCAGGGTTTCATGTGGTTCCACACAAATGTTAGGTTTGTTCTATTTTTGTGAAAAAATGACATTGGAATTTTGATAGAGATTGAATTGAATCTGTTTAGCACTTTGGGTATGTTAAAAAACAAAATTCAACCAAGTAAATTTAAAGATCTAATTACCTTTATTAAGTGATTCATGAATCAGGCAGCATCCTATCTGGCAACTAAAAGGGAGCTTCTCAGGGATATAGAAAATAGAACGTTTTTATAGGAAGAAGGACCAAGAGCTATTAACAAACCAAAAAAAGAAATGATTATCTGGGGACCATTACATCTTTTCTTTGGGGTAAGAGGTGGGGAAGGATTTAAATCATACAGCTTCTCTTTTCTTTCTGTGGGGGATGGGGAGGGCCCATGTGACAGATAACCTTGCTGGTGTTTGACCAGAAAATTCAAGACTGGTTGATTAAAATTAAGCTTCTGGAAGATGTTGAAAATTCCATTAAGTACAGCATGAAATTTATATTTGGCATCATGGGCTTTTAGCTCCAGTGATGTGACGCTGGGCCTGTGGTTTTATCTTTAACAGTAGTATGGACATTAACAACCCTAATTCTTCCAATCCATAAGCACAGAATATCTTCCCATTTTCTTATTCTTTAAAGTATTACAAATAGTAGTACATAAGTCTCCTTTTTACCCAATTGACTTCCCCCCCACCTACCCCAGCCTCTGGCACATGACCTCACCCCACTAGTATCAGTGTCCATTGGTTATGCTTATATGCATGCATACAAGTATTTTGGTAGATCTCTTAACCCACCCCCCCCAAAAAAAAACCCTCCTCTACCTTCCCACAAAGTTTGAAAGTCTGTTTCATGCTTCTTTATGTCTATATCTATTTTTGTTTACCGGTTTATGATGTTCTTTATATTCCACAAATGAGTGAGATCATATGATATTTATTTTTCTCAGACTGGCTTATTTCACTTAGCATAATGCTCTACAGTTCCACTCATGCTATTAAAAATGGTAAGAATTCCTACTTTTTTACGGCAGCAGAGTATTCAATTCTGTAGATGCACCATAGTTTTTTATCTACTCATCTTCTGATGGGCACTTAGGCTATTTCCAAATCTTAGCTATTGTAAATTGTTCTGCTATGAACATGGGGGTGCATATATCCTTTTGAATTGGTGTTCTGTTTTCTTGGTATATATTCCTAGAAGTGGGATCACTGGGTCAAATGGAAGTATAATTTTTTGAGGAATCACCATACTGTTTTCCACAGTGGCTGCACCAGTCTGCATTCTCACCAGCAGTGAAGGAGGGTTTCTTTTTCTCCACATCCTCTCCAGCACTTGTTGTTTGTTGATGCTATCCATTCTGACAGGTATGAGATGGTACCTCATTGTTGTTTTGAATTGCATTTCTTGGATGATTAGTGACTTTGAGCATGTATTCATATGTCTCTTGGACTTCTGTATGTCCTCTTTTCAAAGTGTTTATTTAGGTCCTTTGCCCATTTTTTTATTGGATTGTTAATACATTCTCCAGTGCAGTGGTCTTTCTTGATGTTTTGTTGATGATTTTTTTGCTGTGCAGGAGCTTTTTATTTTGATGTAGTGCCATTTGTATATTTTCTCCTTAGTTTCCATTGCCCTAGGAGCTGCATCAGTAAAAATATTGATATGAAAAATGTCTTTTATTTTGCTGCCTATAGATTCTTCTATAATTTTTATGGTTTCTGTCTTACATTTAATTCTTATATCCATTTTAAGTTTATTTTTGTGTATGGTGTAAGTTAGTGGTCTAGTTTCATTATTTTGCATGTATCTGTGTGATTTTCCCAACACCATTTATTGAAGAGACTATCTTGACTTCATTGTATGCTCTTGCCTCCATTGTTAAATATTAATTGAGCACAATGGCTTTTGTTGATTTTGGGGTTCTCTGTTCTCTTCCAATGGTCTATATGTATGTTCTTGTTCCAGTACCATAGTTTTTAGAACAGTGTCTTTGTAATATAGTCCTGTGCATTGTGTGTTGTCATGTTGTATTTTGTGCCTTTAAGTCAACTCAGGAGAGAGAGAGCTACATAATGAGACACCCTGAGAGAAGTGAACATGGGGACACAAAGAAAAAGCTCCCATACTAAAGAAAATGAGGAATCACAGGAAAAGGAAGTAAAAGAAATGGAGGCAAGCAATATGTCAGAGAAAGAATTCAGAGCAATGGTCATAAGGATGCTAAAAACGATGGAAGATAAATTCAACAATATGTGTAAGAACCAAAAAGAAATGAAAAATGACATTGCATAAAAATAGAAAGAACATAATAGAAAGCATCAACAGTAGACTAGAGGAAGTGGAGGACTACATAAGTGAGCTAGAAGACAAGGTAGGAAAAAAATAACCAAACAGAGCAGAAACTGGAAAAAAAACTTAAAAATCAGGAGGAGACCCTAAGGAAACTTTGGGTCAACACGAAATGAAACATCCACATAATAGGGGTGCCAGAAAAAGAGGAAATTGAGCAAAGAATATAAAGCCTGTTTGAAGAAGTAATGACAGAAAACTTCCCTGACATTGAGAAGAAGAAAATACTCACACAAGTCCAAGAGGATCACAGAGTCCCAAACAATATAAACCCAAAAAGACTGACACCAAGACACAGTATAATTAAACTGGCAAACACCAATGAAAGTGTAAGTATCTTAAAGGCTGCCAGAGAGAGACAGAAAGTTACCTATAAGGGATCTCCCATCACACTATTGACTAATTTCTCAACAGAAACACATCACCCCAGAAGGGAACGGAATGAAATACACAAAGTCATGCAAAGCAAGGGTGTGAATAAAAGAATACTGTGCCCAGGAAGACTATCAATCAAAGTTGAGGGAGAAATCAGGAGCTTCACAGACAAAAAAGGACTAAGGGAGTTTATTACCACCAAACCAGCAATGCAAGAAATGCTAAAGGGTCTGCTGTGAAAAGAAGAAATAGGAATAAAATAAGGAACACATGCATAAAGAATAAAAATGGCAACAAACAAGTACTTATCCAAAATAACTTTAACTGTAAATTAATTAAATGCCCCAATTAAAAGACATAGGGTAGCTGAGTGGATAAGAAAACATGACCCATATATCTGTTGTCTACAAGAGACCCACCTGACAAAAAAGCACTCACAATACTAATAGTGAAGGGATGGAGACCCACCTCAGAACAAAGGACTGACACAGACTGATGGTGAATGGATGGAAACAGGTTTTTCAGGTGAATGAAAATGAAAGAAAACCTGGGGTAGAAATAATTATATCTAACAAATTAGACCTCAAAGTGAGGCCATAACAAGAGATAAGGAAGGCCACTTCATAATACTAAAGGGAGCAATTCAACAAGAAGACATAACTCTGGTAAACATATATGCACCCAATACAAGACCACCAAAATACATTAAAAAAAAACTTCTGGAGGATATCAAGGGAGAGATTGGCAGCAATACAGTCATAGTAGGGGACTTGAATACCCCACTAACACCACTGAATAAATACTCTAAACAAAAAATCAGCAAAGAAACATCAATCCTAAATGACTAACTAGGTCAGATGGAATAAATTGACATCTTCAGAACATTGCACCCCAAAGCTGCAGAATACACATTCTTCTCAAGTGCACATGGCTCATTTTCAAAGATAGACCACATACTAGGGGATAGGCAAAGTCTCTTCAAACTCAAGAAGATAGAAATCATACCAAGCATCTTCTCATATCACAATGGCATAAAATTAGAAATCAACTACAATAAAAACAATGAAAAAAATCAAACACCTGGAGGCTAAATAGCATGCTATTAAGCAATGATTGGGTTACAAAAGAGATCAAAGAATAAATAAAAAACATCATGGCAACAAACAACAAATAAAACACAAAAATCCAAAATTTTGGACACAATTTTGTGCAGTCTTGAGAAAGAATTTCATAGCTCTACAGGTCTACCTCCAAAAACAAGAAAAAATGGTAATAAATCATATAAATGCACAACTCAAAGAGTTAGAAAGAGAGCAACAGGAAATCCCAGGTATGCAGAAGGACTGAAATAATAAAGATACGAGTGGAAATAAATGACATAGATAACAAAAATAAATAAATACTTACATACATACATACATACATACATAAATACATAAATAAAACAATACAAAAGATCAACAAAACCAAGAGCAGGTGCTTTGAAAGGATAAACAATATTGATGAACCTCTAGTCAGGCTCACCAAAAAGCAAAGAGAGCGAACCCAAATAAACAAAATCAGAAATGAAAGACATGAGGTAACTACTGATTCTACAGAAATACAAATTATAATGAAAAAAAAATACTATGAATAACTCTATTCCAACAAAATGGACAACCTAGAAGAAATGGACATATTTTTAGAAAAATACAAGCTCCCATAAGTCAATCAGGAAGACTAAAAAAAACGTGAATAGGCCGATAACCACCGAAGAAATTGAAGCAGTGGTCAAAAAATCTTCCAGCCAACAAAGGCCCTGGTCCAGACAGCTTTACAGGGGAGTTCTACCAAGCATTCAAAGAAGAAATAAAACCTATCCTCTTCAGACTATTCCAAAAAATTCAAGAGGAAAGCACACTTCCAAACTCTTTCTATGAAGTCAGCAATACCCTAATTGTGGTGACAAAAAAACATAGATAAACATAGATGCTAAAATTCTCACAAAATTGTAGCAAATCAGATCCAGCATAAATTTAGAAAGATAATACATCATGACCAAGTGGGATGTATTCCTGGGATGCAAAGATGATACAATATCTACATATCAATAAATGTGATACATCACATAAACAAATTGAGAGACAAAATTCACATAATCATATCAATCAATCAATGCAGAAAAGGCCTTTGACAAAATCCAACACCCTTTCTTTATAAAAACTCTTAGCAAAGTGAGAATAGAGATCATACCTCAACATAATAAAAGCCTTATGTGACAAACCTACAGCCAACATCATACTTAATGAGCAAAAGATGAACTCATTTCCCCTAAAAAATGGGAACAAGATTGGGAAGCCCTCTTCCACCACTCCTGTTCAATGTAGTACTGGATGTGTTAGCCACAGTGATCAGACAAGAAGAAGAAATAAATGGCATCCAAATTGGAAAAGAAGAAGTAAAACTGTCCTTATTTGCAGATGACATGATATTATTCATAGGAAACCCCAAAGACTCCATCAAAAAACTACTAGAGCCAATAAATGAATTTGGCAATATAGCAGGATACAAAATTAATACCCAGAAACCTATGGCCTTTTTATACAAGAATAATGAACTCACACAAAGAGAAACTGAAAAAGCAATCCCATTTACCATTGCACCAAAAAAAAATTAAGATACCTAGGAATAAACTTAACTAAGGAGGTAATATACATGTACTCAGAAAACTACAAGACATTGAAAAAAGAGATAGAGGAAGACATAAACAAATGGAAGAATATACCATGTTCATGGATTGGTAGAATCGGCATCATTAAAATGTTCCTACTACCCAAAGCAATCTATAGATTCAGTGCAATCCCCATTAACATACCAATGGCATGCTTCAAAGATCTAGAAAAAACACTCCAAAAATTCATCTGGAATAAAAATAGACCCCAAATAGCCACAGCAATTCTAGAAAGAAGAACAAAGTTGGAGAAATGACAATACCAGATATCAAGATTTATGACAAAGCCAAGGTTCTCAAAACTGCCTGGTACTGGCACAAGAGCAGACATGTAGACCTATGGAACTAAACAGAGAACCCAGAAATCAACCCAAGCCATTATTTTCAATTTATATTTGACAAAGGAGGCAAGAGCATACAGTGGAGTCAAGACAGTCTATTCAATAAATGGTGCTGGGAAACTTGGTCAGATACATGCAAAAAAATGAAACTAGATCACCAACATACACCATACATAAAAACAAAATCAAAATGGCTAAAGGACTTAAATGTAAGACGGGAAAGCTAAAAATCCAACAGGACTTCATAGGCTGCAAAATAGCAGACATATGTCATAGCAATATATTTACCAACACAGCTCCTAGGGCAATGGATACTTAAGGAAAATTAACAAATGGGACTACATCAAAATAAAAAGTTTCTGCACAGCAAAAGAAACCATCAACAAAACAACAAGAAAGCTCACTGCTTGAGAGAACATATTCACCAATGTTATTTCAGATAAAGGTTAATCTCCAAAATTTACAGAGACCTCATACAACTTAACAAAAAGAAGATAAATGATCCAATCAAAAATGGGCAAAGGACCTAAATAGACACTTTTCAAAAGAGGACATACAGAAGGCCATAGTGGTCAGACAAGAAGAAGAAATAAAAAGCATCCTAATTGGAAAAGAGAAGTTAAACTGCCCTTATTCTCAGATGACATGATACTGTACATAGAAAGCCCAAAAGACTTCATCAAAAAAAACTACTAGACCTAACAAATGAATTCAGCAATGTAGCAGGATACAAAATTAACACCCAGAAATCTATGGCCTTTTTGTACATAAATAATGAGCTCACAAAAAGAGAAACTGAAAAAACAATCCAATTTACCATTGCACCAAAAAAATTAAGATACCTAGAGCAATCTATAGATTCAATGCCATCCCCATTAAAATACAAATGGCATATTTCAAAAACCTAGAATACACTCTCAAAAAATTCATCGGGAACAAAAAAAGACCCTGAATTGCCACAGCAATCCTGAGAAAGAAGAACAATGTTGGAGGGATCACAATACCAGATATCAAGCTATATTACGAAGCCACAGTTCTCAAAACTGCCTGTTACTGGCACAAGAACAGACATATAGACCACTGGAACAGAAGAGAGAACCCAGAAATTGACAAAAGCCATTGTGCTCAATTAATATTTTACAAAGGAGGCAAGAGAATACAATGGAGTCAACACAGTCTCTTCAATAAATGGTGCTGGGAAATTTGAATAGATACATGCTCAAAAATGGAACTAGACCACCTAGTTACACCATTCACAGAAATAAATTCAAAATAGATAAAGGACTTAAACGTAAGGCTGGAAACCATAAAAATTTTAGAAGATGCCATACGCAGCAAAATAGCAGATATTGTCATAGCAATATCTTTACCAATACAGCTCCAAGGGCAACGGAAACTAAAGAGAAAAGAAACAAATGGAACTACATCAAAACAAATAGCTTCTACACAGCAAAAGAAATCATCAACAAAACAGCAAGAAAGCCCACTGCATGTGAGAACATATTTGCCAATGTTATCTCCAATAAAGGTTTAATCTCTAAAATTTACTGGGAACTCATACAACTTAACAAAAGGAAGATAAAAAATCCAATCAAAAAATGGGCAAAGGACCTAAATAGACACTTTTTAAAAGAGGACATACAGAAGACCAAGAGATATATGAAAACATGCTCAAAGTCACTAATCATTCAAGAGATGCAAATCAAAACAACAATGAAGTACCATCTCACACCTGTCAGAATGATTATCATCAACAAATCAACTAACAACATGTGCTGGGGAGGATGTGGAGAAAAAGTAACCCTCTTGTACTGCTGGTGGGATTGAAGACTGTTGCAGCCACTGTAGAAAATAGTATGGCATTTCCTCCCAAAATGTAAAATGGAACTGCCATTTGACCCAGTAATACCACTTCTAGGTATATATCCCAAGAAAACAGAAACACCAATCAGATATGATATATGCACCCCTATGTTCATACCAGCACAATTTACAATGTCTAAGATTTGGAAACAGCCTAAATGCCCATTAGCAGATGAGTGGATTGGAAAACTGTGGTACATCTACACAATGGAAAGAGAAGGAGTTCTTACCGTTTGCAACAGCATGGATGGAACTAGAGAGCAATATGCTAAGCAAAAGATAAATAGCACATGATCTCACTCATTTGTCTAAAATAAAGAACATCATAAACTGATGAACAAAAATAGATACAGAGGCAAAGAAGCATCAAACAGACTGTCAAACTACAGTGGGAAGTCAGGGGAGGGTTGTGGGGGGTAAGAGATCAACCAAAGGACTTGTGTGCATGTATATAAGCATAACCAATGGCCACAGACACTGAGGCGGGGGGGGGGGGGGGGGCGGGGTAGTGAGGGCATGTGCTGGGGATTGGGGAGGCTGTGGGGAGGACAATGGGGGAATAAAGAGACATATGTACTAGTATTTGTAATATTTTAAACAATAAAAATTAAATAACTAGCTAACTAAATAAATAAATAATAAGAGGTTGGAAGTCTTCCTTCCCCTAGGACTTTTTGGAATAATTTGAGGAAGATAGGTGTTAGTTCTTTTTTTTTTTTTTTTAATATATTTTATTGATTTCCCGCAGAGAGGAAGGGAGAGAGACAGAGAGCCAGAAACATCGATGAGAGAGAAACATCAACCAGCTGCCTCCTGCACGCCCCCCACCGGGGATGTGCCCGCAACCCAGGTACATGCCCCCGACCGGAATCGAACCCGGGACCCCTCAGTCCACAGGCCGACGCTCTATCCACTGAGCCAAATCGGTTTCGGCAAGTGGTGTTAGTTCTTTGAATGTTTGGTTAAACTCGCCTGTGAAGCCATCCGTGCCAGGCTTTTTTTGTTTGCTAAGAGCTTTTTAAATTAGTGCTTCAATTTCATCAGTTGTTATTATCCTATTCAGGTTTTCTTATTCAGTTTTGGAAGATTGTATTTTTCTAGTAATTTGTCTATTTCATCCACATTGTCCAGCTCATTGGCATATACCTGTGGTTGGCAAACTGTGGCTCGAGAGCCACATGAGGCTCTTTGGCCCCTTGAGTGTGGCTCTTGCTAAGCCTTAGGAGTACCCTAATTAAGTTAATAACAATGTATCTACCTATATACTTTAAGTTTAAAAAATTTGGCTCTCAAAAGAAATTTCAATCGTACTGTTGATATTTTGCTCTGTTGACTAATGAGTTTGCCGACCACTGTATATGCCACATACTTGTATTTTCTTATAATCTTTTGTACTTCAGTTGTTACTTTGCCTAGTTCATTTCTGATTTTATTTGTTTGGATTCTCTTTCTTTGTTTCTTGATGAATCTATTGAAATGTTCATCAATCTTTTTTATCTTTTCCAAAAAACAGCTCTTTAATTCATTAATTTTTTGTAATTTTTTTTAGTCTCTATGTCATTTATTTCTGCTCTGGTTTTTATTAGTTCCTTTTTTTCTACTTACTCTGGGATTTTATTATTTTTCTTTTTCTAATTCTTTAAGCTGTAGTGTTATATAGTTTATTAGAGATATTTCTTGTTTCTTGAGATAGGTCTGTAATGCTATGTGAACTTTCCTCTAAGAACTGCTTTTGCTGTGTTCCATAGATTTTTGGTTGTAGTGTGTTCCTTTTTACTTGTTTCCAGGAAGGTTTTTGTTTCTTCCTTGATTTCATGGGTAATCTATTCATTGTTTAATAACATGCTGTTTAGCCTCCAGAAATAAAAAAGTTGAAGTAACAACTAACACCACAGAAATACAAAGGAAAGTAGGAAAATGCTAAGAAACTATAAGCCAACAAGCTGGACAATATGGATGAAATGGACAAATTCCTAAAATAATACAATCTTCCAAAATTGAATCAGGAAGAATCAAAAAACCTGATAGTCCTGTATCTACTGATGAAATTGAAGCAGTAATAATAAAAAAAAAAACTCCCAGCAAACAAAAGCCCTGGTCCTAATGTCTTCACAGGGCAGTTTTACCAAACATTCAAAGAAGAACTAATACCTATACTCCTCAAACTATTCCCAAAAAATCTAAAAGGAGGGAACACTTCCAAGCTCTTTTTATGAGGCTAGCATTAGCCTAATTTCAAATACCAATTAAGACATTACAGTGAAAGAGAACTACAGGCAATAAACTTGATGAATATACATACTAAAATCCTCAACAAAATATTAATAAAACAGATCTAGCAAGATTTATTCCAGGGTAGCAAGGCTAGTACAATATTCATAAATTAATAAACATACCTACCACAAACAAATTGAAAGACAAAAATCACATGATCATAGCAATATGCAGAAAAAAACATTTGACAAAATCCAACACCCCTTTATTATAAAAATTTTCAGCAAAGTTGGAATAGATCAATGAGTATGTTTTCATGTGTCTCTTGGCCTTCTGTATGTCCACTTTTAAAAAGTATCTATTTAAGTCCTTTGCCCATTTTTTTATTGGATTGTTTATATTCCTTTTGTTAAGCTGAATGAGTTCCTTATAAATTTTGGAAATTAGGCCCTTATCGGATATAACATCAGCAAATACGTTCTCCAGTGCAGTGGGCTTTCTTGTTGTTTTGTTGATGGTTTCTTTTGCTGTACAGAAGCTTTTTATTTTTATCTAGTCCCATTTGTTTATTTCCTCCTTAGTTTTCATTGCCCTAGGAGCTGTATCTGTGAAGATATTGGTATGACATATATCTAATATTTTGCTGTCTATGAAGACTTCTAAGATTTTCATGTTTTCCTGTCTTATGTTGAAGTCCTTTACTCATTTTGAGTTCACTTTTGTGAATGGTGTAAGTTGATGGTCTAGCTTCATTTTTTTGCATGTATCTTTTCAATTTTCCCAACACCATTTATTGAAGAGACTGTCTTGACACCATTGTATACTCTTGCCTCCTTTGTCAGATAGTAATTGATCATAATTGTACCATGCAGCTTTCAGATCAGTGGCATTGTAATATAGCTTGATATCTGGTATTGTGATCCCTCCAACTTTGTTTTTTCTCAGGATTGCTGTGGTTATTTGGGGTCTTTTTTTTATTCCAGATGAATTTTTGAAGAGTTTGATCTAGGTTTGTTAAATATGCCATTGGTATTTTAATGAGGATTGTATTAAATCTATAGATTGCTTTGGGTAGTATGGACATTTTAATGATGTTGATTCTTACAATCCATGAACATGGTATATTCTCCCATTTGTTTATTTCTTTCTCTATCTCTTTTTTCAATGTCCTGTAATTTTCCGAGTACTGGTCTTTTACCTCCTTAGTTAAGTTTACTCCTAGGTATCTTAATCTTTTTGGTGCAATGATAAACCAGATTGTGTGTGTTCTTTTAAATCCTCTTGTTGTAAGTTCATTATCTATATATATAAAAGCCCAGTGACTGGAATGGCAGAAGGACCAGAACAATCAAAATGACTGGTGGCTATGATGTGCACTGTAGCAGCCAACCAGCCTAATCCAGTCCCAGATAGGCCCCCAACACCCTGAACAGGGGTGGGGCCAGACAGCCAATTGCTGTGGCTCCTCTCCCCTTGCATGTACAACCCAATGAGGCCCCATTGGGATGGGTCAGCTGGTCCCCACCCATGTACAAATGCATGCATCGGGCCTCTAGTTGACCTATAAAAAAGCCATAGATTTCTGGGTGTTAATTTTGTATCCTGCTTCATTGCTGAATTCATTTTTTAAGTCTAGTAGTTTTTTTATGGAGTTTTTAAGGTTTTCTATGTATAATATCATGTCATCTGAAAATAATGACAGTTTTATGCCTTTTCCAATTCGGATGCCTTTTATTTCTTATTTTTGTTGGATCACTATGGCTAGCACTTCCAGTACTATGATGAATAGGAGTGATGAGAGTGAGTATCCTTGTCTTGTTCTTGTTCTTAGGGGAAATGGCTTTAGTTTTTGCCCATTGAGTATGATGTTGGCTGTAGGTTTGTCATATAAGACTTTTATTATGTTGAGGTATGATCCTTCTATTCCCACTTTGCTGAGAGTTTTATCTAGAAAGGGTATTGGATGGTGTCAAATGCCTTTTCTGCATCAATTGATAAGATTATGTAATTTTTTACTCTCAATTTGTTTATGTGATATATCACATTTATTGATTTGCAGATATTGTTCCAACCTTGCATCCCTGGAATAAATATCATTTGGTCATGGTGTATGGTCTTTCTAATGTAATGTTTGATCCATTTTGCTAGGATTTTGTTGAGGATTTTAGCATCTATGTTCATCAGGGATATTGGATTGTAATTCTCTTTCTTTGTAGTGTGTTTATCTGGTTTGGGGATTATGGTAATGCTGGCTTCATAAAAAAAGATGGAAAGTGTTCCTTCCTCTTGAAATTTTTGCAATAGTCTGTGGAGGATATATTTTAGTTCTTCTTTTAAAATTTGGTAAAACTCCCCTGGGAAGCTGACTGGCCCAGGGCTTTTGTTTGCTGGAAGATTTTTTTTTTTTATTACTGCTTCAATATCCTCCATAGTTAACAGCCTATTTAGATTTTTTTATTCTTCCTGATTGAGCTTTAGAAGTCATATTTTTCTAGGAATATGTCCATTTCTTCTAGATTGACTAGTTTGTTTCTATACAGTTGTTCATAGTATTTTAAAAAAATAATCCTTTGTATTTCTGTGGGGTCTGTTGTTATTTCACCTCTTTCATTTCTGATTTTGTTTATTTGGGTCCTCTCTCTTTGCTTCTTGGTGAGCCTGGCTAGAGGTTCATCATTCCAGTTTATCCTTTCAAAGAACCAACTCTTGGTTATATTGATCTTGTGTGTGTGTGTGTGTGTGTGTGTATCTCTAATATCATTTATTTCCACTCTGATCTTTATTATTTCCTTCCTTCTGCTTACCCTGGGCTTTTTTTGTTGCTCTGTTTCTATTCTTTATGCCGTAGAGTTCGATAATTTATTACCATATTTTCTTTTTTTTATGTAGGCCTGCAATGCAATGAACTTCCCTCTCAGGAAAGCTTTTACTGTGTCCCATAGATTTTGGATTGTTGTGTTTTCATTGTCATTTGTTTCCAGGATGCTTTTTGTTTCTTCTTTGATCTCTTTGGTAACCCAATCATTTTTAATAACATGCTATTTAGCCTACAGGTGTTTGATTTTTTTTATTGTCTTTATTGTGGTTTAGTTCTCATAATATGCCATTGTGATCTGAGAAAATTCTTCATATAATTTCAATCTTCTTGAATTTGAAGAGACTTTTCCTGTGTCCTAATATGTGGTCTATCTTTGAAAATTTCCCATATGCACTTGAGAAGTATTTATATTCTGTAGCTTTGGGCTGAAATGTTCTGAAGATTTCCATTAAGTCCATCTGATATAGTGGTTCATTTAGTATTGCTGTTTCTTTGCAGTTTTTTTTTTTTTTTTGTCTAGAGGATTTATCCAGTGATGTCAATGGGTATTAAAGTCCCCTACTATGATTGTATTGCTATTGATCTCTCCTTTGATATCTTTTATTTTATGTATTTGAGTGCTCCTGCATTGGGTTAATATATGTTTACCAGAGTTATATCCTCTTGTTGTATCTATCCCTTTAGTATTATGAAGTGGCCTTCCTTATCTCTTGTTATGGCCTTCACTCTGAGGTCTATTTTGTCAGATATAAGTATTGCTACCCCAGATTTTTTTCTCATTTCCATTTTTCTGAAAAATATTTTTCCATCCCTTCACTTTCAGTCTGTGTGAGTCCCTTGTTCTGAGGTGGGTCTCTTGTAGACAGCATATATACTAGTATGAGTGTTGTTTTTTTTATCCATTCAGCCACTCTATGTCTTTTTATTGGAGCATTTAGTCCATTTCTGTTTAAGGTTTTTATTGATAGGTAGTGGTTTGTTGCCATTTCTATTCTTTATGCCTGTGTTCCTTCTCCCTTTCTATTTCTTGTTTTTGCAACAGTCTCTTTAGCATTTCTTGCATTGCTCACTTGATAGCGATAAACTCCCTTACCCTTTTTTGTCTGCTAAGCTCCTAATATCCCTTTCGACTTTGAATGATAGTCTCGCTGGATAAAGTATTCTTGGATTCAGTCCCTTACTTTGCATCATTTTGTATACTTTATTAGATTCTCTTCTGGCCTGATGTGCTTCCGTTGAGAAATCATTTTATAATCTAATGGGAGATCTTTTGTAGGCAACTCTCTCTCTTGCCACCTTTAAGATTCTCTCTTTGTCATTAACATTTGCCATTGTATTTACAACATGTCTAAGTGTGGGCCTTTTTGGGTTCATTGTTTTTGGGACTCTCTGTGCTTGTGTGACTTTTTTCTTCTAAAGTCAGGGAAGTTTTCTGTCATTATTTCATCAAATAGGTTTTCTAATCCTTGCTCCTCTTCTTGTCCTTCTGGCATCCCTCTTATATGTATGTTACTTCATGTCATGTTTTGCCAAAGCTCCCTTAGGCTTTCCTCCTGCTTTCTAATTTTATTTCTAGTTGCTGTTCAGATTTGTTGTGTTTCTCTGCCCTGTCTTCTAACTCACTAATTTGGTCATCCTCTTCTTCTAGTGTAATGTTGAAACCTTCCTTTGTGTTTTTTATTGTAGGTATATATTTTTTTGTTTCCTCTTGATTCTTACATAATTTGTTTATTTCCTCATCCATCCAGTTAATGAACTGTTTGGCCCTTTCCCTGATTTCTTTTTCTGACATGTCGCATGCTTTCTTTTCATTTAGTTACTTTTCTAGTGCTTCCTCCTTTTCTTTCTATGGTGAGTTGTGTCTTTGTCTCCCCATTTCTGCTCTCACCAAAGGGTCCAGGCCCAGGGATGTACAGGGCCTGTTACCACATTTGTGGACCAGCTGGAGGTTTGCACACCCTGAAAGTCACCAGAGATTCTAGGCCCCAAGATTCTCATGGCCTGTGGCTGCAGCTGTGCATTGGCAGGAGGGTTTCACACTTCAGGACTCACCAGAGCCTGTGGTTGGGGATGCTGGAGTCCTGGTGCCTGTGGGTCTGCAGCTGAGGTAGCAGATCTTTGGATGTAGTGGCTTTTGGTTTCTGGGTGGTGTTTTAGGCCAATCTGGGTGGTGGTGAGGCCCTTACAATTTTTTATACTCAAATGAACCTTGTGTTTCAGCTTTTTTCTCCCCCCCCCCCTTGCTTCAGAGGTCTGATGACATAGAACTATTCCAAAAAAGTGGCCACCTCCAAAAAATTTCCCTTCTAGGGTATGTAGACACTTGAGAAATGTTTCCAAAAAGAAGTAGGAGGAGTCTTAGTCCTCTCACAATTTGAAATGTCTGGCTGGTTGGCTTCACACCATTGAGTACATCTGTCTGTTTTATTGGAAATTCACAAAGATAATAAAAGTTTGGGAAATGCAAAGTATTTATTTAAACAAACTAAATTTAAAAATTAAATATATACATTCTATACTTTTTCAGGTTATAATCATGCTTTTATAGGTTTATACTGGTGAATATATAATCTATGAAAAGTGTGAGTCTATTTAGAATTCCTTTATTCTCTGCATGACTTCAGGAAAAGTTTAGGTTGGGTGATTGAAATTAAACATTTATCAGAGTAATTGCCACTCTAATAAATATAAAAGGAATTAATTATTCACAGTTCTTTATAAAGTGTTGCCCTTATTTTATTCCTCAATCCTACATCCTCTGGTTATAATAAATTATAATCCCAGTCATATGATGATATTTAATTAAGCTTATATTTGACTTTAACTTTTAGTGTAATAAATAGACAGTGAAGTTTCAACTGCAATGCCAGGCATGTGTCAGTTTTCTAACTGTGTTTTGTTTTTTGATTGATTCAATCAAGTATGTGATATTGAAGTATATTTCATGCCTACTGATTGTAGTCGAGTTATTCAAATACATTAAGGAAATGTTTTTGCACCTTATAGTTCAATTGTCTTACATTTTAATAGAATTTTAGAATATTTTATGTGTTGTGAGATTAATTATAGGATTATAATTTTTCTTTTTCTCCTCAGAAGTAAGGCCTTGCCATTTAATGGAAGAGTTCAAAGAGCTCAAATAAAGATGGATAGTATATTTTAAAGGAAATCTATATAAAAAATCTTCATACCATGATGAATATACTGAAAAACAAAACCCTTTGAGAAGTCACACCCCACTGTAGTATCAAATCATTTTATAAAAGCATCTTTCCATTTTTGTTTCCTTGCCTAACAAGCCTTGTGTATTTTATTTCTATGCAAGTGAATGGCAGTTTATTGTGTCCCAGAGGACAGGGTATTAATGATCATTTGCTTCCTGCTGTAAGGCCGGTCATAATTTTGTAGTCAGAAAACTGGTAGAAATAATAGCCAACCAGTATGCTAATACTTCCTGAAAATGGTTAGTTAGTTGTGTTTAACCATGGCAGGGATTTTTGTTATTGTTTTTTGCCAACTACTTAGATTATTTTCATTAGAATTGCAATTTTTGGTAGCATTACAAATTGCTAGATACAACCAATTGAAGAAACCATATATTTCTTTTGTGTAGCAGTCAGAGTTCTGCCTCAGCAAGTAAGTCTTCTAGGGATAAAGAAATAATTCTAACTAAAAGCCCATTTTTTTCTTGTTGATGCTATTTATTTATTTATTTATTTATTTATTTATTTAAAATATATCTTTATTGTTGAAAGTATTACAGATGTCCCATTTGCTCTTTTGCTTTTTCCTCCAATGAGCTCCTCCTCACCAAAGCCGCCTCTCCCAAGACTTCACCACACTATTGTTTGTGTCCATCAGCTATACACATATGCATATAAGTTCCCTGGTTAATGTCCACCTCCCTCCCGACAACCCACCCCCACATTCACTCTGAAATTCATCAGACTCTTCCATGGTTATATGTCTCTGGAACTATTTTGTTTATCAGTTAATTTTGTTCATTAGAGTCAACATATGAATGGGATCACGTCATACTTAACTTTCTCTGACTGACTTATTTTTTCTTAGCATAATACTCTCCAGGTCCATCCATGCTGTTGCAAATGGTAAGAGTTCCTTCTTTTTACTGCCACATAGTATTTCATGGTGTAAATGTACAACAGCTCTTTTTATCTACTCATCTGCTGATTGGCACTTGGGCTGTTTCCATATCTTAGCTATTGTAAATTGTGCTGCTATGAACATAGGGGCGCATATATTCTTTCTGATTGGTTTCAGTTTTCTTAGGATATATTCCTAAAAGTGGGATCACTGGGTCAAATTTATTGAGGAAACTCCATACTGATTTCCATAATGGCTGTATCAGTCTGCATTTCGACCAGCAGTATACTAGGGTTCCCTTTTCTCCACATCTTTGCCAACACTTGTCATTTGTTGATTTGTTGATCATAGCCTTTCTGGCAGATGTGAGGTGTTATCTCATTGTCATTTTGATTTGCATCTCTCTGATGATCAGTGACTTTGAGCATTTTTTCATATTTCTCATTGTATATCCTCTTTGGAGAAGTGTCTATTTAGGTCCTTTGGACATTTTTAAATTGGATTGTTTGTCTACCTTTTGTTAAGTTGTATGAGTTCCTTATATATTTTGGAAATTAACCCTTATCAAAGGTATCATTGGCAAATACGTTCTCCCACACAGTGAGCTCTCTTTTCACTTTGTTGTTGGTTTCTTTTGCTGTGCAAAAGGTTTTTTTATTTTTATGTAGTCCCATTTATTTATTTTCTCCTTAATTTCCTTTGCCCCAGGAGATGCATCAGTAAACATATTGCTATGAAAGATGTCTGAGATTTTGCTGCCTATTGTTTCTTCTAAGATATTTATGGTTTCATGAAATACATTTAGATCTTCAATCCATTTTTAGTTTATTTTGGTGTAAGTTGGTGGTGTAGTTTCATTTTTTGCATATACCTGTCCAATTTTCCCAACACCATTTATTGAAGACACTCTCTTTACTCCATTGTATGCTTTTGCCTCCTTTGTCAAATATTAATTGAATATAATGATGTGGGTCAATTTCTGGGGTCTCTGTTCTGTTCCCTTGATATATATGCATGCCTGTTCTTGTGCCAGCAGTAGGCTGTTTTGATTACAGTGGCTTTGTAGTGTAACTTGATATCTGGTCTGCAATCCCTCCAATGTTGTTCTTCTTTCTCAAGATTGTTGCAGCTATTCGGGGTCTTTTTTGGTTCCATATAAATTTTTGGTGTGTTTGTTCTATATCTGTAAATATGCCATTGGTATTTGCATGGGGATTGCATTGAATCTATAGATTGCTTTGGGTAGTATAGAAAATTTAATGATTATGATTCTACCAACCCATGAACACAGTATTTTCTTCCACTTGTTTATATATCTCTCTATCTCTTTTTTCAACAGTTTTATGAGCATAGGTCTTTTAACTCTTTCATTAATTTTACTCCTAAGTATATTAATTTTTGTTACAATTGTAAATGGGATTTTTTTTTTTTAGTTTCTCTTTCTGATAGTTCATTATTGATGTATTAAAATACCACTGATTTCTGGGTGTTAATTTTGCATCTTGCTACATTGCTGGATTTATTTATTGAAAAATCGATCACTAAAACATTCACTAACCTGTTATTTCAATTTTTTACCATGGAGAATTCTGTGCAGCACTCAAAGTTAAATTTGTCTCTGATGAGTAAATAAATGGAAAGCATTATCTTTAAACAGCGATAGTTGAAAGCCAAATGTTAAAAATTCTGCAGATTTATATAATGTGATGTCATTCATTTTTGTCATTACTATTCTATTTATTTCTTCCATTTTCATGACTTTTTAAAGGATACAGTATGCCTAAAATGATAGCTACTATCATATAAATAGAAATATACAAATATTTTACTAGCCATTTTATGACATATAGCCTACAGTGAGTGACTAGGGGGAAAGAGTTCTTAAAAATGACTTCTAAGTGTTTGCAAAGCACATGAACATATGATTACAGAGGGTATTAATAGATTAATGTATTGACAGTTGATGATCTTAAGGCTACAGATGAAAGGAGCTCCACTTTCTCCCCATAAAATCACATTTTATTCTTACCCACATGCAAACAATGCCAGCTATGTAAATTATACATATAATTATTTTGAGAACATTATTGTTACTTAAATATTTTCATCATAGAAAGCAAAACAGTAATAGAAACAACAACAATTTCACATATGTATACTTTATATGAAATACAAGGTAATATCATTTAATATTGCAAGTAAGCTTGAGGAGCTTTGTTTCAGCCTTGGGGCTGGAGAAAGGGTTATTCTATATCTCAAGATTTGAATTTGGTTATTTCAAAATGTAAACTTTCCAGACTATAATATAGATGATCAATGCTGTTGAAAATTGTTTCAGAAAAATATTTAATTCATTTTAATAAAAATTGAGAAGATATTATAACAAATGCAATTTTACTTTTTGGAAAACAGAAACAAATCTTGTTTGCTGCCTGCTAAGATATTTTTTTGTATATGCAAATATTTTTTTACATTACAGAACAACCTAGCTGCCTTTCACAATCCCATAAACATTTTGCTTTCTTATGAGATGCTTGTAATAAATGAGATTGATGCTATTTTTTTTACAATTGTCTATTAGAAATACAGTTTTGAGATTAAGTACTTAGAGATAATTCAATTCCAAGTCATGAGATTATAAGCTAAGAATTAAGATGAATGCCAAAATACATGTTTAGTCTGTTATTTAAATGTATTGTATATTTATTTTACATAGTTTTTTCCTAATTTGGAGAAATTTTGCCTTTCAATCTACTGCAAACCTACCTAAAATATTGCTACTTTGGGTTGGGGCAGCAAAATGACTTTAAGCTGCACACACATATAGTCACAAGGGTGAAGAACTATAATTATATTGAGTGCATCCAAGAAATCAACTATTCTGCTTACACTTACTGCCTCTTCAAATTTATGTGTACCTCAAACAAACATACTGTAAATTGATTTTAATACTAAAAACTGCTGAGCTTGATAATGCAGTTTATTGACTATTTTTCATGTTACTGTTATAGTCTAAAATCTAAAATTAAGTTAAATATTGATAATTTATCATAATATCAAACCATAGCTTCTTTCTTAAGATTTATTTATTTTTAATATATTTTTATTGATTTTTTTACAGAGAGGAAGGGAGAGGGATAGAGAGTCAGAAACATCGATGAGAGAGAAACATCGATCAGTTGCCTTCTGCACACTCCCTACTGGGGATGTGCCCGCAACCAAGGTACATGCCTTTGTCTTTAGTTTAATGTCATTCCATTAGTTTATATTTTCCTTTCTTTCCCTTGCCCAAGAAGATATATCAGAAAAAATATTGCTATGAAAAATGTTGATATTTTACCACCTATATTTGCTTCTAGGATTTTTATTGTTTCCAGTCTAACACTTAAGTCTTTAATCCACTTGAGTTTATTATTTTGTGTGGTGTAAGAAGGGGTCTAATTTCATTTTTTTTGCACCTATCTGTCAAATATTCCCATCATCAATTATTGAATAGACTATCTTTAGCCCATTGTATGGCTATGTCTCTTTTGTCAAATGTTAATTGACTATAGAGATGTGGATTTATTCCTGACTCTCTATTCTGTTCCATTTATTTATATGTCTCTTTTATGCTACCAGCATGATGTTTTGATTACTATGACCTGGTGGTATAGTTTGATATAAGGTAGCGTGATTTCTACAACTTTGTTCTTCTTTCTCAAGAACATTGTTGCTATTCAGGGTCATTTGTGGTTCCATATAAATTTTTCGAATATTTGTTCTAGTTCTGTGAAATACTCCCTTGGTATCTTGATAGGAATTGCATTGAATCTGTAGATTACTTTGGATAGTATGAACATCTTAATGATGTTAATTCTTATCCATGAACATAGTATATGTTTTCACTTTTTGTATCTTTCTCAATTTCTTTATTTTATACTCTAGCTGGTTTGGCTCAGTGGATAGAGTGTTGGCCTGTGGACTGAAGGGTCCCAGGTTTGACTCTTGTCAAGGGCACATGCCCGGGTTGCAGGCTCCGTCCCCAGAAGGGGATGTGCAGGAGGCAGCCTAGCAATGATTCTTTGTCATCATTGATGTTTCTATCTCTATCTCTCTCCCTCTCCCTTTCTCTCTGAATATATATATATATATATATATATATATATATATATATATATATAATTTTACAAGTATGCATATTTTAGATCTTTGGTTACATTTATTCCTAGATATTTTATTCATTTTGAAGCAATTATCTGCTCATTTTCATTTGTTTCCAATATGTTTTTTAATTCTTCCTTGATCTCTTTGGTAACTCATTCATTATTTAATAGCATGGTATTTATCCTCCATGGGTTTTTGAATAATTTTTAGTGTTTTTATTATAGCTGATTTCTAATTTCATGCCATTGTGACTTGAAAAGATGCTTGATATGATTTAAATATTCTTGAACTTATAGAGACTTGTTGGATTTGTGTCCTAACATGTGGTCTATCTTTGAAAATGTAACATGTGCACTTGAGAATAATGTATATTCTGTACCTGTGTGGTGAAATGTTCTAAAAATGCCAGTTAATTCCAACTTACCTAGTGTGTCATTTAGGGTCACTGTTTCCTTGTTGATTTTTTTGTCTAGAAGATATATTCAGTGATGTCAGTGGGGTGTTAAAGTCTCCTACAATGATTGTATTGCTGTCTATCTCTCCCTTATGCTCCTGTATTGGGTGTATATATGTTTACCAGAGTTATATCCTCTTATTGTATCGATCCCTTTAGTATTATGAAGTGGCCTTCATTATCTCTTATTATGACCTTCACTTTGAAGTCTATTTTGTCAGATATGAGTATTGCTACTGCAGCTTTGTTTTCATTTCCATTTGCCTGGGAAATTTTTTTTCTCATCCCTTCACTTTCACTCTGTGTGAGTCTTTTGTACTGAGGTGAGTTTCTTATAGATAGCATATATTCTGGTCATGTTTTTGTATACACTCAGCTATCCTATTTTTTTTTAATTGGAGCATTTAAGCCATTTACATTTAAGGTTATTATTGATATGTTTTTATTTGTTGCCATTCTTACTCTTTATGCCTGTGTTCTTTTCTTTCTCTATTTCTTCTCCTTACAACAGTTCCCTTAGCATTTATTGCATGTTGGTTTGGTAGTAATAAATTCTTTTAGCCTTTTTTTTTTTTTTAATCCATTAAGCTCTTTATTTCATCATAGATTTTGAATGGTAGTCTTGCTAGATAAAGTAGTCTTGGGTTCTGTCCCTTGGTTTTCCTTACATTGTATATATCATGTCACTTCCTTCTGGACTAAAGTGTTTGTATTAAGAAATCAGCTGACAGTCTAAGGGGAGCTCCCTTGTAGATAACTTTCTGTCTCTCTCTTGAAGCCTTTAAGATTCTTTCTTTATCTTTAATGTTTGACATTTTAATTATTATGTGCCTAGGTGTGGGTCTTTTGGGGTGCATCTTGGCTGGGACCTCTTTGTTTCCTGAACGTTAGTGAATTTTTCCTTCACCAGGTTAGGGAAATTTTCTGCCATTATTTCTTCAAACAGGTTCTCTATTCCTTGCTTGGATTTTTCTTCTAGTACCCCTATTTTGTGGATGTTGTTTTGTTTCATGTTTTCCCAAAACTCTTTTAAAACTCTCCTCCTGCTTTTTTTCCCCCATTTGCTTCTCTGAATAGGTATTTTTTTTTTCTACTTTGTCTTCTAATACACTGATTTGATCCTCAGCTTCTTCTAGTCTACTGTAGAATCCTTCCAGGGTGTTATTTATTTTCTTATAATTGATTTTCTTATAATTCTCATAAAGTTGCTCATAGTTCTAACTGAATTGTTTGAGCATCCTTATTTTGCCATTACTCTGAATTCTTTATCTGACAAATTGCTGGCCACCATTTTGTTTAGTTCCTTTTCAGGTGATTTCTTCTTTTCTTTCATTTGAGGTTGCTTCTTTGTCTCCCCATTTTTTTCTGTCCTTTTTATATGTTTCTATGTACTAGATAAAAATGCTATACCTCCCAGACTTTCTGGGGTGGTCTTATATAGTAGGTGTTTTGTGGGATCCAGTGGTGCAGTTTCTTAGATCTTCTGAGCTGGGTGCTCTACAAAAGTTTCTTGCTTGAGTTATTTAGGTTCTCATGTTGTCTTGAATGTTATTTTCCTGTTAATGGATAGAATATCCTCTCAGGCTGGCTGACTATGTGGCTTACCCCTCACCATAATGTGTGAGCTGTTGTGGAGTTGCTGACATAAAAGGACAAAATACAACAAAATACAAAACAAAAGAAACAAAATTAAAACATATATAAGTCCCCTACAGCAAAAGCTACCACCAGAGAAGAGAGAATTAGGAAAGAGAAAAGAAAGCAAGGATGATTTAAGAAAAGAAAGAAAAAAATATGAAAAGAAAAATAACAAAACAACCAACAAATTTTAAAAAAACAAAAAAAAACAAAAAACAACCCAAAACCCACACAAACAAAAGAAGACAAAAGATGTCGGGGGAGGAAAATGTAGGTGCAGAGCTAAAATAAAGAAAATATGATTTTAAAAAATGGGGGTTTGGGGGAAGGAAACCAGTTTAAAATAAAGGAAGAAGAAAATAAAAGCAAAAAAAAATGAAAAAGAAAATAGAGGAAAAGGCAAATAGACCCAAAATAAGAATAGTAAAAATGGTGAGATAAGAGGGAAAAAGGAAATGATAGAAAGAAAAAAAAATGATTGTGTAGGAGAAGGGAAGTGGAAAATTAGATATATGTATGAAACAACAGAGTTTAAAATAACAACAAATCAACAAAGCAGATAGATAAAGAAGATAAATTAAAAAGGAAAAAAAAAGGACAGAGGAAAATGTCTTAAAAGGAAGAGAAGAAAAAAGGGAAAAAAAAGATGGAGTTCTTTTCAGCCAAGTTTAGTGCCTCATGGATGCTCCCTTTGGGTCCTACTCTTTTGATGACTATGACTAAATGTTCTGTCTCTCAATTCTGAGCTTTCCGTGAGATATTTAGGTGTTAACCCCTGTCAGAAACTGTCCTTTGTTGGCTTTCTGCAACCTGTTTGAAGCTCCAAGCAACCCACATTTGTGTCTGCTCCCAAAAAACTTGCCTGTAAGCAGGAGGGGGCAATCTGTCCTCTAAAGCAGATTTATTAGCAGCATGAGACCAAGGGTTGAGTCAGAAAACTTCTGCTGGTTCTTTGGGCTCTGCTTCTGCCTGCCTTTGCCTGCTATAAGTGGCAATCTTAATTACTCAATCTTAATTACTCAAAAGTCTGTTTCTGAAAGGGGATTAGGCTGAAGAGGTGCTGTTCAGATTTCAGGAAATGTGGTTGGTGTGTCTCTCTGTTCTAGAGCAACTGGCAAGTGGCCCACAATATTACTCTGCCCTCAGCTGGGCAGAGATTCTTGTATGCAATCCAGTGGGATTGGCTGGAAACCTGAAGTTTTTATCAGCTCTCCCATGTGGGGAAATTACTAGTCTGGTTCACAGGATAGTGGGGCAGAAAGTCCTTCTCCAATCCAGTTACTGATGCACACTGAGACTGTTCAAAAGCATGGGCTTGGCCTCTGCTTTTGTTTCTTCTGAAAATCTTAAAATGCAGTGTTTGGCATGCAGGACTCCTGAGGGTAGGGTGGGCAGTATCGCCTAGGGCAGGGCTTTTTTCTTTACCTGCCCAGTGGCTAATGGGAGTGGCTAGTTCCTCTCAGGAAAAATGGCCGTTTTGTTTTGGGTGCCTATGAATGACCAAATGCAGGATTCCTGGCTACTGATTTTTCACATCTCCCTACACTGTTTCCCACCCCAGCCTGTCTTTAGGCACCTCACATCTGTGTATCTCTCCCTACACCAGCGGTTCTCAACCTGTGGGTTGCGACCCCTTTGGGGGTCAAACGACCTTTTTACAGGGGTCACCTAAGACCATCGGAAAACACATATATAATTACATATTGTTTTTTTTTGTGATTAATCACTATGCTTTAATTATGTTCCATTTGTAACAATGAAAATACATCCTGCATATCAGATATTTACATTATGATTCATAACAGTAGCAAAATTACAGTTATGAAGTAACAACGAAAATAATTTTATGGTTGGGGGTCACCACAACATGAGGAACTGTATTAAAGGGTTGTGGCATTAGGAAGGTTGAGAACCACTGCCCTACACCAAAGCCTTGGGTGAGTAGCTGCAAAATCAACTGCTGTGCCTGGGTTTAGAGAAAAAACAAACACAAAACTGTGGTTTTCTCTCCAATAGGCTCCAGTCTACAAGCTCCAAACTCTGCCAGCTGCATTGATGCCTTTCAATGGTTTGATGTTACATGGGCTGCGGGTCTCAGTTCTGGTGCTCCAGGCTATGGAGACTGCCTGCATTCTGGGGCTCAATCTTCTGAGGGAACAGACCCTCACATAGCCCAGCACTCCTTCCTCTCTCAGTGTACCAGCCTGCCACCCTGAGAGCTGGGTAGGCTCTTCTCATGACCTTGCCCTTCCTACTGATCTTCAGGTCTTTTCTGTCGTTCCTTGATATGCCTCTCCCTCTGCTAGACCTTAGTTGGTAATTCCAGGTGAATGTTCTCTAATTTAGTTGTATTTCCAGTCTGACCCTGGGAGGAGGTACAAGAATGTCGCCACTTTTTCTATTCTCCTCCTTGATCTGTTTTATTGTTTTCTTAGAGTCTATTTCAATTATTCTGCTCTGATCTTTTTAAAAAAATATATTTTATTGATTTTTTACAGAGAGGAAAGGAGAGGGATAGAGAGTTAGAAACATCGATCAGCTGCTTCCTGCACACCTCTGACTGGGGATGTTCCCGCAACCAAGGTACATGCCCTTGACTGGAATCAAACCTGGGACCTTTCAGTCCGCAGGCCGATGCTCTATCCACTGAGCCAAACTGGTTAGGGCTGCTCTGATCTTTATTATTTCCTTTCTTTCACTCAATCTGGGCTTTGTTGTTATTCTTTTTCAAGTTCCATTAACTATAAATTTAGATTGCTTATTTGAACTTTTTCTTGTTTCTTGAGATAGTCCTATAATGCTATGAATTTCCCTTTTAGGGCTGCTTTCCCTGTGCTCCACAGATTTGGGGTTGTTGTGTTTTCATTTTCATTTGTTTCAAGGTATCTTTTGATTGCTTCCTTTATCTCATTAACTCTTTCATTGTTTATTACATGCTAATTAGCATATTTTTTCATTTTCCATTTTCTTCTTGTGATTTATTTTAAGTTTCATAGAATTATGGTCAAAGAAGATGCTATATATGATTTCAATCTTAATAAATATATTGAGAATTGTTTTGTGTCCTAACATGTCTATTTTAGAAAACATTCCATTTACACTTGAAAAAAATGTATATTCTGCCTCCTTGGGGTGGAATGCTTTGAAGATATCAATTAAATCCATTTTATCTAGAATTTACTTTAAGGTCACAATATCCTTATTGACTTTCTGTCTGAAAGATCTATCTGTTGTTATCAATGGGATGTTAAATCTCCCACTATAACTATATTAGAGGCCCAGTACACAAAATTTGTGCACTCAGGGAGTTCCCTTAGCCTCGCCTGTACCCTCTTGCAGTCCAGGAGCCCTCGGGGGGGGGAGCGGGTCTAAGCCAGCAGTTGGACATCCTTAGTGCTGCTGCAGAGGCAGAAAACAGGAGAGGCTCCCACCACCACTGCTGCGCTCGCCAGCTGTGAGCAGTGAGCCTGCCTTCTGGCTGAATGGCAATCCCCCTCTGGGAGAGCACTAACCACCAGGGGGCAGCTCCTTCATTGAGTGTCTTCCCTCTGGGTAGACACGTCATGGCGACCAGTCATTCTGCTGTTTGGTCAATTTGCATATTAACCTTTTATTATATAGGATTACTGTCAATTTCTCCCTTATGTCCATCAAGAGATGCTTTACAGCCCTAGCTGGTTTTGCTCAGTGGATAGTGTTGACCTATGGACTTAAAGGTCCTGGGTACCATTCCAGTCAAGCGCACATGCCCCAGTTGCAGGCTTGATACCCAGTAGGGGGTCTGCAGGAGACAGCCAATCAATGATTCTCTCTCATCATTGATGTTTCTAACTCTTTCTCCCTCTCCCTTCCTCTACGAATTCAATAAAATATATTAAAAATAAAAATATATTTAAAATATTACATAATTAGATGCTTCTATGTTGAGTGCATAAATGTTTACAAGGGTTAAACCCTCTTGTTGGATTGAGCCCCTTATCATTATGTAATGTCCTTCTTTGTCTCTTACTATAGTCTTGATTTGAAAGTCTATTTTGTCAGATATAATGATTGCTATGTCATATTCTTTCCTTTCTAGTTGCATGAAATATCTTTTTCCATCACTTTATTTTAGTCTGTGTCTATCTTTTTGTTCTGAGGTGGGTCTCTGGAAGGCAACATATACATGGGACTTGTTTTCTTATCCATCCAGTTACCTTATGTGTAGTGATTGGACCATTTAAGCCATTTATTTTTAAAATAATTATTTATAGGTATGTGTTTATTGACATTTTATTTTGTTACTATGTTCCTCTGTTTTGTTTTCTTTTCCTTTTCTTCTTCAGCTTCTTAAAGCAAGCCCTTTAACATTCCTTGCAATAA
This sequence comes from Myotis yumanensis, assembly GCF_028538775.1. Taxonomy (NCBI): domain Eukaryota; kingdom Metazoa; phylum Chordata; class Mammalia; order Chiroptera; family Vespertilionidae; genus Myotis; species Myotis yumanensis. The sequence continues at coordinate 107,601,368 of NW_027223753.1, read as the reverse complement.
TGGTTTGCTGGTAACAAACTCCTTTAGCTTTTTCTTGTCTGGGAAGCTCTTTATTTTTCCTTCAATTTTAAATGATAGCCTTTCTGGGTACTATATCCTTGGTTTCAGGTCCTTGTTTTTCATCACTTTGAATATTTCACCCCAATCCCTCTGACCTGAAATGTTTCTGTTGTAAATCAGCTGACAGTTTTATGTAACTCCCATGTAGATACCTTAATGACTCTCTCATGCAGCTTTTAATATTCTCACTTTGTCTTTACCTTTTGCCATTTTATGGTGTGTCATGGTGCTCCTTTGAGTTCCTCTTGTATGGGATTCTCTGGGCTTCCTGGACTTGCATGTCTTTTTCTTTAATGAGGTAAAGGAAGTTTTCAGACATTATTTATTCAAATAGGTTCTTGATTCCTTGTTGTCTCTCTTCTCATTCTCATACTCCTATTACACAGATCTTGTTACAATTCATTTTGCCCCAAAGGTCCCTTAAACTATGCTCATTTTTTTAATATTTATTTTCATTGCTCTGACTGGGTGTTTTTTTCTACCTTATTTTTCAAATTCCTGATTCAATATTCTGTTTCATCAAGCCTGCTGTTTATTCCTTCCAGTGTATGCTTTATTTCATATATGGCATTCTTCACTTCTACTGATCCTTTTTTATGGTTTCTATATCTTTTTTCATGCTTTTGAGTATTCTTATAATCATAACTCTGAACTCTATATCTAATAAATTGCTTACCTCCATTTCATTTAGCTCTTCTTCTAGACTCTAGAATTCTCTAGAATCTAGACAATGCTCTTGTTCCTTCATTTGAGGCCTGTTTCTTTAATGCCCCATTATGGCTGCCTATTTGTGCTTGTTTTGTGTATTAAATAGTTCTTCTATGATTCATAGTTTTGGCAGTGTGGCCTTATGTAGTAGGCGACCCAGTGGTATAGTGTCCCTGATCACTAGAACTGATTGCTTTAAGAATGTCCCTTGTGTGTGTTGTGTGGGCCCTTCTGTTCTAATTGAGTCTTGATTGCTATTGGCCAGTTTTAGGGTGGGTTTGACTCTCAGGCTGGCTGTCATTGAGGCTCAGTCCCAACACAGTGTGTAGGCTTCTGTGTAAGTGCTGGTCACACTAGATGGAATTAACCTTAATAGGGTCTGGTGCCTGCTGAGATATCCCTATGGATATGCTGCTTGTGAAGTTTATTGGATCCTGCTCTGCTGTTGTTTGAAGCTGGCCACTGGATGTATTGGTTCTTGGCCTCTTTGCAGGGACACAGGTGCAGGCCAATGTCAGACACTGTCTGTGACTGACCCTGAGCAACCTATTGGGAGCTATCAATAATCTATTTTTTGTGGCTCCCACTGCTAAGCCGGGAAAGGGCAAAGGTGTGTACCAAGGTCTACTTTCAGTAGCCCTGGCCAAGGAGCAGGTCAGGCAAAGACTCAAAGCACCCAGGGATCCACTTCTGTCTGCAGTCTGTCTGTTAATTTCAGACACATAATGAACCTCCAGATGAACTTCTCAGCATTGCTTAAGCTCCACAGGTACAGAAAAAGGGATCCAATTGGTTGGGCTATTGTTTTCCCCCAGGTAATACAGTTTCAATGTAGCCTCTCTTTAAGTTCTTGATTATAAGGCTTCTCTCTAGCTAGACTTCAGATGTTTATTCAGCATTATTTTACTATATTTTAGTTGTAATTACAGTTTGGTCCTGGGAAAATGTCAGAGTAGCTTCAACCTAATTTGCCATCATCCTAGAATCCAAAAAGACATTAAAACAAATATAACAAGACAAAAAGGGTATTTTTTAATGTCAACCCGATGACAGAATATAACCCTTGTAAATATTGCACCCTCAACATAGAATCACCTAAATATATAAAGCAAATATTGATGGACATAGAGGAAGTAATAAACACTAAAACAGTAATAATGGGGACTTTAAAACTCCTTTGCCATTAATAGATACATAATCCAGACAGAAAATTAACAAGGAAAGAGGGGCTTTAAATGACACATTACACCAGATAAATTTAATTGATATTTTTAGAACATTTCACAAGAATGAATCAGAATACAGATTATTTGAAAGTGCACATAGACCATTTTCCATTATAGAACATCTGTTGGGCTACAAAATAAGTGTCAATAAAGTAAAGACTATTGACATTATATCAAGCATCTTCTTGGACCACAATGGTGTAAAAGAAATCAACTACAAGAGGAAAATGAAAAACACATGGAGACTAAATAACATGTTATTAAACAATGAATGGGTTGACAACAAGATCAAGTAAGAAATCAAAAAATACCTTAAGCCAAATGAAAATAAAAGCACAATGATACAATATCTATGCGACACAGCCAAAGCAGTTTTAAGAGGTAAATTTATAGCAATTCAGGCCTACTTTAAAGAGACAAAGAAATATCAAATAAACAATCTAACCTTACACCTAAGGAAATTAGAAAAACAACAGCAAAAATATCCCACAGTCAGTAGAAGGAAGGAAATAATAAAGATCAAAGCAGAAATAAATGAAAGTCTAAAAACAAGCAAACAAAAGATCAATAAAACCAAGAGCTGGTTCTTTGAAAAGATAAATAAAAGTGCTAAACTTTTAACCAGACTTATCAACAAAAAAATGTAGGACCCAAGATCAGAAACAAAGGAAGGCAGAGGAGGGTGGGGGATGTAAGAGGTTAACCAAAGGATTTATATGCATGCATATAAGTATAACCCAGGAACACAGACACTAGGGGGGGGTGAGGGAGTGTGCTGGAGATGGGGATGGCCAAGCAGGGAGAGGTCAATGGGAGGAAAAGGAGACATATGTAATATTATATGTAATACTTTAAAAAATAAAGAAATATATATATATGTACACATATATATATATATACATATTTATTTATATACATATATATATTTATATACATATATAAAGCTGTGGTACATTTATACCATGGAGTACTATGCACCAGTATAAAAGAAGAATCTGTTACCCTTTGAGACATCAGGGAAGGACCTGGAGAGTATCATGCTAAGTGAAATAAGTCAATCAGAGAAAGTATCACATAATCTCGCTCATATGTAAAATCTAAATAACAAAATAAACTGATGAATAGAGTGGATCCAAAGACATAGAAGCATGGAACAGAGTGTGAAATCTCAGAGGGAAGGCGGGGGAGGGTGGGTGGGTGAGAAGTAATCAGCCAAGAACTTTGTATGCATAGATGCATGGCCCATGGCCACAGACAATGGGGTGGTGAGGGCCTGGGGTATGAGGCAGGGGCAGGCTAGAGGGGATCAATGGGGGGGGAAAGGGAACATATGTAATACTTTCAACAGTAAAGAATTTTTTTTAAAAAAAGTAAAAAGCAATATATATACATATATATATTTTTCCCTATATAATTTTTATGCAGTTATAAGAAAAAAGTACTTGTTTGATTATCTATGGTTGGCTAGGAATCACCATTTCTCAACATTAAAATTTCCTCAGCAGAGAAGAAGCCATCAATTACATTTCCAGAATCCCCTTGCCTACATTGTTCTGAGTTAGAGGCTTCTATTGAGAAACCCTCAGATGATATTTGGGAGGAGGATGAGACAGGGAAGCCATTACTCTTTGGATACAGTCAGATAGCTGAGCAGATGTGGGTTTCAAAGCAGCTTCCAGATGAGCTTTTGAGAATAACCAACATCCATCCTGCTGGCTGAGATGATTTAAGGCAATACTCAGAGAGCTTTGACAGGCCAACCAGCCACTCACTTCAGTACTGCATATTTAAAGACTTTTGAAAAATATACACAGACTTCTCATTTATTGCATTAAAAACTTGAATGCTCTGTATTAAACATAGTGACTTCTGTATTCCTTCTACTGATACAAATATTGTGCAATAAAAATTGTAAAAGTATGAGTGTTAAATTGAAAGATTTAAGACTGTGAATGCTGCAGATATTCAGAAATGGAGAATATGTCAGCCTTCAAGAAGAAAATCAAATACACTTTGAATGAAAATAAAATCAGAGCTTCTATATTTTTTCATACACAATGTCCAACATTTTATCAGAAATTTCTAGTCATAGTAACAAATATATACAACTGCAAATCAACAGAAAAATATAGGCATTATAAACAAACTCCAAGTGATCTATACCTTAGGATTATCAGGCTTTAAAAGAGCTATAATATATATGCTAAAAAATAGAGAAAATAATGAATAATTTCATCACAACACAGAATGCTACTAAAAGTATTAAATTGAAATTATGAAACAAATAAAAAGATTAATATTGTACTTTACATGAATGGAGGACTTAATATCAAAATATTCATGTTAGTGACAGATCAGTAGAAAATATGTTGAATGAAGCAAAGAAAGGAAAATAGGATGAACATTTAAAGAAGAAAACAAAACATATATGGGATATGGTAAGTAGGATTATTTTTAATTAAAGTCACAAAAGGAATGGGATAAAGCTATATTTAAAAAACCTATGGCAGAAATTTTTCCAAATGTGAAAATAGACATCATTCCCAAGATTAAAGCTATCTTCAAGCACCAAGAAAATATCTACAAAGAAATGGCACCTAAGGATATTATAGTAAAAGTGCTGAAAACTAAAGAGAAAGGAAAGGAATGATAAAAACGAACTGTTCCAAAAAAAAGACAATAATAATGACAGCCAACTTTTCTACAGAAAAAATTAATGAAAACCAGAGGACAGTGTAACAACATTAAGAGCTGAAAGAAAATAATTGCCACTTAGAATTTGTACCTCACCAACACTCAGAAATAAACATAGAAATATATCCAGAAAACAATTAAACTAAAAATGGTCATTATCAGTAATCCTGAAATAAAAGAAATACTAATGAAAAGTCTACAAGTAGAAAAAAATTTTCCCCAAAAGAAGTATAATCGTGTAGGAAAGAATGAAGAACATCAGAAAGTATAAATATTTGAGGAAATTTAAATAAATATTGACTGTTTAAAATTATATAATAATAATGTCATATAAGAGTAAAATATTGAACAAATTCCATTTTATGAAACAGCATCTCAAAAGGCAGGAATGGGTTAAATTGCATTAAAGTTCTGTAATGTTTATGAATTGTCCAGGAGATAGAAATAGTACTAATTTAAGATATACTGTAATGAGTCTAGAATGTTGTTGTTGAATAGAACTTTTTGCCATAACAGTTGTGTTCCATAATCTGTGCTGTCCTACACTATAGCCATTAGCGTCATGTATCTATTGAGAACATAAAATGTAAGTAGTGTGATGAACTGAATTGTTAACCTTATTTAATTTAAATAGCCATGATGGCTAGTACTTACTGTATTGAACAATGCAGCTCTAAAAAAAATTACTAAAAAGAGTAGGAGACCCCTAGCTTGTTTGAATCAGTGGATAGAGCATTGGCCTGCAGACTGAAAGGTTCCGGGTTCAATTCTGGTCAAGGACACATGCCCAAGTTGCGAGCTCAATCTCCAGTAGGGGAAGTGCAGGAGGCAGCCAATCAATGAATCTCTCTTATCCTTGATGTTTCTAGCTCTCTCTCTCCCTCTCCCTTCCTCTCTGAAATCAATAAAAATATTTTTTTTAAAAAAAGAGTAGGAGATTATATGATTAACAAATGTGTAGGGGCCAAATTAGGTAATTTTTTAAAACATGCTTTATCTAAAATAATGTGAAAAGGAGTAAAATAAACAAAAAACAAATCCTATCTAATAATAGACAAAGATCAAAATTGACCTTACCTTTGCTACGCCTCCCATTGGCTAATCAGTGAGCTATGCAAATTAACTGCCAACAAAGATGGTGGTTAATTTGCAAACATAGGCGTGAAGTCGAGGAGTGAAGACTGAAGGCGGCTCCGGCCGCCTGAGCCGCGAGAGGCTTGGAGGCGCCTCTGGCCAGAGCAAAGGCCTGGGTCCCAGGTGCTGGAGGAAAACCAGTGCTGGCAGCCAGGGGAAGGGAAGGCCTATTGCATGATTCTTTTCATGCAACAGGCCTCTAGTTAAATAATAACAGCAAAATTATACAATATAAGGTAGTAGATTTAAATTCCAATGCATAAGAAAATATATTAAATGTTCATAGAAGAGATACCACCCAAAAGTCTCTAATTCTCAGACCAGTAAAAAAAGAAAAGAAAAACTACATAATTTGCTATAAGAAGTATACCTTAAGTATAAAATCACAAAAATTATGAAAATAAATAATACAAAAATATATGCCACATGTATACTAACAAAAACCCCTATAAATTATCAGGAAAAGACTTTAAGGCAAACAGTACTATTGCAGATTAAAGGAGACATTTTATAATCATAAGAGTTAATTCAACAGAAAGATATAAAATCCCAAGTTTGTATACACCTAATATCATGGCCTTAAAACACATGAAGCAAAACTAACAAAATTATAAGAAAAAATAGAAAAAAAACTACAAACATATTTGGTAGTACCTAATAGAACAAGCAGTTACAGAAGATTTAAATAAAATTAACTAAATTGACTGTGGGAAACTGATATAGGGTTAAGCCACAGACTGACCTGCTGGCAAAGTCACAAACAAGTCCTAGCTTAAAGGGCACAGTCCTCTTAGCATAATTAAGCTTGACCTTATAACACTCTCTAGATCTTATCTGGGAAGCTAATGGGCTTAGAAAGTGCAAAAACAGTGTAAACAAGTGAAACTCACAAGAACTGTGTAACTATGGTAACCACTACCTTGTTTACCTCTAAGTATAAAAAGCTTGGTGAGGCCTGAGCGCCATGGAAGTCCTTCCTCTTGAGTTGGACTTGCTCGCCTGGTCCCCCAATATTCCCAAATTATCTTGTGTCTTTTTTTTTTCATTTGTTGTGTGGCTCCTCTTCCAGACCCAAACCCTGAACCATGCAGGACGTGGAGTGAAACACTTATGACATCTGGCGCCCAATGGGGACTCTGGAAGTGAAGGCAAAAGTGAGGAACAAAGAATTCACCATAAAGGTAGGAAAATTCACCGTAAAGGTGAGGGGTTATTTCACCGCACACAAACGCCCACAATCAGCTACAGTGGTCCGGAGCTGTAGGTGGTGTGGGAACGTTTTCTCAACCAGGCTAAAGGGGCAGGATTCAGCTTTATAAAAAGTAGATTGGGCTTTAAAAAAAAGTAAGAAACTTTATTATAGACTTTTGAGTTGCATGCTTAAGTAGTTAAAGTTTCAGAAGGTAATCTCTTATGGTTTTTGCATGTTATTATAGAAAATAACTTTTGGTTTCTTGAGAAAGGTACATTAGATCTTAAAAGTTTGCCAAAAAGTCAGAACTTGAAAAAAGGTCAGCAGCAGGAAAAAACTGTTTTCCCTTGTGGAACACGGTATTTAATTTGCTAGAGCCTTTAAGAGAGGCCAAGGAGGATAAAACTCCTCCCCTTGCACCCTCCGCTCCTAAAGATGAGCAGAAAGAAAAGAAAAAATGGGAGGAATGGCCTTCATGGCTCCCTCCACCTCCATGTCCTAATTAATTCTCCATTAATAGAATCACCTGTGCTAAAAAGCCAAATTATAAAGAAATTGGAATATTAAAATGTACTCTTTTAAATCAGACTGGAAAAAAAGAGCTCCATGGTCATCTTAATGTGGTTTCTTGTTCAAATTAAAATCTTAATTTGTATTTGGAATCTAAAATATGTAATAAGAAATGAAACCCTGCTGCCGAATCAACCTCTGGTGTGGAGAGATTCAAAGGTGGCAGGAAAGGGCAGAGCTATAAGCTCTCCCACAATGAGATTACTTAATGTTTTATTTAAAAATTACCGGAGAACATCTTATGACAACCAAACTCTGGCTAAGATAACTTTGGGTGCTAGCCATAACTTTAGAAAGTGAAATAGGAAAAAATTTAAAATGTCTTTTTCTATTAAGCATGACTTTGGGAAAAATATGCCATCTGAGTCATTTGCTGAAACTTCCCCCAAAGCAGGATGTGGGGGAAGAGAAGAAGGGAGCACGTGGCGATCCAATATGGACGCCCCCTCCCCAAGTATTCTAATTTAAACTCTCCTTCTCATAATTGAAAAGTTTTACAAAATTTAAAAATGCGTCTGGCATTTGTAAAGAGAAAAACTGGCTTGGAACTAAAGCGCGCATCATCCGATTTTGGACATTTAGATAGAGTTTTGAGCTGAAATCTCTTTACAAATGTACAGAATAAAACCCAAGACTGATTATTTCCTAAGAAAAATGGCGAGTTTGAGCCAGGGAAGAAATGCAGGCTGGTTCTAGCAATAAGATTGGTATATTTCCATAATAAAGAGTGATTTTTGAAATGTTAATGAAGCCTGTTCCAAAATTAATCTTAAAACCTCAAAGAAATTCAGTAAAATTGTCTGTTACAGAAAATTTACCAAAGTAACTGCCTTAAAATAATAATTTAGATTTGAATCTCAAGAATTATTGAACTATATCAATTATAAAACTCTAAATAGCCCAGGTAAAAGATGGCTATGCCCTTTAATTAAGGCTGGCTTCCCAAAGCAATTTCTAATGGAGGAAGGGCTAGCCTCCCTTCCCCCAACAGAACAAGCAGGTAGGCCAAAAATTTCCTGCCAGTGGAAACTTCTAAAGAGAGGCTTGCTTCCCAGTTTCCCATCCTTGGTAGAAAGAATGTAACTAATTTTCATTTTAATGGTTACCTGTTTCCAGTCAATGGCAGCCCAAGGCTTTGGGAGTTTGCTAAATTGAATTAGATATTCTGAAATAACAAAATGCTAAAATATTAATCTAAATTTCCCTCATGAAAAAAATAGAGGACAGAATTAAATCTATTGATTATGTCTTTTATTTTTGAAGTTTATTCTTAAAAATGTTACTGACTGAGAAATGCTAAATATTTAACTTGCCAGCTAAGAGTTTAAAGTTCTGGTTAAATAAATTGGGAGAAATCATATAATTATAGTAAAATTTCAACATTTGTCTAATTGAAAAAAGAGGATAAATTCTGTAATCCCAACCGAAATTTTTAAATACAAAGATCAGTTTAAATTTAATTGATATCTCTTAATAATTATAAAAGGTATATAATCTTTAAATCATATATACACATATATATTTGGTGGTCTTTCAAGTTGGATTTCAAAACCATAACCAAGGAATGACTTTGAGACATTTCACGGGCCATGAAATGTTTTCAATAGTTTATTCTCTCTTCTTAAAGGATTTTTTTTTTAATAAAGCCAATTTAATGTACTTGAAATCACATGGAAAGCTTTATCAAATATAAATTAATAAATATATTTTAAGTTTTTGCCTCTGAGAAAGGGCAAAACAAGTTATTTTGTTTGATATTTCTTAAAATACAGCAGTAGGATTTTAGGATGTCATTTAAAATAAAAAAGCTCCTCGCTGCTGCATTTTAAATTAGGCTGGAGGTGAGGCAGCGTTTGCACCTTGTGAATCAGACATAAAACTTTACTAAATTTACTAACTTTATTAATAAAAGTACCTACTATAAGAAGCCAGTATCTTTGTAAGCAATTGAATCCTAGTAAAGTAAAATTCTTCTAAAAAAGTTACTGAAGGCTTCCCGTGATCCCTCTGTATATGCAAATAAGCTGAAAGGAAATGCTGTTTAAAAATATTATCTTAAATTTAATAAAAAGGAGAAATTTTAAAATTTTGAAATATCTTCCACTAATATTTATAGGATAATCTAATGATTTGCTGTTAAAATACCAAATCTGAAGTACAGTCACCATAAATGTTTAATAACTTTGACTTTAAATACATGGCCTTGCAGCACTATCAGTCAACATCCAGAAAGTAACCCTGTAGGTTACTTAGTGTAAAAGAAAAAAAGATTTTTTTTAAATTGAAGTTCTCCAAGTTTACCCAGCAGGAGGAGGATGAGCAGGACAACAAACAGCCTGGAGACCACCTGGGGCATGGTAAAGAAGACTGTACAGAGAACATCTTTCTTGCTATGCTAGCAGTAATCATCTGTACGGTATAATATTACCTAGGGCAAATGTGGAAGTATTTCAGACTTATACTCCTGACCCTTCATGGGTAAGAACCCTTACATGGGCCGATCCTTCCAGGAGGACCACAGGTGGGGCAAGGAAGCATATGGACAAGGTATTATTACACAGCTGTTGCCACCCAGCTTCCATTTTGTATGACTCTAAATCAAGCGACTGCTCCCTTGTGTGTAAAATTAAACAGAGGTTTTTGGCCAGCCTGGACCCCAAAAACAGGGAAGAAATGGCTCAAGTACATGTATTATCTCTACTTGCTCCAGGGAAAGGTGCAGAAAATATAAGTGTGCTAAGGCACCCCCTCACACTAAGCCTTTACGTAAACGGTCTTATGTATGGAATCCCACTGAGGGAGAAGTTAATTGGCAAGACTGTTATAGGAATTATCCTACCACCAGCAAACTTAATAATTTTTTTTCTTTATAGACTGGAGCCTTTATGGTTCTCTGTATAGTAACAACCTCACCCTTAAATGGAAAGGGAATGCATCCTATCTATGTGTTGAAGAAAATCACTCCATCTCATGGAGGAGACTTTGTTGGGCCTCAATTACAACATGACAACTGGCCTCTACAAAGTACGCAGTGGAAATTAGCTACTGCACTTGCCCTATAAAATGGTATAGTTTCAATTATAGCTCAAATAGTTCCATTTTTTGCTTTACGAGGAACTCTCAATAAGACAGTGTTTGCTACTGCCTGTGTGTTTGATCCCTTTGTGCTCCTATCAGGCCCCATTCAGATGCATCTTAATGTTACAAGCTATCTGTATGAGGTGTCATGCACAGATTGTACATTATCTCTTTGTATCAATTCTACTGTTCAAAAGAACTCCCTCATGATTTTAAAACAACCAGCTTTTGCTTGGGTTCCCACCAACTTAACTGAACCATGGGAATCTCATCAAACCTATGAACTATTGCATGATCTAGTAAAAAAATCTTAAAAGGACAAAAAAAGATTTCTTGAAATATCAATTGCAGGAATCTTTGCCCTCGTAATGTTACTTACTTCTGTGGGCATTGCTGTTTCATCTATGGTACAGACTGTTCAGACCTCTCATTTTGTACAACAGGTCAAGGAAAATGTAACTAAAGCTTGTCTATACAAAAAGAAATTGACAGCCAGTTTAAAATTGAATTTCCATGGCCTAGAGCAAAGAATATCCTTACATGATATTGTTCTACAATGTCATTATTGTACATTTATCCCAAACAAGCTTACAAACTAATTCTTTGAATGTTTGGCAGTAATTTAATTAAGGACATGAAAGGATTTAATCCCTTCCACTGTGTGGAAGGCCTCCCTGAGAAGGCACTTGAGCATTCTGTATTGACCTCTCTTGCCCTTTTTGCCAATAGGGTCCCTCTTCTTACAATCCAATTGCCCACAGCTGTTGCCTGAGCTCTGTTCATGCTGAGGTTGGAGCCTCGTGGTGGCTGGTGCAGTGGATCTGTCTCTCGCCCAATGGCATGAGCTGGAGAAGAAACCTGGGTTTCCCAAGATATGTGATCAATGCCGGGGCCCCACCAGCAGGCGAGGGGATCCCAAGGCAATTGCTGGGCGTGGAGGCCACAGGGGCATGGGATACCTAGGAGACAGAACTGAACCTCACGTCACCTTGCTTGGCCCCGGAGGATGGCTGGTTAGTCAAAGACGGGTAAGATTCCTCAGGGAGGAACAACCTAAGACAGGCACAGTCGCAGAGGGGCCATCAGGAGAGAACTTGGGGATCAACAGAGGTGGGGCATAGATCCTCACCCCCCCCAACTATGCAGGGGCTTGAACACTCGCCCCTTCTGAGGGAGGTCTCTTGCCCCCATGGCTGCTTCTTGCTTCCCATGCCCAGCCCAGATCGGAACCCAGGTAACAGAAAGAGACTTGGCCCAGCTGAGATCAGTACCCAGACAACAGAGACTTGGCTGACAACAGCTACCCTATATCTACAACCAGCCTAACACCAGGAATGCTCAGGGCTTTCTCAAGGATGCAAAAATAATCCTTTCCATTAATATTTACAGTGTAAACTAAGATTGTTGTTAGAGTATTAAATTTGACAGTAAAATAGCAGTCAGGTTTTCAGATTAAAATTGGCTCAAGAAGTATTAACCAAAATTTTCATTTCATAGTAAATTTGCCTACCTTGCAATGATCCTAAAGCAGTCATATTTTTGTGCAAAAAAAAAATGTAAAAATTTAGAGTTATCTAGACTGCATTATAACTTTTCCAAAAAGTCTCCTAATAATTAAATCAAAAAAGGGGGATAGTGGAAGAATACCATGTAAGGAAAAATATTCTGTAACTAAATTACATCTAGAAAAATTTTTTCATTTATGCTAACAGCAAGACACCCAGGAAAACACACATGGTGTCAAAATAAGCCAAAGGAAAATCATTTGGGCAAATATAAAAAGGACCCCAAATAAAATTCCCTTTATTAACCTTCAGTCGAGAATATGTTTGTATATTTTCAGAAAACAACTTCAAGGTCATGTGGATTCCTGCAACAGAGAGGAATTCTCAGGAATGCTCCAGCCATGAAGACAAGAGGAGAGACAGTTCAGAGATGGAGACACTGAAGACGCTTTGCCATGCTAGCAGTCAGCAGCTGTGCGTCGCTGCAGGTTGCTCAGGATCAAACCAGAGAGGGTCAGACCTGCATTGCCACCATTTGTCCACCATCCAGAACTGAAATATCATTGCTGACATCTACACATAAGGAACTGTCGGACATAGAAACTTGGACTCAGAACTGTTGGACATTGAAATTGGGACTTAAACCATTTTTTGTTCTTGAAATGTTATGCTTAAATTTTAAAATGTTTTGGGTTATGGATTGGCATTGTTATTGTTTTAATATCCAGAGTTTTGTTCTTGATGTTTAAGTTTTATTTTCATTATAGTAGCTTAATAATAAAAAAAAGGGGGTGAGATGTGGGAAACTGATATAGGGTTAAGCCACAGACTGACCTGCTGGCAAAGTCACAAACAAGTCCTAGCTTAAAGGGCACAGTCCTCTTAGCATAATTAAGCTTGACCTTATAACACTCCCTAGATCTTATCTGGGAAGCTAATGGGCTTAGGAAGTGCAAGAACAGTGTAAACAAGTGAAACTCACAAGAACTGTGTAACTATGGTAACCACTACCTTGTTTACCTCTAAGTATAAAAAGCTTGGTGAGGCCTGAGCACGATGGAAGTCCTTCCTCTTGAGTTGGACTTGCTCGCCTGGTCCCCCAATATTCCCAAATTATCTTGTGTCTTTTTTTTTTCATTTGTTGTGTGGCTCCTCTTCCAGACCCGAGCCCTGAACCATGCAGGACGTGGAGGGAAACACTTACGACAATTGACCTAGTTGGCTTATATTGACAGACACTACAGGAATACAGTATTCTTTTTCAAGTGTACATGGAATATTTATGAAACTTCCAAACAAATACCATCAGCCAAATATCATCAGTTTGTGTGAGTGTGTGTGTGTGTGTGTGTGTGTGTGCACGTCCATGTGTAAATTGACATATAGATTAAACATGACTATGGAAATGGATTGAGTCAAAAAAGCCAAGACAGACTTTAATATAAGGAGAAAATTGAAGACTTACACTTCTGGAAATAAAAACATAGTAAAGTTACATAAATTGAGAAAGCTTTATATTTGAAAAAAAATTAAGCATCAGAATTAAATACAATCCAGACACAGAACCACAAATTTATGTTACTTGGATTATGAGAAAGGTGCTACTGCAATGCATTGAAGAAAGGAGTGGTTACTTGCATGAAAAAAAAAAAAAGAATACTGACCTCTATATCAAATCATATATAAAAATAGAATGCAAGTGGTTTGTAAACATAAAAATCTTCTTGGAAAAAATCTTTATGAACACTAAATAGGAGAAGATTTTTAAACAGTGCACAAATAAGATTGATAAATTGAAATTTACTAGGAAAAATAGATTGACTGGACTTTCTTAAAATAAAAACTTTTTAATGGCCAGGATTCTTTTTTTTCATGCAAGTAACCATTCCTTTCTTCAATGCATTGCAGTAGTACTTTTCTCATAATCCAAGTAACATAAATTTGTGGTTCTGTGTCTGGATTGTATTTAATTCCACTTTCTCAATTTATGTCACTTTATTATGTCTTTATTTTCAGATGTGTAAGTCTTCAATTTGTCCTTATATTAAAGTCTGCCTTGGCTTTTTTGACTCAATCAATTTCCATAATCATGTTTAATCTATATGTCAATTTACACACACGCATGTGCGCACACACACACACAAACTGATGGTATTTGGCTGATGGTATTTGGTTTGGGAGTTTCATAAATATTCCATGTACACTTGAAAAAAAAAGTACTGTATTCCTGTAGTGTCTGTCAATATAAGCCAACTAGGTCAACTTAGTTAATTTTATTTAAATCTTCTGTCACTGCTTGTTCTATTAGGTACTACCAAATACATTTGTAGTTTTTTTTCTATTTTTTTCTTATAATTTTGTTAGTTTTGCTTCATGTGTTTTAAGGCCATGCTATTAGGTGTATACAAACTTGGGATTTTACATCTTTCATTGAATTGACTCTTACGATTATAAAATGTATTCTTTAATCTGCAATAGTACTCTTTGCCTTAAAGTCTTTTAAGGGTTTAATCTCCAACATTTACAAAGAACTCATACAACTTAACAAAAGGAAGATAAACAATCCAATCAAAAAATGGACAAAGGACCTAAATAGAAACTTTTTTAAAAAGGACATTCAGAAAGCTAAGAGACATATGAAAACATGCTCAAAGTCACTAATCATCCAAAAGATGCAAATCAAAACACAATGAGGTACAATATCACACAGGTCAGAATGGCTATCACTAACAAATCAACAAATGACAAGTGCTGGAGAGGATGTGGAGAAATAGGAACCCATATTCACTGCTGATAGGAATGCAGACTGCTGCAGCCACTGTTTAAAACATTATGGCGTTTCCTCAAAAAATTAAAAATGGAACTGCCATTAGAATTAGTAATTTTACTTATAGGAATATATCCCAAGAAAACAGAAACACCAATCAGAAAGGATATATGCACCCCTATGTTCATAGCAGCGCAATAGCTAAGATTTGGAAACAGCCTAAATTCCCATCAGCAGATGAATGGATTATAAAACTATGGTACATCTATAAAATGGAATATTATGCTGCTGTAAAAAAGAAGAAATTCTTACCATTTGCAACAGCATGGATGGAACTGGAGAGCATTATGCTAAGTGAAATAAGCAGTCAGTGAAAGATAAATACCACATGATCTCACTCATTTATGGATAATAAAGAACATTACAAACTGTTGAACAAAAATAGACAGAGGCAAAGAAGCATCAAACAGACTGTCAAACTATAGTGGGAAGGTAGGGGAGGGTTGGGGAGGTAAGAGATCAACTGAAGGACTTGTATGCATGCATATAAGCACAACCAACAGAAGCAAGACACTAGGGGTGAGGGGACGAAGGCAAGTACCGGGGGGAAGGGAGGCCAGGGGGAAAGGTAGTGGGGGAAAAAAGAGACATATGTACTACTACTTGTAATACCTTAAACAATAAAATTTTTTTAAAAAATTAAAACTTGTTTATCAAAACTAACCCAGGGGAAACCAAGATGGCGGCATAGGTAAACACTTGAAATTGCTGCCTCGCACGACCACTTCAAAAATACAACTAAAAGACAAAACAGACATCATCTGTAACAACAGGAAGGCTGGCTGAGTGGAAATTCTGCAACTAGAAGGAAAGAGAAAAGCACACTGAGACTCAGAGGAGGTGTGGAAGTAAAGTGCAGAGGTCCGGAGGCGCGCGAGAAAAGGGCTGGCAACTGAGGATGCAGTTGTCTTTTTTCAATCTGGAGAAAGATGCAAGCTCCCAAGTGCTCTGAACTCCAGTTCTGGGCCAATCTCTGGGGACCCAAACTCATATGGGGAGAAACTGGACTGTCTGGCATCGGGCAGAACTCAAAGGCAGCTTTCTCTCACACTCAGACCCGGGGCCTCGTAGGGCAGGGCTGAGGATCAGCCATAGCTGTTTGCTCCACCCTGATGATTCCCTGAGACACCACCCCCAGCACCCAAGCTGTGCACAGAGGCTTTTGCATATGAATAGCCTGGCCTTTTGCAATCAAAAATTACCTAACAAACTGCAGCTGGGTCAGAGAGACCCAGAACATCCAAAAGAAGGCCCAAGGCCCCACAGCAGCTTGCATTGCTTCACAGCTGGGCCTCATCTAGGCACCTCCAAACCCCAAACAAAGAAGAGGAATCTGCAGATCTCTCCTTAGCTCCTGCTGGGTAGCCTCAGGCAGAGGCTAAATTAGCACCTCCTTAGAGATTCAAGAGCCAGTGTACTGAGTGGTCAGTGGGACCATCCAGATTACAACTCTTCAGATCCATAAGGGACACACTAAGGGGGCAGACTCAGTGAGCACTAAAGCCCCACTGAAGCAAGTCTTGCCCCATAAGGGTGTCTCCAGCACAGAAGTTCTCCCATCACAGACACAGCTGATTCTCACAGCCAATTGGCCTGGAAGTCAATTCCTCCCAGTGATACCTACAACAATCAAGGCTTAACTACAAGACTGTGCACAAAGCCCACAAAGGGGACCAAGAGTGTCCACCTCAGATAATTGGGGAGGCTGAGCCACTGGGCCCAATAGGACACCTTGCACAGAAAGCCACTCTATCAACACAGAGAAGCAGCCAAAATGTGAAGACAAAGAAACAGGTCACAAATGAAAGAAATGGAAGAAAGCAAACAACTGGATATAGAGTTCAAAACCAAACTTCTAAGGTTTTTTAAGAATTTTCTAGAAACCACCGATAAATTTAGTGAGACCCTCGATAAATCTAATGAGACCCTCGAGGATATGAAAAAGGACCAACTAGAAATTAAGTATACACTGACTGAAATAAAGAATATTATACAGAGATCCAACAGCAGACTAGAGGATCACAAGAATCAAGTCAAAGATTTGAAATACGAAGAAGCAAAAAACACCCAACCAGAAAAGCAAAAAGAAAAAATAATCCAAAAATATGAAGATAGTGTAAGGAGTCTCTGGGACAACTTCAAGCGTACCAACATCCAAATTATGGGGTGCCAGAATAAGATAGAGAGCAATATATTGAAAGCCTATTTGAAGAAATAATGACAGAAAACTTCCCCTACCTGGTGAAAGAAATAGACTTACAAGTCCAGGAAGCACAGAGAACCCCAAACAAAAGGAATCCAAAGAGGACTACACCAAGACACATCATAATTAAAATGCCAAGAACAAAAGACAAAGGGAGAATCTTAAAAGCAGCAAGAGAAAAACAGTTACCTACAAGGGAGTACCCATAAGATTCTCAGCTGATTTCTCAACAGAAACTTTGCAGGCCAGAAGGGAGTGGCAAGAAATATTCAAAGTGATGAATAGCAAGAACCTACAACCAAGATTACTTTACCTAGCAAAGCTATCATTCAGAATTGAAGGTCAGATAAAGTGCTTCACAGATAAGAAAAAGCTAAAGGATTTCATCACCACAAAACCAGTATTATATGAAATGCTGAAAGGTATCCTTTAAGAAGAGGAAGAAGAAGAAAAAGATAAAGATAAAAATTATGAACAACAAATACATATCTATCAAGTGAATCTAAAAATCAAGTGAATAAATAATCTGATGAACAGAATAAACTGGGGAATATAATAGAATCAGGGACATAGAAAGGGAGTGGACTGACAATTCCTGGGGGGGAAAGGGTGTGGGGAGTGTGGGAAGAGACTGGACAAAAATCGTACACCTATGGATGAGGACAGTGCAGGGGGGGGGGGGGGGAGGTAAGGGCAGAGGGTGGGGTGGGAACCGGGTGGAGGGGAGCTATGGGGGGAAAAAAGAGGAACAACTGTAATAATCTGAACAATAAAGATTTAATTAAAAAACAAACAACAAAAATCTAACCCAGACAATAGATGGTGAAGGCCTGGGCCCGAGGGCAGGGGAGGTGGTGCAGTTAGAGAGGTCAATGGGGAGTAATAGGGGACATATGTAATACTTTCAATAAATACTTTTTTAAGTGTAAAGAGGTGAGCTTCAGTGTAGGATAAGTGACTTTTAACACTTACATATGATAAAGCTTTTTTGTAGAATCTATAAAGTTCCCATTAATCAGAAAGAGAAAGACAGACAACATAATATAACAATGGGTAAAAGATTGGGACAGGCACATCATAAAAGTAGATAGTATATGGTTAATGAATATGTAAATGGAAAAGTAAATGTGAAATCTCTAGAGAGCTAAAGTGAAAAAGTTTGATAATATCCAGTACTGGCAAGAGAATGTAAAACAACCTTTGAACTTTCACACAATCTGGTGGAAATATAAATTGGTATACTCACTTTTAAAATGCTTTGGCATTATATACTAAAATGGAATATAGGCATGGACCACCACACATGGAATATGCTGAGAAAACTATCAGATAGCATTTGATACACCAGTCATTATCTAAATCCATGATCATGTAAGTTATCAAAACATGTTTTCAAAATATTGGCCAAGATTTGTTTATTTAACTAAGAAGAAAAGAAAGCACACTGCCTAAATGTGAAAAATAAAAATGTAGAGGTTATTAATGTAATGTTGTAATAGTGTTTAGATACACTTACACATAACTTGGGCATTCCAGTACTAGGAGTTTGCACAAAGTAAATTGGAGAAAGAATATGACTACAAAGGTGAACATTTTTATTATATTCAGTCACATACCCAGAAGTTTTGTTTACAGTGTGGTGCAGCACTTATTTACACTTCAGTAAAAGGAAACAAAAATGTTGATTTAGTATATAAATAAATCATTCAGAAACTATATAAGATTCCTGCTGCTGTGGTAGAAAAAGATGCAATATTTATTCTAGCAGGATGGGATACTGATAAGAAAATAGGAATATTACATGAAAATTTTCAAACATTATAAGCATAAGATAGCCCTAACCAGTTTTGCTCAGTGGTAGGAGTATCAGCCTGCAGACCGAAAGATTGCAGGTTTGATTCCAGTGAAGGGCAGGCAGGTACCTCAGTTGCAGACTGGATTCCTGACCCAGGTCAGGGTCCATGCGGGTGGCAACCAATCCATGTGTCTCTCTCACATGGATGTTTCTGTCTCTCCCCTCCCTTCCACTCTCTCTGGCCTTCCAGCTGCAGTTGGTGGTTGCTTTGCAAAAAGTGTCTTCATAAGAAACACTTGGTCATCTGCCACAATATTCTTCTCATGCACAAAGCTTCACCAAGAGTCCAAGGAGGTGCCCCTGGAACACCAAACATATCAGTGTCATCCAACATGCCAGCATGTTGCCCAACACTGCTGGGTCAAAAAATTTTGATCCAAACCTGAAAGCTGGAGCTACAAGTGAAGGTGTCCCAGAAAATTTCTCAATAGTTTGTGAGTAAAAAGACTGGCTCTCCAGGAGGCCCCTGTGCTGGTGGTGGCATCTGTGGAGCTGGGGCTGAGGTGGAAGCAGTGGTTTACCACCATCTCAGAAGCCTGTCCTATCAGATGTTCATGCAGAACTGGACAGAATTACAAGAGAACCAGTTACAGTTTCTCCTACAACACTGACATTTCCTACAAAAGGAGAAACTTCTTGAAGATACCAGATAAAGCTACTTGTTGAGTTTTCTGGGATAATGTAAACTTACCTCTGCCTAGTTCAAGTGTGGAATTAGGGAGCTGGAGTGCTTTTTCAGATGGACTAAACTTGTGTGTGTGTGTGTGTGTGTGTGTGTGTGTGTGTGTGTGTTTGCCATTTTTATAAAAGGGAGCTATACAGAAGGTATTCTTCACTATGTAGGATTGCTATTTGTATTGATACTTTGCATAAGGAAGTAAATTGGGATTTTGAAAGCCTCAAAATTTATACATCTGAAATATAGCCATGTGATCATATTCTACTTCCTGCAGCTGTGAAAAAAGAAGGATCTCTTACCCCTTGAGACAACATGGAGGGAACTTAGGGTATTATGCTGAGCAAAATAAGCCAGTCAGAGAAAGATAAGTATTACATGATCTCACTTATATGTGGAATTTAATGAACAAAATAGATTCAGATACACAGAAGCATGGAACAGACTGTTGAATCTCAGAGGTAAGGTGGGGGTGGGAAAAGATCAAACAAAGAACTTGTATGCATATATACATAACCCATGGACACAGACAATAGAGTGGTGAAGGCCTGGAGGAGTGTCAATGAGGAAAAAAGAGGGTATATGTAATACTTTCAGCAAAAAAGATTTAAAATAAAAATAAAACATATAGAAAAGTTTAGAGAAGGGCAGATAATAATATGCTTTGGGCATTTGACTAACTTGGAAGTCCAAGCTTATTTTAGTTAAGACTATTAAAATCATTTTTTAAAATTATGTGTTAGTTTTACTAGAAAAAAAAAAGATGATTATCAGATTTGTCACACCAACGTCCTATATAATAAAAGGCTAATATGCGAATAGACCAAATGGTGGAACAACTGAACAACCAGTTGCTATGATGTGCACCGACCACCAGGGGGCAAGTGCAGAAAATGGCGGGCATCGGCCGCAGCAGGATAGTGGAGCAGGTGAGTGGGGGTGCCAGACCAAGGCGGGGCACCGGCAGCTATCATCAGAGTGAGCCTTTGGTGGTTACTGAAAATTTTTTGCTCCTGTGCTTCATGGTCCCACCTAGCACTTGCACCTGCTGCCAACACTAGCCCTGCTCACACCTGCTGCTGGCACCCGGCGCTGGTCCTGATCACTTGGCGCTGTCAGTGGGTGCCAGTGGCAGCTGCCATCCTGATCACCCCTGAGGGCTTCTCCACCTCCCCCTGCTCCTGAGGGGTGATCAGGGCAGCAGCAACCCCTCACACCTGCTTATGGCACTTGCACCCATTGCTGACACCGGCCTCAATCACTCCACACCATCAGCGAGTGAGAGCAGGGCCGGTGCTGTCAGTATGTGGGAGCTGTGGCGGGAGCAGGGCTGTCGGCAGACAGGGGACCAGGGGTTGCAGTGGGAGGGGCCAGGCAGGGGCGCAGAGGATGGGCCGAGACCCATCCCGGTGCTCACCGCAGCCTTGCACCCCACAGTTCCTTTCAAGGTGCATGAATTCTTGCACTGGGACCCTGGTATGTTATAATTCAATAACATTTTACTAAAATAAACATTTTGCTATGACTTCTTCTTTGAGAATATATGAAGGATGAATCAAGGGTAGAAGGAAGGAGATGAGAAAGAGATTATTGCAGTAAGCTCAGCACTGAATGATGCCAGCTCTTACATGGAAGGAGATGGGGTGGTAAGCAATATTCTGTTTTCCTTTATGTTTTAAAGAAAGAGTAAACAGATTTGCTGATAGATTGTATGTGCTGTGAGAGAAAGGGAAGATTCAAAGATAATTCCAACTATTGTATTTTGAGCACCTGGAAGAATGCAAGTGCTAACCAATGAAATGGAAAAGCTTTAGGATGAACAGGTTTGAAAAATAAAATTTGGAACTCAATTTTGTAGCTATTGGGTTTCGGCTATCTATATCAGGCATTAAGTAGAGCTGTTGAGAACATCATTGCATGTACACATCTGAAATTCAGGGAAAAGACTTGGGCCTGTGATGTAAATTAAGTAGGAGCCATGACCATGCTCATGTTATTTAGAACCATGAAATCAACAAGGAAGTGAGTGATGGAGCGTGCAAAAGAGAGAGACCAAGAATTGAGCTCTGTGACACTTAAGCATTAAGAGAAAATGGAGAAGGAACCAGCAAAAAGACAAAGAAAGACTGATAAGTAGGGGAAAAAGAAAACCACAAGATTAAAGCGCTCAAGCAATGAAATGAAGAACATGTGTAAAATAAAAGATAGCAATAAAGTGGGTAAAGTAAGATGATATTTGACTAGTGAATTTAGCAATGTGGGATTATTTATGATTTAAGAATAGTACTGATGGAGGGCTGGGGACAAAGGCCTAATAGGAGTGAATTTCAAAGAAAAAGGATAAATTAAAATAGATACATATTTCAAATGCAATGTTAATCAAGAGAAGGCAGACATAAAGGAGTACATGATCTATAGCTCCACTTATAAAAACAAAATCAACATAACTAATCTGTGCTGTTAGCAGTAAGGGAACTTGACAGTTTGGGGGAGTTGTTTCTGGAAGGGAGAATAAGAGGCCTCTGGGGTGCTTGTAATGTTATGTCCTGGGTGTTATTTTCATGAGTATGTTCAATTTGTGAAAATGAATCTAGCTATACATTTACAATATGTGCATATTTCTGTTTTAAAAGCAAAAAATGTCTGCACAAAAACTGAATATAGAAATATAGGAACTCTTTAGAGAAACTAACTATGAATGGAAACAAAGAAATGAGGTGGTAGTTGGTACAGAAAATAAAGTCCATATTTGTTTTTGTTGTTTTCTTTTCTTTTATGTTTGGTGAGAGAAACAGTATGTTTCTATGCAACCCAGACAATAGAGTTAGGAAGAGAGAAATTGATCATATAGGAGAGAGATAAAATAATTGGTTGGATTAATGTCTTAATGCAAGTGAGAGAGAATGGGATCCAGCACACAAGAGGAGAGGGTGGCTTCAGATAGGACCATGGATAGTCCATCAATGGTAATAGTGAGAAGGCAGTCATGGATGATAGAGATGTGAACAAAATTTTCTTTAAAATACTTTGATTTTCCAAGTGAAACAGGAGGAAATGTGAACAACAGAAAATGAGGTTAGTGAGGAGGTCATAATGATGTGAAGAGATAGAGAAAAGTAATCAAGAGTCAGCTATGACAGTGGACAGTGACAGAGAGAATAAAATA
Organism: Myotis yumanensis; assembly: GCF_028538775.1. Classification (NCBI taxonomy): domain Eukaryota; kingdom Metazoa; phylum Chordata; class Mammalia; order Chiroptera; family Vespertilionidae; genus Myotis; species Myotis yumanensis. The sequence continues at coordinate 107,578,474 of NW_027223753.1, read as the reverse complement.
CAAAAATAAAGTATTATTGCCAAGCACAATTTAAGTCTCACTTAAGTTTGCTGGTCATTAATTTAAAAGCAAAAATTAATAGAATGATAGTTTATTTTTCTCCTACATTTCAGCTGCATGAAATAGGTATTAAGCTGTTGGTGAGTTAGATTTAAATTACATCCTGGTTTTTCCATGAAAGTGCAAAGAAGTTAGTGAAGTTGATAGATGAGGATTATATACATAGTTGTATTTATAATGTATAACTTGTGGAAGTAAAGAGAAGAGGGCAGTGAAAACATATCAGCATGCCCCAATGGAACAGAAAAATTTGTTGGAATATGGTTATTAATCACATATTACAAATATATACTGTATATAAAAATCATTATTATTATTTTATCAGTCACTGTTAGTTATCTTTACTCACTATTCTATTTTACATCTAAAATCAATCTTTTTTCTTCATATATGTATATATATATATATATTAGGGTTTTTTTATGAAAATTTATTGGTAGTAAATTCTACAAGTTTTTTTTGTAAATATCTTGATTTTGTTCTTATTCCTGAAAGAAAGTTTTGCAGAAAATCTAGGTTGACAATTCTTTTCTCTCAGCTCTTTAAAGATATTCTGTCTTCTAGTTTCCAGAGTTGCTATTGATAAATTATTCATTTTTAAATTGTTATCCCTTTGTAGATTCTCTTTCTGGCCTCTTTTACTTATAACCTTCTCTTTTTCTTTGTTTTTTCAAATATATCCTTGGGGATAAATTTTCTTCTAAACATGGCTGACTGCTTTAAAAAGAGGAGAATGTGGAACTCCATAAGGAACCTTAAGAATCTCATATTCATGAGATTCAAAAGTATTTCACCCTATTCACCATCTGACCAGAAGTCAGTGATAGATATATTGAGATGTTTTAACATAACATCTCAACTGTTTTTCTTTCTATCTTTCAAATTGCTGAAAATTTTCCATTTGTCATTTATTGATTAAATAACATAATTTGGAAATTTTTTTGTGTTTGTGTCTCATTTCTGGAACACTTTGAATGCATATTCTTTGTATACACACACATATGTAAATTAACATGCAAAACATCAGGTACAATTGTGAATCATGTAATATGAAATTTGTTTATATCACATTCATCTTTCTGAGCCCTTGTCTTCCCTCAATCTTCAGGAGCATACAGCTTTGGTCCTTTTCCTTGCAACATTCTTCTGTATTAATTAAATCTAGAAAGAACCACATATTTCTGATTAAGATAAATGAGTTTCAGCTAAAATATTTCATGATCTGGAATTCTGGAATTTACATTTTAAGCCCTTCTCTCAGTTATTGGAATGAAAAAAAATTGCCACTAGTTAAAAGAATTTCAATTATCAGCAAACAGGTAAAGAGAATTTGAGACTGAATTGAAGAAGTGAAAAATACACTGTATTGATGTCTAAAGGAATTTACTGAAACCCCCTGGTGTAAATTGGGCATATCACTAACCATACACATATATAACTGTATGGTGATTCCTATTTAGTCTTTTTAAGGTACACTGGTAATAGGGACATGTATTTTTACATAAAGTTGATTATCTGTCTTATTTCTGATCATCACTAGCTTCCCAAAGAAAGATGAGTAGAGAAAATTTCTAGCTATTCTTCCTAGATCCATATTAACAAAGAGTTGTTAATTATGGGAGTGCCAGAAGGAGAATAGAGAGAACAAGATGTTGAAAGCCTATTTAAAGAAATAATGACAGAAAACTTTTTCTACTTAGTGAAAGAAATAGACTTACAAGTCCAGGAAGCACAGAGTCCAAAACAAGAGGAACCCAAAAACACAACACCAAGGGACATCAGAATTAAATTGCCAAAGGCTAAACACAGAGAGAGAATCTTAAAAGCAGCAAGAGAAAAGCAGTTATTTATCTACAAGGGAGTGCCTATATGAATGTCAGCTGATTTCTCAACAGAAACTTTGTAGGCCAGAGGGAGTGGCAAGAAATATTCAAAGTGATGAATAGCAGAGACCTACAACCAAGATTATTCTACCCAGTAAAGCTATTGTTTAGAATTGAAGGTCAGATAAAGAGCTTCACAGACAAGAAAAAGCTAAGCAGTTCATCACCACCAAACCAGTATGAGATGGAATGTTGAAGGGTATTCTTTAAGAAGAGGAAGAAGAAAGAAGAAGAAAAAGAATGGGACCCTTTCCCCCTCCCTACTTGGGAGTCCATTCTGTGGGACTCTTCCCTCTCCCCACATGAGAGTCTGTACTTTTTCTTCAATAAATCTCCATCTTTGCTATACCACTTTCTGTCCATGGATTCATTATTAGATTCCAGCAGACAAAGAATCCGGGTTCCAGTCCAAAAATTTGGTATCAAAATGATAGTGGAAACATCTAGAATTTCCTGGAACATTTAAAGAACTCCTCCGACAATCAGAAAAGACCACCAGTACTTTTCTGGGGAATCCTTCACGTGAACCCTGAGCACGTTACACACTAAAGATTGAACTTCATTCTTTTGAATGGACCTGTATGTTTCTGTGGCTGCTGCTCACCAACAAGACAAATAGACAATAGCTCATTTTCAGGCCTCAGTTTTATTTCAGCTCCAGGCCTAGATAAGCAACAACCAACGACAGCTGACCTCAGGACCAATTGCATTGCATAATGACCTCCTGCCCTGATGCCAGCTAATCAATCAATGGAGACCACAACCCTAAAAGGACACACCTGGAAAACTGCTGAATATTCTATGAAGAACCTTCCCTGGGACCTCCCCTAAACTCCCTACCCTTAAAACCCTTAGGATGGAGGACCCAGTGGGCTTTCCCTCCCCAGAGGATGCCGGCGACTTTCCCTTCCCCAACTCCTCTTCATTACCATTGGCTTCCTCATTTTCCTCACTCCCAAAGCTCCAAGGGCCCTTCCTTCACCCCCATAACTCATTTATTAAGCACATTTCTTCTACCTCTGTGACTTACCAAATAAATATTCTCTTACAATTTGAAAAATAAAAAAGAAGAAAAAGAAGAAGAATATGAACAATAAAATAGCAATAAATACATATCTATCAACAATTGAATATAAAAAAGAGACATGTACTACTATTTGTAATACTTTAAACAATAAAAAAACCAATTGAATCTAAAAATCAAAACAAATGAACAAGAAACCTAATGAAAAAAATAAACTGATAAATAAAATAGAATCAGAGGCATGGAAACGTGGAACAGACTGACAATTCTCACAGAGCAGGGGGGAGGAGGGGATGGGTAGAGATTAACCAAAGATCTTATATGCTTACTAGAGGCCTGGTGCACAAAATTCGTGCACAGGGGTTGGGAGTGGTCCCTCAGCCCGCCCTGCACCCTCTTGCAATCCGGGACTTTTTGGAGGATGTCCAACTGTTGGTTTAGGCCTGATACCGCAGGGATCGCTGCGGATCGGGCCTAAACCGGCAGTCGAATATCCCTCTCACAATCCAGAACTGCTGGCTCCTAACTGCTCGCCTGCCTGTCTCATCGTCCTGGTCTCTGGTCATTCTGGTCGTTCCACCATTTCGGCCACTGAGCTTTTATTATATAGGACTAGAGGCCCGGTGCACCAAATTCATTCATGGATGGAGTCCCTAGGCCTGGCCGGTGATTAGAGCCAATCAATTTCCCCACCTCCCCTCCTGCCCTCCTCCTCCTTCCCTCACCACCCGCATCTGCCACCACCCAACCCAGGTTCCCAGTCCCAGCCCAGGGCCCACCCCTGATCAGGCAATCAGAACCTGCCAGCAAGGGGAAAGGATCAGGAGGTTGGCGGGCAGGCCCCATTGGTGATCAGCGCAGTGGCCTGGGGACAGGTCCTGAGTTGAGCGTCTGCCCCCTGGTGGTCAGTGCATGTCATAGCAACCAGTCATTCCGGTCATTCCAGTCATTCAGATCATTCCATCGTAATGGTCGCTTAGGCTTTTATATGTATAGATGTACATTAACTATAGACACAGAAAATAGGGTGGTGAAGACCTGGGTTGGGGTGGATCTGGGTAGAGGGGAGCAATGGGAGGAAAAAGAGGAACATCTGTAATACTCTCAACATTAAAGATTAAAAGTATATATATAAAAGGAAGTGTTTCTTGGTTTCTGTGACTTCACAGAACCTGTGCTGCCCTGGATCAGGTTGTTGAGTCCCTGTTTCTCACCCCATGTTTCCCTCTCCCTAAGCCCTTTTTTCCTGCTTCTCACTAATTCTTACATAAAATTTGTTATATTTTATGACCCATACTTTTAGAAATTTATTAGGTTTCAAACATTTCATTTTGGTTATTTGAGCTGTGCTGAGATGAACATAGAAATAAATAGAATATGACCATTGCCGTACCTAAGCTTCTCATCATGTAACTCCTGGTTTTGCTAATGAAGAGTCTGAAAAGTATAATGGAGTTGATAGAAACATTTGAATACTGTATTTATCGCTTACTACCTTAAGTTGCCTCATCTACAAAATAAGAATAATCACCTTGCCGGGAGCCAGTCCATCCTTGCTGCTTGACACAGTTGCTGCAGAGAAGAAACATCTGCACAGCATATGTTTCAAGGGACCTGGCGTATATGGCATACTGTTCTTAATATGTTTGCTCCCTTTAGCACTATGTGTTTTAACCAAGGTCACCTCTCCAAGAAAGGTTATTTTCCCAGGTAGGGATTTTTCCCTGAAGTTAAGGAGGGGATAAAACCTCTTAACTAAGTGCCAGGCGGGCAGTTAATCACTTTAACTACAAACAATCACCCTTAAGCTACATAATCTTTACTCCCTGGAATGGAGATAAGAAACGCCCTAACCTTTGCAATAGAAATTGACAGGATTAAAATCAACTGGTATAAATACAGATGTAACAAGACAGAGAACCTAGAGACAGAACCTAGAGACAGGACTTGGCTAGAGATCCTAGACAGAACCTGGGGACAGAATCTAGAAACAGAACCTAGCGAGAGAACCTGGCTGAAGAACCTAGAGACAGAACCTAGACACAGAACCTAGAGACAGAACCTAGCAAGAGAACATGGCAAAAGATCCTGGACAGAACCTGGCTACAGAACTTCGCTGGAGAACCTAGACAGAACATGGCAAAAGAACCTGGATAGAACCTGGCTGGAGAACCTGGCTAAAGAACCTGGAGAACCTGGCTGGAGAACCTAGAGAGAGAACATGGCACCAGAACTTGGCTGGAGATCCTAGCCAGAACTTGGCTGGAGATCCTAACCAGAACTTGGCCAGAGATCATGGCTAGAGATCCTGGCTAGGCTGATGATCAACGGAATGCTGCCTCTGTGTCATTCCTTCTTCGCCGAATCCGTCCACACCTTTGGGGACCCCTGGACCTGCTGGGGCTGGACCCCAGCATCACCTGAGGCAAATTTACTATAGATAATAAAGCTTAAGCTTTAGGAACCCTCACAGATAGAGTACCTTTGAGGCCCTGGGGAGGATACTCACAATATGTTCATAAGGTTTTTTATTTTCATAAAATTTTATAAAAATAAGATATTTTCATCTTTTTCTTAAAGAACTCTCTCTCAAAATTTTTATTAGCTTTTATTAGTCTCCCACAAAACTTTGTCCTTTCATGATATATTTTATTGTTTTATATTTTATTAATCAAGATGTTTAAATCTATATTGTTGAAGATATTACATATATCCCTTTTTTCTTCATTAACCCCTTCTAGCCTGTCCCAGCCCTCTGCCCCAGGCCTTCACCACCTTATTGTCTGTGTCCATGAGTTATGCATATATGCATATACGTTCTTTGGTTGTTCTCTTCCCACCTACCCCCACCTTCCCTCTGAGATTTAACAGTCTGTTCCATGCTTTTATGTCTCTGAATCTATTTTGTTCATCAGTTTATTTTTTTCATTAGAGTCCACATATGAGTGAGATCATGTGATATTTGTCATTATCTGACTGGCTTATTTCGATTAGCATGATATTTATGTATATAAAAGGCTAAGCGACCATCCAAACAACCAACCAGTAGCTATGACGTGCAATGACCACCAGGGGGCAAATGCTCAATGAAGGAGCTGCTGAGCTGCAGTGACTTGACAGCAGTGGTTCTTGGGTGATGCATCCCAGAACCAGAGAGGAGGGAGCCCGATTCCAGGGTGTGTCATCCAAGAACCATCTTCTCACAATCTGGGACCCCTCGGGGGTTATGGGAGAGCCAGTTGTGGTTCAATCCTCACAGGCCAGGCTGAGGTACCCCACCTGCCGGAGGGACCCTGCTCACTCCACAGATGCCCTTTGAGCCGCATCGCCGCCCAGGTGTGGCCAGCCAGGGAGGGACTGTGGAAGGTTGGCTCCAGGGCCTGTCCAGCCTGTCTTGCCCAATCCTGCCCTACCAGCCACCTTCTAATTAATTTCCTTTCAATGGGCAATAGTTAATAATAAATGAATATGTTTGTGAAGAAAATTTTATAAATAATACTTTCTCTGATCTCTCTTATACTTCTTCCTTTACCAACTAATTTTTTCTTATCATTTTATTTGTGGATATATGTGGATTTTATTTTAACAAATAGCTATGAATTTATTACTATAGATAGACAATTACCACACAAGTCATCTTATGCAAAAAGGCCACATTCAATAAATAGGCCATCAACTCAACTTTTAGTGTGTAGCTATTAAAAATAACAGTGAATGAAAAAAATTCTTCTTCAAACTCTTGCTGTAATTCAGTTAGAATTGGATTCAAGTTCTAGCTCAGACACCTGCTGGTTGTGGAATTTGAGGAAAGTTTCTATGTTTTATAACTTTTAGTGTCCTCATAAAATCATGACAATACTTACTTCATGTTGCTTTGGTAAACATTAAATAAGTGAATGAATAAAACCCTATCGCAATACTTAGCAAAAAGAAATTGTTTGTTAATTGTTAGCTCTTTTAATTTTTAAAACTATAAATAAATTTTTATTTAAAGTCCCAATCAAGGCTAAGCTTTTGGGCAGTAAGAAACAGATCGTCCCTCTGTTTTATCCAAAGAAAAAAACTATTTAGAAGTTTGGAGTAAATCTTTTTTACAAGCACATTTTGGTTTGGGTTTATACAAAGATCTATTTTGCAAGACTCTGATATGATAGTGCACAAAAAGATAAACTTTATAACAAAACACAACTTTGTTAGTCATCATTGTAATTTGGAAAAAAAAATAAAGAAATAGTAATATGGACCAGGAACACACGGAATAGTAATTATCAGGGACAGATAGCAATTCCTTAAGTGTCCTTTTAAAATAGTAACAGCATTATATCTAAGCTTTATATGTTCAAAAACAAGTATGAGTGTATTTTCCAACTATGATTTGAAAATTTGTGCTGCATGTATTGGAATGAGAAACTGCTGTTAAACATATTCCAATAATCTTATGGGTTATGTGGAATGTTGTATCCTGAGAAAATAGAAAACTTCTCATGAGAATGTTTGAAATGTCACTGCAGTTCAGTTTAGATCAGAGTGCAGGTGGCTCAACAAAGCGTTTGCTGCAGACTTTGTGTTTATACAGTTGTTGCTGCCAGGATTGTATTGATTGGTTAGGCAACTAATAAAACATGCAGCCCTGCTTTCATCTAAGTGCATTTTGGGGCTGCTAAAGATAGAAAAGTGGTTTTAATTAGGACATGTTCCCTTCACCTATTCTACATTTTAATTCTTTTCTCTTGACAATTCCAACCCACACCCTTATTTCAGAATCTCTCTCCCTATTTATGATTCCAAACCCCATAGGCTTTAAAGGCAAATAATACTGAGGAAGACATTTTTTTTCTGGATCTTAAAGACAGAAACCTTTAACATCAGAGAAATAAGCATGCTTTATTGTACCTATGCCAAAAATTTCTATTTGGAGTTACTTATTTTATTTATAATCTAAAGCTATATGTATCAAACTCTCCCAGTTGAAAAGAAACTAAAATTTATAATGGAGTTTATGAAAAATACTCAATATAAGATTTTTAAAAATTTATGACAGCTTGAATACATGAAAGCATATTGTGCCCTAAATATGGATAAAAGAAAAGAATTTGAATTTACTATAGATTTTGTATTTCTATAATATTTTTACTCTATGCTCTGTGGACTCTCTATATTTCTATTTTTTCTCATAGTTGTGTGATATTGCTTTCTATCACTATTTTATATTTTCTTTCAAGCTATCCAAACTATATCTCTTATTTTATAATAAATGTCCAAGGAAAATCAAGCATAATATTCAAAATAAAATTCAAAGACTGTAAATTGAACTTCTTATCAGATGGCTGTACAGAATTAGCTGTTGGAAAAAAAGTGATTTGTTTTCCCAAGAAAACTTTAAAAATTTAGAAAAAGGTAGCAAGTATTTAAAACCCACCACATGAATTAGAATATAAACTGAAATTAAAGTGTATCCAAAGATGAACCTAAAATATAAAGGTGCTCTGGAGGAAGATGGCAACCGGCAGGAAGGTAGGGAGGGAGAGAGTGTGAGAGAGCGAAGGAGCAATAGAGGAGTGTGTGGACATGTGTGGTGTGTGTGTGTATGAGCTAGGGACAGTTAGACTCTGCAGGTCTTCCAAGGGGCTTCCAAACCCGGCAGTCTTAGACAGCGGAACCCTACTCCCAGCGCAGACACTCCTGGGCAGCCAGCATGGGCACAGAGACCACGCCATCTTGAGAAACAGAGCTGCTTGAGACTAGGATCCTGGCCTCAGCACCACCCAGTCTGGTCTCAGATGCAAACTAGGACCCTGCAGCCACTGGGGACAGAGAACTGCGACCACAGCTACAGACCCATAGACACCAAGAATCCAGACATCCCTGTGGCAGATTACTGTGAGTAACAGAGCCCATCACCCTCCCCGCAGGCTCTCAGGCAGCACCATAGTAACTGATATACCCGCCACTCACACGGCTTAAGCCACTGTAAGAATTTGAGCCTGAGAGCTTGCAGACACTGGGAATCCGTTCCTAGCATGCACCTCTGCAGGAACTTGAGCCTAGGAGTGCTGAGACACTGGGAATTTGTTCCCCGCAAGGCAATCTGGCGACCAAACCCAAAGTCCATGCAGGGCAGTAGTGCCACCTGATCTTAATTCTGGGCAAGCACTCACTGAAGTCCTCCAAGTTGACCTGGACCCCGATTCTCCAGGCAGGAGGCAGCACTAAGCACCAGTGACTTGACTCTGTTTCTTATCACGCATGTAGGATCCCTGATTCTCAGTGCATACACACTAAGAACCAGTGACTCCAATTCTCGGTGCATGTGAACAAAGGGACCCTGAATCTCAGCACAAGGCTGAGATACTGGATTCTTGGGAACTCTGACTCCTGGCACATGCTAGGGGGCTCTGATTTTCAACACACACCAGGGGAGTCTCTGTTTCAGCGTGGTGCAGGCGGGGTCCCTGATTCTAGGTGCACACATGAGGCCACACTGAGCACTGGTAACACTGCCTCTGGGCAAGCCTGGTTCCCACCAACCCATGACAGTCACACATCTTAGTGTCAGAGCTCTTCGGTGACACTAGGGTGGTGCGAAGGTCCCACTGCACACGGCCCAGGCCCACGCAACTCGACGATTTGAACCTTCTGGTGATACGCAAAATGGGGATATGACACAACCCCCAGAGGAAAGAAAATGAGGAGTCGCCAAGAAAGGAAATTAGTGAAATTGAAGCATGCAACATGACAGAAAAAGAATTCAGAATTATGGTTGTACAATTCATTCACCGGATGGATGAGAAAATCAACAACCTATACAAGAATCAGGAAGAAATGAAAAGTGATATAGCTACAATCAAGAACACCATGGAAGGTTTCAATAGTAGACTAGAAGAAGCAGAGGGCCGAATTAGTGAGTTAGAAGATAAGGTAGAGAAACAAGCTCAATCTGAACAGCAACTGGAGAAAAAAATTAAAAAGCAGGGGGAGAGCCTAAGGGAGCTTTAAGGACAACATGAAATGAAGTAACATACACATAATAGGGCTGCAAGAAGGAAAAGAAGAGCAGCAAGGATTAGAAAATCTATTTGAAGAAATAATGACAGAAAACTTCCCAGATATGGGGAAGAAAAAACTTATAGAAGTACAGAGAGTCCCAAGAAAGATAAATCCCAAAAGACCCACACCAATACAAATCATAATTAAAATGGCAAATCTTCACAACAAAGAGAGAATCTTAAATGCTGCAAGAGAGAGACAGAGAGTTACCTACAAAGGATCCTCCATCAGATTATCAAATGATTTCTCAACAGAAACACATCAAGCTAGAAGGGAATAGAAGGAGGTATACAAAGTGTTGCAAAGCAAAGGACTGAATCCAATAACACTCTATCCAGCAAGACTACCAATTAAAATTGAAGGGGAAATCAGGAGCTTCACAGACAAAAAAAAAAAAAAAAAAAAAAAATGGCTAAGGAAGTTTATCACTACTAAGCCAGCAATGCAAGAAATGCTAAAGGGAATGCTGTAAAAAGAAGAAATAAAAAAGTAAGAAAGAACACTGGCACAAAAAGAGAAATGACTAAAAACAAGTACCTTTCAATAATAACTTTAAATGTAAATGGAGTAAATGCTCCAATCAAAAGACATCGAGTGGCTGAATGGAAAAAAAGACATGACCCATATATATGCTGTCTACAAAAGACTCACCTCAGAACAAGGGACTCACACAGACTGAAAGTGAAGGGATGGAAAAATATCTTTTAGGAAAATGAAAATGAAAAAAAAGCTGGGTAGCAATACTTATATGAGACAAAATAGACCTCAAAGTGAAGGCCATAAAAGAGATAAGGAAGGGCATTTCATAATACTAAAGGGATCGATACAACAAGAGAATATAACCCTGATAAACATATATGCACCCAATGCAGGAGCACCCAAATACATAAAAAAAACTCCTGGAAGATATCAAGGGAGAGATTGACAACAATACAATCATAGTAGGGGACTTAAAAACACCATTGACATCATTGGATAAATCCTCTAGACAAAAATATCAGCAAAGAAACAGTAATCCCAAATGACTCACTAGATCAGATGGGCTTAATTGACATCTTCAGAACATTTCACCCAAATATCACAGATTATACGTTCTTCTCAAGTGCACATGGGACATTTTCAAAAATAGACCACATATTGGGTCACAAGCAAAGTCTCCACAAATTCAAGAAGATTGAAATCATACCAAGCATCTTCTCAGACCACAATGGCATAATATTAGAAATAAACTACAATAAAAATAATCCAAAAAACTCAAACACTTGGAAGCCGAATAGCATTCTATTAAATAATGATTGGGTTACCAATGAGATCAAAGAATAAATTAAAAACATTCTGGAAACTAATGACAATAAAAACACAACAATCCAAAATTTATGGGACACAATGAAAGCAGTGCTGAGAGGGAAGTTTATAACTCTAAAGGCCTACCTCAAAAAAACAAGCAAAAATGATAGTAAATCATCTAACACTACAACTCAAAGAATTAGAAAGAGAGCAACAAGAAAAGCCCAGAGTGAGCAGAAGGAAGGAGATAATAAAGATCAGAGCAGAAATAAATGACATAGAGACCAAAAAAAAAATACAAAAGATCAAGGAAACCAAGAGTTGCTTCTTTGAAAGGATAAACAAGATTGATGAACCTCTAGCCAGACTCACCAAAAAGCAAAGAGAGAGGACTCAAATAAACAAAATCAGAAATGAAAGAATCGAAATAACAACAGACCCCACAGAAATACAAATGATTGTTAAAAATACTATGAACAACTCTACTCCAACAAACTAGACAACCTGGAGGAAATGGACATATTCCTAGAAAAAAACAACCTTCCACAATTCAATCAGGAAGATTCTAAAAATCTCAATAGGCCAATAACTATGGAAGAAATTGAGGCAGTCATCAATAAGCTTCCAGCAAACAAAAGCCAAGGGCCAGATGGCTTCACAGGGGAGTTTTACCAACAATTCAACGAAGAACTAAAACCTATCCTCCTCAGACTATTCCAAAAAATTCAAGAGGAAGGAACACTTCCAAGCTCATTCTATGAAGCCACCATCGCCCTAATACGAAAACCAGATAGCGATAACACAATGAAAGAGAATTACAGGCCAATATCCCTCATGAACATAGATGCCAAAATACTCGACAAAATTCTAGCAAATCGGATCCAGCAATACATCAGAAAGATCATACACCAAGACCAAGTAGGATTTATCCCGGGGATGCAAGGATGGTACAATATCCGCAAATCAAAAAACATGATACATCACATAAACAAATTGAGAGAATAAAATCACATAGTCATATCAATTGACGCAGAAAAAGCATTTGACAAAAACCAACACGCTTTCTTGATAAAAACTCCCAGCAAGGTAGGAATAGAAGGATCATACCTCAACATAATAAAAGCCATATATGACAAACCCACAGCCAACATCATACTCAATGGTCAAAAACTCATACTATTTCCCTTAAGAACAGGAACAAGACAGGGATGCCCACTCTCACCACTCCTGTTCAACATAGTACTGGAAGTTCTAGCCATTGCGATAAGACAAGAAGAAGAAATAAAAGGAATCCAAATTTTAAAAGAAGTAAACTGTACTTATTTGCAGATGACATGATACTGTATATAAAAAACCCTAAAGACACCATCAAAAAATTATTAGTCTTAATAAATGAATTCGGCAATGTAGCAGGATACAAAATTAATGCCAAGAAATCTATGGCATTTCTTTACACCAATAGTGAACTTACAGAAAGAGAAACTAAAAAAGCAATCCCATTTACCATCACACCAAAAAAATTAAGATACCTAGGAATAAACTTAACCAAGGAGGTAAAAGACCAATATGTGAAAAACTAAAGGACACTGAAAAAAAGAGATAGAGGAAGACATAAAGAGATGGAAGAACATTCCATGTTCATGGATTGGTAGAATCAACATCATCAAAATGTCCATACTACCCAAAGCAATCTACAGATTCAATGCACTCCACATTAAAATACCAACAGCATATTTCACAGATCTATAAAGAACTCTCCAAAAATTCATCTGGAATAATAAAAAAAAAAATAGCTGCTGCGATCTTGAGAAAGAAGAACAAAGTAGGAGGGATCTCAATACCTGATATCAAGCTGTATTACAAAGCCACTGTTCTCAAACTGCCTGGTACTGGCACAAGAACAGACATATAGATCAATGGAATAGAATAGAGAGTCCAGAAATCGGCCCGAACCACTATGCTCAATTAATATTTAACAAGGAGGCAAGAGCATACAATGCAGTCAAGACAGTCTCTTCAATAAATTGCACTGGGAAATTTGGTCAGACAGATGCAAAAAAATGAAACTAGACCACCAACTTACCCCATACACAGAAAATAAACTCAAAATGGATAAAGGACTTAAATGTAAGACAGGAAACCATAAAAATACTAGAGGAATCCATAGGCAGCGAAATTGCAGACATATGCCAAAGGAATTTCTTCACTGGTACTGCTCCTAGGGCAATAGAAACTAAAGAGAAAATAAACAAATGGGACTACATCAAAATAAAAAGCTTTTGCACAGCAAGGAAACCATCAACAAAACAACAAGAAAGCCCACTGCATGGGAAAACATATTTGCTAATCTTATCACCAATAAGGGTTTAATCTCCAGCATCTACAAGGAACTCATACAACTTAACAAAAGGAAGATAAACAATCCAATCAAAAAATGGGCAACAGACCTAAGTAGACATTTTTTGGAAGAGTACATGCAGAAGGCCAAGAGACATATGAAAACATGCTCAAAGTCACTAATTATACAAGAGATGCAAATCAAAACGACAATTCAGTATCATCTCACACCTGTCAGAATGGCTATCAACAAATCAACAAACAACAAGTGTTGGAGAAGATGTGGAGAAAAAGGAACCCTTTTGCACTGCTGATGGGAATGCAGACTGGTGCACCACTGTGGAGAACATTATGGAGTTTCCTCAAAGAACTAAAAATGGAACTCCCATTTGACCCAGTGAACCCACTTCTAGGAATATATCCCAAGAAGCTGGAAACACCAATCAGAAAGGATATATGCACCCCTATGTTTTTACCAGCACAATTCAACAATTAGCTAAGATTTGGAAACAGCCTAAGTGCCCTTCAGCAGATGAGTGGATTAAAAACATGCGGTACACCTATTCCATGGAATATTACACTGTTATAAAAAAGAAGGAACTCTTACCATTTGCAACAGCATGAATGGACCTGGAGACCATTATGCTAAGTGAAATAAGCCAGTCAGAGAAAGATAAATACCACATGATCTCACTCATTTGTAGAATATAGTGAACAACATAGGCTGATGAAAAGGGATAGATCCAGAGACAGAGAAGCAGCGATAAGACTGTCAAACCTCAGAGGGAAAGTAGGGGAAGGTGGGGATAAGGGGGAGAGATCAACCAAAGGACTTGTATGCATGCATATAAGCCCAACCAATGGACACAGACAACACGGGTGTGAGTGCATGAGTCGGGGGTTTTGGGGGAAATGAGGTCACATATGTAATACCTTAATCAATAAAGAAATTAAATATTGGAAAAAATAAAAAAATAATAAAAGAACATGAAGTAGGCACATCCACTTTCTAAAAATATTCTCCTAGAGGTGGCATATTACCATCCTCTCAGACTCCCTCCACCAGAACTCCATAAGCTGGTTACACCTGACTGCAGGAAGTCTAGTTACTGTGGGTCAGCTGTGCACCCTACAAACAACCACACTACATCCACTTATCTGATGCCAAATATACTGTCAGCTAGGTGATAGGTAAATGATAAATTTAGATATGACCATTTGAATTTTGAATTTTTTGTTCCTCATTTGTGGAGGTAAATCAGAATATTATGCTTAAAATTCTTCATCCAGTAGAAAGAGGAGAAAAGCTCTCTAGTACCTCACTGGAATATTGTGAGGATTAAATGAGAATACAGATTTTTTATTTTAGCCTATTATCTGCATAATAAGGGGTTAACAAATTTTCTATAAAAAGGAAAAAAGGATTGAAGGTAAGAAAAGGAAATTGAAGGATAGCAAATTACGTCTGAGTTCAAGAACTTAAATCAAACATTATTTTGGAGATTTTATTATTTATTACAGTTTTTCTTAAATAATCACTTTATTTTTATTATAAACCCTTTTAAGTTTTTTTCTTTCTAATGTTAATATCATTAAATCTTATTATCATTTTAATTAGAGAAAATTCCACTTCTACTTAGTGCAAACAGCTTTAATTTCTCCAGTTTGGAAGTTATGTATGGATTCAGAACCCATGAGTTTATGACCAAAAGACCTGTATCCCAAAGAGTGCTTGTTTCTTCACTTCCGAATGAGAATGAGCTCAGGATGCACTAGCACAAATATCAGTACTGGGACCAAATTACTTTAATAAGAAAGCTGTTTTTATTTATTTTTATTGACCTTGGTAGTGTGATATTGGTTAATACAATTATATAGGTTTCAGGTGTACAATTGTATAATACATTATCTGCCTATTGTATTGTGTGTTTACTACCCCAAGTCAAGTCTCATTCCATCACCATTTATGCTCTCTTTACTCTTTTCTACTTCTCCCTACCCCACTTCCCCACTGGTAATCACCATACTGTTGTTTATGTCTCCTGTTATGGCTTTGCAACCTAGTGATTTACTATCTTTAATAATATTTTTCTTCCAAAGCAAAATCTTTAACAAAAAATAGTTAAAGTTGCCAGAACCGGTTTGGCTCAGTGGATAGAGCGTCAGCCTGCGGACTGAAAGGTCCCAGGTTCGATTCCGGTCAAGGGCATGTACCTGGGTTGCAGGCACATCCCCAGTGGGAGATGTGCAGGAGGCGGCTGATCGATGTTTCTCTCTCATTGATGTTTCTAACTCTCTATCTCTCTCCCTTCCTCTCTGTAAAGAAATAAATAAAATATATTTTAAAAAAATAGTTAAAGGGAAATTTTCCAAACAGATGTGTGAAATTTAATTTTAAATCTTTGTTAATTAGAAGTGAATAAATGGAACATTTAGTCATCATACTGAGATTATGCTACGTGGCCTGTCATTGAACATCTCAGCAACACAGTGTACATTAGATCCTATTCTAGCACCGATGTCAATACCCAGGACCAGGAAACCTTCAGTTTGACTCTCAGAATGACCTTTGAACCAGAGGTTCTATTAACATTCAATATTAAAATATTCCTAGTGAAGCCAACACAATAGTGGATATTGTAGTCACAAGCCAATAGGAAGAAAATTTAAAAGACTACCTACCTGGCAGTCTAAATTCATAAAATAAGTGAGAAGAAATTTGAAAATATTTTTAAATTCTACTAGGAGAAATCCTTGCTTAGAGAATCTTGAGGGTTTGTTTATTTTTCTCTATTCATCTTAAAATTCTGCCTGAAACATCAGGAAAACAGTCTCAAGAGAAAATAGAAATGTCTAATCTTTGAACTAAAATAGCTATCTAGAATATACAACTTCCTTCGCCATTCTGATAGCTCACTACATTTCCATGCAGAATTCCCTCCTTAACACATCCAAGAAATAGAATGTCGAGGAGAAAAGCATGATGTGAAACTTTAGAGAATGAATGGCTGACTCAACTCCCTCTGCATAAGCATCAGATTAGATACACAGCTTCACCTCAGTCCTCACCTTCTCCACTGTCCTTTTGGACTGCTCAGTATAAACAAGAATATATCCAAAGTTATGCTATCCATGTGACCTAAAAGTGGTCAAATAAACAGAAGTTGCATACACAGCATAATGAGGAAGGATACACACACACACACACACACACACAAACACACACACACACACAAACACACACACACAAACACACACACATGCACACACACATGACATTACTTATTATCTGCTAACATTTGCTCACCATGTGGCCTTCATGGTAACTAAACTCTTAGGGCATTAGGTCAGCATTTTGAGAAATTATAATAATAGATGTAAAAGTAACTCAGTAATTGTTCAATAAATCTTCTCACCTTTCTCTTTATAAATGTTATAAAAGAATCTGATACTCTGATCTGTAAGTCTATGTTCCTAACAAATGAAATTCTTATTATAAAACAAGACTTTATGACAAGTGCTCGGGGGGAATCTTGAGGACAACCCAGATCTTCACAAGTCAGACCACACAAAAATTTCATCTTAAACCAGTGCTTTGTCAATTACTGTAGTAAAGGACCAGGGCTTTCCCCTCCCAATCCCCAACAGAGCAATACTTCGTCAAACACTGAAGCATGCACTTGCCTATACTGGCACTTTAACTTTCTGTACTTATTTCCACATAGAAGAGAAACAAACAATTCAAAAACAGGGTACTGGTCCCCACAACATGTGGGATTAGAATCTTTTGAAATCCTTGTAGCTGTCTCAGCTTTAAGTACATGTTATGAGGGAATTAGTAGTGCCTGAGCTTTTATGCCTGAGCTTCTAATTAATCTTAATTGCATTAATTGTCAGCAGAAAGTAAATGAAGTATCTGTGCTATTTTAAGTAACATGGTTTGCAATAAACAATAAAGTGGACTACATGAGCAGGCTGGGAAGGAACTCATTTTAAAAAGTGTTAGATGTCAGCTTTAATCAGAAGTGACCCTCTCACAACTGTTTTCAAGCAGCTAACTCAATAGCTGGACAATCCAAGATTTTCTTGACTAAATATAGTTTCTAGAACTCAATCAATAACCATTTTCTAAAGGGCAAGTAAGAGTGTAAAATTTTATTCAAATAGCATTAAAATATAAATGTTTTTATCTAATAATATCTAATATTCTTTGAGACCTTCATATTATGCACCACATTTCTTCTATATATGTCCTCCCACCTTTAACACAACTTTGAAACTGTTATTCTTATTTTACAGATTCAAAAACAGAAAACTACCTGCAATAGAATTCTATTCTAATTCTATTTCTTTGCAAACACATGCACACAGAGACACACAAATAGTATTCCTACTCCCATGTCTAGGACAGAGCAGGCTGCTCAACCCTTTGCTTCTTTACTAGAAAGCATGCAATGTTTATTGCAGTGACTATAATACACATCATAAGGTACTCATTTTTCACCTTGTCACCTAAAGTAGAGTAAGGAGGAGAGAAAAAATATTTAAAAATAAATAGTAGTTTATATCACCTAACAGAGTTATTTAATAACAACAAATTCTAGACCCTGATTTCAGAGGGACTGTATTTACTATAGCTTTTCTATCCATTGTGCCCTGATCTACAAACATATGTTTCCACATAAGGCTGCAAATTTGGGCTTTCTGAATAGTGCATTTACCTCAGGAAAATATAATGTGTCAGAATCTGTTTCTGAGTAGTTACTTTAAAACAGTCAATATAAAACATTCTTTTTTGTAGTTGTAAAATGGCCATGGCAATTATAAAAGGAGTATGTTTATTTCACTTTATTTTGACCTTGTTTAACTTACTTACATGTGGTTGAAGAGTATTCATGCTTCTCTGTTTACTGTACAAAGCCAATCCACCTGCACACTAAGCATGTTAAAATTGACAATCAAATTGTTTTAAGAAAATCAGAATCTACAATAATAACCTATCAAAATAAGAAAACTTTCATAATAGATCAGTGGTTGCTTGGGGATAGATCTTGGAGAAGGTTGTGAGGGAAGGATTCAAAGAAATATAAGAAAATTTTGTGGGGTAATGAATATATTCAGTATCTTGATTTTGTTGATAGTTTTGTGGGATATATATGTCAAAACATCAAATTATGTACATTAAATATGCACAATTCATTGTGTCAATTATGATAAAATATTATAGACAGAAAGATAATGAAAGGAAGAAGACAAGAAAGAAAAGGAGGGAGATGGGAGAGGGGCAGGAGGAAGGGAAGAAAGAAAGCCCTCATAATTTTCTAAAAGGCAATCAGGTCTGATGTAGATTAAGAATGAAAACAATGAAAGTCCAATTGCAGGCTCACTGTAGTGTGAGACTTAGAGATGACTATTTACATAGAGAAAAATCAAGTTGGGCTGATAGTAGAAGTTTTGACCTTCCTTTAAGTAGGCTAGAAATCCACACTAATGATCCATACATTTTATAATGAACTAGAGGCCTGGTGCATGAAATCTGTGTATTCAAGAGGGTCCCTCAGGAGAGGGAAAAATGGCTGCGGTATAGACGGACGTGTCCCATGCCTTGTCCCGGAGAAGATAGGGTGAGAAGCTGAAATGAGTAACATCCAGCCCGAATTGGCAGAGGAGATTCAACTGGGAGACAGTTTGCAGCCGGGAAAGGCAGAGGACTCCTAGCGAAATGTAAAGTCAAGGCTCTGAGAAGGATAATTGGCCAGAACTCTGAGCCCTGAGAATCAGAGGGAACCCACACAGCACAGGCTTGGGCCATGTCCCTTGGGACAGGTGCAGTAGAAAGAAGGCATGTAGAACTGCTGGTCAGCAGGGGATTCTAGATTTGGGTCCACAATCAGGAAAGGCTAAGGAGTGCTGGCAGGAGAAGATCGCGCAGAGGCGCAGCCTTTCCCCCCTTGCAGGGGATTCTAGATCTGGGTCCATGGTCTGTAAAGGCTGAAGAGTGCCAGCAGGAGAGGAGTGCATAGAGGGGCAGCCTCTCCGGCCTCTGTGGCTTGTGCCTTTCTTCATAGAGCCTAGTTCATAGGACCTTTCGGATACAGACACTTACCTGTGGCTGGAGTGTGAGAGAAGGTTCGGAATTGTGGAATCTGGGGAGAGAGGGGGTTCCAGGAGAAGTGGCAGTGAGTTTGTTGCTGAGTCATGCATGAGCCTGGGACCTGGGCAGCCATTTTGCCCTGAAGAGATAGCCCCTCCCTCCAGTATCCAGGCAACTAATACAGCCACACCCAGATTCCACCCTGAATGGTAAAAGGATTAAAAAAAAAAAAAAAATCCCAAACAACTAAATAGTTCCTGAGAACACAAAGGGGATGGACTAAAGAGAGACTTTCAGTCACAGCAATCAGAACCTGAGAAACACTACAGTACAGAAGACTGGGATCTTAAGCCAACCAAAGGAACACTTCACTTTTTCATTTTTATTTTATTTTCTTATTAATTTGTTATCTCTCTCTTTTTTTCTTTTTTTCTTTGTTTTCCCTGTTTTTGTTTGTTGCTTTATTTTCTATTTCTTTTCACAATATTTTTCCATCACACTATTTTATTTTATTTGTATTTGCTATTTTTATACCATTTTTGAAATCAATTTTTTTGTAAATTTATTATTATTATTGTTTCTCATTCTCTTTCCTCTTATCCACCCATACCCTTTCTACTTCCTCTATACTGAACTGAGATCCTCCTCATATTCATCCAATTCTTAACCTTATCTTCTATATATAAGCTCAGCATCTACAGATTCTGCCCCCACCCACTTTGCTGGGGGTTTGGGGTTTGTATTTTTTTTGTATTTATTTTATATTTTTTTTATCATTATTACTATTATTATTTTTGTGTTTTTTTTTGTTTGATTGTTTACCTATTGGTTCTGTGGTGTTTATATATATAATATATATATATATATATATCCTTCTTCTTCCTTTTTCTTTTCTCTCATCTTTTGTGCTCTCTTCAATATCACTTATGCTCTCTTTTCTCGCCCCTCATTCTCTTTTCTCAGGTGGTCACTTATAGTGGGGTTATTGTCGTGAGTACATTCATGCTTTGGTCCCTTTGAATTGTGTCTTATCGAGGTGAATTTTATCCTGTCTGGCCATGTGCTAGAGAGTGAGCCTCATAACCAGACACCTGGAGAGGAAACTCCATCCACAAACGGGACAATAACACACCAGACCCAGCTACAGAGGCAGGAAGAAGGCGGCAGTGAGGGAGAGAGCGTGAGTCAGTGAGGGACTAAAAGAGGAGTGTGTGGTCATGTGGGATGTGTGTGTGTGTGTATGTGAGTGAGGCACAGATAGATCTTGCAGGACTTTCAGGGTCAGGCTAAATGGGCTCTCCTAACTAGGCAGCCTCTGCTACCATTGTAAGCAGTTCCAGGAGGCTGGCTCATCCTCAGAAGCCTAGCGTTTTTAAGGGGAGAGCTGGTGTAACTGGGAGCCAGGCCTTACCCCAAACCAGGGTGCCCTAAGATATCACCTGGGACTCTACAGACACCCCTGACAAGGACCTGCTACCTCGGCTGTGGTCCCACAGTCAATGAGTCTCCAGCCACCCTGGGTGCAGGCTCCTGTGATTTCTGAAGCGTGCTCCCCTCTGACTGGCCCAATGCCTTAGCCCAGGGCGCTGCAACCATGCAAGCAGCAGACACGTGAGCAGCCCACTCCTGTCCAAGGAGCAGCAGCCCCGTGAGCAGCCTGCTCCAGGCCTAAGAGAAGAAACCTCACGTGGCCTGCCCCTGTTCAAGGAGCAGCAGCTGTCAACTGTGTGAGCAACCCACTCCCTTGTCCGAGGAGCAGCAACCACGTGAGCAGTCTGCCACATCTGAGGAGCAGCAGCCCCATGAGCAGCCTTCCAACGATTGAGGAACGGCACCCCACACAGCCTGCCCCCATTCGAGGAGCAGCAGCTGCGCAGCCCACATCCTCCTCCTGTCTGAGGAGCAGTAGGTGTGCAAGAAACCTGCCCCCATCCAAGGAGCAGCAGCTGCACTAGCCGCCTGCCCCCATACGAGGAGCAACAGTGGTGTAAGCAGCCCATACCCATACAAGGAACAGCATAGACGTGAGCAGCCCGCTCCCATTCAAGGAGCAGTAGCCGCCCGAGCAGACCGCCCACATCTGAGGAGCGGCAGCCCTGTGCAGTCCACACTGGTCCAAGGAGCAGCAGACACACTCACCCTGCACCTGTTCGATGAGCAGCAGCTGGGTGAGTGGCCTGCCCCCATCCAAGGAGCAGCAGACATATGTGCAGCTTGCTCCTGCCCGAACAGAAGCAGCCATGCAAGTAGCCCATCCCCCATCTGAGGAGCAGCAGCCATGTGAGCAGACAGCCCCCATACGAGGAGCAGCAGTTGCCTGTAAAGCTCACTCTGGACCAATGAGCAGCAGCTGCCCAAGCAGCTCGCCCCTGCCCAAGGAGGAGCAGCCACAAAAGCAGACAGACCAACCACATCAGAGGAACAGCAGCCCTGCATAGCCACACTGGTCCAAGGAGCAGCAGCCACACTCAGTCTGCATCAGTCCAACGAGCAGCAGCTGGGTGAGCATCCCTCCCCCATCTAAGGAGCAGCAGCCACATGTGAAGCTCACTCACGCCTGAGCAGCAGCAGCCACACAAGCAGCCCATCCCCCATCTGAGGAGCAGCAGCTGTGCGAGCAGCCCACACCAGTATCAGGAGCAGTAGCCCAGTAAGCAGCCTGCCCCTGCCAAAGAGCGACAACCTCATGAGCAGCCCGCCCCATGTGAGGAACAGCAGCAGCATTCAGCCAGCCCCGATCCAAGGAGGAGCAGCCATGTGAGCAGTCCGTGCCCATCCGAGGAGCAGAAGCCATGTGAACAGCAGCTGTGAGAGCAGCCTTACCTACCAGCCAGAGGAGACACCACTGCTGTGAACAGCACCCACCAGAGAAGCCGCTGCCAACTGAGTGGCAGCCACTACTGTGACCACTTGAGGAGCAACTGCAGCCCAAAGAACAACTGCCACCCAAAGGGCAGCCCATGCATGACTTGACATCTAGATCAGTCAGCGAGATCAAAAATTGGTAGACAAAAAAACCCAAAGGAAAGAAAAGGAGAACTCGCCAGAAAAGCAGCTAAGTGAAACAGATGCATTCATCATGACAGAAAAAGAATTCAGATTAAGGGTCCTAGAATGCATAAACCGGATGGAGGAAAAAATCAACAACTTATGAAAGAAGCAAGAAGAAATTGATGAAAAAATCAATAACTTATGTAAGAATCAAGAAGAAATGAAGAGTGATATAGCTGCAATAAAAACACCATGGAAAGTTTCAACAGTAAACTAGGAGAAGCGAAGGACTGAATTAGCCAATTAGAAGACAGGGAAGCAAAACACACCCAAACTGAACTGCAATTGGAGAAAAAAAATTAAAAGACAGGAGGAGAGCCTAAGAGAGCTATGGGACAACATGAAATGAAGCAACATATGAATAATAGGGTTGCCAGAACAACAGGAAGAGCAACAAGGGTTAGAAAAACTTGTTGAAGAAATAATGTTTGAAAATTTCCCTGAGGTGGGGAAGAAAAAGGTCACACAAGCACACAGAGTCCCAAGCAAGACGAACCTGAAAAGACCCACACCAAGACACATCATAATTACCATGGCAAATGTTTAGGACAAAGACAGAATCTGAAAGGCTGCAAGAGAGAGAAGGAAAGTTACATACAAGTGATCTCCCATTAGATTATCAAATGATTTCTCAACAGAAACACATCAGGCCAGAAAAGAATAGACAGAACTTTACAAAGTGATGCAAAGCAAGGGACAGAATCAGAAAATACTCTATCCAGCAAGGCTATCATTCAAAATTGAAGTGGAAATAAGAAGCTTCAAAAACAAAACAAAACAAAAGCCTAAGGGAGTATATCACCACCAAGCCAGCAATGCAAGAAATTCTAATGGGACTGGTGTAAAAATAAAAAGCTAAGGCAGAAAAAATAAAAATGGCTACAAACAAGTACCTTTCAATAATAACTTTAAATGCAAATGGATTAACTGTTCAAATCAAAAGACATCAGGTGGCTGAATGGATAAAAAAACATAACCCATATATATGCTGTCTACAAGAGACACACCTCAGAACAAGGGACTCACACAGACTGAAAGTGAAGGGATGGAAAAATATCTTTCAGGCAAATGGAATTGAAATAAAAAGTTGGGGTAGCAATACTTATATCTGACAAAATACACCTCAAAGTGAAGGCCATAACAAGGGATAAGGAAGGCCATTTCATAATACTAAAAGGATCGATACCACAAGAGGATATAACCCTGATAAACATATATGCACCCAATGCAGGAGCACCCAAATACATAAAAAAAAAAACTCCTGGAAGATATCAAGGGAGAGATTGACAACAATACAATCATAGTAGGGGACTTTAATACACCACTGACACCACTGGATAAATCCTCTAGACAAAAATCCAGCAAAGAAAGAGCAATCCTAAATGACTCACTAGATCAAATGGACTTAATTGACATTTTCAGAACATTTCACCCCAAAACTACAGAATATAAGTTCTTCTCAAGTGCACATGGGACATTTTCAAAAATAGACCACATATTGGGTCACAAGCAAAGTCTCCCCAAATTCAAGAAGATTGAAATCATACCAAGCATCTTCTCAGACCACAATGGCATAATATTAGAAATAAACTACAATAAAAGCAGCCCAAAACACTCAAACACTTGGAAGCTGAATGGCATGTTATTAAATATTGATTGGGTTACCAATGAGATCAAAGAAGAAATTAAAAACATCCTAGAAACTAAAGACAATGGAAACACAACAATCTAAAACCTATGGCACAATGAAAGCAGTCCTGAGAGGGAAGTTTATAGCTCTAAAGGCCTACATCAAAAAACAAGAAAAATGGTACTAAATCATCTAACTCTACAACTCAAAGAATTAGAAAGAGAGCAACAAGAAAAACCCAGAGTGAGCAGAAGGAAGGAGATAATAAAGATCAGAGACCAGAAAAAACAATACAAAAGATCAAGGAAACGAAGAGCTGCTCCTTTGAAAAGGATAAACAAGATTGATGAACCTCTAGCCAGACTCACCAAAAAGCAAAGAGAGAGGACTCAAATAAACAAAATCAGAAATGAAAGAATCGAAATAACAACAGACCCCACAGAAATACAAATGATTGTTAAAAAATACTATGAACAACTCTACTCCAACAAACTAGACAACCTGGAGAAAATGGACATATTCCTGGAAAAATACAACACTCCAAAACTCAATCCGGAAGATTCTGAAAATCTCAATAGGCCAATAACTATGGAAGAAATTGAGGCAGTCATCAGTAAGCTTCCAGCAAACAAAAGCCAAGGGCCAGATGGCTTCACAGGGGAGTTTTACCAACAATTCAACGAAGAACTAAAACCTAGGCTTCTCAGACTATTCCAACAAATTCAAGAGGAAGGCACACTTCCAAGCTCATTCTATGAAGCCAGCATCACCCTCATACCAAAACCAGAAGAAGACAACACAATGAAAGAGAATTACAGGCCAATATCCCTCATGAACATAGATGCCAAAATCCTCAACAAATCTTAGCAAATCTGATCCAGCAGTACATCAGAAAAATCATACACCATGACCAGTACGATTAATCCCAGGGATACAACGATGGTACAATATCCGCAAATCAATAAACGTGATACATCACATAAACAAATTGAGAGAATAAAACCACATAGTCATATCAATTGATGCTGAAAAAGCATTTGACAAAATCCAACACCCATTTTTGATATAAACTCTCAACAAGGTAGGAATAGCAGGATCATACCTCAACCTAATAAAAGCCATATATCACAAACTCATAGCCAACATCATACTCAATGGACAAAAACTAAAACCATTTCCCTAAGAACAGGAACAAGACAGGGATGCCCACTCTCTCCACTCCTCTTCGGCATAGTACTGGAAGTATTAGCCGTTGAGATTAGACAAGAAGAAGAAATAAAAGGCATCTAAATTGGGAAAAAAAGAGTAAAACTGTCCTTATGCGCAGATGCCATGATATTGTATATAAAAAAACCCTGAAGACTCATCAAAAAACTATTAGACTTAATAAATGAATTAGGCAATGTAGCAGGATACAAAATTAATGCCAAGAAATCTATGGCATTTCTATACACCAATAGTGAACTTACAGAAAGAGAGATTAAAAAAGCAATCCCATTTACCATCGCACCAAAAAAATTAAGATACCTAGGAATAAACTTAACTAAAGAGGTAAAAGATCTCTACTCAGAAAATTACATGATGTAGAAAAAAGAGATAGAGGAAGATATAAACGGATGGAAGAACATACCATGTTCATGGATTGGTAGAATCAACATCATCAAAATGTCCATACTACCCAAATCAATCTATAAATTCAACGCACTTCTGATTAAAAAATCAATGGCATATTTCACAGACCTAGAACGAACTCTCTAAAAATTCATCTGAAATAAAAAAGACCCCAAATAGCTGCAGCCATCCTAAGAAAGAAGAACAAAGTAGGTGGGAACTCAATACCAGATATCAAGCTGTATTACAAATCCACTGTTCTCAAAACGCTTGGTATTGGCACAAGAACAGACATATAGATCAATGGAATAGAATAGAGAGCCCAGAAATCTACCCAAACCAATATGCTCAATTAATCAATTAATATTTGACAAAGGAGGCAAGAACATACAATGGAGTCAAGACAGTCTCTTCAATAGATGGTGTTGGGAAAATTGGACAGATACATGCAGAAAAATGAAACTAGACCACCAACTTACACCATACACAAAAAATAAACTCAAAATGGATAAAGGACTTAAATTTAAGACAGGAAACCATAAAAATACTAGAGGAATCCAAAGGCAACACAATCTCAGACATATGATGATGCAATTTCTTCACCAATACAGCTCCTAGGACATTGGAAACTAAAGAAAAAATAAACAAATGGGACTACATCAAAATAAAAAGCTTCTGCTCAGCAAAAGAAACCATCAACAAAACAACAAGAAAGCCCACTGCATGGGAGAACATATTTGCCAATGTTATCACTGATAAGTGTTTAATCTCCAACATTTATAGGAAACTCATACAACTTAACAAAAGAAAGATAAACAATCCAATCAAAAAACAGGCAAAGGACCTAAATAGACACTTTTCAAAAGAGGACATTCAGAAAGCCAAGAGATATATGAAAACATGCTCAAAGTCACTAATCATCTGAGAGATGCAAATCAAAACAACAATGAGGTATCCTCTCACACCTGTCAGAATTGCTATCATCAACAAATCAACAAATGACAAGTGCTGGAGAGGATCCGGAGAAAAGGGAACACTCATGAACTGCTGGTGGGAATGCAGACTGGTGCAGCCACTATGGAAGACAGTATGGAGTTTCCTCAAAAAATTAAAAATGTAACTCCCATTTGACCCAGTGATTCCACTTATAGAAATATATCCTAAGAAACCAGAAACACCAATCAGAAAGGATATATGCATCCCTATGTTCATAGCAGCACAATTTATAATAGCTAAGATTTGGAAACAGCCTAAGTGCCCATCAGTAGATGAATGGATTAGAAAACTGTGGTACATCTACACAATGGAATACCATGCTGCTATGAAAAAGAAGGAATCCTTACCATTTGCAACTGCATGGATGGAAGTGGAGAGCTTTATGCTAAGTGAAATAAGCCAGTCAATGAAAGAAAAATACCACATGATCTCACTCATTTATGGATAATAAAGACCATTATAAACTGATGAACAAAAATAGATACAGAGGCAGAGCAGCATTGAGCAGACTGTAAAACTACAGCAGGAAGCCCGGGAAGGGTTGGGGGGTGGGTAAAAGATCAACGGAAGGACTTGTATGCATGCATATAAGCATAACCAATGAACACAAGACACTGGGGGGCAGGGAAGTTTGGGGGAATGTCAAGGGGAAAAAAAAAGGAGACATATGTAATACTCTTTGTAATACTTTAAGCAATAAAACAAAATTTTTAAAAAAAAGAAAAAGAAAAAAGTGAAAAAAATAGGGTCCCTCAGCCCAGGCTGTGTCCTCTTGCAGTCTGGGAGCCCTCGGGGATGTCCAACTGGTGGGGAATGTCCAACTGGTGGGGAATGGGCCTAAACCATCAGTCAGAAAGACCTGAGAGGCTCTCACCACCGCCACTATGCTCACCAGCTGTGAGCCCGGCTTCTGGCTGAGCGGCATTCTCCCTGTGGGAGCACACTGATCACCAAAGGGGCAGTTCCTGCATTGAGTGTCTGCCCCCTGGTGGTCAGTGTGCTTCATATTAACCGGTCATTCTGCCGTTCGGTCAGTTTGCATATCAGCCTTTTATTATATAGGATTGGAGTGAAACTGATGATTTTCTCAAGTTCTGCTCACCAAGTTCATTAACTTAATGTAATATGCAGTGAAAACAACGTTATCTACAATGATTATAATTAAAATTTAAATGTTCAGTATATCCATCTCACCCTCCACTCTAGGTATCTATTGCATGCCTCATGGTATAAATCAGATTCTGGCACATTATGTAATATAATCCTTGTCAGATGATATTAGAGATAGCCTGTTATTATTGAGAGGCTCTTATTTGTACTCACTATAAATTATAGGTAAAAATAAACAGATAACTTTTGGTATTTGATAGGCTTCATTGTAACTGCAATTTTTAAATTTCTTCCACATACTGTCTTCCATTTCTGCTAAATAAGACATCAACAAACAGGAAAACAAAAGATAAATGAAAAATAAATTTTGAGTAAAGAAAACATGAACATTATCCAAAGGGAAAGGAATGAAAACCAAACATTCCAAAATGTCCTTATCTTATTTAATTTTTAAATCATTCCATGTCTGTCAAAATAATGCTGTGGGTTTTTTTTTTTTTCACTTTTTTATCAGTTCACTTCTACTTTGGCATCTCAGTTGAACTGCAAAAACAACTCCTAGCAAATGGAATTTGTAATCCAACCTTGGCTTGTCAGGCCTGTAGCTATAATGTCCTTTTCTCTCCACTCTGTGTATCTTGGAAACATTAATTATCTCCTACTTAAAGAAAGTTATACGGAAAGAACTTACATGAATTTAAATTGTTCTTAAGTTTTTCTTAAAAAATACATTAAGTTCAAAGACTACTTATCTGAGTTACTAACCTCTTGTCCTGTTCTCTGCCAGCTGGGATGTTAAGAAGAATAAGAAATAGGCACTTCATCCATACATTCTGGTTGTTTGTTGAAATTATATATATATATTTGCATACTGCATGGCAAATAACTATTGCCACTGTTACCAGAGTGCTTCCCACTTACCCCATTGCCAAGGTGCTGATATCCAGGAATTCCTCAAGATCCAGTACCCAATGGGTTAATGACCACCTGTTAAATCTTTTTACTATCAACCCTGTCCATGATATTAATTTCTTCTTTTTTATTTTATTTTTTTGTTTTTGTTGTTTCTTTTTTTTAAATTTCTTTATTGGTTAAGGTATTACAAATGTGTCCTCATTTCCCATTAACCCCCAACCTCCCCGCCCCCCCCCCCCCCCCACTCATATTCTCATCCCCCTGTTGTCCGTGTCCATTGTTTTGGCTTATATGCATGCATATAAGTCCTTTGGTTGATCTCTCCCCCTTACCCCCACCCTCCCCTACTTTTCCTCTGGGGATTGATACTCTGATCGCTGTTTCTCTGTCTTTGGATCTGTCACTGTTCATCAGTCTATGTTGTCCTCTATCTTCCACAAATGAGTGAGATCATGTGGTATTTTATCTTTCTCTGACTGGCTTATTTCACTTAGCATAATGCTCTCCAGTTCCATCCATGCTATTGAAAATGAAAATAATTCCTTCTTTTTTACCGCAGCATAGTATTCCTTTGTGTAGATGTACCACAGTTTTTTAATCCACTCATCTGCTGATGGACACTTAGGCTGTTTCCAAATCTTAGCTATATTGAATTGTGCTGGTAAAAACATAGGGGTGCATATATCCTTTCTGATTGGTGTTTCTGGCTTCTTGGGATATATTCCTAGAAGTAGAATCACTGGGTCAAATGGGAGTTCCATTTTTAGTTTTTTGATGAAACTCCATAATGTTCTCCACAGTGGTGCACCAGTCTGCATTCCCACCAGCAGTGCAGAAGGGTTCCTTTTTCTCCACATCCTCTCCAACACTTGTTGTTTCTTGATGATAGCCATTCTGACAGGTGTGAGAGGATACCGCATTGTCATTTTGATTTACATCTCTCATATAATTAGTGACTTTGAGCATGTTTTCATATGTCTTTCAGCCTTCTGTATGTCCTCTTTTGAAAAGTGTCTATATAGGTCCGCTGCCCATTTTTTGATTGGATTGTTTATCTTCCTTTTGTTAAGTTGAATGAGTTCCCTCTAAATGTTGGAGATTAAACTCTTATCGGTGATATCATTGGCAAATATGTTCTCCCATGCAGTGGGCTTTCTTGTTGTTTTGTTGATAGTTTCCTTTGCTGTGCAAAAGCTTTTTATTTTGATGTAGTCCCATTTGTTTATTTTCTCTTTAGTTTCCATTGCCCTAGGAGCAGTATCAGAGAAGAAATTACTTCAGCATATGTTTGCGATTTCGTTGCCTGTGGATTCCTCTAGTATTTTTATGGTTACCCATCTTACATTGAAGTCCTTTATCCATTTTGAGTTTATTTTTGTGTATGGTGTGAGTTGGTTGTCTAGTTTCATCTTTTTGCATGTATCTGTCCAATTTTCCCAGCACCATTTATTGAAGAGACTGTCACGACTCCATTGTATGCTCTTGCCTCCTTTGTCAAATAATTAATTGGGCATAGTGGTTTGGGTCGATTTCTGGGTTCTCTGTTCTATTCCATTGATCTATATGTCTGTTCTTGTGCCAGTAACAAGCTGTTTCCAAATCTTTTAAGAACAGTGGCTTTGTAATACATCTTGATATCTGGTATTGAGATCCCACCTACTTTGTTCTTCTTTCTCAGAATTGCTGTGGCTATTTCGAGTCTTTTTTTATTCCAGATGAATTTTTGAAACGTTCGTTCTAGATCTGTGAAATATGCCATTGGTAATTTAATGGGGATTGCATTGAATCTATAGATTGCTTTGGGTAATATGGACATTTTGATGATGTTGTTTCTACCAATCCATGAACATGGTATGTTCTTCCATCTGTTTATGTCTTCCTCTATCTCTTTTTTCAGTGTCCAGTAGTTTTTCACATATAAGACTTTTACCTGCTTAGTTAAGTTTATTTCTAGGTATCTTAATTTTTTTGATGCGGTCTTAAATGAGATTGCTTTTTTAATCTCTCTTTCTGTAAGTTCACTATTGGTGTAAAGAAATGCCTTAGATTTTTTGGCATTAATTTTGTATCCTGGTACATTGCCAAATTCTTTTATTAAGTCTAGTAGTGTTTTTTTTTTTAAGGAGTCTTTAGGGTTTTCTATGTACAGTATCATGTCATCTGCAAATAAGGACAGTTTTACTTTCTTCTTTTACAATTTTATTGCATTTTATTTCTTCTTCTTGTCTGATCACAATGGCTAGTACTTCCAGTACTATGTTGAACATTAGTGGTGAGAGTGGGCATCCCTGTCTTGTTCCTGTTTTTAGGGGAAATGGTTTTAGTTTTTGCCCATTGATTATGATGTTGTCTGTCGGTTTGTCATATATAGCTTTTATTAGGTTGAGGTATGATCCTGGTATTCCCACCTTGCTGAGAG
This sequence comes from Myotis yumanensis, assembly GCF_028538775.1. Classification (NCBI taxonomy): domain Eukaryota; kingdom Metazoa; phylum Chordata; class Mammalia; order Chiroptera; family Vespertilionidae; genus Myotis; species Myotis yumanensis. Next base: position 107,547,010 of record NW_027223753.1, on the reverse strand, counting down.
TTTTTATCAAGAAAGGGTGTTGAATTTTGTCAAATGCTTTTCCTGCATCAATAGATATGTCTGTGTGATTTTTAACTCTCCATTTTTTTATGTGATGTATCATGTTTATTGATTTACGGATATTGTACCATCCTTGCATCCCTGGGATAAATCCTACTTGGTCATGGTGTATGATCTGTCTGATGTATTGCTGGATGCGATTTGCTAGAATTTTGTTGAGGATTTTGGCATCTATGTTCATGAGGGATATTGGCCTGTAATTCTCTTTCATTGTGTTGTCTCTATCTGGTTTTGGTATTAGGGTGATGCTGGCATCATAGAATGAGCTTGGAAGTGTTCCTTCCTCTTTAATATTTTGGAATAGTCTGAGGAAGATAGGTTTTAGTTCTTCCTTTAATGTTTGGTAAAACTCCCCTGTGAAACCATCAGACCCCGGGCTTTTGTTTGCTGGGAGCTTTTTGATGACTGCTTCAATTTCTTCCATAGTTATTGGCCTATTGAGATTTTTAGAATCTTCTGGATTGAGTTTTGGAATGTTGTATTTTTCTAGGAATATGTCCATTTCCTCCAGGTTGTCTAGTTTTTTGGAGTAGAGTTGTTCACAGTATTTTTTAGCAATCATTTGTATTTCTGTGGGGTCTCTTGTTATTTTGCCCCTATCATTTCTGATTTTGTTTATTTGGGTCCTCTCTCTTTGCTTCTTGGTGAGCCTGCCTAGCGGTTCATCAATCTTGTTTATCCTTTCAAAGAAGCAGCTCTTGGTTTCCTTGATCTTTTATATTTTCTTTTTGGTCTCTATGTCATTTATTTCTGCTCTGACCTTTATTATCTCCTTCCTTCTGCTCACTCTGGGCTTTTCTTGTTGTTCTCTTTCTAATTCTTTGAGTTGTAGAGTTAGATGATTTACTATCATTCTTTCTTGTTTTTTGGGGTTTTTTGTTTGTTTGTTTGGGTTTTTTTTTGGGTTTTTTTTGCTGTAGGCCTGTAGTGCTATAAACTTCCCTCTCAGGACTGTTTTCATTGTGTCCCATAGATTTTGGATTGTTGTGCTGTTATTGTCATTAGTTTCCAGGGTGTTTTTAATTTCTTCTCTTATCTGATTGATAATCCAATCATTATTTAGTAGCATGCTATTCAACTTCCAAGTGTTTGAGTTTTTTGCATTGTTTTTATTGTAGTTTATTTGTAATAATATGCCATTGTGGTATGAGAAGATGCTTGGTATGATTTCAATCTTCTTGAATTTGGGGAGACTTTGCTTGTGACCCAATATGTGGTCTATTTTTGAAAATGTCCCATGTGCACTTGAGAAGAACGTATATTCTGTGATTTTTGGGTGAAATGTTCTGAAGATGTCAATTAAGTCCATTTGATCGAGTGAGTCATTTAGGATTGCTGTTTCTTTGCTGACATTTTTTTTTTTTTCTAGAGCATTTACCTGGTGATGTCAGTGGTGTGTTAAGGTCCCCTACTATGACTGTGTTGTTATTTTCCATGAGTTTTTTATATATTTGGGTGCTCCTGCATTGGGTGCATATATGTTTATCAGGGTTATATCCTCTTGTTTTATTGATTCCTTTAGTATTATGAAGTGGCCTTTCTAGCTCTTGTTATGGCCTTCACTTTGAGGTGTATCTTGTCAGATATAAGTATTGCTACCCCAACTTTTTATTTCAATTTCATTTGCCTGAAAGATATTTTTCCAACCCTTCACTTTCAGTCTGTGTCAGTCCCTTGTTCTGACATAGGTCTCTTATAGACAGCGTATATATGGGTCATGTTTTTTTTTTTTTTCCATTCAGCCGCTCGATGTCTTTTGATTGGAGCATTTAGTCCGTTTACTTTTAAGGTATTATTGAAAGGTACTTGCTTTTAGTCATTTCTATTTTTGTGCCTGTGTTCTTTCTTACCTTTTTATTTCTTCTTTTTACAGCATTCCCTTTAGCATTTCTTGCATTGCTGCCTTGGTAGTGATAAACTCCCTTAGCCTTTTTTTTTTCTGCAAATCTCCTGATTTCCCCTTCAATTTTGATTGATAGTCTTTTTTTTTTTTTTTTTTTTTTTTTTTCCGCTTAAAGTATTACAAAGGGTATTACATAAGTGTCCATTTTTCCCCCCCGCCCTTGACAAGCCCCTGCCCTCCCTTACCCCCCAGTGTCTTATGTCCATTAGTTATGGTTATATGGGTGCATACAAGTCCTTTGGTTGATCTCTTAATCCCCTCTCTCCTCCCCCCCAACCCTCCCTGGCCTACCCACTGCAGTTTGACAATCAGTTTGAGGCAGCTCTGCCTCTGTATCTATTATTGTTCAAAAGTTTGTAATGGTCTTTATTATCCATGAATGAGTGAGATCATGTGGTATTTTTCCTTCATTGACTGGCTTGTTTCACTTAGCATAATGCTCTCCAGTTCCATCCATGATGTTGCAAATGGTAAGAATTCCTTCTTTTTAATAGCAGCATAGTATTCCATCGTGTAGATGTACCACAGTTTTCTAATCCATTCATCTACTGATGGGCACTTAGGCTGCTTCCAGATCTTAGCTATGGTGAATTGTGCTGCTATGAACATCTGGGTGCATATATCCTTTCTGATTGGTGTTTCTGGTTTCTTGGGATATATTCCTAGAAGTGGGATCACAGGGTCAAATGGGAGTTCCATTTCCAATTTTTTGAGGAACCTCCATACTGCCTTCCATAGTGGCTGCACCAGTCTGCATTCCCACCAGCAGTGCACGAGTGTTCCTTTTTCTCCACATCCTCTCCAGCACTTGTCGTTTGTTGATTTGTTGATGATGGCCATTCTGACAGGTGTGAGATGGTACCTCATTGTTGTTTTGATTTGCATCTCTCGGATGATTAGTGACTTTGAGCATGTTTTCATATGTCTCTTGGCTTTCTGGATGTCCTCTTTTGAAAGGCGTCTATTTAGATCCTTTGCCCATTTTTTGATTGGATTGTTTATCTTCTTTTTGTTAAGTTGTATGAGTTCCCTATAAATTTTGGAGATTAGGCCCTTATCAGATATGACGTTGGCAAATATGTTTTCCCACGAGGTGGGTTTTCTTGTTGTTTTGTTGATGGTTTCTTTTGCTGTGCAGAAGCTTTTTATTTTGATGTAGTCCCATTTGTTCAGTTTCTCTTTAGTTTCAACTGCCCTAGGAGCTGTATCAGTGAAGAAATTGTTTTGGCATATGTCTGAGATTTTGTTGCCTTTGTATTCTTCTAGAATTTTTATGGTTTCCTGTCGTACATTTAAGTCCTTTATCCATTTTGAGTTTATTCTTGTGCATGGTGTAAGTTGGTGGTCTAGTTTCATTTTCTTGCATATGTCTGTCCAATTTTCCCAACACCATTTATTGAAGAGACTATCTTGGCTCCATTGTATGTTCATGCCTCCTTTGTCAAAAATTAATTGAGCATATTGGTTCGGGCTGATTGATAGTCTTGCTGAATAGAGTGTTATTGGATTCAGTCCTTTGCTTTGCAACACTTTTTATACCTCCTTCCATTCCCTTCTAGCTTGATGTGTTTCTGTTGAGAAATCATTTGATAATCTGATGGAGGATCCTTTGTAGGTAACTCTCTGTCTCTCTCTTGCAGCCTTTAAGATTCTCTCTTTGTTGTGTATATTTGCCATCGTTATTATAATGTGTCTTTGTGTGGGTCTTTTGGGGTTCATCTTGCTTGGGACTCTCTGTACTTGTGTAACTTTTTTCTTCCCCATATCTGGGAAGTTTTCTGTCATTATTTCTTCAAGTAGATTTTCTAATCCTTGCTGCTCTTCTTGTCCTTCTGGCAGCCATATTATGCGTATGTTACTTCGTTTCATGCTGTCCCAAAGCTCCCTTAGGCTCTCCTCCTGTTTTTTTAATTTTTTTCTCCAGTTGCTGTTCAGATTGAGCTTGTTTCTCTACCTTATCTTCTAACTCACTAATTTGGTCCTCTGCTTCTTCTAGTCTACTGTTGAAATGTTCCATGATGTTTTTGATTGTAGCTATATCACTTTTCATTTCTTCCTGATTCTTGCATAAGTTGTTGATTTTTCTCATCCATCCGGTGAATGAATTTTACAACCATAATTCTGAATTCTTTTTCTGTCATGTTGCATCCTTCAATTTCATTCATTTCCTTTCTTGGTGACTCCTCATTTTCTTTCCTCTGGGGTTGTGTCATCTCCCCATTCTGATTATTTCCAGATGGTTCAAACCATAGAGTTGAGTGGGCCTGGGCCGTGTGCAGTGGGAGCTTCGCACCACCCTAGTGTCACTGAAGAGCTCTGACACTAAGATGTGTGGTTGTGGTGGGTTGGTGGGAACCATTCTCGCTCAGAGTCAGTGTTACCAGAGCTCAATGTGGCCTGGTGTGCGCACTTAGAGTCAGGGACCCCGCCTTCACTGTGCTGAAACAGAGACCCCCCTGGAGTGTGTTGAAAATCAGAGCCCCTCTAGCATACACCACGATTCAGAGTTCCCCAAGAATCCAGTATCAGAATCTCTGTTGCTTCTCGCAGACTTGCATTGAGAATTAGGGTCCCTGTGTGCACATGCACCAAGGATTGGAGTCACTGTCTCTTAGTATGAATGCACAGGGAATCAGGGATCCCAGGCGCAGGTGATAAGAAACACAGTCAAGTCACTGGTGCTTGGTGTTGTCTCCTGCCTGGAGAATAGGTGTCCTGGGATCCCGTGCTGGGATCCCAGTGTTTGAGCATTAACTCCCAGGCCAAGACTCCCCTAGCCTGCGTTGCACTGGACAAGTTCCTGGTGTTCACACAATTCCAGGCCAAGGCTCCCTTAGCCTGCACTGAAAGGGACAAGTTCCAGGTGTTCGCACACTTCCAGGCCAAGGTTACCTTAGCCTGGGCTGCAAGGGACAAGTTCCTGGTGTTCGCACACTTCCAGGCCAAGGCTCCCTTAGCCTGCGCTGCAAGGGACAAGTTCCAGGTGTTCGTGCACTTCCAGGCTAAGGTCCCTGTAGCAGCACTGAGGCCCTGGCAAGGGATGGGTCTATCAGTTACTATGGCGCAGCTCGCTAGCCTGCGGGGAGGGGGATGGGCTCTGTTACTCATGGATCTGCTGAGGGGATTTCTGGACTCTTGGTGTCCGTGGTTCTGTAGCTGTGGTTGCAGGTCTCTGTCCCCAGTGGCTGCAGGGTCCTGGTTTGTGTCTGAGACCAGACTGGGTGGTGCTGAGGCCAGGATCCTAGTCTCAAGCAGCTCTGTTTCTCAAGATCGGTCATTGTTGTTTCACCATCACTGGTGCTGTTTCCACTCAGGTGAATACTTCATTTTCCAGATGTCCCCAGTTTGAGCGCCATTAATGTTGGTGCTGCCAGGGTTCAGAAAGCCCCACTTCAGGCCGTCATTAATATTGGTGCTCTTTTTCCGGCATCAAGAAGGGTCAGGAAATCTGAAGAAGGCTGTGCGTAGATTAAATGGGAGTCCAGAGATGAAGCATAATTTCGAAAGGCATTTGGGGGTCAGAGGAGCCTAGTTTAAAGGAAACTAAGGTCTAAGTTCTAAGGTCTTCTCTTCTCAGCAACCCATGCTTTTTATTAACACAATTTGTCCTGAGGCCTAATTTCTTCTTTTTTAATTTAAATTCTTTATTGTTTAAAGTATTACATATGACTCCTTTTTCCCCCATTGACCTCTCCCCTGCTGCTCCCACACACCAGCACATGCCCTCACCCCCCTATTGTCTGTGTCCACAGGTTATGCTTATATGCATGCATACAAGTCCTTTGTTGATCTCTTACCCTCCCCTTCCCAACTTCCCTGGCCTTCCCTCTGAGGTTTGATGGTCTGTTCAATGCTTTTATATATCAGGATCTATTTTTGTTCATCAGTACATGATGTTCATTATATTCCACAAGTGATTGAGATCATGGCTTATTCGACTGGCTTATTTCACTTAGCATAATGGTCTCCAGGTCCATTCATGCTGTTGCAAATGGTAAGAGTTCCTTCTTTTTTATAACAGTGTAATATTCCATTGAATAGGTGTACCACATGTTTTTAATCCACTCATCTGCTGATGGGCACTTAGGCTGTTTCCAAATCTTAGCTATTGTAAATTGTGTGGCTATAAACATAGGGATGACTATATCTTTTCTGATTGGTGTTTCTTATATTTTGTGATATATTCCTAGAAGTGGGATTATTGGGTCAAAGGGGAGTTCAGTTTTTATTTTTTTGAGGAAACTCAGTCCTGTTTTCCACTGTGGCTGCACCAGTTTACATGCCTACCAGCAGTGCACCAGGGTTCCTTTTTCTCCACATCCACACCAGCACTTGTCATTTATTGATTTGTTAATGATAGCCATTCTGACAGGTGTAAGATGGTACCTCATTGTTGTTTTGATTTGCATCTCTCAGATGGTTAGTAACTTTAAGCATGTTTCATATGTCTCTTGGCTTTCTGTATGTCCTCATTCAAAAAGTGTCTATTTAGGCCAATTGCCCATTTTTTGATTGGATTATTTAACTTCCTTTAAGTACTATGAGTTCCCTATAAATTTTGGAGAATAAACTGGTATAAGATATAACATTGGAAAATATGTTCTCCCATGCAGTAGGTTACCTTGTTGTTTTGTGGATTGTTTCTTTTCCTGTGCAAAAGCTTTTTATTTTGATGTAGTCCCATTTGTTTATTTTATCCTTAGTTGTCATTGTCCTTAGGAGCTGTATTGGTAAAGATATTGCTATGACATATTGCCAGGAACCAATTCCAGCATGTCATAATTTCAAGAGTTTCATCAAAAGGTTGACGAGACTTGGGGACTCAACAGGGTTGAGTCACACATGTAGTCACCTGTTGGGAATGGCTAAAGGCATTTACCCAAATGTGAAAAGGGATTATTGATTGTGCCAGACAGCTAAAAGGCATCTTAATCTACATATTATTGCCTCCTACTGGCCAAACACCTGAAGAGCCATAGGCTAATTCCCCCATTCTGACAATGTTTCTGTATACCCTTTAAAGTGTATATCTCTGCCTCGCCTCAGGACAAATTGTGTTAATAAAAAGCCTGGGGTCCTGGGGATGGAGAGAACCTAAGACCTTAGACTTAAGATCTTGGATCTTAGCTCCTTTAGCTAAGCTTCTCTGACCCCCTAATGCCTTTCAAAATTATATTTTATCTCCGGATTCTTTATTATATTTCATCTCTGGATTCCTATTAAATCTATGGACAGACCCTTCTCCAGATTTCTGAACCCTTCTTGATGCTGGGACAAGAACCCCGGCAACATATGTCTGATATTTTGCTGAGTATGAATTCTTCTAAAATTTTTATAGTTTCCCATATTATGTTTGTCTTTTATCCACTTTGAGTTTATTTTTGTGCATGGTGTAAGTCAGTGGTCTAGTTTCATTTTTTGCATGTATCTGTCCAATTTTCCAACACCATCTTTGAAGAGAATGTCTTGACTCCATTGTATGCTCTCGCCTCCTTTGTAAAATATTAATTGAGCAAAATGGGTTGGGTTGATTTCTGGGACTCTGTTCCATTGGTCTATATTTCTGTTCTTGTACCAGTACCAGGCAGTTTTGAGAATAGTAGCTTTGTAATATAGCTTGATATCTGGTATTGTGACCCCCTCCAACTTTTTTGTTCTTTCTCAAGATTGCTGTGGCTATTCAGAGTCTTTTTGTATTCCATATGAATTTTTGGAGGGTTTGTTCTAGGTCTATGAAATATGTCATTGGTATTTTAATGGGGATTGCATTGAATCTATAGATTGCTTTGGGTAGTATGGAAATTTTAATGATTTTGATTCTACCTATCCATGAACATGGTATATTCTTCCATTTGTTTATGTCTTCCTCTATCTCTTTTTTCAATGTCCTGTAGTTTTCTGAGTATAGGTCTTTTACCTCCTTGGTTAAGTTTATTCTTAGGTATCTTAATTTTTTTGTTGCAATGGTAAATTGGATTTTTTTTTAGTTTCTCTTTCTGTAAGTTCATTATTGCTGTATAAAGAAGTCATAGGTTTCTTAGTGTTAATTTTATATCCCACCAAATTCATTTATTAAGTCTAGTAGTGTTTTTTTTAAGGAGTCTTTAGGGTTTTCTATGTGTTTCAAGTCATCTGCGAATAAGGACAGTTTTACTTCTTCTTTTCCAATTTGGATGCCTTTTATTTCTTCTTCTTGTCTGATTGCTTTGGCTAGCACTTCCAGTACTATGTCAAACAGGAATGGTGAGAGTGGGCATCCCTGTCTTGTTTCTGTTATTAGGGGAAATGTTTTTAGTTTTTGCTCATTGAGTATGACATTGACTATAGGTTTGTCATATAAGGCTTTTGTTATGTTGAGGTATGAGGTATGATCACTCTATTCCCACCCTGCTGAGAGTTTTTATCAAGAAAGGGTGTTGGATCTTGTCAAATTCTTTTTCTGCATCAATTGGCATGATTATCTGATTTTTGTCTCTCAATTGGCTTATGTGATGTATAACATTTATTGATGTGTGGATATTGTACCAGCCTTGCATCCCTGGAATAAACCCCATTGGTCATGGTGAATGATCTTTCTAATGTAACGCTGGATCTGATTTGCTAGAATTTTGTTGAGAATTTTAGCATCTATGTTCATCAGGGATATTGGCCAGTGATTTTCTTTCTTTGTAGTGTCCTTATCTTATTTAGAAATTATGGTAATGCTGGCTTCATAGAAAGATCTTGATTGTGTGCCTTCCTCTTAAATTTTTTGAAATAGTCTGAGTAGGATCAGTTTTAATTCTTCTTTGAATATTTGGTAAAACTGTCTTATGAAGCCGTCTGGCCCAGTGTTTTTGTTTGCTGGATGTTTTTTTTATTATTGCTTTAATTTCCTCCATAGTTGTCAGCCTATTCGGGTTTTTTTTTTTTTTTTTTTTATTCTTCCTGATTGATTTTGGAAGATTGTATTTTTTTAGGAATATGTCCATTTCCTCTAGGTCATCCAGTTTGTTGGAGTAGAGTTGTTCATAGTATTTTTTTTTCACAATCCTTTGCATGTCTGTGAGTTCAGTTGTTACTTCTCCTGTTTCATATCTGATTTTGTTTATTTGGGTCCTGTCTCTTTGTTTCTTGGTGAGCCTGGCTAGAGGTACATCAAGATGGTTTATCCTTTCAAAGAACCAGATCTTGGTTTTTGTATTTTTTTTTTTTTGTCTCTGTGTCATTTATTTCCACTCTGATATTTATTATTTCCTTCCTTCTGCTTTTTAAAAAATTTTTTTTTTTATTGATTTCAGAGAGGAAGGGAGAGGGGGAGAGAGAGAGAGAGATACATCAATGATGAGAGAGAATCATTGATCGGCTGCAGGAGGCACATCCCCTACTGGGGATCGAGCCCACAACCCAGGCATGTGCCCTTGGCCAGAATCGACCCTGAGACCCTTCAGTCCGCAGGCCGTCTCTCTATCCACAGAGCCAAACCAGCCAGGGCCCTTCTGCTTTCTTGATGCTTTCTTTCTAATTCTTTAAGTTGTAGGATTAGATAATTTATTACTAGTTTTGTGTGTGTGTGTTTGTTTTTTGTTTTGTTTTTTCGAGGTAGGCAAGTAGAGCTGTGAACTTCCCTCCCAGGACTGCTTTCACTATGTCCCATAGATTTCAGATGGTTGTGTTTTCATTGTCATTTGTTTCCAAGATGCTTTTTATTTCTTCTTTGATCTCTTTGGTAACCCTGTCATTATTTAATAGCATGCTATTTGGACTCCAAGTGTTTGATTGTTTTTTTTATAGTTGATATCTAATTTTATGTCATTGTGATCTGAGAAGATGCTTGATATGATTTCTTTCTTCTCGAATTTGTAGAGACTTAAACTGTGTCCTCATATGTGGTCTGTCTTTGAAAATGTCCCATGTGCACTCAAGAAGAATGTTATATTCCATTTCTTTCAGGTGAAATGTTCTGAAGATTTCAATTAGTTCCATCTGATCTAGTGTGTTGTTTAGGATTACTGTGTTTTTTTGTTGATTTTATGTATAGAAGATTTATCCAGTGGTGCCAATGGGGTATTGAAGTCCCCTCCTATGATTATATTGCTGTTGCTCTCTCCCTTGATATCTTCTAGACTTTTTTATGTATTTTGGTGCTCCTGTATTGGGAGCATATATGTTTACCAGATTTATATGCTCTTGTTGTATCAATCCTTTTAGTATTATGATGTGGCCTTTTAATCTCTTGCTATTGCCTTCACTTTGAGTTCTTTTTTGTCAGATATAAGTATTGCTACCCCTGCTTTTTAATTTTTGTTTGCCTGAAAATTTTTTCCCATACCTTCACTTTCATTCTGTTGAGTTCTTTGTTCTGAAGTGAGTGTCTTGTCTTTTTTATTATTGATTTTTTTACAGAGAGGAAGGGAGAGGGATAGAGAGCTAGAAACATCAATGAGAGAGAAACATTGATCAGCCGCCTCCTGCACACTTCCTACTGGGGATGTGCCCGCAACCAAGGTACATGCCCTTGACCAGAATCGAACCTGAAATCTTTCAGTCCACAGGCTGATGCTCTATCCACTGAGCCAAACCAGTTAGGACAAAGTGGGTGTCTTTTAAACAGCATATAAATGGGTCATGTTTTCTTATCCATTCAGACACCCTATGTATTTTTATTAGAACATTTAATGTATTTATGTTTAAGGTTATTATTGATAGGTACATGTCTGTTGACATTTTTATTCCTTAAGCCTGTATTCTTTCTTCCCTTTCTAATTCTTTTTACAACAGTCCCTTTAGCATTTCTTGCATTGCTGGCTTGGTGGTAAGAAACTTTCTTAGTGTTTTTGTTTGTTTCTTATTTTTTGTCTATGAAACTCCTGATTTCCCCTTCAATTTTGAATGATAGCCTTGCTGGATAGAGTGTTCTTGAATTCAGTCCCTTGCTTCCCATCACTTTGTATATTTCATTCCATTCACTTTTGACCTGATGTGTTTCTGTTGAGAACTTAGTTGATGGTCTAATGGGAGATCCCTTGTAGGTGATTTTCTGTCTTTCTCTAGCAGCCCTTATGATTCTTTCTTTGTCATTAACATTTGCCATTGTAATTATGACATGTCTTGGTGTAGGTCTTTTGGGGTTCATCTTGTTTGGGACTATATGTGCTTGTGTGACTTTTTTCTTCCCCAAATCAGGGAAGTTTTCTGTCATTATTTCTTCAAATAGGTTTTCTACTCCTTGTTCCTCCTCTTGACCTTCTCGCACCCCTATTGTGGGGATGTTGCTTCATTTCATGTTTTCCCAAAGCTCCTTTAAACTCTCCTCCAGTTTTTTTAATTTTTATTTTCCAAATGCTGTTCAGATTGGGTGTTTTGTCTACCCTGTCTTCTAATTTGCTGATTTGTTCCTCTGCTTCTTCTAGTCTACTGTTGAAACCTTTCATTTTTTTTTATTTCAGCTATATAATTCTTCATTTCCCCTTGATTCTTACATATGTTGTTGAAATTCTCATCCAGCCAGTTTAGGAACTTTATGACCCTTACTCTGAATTCTTTCTCTGGTATATTGCTTGCCTCCATTTCACTTAGTTCCTTTTCCAGAGATTCCTCCCTTTCTTCCCTAGGGGGGTTGTTTCTTTGTCTCTCCATTTTTGTTTTTTCTTTCTGACCCAGTGCACCCTGCTTGGGATTTGAGAAGTTGAAGGCCCTATCAGGCCAATGGTCCAGAAATCTTTAGCCCAGAGATTGGGTCTCCCTTGAGACTCATGCCTTTATTGTCTCTATTCTGAGTATCTCCTCCCTCTGATCCGGTCTTTCATTTGTCCACTTCAGATGCTCGGGGTGGTGGGTGTGTGTTTACAGTTCCTCTGGTGTGTGACTCCCTGTGAGGATCCAGAGCCCTCTGGCATGCAGTTGCTGTGTAGCCCTGGCACCCATAGCCGGTTAGTGCCCTAGGTCCCTCTGAGAGCACATTTGCTACACAGTCCTGTGGCCCCTGGCTGGGCACATCAGATTGCTTCAGGTAACCCTGGCAGTGCTATCCTGTGGCCCGGAATTGGGAGCATGCTGGGTTTCTCCAGGTAGCCCTAGCAGGACTGTCCTAGGGACCAAGGTGGAGTGGGTACAGGTTGCTCTTGGTCACACAGTCAGAGCTCTACTGTGGCCCGGAGTGGGGCACTTACTGAGTTTCTCCAATTCAACTCTCCCTGGTTGGAGCAGGGGTGGGTTTCTGGGTTGCAGAGTCTAGGCTCTCCTGTGGCCCAAGTGAGGTTCATGCTGGGTTGCTCCAGGTTGCCCTTCCAGTCCATGATCTCACCCAGTCCATGATCTCTTGTGGCTTAGAGTGGGGTGTGCTGGGTTACTCCAGGTCGGCATGGCAGCACATCCTAGGGCTTGAGGTGGAGTGGGCACCGTGTGGCTCTGGGTCAGACTGGCAGCATGGTTCTGAAGCCTGGGATGGGGGTGGGGCTCTGGGGTCCCCCTGGCTTGCACTCACTGTGGGATACTGGGTCCCGGTGGGCTGGTGAGGAGGCCTGGTGCTGGAGATCACTCTGGATACCTCATCTGGGAGCCTGCCTGAAGGTACTGTGCCACACACTGCCAGGTCACAGTGGTGGTTCCACGTGGGTTATGACTGGCAAGTGCATTCTCTAGGCATCCTCTGCCCTTCCTTATTGAAAGTTGTCTCCTTAGCTGTGTCTAATTTATTAATTCCAGGTGGATGTCCTCCAATTTAGTTGCTTTTCCAGCCTTGTCCCAGGAAGAGGTACATGAAACTTCTGCCTATTGGGCCACCATTTTGAAAAACTGACTTTATGTTCTAATGAGACCAGTAGATGCTGGACTGGAACCTTTTGTTGAATTTTCCTCCAGGAGTTTGACCAAGTTCTGACAGTAAATACTTGAGAAAAATATCTTCATGTTTAGAGCTCTATCTTGCTCTCCATGTGAGTACACAGCAAGAAGAGTTTTCTGCAAGTAAGGAAGTCAACTCTCACCAGGAATCCAGTAAGATAACACCTCAGTTTTGGACTTCTTAGCCTCCAGAACTGTTGTAGGCAGAGGAAACAGCACCAGGGATTAGACTGGACCTAGGTTTGTTGTAGGCACTTAGATAGACATGAGCAGAGCAAGGACAGTAGGCCAGGTACAGAAGGTCACCAGGGTGGAATGTCCCAAAACCTAATCTTAATTTCTTTTTAAAAATGTTCTAGGAGCCCAGAGGATGTGGTGATTAATTCCAACCCTGGAGATTTAGGAAGTCTGTGGAAAGCAATTGAAATGTGAGTTGTGTCCATAATGATCAACCTTTTTTCTCCTGTCTAGTCTTTTCTCCTTTGATGTTTCCAATTGTCTCTGTATTAGGAAATAAAGCTGTGTATTTACTTGGGTTTTTTAAAAATGTGTTTGTTTATAAGAATGGTGTGCTATGTAAGAGAAAAGAGTTTCAGTTCAAAAGTGGAGGGCCTCTCCTGAAAACCACGTATGGCTTTGGCATTGGAATCTTAAGCTAGTAACTTCCATTGTGCAGGAACCATTTGGTTTATTTCCTGGTCTTCGCCTCTCTTCTAGACATTTGAGATTAGAGAACTAGGAATGTCCTTGTAAGTGAACACTAAATGCCTTTTGAAAATATTTTCAAGTAAAACGACTACTAAAAGTAATTTTATGAAATACTAGTGGCCCTGTGCACAGATTCGTGCACATTGAAAGGAAATTAATTAGAAGAAATATTTTAATATCGCTATTTGCCCTTTCTCAACAAACCCACGGCCGAAGGTGGAATGTGCAGCCCCATGAGGAATCAGGCTCCCTCCTCTCTGGTTCTGGGTAGCCTTTTATATATATAGATAAGTTTTCTGAACTCAAAATATATTTGCTTTCCAGCTTTTTTGTGCTATTGTACTTAACTACATTTTGAAATGTTAATAAAAAGACAAAGTTGATCCAATATTTTCATTAAGTTCATATCTTAATGAAATTTTGTTGCTGTTATTTTTATCTTTCACATATACCTTGGAATATAAAAATAACAACTTCAGAGAAAAGTAAGAAGACAAAAACTCTAGGCATATTACTTAAAAGTGTCTGTTGGGTAGGAGAGTCCAATATATAAAAAAATAAGCCATAGTTTTACACAATATTAAAATGAAAAATCTTCAATGATAGTTGCCTAAAATATCTGCAATTGTATGAGATGCATAAGAGCTACTCCCTACTGTTTTCTATTCAAATAAATGGAAAGGCCATGGGTAAATTACCACCTGCAGTGCATGATAGCGGACATAATAAGCAGCTGTCACTGTAGCCCTGTAATTATGCAAGTATCCTTCCACTATTATACAATTAGAAAACATATTATACTTTCTTCCAGTAGGTAATGTTTTTGTTGGTGTCAGGAACACTAAACTATTTCTACTTGTTCAATCACTTGTATTTGAGTTAAATATAACCAGGATGTTATTGGAGGCTTGTTTTTTCAATATCATTTTAGGGCCCTCTGAGAAATTTTTATATTAATAAGAAAGTTCATATTATTTCAGTTATCCATTATTAAGTAAAATGGTTTTCAACTTTTCTGTGTTCTTCCCAGTGACCAGCTCTTTTGAAGCCTACCAAGGTAACAGGTGAAGAGGATGAAACATTTTAGAAAATATTTCAGTATCTTAAGTAAACTGGAGGACAGAAATAAAAAACTAAACTACATACAGTATTAAATATATTTTTCATGTCACCTTCATAATTTAAAAAGTAGATTTCAAAGTTGAAATATTTAAGATTATTGAGGAATCAATATTTAGTTGAAACCAAATATCAAAAAATAAATTATGACCAACCAAAAATAAAAACATGACCCTTTGTAAAAGTTTGCATGTCAGAAAGCACTTGACTAAAAAGATAAAAGCTTTCACTTAACTCAGAGCTAGTGTACAATAGTTGTGCATAGTGATTAAGCCATAGATGTGGGTCTCTTTTTTAAGAGGAGAAGAGATTTTTGTTGGTTGATGATAGAAAGCTGTAATATTTTCATGTTTGTCAATCTATTTCTAGTTTAGAGGCTAAAATACATAACATAATTTCTAATCTTACTGCTTATACACTAACATTTAAAATAAAAACTAAATTGAATGTCACATAGTAAACTTAGAAGAGTCACTTTTAAATACTGGCAACCAGGTTATTGAGGATTTGAACTTAGCATGTTATTACTTAGAAAATGCTAACTTCCAAACTTGTATTTTTCACTTAACACAGTTCAGGGTTAGGCTGTGTTTTATACTCTCAACTTCCTTATCTCTACTTGTATTTTGTAAGTCAAAGCAGGACCATACTCACTTCAGTGTGTCTTAGGTGGGGTGTTCTCCATCACTGTTGCTGCTGCTGAGGCCTCGGCCTTTGAGAATCTCCTGCCTCTGTGGCCACAAGGAATTTTTGTTTTGAAAGTATCAGAAAATCTTAATCCAAACAGGCTTGAGCCATAAAAGGTCTCTACTGCTCAAAGTAATTCAAAAGTTCTGGTTTTCAGAGTCTATTTATCTTACTTCTTGGCTTTTCATTTTAGTGTTGGTGTCATTTCCAACTCCGCATTTCCTTTAAGGAGATGCTATGACTGCTACCAGTTCCATGCTTCTTCTCACTGACAGCTTCAAGTCCATCAAAAAAAGAGAACCATTCTTTCCCAGCAGTTGGAGCTAAGATCCTGTGCCTTGCTCTCTTTGGTTGAAATTGACCATGTAATTGTCCCTAAAAAGATGAGTCACTGTGTTCTGATTGGCCAGGCCTAAATCACTGCTATCCTGTGGAGCAGTTAGGAATCAGCTCCTCAGAACTGTGCAAGTTTGGTATCAAGAGTGGATGACTCTTTCTAGAGCAGCACTGTCTGATGGATGTAATGTGGGAGCTCCATACATCATTTAAAATGTTCTAGTAGCCACATATTAAAATGTAGAAATCAGTGAATTTAATAAATTCATTATAATATATAAAATAATACGAGTGGCCTGGTGCATGAAATTCATGCACGAGGGTGGGGGGTGTCCCTCAGCCCGGCCTGCACCCTCTCCAATCTGGGACCCCTCAGGGGATGTCCAACTGCTGGTTTAAATAGGCAGTCCAATATCCCTCTTGCAATCTGGGACTGCTGGCTCCTAACCACTCATCTGCCTGTCTACCTGATTGCCCCTAACCACTCTGCCTGCTGGCCTGATCGCCCCCAACTTCCCCCCTTTCTGGCCTGATCACCCCCAACTGCCCCCCACTGGCCTGATCACCCCCAGCTGCCCCCCCTGACGACCTACTCACCCCCAACTACACCCCCTGCTGCCCCCCCTGCTTGCCTACCCCCAACTTCCCCCCTTCCAGCCTGATCACCCCCAACTGCCCCCCCTGCTTGCCTACTCCCCCCCAACTCCTCCCTGCCAGCCTGCTCGCCCCTAACCACCTCTACTTCAGCCCCACCACCATGGCTTTGTCAGAAGGACATCCGGAAGGTCTCCTGATCTAATTAGCATATTACCCTTTTATTAGTATAGATAAATTACCCAATATATCCAGAATATTGTCATTTCAACATCTTATCAAAATAGTTATTAGTAAAATATTTTGCATATTTTAAGTTTTCAAAATCCAGTGCATATTTTACATTTTAATATGATCAATTCAATTAAAAAGTTAGTTCCTCAATTGCATTAGCTTCTTGTTGAGTACTCAATGCCATATGTGGACAGTGGCTATCATACTGGGCAGCATAGCTCTAGAGACTAGAGGACACTTGAAGTGTAATGCTGCAAGAAGAAGGAGTGCTATTGGTAGGAAAAATAGCAAACATATACTGCAGCTTCCTAATTGGTTTCCTTGTTTTATATCTCTCCACATTCTGGCCCTATGAGCAGACTTACAATGTGACCAAGAAGTAAATGATGATAATTAAATCCCTTTGTCAATTAAACCCAATTTGTGTTTTCTAAGAGTAACTTGTTACGTTATTTTTGTGTCTAATTCTGCCCTTGGAACTTATTGTTTCATTGATCCTTCATTATTGACCTAAAACATATTGTTTAGTAATCCCTCTAGTGATTGTAGTGGCCAAAAACATTAAATATTCTGCAATATGTAGGAAAACCTTGTGCAAGAAGACTTGTAACCAAAATGCCACTAGTGGTCCCAGGTAAATAAACACCCATTGGACTCATGATTTCTGGGGAAAGAAATAAATCCCAGTTTTGTGGAGTTTGCTGATTTCCATGGTATAAATACCCTCACCATGACTAATTTAGACCTATCAACATAAAATTTTTAAAGAATACACAAGTTTTGTTCAATATGGCTCGTAATGTCTAGAAATATACCTCAAGAAAAGGTACCATAATCACCTTTACCTGAATCATTAAAAATACAGTATGTCTAATAAATTCACAATGATTATTATCTTTACCTGATAAAGGAAACTGATATTGGGGAAGCAAAGTAAAAGTTGAGTCTAGACTTTTAAAACTATTTAATGTTTTAATTTTTATAAAAATGTAAAATAATGTAGTTATGTAATGTGTGTGTGTGTGTGTGTGTGTGTGTGTGTGTGTGTGTGATTTCAGTACATTCAATACAATTCAAAATAAAGTATTGACAATTGTTATACAATTTTGAATGGAAACAGAAATAATGGTCTTAAAAAAGCTGTTTTATCCTTTTTTCATATCTCTGCTTGATGAAACATAAAAGAGATGCTTTCTATTGAAAAAATATATATATATTCTCCCATCCAAAACTTAGAATTTTGAATTTAAGCATTTAATTTACTGAATCTTGTTTCATTCTATATTCAGTCTAAAACTATGTAAACTTTGAAAAGATAAATTACCCAAATGGTATATATTTTAAAAACACCGTACTTAACTTTAGAAAATCACTAACTTTGAGAGTATTTTTGTTTTAACAATTCACACCCAAGTTATCTAAATATTTCAAAATTTTATAATGCTGAGAACATAGTTTCATGATTTTTTTTACCTTATATAAAGTTTAACTTTGAAAAAAGTTTGAGTCCATGATAATACATAATGATACCACTTCTAGGTATATATCCCAAGAAACTAGAAACACCAATTAGAAAGGATATATGCACCCCTATGTTCATAGCAGCACAATTAACCATAGCTAAGATTTGGAAACAGCCTAACTGCCCATCAATAGATGAGTGAATTAAAAAACTTTAACACATTTACACAGTGGAATACTATGCTGCAGTAAAAAAGAAGGAGTTCTTACCATTTGCAACAGCATGGATGGAACTGGAGAACATTATGCTAACTGAAATAAGCCAGTCAGAGAAAGATAAATATCACATGATCTCACTCATTTATGGAATATAATGAACAGCATAAAGTGATGAACAAAAACAGATCCAGAAACAGAGAAGCATCGATCAGAGCATCAAACCTCAGAGGGAAGGTAGGGGAGGGTGGGGATAAGGGGGAGAGATCAACCAAAGGGCATGAGTTGGGGGGTTGGGGGGTAATTTGGGGATAAGGACACATATGTAATAACTTAATCAATAAAGAAATTTTAAAAAATACATAATGAAAAAAATAATTTAAAGACACTTGAAATGGCAACATTTCTCAGTTTAATAAGGAAGCATTTATATCTTAAAACTATCATATTGGGATTAAATTGGTGGGATTTTATATAAATTTAGAAATGTGTGCATATATTGAAATTGTGATAAACTAGTATAATATTTTCGCTTAAGAAATTATATTCCTCAAGTGTATATAATGAAGCTCATATTCATTGCCAGTACTGTCAAAATACAACAAATGTGCTTTTGAACTAAAGAGCTGTTCTATCAAAAAAAAAAAAACTCAAGATTTTTACTATGACATAAAACACTTCCCTTCATAGAGAAAACCAAAACATGACATCATAATGCCCCCTATTGTTTAAAATGGGATATGCATTAGAAATAGTTCCCAAATTACATACGAATATATGGACATTTTGGTAGCTTATGGTGACTTTCAGAGCAGCTACAAACATTTAAAAAAATCACTTAGAGTCAAATTTGTAGCTTTAATAATATGCCCACACAAAGGGAAATTCTCTAAGAGCTCCAGAAGATACAGATTAAAGTTCCCTTAAGTGACAATAATAGTAAATTTACTGTATTTTCCTATGTATAAGACACTATTTTTTTCCTAAAAATCATTAGACTAAAAATTGAAGGGCACATTTTACATAGAAGTCAGCCAAGGAGGGAGCCCCACAGGGGGGTGTAGCTGCCCACACCTTGTCAAACAGGCTTCCTCCAATCACGAGCCTTATTGTCACTGATGTCAGCTGATGCCATAATTGGAGGTGGAGGTGGAGAGTGAGCAGATGCAACAGGGACCTGAGTGTCCTGAGCCCATAAAGATGTCAAAAAAATAAAAATAAAAATACCGGTAGGTAATTGTCTTACTCTGCAAAATTCAAACTGAATGTAATCAGCTATGCAAAAGAGCATGGAAATAGAGCTTCCGAGAGACAATTTGGACCTCCTCCCACTGAGTGAATGATCAGACAGTGAAGAAAACAGGAAGAACAACCCCTTAAGATGACAAAAAAAGAAGAAGGCCTTAAGAGGAAAACCAGCAAAATGGACAAACTTGGAGCAGAGGCTTAAGATTTGGATTATGGAGCAGCGCCAGAGTAGCTTATGTGTGTCAACCAAACTTAATCAATATCAGGCAAGAATGTTTTCAAGCAAAATGATCATTGTTGATTTTACAGGAAAGGAAAAATTGTGCTTCAATTTCATGAGGAGAGAAGTTTTGGCCATGAGAATACAAACAAAGTTAGCTCAGAAAATGCCACTAGTTTATTAGGATGATCTCACATATATAGACAGTGACTCAGAAGACAGCAGTGATACAATAGAAGTTGAAGAAAGTGATATGTCTGAAACTAATAGTGATGAAGAAGAGAGCAGTGATGCAACAGAGGCTGAATAAAGTGATATGCTTCATTGTAGAGAGTGCCTGGGGAGGCACATGGGAATGTCTTTAATTTTTGTCAGCTGAATCCAGTGGCATTGGCAGAGCCACATCCTGGAAACACACCTTGCCAGAGGCAGTTTTGTCAGCTTGACCTTCAGCCCAGGCGCCACTGAGTGGGTTTTGTTATCTAAATCCAGTCAAGCACCAGGAATGAATATGACCCGTGCCCACCCAAGAATGGACATAATCTCCTTTGTCTTGACCTTTAGTAAAACTTCCTGGTTTTGCTGTATAAAATAAACGTGTTGTGTTGGCTCTGGGTCACTGTCTCTCCATCAGAGGACAGCTGTCCCACCCAGCCCCAGCTTTTTCCTTCTATCTCTGTGTCTGTCCCTTTCATTCACTTTCTCAATCCCTAGTAGCCCCTACTCAGAAACCGGACCGCTCTCTAGCTGTGCTGGATGTGGAAAAGAGAGAAATATTTACACTTCATAATATCATAGTACTGATATGTAAACATTACCTGTGGTAATTACTAAATAAAAATGTGTTCTGTTTTATGTTTAAAATATTGATTTTTCAATTTTGGGTTGGAAAAATGGGGGAGCGACTTATATACGGAAAAATGTGGTATTTTCATTCTATTTTGAATTAATATGCTTAAATTTTTGTTATTTAATTGAAGCAATGACCCCATCATATATATATAATTTCTGGCCCCAAATACTCAAACATCATATAAAAAAAGCTATCCCAGAGGAAAAAGGAAGGTGTGATAGATGAACTGGCCACAAGATGGCAGGATTTCACCATAAAAATGCAAATAACGCAGCATTTGAAGGTGAGAATCCCCTTGATTTAAAGAAAGTGCTTAAAACATAGAGGAAATAAAGGCTCACTTTTTCTTTAGTACTTACTGTTTATACTTTCTATACCGTAAAGATTTCCTAAAGTCTTACCAAATATTTCTATAGAATTAATACTGTGTGGAGACACCAATTGTAATTTGTGGCTGAATATGTCAGTTACCACATATAATCTGGTTTACATGCGATGTCTATTTTATTTCAAGATTTTTAATATTCTATTAAATTTAAATGTGTGAGGGATTTGTTTTTTGTTTTTTTTCCGCCTTGGGGCATTTTTTATGTCTTATTGAAGACTGTTTTAGAATCGTGTTACCTCCCTATTTCAAACCTATGCCCCCGTTCAACTACTTCCCAAACCCCTTGCTGGTGGGAGAATCCTATAAAAGCCTTCTGGAATTCACAGTTGTTCCTGGCATCCAAACTTCAAACAGCCTTAGAGTTGGGGGAAATCTGATTATGTGTTAGTGGAAACATCTAGAGTTGGGAAATAAGACATTCTACTATTCTTGACAGCTGCATATCAAATAGTTTTCTAAGAGAAAACTTCAGTTGCCTATGATTTTATGGACAATTAAACAATTAGATCTACAACATTTAAAAGAACTAAGAGGTAATACTTAATTAAATACTGTGATAAAGATAAAAGCATGTGATATACTTTTCAACTAAGTTTATATGTAATGGAAGTTAAATAATCCATGTTCTGAAGTCTCATAAAAAAAGCAACCCAACTACCACATTCTAAAAATTGACTAATAGTAACATTTTGGTTTTTAAAATATTTATGTCCTGTCACTCAAACATGAGGTGGAAAACATTGAGTGTAAATAAAGTATATAATTAACAATAAATTACAATTTGCATAACAAGTTAATGGTAGCAATGAATTCCAAGGATATTATTGTACAGAATATAGTTAATGATCTGCCACATTACACGTAGCTTAGATTATTGTGGATATTACAGTCAAATACATATAAGTATCCTATCTAATAATAGACAAACATGGTAATTGACCGTACCTTCACTATACCTCCCATTGGCTAATCAGTGCGATATCCAAATTAACCGCCAACAAAGATGGCTGCTAATTTGCATACTGAAGGCAGGATGGGACAGCACCATCCCACCTGCCCTGCTGCCATCCGGGCCTGCTATCTGCAACCAGGGTGGCGGGCGTCCCGTGTGCAACCTGATCCAGGGTGGCCAGGCGGGGCAGCAACGATCGGCCGGCCCACCCAGGCATCCCGTGTTCGACCCAAGCCAGGGCAGCGAAGGCTTGAAGGCGGCTCCGGCCGAAGCGAAGGCCTGGGTCCTGGGTGCCGGAGGAAAACTGGTGCAGGCAGCCAGGGGAAGGGAAGGCCTATTGCATGAATCTTTTCATGCAACAGGCCTCTAGTATATTTATAATATCTATAACATGTACACATATATTTGAAATTACAAAGATGAAAAAAGACATACTGAATAATTCATAAAAAATTTTTGTACAGTGAAATGTTTTTTACTCAAGATTTCATAATCCATATTCCCAGGAAAAGCAAATAAGAACAGTGATTCAAATATAATAAAAGACCACTATCTTACCTAATAATAAACGAACATGTAAATTGACCGTACCTTTGCTACGCTAACCAGCCAATCAGGGGAGTATGCAAATTAACCCAACAAAGATGGCGGTTAATTTGCATATGTAGGCTCCAAGCAGCCAAGTGAAGCCTGACGGCTCCCAGGCCAGAGCAGCAAAGCCTGATGGAAGCCCTGTGTGTTTATGTCTCCCGTCAGGCCCTAACAGCTCCAAGCCCCGCCACCTCGGTGCTGGGGCTGCTGGGGGCCGGATTGGAGACACAAACACACAGGGAAGCCCAGTACCCAGCAGCCCCAAGCCCTGCTGAGGCGGTTCTGGGGCTACTGGGGGCTTGATCGGAGACACAAACCCGCAGGCCTGGCACCCAGCAGCCCCGGCACCCAACAGTCCCAAACCCTGCCATCACGGAGCTGGGGATGCTGGGGGAAGAATCAGAGACACCACCTTGGTGCTGGGGCTGCTGGGAGTCTGATAGAAGACACAAACATGCAGAGAGGTCCTGTACCCAGCAGCCCCAAGGCCCACCATCTTGGTGCTGGGGCTGCTGGGGGCCTGATCGAAGACACAGTTCCGCAGCCCCAGCACCCAGCAGCCCCAAGCCCTGCCATAAAGGTGCTGGGGCTGCTGGGGGTATCAGAGACACAAACCCGCAGGCCCGGCACCCAGCAAACCCAAGGCCAGCCCCCACGGTGCTGGGCTGCTGGAGGCCGGATGAGAGACACAAACACACAGGAGGGCCCTCTACCCAGCAGAACCAAGCCCCGCCACCACAGTGCTGGGGTTGCTGGGGGCCAGATCAGAGACACAAACACTCAGGGGGCCCTGAACTCAGCAGCACCAAGCCCCGCCACCACAGTGCTGGGGCTTCTGGGGGCAGGATCGGAAACACAAACCCTGCGAGCCCTGCACAGGATGGGTGCTCTGCTCCAGGTGAAGTGCTTTCCCTCTGACCCTGATCTCCCTGGGAGTCCAGAAATCTGCCTCTGGGGTGACTGCGTAGCAGCCACGCCTG
Organism: Myotis yumanensis; assembly: GCF_028538775.1. Taxonomy (NCBI): domain Eukaryota; kingdom Metazoa; phylum Chordata; class Mammalia; order Chiroptera; family Vespertilionidae; genus Myotis; species Myotis yumanensis. The sequence goes on along the minus strand of NW_027223753.1, from coordinate 107,523,636 downwards.
GCAAGCCAGGGAGAGGGTGACCTACCCATATGGATGTGTACGCTGGTGGAGGCCACGCAGCTGCCATAGTTGAAGTCATCCTTGATGTAGGAGCAGGGGTAGCGGGGATCAGAGTCGGCCAGGTTGGCAATGGAACCCCAACTCCCCACAGAATGACTAGAGCACACGGTCCTCAGTAACTTCCTGAGCAGCAGTCAGCTCCGACCAGGGATCAAACCCGAAACCTAAGTAGGTGCCCTGGCAGAATGGAACCCAAACCTTTGCTGTAGCAGAGGAGCTCTGACCCACAGCAGGGGCCAGGGCAGCCAGAGTGGTTTTGTTGAGGGGCCCTAACAGGCATCGTACAGCACAGTGGGTTAGAACCTCCTCCCGATACAGCAAGGTTGTGGGTTGGATCCTGGTCAGGGCACAGGCAAGAAGCAACCAAAGAGAACATAATAAGTGGAACAGCACACTGGTGTTTCTCTTGCTCCCTTCTTCTAAAATAACCAATCAATAAATATAAAAATAAAAAATAAACCCTCTGGCTTGCAGAGTTGCTAAAAAAGTTAGAAAGTGAAGTCCCATCCCTTCCCGCTCATTCAACAAATACTTCATATGCTCCTTCAATAATCACACTGGGGATAGGTGTTTGTTGGTTTGTTTTGGTTAATCCTCACCTGAGGACATTTTTGCATTGATTTTTTTTTTTTTCCAGAGAGTGGAAGGGAGGGAGAAAGAAAGAAACTAATGTGAGAGACATCAATTGGTTGCCTCTTGCTGAATCCCCGACCAGGGCCTGGATTGAGCCAGCAACCCAGGTACGTGCCCTTGATTGGAATCCAACCCGGTACACTTCAGTCCACCTGCAGAAGCACTATCCACTCAACCAAACCAGCATTTTTTTTTCTTTTTAAGTCCTCCCCTAAGGATATGTTTTTTTCATTGATTCTAGAGAGAGAGGAAGGGAGAAAGTTCCACAAGCGTTCTGACAGGGATGGAACCCACAACCTGTGTATGTGCCCTCACCTGGAATAGAACCCATTACCCTTTGGTGCATGGGAGGACACTCTAACTACTGATCCACACTGAACAGGACCTGGAGGTACACTTAAAAAATTTTTTCAGATCTGCCCTGGCCAGGTGGCTCAATTGGTCAGAGTCTCAACCTGTACACCAAAGGGTTTCCTGTTGGATTCTAGGTTAGGGCACATACTTAGGTTCAGGTTAGATCCCGGTGGGTCAGCAGGTGCAGAGGCAACTTACTGGTATTACTCCGTCACATGGATGTTTCTCTCTCTAAAAATAAAATTTAAAAACATCCTCAGGTGAGAATTAAATAAATATGTATATATATACATATATATATATATATAAATTTTCAGATCTAAAATTTTATTTGGTTCTTTTTTTTAATTTTATTTTTCATTTACAGTTCACATTCAATATACTATAATATATAATAAAACCCTCATATGCAAATTGACCAAATGGTGGAATTACTGGTGGCTATGAACTGACCAGTAAGGGGCAGATGCTCAATGCAAGAGCTGCCCCCTGGTGGTCAGTGTGTTTCCACAGGGGGAGTGCCACTCAGCCAGAAGTGGGGCTCACAGCTGACAAGTGGAGCAGCCGTGGCGGGATCCTTCCTGGCAGCACTAAGGAGCAGCAAGCCGAGCGGTAGGAAGAAGCAAGCAGGTGGGCTGTAAGAAAGGAGGGGTCCCAGACTGCGAGAGGGCACAGGCCGGGCTAAGGGACCCCACACCCCTCCCCAGTGCACGAATTTCATGTACCGGGTCTCATATATATATATATATATATAATATAGTGCGTATGTGTATGTGTGTGTAAAATAATAGTATATCTTCTAGTTACTACTGATGTTTCAAAGTAATCTTAAAAATAAGTTTATTTCACAAAAATTTTGATATTAGTAATTTTCTTAAAATTCCTAATTGTTTTGCAGATGAATAATGTGAGGAAATATCAATAACCCTAATCTACATGCAATACAAATAACATGTAAAAAAGTAAAACTTAAGAACTCCGCAAATGTTCATCTAGGAAAAAATAAAAAAACAAAAAACGAATAGCTGCAGCAATCCTGAGAAAGAAGGATAAAGTTGGAGGGATCTCAATACCAAATATTAAGCTGTATTACAAAGCCACTATTCTCAAAACTGCCTGGTACTGGCACAAGAGCAGATATATAGACCAATGGAATAGGATAGAGAACCCAGAAATTGACCTAAACCACTATGCTCAATTAATATTTGAAAAGGCGGCAAGAGCAGACAATGGATTTAAGACAATCTCTTTAAATTGTGTTGGGAAAATTGGACAGATAAATGCAAAAAAAATGAAACTAGACCACCAATTTACCCCATACACAAAAATAAACTCAAAATGGATAAAGGACTTAAATGTAAGACAGGAAACCATAAAAATTTTAGAGGAATCCACAGGCAACAAAATCTCAGACATATGCTGAAGCAATATCTTCACCGATACAGCTCCCAGGGCAATGGAAACTAAAAAGAAAATAAACAAATGGGACTACATCAAAATAAAAAGCTTCTGCTCAGCAAAAGAAACCATCAACAAAACAACAAAAAAGCCCACTGCATGGGAGAACATATTTGCCAATGTTATCTCCGATAAGGGTTTAATCTCCAACATTTACAGAGAACTCATACAACTTAACAAAAGGAAGATAAACAACCAATCCAAAAATGGGCAACAGACCTAAATAAGTACTTTTCAAAAGAGGACATTACAGAAGGCCAAGAAACATATGAAAACATGCTCAAAGTCACTAATCATCTGGGAGATGCAAATCAAAACAACAATGAGGTACCATCTCACACCTGTCAGAATGGCTATCATCAATAAGTCAACAAACAATAAGTGCTGTATAGGATGTAGAGGAAAAGGAACCCTCTTTCACTGCTGGTGGGAATGCAGACTGGTGCACCCACTGTGGAAAACAGTATGGAGTTTCCTCAAAAAATTAAAAATGGAACTTTCATTTGACCACTTATAAGAATATGTCCCAAGAAATCATAAACACCAATCAGAAAGAATATATGCACCCCTATGTTCATAGCAGCACAATTTACAATTGCTATGAATTTGAAACAGCCTAAGTGACCATCAGCAGATGAGTGGATTAAAAACCTGTGGTACATCTGCACAATGGAATACTACGCTGCAGTAATAAAGAATGAGTTCTTACCATTTGCAACAACATGGATGGACCTGGAGAGCATTATGCTAACTGAAATAAGCCAGTCAGAGAAAGATAAATATCAGATGATATCTCTCATTTATGAAATATAATGAACAGCATAAACTGATGAACAAAAACAGATCCAGAGACAGAGAAGGATCGATCTGATGGTCAAACCTCAGAGAGAAGGCAGGGGAGGAGAGGGGTAAGGGGGAAAGATCAACCAAAGGACTTGTATACATGCATATAAGCATAACCAATGGACACAGACACTAGGGGGATTACAGCATGAGCAGGGAGTTTAGGGGGCAATGGGTGGAAAAGGACACATATGTAATACTTAATCAATACAGAAAAAATGAAGTAAACACTAAGTTTTGTGCTGTTGACCTATTGATGGGAAAATATGGAAAAAGCATCATAAAAATTTTGTTCAGGGAAATTTGTTTATTGACAATAAGACACACACACACATATATATAAACATTATTATTCTCATTATTTAGTATTATATATTGCTATAAAAATTTATCAATACTTTTTATATTAAATACAGTAATATCAAATGTCAATATATTTATTACTATATTTAATGTTTATTAATACATATTTAATATAATAAAGATGTGATATAGTCATGTGAATTACATATTTATTGTAAGTTTATTGTATTATACATTGACTATATTCATATGTCACATATTTATGATATATTTATATATCATGTTAAATATATATCAAATATTCTATCTAATAAATAGGTGATATGCTAATTGACCATCACACTGTCACAAAGTTGGCGGTGCCCACAGCCAATAAGGAGGGAGTATGTTAATTGACTACCCCGCCCTCAAAGATGGCGGCACCCACAGCCAATATGGAGGAATATGCTAGTTGATTGCCATGCCCTCAAATATGGCGGAGCCCAAAGCCATAACATGACTGGCAGGGGATGGCAGTTGTGCATGATCAGGCCTGCAGGGAAGGGCAGTTGGGGGTGACTGGGCTGGCAGGGGAGGGCAGTTGGGAGCAATTGAGCTGGCAGGGGAGTAGTTAGGCATTGAACAGGCTGGCAGGGGAGTGATTAGAGGGTGATCAGGCTGGCAGACAGAAGCGGTTAGCGGCAATCAGGCAGGCAGGCAAGTGGTTGGGAACAAGAAGTCCTGGATTGTGAGAGGGATGTCTGACTTTAGGTTTAGTAGGACATCCTCTGAGGGGTCCCAGATTGGAGAAGGTGCAGGCTGGGCTGAGGGACACCTCCCCTCCAGTGCAAGAATTCCATGCACCGGGCGTCTAGTATATTATATATTTCTGAATAATTATAATTGTACAAATTATATTTTTTATTTGTATTATTTATCCTATATAATAAAAGCCTAATATGCTAAGTGTGAGGTAGTCTAGTTGGCTGTTCAACCAATCAAAGTATAATATGCTAATGATATGCTAAGGCCACTCAACTGTTTGCTAAGATGTGCCCTGACCACCAGGGGTCAGATAGTCGACAGGTCAACCAGTCCCTATGGCATGCACTGACCACTAGGAGGCAGATACTCCGACCGGTAAGTTAGCTTGCTGCTGGGATCCAGCCGATTGGGATTGAGTGAGACAGGCTGGACATGCTCTGGAGCCCTCCCACAGTCCCTCCCCAGCTGGCCAACCTCCCACATCCCTTCCCAGCCCCAATCATGTACAGGTGGTGTCCCTCAGCCTGGCCTAGGCCCTCTCACCATTGGGGACCCCTCAGAGGATGTTGGAGAGCTGGTTTCAGCCTGGCAGCAGAATAACCGGTTGCTATGACCAACACTGACCACCAGGGGGCAGACTTTCAATGCAGGAGCTGCCCCCTGGTGGTCAGTGCCCTCCCACAGCGGGAGCACTGGTCAGCCAGAAACCAGGCTCATGGTTGGCAATTGCAGCCAGAGCCTCTCCTGCCTCTGCATCAGTTGGACATCCCCCGAGGGCTCCTGGACTGCAAGAGGGCACAGGCCGGGCTGATTGACCCCTCTCCCCGAGTGCACAAATTTTGTATCTTATAAAAATAAAGTTATATTATTTTATAAAATTGCTCTAAAAACTCAAAAATGTAATAATTATTGTCTCCATAGCATATGCTCGTTTTTGTTTTGGGAGTTTTCATTGTTGTAGTTAATCCTCACCTGAGGATATTTTTCCATTAATTTTTAGAGAGAGTGGAAGGGAGAGGGAGAGACAGAGAGAAAGAAATATCATTGTGAGAAAGACACATTGATTGGTTGCCTCCCTCAGGTGGCCCGACCAGAGCAGGGGATCTAGCCTGCAACCGAGGCCATATACCAAAATTGAACCTGGAGCCCTTCAGTCCCCTGAGAAAACTATGGTCATCAAACATTCAGACTCTCAGTAATGAAGCTTTTGGTCACAACATCAGGTAAGTAATCAAGATATGCTGAGGTGATAGCTGAGGGCAAGGGAGGAAAAAAGGGATGAGTACTAGTGGCAGACAAGATCAAGCACAGTGACTGGGGCTTTAATTCATTCCTCAAATTTCTCTCTTTTAAGTTTGCCCTAAGCAGGACAGACCCATGGGAACTGTAGAAGAACTTCTCCCCAAATAAGTGTACAGAAGTAAATCTACATGGAGTAAGTGTTAGATTATGGCAGACATGAAAATGCACCACTCCGATCCATTGCTGAAGAAAATGTAATTGACTGGTGGCCTCAGTTATTGCATTTGAAATCTACCAACATGATTGTGCTATGGTCACAATGCACAGAGGCTGCTCCCTGCCAAGAACAGTGAATATGGAAAGGACTCCTTTGAGGAGACTTTCAATCAAGTGCTTCCCATTGGCTTAGCCAAGACTTAATTTTTTTAAAAAATCTGTAGTAATAATTTTTTATTTAAAATATTTTTTCCTTTAAAGTATTACATATGTCTCTTTTCCCCCCACTGACTTCTCCCTGGCCATTCCCACAGCCTAGCACATGCCATCATCCCCCCCTTACTGACTATGTCCATGGGATATGCATGCATACAAGTCCTTTGGTTGCTCTCTTACCCCCGCCCCTCTCCCCTGAATTTTCTCTGAGGTTGGACAGTCTGTTTGATATATCTATGTCTCTGGATCTATTTTTCATCAGTTTATGCTATTCATTATATTCCACAAATGAGTGAGATCATGTGATATTTATCTTTCTCTGACTAGATTATTTCACTTAGCATAATGCTCTATAGGCCCATCCATGCTGTTGCAAAAGGTAAGAGTTCCTTCTTTTTTATAGCAGTGTAGTATTCCATTGAATAGATGTAATACAGTTTTTATTTTATTTTTTAAATATATTTTATTGATTTTTACAGAGAGGAAGGGAGAGGGATAGGGAGTTAGAAAAATCAATGAGAGAGAAACATCAATCAGCTGCCTCCTGCACACCTCCTACTGGGGATGTGCCCGCAACCAAGGTACATGCCCTTGACTGGAATCGAACCTGGGACCTTCAGTCCACAGGCCGACACTCTATCCACTGAGCCAAACCGGTTAGGGCATAACACAGTTTTTATTCCACTCATCTGCTGATGGGCACTTAGGATGTTTCTATCTAAGCTATTGTAAATTGTGTGGCAATGAACAGAGGGGTGAATATATCCTTTCTGATTGGTGTTTCTGATTTCTTGGGATATATTTCTAGAAGTGGGACTACTGGGTCAAATGGCAGTTATATTTTTAATTTTTTGAGGAAACTCCACACTGTTTTCCACAGTGGCTGCACCAGTCTGTATTCCCACCAGCAGTGCAGGAGGGTTCTTTTTTCTCCACATCCCCACCAGTACTTGTCATTTGTTGATGATAGCCATTCTGACAGGTGTGAGATGGTACCTCATTGTCATTTTGATTTGCATCTCTCAGATGATTAGTGACTTTGAGCATTTTTTCTTATATCTCTTAGCCATCTGTATGTCCTCTATTGAAAAGTGTCTATTTAAATCCTTTGCCCATTATTAATTGCATTGTTTTCTTCCTTTTGTTAAGTTGTATGAATTCCCTATAAATGTTGGAGATTAAACCCTTATTGGATATAACATTGGTAATTTTATTCTCCCATGCAATGGGCTCTCTTGTTGTTTTGTTGATGGTTTCTTTTGCTGTGCAGAAACTTTTTATTTTGATGTGGCCCCATTTGTTTATTTTTTTCTTAGTTTCCATTGTCCTAGGAACTGTATTAGTAAAGATATTTTTACAAAATATTCTAATATTTTGCTGCCTATGGATTATTTTATGGTTTCCCATCTAATGTTGAAGTATTTTATCAATTTTGAGTTTATGTAAGGTGTAATTCAGTAGTCTAGTTTCATTTTTTTCCATGTATCTGTCAAGTTTTCCCAACACCATTTATTGAAGAGACTGTCTTGACTCCATTGTATTCTCTTGCCTCCTCTGTCAATTATTAATTGAGCGTAGTGCCTTGGGTCAATTGATGGGTTCTCTGTTCTGTTCCATTGGACTATATGCCTGTTCTTGTGCCAATACCAGGAAGTTTTGAGATCAGTGGCTTTGTAATATAGCTTTATATATGGTATTGTAATCCCTCTAACTTTGTTCTTCTTTCTCAGGATTACTGTGGCTATATGGGGTCTTTTTTTATTCCACATGGATTTTTGGAGAGTTTTTTCTAACTCCATGAAATATACTGTTGGTATTTTAATGGGGATTTCATTGAATCTATAGATTGTCTTTGATAGTATGGACATTTTAGTGAAGTTGATTCTACCAATCCATGAACATAGTATATTCTTCCATTTGTTTATGTCTTCTTCTATCTCCTTTTTCATCATCATGTAGTTTTCTGAAGACAGGTCTTTTAAGTCATTAGTTAAGTTTATTCCTAGGTATCTTAATCTTTTTGTTTCAATTGTAAATGGGATTGTTTTTTTAGTTACTCTTTCTGTGAGTTCATTATTGGTGTATAAAAAAGCCATAGATTTCTGGGTGTTAATTTTGTATCCTGCTACATTGCCGAATTCATTTATTAAGTCTAGTAGTTTTTTATGGAGTCTTTAGGGTTTTCTATGTACAAAATCATGTCATTTGTGAATAATGACAGTTTTACTTCTTCTTTTCCAATTTGGATGCCTTTGATTTCTTCTTCTTGTCTGATTGCTATGGCTTGGACTTCCAGTACTATGGCAAACAGAACTGGTGAGAGTGGGCTTCCCTGTCTTTTTCCTGTTCTTAGAAAAAGTGGATTTAGTTTTGCCCATTGAATATGATGTTGGCTGTAGGTTTTTCATGTAACTCTTTTATTATGTTGAAGTATGATCCCTCTATTCCCACTTTGCTGAGAGTTTTTGTCAAGAAAGGGTATTGGACTTTGTCAAATGTTTTTCTACATCAATTGATATTATTATGTGATTTTTGTCTCTTAATTTATTTATGTGATGTATGATGTTTATTGATATGTAGATATTGTACCAACCTTGCATACCCGGAATAAATATCACTTGGTCATGGTGTTTGTTCTTTCTAATGTAATGCCAGATCTGATTTGCTAGAATTTTGTTGAGGATTTTAGCATCTATTTTCATCAGGGATATTGGCCTGTAATTCTCTTTCTTCGTAGTGTCTTTTTCTGATTTTTGAGATTAGGATAATGTTGGGTTCTTAGAAAGAGCTTTGAAGTGTGCCTGCCTCTTGAATTTTTTGTAATAGTCTGAGAAGGTTTTAGTTCTTCTTTGAATGTTTGGTAAAACTTCCCTGTGAAGACTCCATAACAGGGCTTTTGTGTTCTGGAAGTTTTTGTTTAATACTTCCTCAATTTCATCGGTATTTATTGGCCTATTCAGGTTTTTTTATTCTTCCTGATTGAGGTTTGGAAGATTGTATTTTTCTAGGAATATGTCCGTTTCGCTTAGGTTGTCCAGTTTGGTGGAGTAGATTTGTTTGTAGTATTTTTTTAAATCCTTTATATGTCCCTGGGGTTGGTTGTTACTTCACCTCTTTCATTTCTGATTTTGTTTATTTGGGTCCTCTCTCTTTGTGTCTTGGTAAGCCTGGCTAGAAGTTCATAAAGCTTGTTTATCCTTTGAAAGAACCAGCTCTCTATTTCATTGATCTTTTGTAAAATTTTTTTGGTATTTATGTCATTTATTTCCACTCTGATCTTTATTATTTCCTTCCTCCTGCTAACTCTGGGATTTTCTTGTTGCTCTCTTTTTACTTCTTCAAGTTGCAGAATTACATGGTTTATTACCAGTTTTTCTTGTGTTTTTTTATTTTATTTTTATTTATTTTTTATTTTTTAGGAAGCCAGTAATGTCATAAACTTCCCTTTCAGGACTGCTTTCACTGTGTCCCATAGATTTTGGATTGTTGTGTTTTCATTGTCATTTGTTTCCAGAATGCTTTTTATTTCTTCTTTGATCTCTTTGGTAACCTAATCATTGTTTAACAGCATGCTATTTATCCTCCAAGTGCTTGATTTTTTCATTGTTTTTGTTGTAAGTAATTTATAATTTTATTTCATTGTGATCTGAAAGAAATATGATATGATTTCTATCTTGAATTTGATGAGATTTTGCCTGTGTCCCAATATGTGGTCTATTTTTGAAAATGTCCCGTGGGCACTTGAGAAGACTGTATATTCTGTAGGTTTGGGGTGAAATGTTCTGAAGATATCAATTAATTCCATCTTATCTAGTGAGTCATTTAGATTTGATGTTTCTTTGCTAATTTTTTGTTTAGAGGATTCATTCAGTGATATCAATGAGGTATTACAGTCCCATATTATGATTGTATTGCTGTTGATCTCTCTCTTGATATCTTCTAGAAGTTTGTTTTGGTTTTTTTTTAATGTATTTGGATGCTTCTGTATTGGGTGCATATATGTTTATCAGAGTTATATCTTCTTGTTGAATTGCTCCCTTTATTATGAAATGGCCCTCCTTATCTCTTGTTATGGCTTTCACTTTGAGGTCTATTTTGTCAGATAAAAGTCTTACTACTCCACCTTTTTTTTTCATTTCCATTTGCTTGAAAAAAATTTTTTCTATCCTTTCACTATCAGTTTTGTCAGGTTGGTCTCTTGTAGATAGCAAATATATGGGTCAAGTTTACTTATCCATTCAGCTATCCTATGTCTTTTGAGTGGAGCATTTAATCCATTTACATTTAAAGTTATTATTGATAGATACTTGTTTGTTTTCATTTTTATTCATTATGCCTATGTTCCGTCTTCCCTTTCTATTTCTTCTTTTTACAGCAGTCCCATTAGCATTTCTTGCATTGCTCTTTTGGTGGTAATAAACTTCCTATTTTTTTTTTTTTTTTTTTTTTTGGCTGTGAATCTCCTGATTTCCCCTTCAATTTTGAATGGTAGCCTTGTTGGGTGTAGTATTCTTAGATTCAGTCTGAAGCTTTGCATCATTTTGTATATTTAATTCCATTTACTTCTGGCCTGATGTGTTTCTGTTGAGAAATCTGTTGATAATCTAATGGGAGATCCCTTGTAGGTAACCTTCTCTCTCTTGTAGCTTTTAAGATTCTTTCTTTGTCATTGATGTTTGCCAATTTAACTAGGATATGTCTTGGTGTCGGTCTTTTTGGGTTCATCTTATTTGGGACTCTGTGTGCTTCTTCCACTTGTGTGACTTTTTTCTTCCCCAAATCTGGGAAGTTTTCTGTCATTATTTCTTCAAAAAGGTTTTTTATTCCTTACTTAACTTCCTCTCTCTCCTTCTGGCACCACTATTATGTGGATGTTGTTTCATTTTGTCCCAAAGCTCCCTTAGGCTCTCCTCCTGCTTTTTAAGTGTTTTTTTTTCCCCAGTTGCTGCTCCTATTGGTTCTTTTTTCACACTGTCTTCTAACTTTCTGATGTCAACCTCAGCTTCTTCTAGTCTACAATTGAAATTATCATTGTGTTATTTATTGCAGCTATGTCATTTCCCATGTTCTGTTGATTTTTACATATGTTGTTGAATTTGTCTTCCATCCTTTTCAAAATCCTTATAACCATTCCTCTAAATTCTGTCTCTGACACATTGCTTGCCTCCATTTCATTTATTTCCATTTCTGGTGATTCTTTCTTTTCTTTTGTATGGTTGTTGTTTCTTTGTCTCTCCGTTTTTGCTCTTCCTTTACAATTGTTTGTATTGATTAGACAAAACTGCTATGCCACCCATGTGTCTTGAGTTTTTCTTATATAGGAGATGTTTTGTGTGACTCAGTGGTGTAATCTCTCAGGTCTTCTGGGCTGGGTATTCTAGGAATGCCCCATAGTTGGGATATTTGGGTTCTCTTTGTGTAGTTGGGTCTTGAGTGTTATTGTCCCATTCTCGGTTGGAGTCTCCTCTCTGGGTGTCTCATTATGTGGCTTGCTCTATACCATGTTGACTGAACAGTACAAAATACAACTCAATAAGACACAACACAAAGGTAACAAAACATGAAAGTACTCACGACACCAATAACACCAATAAAAGTGACCACCACAGAGAATTAGGAGAGAGAAAAGAGGGCAAAAAAGAGAATTAGGAGAGAGAAAGGAGAGCAAAAATGATTCCAAGAAATGAAAAACAACGTATGAGAAAAAATAAAAAGTAAAAAAAAGAAGAAAAAATATATGGCGAGAAAACACCATAAAACAAACAAATACACCAAAAAATGCAAACAAACACCATAAAAAGGGAGGTACAGAATCTGTAGAGGCAGAGCTTATATAGAGAAAGTAAGGTTAAGAAATTGAATGAATAGGGGAAGTACCACAGTTCAGTATAGAGGACGTACAAAGTGAATGAGTGGGTAAGAAGCAAAATAAATAAATAAATACATAAGTAATTTTTAATATATTTATTTACTTATTTTTAGAAAAGGAGACTAGAGGAGCAAGCAGCTAGGCTTGAGTTTAGTGAGTGAAACTAAACAATTAGCAGAAGATGAGAGCAAGAGACAGCAGAAAAACAAAAGCATAAAGAAATTGACTAGTGAAGAAAGAGAAGGGTGCATGCATTTGGACCAAAGAGAGAAAATAGATATATGAGTAAGCCAATAGAGACTATAATAATAATAACACATCAATAAAGCATATAAAGAAGATCAATTTTTAACTAGGGATAAAAAAGAAGGAAAGAGAAAACCTAACATAGGGACTGGAGAAGAGAAAACAAGATGAAAAAGGGAGAAGGGAAGAAGAAAAATGTGGATAAAAATAAAAATAAGATAAAATAACAATATAAAATAAAAATGAAGAAAAAATACAAAAAATAAAAGATTAAAAAAAATATAGAAAAAATTTACATAAAAAATAATACATGAAGTTTCATTCGCTTCAGCCGAGTTTTAATGCCCCAGGTGGCCTGCATTGAGACCGCACTCTTCTGTTCTGTCCTCCACTTCTCAGTTTTCTTACATAAGTTGTTGATTTTTTCATCCATTTCTTCTTGATTCTTGCATAAGTTGTTAATTTTTTCCTCCATCCGGTTTGTGAACTGTAGAACCCTTATTATGAATTCTTTTTCTGACATATTGCATGCCTCTGTTTCACTTAGTTGCTTTTCTGGTGATTCCTCCCTCCTTTTCTTTCCTTTGGGGGTTTCTTTGTCTACCCATGTTTGATTTCACCAACAGATCTAGATGTTGAGTCATTCAAGAGCTGCTTCTTGGGTGGCAGTGGCTCCTCGGGCTGTGGTTGCTCCTCAGCCTGTTGCAGTAGCAGCTGCTCCTCAGTTGGCAGCTGCTACTCTGGTGGGTGTTGTTCACAGCTGTGGTGGCTCCTCTGGCTGGTGTGGGGAGGTTTCTGTTCCTCAGACAGAGGGTGTGCTGATCATGAGGCTGCTGTTCCTTGGATGGGAGCAGGTTGCACACAGCTGCTAAGCCTTGGACTGGGGCGGACTGCTCACATGGCTGCTGTTCCTTGGATGGGGGCTGGCTGCACACTGCTGCTGTTCCTCTGATGGAGCAGGCTGCTTGTGAGGCTACTGCTTCTTGGACAGGGGCAGGTTGAGTGCAGGGCTGCAGCTCCTTAGATGGGGGTGGGCTGCTGGTGCTGCTGCTGCTCTTTGGATGGGAGATGGGCTGCTTGCACAGCTGTTGCTCCTCGGACGGGAGTGAGCTTCATGTTTGGCTGCTCCTCCTTGGACAGGGACAGGGCAGTCACCTGATGTTGCTCATCAGACAGGTTCAGGCTGTGTGGCTCTACTCCTTGGACTGGTGAGGGCTGCGCAGGACTGCTGCTCCTCAGACGTGGGCGGTCTGCTTCCGTGGCTGCTGCTCTGCAGACCGGGGCAGGCTGCTGCTGCTTCTTGAATGGTGACAGGCTGCTCAGGGAGCTGCTGCTCTTTGATGGGGGCAGGCTGCTCAGACAGCTGCTGCTCCTCAGATTGGGGGAGGCTGCTCGTGTGGCTGATGCTGCTTGAATGAGGGCAGGTTGCTAGCACAGCTGCTGCTACTCGGATAGGGGTGGGTTGTGCAGGGCTGCTGCTCTTCAGCCGTGGGAAGACTGCTCATGCAGCTGCTGTTTCTCAGACGGGTCGGGCTGCTTGCATGGTTGCTGCTCCTCAGACAGGGGAGCGAGCCGCTCATACAGCTGCAGTTCTTTGAACAGAGGCAGGCCACATGAGGCTGCTGCTCTTAGGCCTAGGGTGGGCTGCTCATGTGTCTGCTGCTCACGTGATTGCAGTGCCCTGGACCAAAGCGTTTGGCCAGTCAGAGGGGAGCGTGCTTCAGAACTCACAAGAGCCTGTGCCTGAGGTGGCTGGAGACTCAGTGACCATAGGGCCACAGCCGAGGTGGCAGGTCCCTGGCAGGGGTGGCTGTAGAGTCCAAGGTGTTACCTGAGGGCACCCTGGGTGGAGGTGAGGCTGGGCTCTCAGTTACATCAGCTTTCCCCTTCAAAAGGCGAGGCCTCTGAAGAAGAGCTGTCCTCCTGGTACTGTTTGCAAAGGTAACAGAGGCAGCCTAGTTAGGCTAGCCTGGTTAGCCTGCCCCTGAAGGTCCTGCAGGGTCTAACTGTGCCTCATTCACTCACACACACACACACACACACACACACACACACACACACACCACACACACACCACACACACCACACACACCACACACAACCACACTCTCCTCTTTTGCTCCCTCGCTGCTGCCTTCTTCCTGCTTCTGTAGCTGGATCTAGGGTGTAATTGACCCGTTCATGGATGGAGTTTCCTCTCCAGGTGTCTGGTTATGTGGCTCGCTCTCTAGTACATTAGCCAGACAGGATAAAATTCACCTTAACAAGACATGACCCAAAGGGAACAAAGCATGAATGTACTCATGACACCAATAACCCCAATATAAGTGACCACCTGAGAAAAGAGAATTAGGGGAGAGAAAAGAGAGCACAAATGATATCTAAGAGAGAAAAAAAAGATAAGAGAGAAAAGAAAAAGGAGAATATATATATATATATATATATATATATATAGAGAGAGAGAGAGAGAGAGAGAGAGAAAACACTACAGAACCAATAGATAAACCAAAGAAATACAAACACCAAACACCCAGTAAAGAGGGTGGGGGCAGAATCTGTAGAGGCTGAGCTGATATACAGAAAATAAGAATAAGAATTGGATAAATATAGGGAGGACCTCAATTCAGTATAGAGGAAGTAGAAAAAGGATGCGTGGATAAGAAGAAAAAAGAGAACAACATAATATATTTACAAAAAAATGATTTAAAAAATGGTATAAAAATAGAAAATAGCAAGTAAAAATAAAATAAAACAGAATAATGGAAAAATAATGTGAAAGAAATAGAAAATAAAGCAACAAACAGAAAAAGGAAAGCAAAGGAAAAAGCAAAAAAAAAAAAGAGCTAACAAAATAATGATAAATAAATAAAAATGAAAATTAAAATGTCATTCTTTTGGCTGGCTTAAGATCCCAGTCTTCTGGAATGTCTGTGATTTTTTTAAATTTTTCTCTTGCTGGGACTGAAGGCCTCTCTATAGGCCAGACCCTGTTAACTCCCAGGGACTATTCAGATTTTTTCAATCCTTTGTACCATTCAGGGTGGAATCTGGGTGTGGCTATATTCCTTGCCTGGATACTGGAGGGGTGGATTATATCTTCAGGAGAAAATGGCTGCCCAGGTCCTGGGCTCAGGCTTGACTCAGCATTCAACTTGTTGCCACCTCTCCTGGACCCCCTCTTCTCCCCAGCCTCTCCCCGGATTCCACTCATCCGCACCTTCTCCCGCACCTCAGCACAAGTGGGTGTCTGTATCCAAAATGTTCTATGAACAGGGTTCAGTAAAAAAAAGAAAAATGCAGGCCACAGAAACGGGAAAGACTGAGTCTCTGTGAGCTCCTCTCTTACCAACACTGTGTGGTCTGGTCAGCCCTTCAGGCTGCCCCCTCTGAGCTCAGTCTTCCGTGATTATGGAACCCAGATCTCGAATCCACCGGCACCAATAGTCTTGCGGATCTCCTTTCCACAGTCAGAGGCTGTGCCTGTCCCAAGGGATGCGGCTGGGTGCAGCGCAGTTTCCCTCTGACCCTCTGGGCTCAGAGATCTGGCAAACTTTTCTGCCCAGATCCCTGGTTTTTACCTTTCCAGGAGAACTCTGCCCTTCCAGGCTGCAAACTGTCTCACCGGTTGAGTCTCCTTCGCCAATTCAGGGTGGATGTTATTCGTTTCAGCTGCTCTTTCTATTTGCTCTGGGACAAGCCTTGGGATACCTCAGCCTATTCCGCCACCATCTACTTTTTCCCCCAGCTACTATTTTTGAACCCTGGATGAATTTAGAAATTTCCTATTGTTGTAGATTTGATCATGTTTCTTAATTAATTTTATCTAAAATTATAGGTAAAATTAAATTTAAGTACTGATAACATTATTTACATGCAAAACATATACTGCATAAAAGTCTTTTGATTATAACTATGATTATGATTGTTTGAATCATAAGTAAGCTGTGAATATATACTTGTCAAGCTGCTTTATATATTTCCTACATTGTAAAAATTAAGATTAAAAAGAAATATCACTATTACCACTCAATTTGCAGGAGATATACTTTTCAAGCTCCAACTAAGTTCTAATAATTTTAAGTTCAACGGAAATTTCCATATTTCAAAACTTATTTACCTGGGTAAGTGAGGAGCTCCCACTTCACCTTCAATTGGAGAAGAATAATCTGAAATATAATGGCATGCTAAAAGACAAATATCTAGAGAAGAGTCTAACAATTCTACAAATGTCTTCCATATGCTCCTGGGTTAATATCAGTATTTGGAAGTACCTATTTCTGTGAAGAGACATTATGAAGAAATACATTCAATCTCATTACAAATCAGCATTGACAGAAGAATATTTGCAATTGATTTTGATTATAGAAGACACTAACTTTGAACCACAATTAAGTGAAATATTCCTAAAGAAGTATTCTATTCTTCTCATTAGTAGGCCTTATTAGCAAAAATTGTTTTCAATTATTATATTTTGTATTTCACCAAAAAAGATTTGTAGGATTTTACATTCTCACTTGTTATGTAATGACCTCCATAATATTCTCAGTTCTGCCTCTTGGCCCCAAAAGCCTAAATTATTTATTATCTGACCCTTTAGAGTGTAGGTGACAGAAACCATATACAAAATTAAAGTGTGTTTTTTTTCCTTCTATTTTGGTCCTGATTGAAAAATATTCCATTTCCCAGTGTTCTATTTGAGAATAATTCTATGATGCCTTCAAATACAAATATGTTTACAACAAAATAAATATGTAAATGGAAAACTTCTTTGAGAAGTTTCAGAACAATGCAGTTTCGGCTTTACAATCCAGTTCCCCTAATCTTATATCACCTGAAGCCATCATCTGTAGCTTGACATAGACAAAATTATTTAAAATTGTATAACATGTTTTATTATGGTAGCATTCTTAATTTGATATTAGATGCACCTTTAATTTAATCTGTTAATTTTATTGTTGCTTAAAATGTTTTATCTATATTTACAGTTTGCTTCAAAATACAAGGTTAAAACCAATAACAGAAATATAGTGTAAAATATATGACTATGCAGAATTAGTTACAGACTCTACCTGGCTTGCCTCCCAGTTATACTCTATAGCATACCAAGATACTTTCACAAATTGGGAGGTAAACACGGGAAGTGAGATAAATATGAAGTTTATATTCAACAGAAATTTTAATAATATAGCAGATTAAATGAATTTGTGCTCACATTAATAATCTTCAAAAGATATAATGTTAGAACTGTGGTACCACTAATAACAAGACTTATAAGAAATATGTACACCCAAGGAAGAGAAAAGTTGGCGGCGGAATAGGAGGACGCATCCCACGGCTTGTCCCAGAGCAAATAGAAAGAGCAGCTGAAAGAAATAACATCCACCCCAAATTGGCGAAGGAGACTCAGCTGGTGAGATAGTTTGCAGCAAGGAAGGGCAGAGTTCTCCTAGAAAGGTAAAAACCAGGGATCTGGGCAGGAAAGTTTGCCAGATCTCTGAGTCCAGAGGGTCAGAGGAAAACCGCGCTGCACCCAGCCGCATCCCTTGGGACAGGCACAGCCTCTGACTGTGGAAAGGAGATCTGCGGACTGTTGGTGCTGGGGGATTTGAGATCTGGGTTCCATAATTACGGAAGACTGAGCTCAGAGGGGGCAGCCTGAAGGGCTGACCAGACCACACAGTGTCAGTAAGAGAGGAGCTCACAGAGACTCAGTCTTCCCCGTTTCTGCGACCAGCGTTTTTTTTTTGTTTTGTTTTGTTTTACTGAACCCTGTTCATAGGACATTTTGGATAGAGACACCCATTTGTGCTGAGGTGCGGGAGAAGGTGTGGATGAGTGGAATTTGGGGAGAGGCTGGGGAGAGGAGGGGGTCAAGGAGAGGTGGCAACAAGTTGAATGCTGAGTCAAGCCTGAGCCCAGGACCTGGGCAGCCATTTTCTCCTGAAAATATAATCCATCCTTCCAGTATCCAGGCAAGGAATACAGCCACACCCAGATTTCACCCTGAATGGTACGAAGGATTAAAAAAATCTGAATAGTCCCTGGGAGTTAACTGGGTCTGGCCTAAAGAGGGGCTTTCAGTCCCAGAAAAAAAAAAAAAATCACAGACATTCTAGAAAACTGGGATCTTAAGCCAGCCAAAGGAATGATATTTCAATTTTTATTTTTTTTATTATTTTGTTAGCTCTTTTTTTTTTGCTTTTTTCTTTGTTTTCATTTTTTTGTTTGTTGCTTCATTTTCTATTTCTTTTCACATTATTTTTTCATCATTCATTTTCATTTTATTTTTACTTGCTATTTTCTATTTTTATACCATTTTTTAAAATCAATTTTTGTAAATATATTATTTTGTTCCCCTTCTTTCTTTTATCCACTAATCCCTTTTCTACTTCCTCTGTACTGAATTGAGGTCCTCCACGTATTTATCCAATTCTTATTCTTATTTTCTGTATATCAGCTCAGCCTCTACAGATTCTGCCCCCACCCTCTTTACTGGGTGTTTGGTATTTATATTTCTTTGGTTTATCTATTGGTTCTGTGGTGTTTTCTCCATATTCTCCTTTTTCGTTTCTCTCCTATCTTTTTTTTTTCATTCTTTGATATCACTTGTGCTCTCTTTTCTCTCCCCTAATTCTCTTTTCTCAGGTGGTCATTTAAATTGGGGTTATCGGAGTCATGAGTACATTCATGCTTTGTTCCCTTTGGGTCATGTCTTGTTAAGGTGAATTTTATCCTGTCTGGCTAAAGTGCTAGAGAGCAAGCCACATAACCATACACCTGGAGAGGAAACTTCATTAAAGAAAGGGTCAATTACTCCCTAGACCCAGCTACAGAGGCAGGAAGAAGGCAGCAGTGAGGGAGCAAAAGAGGAGAGTGTCGTTGTGTGTGGGGTTTGTGTGTGTGTGTGTGTGTGTGTGTGTGTGTGTGTTAATGAGGCACAGTTAGACCCTGCAGGACCTTCAGGGGCAGGCTAACTGGGCTAGCCTAACTAGGCAGCCTCTGCTAGCATTGCAAACAATACCAGGAGGCCAGCTCTTCTTCAGAGGCCTCGCCTTTTGAAGGGGAAAGCTGATGTAACTGAGAGCCCAGCCTCACCTCCACCCAGGGTGCCCTCAGGTAACACCTTGGACTATACAGCCACCCCTGCCAGGGACCTGCTACCTCGGCTGTGGTCCCTTGGTCACCGAGTCACCAGCCACCCCGGGCACAGGCTCCTGTGAGTTCTGAAGCACGCTCCCCTCTGACCAGCCCAACGCTTTGGTCCAGGGCACTGCAATCACGTGAGCAGAAGACACATGAGCAGCCCACTCCTGTCCAAGAAGCATCAGCCCCATGAGCAGCCTACCCTAGGCCTAAGAGCAGCAGCCTCATGTGGCCTGCCCCTATCCAAGGAGCAGTAGCTGGTGAGTGGACCGCTCCCCCATCCGAGGAGCAGCAACCACATGTATAAAAGAAGGAATTCTTACCATTTGCAACAGCATGGATAGAACTGGAGAGCATTATGCTAAGGGAAATAAGCCAGTTAATGAATGAAAAATACCACATGATCTCACTCATTTATGGATAATTAAGACCATTATAAACTGATGAACAAAAATGGATACAGAGACAGAGCAACATCGAACAGACTGTCAAACTACCTAGGGCAGGACGGGGAGGGTGGGGGAGGTGTGTTAGAGATCAACCGAAGGACTTGTATGCATGCATATAAGCATAAGCAATGGACACAGGACACTGGGGGGGGGGGGGGGGGGGGGTATGGGAGGCTAGAGGAAAGTCAAAGGGAGAAAAAAAGGAGACATATATAATACTTTTTGTAATACTTTAAGCAATAAAACAATTTGAAAAAAGAAATATGTACACCCAAAATAAAGCTTTAAATTTAAAATAATAAATATTAGTTATATTTCTTTTCTAAATGTAATTCTAAGACTGTAATTAAAAGTATAAAACAAATTAGACTGGGACTGTTAATGCTCTTTTATTATTTCAAAAGATACTTTGTTAAAATTAAATTCATCTCAAATTTACTCCTTCAGTGGACTAATTAATATAAGAGAATTAAATTTTTTTAATTAAAATAAGATAATTAATTGAAATTATTTCAGGGATTTAAATTAATTTTGATGTTCTAATAGATACCTTTATATCAATAAATCTTCCAGATGCTTTGTTAGCATTATATGAAAATGGATAAAGGCATTGTTAGCTTGACTTTGGCAAAAGTGAGAGGGAATTATCCATTTCAGGCTAATCACAATACATGAGGTAGATTAATGCAGTTTTGCATTAAGACTAATCTCCATGGATGAGTTAGAAATTTCAGAATAAGCTTTAAAATACTATATATCTAGGCCATTTGTTCAAATGTGCTCCAGCTTAATAGTTACTGAAAGCTATAACCATCTGGCAGATGTTTTCCAGCCCATGTAAAATGAATCGAGGGGCTCGTTTCTGTTTCTATTGAACACATGTTTAGGTCACCAGAAATACTACCACAATTTGCACCATAATTAGCAACCTCAAGCATGTTGTGGGCTGCATGGTAATGGAACATAGGCTTTTCTCCAAATTGGAAATGAATCTATTTAGATACAAATAGAAATGCCCTTTGCTGGGTCAGCATCAGGATAACTGGCATTTCTGTGTAGTGTAAGTTTCAAAAACAAAAAGATTTGGTTTGGGCTGAAGGTCTTCTCTGAAAACTTTCTCATTAATAATTTTCAGATATAATATACAGCAAAGTGTATGTCATTATGGTTCTTAACATTTTGGGGAAAACAGACTCCTCTGAGAATTTCATGAAAGCTACAGAGCCAATGCCATAAACTTAACTTTATGTACATATACCAATATTTTTCTGCAATGTCAAAAACTACAGAATACCCTTACCCTTGGGGAGGAGCAAAGCTTGCCACCCCAAAATATACCTCTATGAGATATTGATGATTTTAAGCTGGTTATTTTAAGAAACAGGATAAAAAAAAACTTTCACTTTTTCCCTAACTGCCTGAAAGAATTTAGACAGAGGACCTGCTCTAGGAAGGGAGTGTATCATCATCAATAACTACAGTTTAATAGAGTGTGATAAACAAAAAGGAACCCAGCAAGGCTTTCATCATTTGATGAAAGTCTTCTCTGGGTTCCATTGTTGAAGATAGCTCAGCAAACATTTGTTTACCAAATATTTGCCTTTCCATATCTATGTGAATTGCCTTCCTGCCCTTTGAAGTACCAACAACAGCCACCACCCCACCCCTTCTCCTTAGCTCAAGATTGTCTCATATTCTTCAAGAATTCCCAAATGCACATATGCAATAAATTTGATCATTTTCTCCTATCTGTCTCATGTTAATTTGATCATTAGTCCAGCCAGAAGAACTTAAATGTGTAGGAGGAAAAATAAAAATAAAAAAAATTTTCTGTTGTAAAAAATCTAAAGACCAGAAGAGAAGTATTGACTGCTATGGATTTTGGAGTTAATAGAGAGTAGAGTCACCATGTAGATATGATTATTCAAGGAGAGAACATAAAATAAGAGAAAGAGAGAGAAAAAATAGAGAACCAGGGATTCAGCATAGGCCACAACCAAATTAAAAGTTAGGTAAATGTAAGGACTGCTTTCGACTAGGACCCTATCCTCACCACCACCCAATCTGGTCTCAGATGCAAGCTGGGACCTTACAACCACTTGGGACAAAGACCTGCAGACCCACGGACACTAAGACTCCAAACATCCCAGCTGCAGATTACTGTGAGTCATGGAGCCCATCTCCCTCAACTCTGGCCTGCTGCATTGGCATAGAACCTGCCAGGCCTGCTTCACATGAGCAGGCTTCCTGCTGACACAGGGAAGCTGTGTGACTTAACTTTGACTCTGGGCACATGCACAAAGGAGTCTGTTTCCTGTGGTGCAGGAGTGGGCCTCCTGCTGACACAGGGTGGCTGCTCTGCCTAACTTTGACTCTGAGTGTGCGGACAAGGGAAGTCCCTTCCCTGCAGTGCAGGAGTGGGCCTCCTGCCAACACAGAGCAGCTGTGCAACCCGGCCCCCCAAGCAGACTGGGGACCCTGATTTTCCACTTGAGAGGCAGCACTGAGCACCAGTGACTTGACTCTCAGCGCACACACTTGGGAACTCTGTTTATCATCATGTGCGCACGGGATCCCTGATTCTCAGTGCATGCACACTGAGCACCTGTGATTCCAATTCTGGGCACACACGCACACAGGGACCCTGATTCACGATGCGAGGCTGCACCAAGCTACAGAGACTCTGATACTCGATTCTCAGCGCATGCACACAGGGTCTCTGACTCCTGGCATGCATTAGGGGAGTCTGATTTTGGGGTACGCCCATGAGGACTTTTTTTTCAGTGCGGCGCTTGCGGGGTCCCTGATTCTAGGTGCATATACAAGGCCACACTGAGTGCTGGTGACTCTGATTCTCAGTGTGTGTGGCTCCCACCAACCCACAGCAGCTATACATCTCAGTGTCAGAGCTCTTCAGTGACACACTGGTGGTGTGACACTCCCACTGCACACAGCTCAGGCCCCCGCACCTCAGCGTTTGGACCTTCTGGTGATAGTTAGAATGGGAAGACAATGAAACAATCCCCAGAGAAAAGAAAAAGAGGATTAGCCAAGAAAGGAAATAAGTGAAACTGAGGCATGCAAAATGACAGAAAAAGAATTCAGAGTAATGGTTCTACAGTTCATAAACCAGATGGACGAGAAATTTAACAACCTATGGAAAAATCAGGAAGAAATCCAAAGTGATATAGCTACAATAAAAAAAATGCTATGGAAGGTTTCAACAGTAGACTAAAAGAAATAGAGGACTGAATTAGTGAGTTAGAAGATAAGGTAGAGAAAAAAGCCCAATCTGAACATCAACTGGAGAAAAAAATTAAAAAGCAGGAGGGGAGTCTAAGGGAGCTTTGGGACAACACGAAACAAAGTAACATACCTACAATAGGGGTGCCAGAAGGACAAGATGAGCAGCAAGAATTAGATAATCTATTTGAAGAAATAATGACAGAAAACTTCCCAGATGTGGGGAAGAAAAAAGTCCCACAAGTACAGAGAGTCCCAAGCAAGAAGAATCCCAAAAGACCCACACTAAGACATGTCATAATTACAATGGCAAATGTTAACAACAAAGAGAGAATCTTAAAGGCTGTAAGAGAGAGACAAAGAGATCCTTTAATAGCTAACAACTGATCCCCCATCAGATTATCAAATGATTTCTCAACAGAAACACACCAAGCTAGGAGGAAATGGAATGAAGTATACAAAGTGATGAAAAGCAAAGGACTGAATCCAAGATTAATCTATCCACTATCAATCAAAATTGAAGGGGAAATCAGGAGATTCACAGACAAAAAAAAAAAATGCTAAGGGAGTTTATAACTACCAAGCCAGCAATGCAATAAAAGCTAAAGGGAATGCTGTAAAAAAAATAGAAGGGGTGGAAGGAACACAGGCATAAAGCACAGAAATGGCTACAAATGAGTACCTATCAATAATATTAAATGTAAATGGATTAAATGCTCCAATCAAAAGGCATCGAGTGACTGAATGGATAAGAAAACATGACCCATATATATGCTATCCACAGGAGACCCACCACAGAACAGGGGACTCACACAGACTGAAAGTGAAGGGATGAAAAAATATCTATCAGGCAAATGGAAAGGAAAATAAAAGCTGGGGTAGCAATACTTAAATCTGACAAAATAGACCTCAAAGTGAAGACCATAACAAGAGAAAACAAAGGCCACTTCATAATTCTAAAGGGATGGATACCACAAGAGGTTATAAATATGGTAAACATATATGCACCAAATGCATGAACACCCAAATACATAAAAAAAAATTCTGTAAGATAGCAGGGGAGATATTGACAGCAATACAATCATAGTAGGGGATTTAATACCCCGTTAACATCACTGGATAAATCCTCTAGACAAAAATTCAGCAGAGAAATAGCAATCCTAATGACTCACTAGATCATATGGATTTAATTGACAACTTCAGAACATTTCACCGCAAAGCTACAGAATATACGTTCTTCTCAAGTGCACATGGGACATTTTCAAAAATAGACCACATACTACATCATAAGCAAAGTCGCTCCAAATTCAAGAAGATTGAAATCATATCAAGCATATTGTCAGATCACAATGGCATAAAATTAGAAATAAACTACAATAAAAATAAGCACAAAAATTCAAACACATGGAAGCTGAATAGCATACTATTAAACAATGAGTGGGTTACCAAATAGATCAAATAAGAAATAAAAAACATCCTGGAAACAAATGACAATGAAAACACAATAATCCAAAATGTTTGTGATACAGTGAAAGCAGTCCTGAGAGGGAAGTTCATAGAATTACAGGCCTACCTCAAAAAACAAGAAAAAACTGGTAATAAACCACCTAAATGTGCAATTTTAAGAATTAGAAGGAGAGCAACAAGAAACTCCCAGAGTGAGCAGAAGGAAGGAAATAACAAATATCACAGTGTAAATAAATGATATAGAGACCAAAAGATCAATGAAACCAAGAGCTGGTTCTTTGAACAGATAAAAAAGATTGATGAACCTCTAGCCTGGCTCACCAAGAAGCAGAGAAAAAGGACCCAAATAAACAAAATCAGAAACAAAGGAGGCAAAATAAAAACAGACCCCACAGAAATACTAAGTATCGTAAAAAAATATTATGAGAAACTCTATTCCAACAAACTGGTCAACCTATAAGAAATGGACATATTCCTAGAAAGATACGACCTTCCAAAACTCAGCCAGGAGAAATCAACAAATCTGGATAGGCCAATATCGATGGAGGCAATTGAAGCAGTAATCAAAAAACTTCCAACAAACAAAAGCCTTGGACAAGATAGCTTCACAGCGGAGTTTTATCAAACATTCAAAGAAGAAATAAAACCTATCTTCCTCAGACTATTTCAAAAAATTCAGGAGGAAGGGACACTTCCAAGCTCTTTCTATGAAGCCACTATTACCTAACCCCAAAACCAGATAAAGACAATACAAAGAAAGAGAATTACAGGCCAATATCCAACATGAACATAGATGCCAAAATTCACAAAAAAATTCTAGCAAATCAAATCCAGCATTGCATTAGAAAGATCATACACCATGAACAAGTGGGATTTATTCCGGGGATGCAAGGATGGTACAATATCTGCAAATCAATAAACGTGATACCCCAGATAAACAAACTGAGAGAAAAAAAATATATAATCAAATCCATTGATGCAGAAAAAGCATTTGACAAACTTCAACACCCTTTCTTGACAAACACCCTCAGCAAGGTGGGATAATACCTCAACATAATAAAAGTCATATATGACAAACCCACAGCCAACATCATACTCAATGGGCAAAAACTAAAACCATTTCCCCTAAGAACAGGAACAAGACTGGGATGCCCACTCTCACCACTCCTGTACAACATAGTACTGGAAGTACTAGCCATTGTGATCAGACAAGAAGAAGAAATAAAATGAATCCAAATTGGAAAAGAAGAATAAAACTGTCCTTATTCACAAATGACATGATACTGTACATAGAAAACCCTAAAGACTCCATCAAAAAAATTATTAGACTTAATAAATGAATTCAGCAATGTAGCAGGATACAAAATTAACGCCAAGAAATCTATGGCATTTCTAAACACCAATAATGAACTTACAGAAAGAGAGACTAAAAATCAATCCGAATTACCATCACATCAAAAAAATTAAGATACCTAGGAATAAACTTGACTAAGGAGATAAAAGACCTATACGAGGAAAACTACAGGACACTGAAAAAGGAGATAGAGGAAGACATAAACAGATGGAAGAACATACCATGTTCATGGATTGGTAGAATCAACATCATCAAAATCTCCATACTACCCAAAGCAATCTATAGATTCAATGCACTCCCCCATTAAAATACCAATGCCATATTTCACAGACCTAGAACAAACTTTCCAAAAATTTATCTGGAATAATAAAAAAAAAGACCTCGAATAGCTGCAGCGATCATGAGAAAGAAGAACAAAGTAGGTGAGATCTCAATACCAGATATCAAGGTGTATTACAAAGCCACTGTTCTCAAAACAACCTGGTACTGGCACAAGCACAGACATATAGATCAAAGGAATAGAATAGAGAATCCAGAAATTGACCCAAACCACTATGCTCAATTAATATTTGACAAAGGAGGCATGAACATACAATGGAGTCAAGACAGCCTCTTTAATAAATGGTGTTGGGAAAATTGGACAGATACATGCAAAAAAAATGAAACTAGACCACCAACTTATACCATCCACAAAAATAAACTCAAAATGGATAAAGGACTTAAACATAAGACAGGAAACCATAAAAATACTAGAGGAATCCACAGGCAGCAAAATAGCAGACATATGCCAAAGCAATTTCTTCACTGATACAGCTCCTAGGACATTGGAAACTAAAGAGAAAATAAGCAAATGGGACTACATTAAAATAAAAAGCTTCTGCACAGCAAAGAAAACCATCAACAAAACAACAAGAAAGCCCACTGCATGGAAGAACATATTTGCCAATGTTATCACTGATAAGGGTTTAATCTCCAACATTTACAGGGAACTCATACAACTTAACAAAAGGAAGATAAACAACCCAATCAAAAAATGGGCAACGGAGCTAAATAGATACTTTTCGAAAGAAGATAGAAGAAATGGCGAAGCACAATGAAAACATGTTCAAAGTCACTAATTATCTGAGAGATGCAAATCAAAACAACAACCAGGTACCATCTCACACCTGTCAGAATGGCTATCATTAATAAATCAACAAACGACAAGTGCTGGGGAGGATGTGGAGAAAAAGGACCCTCCTTCATTGCTGGTGGGAATGCAGATTGGTGCAGCCACTGTGGAGAACAGTATGGAGTTTCCTCAAAAAACTAAAAATGGAACTCCCATTTGACCCAGTGATCCCACTTCTCGGAATATATCCCAAGCAACTAGATACTCCAATTAGAAAGGATATATGCACCTCTATGTTCATAGCAGCACAATTCACCATAGCTAAGACTTGGAAACTGCCTAAGTGCCCATCAGTAGATGAGTGGATTAAAAACCGTGGTACATCTATACAATGGAATACTACTCTGTGGTAATAAAGAAGGAGTTCTTACCATGTGCAACAGCATGGATGGAACTGGAGAGCATCATGCTAACTGAAATAAGCCAGTCAGAGAAAGATAAATATCACATGATCTCACTTATTTATGGAATATAATGAACAGCATAAACTGATGAACAAAAACAGATCCATAGACAGAGAAGCATCGATCAGACCATCAAACCTCAGAGGGAAGGTAGGGGAGGGTGGGGGTAAGGGGGAGAGATCAATCAAAGGACTTATATGCAAGCATATGGGCCTAACCAATGCACACAGACAACAGGGTGATGAGGGCATGAGTGGGGGGATGGGGGGTAATGTGGGGATAAAGACACATATTTAATAACTTAATCAATAAAAAATTAAAAAGGAAGAAAGAGAAAGAAAGAAAGAAAGAAAGAAAGAAAGAAAGAAAGAAAGAAAGAAAGAAAGAAAGAAAGAAAGAAAGAAAGAAAGAAACTGGTCTAGACATTCTAAAGATTGTATGATCAGTTTTTTAATATTTTTTTTCAAAATCATCTCTAACATATAAGTGGCATAAAGCTTTCAAAGGATATTACAGTAAAGTAGAAATGAAGTAATAATCAGCTTGCTATCCACATAAACACTAATATTGCCTATTTTGTTCCACAAAGGTTAATTAACTCATTTAAAGCCAGACATTTCATTAAACGAACATGTGATTAGATACAAACAGTTCTTTCAGAAAGTGAAAGTGAGAAACACTAGAATGTGCCCTCCCAGGCTCAAAATTCTTCTGATGTTCCTTCTTAAGACCTGGTATTTGGCTATTCTACTGGGGCTCTCGTTTTGATTGTCATCTTACATTTATCAAGATAATAGTTTTGAGGAATCTATTGAATAAATAAGCAACTGTAATGTGTCCATTTATTGTGTGAGAATTTTGTCTTGATGCCAATGCAGAATGTAGAAGGTATCTGTAATTTTGCCCAGGCAGGTGGAGGTGTGAACTCTGCCTATCCAGTTACACAGAAAGCCTTTAGTGACCCTGCCAGCAAGATATCTTGATGAAATAGTGAAGGAAAAATAATTCAAAACAGTTTTTCCTTCATATAACCATATTCATTACATAGATTTTAATGGAAATTTGACATATAACACTGTGCAAGTTTAAAGTGTCCAAAGTGTTGATTTGATACATTTATATATTGCAATATGATGACTATCATAGCATTATCTAATACCTGGATCATGTCTTTTTTCATGGGGACAATTAAGATATAGTCTTTTAGCAATGTTGAAGATTATAATACAGTGTTGTTGACTATAATGACCATGCTGTGCATTAGATCTGCAGAACTGATTTATCTATGAGTTGCAAGTTTGTGCCCTTAAACAACATCTCCCCAATTTCCCTAATCCCTGGTCCCTGGTGTCCACCACTGTACTCTATGTCTTTATGAGTTTGGCTTTTTCAGATTCCACATATAAGTGATTTTATACAGTATTTATCTGTCTCTACATGATTTAATTCACTTAGCATAATGCCCCCAATGTCCATCCAAGTTGTTGCAGATGACAGAATTCCCAAAACAGCTTTTTTTCTTTTGTTTGCAACTAAAATGGAATTACCAAAGTAGGAGACCTTGGGGAATCTCACAGAAGCCCACCATATCCCTCTTTTTTTTTTAAAATATATTTTATTGATTTTTTACAGAGAGGAAGGGAGAGAGATAGAGAGTTAGAAACATAGATGAGAAACATCATCGATCAGCTGCCTCCTACACATCTCCCACTGGGAGATCATATCACATGATCTCACTAATTTATGGAATATAATGAACAGCATAAACTGATGAACAAAAACAGATCCATAGACAGAGAAGCATCGATCAGACCATCAAACCTCAGAGGGAAGGTAGGGGAGGGTGGGGGTAAGGGGGAGAGATCAATCAAAGGACTTATATGCAAGCATATGGGCCTAACCAATGCACACAGACAACAGGGTGATGAGGGCATGTGGTATTTATCTTTCACTGACTGGTTTATTTCACTTAGCATAATGCTCTCCAATTCCATCAATGCTGTTGCAAATGATAATAATTCCTTCTTTTTTATAGCAGTGTAATATTCCACTGTGGAGATCTACTACAGTTTTCTTTTTTTTTTTTTTTGAACTATTTCCACAAAAGCTTTATTAGATGATTCAGTTTCATAGTTTCTCTCCCATAATTCAGAACCAGGAACTGGCAGATTCAGTGGACAAAGGGTGGTTGTGAATGCAGGATAGCCAAATATAGAATGTTAGCAAGGTGGGCAGGGGCTAGGTCTTGTGAGCCATGTTAAAGAAACATGGTTTATTTTCTATGGATGGGAAGCCCCTGAGTGGTTTTAAACTGGAAGGTGACATCACTTGATATCCATTTGTTAAACATCACTCTGGGCTGCTCTACTGGATTAGGAGGAGGAGCAGGAGATGCCAGGAAGCCAAGTGGTGGTGATTGCAATAGTATAGGCTGGAGATGTGGGGCTCAGATTCAAGCAATGGCACAGAAATGGAGAGAATTAGCTGGATGCAGATATAGTATCTTGGAACCAGAGGTGACAGTACTTGTTGATAGACTGGATGTGGGGATGAAGTAAATTAAGGAAGGTGTCAGGAGTCATGTCATTATTCCAGTTTGAATAATGAGATGGATACTGAGTACATTTTCCTAAGATAGGGAGGAATCAGATAAGAATAGGTTCAATAGGGAAGATAAGCAGTTTGACTCTGGACACAGTGAGTCTGAAAGGCTTATAGCATCCAAGGAATTAAGTAGGCTCCAAGGTCTCTTTACCTCTTTTTTTTTTTTTTTTTTTTCGCTAAAAGTATTACAAAGTGTATTACATAAGTGTCCTTTTTTCCCCCCCGCCCTTGACAGACCCCTGCCCTCCCTTACCCCCCAGTGTCTTATGTCCATTAGTTATGGTTATATGGATGCATACCAGTCCTTCAGTTGATCTCTTAATCCCCTCCCTCCTCCCCCCCAACCCTCCCTGGCCTTCCCACTGCAGTTTGAAAATCAGTTTGAGGCAGCTCTGCCTCTGTATCTATTATTGTTCAAAAGTTTGTAATGGTCTTTATTATCCATGAATGAGTGAGATCATGTGGTATTTTTCCTTCATTGACTGGCTTATTTCACTTAGCATAATGCTCTCCAGTTCCATCCATGCTGTTGCAAATGGTAAGAATTCCTTCTTTTTTACAGCAGCATAGTATTCCATCGTGTAGATGTACCACAGCTTTCTAATCCATTCATCTACTGATGGGCACTTAGGCTGTTTCCAGATCTTAGCTATGGTGAATTGTGCTGCTATGAACATCGGGGTGCATATATCCTTTCTGATTGGTGTTTCTGGTTTCTTGGGATATATTCCTAGAAGTGGGATCACAGGGTCAAATGGGAGTTCCATTTCCAATTTTTTGAGGAACCTCCATACTGCCTTCCATAGTGGCTGCACCAGTCTGCATTCCCACCAGCAGTGCACAAATGTTCCTTTTTCTCCACATCCTCTCCAGCACTTGTTGTTTGTTGATTTGTTGATGATGGCCATTCTGACAGGTGTGAGATGGTACCTCATTGTTGTTTTGATTTGCATCTCTCGGATGATTAGTGACTTTGAGCATGTTTTCATATGTCTCTTGGCTTTCTGAATGTCCTCTTTTGAAAGGTGTCTATTTAGATCCTTGGCCCATTTTTTGATTGGATTGTTTATCTTCTTTTTGTTAAGTTGTATGAGTTCCCTATAAATTTTGGAGATTAAGCCCTTATCAGATATGACGTTGGCAAATATGTTTTCCCACGAGGTGGGTTTTCTTGTTGTTTTGTTGGTGGTTTCTTTTGCTGTGCAGAAGCTTTTTATTTTGATGTAGTCCCATTTGTTCAGTTTCTCTTTAGTTTCAACTGCCCTAGGAGCTGTATCAGTGAAGAAATTGTTTTGGCATATGTCTGAGATTTTGCTGCCTTTGTATTCTTCTAGAATTTTTATGGTTTCCTGTCGTACATTTAAGTCCTTTATCCATTTTGAGTTTATTCTTGTGTATGGTGTAAGTTGGTGGTCTAGTTTCATTTTCTTGCATATATCTGTCCAATTTTCCCAACACCATTTATTGAAGAGACTATCTTGGCTCCATTGTATGTTCATGCCTCCTTTGTCAAAAATTAATTGAGCATATTGGTTCGGGCTAATTTCTGGACTCTCTATTCTATTCCACTGATCTATATGTCTGTTCTTGTGCCAGTACCAGGCAGTTTTGAGAACAGTGGCTTTGTAATACAGCTTGATATCTGGCATTGAGATCCCACCTACTTTGTTTTTTCTCAGGATCGCTGCAGCTATTCGGGGTCTTTTTTTATTCCAGATGAATTTTTGGAGAGTTCGTTCTAGATCCTTGAAGAAGGCCATTGGTATTTTAATGGGAAGTGCGTTGAATGTATAGATTGCTTTGGGTAATATGGACATTTTAATGATGTTGATTCTACCAATCCAAGAACATGGTATGTTCTTCCATCTGTTTATGTCTTCCTCTATCTCTTTTTTCAACGTCCTATAGTTTTCTGAGTAGAGGTCTTTTACCTCTTTAGTTAAGTTTATTCCTAGGTATCTTAATTTTTGGGGTGCGATGGTAAATGGGATTGTTTTTATAATCTCTCTTTCTGAAAGTTCACTATTGGTATATAGAAATGCCTCGGATTTCTTGGGGTTAATTTTGTATCCTGCTACATTGCCAAATTCATGTATTAAGTCTAGTAGTTTTTTGATGGAGTCTCTAGGGTTCTGTATGTATAATATCATGTCATCTGCAAATAAGGACAGTTTTACTTCCTCTATTCCAATTTGGATGCCTTTTATTTCTTCTTCTTGTCTAATTGCAATGGCTAATACTTCCAGGACTATGTTGAACAGGAGTGGAGAGAGTGGACATCCCTGTCTTGTTCCTGTTCTTAGGGGAAATGGTGTTAGTTTTTGTCCATTGAGTATGATGTTGGCTGTGGGCCTGTCATATATGGCTTTTATTATGTTGAGGTATGATCCTTCTATTCCCACCTTGCTGAGAGTTTTTATCAAAAATGGGTGTTGGATTTTGTCAAATGCTTTTTCTGCATCAATTGATATGACCATGTGGTTTTTTTCTTTCAATTTGTTTATGTGATGTATCATGTTTATTGATTTACGGATGTTGTACCATCCTTGCATCCCTGGGATAAATCCTACTTGGTCATGGTGTATGATCCTTCTGATGTACTGCTGGATCCGATTTGCTAAGATTTTGTTGAGGATTTTGGCATCTATGTTCATGAGGGATATTGGCCTGTAATTCTCTTTCATTGTGTTGTCTTTATCTGGTTTTGGTATTAGGGTGATGCTAGCTTCATAAAATGTGTTTGGAAGTGTTCCATCCTCTTGGACTTTTTGTAGTAATCTGAGGAGGATAGGTTTCAGTTCTTCCTTAAAAGTTTGGTAAAACTCCCCTGAGAAGCCGTCTGGTCCTGGGCTTTTGTTTGCTGGAAGCTTTTTGATGACTGCTTCAATTTCTTCCATCGTTATTGGCCTATTGAGATTTTTAGATTTTTCCTGATTGAGTTTTGGAATGTTGTATTTTTCTAGGAATTTGTCCATTTCCTCCAGGTTGTCTAGTTTGTTGGAGTAGAGTTGTCCGTAGTATTGTTTAACAATCATTTGTATTTCTTTGGGGTCTGTTGTTATTTCGCCTCTATCATTTCTGATTTGGTTTATTTGGGACCTCTCTCTTTGCTTCTTGGTGAGCCTGGCTAGGGGTTTGTCAATCTTGTTTATCCTTTCAAAGAACCAGCTCTTGGTTTCATTGATTTTCTGTATTGTTTTTTTGGTCTCTATTTCATTGATTTCTGCTCTAATCTTTATTATCTCCTTCCTTCTGCTCACTCTGGGCTTTTCTTGTTGCTCTCTTTCTAATTCTTTGAGTTGTAGAGTTAGATGATTAACTACCATTTTTTCTTGTTTTTTGAGGTAGGCCTGTAGAGCTATAAACTTCCCTCTCAGGACTGCTTTCATTGTGTCCCAGAGGTTTTGGATTGTTGTGTTTTCATTGTCATTAGTGTCCAGGATGTTTTTAATTTCTTCTTTGATGTCATCGGTAACCCAATCAATATTTAATAACATGCTATTCAGCTTCCAAGTGTTTGAGTATTTTGGGTTGTTTTTATTGTGGTTTATTTCTAACATTATGCCATCGTGGTCTGAGAAGATGCTTTTTATGATTTCAATCTTCTTGAATTTGTGGAGACTTTGCTTGTGACCCAATATGTGGTCTATTTTTGAATATGTCCCATGAGCACCTGAGAGGAATGTATATTCCGCAGCTGTGGGGTGAAGTGTTCTGAAGATGTCAATTAAGTCCATCTGATCTAGTGAGTCATTTAGGATTGCTGTTTCTTTGCTGAGTTTTTGTCTAGCGGATTTATCCAGTGATGTTAGTGGTGTAATAAAGTCCCCTACTATGATTGTATTGTTGTCGATCTCTCCCCTGATACCTTCCAGGAGTTTTCTTATGTATGTGGGTGCTCCTGCATTGGGTGCATATATGTTTATCAGGGTTATATCCTCTTGTTGTATTGATCCCTTTAGTATTATGAAGTGGCCTTCCTTATCTCTGGTTATGGCCTTCACTTTGAGGTCTATTTTGTCGGATATAAGTATTGCTACCCCAGCTTTTTTTTCATTTCCATTTGCCTGAAAGATATTTTTCCATCCCTTCACTTTCAGTCTGTGTGAGTCCCTTCTAATGAGGTGGGTCTCTTGTAGACAGCAAATGTATGGGTCATGTTTTTTTATCCATTCAGCCACTCGATATCTTTTGATTGGACCATTTAGTCCATTTACATTTAAAGTTATTATTGAAAGGTACTTGTTTGTAGCCATTTCTATTTTTTTGTGGCTGCTTTCTTTCTGGGCTTTTTATTTCTTCTTTTTACACCAGTCCCTTTAGCATTTCTTGCATTGCTGGCTTGGTGGTGATGAACTCCCTTAGCCTTTTTTTGTCTGTGAAGCTTCTTATTTCCCCTTCAATTTTGAATGATAGCCTTGCTGGATAGAGTATTCTTGGATTCAGTCCTTTGCTTTGCATCACTTTGTAGATTTCCGTCCATTCTTTTCTGGCCTGATGTGTTTCTGTTGAGAAATCGTTTGATAATCTGATGGGGGACCCTTTGTAGGTAACTCTCTGTTTCTCTCTTGCAGCCTTTAAGATTCTCTCTTTGTCTTGTACATTTGCCATCGTTATTATGACGTGTCTTGGTGTCGGTCTTTTGGGGTTCATCTTGCCTGGGACTCTCTGTATTTGTGTAACTTTTTTCTTCCCCATATCTGGGAAGTTTTCTGTCATTATTTCTTCAAATAGATTTTCTAATCCTTGCTGCTCTTCTTGTCCTTCTTGCAGCCCTATTATGCGTATGTTACTTCGTTTCATGTTGTCCTGAAGCTCCCTTAGGCTCTCCTCCTGTTTTTTAATTCTTTTCTCCAGTTGCTGTTCAGATTGAGCTTGTTTCTCTGCCTTATCTTCTAACTCACTAATTCGGTCTTCTGCTTCTTCTAGTCTGCTGTTGAAACTTTCCATGGTGTTTTTGATTGTAGCTATATCACTTTTCATTTCTTCCTGATTCTTGCATAGGTTGTTGATTTTCTCATCCATCCGGTGAATGAATTGTACAACCATCATTCTGAATTCTTTTTCTGTCATGTTGCACGCTTCAGCTTCATTAATTTCCTTTCTTGGTGATTCTTCATTGTCTTTCCTCTGGGTATTGTGTCGTCTCTTCATTCTGATTATCTCCTGATGGTTCAAAGGTTGAGTTGCGTGGGCCTGGGCCGTGCGCAGTGGGAGGCTCCCACCACCCTAGTGTCACTGAAGAGCTCTGACACTAAGATGTGTGGTTGTTGTTGGTTGGTGGGAACCAGGCTCACTCTGTGTCAGTGTTGCCAACACTCAATGTGGCCTCGCGCGTGCCCTTAGAATTAGGGACCCTGCCTGCACTGTGCTGAAATAGAGGCCCCCCTGACGCGTGTTTAGCACCAGAGCAGAGCCCCCTAGCTTGCGCCAGGAGTCAGAGTTCCCCAAGAGTTCAGTATCAGAGTCTCTGTTGCTTCACGCAACCTCACCTTGAGAATCAGGGTCCCTGTGTGCCCTTGCACCAGGAATTGGATTCACTGGCTCTTAGTATGAATGCACAGGAAATCAGGATCTCAGGCGCAGGTGATAAGAAACACAGTCAAGTCACTGGTGCTTGGTGCTGCCTCCTGCCCTGAGAAACGGGGTTTCTGGGCCTGTGCTAGGCGGACAAACTCCCGTTCGCGCGATTGCTCCCAGCCCAGGGCTCTGATGCCAGCAGTGCGCGCAGGATTAGTTCCTGGTGCTGTGCGCGTTTTTGCTCCCAGCCCAGGGCTCTGATGCCAGCAGTGCGCACAGGATTAGTTCCTGGTGCTGTGCGCGTTTTTGCTCCCAGCCCAGGGCTCTGATGCCAGCAGTGCGCACAGGATTAGTTCCTGGTGCTGTGCGCGTTTTTGCTCCCAGCCCAGGGCTCTGATGCCAGCAGTGCGCACAGGATTAGTTCCTGGTGCTGTGCGCGTTTTTGCTCCCAGCCCAGGGCTCTGATGCCAGCAGTGCGCACAGGATTAGTTCCTGGTGCTGTGCGCGTTTTTGCTCCCAGCCCAGGGCTCTGAAGCCCGAAGTGCGCATAGGATCAGTTCTAAGGTGCTCGCGCACTTTCAGGCCAAAGTTTCTGCAGCGCTGAGGCCCCGGCAAGGGGTAGGTCTATCAGTTAGTTACTCTGGCACTGCCCGCGATCCTGGGGGAAGGGGGGATGGGCTCTGCTACTCACGGATCTGCAGCAGGGATCTCCGAACTTTCCGTGTCTGCAGGTCTGTAGCTGTGGTCACAGGTCTCTGTCCCCAGTGGCTGCAGGGTCCTGGTATGCGTCTGAGATCAGACTGGGTGGTGCTGAGGCCAGGATCCTAGTCTCAAGCAGCTCTGTTTCCCAAGATGGCGTGGTCGCTGTGCCTCTGCTGGCCGCCCAGGAGTGTCCGCCCCTCCGTGGAGGGGCGCAGGCCTCCTCTGGGCTCCCACAGTCGCGCCGCCCGCAAGTCGCCGCTTCCGGGTTAGTAGCCGCTGGGTTAGTAGCCGATCTCTGGATGCCGGTAGGTAACCGCTTCCCAAGATGGCGTGGTCTCGCCGCTGCGCTGGCGCCCAGGGGGAAGTTTCAGCCTCAATCTCTAACCATCCGCATTTTTCAGGAGTTCTCTGTCTTTCCTGGCTGCAGACTGTCTCTCAGCTGAACCTCCCCAGCTTGATCGGGCTGGTTGTTACCCGTTTCAGCTGCTCGCCCCTATCTGCTCCGGGACGAAGGACCAACACGTCCGTCTAAGCCTCCGCCATTTTTTTCTCTCTACAGTTTTCTAATCTACTCATCTGCAACCCAGGTACATGCCCTTGACCGGAATCGAACCTGGGACCTTTCAGTCCGCAGGCTGACGCTCTATCCACTGAGCCAAACCGGTTTTGGCCATATCCCTCTTTTTAGTGTGCTAGGGGATGGCACAGTGTTAAGTAGTCTACAAGTTTAAAGTAATAAAAAAAGCCATATTTGAGAGTTTTAAAAATTGGTATACATAGCAAAAAGTGGGGTGAAGCACAGGAGTTCTTATACATTTTATTCATTGGCTGATTTAATTCATTTATATTTGAAAACATTAGCATACAAGAGAACTTGCAGAAACTATTTAAGTCAAATAGAAACAAACAAACAAAAAAATGGCAAAAAAGGAATATGAAAACTGTATTAGAATTTGACTGCAAGTATTTGTAGATAAGGAAATTGAGAAGGTTCATATATCATCTTTGTTTAATTTCCCCCCTAATATTTTTCTTCATAACCAAGAAAAATCTTAAAACTGCTACTCAGAAGGCTAATTAAAATAAGATAAAAAACAAATGCTAGGGATGCATGCAGGTTTGAGGTGCTTCATGTCCTTATCCCCCAGCACATTTTATAAGTGATTTGGACAAGTGAACCTAGAGGAAAGGTGATTCCACACACCATTTCTATTAACTCATTGTAATGTTTAATTGACTTCTCTTTACTGGCAGCAAGTTCTTAAATCTGTGGAAAGTTCTTTGTGCAGCAATTTAAATATCACATGAAAGAACATCTGGAGTACTGTTTATCTTATTTTGTCCAGGTCAGTTGCAAAGCCAGAGCCTTTGTCTCCTTCCTTTGACTGGAACCTTCCTGAAATATATGTCAATATTTGACTTCTCAGCTTGTTCTGCCCATACACTACCTGCAATTCTCTACTGTGACAAGTTTACTCAGGCTTTGGCTTCCTTATTCAAAGGCCTATCACTTCTCTGAAATAGCAGTTTCCAAGGTAACATATGACAACTCCCTTGTTTTGAAACACTGCTTTTTTGACTTTGACATTCTTTCCTACCTTTTTTTTTTCTTTTATAACTCTGAAGGCTTTTTTTAGTATTTACCTAACTTTTAAATAAATTTTATTTTATTGTTTAAAGTATTACAAATAGTACATATGTCTCTTTTTTTCCCCCATTGAAGTTCCCCCGGCCTCCCCTACCCACTGGCACTTGCCGTCACCCCCAACCCCCAGTGTCTTGCTTCCATTAGTTATACTTATATGCATGCAAGTAAGTCCTTTGGTTGATCTCTTCCCTCTCCCCTCCACAACCCTCCCAACCTTCCCACTGTAGTTTCATAGTCTGTTCCATACTTCTTTGCCTCAGTTTCTATTTTTGTACATCAGTTTATAATGTTCTTTACATTCCACAAATGAGTGAGATCATGTGGTATTTATCTTCCACTGACTGGTTTATTTCACTTAGCATAATGCTCTCCAATTCCATCAATGCTGTTGCAAATGGTAATAATTCCTTCTTTTTTATAGCAGTGTAATATTCCACTGTGGAGATCTACTACAGTTTTCTAATCTACTCATCTGCTGATGGGCATTTATGCTGTTTCCAAATCTTAGCTATTGTAAGTTGTGCAGCTATGAACATAGGGGTGCATATGTCCTTTCTGATCGGTGTTTCTGTTGTCTTGGAATATATTCCTAGAAGTGGTATTACTGGGTCAAATGGCAGTTCCATTTTTAATTTTTTGAGGAACCTCCATACTGCCTTCCATAGTGGCTGCACCAGTCTGCATTCCCACCAGCAGTGCACGAGTGTTCCCTTTTCTCCACATGCTCTCCAGCACTTGTCGTTTGTTGATGATAGCCATTCTGACAGGTGTGAGATGTTACCTCATTATTGTTTTGATTTGCATTGCTCAGATGATTAGTGACTTTGAGCATGTTTTCATATGTCTCTTGACTTTCTGAATGTCCTCTTTCAAAAAGTGTCTATTTAGGTCCTTTGCTCATTTTTTGATTGGATTCTTTACCTTCCTTTTGTTAAGTTGTATGAGTTCCCTATAAATTATAGAGATTAAACCCTTATTGGAGATAACATTGGCAAATATGTTCTCCCATGAAGTGGGCTTTCTTGATGTTTGGTTGATGATTTCTTTTGCTGTGCAGAAGCTTATTATTTTGATGTAGTCCCATTTGTTTATTTTCTCCTTAGTTTCCATTGCGCTAGGAGCTGTATCAGTAAAGATACTGCTAAGACAAATGTCTGCTGTTTTGATGCCTATGGCTTCTTCTAAGAGTGTTATGGTTTCCCATCTTACGTTTAAGTCTTTTATCCCTTTTGAGTTTATTTTTGTGTATGGTGTAAGTTGGTGGTCTAATTTCATATTTTTTTGCAAATATCTGTCCAATTTTCCCAACACCATTTATTGAAGACTGTCTTGTCTCCATTGTATGCTTTTGCCTCCTTTGTCAAATATTAAATGAGCATAATGGCTTGTGTTGATTTCAGTTCTCTGTTCTGTTCCACTGGTCTACATGTCTATTCTTGTGCCAGTATCAGGCAGTTTTGAGAACAGTGGTTTTGTAGTATAGCTTGATATCTCGTATTGTGATCCCGCCAACATTGTTCTTCTTTTTCAAGATTGCTGCCGCTATTCGGGGTCTTTTTTATTCCAGAAGAATTTTTGGAGAGTTTGTTCTAGGTCTTTGAAATATGCTGTTGGTATTTTATGGGGATTGCATTGAATTTATACATTGCTTTTGGTGGTATGGACATTATAATGAAGTTGATTCTACCAATCCATGAACATGGTATATTCTTTCATTTGTTCATATCTTCTCTCCCTCTTTTCAGCGTCTTGAAATTTTCTGAGTACAGGTGCTTTACTTCCTTGGTTAAATTTATTCCTAGGTACATTAATTTTTTTGTTGCAATAGTAAATGGGATTGCTTTTGTAGTTTCTCTTTCTGTGAATTCATTATTGGTGTATAGAAAAACCATGCACTTCTGGGTGTTAATTTTGTATCCTGCTACATTGCCGAATTCATTTATTAAGTCAAGTGTTTTTTGATGGAGTCTTTAGGATTTTCTATGTACAATATCATGTCATCTGCAAATAAGGACAGTGTTACCATTTATTCCCACCTTGCTGAGAGTTTTTATCAAGAAAGGGTGTTGGATTTTGTATAATGCATTTTCTGCGTCAGTTGATGTGTCTATGTGGTCTTTATCTCTCAATTTGTTTATGTGATGTATCACGTTTATTGATTTGCAGATATTGTACCATCCTTGTATCCCCAAGATAAATCCTACTTGGTCATGGTGTATGATCTTTCTAATGTACTGCTGGATCCGATTTGCTAGAATTTTGTTGAGGATTTTGGCACCTATGTTCATGAGGGATATTGGCCTGTAATTCTCTTTCCTTGTGTTGTCTTTATCTGGTTTTGGTATGAGGGTAATGCTGGCTTCACAGAATGTCCTTGGAAGTGTTCCTTCCTCTTGAATTTTTTGGAATAGTCTGAGGAGGACAGGTTTTAGTTCTTCCTTGAATGTTTGGTAAAACTTCCCTGTGAAGCTGTCTGGCCCCGGTCTTTTGTTTGCTGGAAGCTTTTTGATGACTGCTTCAATTTCTTCCATAGTTATCGGCCTATTGAGACTTTTAGAATCTTCCTGATTGAGTTTTGGAAGGTTGTATTTTTCTAGAAATATGTCCATTTCCTTTAGGTGGCCTAGTTTGTTAGAATAGGGTTGTCCATAGTTTTTTGTTGTTGTTGTTTTGTTTGTTTGTTTTTTTTAACAATCCTTTGCATTTCTGTGGGGTCTGTTGCTATTTTGCCTCTTTCATTTCTGATTTTGTTTATTTGGGTCCTCTCACTTTGCTTCTTGGTGAGCCTGGCTAGAGGTTCATCAATCTTGCTTATCCTTTCAAAGAACCAGCTCTTGGTTTCATTGATCTTCTGTATTGTTTTGGTTTTTTTTTTTTTTTTTTTTTGGTCTCTATGTCATTCATTTCTGCTCAGGTCTTTATTATGTCCTTCCTTCTGCTCACTCTGGGCTTTTCTTGTTTCTCTCTTTCTAATACTTTGAGTTGTAGAGTTAGATGATTTATTACAATTTTTTCTTGTTTTTTTGAGGCCTGTGGAGCTATAAACTTCCCTCTCAGGACTGCTTTCATTGTTTCCCATAGATTTTGAATTGTTGTGTTTTTATTGTCATTAGTTTCCAGGATCTTTTTAATTTCTTCTCTGATCTCTTTGGTAAACCAATCATTGTTTAATAGCATCCTTTTCAGCTTCCAAATATTTGAATTTTTTAGATGGTTTTTATTGTTGTTTATTTCTAATATTATGCCATTGTGGTCTGAGAAGATGCTTGGTATGATTTCAATCTTCTTGAATTTGGGGAGACTTTGCTTATGACGTAGTATGTGGTTTATTTTTGAAAATGTCCCATGTGCACTTGAGAAGAACGTATATTCTGTAGCTTTGTGGTGAAATCTTCTGAAGATGTCAATTAAGTCCATCTGATCTAATGAGTCATTTAGGATTGCTGTT
This sequence comes from Myotis yumanensis, assembly GCF_028538775.1. NCBI lineage: Eukaryota > Metazoa > Chordata > Mammalia > Chiroptera > Vespertilionidae > Myotis > Myotis yumanensis. Next base: position 107,482,299 of record NW_027223753.1, on the reverse strand, counting down.
TCTTTGCTGATTTTTTGTCTATAGGATATATCCAGTGATGTCAGTGGTGTATTAAAGTTCCCTACAATCATTGTATTATTGTCAATCTCTCCCTTGATATCTTCCAGGAGTTTTTTTTATGTATTTGGGTGCTCCTGCATTGTGTACATATATGTTTATCAGGGTTATATCCTCTTGTTGTATCCATCCTTTTAGTATTATGAAGTGGTCTTCTTTATCTCTTGTTATGGCCTTCACTTTGAGGTCTATTAGGTCAGATATAAGTATTGCTACCCTAGCTTTTTTTTTTCATTTCCATTTGCCTAAAAGTTATTTTTCCATCCCTTCACTCTCAGTCTGTTTGTGTCCCTTGTTCTGAGGTGGGTCTCTTGTAGACAGCATATATATGGGTCATGTTTTTTTATCCATTCATTCACTCACTGTCTTTTGATTGGAGCATTAATCTGTTTACGTGTAAATTTATTATTGAAAGGTTCTTGTTTGTAGCTATTTTTATTTTTTGTGCCTCTTTTCTTTCTGAGCTTTTTATTTCTTCTTTTTACATCATTCCCTTTAGCATTTCTTGCATTGGTGGCTTGGTGGTAATAAACTCCCTTAGGCTTTTTTTTTTTTTTTTTTTTGTCTGTGAAGCTTCTTATTTCCCCTTCAATTTTGAATGATAGCCTTGCAAGATAGAGAATTCTTGGATTCAGTCCCTTGCTTTGCATCACTTTGTAAATTTTCTTCCTTTCTTTTCTGGCCTGATGTGCTTGTATTGAGAAATTATTTAATAATCTAATGGGAGATCCCTTGTACGTAACTTTCTGTCTCTCTCTTGCACCCTTTAAGATTCTCTCTTTGTCGTTAACAATTGCCATCATAATTATGATGTGTCTTGGTGTGGGTCTTTTCAGGTTCATCTTGTTTGGGACTCTCTGTGCTTGTGTGACTTTTTTCTTCCCAACCTCAGGGAAGTTTTCTGACATTATTTCTTCAACTAGGTTTTCTAACCCTTGTTCCTTTTCCTGATGTTCTGGCACCTCTATTATTCGTATGTTGCTTCATTTCATGTTGTCTCATAGCTCCCTTAGGCTCTCCTCCTGTCTTTTAATGTTTTTCTTCAATTGCAGTTCAGTTCGGGTGTGTTTTGCTTCCCTGTCTTCTAATTCACTAATTCGGTCCTCTGCTTCTCCTAGTCTACTGTTGAAACTTTCCATAATGTTTTTTATTGCAGCTATATCACTCTTCATTTCTTCTTGATTCTTACATAAGTTGTTGATTTTTTTCCCCCAGCAGGTTTATGAACTTTATTCTGAATTATTTTTCTGATATATGGCATTCTTCTCTTTCACTTAGCAACTTTTCCAATGAATCCTCCTTTTTTCATTGGGGGTTTCTTTGTCTACCTATTTTTGGTCTCACCAACTTATAGAGATGTCAAGTCGTGCAGGGGCTGCTCCTCAGTTGGCAGCAGCTCCTCTGGTGAGTGCTCTTTGCAGCAGTTGTGTCACCTCTGGCTAGTGGGGGAGGCTGCTTGCACAGCTGCTGTTCTTTGGACAGGGGTGGGCTGGTCACGAGGCTGCTGCTCCTTGAATGGGGGCAGGCTGTTCACGTGGCTTCTGCTCCTCAGCTGGGGCAGACTACTCACGTAGCTGCTGCTCCTTGGATCAGGGCTGGCTGCACGCTGCTGCTGTTCCTCATATGGGGCGGATTGCTCGTGAGGCTGCTGCTTCTTGGACAGGGGCACATTGCTTACAGGGCTACTGCTCCTCGTACATGTGTTGCTGCTCTTGCAGCTGCTGCTCCTCGGATGGGGGACAGGCTGCTTGCGTGGCTTCTGCTTTCCTGGTGGGAGTGAGCTGCAAGTGTAGCTACTGCTCCTCGGACAGGTGCGGGCTGCTCACCCAGCTGCTGTTCGTTGGACAGGTGCAGACCGCATGTGGCTGCTGCTCCTCGGAGCAGAGCAGGCTGTGCAGGGCTGCTGCTCCCCAGATGTGGGCTCTGCTCGTGTGGCTGCTGCTCCTCAGACAGAGGCAAGCTGCTCGGGCTACTGCTCTTCTTCAGGTGGGAGTGAGCTGCACGTGAGGCTGCTGCTCCTTGGATGGGAGCAGGCTGCTCACCCAGCTGCTGCTCATCGTACAGGTGCAGTCTGCATGTGGCTGCAGCTCCATGAACCAGTGCGGAGTGCGTAGGGCTGCCACTCCTTGGACATGGGCAGTCTACTCGTGTGGCCGCCGCTCCTCGAATGGAGGCTGGCTGCTCGCAGTGCTGCTGTACCTCGTACAGGTTTGGGCTACTCACACAGCTGCTGATCCTCAGATGGGGGAAGGCTGCTCATGCAGCTGCTGCTCCTCGGATGGGGGCATGTTGCTCACACAGCTGCTGATCCTCAGACAGGTGCAAGGTTTGGGCTGCGCCGCTGCTGCTCCTTGGATGGGGGCAGGCTGTGAGGGGCTTCTGCTCTTCAATCGTGAGCAGTCTGCTTGTGTGGCTGCTGCTTCTCGGATGGGGCAGGCTGCTCACACAGTTGCTGCTCCTTGGACAGGGGCAGGCCATGTGAGGCTTCTGCTCTTAGGCCTGGGGCAGGCTGCTGCTCCTTGGACAGGAGTGGGCTGCTCATGTGTCTGCTGCTCGTGTGGTTGCAGTGCCCTGGGCTAAGGCATAGGGTCAGTCAGAGGGGAGCACACTTCAGAACTCACAAGAGCCTGCACCCAGGGTGGGTGGAGACTTGTTAACCGTGGGACCACATCTCAGGTAGCAGGTCTCTGGCAGGGGTGGCTGTAGAGTCCCAGGTGTTATCTGAGGGCACCCTGGATGGAGATGAGGCTGGGCTCCCAGTCACAGCAGCTCTCCCCTTCAAAAGGCTAGGCCTCTGAGGATGAGCCGGCTTCCTGGTACTGTTTACTATGGTAGCATAGGCTGCCTAATCAGGCGAGCCCAGTTAGCCTGCCCCCAAAGTTCCTGTGGGATTTAACTGTGCCTCACTCACATACACACACACACATCCCACATGACCATACACTCCTCTTTTGCTCCCTCACTAACTCATGATCTCACTGCCCCCTTCTTCCTGCCTCTGTAGTTGGATCTGGGGTGTTATTGGCCCATTAGTGGATGTAGTTTCCTCTCCAGGTGTCTGGTTATGAGGCTTGCTCTCTAGCACCTGGCCAGACAGGATAAAATTCAGTTTGAGAAGACAAAACACAAAGGAAAAAAAGCACGAATGTACTCACAACAATAACTCCACTATAAGTGACCACCTGAGAAAAGAGAATTAGGGGAGAGAAAAGAGAGCATAAATGATATCAAAGAGAGAAAAAAAGATAAGAGAGAAAATAAAAAGGAAGAAAAAGGACTATATATATATATATAGTGCTTATTTTCCATATACATATACATATGGAAAATATCACAGAACCAATAGATAAACAACAACAAAAAAAATAAAAATACCTGCCCTAACCAGTTTGGCTCAGTGGATAGAGCATCAGCCTGCAGACTGAAGGGTCCCGCGTTTGATTCCAGTCAAGGGCATGTACCTTGGTTGCAGGCACATCCCTAGTAGGGAGTGTGCAGGAGGCAGCTAGTCAATGTTTCTCTCTCATCGATGTTTCTAACTCTCTATCCCTCTTCCTTCCTCTCTGTAAAAAATCAATAAAATATATTTACAAAAAATACAAACACCAAATCCCCAGCAAAGAGGGTGGGGGCAGAATCTGTAGAGGCTGAGCTTATGTACAGAAAATAAGATTAAGAATTGGATAAATATGGGGAGGATCTCAGTTCAGTATAGAGGAAGTAGAAAGGGGATGGGTGGATAAGAGGAAAGAGAATGAGAAGAAAATAATAATAATAATAAATTTACCAAAAAAAATTGATTTCAAAAATGGTATAAAAAATAGCAAATAAAAACAAATTAAAATAGAGTGTTGGAAAAATAATGCAAAAAGAAATAGAAAATAAAACAACAAACAAAAACTGGAAAACAAAGAAAAAAGAAGAAAAAGAAAGAAAGAGATAACAAAATAATAATAATAAAATAAAAATGAAAAAGTGAAGTGTTGTTCCTTTGGCTGGCTTAAGATCCCAGTCTTCTGTATTGTACTGTTTCTCAGGTTCCTGTTGCTGGGATTGAAGGTCTCTCTTTAGGCCAGTCCCTTTGGGCTCTCAGGGACTATTTAGTTTTTGTGTATTTTTTAATGCTTTGTACCATTCAAGGTGGAATCTGGGTGTGGCTGTATTGGTTGTCTGGATACTGGAGGGAGGGGCTATCTCTTCAGGACAAAATGGCTGCCCAGGTCCTGGGCTCAGGCATGACTTGGCGCCAAACTTGCTGCCACTTCTCCTGGACCCTCCTCTCTCCTCAGATTCCACAAGTCCACACCTTCTCCCACACTCCAGCCACAGGTAAGTGTCTGTATCCAAAAGGTCCTATGCACTAGGCTTAATGAAGAAAGGCACAGGCCACAGAGAGGGGAGAGACTGTGCCTCTGCATGCTCCTCTCCTGCTGGCACTCCTCTTCAGCCTTTCCTGACTGTGGACCCAGATCTAGAGTCCCCTGCCGTCCAGCAGTTCTGAGGACCTTCTTTCCACAGTCAGACACTGTGCCTGTCCCAAGGGATGGGACTTGGTGCCGGTTCCTTGCGGATTCCCTCTGATCCTCTTGGCTCAGAGGTCTGGCAGATTCTCCTTCCCAGAATCTTGATTTTACCTTTATCCAGGGAACCTCTGCCCTTCCTGGCTGCAAACCCTCTCCCAGCTGATTCTCCTTTGCCAATTCAGGCTGGATGTTACTTGTTTCAGCTTCTCACTCTATCTGCTCTGAGGCAAGGCTCGGGACACATCCATCTATACTGCCGCCATTTTGTCTCTCAGACCAGTTTTTTTCTTAAGAAAATGTTGCAAGCAGATCAAATCATCATTTCTCTGTTTGAAGAAGAAAAGGAGTTCAAAATTTCCCTGCACATTCTTAGTTAGGCCCAAGGCCTGGGTTGCCCCTCACACCTCAGAAGCCCCTGAATCCTCTTCCTGGAACATGAGGATTTACTAAGACACATTTTAAAATTCAGTCATTTAGTTTGTTACCTTCATGCATTCTTTTCCTGTAATAATTTTGGTTATTTTATGGCTCATAAGCACCTTCAATTGAATAGCAAAGAACACGATTGAAACTAATTTTTGTAGAAGACATTCAGATCAGTTGTAAGACAAAAGAAAATTACTCACCTTATCAATGTGTTGTGACTAACTAAATTGAATTAAATATATATTTAATTCTCTCTCATAGCATCTGATGCAAAAGATGTTAAGGGCATGTATGGGCATTTTCTTCTTTCCCTTTTTCCTCCTTCAAGTATTACTTTATTTAAGTGAAACAAGGATTTTAAAAATCCAGATCTTTAAAAATCTTTATTTAAAGTTACTATTCTTATACCAAGAATCATTTTATTGATATTCCCCAACCAGGGGTATAAATATTCTAAATCAGGACTGTGTAAAATGGAATTCAAAGGAATTCTCTGATGGTGGAATTTTGGGACCTGTAACATCTTGGTGGATTTTAAGATACCTTAAAGTAGTCAAATATCAAAATACTATAAATATCTGAAAATATTTATAAGACTATTTTAAAACATGATTATGCTTCAGATTCCTGATTTAACAATTTAAACAGTACCTAGTGACTCTCAACAATATTAGATTAGCTATTTAACAAAATCACACTTTCACCACATTATAAAGATACACAATTGGTTTATATTTTCAAGTTTTCTATAATTTACCTTCTGTTATTTATCTCTAACCATGTCTTCCATGTTTGTCCATTGGTTGATCATACAAATTGAAAACCAATAACATTTATAATAAATACTAGAGGCCTAGTGCACAAAAATTTGTGCTCTCGGGAGGGTCCCTCAGCCCGGCCTGTGCCCTCTCGCAGTCTGGGAACCCTCAGGGGATGTCCACCTGCTGGCTTAGGCCTGCTCTCCAGGGGATCGGGCCTAAGCTGGCAGTCAGACATCACTCTGGCCGCCCAGCAGCCATCGGGGGATGTCCACTTGCCAGCGGGGAGCAGGCCTAAGCTGCAGTCGGACATCCTTAGCTCTGCTGAGGAGGTGGGAGAAGCTCCCATCACCACTGCTGTGCTGGCAACCATCAGCCTGGCTTGTGGCTGAGCAGAGCTCCCCCTGTGGGAGCGCACTGCCCACCAGGGGGCAGCTCCTGCATTGAGCGTCTTCCCCCTGGTGGTCAGTGTGTGTCATAGTGACCAGTCATTCCCAGTCATTCTGCTGTTAGGGTCAATTTGCATATTACCCTTTTATTATATAGGATTATGGCATACAATATTACAGAAATAAGTTGGGTGGGAAGAAGACAAGTAAATTTTTAAGACAATTTTTTTAATTGTTGACATTATTACAGATGTCCCCCATTTTCTCCTCCTTTGCCCCCTCCTCCCAGACCCCAACCTTCCCATCCTCTGGCTATAACCACATTGTTGTCTGTGTCCATGGGGTATGCATATATGTTCTTTGGCTAGTCTCTTCACCTTTTTTCATCCCATCTGTCCCCAAAACAAGTAATTTTAAGCTACAAAATGTGTGCCACCAAAGGCTAATATTCTCAGCATCAAGGACCAATTAATTATTTTTACAGACCTCAATCTATTGCTCAAAATATTGTACATGAGTGTGTTTGTTCCTCCACCTTGAAAAATAAATTCAGTTATATAGAATTTACAATGAAAGGATTAAAAATAATTATACACTAATCCATATATTACATACAAATACAGCATTATTTATGTCAAACTTTCAATGAATTTATTAATCCTAAGAAAAAGTGATAAAGAGAGTTAAATAATGGCTTCAGGAAGGTTACCTTGGTAACAGTTTGATTTGGTTTCTATGTTTACAAATAATACAGCCGAGAGACTCAAAGAATCATAATTTCCTTTGATTGGTAGAGTCTCAAAAATGATAATTTGGAAAATGACGAGGGATTAAACAAAGAAAAAGATTTCACACATGAGAAATGAGACATTAAGTGTGATAATAGCACATTGATGGTCAGACCCAAGACAGGCCTTTGAAATTTAATGAAATCTCCTCTTGCTCCTTTGTAAATATTGGATAGAATTTATCAATTTATAACAGCATGAATATGTAATCAAAATTGCTGTTCCTAATTAACTGGCCAAAATATGTTAGATTTTTTTATAAATAACTTTTAAAACTTAGCTTGAAAATTTACTAGTCAACTTAAATTGTGAATGACCTAAAAGACCAGAATATTTTTAATGTCTCTGTATTGTTTATGGGGTTTAATAGGCAAACAATAAAATAAAAAGGTATAATAGAGATACAGTAATAAGAGAATTAGAAATCTAGTCAGGAGACATATCTAGTTGCATATACTTAGGCATATCATTTTATGTGCAATTTGCTCTTCTTCTTCCTAAGTAACTACCAGTACCTACTATCAAAAATAACACTGCTGCTGATTATTAAGCTACTGGCTAGTAATCACTATACCACACAAGTTTAAGAGCACTTTCTGTGCCTTAAATCCTATGATTTTAAAATATTTTTCCCCAATTTGAAAAGCAAACTGAAGAGATGTGTAGGCAGGCTAGGAAAAATATGGACAAAGCTCAAGATAGCACCCCCTCTAGATAGAGCCTCATTAGAAGCAGGAAAAAAGTCTAAGATTCTTCATTTAGATTTTCCCAACAGTAAGAATGTTTAAAGGAAAGACAGAATGAGCAATCTTTCCCAGAGTTAACTGTCTCCAGCTGGAAGGCAAAGCAGTCAAAGAAAATTAAATAAAAAAGCAAGGCAGATCTTCTGAGAGAAAACAAGTTCTAGGTAAATGGGTATTCTAATGGCCATGAGAATGGACACCTTGTGAGCAGCCTTAGACCCTTTACCTTGCAAAGCCCCAAACTCTCATACTCTAACCCCCACAGTCAGTAGATTAGTCAATCTAAAAATCCTATGAGGAAAACAATGTTTTCCTATGTGTTTGTGTTCCAGTGCTTGGGAAAAATGTGAAAATGGTATCTGGAAGCAATGGCAAGAGAACTATGTAGGCTAATAATCTCAGAAGTTAAACTAAGATTTCCACTTAATTTTAAATAAAAAGTGTATCCACCACAGAAAAGAAACAAGATACACAGTCTATTTAGAACATTGAAAATTACACAAAATATTTCACATAAAAATTTTTAAAAAGAAGTACAAAGACCAAATCCTGTAATTAGTATCTTATAGAGCCCAGATTAAATTCTTCTCTTGACCTTCCTGGTCTTAGGCACCATAAAATAATAGATTGTGAAAAACCAAGATGTTAAACTGGAGTTCTATGAATTTTGTATCAAGTTGGAAAAGGAATGGTGGATTTATTCACACTGTATCAAAGGAATTAGAAAGCTTTGATAGAGATGGATGAAAGAAAGAAGCATGTTAGCACTGAAAAAAAGATACCATTGAAATAAAAAAGAAGGAAGGAAGGAGAATAAAAGAGATGAAAGGAAGAGAGAAAGGAAAGAAGTTATCTGAAATGGAGAGAGGTAGAAATAATAGCATACAAAAGTAAAATAAAAATCAACTCTTGAAGAAAAAAAATTACCTAAGAAAATAAATAAAAATGTCAATCTGTTTCTTCCCAAAGAAAAATGTAAAGAAAACAAATTCAAGGTATCAATATACTAACTTACAATATAAAATAGCTGAATAAAATGAAAATGCAGAGCTAAGGACTAAATGAAGGGTCAAAAAACAACATTACAAAACTAAGCTAAAAATAACAAATAACTCAAGTGACTAGAGTATACTAAGTAACATAAGCAAAATGAATAAAATAACATAGTCTTGAGGTAATAATATAAATGCAGAGAAACAGGAGAAAGTAATAAAAGCAATTAGGAAGAAGATAGATACAGAGCAGTATTTAGTATGAAACCCAAGATATCCCTTGTATCTGAAGTAGAGAACACAACTAATGGAAGAGAAAAAAGTTGTTTTTTAAAATTTCCTTATTAAAAATTAATTGTGTGGATCAAAAAATTATGTGCTTCTAAAAGAAGTCTTATGAGACTATTTCAAGATGGTAGCAGAGTAGATGGAAACTCCATTCACCTCCTCCCAAGACCACACTGAAATTACAATTAAATTATAGAAAAATTACTCAAATTAACCAACTGAAGACTAGCTGAAGAGGAGTCTTATAACCAAGGATTTACAGAAGAGACCACCTTGAGACTGGTAGACAGAGAAGTGAAAAGGGCTGGCCTTGTTCCCTTGGGCAGCGACTGAGGATCCAGAGGGATAACTCAGCTGTGGGGGATTCCCCTTGAGAAGTGTGCTGCCTGAACACCAAGCCAGGCTCCCCAGCTCAGACCACCAGAGCTGGGAAGCGGCACTCACATAACATCCAGCTGTGAAAAATGTATTTTTTGTCTGCTAGAGACACATGTAGCCTCTTAAAGGGCCAATGCAAAAAATTTCATTCATAGCCATTTACCCTGGGCTTCATTGGAAGGAGGACAGAGCAGACTAGTGTTGACTGAGGAGAGTCTGAGGATTGTGGCTCTGGGAAAGGAGCTGGAGTGACTGACTCCAGGATCCCTGTGCTGAGTCTTTCTCTAATACTATAGTACCCACCTTTCTTGGGTGGAGCACTTCCCTCCTTGCTGCATCAGCCTGTAGGAAAGAAATTGCCCACCTTCTGGGCCCTTTTCATCTATACACTGCAAAACTTAAACCATACTGAGAAGTTAGCTGCCTTGACCAGTGTGTATAGGGCTTGGCAAAGTCAGGGAGTGTCAGTGACTGAGTTGTTACACTTTCCCATGAACCTTACTGGCACTCCCCCCACATGAGAGATCCAATAGAAACACCTTCCATCTTCCTGCAGAACCAATCTCTAGTCCCTGGAGGCCTCTGACTCCTAGTGTTGCTGCCATGGCTAGGTCAGGGAAAAATCTAAGACAGACTAAGTAGTGTGTCTCTGGAGCAGGGACCACACCAAAAACCTTCCCTGAAGCTTGAATGACACCTCCACTACCAGAGACTGTTTCAGTGGCTAAGACTAAAAGGCAGCCAGCAGGGTGAGGCAGGTGGAGGAAGATAACATTGGGGTGCTTTAGGACTTTTATTGACCTTCCCTCAGACCCAGTGCTAATAAAAGCCAGCCTTGGTACACAGCTTGGTCCTTCCCATGCACACTTAAGCCCAGCAGAGGCAACCACAAACACTGGACCACTTGTAGCTCCAAACAAGTTGCTGAGGACCAGACACAGACAGTGTCTGATATTGGCCTGCACCAGAGTCTCTTCCAATACATCCAAAACAAAAACATCCAGTGGCCAGCTTGAGACAACATTGGAACAGGAACCAATTACTTTCACAAAGAGCAAATCCAAGGGGAGATCTCAGCAGGCATTAAACCCTGCTGAAACGAATTCCACTTTGTGTGGTCAACACCTGCACAGCAGTTTGTATACCAGGATTAAGGCTGAAGCTCATAGTAAGATAACCTAGGGGTTGATCCCTAGGGGCCAATAGCAATCAAGACTCAATTACAATAAAAGGGTCCACATAACCCACACAAGGGACATTCCTAGAGAGTACCCACATAAGTGATCAAGGAGACTGTGCCACTGGGTGCTACAAGACATCTACTATATAAGGCCACCATATGAAGACTAGGAGTCATAGCAGATCTATCAAAAACATACAAACAAATACAAAGTGGGAGCCAAAATGGGGAGACAAAGAAATAAGCCCAAAATGAAAGAACAGGAAAAATCTCCAGAAAAAGAGCTAAATGAAATGGAGGCAAGCCTATATACCAGTAGCAGATATACCAGTAGAGTTCAAAGTATTGGTTATAAGGATGCTCAATGAACTTAGTGAGAACTAAACAAGCATGAAAATGTACATATAAACCATGAAAAGAACCAATTGGAAATAAATATTACCATATCTGACATCAAGAATATACTGAAAGGAATAAATAGTAAGTTAGTTTAAGCAAAAGATAGAATCAGCTATTTGGAAAACAACCTGGAAAAAGACACCCAATCAGAGCAGCAGAAAGAAAAACTCATTTTTTAAAAATGATGATATCCTGGCCGGTTGGCTCAGTAGTTGAGCTTCGACCTATGACCCAGGAGGCTATGATTCAATTCCCAGTGAGGGCACATGCCTGGGTTGCGGGCTTGTAGGAGGCAGCCAATCAATGATTCTTTGTCATCGTTGATATTTATATCGCTCTCTCCTCTCCCTTCCTCTCTGAAATCAATAAAAATATATACTTTTTAAAAATGAGGATAGTTTATGGGACCTTAGGGACAACATGAAGCATAAACATTTTTGCATCATAAGTGTATCAGAAGAAGAGAGAGAGCAAGGGACTGAGGAAATAGTTTAAGAAATAAAGACTCAAAACGTCCCTAACCTGGTGAAGGAAAAAGAAACACAAGTCCAGGAAGTGCAGAGACTTCCAATCAAGATGACCCCAAAGAACCAAAATCAAGACAAGTCATAATTAAAATGGCAAAGGTTAAAGAGAAAATCTTAAAAGCCACAAGTGAAAGGCAATGAGTTACCTCCAAGGGAGTGCCCATAAGGCTGTGAACTGATTTCTCAACAAACATTTTAGGCCAGAAGGCATTGGAACAATATTCAAAATGTTGAAAAGCAATGACCTACAACCAAGACTACTTCACCTAGCAAGACTATCAAATTTAAAATTAAAGGAGAAATAATGAGCTTTCCAAACAAGAAACAGCTAAAGCAAATGGTTACCACCAAACCTGTATTACCACAATTATTAAAGGGCCTGCTTTAAGAAGGAGCAAACACAACAGAGGAGCACAGTAGAAAGAATAAAATGGCAATAAGTACATACCTACCAATAATTACTTTATTTTTTATTTTTTAATTTCTTAAAGTATTACAAAGAGTATTATACATGTCTCCTTTTTTTCTCCCCCTTGACATTCCTCCAGCTTCCCCCACCCCCAGTGTCTTGTGTCCATTAGTTATTCTCATATGCATGCATATAAGTCCTTCAGTTGATCTCCTACCCCCTCAACCCTCCCCAGGGTTCCCACTGTAGTTTGATATTCTGCTCAATGTTTCTCTGCCTCTGTACCCATTTTTGTTCATCAGTCTATAATGGTTCTTATTATCCATAAATGAGTGAGTTCATATGGTATTTTCCTCAGCTTCCCAGGGGCCATCTCAGTCTCACAGGGGCCATCTCAGCCTCACAGGGGCCTTCCCCGCCTCACAGGGGCCGTCCTAGCCTCATGGGGCCCATCTCAGCCTCACAGGGGCCGATTCAACCTCACCGGGGCTGTTTCAGCCTCACCGGGGCCGTCTCAGCCTCACTGGGGCCAATTCAACCTCCCCGGGGCAGTTGCAACCTCACTGGGGCCGTTGCAAGCTCACCGGGGCCATCTCAACCTCACCAGTGCCGTGTTGACTTCACCGGGGCCATTTCAACCTCACCAGGGCTGTTTCAACCCCACTGGGGCCGTTGCAACCCCACTGGGGCCATTGCAACCCCACCGGGGCCATCTCAACCTCACCGGGGCTCTCTCAGCCTCACTTGGGCCGATTCAACCTCACTGGGGCCATTTTGACCTCACTGGGGCCGTTTCAACCTCACTGGGGCCGTCTCAGCCTCACTGGGGCCAATTCAACCTCACCGAGGCCATCCCAACCCCACTAGGGCCGTCCCAGCCTCACCAGAGCCGCCTCAGCCTCACTGGGGCCGTCCGAGCCTCTCAGGGGCCTTCCCAGCCCACAGGGGCTGCCTCTGCCCTACGGGGGCTGCCTTGGCCTCACGGGGGCCATCTCAGCAACACAAAGTTTGGCATTCTGTCCTTTGTTGGGTGGCTCCTTGCTGGACAAAATCTCCAGGCATTCCTGGTGGCTGAATATCTGGTATGCTTGCTTGGATTTTGTTTTCTACCAAGTGTACAGACTGCCAGCATCCCATGTGAGACTGGATCTGGTGGATCTGCCTGTGCATTTGCTGGTACAGTGGTTCCACTTCGCCAGCCCAGCCGTGTCCGGCTCCAACTTCCTCCAAACCTGATTCTGCTTCTTGAGTGTGTCCCTTATGTATGTGAGGAGTTGAAATCTGCAGTTTGTTCGGTTGGGCTGCAAAAGCGCCGGTGGTTCTCTTTGAGCCACTAGCACAGCTTGGGTGGGGATGTAAATTGAGTAGGGCGGGGTCCCTGGGAATCACCAGGGCGGAGCAAGGGGCAATGGTGTCTCTGAGTCTTGGGTCCCCGAGTGCTGGCGAGCAGCTCCGTGAGACAGCCACTCTGTTGCAAGGCCGTCCCGCCTCTCCCTGTAGGGGTCCCGCCCCAAACAAGCTCAGTGGATTTGAGAGTCTGCATCCCCTTCTGAATAAAAAAAAAACGTGCATCCAGTTGCAGCCAGCTTGGCGCACGACTCCGTACCTCTGTTCTTGGAGCCTCTGCACAACCTACTCAGTCTCAATGCTCTTCTTTCTTTCCTTCCAGTTGTATAGCTTCCACTGGGTCAGGTTTCCCATGGTTCTGAATTACAACTGTTTGTTTTATAGTTGGTAGTCTCAATGTTGTTGTGGGAGGCAGCACGCACAGGTCTGTACCTTATGCCGCCATGTTGGTTCTCCTTACTTTATTTTTTTAATTTAAAATTTTTATTGTTTAAAGTATTACATATGTCTCCTTTTCCCCCCATTGTTCTATCCCCAGCCATTCCCACCCCCTAGTACATGCCCTCACCCCACTACTCTGTGTCCATGCATACAAGTCCTTTGGTTGATGTCTTACTCACACTCTGCCTTAGTTTCCATGCCCCTGCCTTCCCTCTGAGGTTGGATGGTCTGTTCAATGCTTCTCTCTCTGGATCTATTTATGTTCATCAGTTTATGTTGTTCATTATAATCCACAAATGAATGAGATCATGTGATGTTTATCTTTCTCCAATTGGCTTATTTCACTTAGCATAAATCTCTCAAGGTCCATCCATGCTATTGAAAATAGTACGATTTCTTTCTTTTTTACAGCAGCACAGTATACCATTATGTAGATGTACCACAGTTTTTTCATCCACTCATCTGCTGATGGGCACTTAGGCAGTTTCCAAATATTAGCTATTGTAAATTGTGTTGCTAAGAACATAGGGGTGCATATGTCCTGTCTGATTGGTGTTTCTGATTTATTGGTATACTAGAGGCCCGGTGCACAAAAATTTGTGCACTCGGGGCGGTGGGGGGGGGTAGGGAGGGGGGTCCCCCAGCCCTGCCTGTGCCCTCTCACAGTCTGGGACTCCTAGGGAGATAACGACCTGCTGGCTTAGGCCTGCTCCCGGGTGGCAGAGGGCAGGCCCAATCCCTAGGTGCAGCCTCTGGTCAGGCTCAGAGCAGGGCCAATTGGGGGGTTGGGGCACCGCCACCTGTCACACTCAAGGCAGGGTCGATAGGGAGGTTGTGGCGCCACCCCCTGTCACACACAGAGCAGGGCCAATCAGGGGGTTGAGGAGCTCCCCCCTGTCACTCACAGAGTAGGGCCGATCGGGGAGTTGGGGCACCCCCTGTCACACACAGAGCAGGGCGGATCAAGGGGTTGGGGCGCTGCACCCTGTCACACTCAGGGCAGGGCCAATGGGGAGGTTATGGCTCTACCCTGTCACACACAAAGCAAGGCCCGTGGAGGGGGGTTGGGGCGCCACCCTCTATCACCCACAGAGCAGGGCTGATCAGGGGGTTGGGGCGCTGCACCCTGTCACACTCAGGGCAGGGCCAATGGGGAGGTTATGGCTCTCTCCCATCACACACAGAGCAGGGCCCTTGGGGGGGGGCTTCGGGCACTGCACCCTGTCACACATACAGCAGGGCCGATCAGGGGGTTGGTGCGCTGCACCCTGTCACACACAGAGCTGCAGGGTGATCAGGGATTGGGGAGCTCCCCCGTATCAGGCACAGAGCAGGGCTGATCAGGGGGTTGGGGCGCCACCCCCTGTCAAGCTGATCCCGGTGCCGGGAGGCCTCGCTGCTCCACTGATCCCGGTGCCAGGAAGTATATTACCCTTTTACTATATAGAATAGAGGCCTCGTGCATGGGTGGGAGCTGGCTGGTTTGCCCTGAAGGGTGTCCTGGAGTGCCTGGCCAGGCTGGGTGAGGGGCTGAGGGCTGTTTTCCGGCTGGCAGGTGACTGCAGCTCCCAACCACTCCTTTTTTTCTTTTTCTTTTTTTTATTCTGGGCCAGCGTTAGCTCTGAGGCATCGCTGCTGAAAACATTGATACAATGTTGCGGTCGGCTGGCTGAAGCCCTGCTGACTGAAAGCCAGTTTCTGCGGTTTTGTTTAGCTTCTATATTTGCTACATAGTTGCTTAGAGTTGCAGCTGAGAGGCCGGCAGGTCAGGCGGGGAACATTGGAGTCCGCTGTCACTGGAGCAAGCAAGCCTCCCTGTTCGCTTCAGTGCATGGCTGCAGGCCGTCATCTTGGCTGACAGTTAATTTGCATAAGTATATGCTGATTAGCCAATGGGAAGGGTAGCGGTCGTAAGCTAATTACCATGTTTCTCTTTTATTAGTGTAGATATTACTAAAAGTGGGATTACTGGGTCCAATAGGAGTTCCATTTTTAACTTTTTGAGGAAACTCCATACTGTTTTCCACAGTGGCTGCACCAGTCTGCAATCCCACCAACAGTACATAAGGGTTCTTTTTTTCACCACATCCTGGCCAGCACTTGTTGTTTGTTGATTTGTTGATGATAGCCATTCTGACAGGTGTGAGATGGTACCTCATTGTCATTTTGACTTGATCTCTCAGATGACTAGTGACTTTGAGCATGTTTTCATATGTCTCTTGCCCTTCTGTATGTCTTCTTTCAAAAAATGTCTGTTTAGGTCTTTTGCCCATTTTTTGATTGGATTGTTTATCTTCCATTGCTTAAATTGTATGAGTTCCCTGTAAATGTTGGAGATTAAACCCTTATCAGTGATAACATTGGCACATATGTTCTCCCATGCAGTGGGCTTTCCTGTTGTTTTGTTAATGGTTTCTTTTGTTGTACAGCAGCTTTTTATTTTGATGTAGTCCCATTTGTTTATTTTATCTATAGTTTTCATTGACCTAGGAGCCGTATCACTAAAGATATAGCTACAACATGACTATTTTTCTGCCTATGGATTCTTCTAAGATTTTTATGATTTCCCATCTCATGTTGAAGTTTTCTATCCATTTTGAGTTTATTTTTGTGTATAGTGTCAGTTGGTGGCCTAGTTTCATTTTCTCCCCCCAGTTTTACCAACAACATTATGAAGAGACTGTCTTGACTCCATTATATGCTCTTGCCTCCTTTGTGAAATATTAATTGAGGATAATGGCTTGGGTCGATTTATGGGTTCTATGTTCTGTTCCATTGGTCTATATGTCTGTTCTTGTGCCAGTACCAGGCAGTTTTGAGAAAAGTGGCTTTGTCACATAGGCTTGATATCTGGTATTGTGATCCCTCCAAATTTGTTCTTCTTTCTAAGGATTGCTGCGGCTACACAGGGTCTTCGTTTATTCCATATAAATTTTAAGGGAGTTTGTCCTAGGTCTTTGAAATATGCTGTTGGTATTTTAATGGGGATTGCATGGAATATATAGATTTCTTTGTGTAGTATGGGCATTTTGATGATTTTGATTCTACCAATTCATGAACATGGTATATTCTTCTGTTTGTTTGTCTTCCTCAATATATCTTATTTCAGCATCCTGTAGGTTTCCGAGTACAGATCTTTTACATCCTTATTTATTTATTCCTAGGTACCTTAATTTTCTTGTTGCAGTGGTAAATGGGATTATTTTTTTTTAGTTTCTCTTTCTGTGAGTTCATTATTGGTGCATAAAAAAGCCATAGATTTCTAGATGTTAATTTTGTATCCTGCTACATTGCCAAATTCATTTACTAAGTCTAGTAGTTTTTTTTATGGAGTCCTTTGGATTTTCTAGATAAAATACCATATTATCTGGAAATAATGACAGTTTTACTTATTTTCCCATTTTGATACCTTTTATTTTTTTCTTATCTGATCTCTATGGCTAGCAATTCCAATACTTTGTCAAACAGGAGTGTTGAAAGTGGGCATCCTTTTCTTGTTCCTGTTCTTAGGGGAAATGGTTTTAGTTTTTGCCCATTGAGTATGATGTTCACTGTCATATAAGGCTTTTATTATGTTGAGATATGATCCCTCAATTCCCACTTTGCTGAGATCTTTATCAAGAAAGGATGTTGGATTTTGTCTAGTGCCTTTTCTACATCAGTTGATATGATTATGTCAATTTATATCTTCATTTGTTTATTTGATATATCACATTTATTGATTTGTGGATATTGTACCATTCTTTCATTTCTGGAATAAATCCCACTTGGTCATGGAGTATGATCTTTCTAATGTAATGATTGATCTGATTTGCTAGAATTTTGTTGAGAATTTAGCATCTATGTTCATCAAGGATATTGGCCTGCAATTTTCTTTCTTTGTAGTGTCCTTATCTGGTTTTGGAATTAGGGTAATGCTATCTTTGTGGAAAGAGCTTGAAAGTGTTCCTTCCTCTTGAATTTTTTGGAATAGTCTGAGGAGGATAGGTTTTAGTTCTTCTGTGAATGTTTGGTAAAATTCCCCTGTGAAGCCATGCAGATCAGGCATTTTTTTTTTGTCTAAAGTTTCACATATGTCTCTTTTCCTCAGTTGACAGCCCCACCCCAGCCATCCCCACTGCTGGCAAACCCCACTGCCCCAATGTCTGTGTCCACTGGTTATGCTGATATGCATGCATACAAGTCCTTTGGTTGATCTCAACCCCCCTTCCCTGGACATTTGTCTCTGGATCTATTCTTCTTCATCAAATTCTGCTGATCATTATATCCCACATATGAGTGAGATCATGTGATATTTATCTTTCTCTGACTGGCTTATTTTGCTTAGCATAATGGTCCACAGTTCCAGCCATGCTGTTGCAAATGGTAAAAGTTCCTTCTTTTTTTATAGAGGCATAGTATTCCATTGTGTAGATGTACCACAGTTTTTCAATCCACTCATCTGCTGATGGGCACTTAGGTTGTTTCCAAATCTTAGCTATTGTAAATTGTGCTGCTAAGAACTTAGGGATGCATATATCCCTTCTTATTGGTGTTTCTGGTTTCTTGGGATATATTCCTAGAAGTGGGATTACTGGGTCAAATGTGAGTTCCATTTTTAACTTTTTGAGGCAACTCCATATTGTTTTCCACAGTGGCTGCACCGGTTGTATGAGTTCTCTGTAAATATTGGAGATTAAGCCTTATCTGAAATAGATTGGCAAACATGTTCTCCCATGCAATGGGCTTTCTTGTTGTTTTGTTGATGGTTTCTTTTGCTGTACAGAAGCTTTTTATTTTTGATGTAGTCCCATTTGTTTATTTTCTCCTTAGTCTCCATTGCCCTAGGAGCTGTATTGGTAAGATATTGCTAAGACATATGTCTGCTATTATGCTGCCTATGGAGTATTGTAGGATTTTACGTTTTCCCATCTTACATTTTAGTCCTTTAGCGATTTTTCAGTTTGTTTTTGTGTATGGTGTAAGTTGGTGATCTAGTTTCATTATTTTACATGTATCTGACCAAATTTCCCAGCACCATTTATTGTAGACACCATTGTATACTCTTGCGTTCTTTGTCAAATATTAATTGAGGATAATGGCTAGGGTCAATTTCTGGCTTCTCTGTTCTGTTCCAGTGGTCTGTATGTCTTTTCTTGTGCCAGTAACAGGCAGTTTTGAGAACCGTGGCTTGGTAATATTGCTTGATCTCTGGTATTGTGATCCCTCCAACTTTGGTCTTCTTTCTCAGGATTGTGGTGGCTATTCCAAGTCTTTTTTTTTATTCCAGATCAATTTTTGAGAGTTTATTCTAGGTCTTTGAATTATTCCATTGGTATTTTAGTGGGGATTGCATTGAATCTATATATTGATTTGGGTAGTATGGACATTGTAATGATGTTCATTCTACCTCTACCAATCCATGAACATGGTATGTTCTTCTATTTGTTTATGTCTTCCTCTATTCCTTTTTTCAATGTCTTGTAGTTTTCTGAGTACAGTATTTTATCTCCTTAGTTAAGTTTATTTTTAGGGATCTTAATTTTTTTGGTGCAATGGTAAATTGGATTGTTTTTTAGTTTCTCTTTCTGTGAACTCATTATTTTTGTATAAAAGGGCCATAGATTTGTAGGTGTTAATTTTGTATCCTGCTACATTGCCAAATTCATTTATTAGGTCTAGTAGTTTTTGTTTGTTTGTTTGTTTTTAATATATTTTATTGATTTTTTACAGAAAGGAAGGGAGAGGGCTAGAGAGCTAGAAACATTGATGAGAGAGAAACATTGATCAGCTGCCTCCTGCACACTCCCCACTGGGGATGTGCCCGCAACCAAGGCACATGCCCCCAACCTGAATTGAACCTGGGACCCTTGAGTCTGCAGGCTGACGCTCTATCCACTGAGTTAAACCAGTTAGAGCGGTCAAGTAGTTTTTTTGATGGAGTCCTTTGTGTTTTCTATGTATAGTATCATGTTATCTGATAATAAGGGCATTTTAACTTCTTTTCCAATTTGGATGCCTTTTATTTCTTTTTCTTGTCTGACCACTATCACTAGCACTTCCAGTAGTATATTGAACAGGAGTGGTGAAAGTGGGCGTCCCTGTCTTGTTCCCATTTTTAGGATAAATGAGATTAGTTTTTGCCCATTTAATATGATGTTGGCTGTAGGATTGTCATATAAGCCTTTTATTATATTGAGGTATGATCTGTCTATTCCCACTTTGCTGAGAGTGGGAATAGGGTTGGATTCAAGAAATGGTGTTGGATTTCTTCAAATGCTTTTTCTGCATTGATTGATATGATTATGTGATTTTTGTCTCTCAATTTGTTTATGTGATGTATCACATTTATTGATTTGTGGATATTGTACCATCCTTGCATCACTGGAACAACTCTCTCTCGGTCGTGGTGTATGATCTTTGTAGTATAATGCTGAATTTGATTTGCCAGATTTTTTTTGAGGACTTTAGCTTCTATGTTCATCAAGGATATTGGCCTGTAGTTCTCTATTTGTGTGTGTGTGTGTGTGTGTGTGTGTGTGTGTGTCGTCTTTACGTAGTTTTGGAACTAGGGTAATGCTTGCTTCATAAAAAGAGCTTGGAAGTGTGCCTTCCTCTTGAATTTTTTGGAATAGTATGAGGAGGATAGTTTTTAGTTCTTCATTGAATGCTTGGTATAACTCCCCTGTAATGCCGTCAGAATCAGGGCTTTTGTTTGCTGGAACATTTTTGATCACTGCTTCAATTTTTTCAGTAGTTATTGGCCTATTCAGTTTTTTTTATTCTTCCTGATTGAGTTTTGGGAGCTAGTATTTTTCCAAGAAAATGTCCATTTCGTCTAGGATGTCCATTTTGTTAGAATAGAGTTGTTCATAGTATTTTTTCATTATCCTTCGTATTTTTGTGGGATCGGTTTTTACTTCACCTCTTTCATTTCTGATTTTGTTTATTTGGGTCCTTTCTCTCTGCTTCTTGGTGAGCCTGGCTAGAGGTTCATCAATCTTGCTTATCCTTTCAAAGAACCAGCTCTTGGTTTTGTTGATCTTTTGTATTGTTTTTTTGTTGATCTTTTGTATTGTTTTTTTGCTGGGTACAGTATTCTTTATTTTTCTCTCTGATTTTTATTTTTATTATTTCCTTCCTTTTGCTTTTACTGGGCTTGAATCTTGCTCTCTTTCTAATTCTTTGAGTTGTAGGGTTCGATAATTTATTACAATTTTTTCTTGTTTTTTGAGGTAGGTCTGGAGAGCTATGAACTTCCCTCTCAAGATTACTTTCATTGTGTCCCATATATTTTGGATTGTTGTGTTTTCATTGTCATTTGTTGCCATGATGCTTTTTATTTCTTCTTTGATCACTTTGGTAACCCAATCATTGTTTAATAGCATGCTATTTAGCCTCCAGGTGTTTGATTTTTTTTCATTGTTTTTATTGTAGTTGATTTCTAATTTTATGACATTGTGATCTTATAAGATGCTTGATATGGTTTCTATCTTCTTGAATTTGAAGAGACTTTACCTGTGTCCCAATATGTGCTCTGTCTTAGAACATGACCAGTGTACTCTTGAGAAGAATACATATTCTTTGGTTTTGAGGTGAAATATTCTGAAGATGTCAATTAGTTCCATATAATCTATTGAGTCATTTAGGATTGATGTTTCTTTGCTAATTTTTTGTTTAGAGGATTTATCCAGTGATGTTAGTGGGGTATTGAAGTCCCCTACTATGACTGTATTGCTGTCAATCTCTCCCTTGATATCCTCCAGATTTTTTTTTTATGTATTAGGTGCTCCTGTATTGGGTGTGTATAAGTTTATCAGAGTTACATCTTCTTGTTGAATTTCTCCCTTTAGTATTATGAAGTGGCCTTCCTTATCTCTTGTGATGGCCTTCACTTTGAGGTCTAATTTGTCAGATATAAGTATTGCTACCTCAGCTTTTTTTCATTTCCATTCACCTGAAAAACATTTTTCCATCCCTTCACCATCAGTTTGTGTGAATCCTTTGTTCTGATGTAGGTCTCCTGTAGACAACAGATATATGGGTCATGTTTTCTTATCCATTCAGCTACCCTATGTCTTTTGCTTGGGGCATTTACCATTTATATTCAAAGTTATTATTGATAGGCACTTGTTTGCCATCATTTTTATTCTTTATGCCTGTGTTCCTTCTTCCCTTCCTATGTTTTCTTTTTATAGCAGACACTTTAGCATTTCTTGCACTGCTGGTTTGGTGGTAATAAACTCCCTTAGTCCTTTTTTGTCTGTGAAGCTTCTGATTTCACCCTCAACTTTAATTGATATTCTTGCTGGGTACAGTATTCTTAGATTCAGACCCTTGCTTTGAATGACTTTTTATATTTCCTTCCATTCCCTTCTGGGCTGATGTGTTTCTGTTGGGAAATTAGTCGATAATCTGATGGGAGATCCCTTGTAGGTAACTTTCTGTCTCTCTCTGGCAGCCTTTCAGATTCTTACTTTGTCATTGTTGTTTACCCATTTAATCATAATGTGTCTTGATGTCAGTCTTTTTGGGTTCATCTTGTTTGGGAATCCTTCTTGGACTTGTGTGAGTTTTTTATTCCCTATATCAGGGAAGTTTTCTGTCATTATTTTTTCAAACAGGTTTTCTAATCTTTGCTCAGTTTCCACTCGTTCTGTGACCCTCTTATGTGGATGTTGTTTTGTTTCATGTTGTCCCAAACTTCCCTTAGGCTCTCCTCCTGTTTTTTAAGTTTTTTTTTCCCCAAGTTACTTCTCTCCTTAGGTATTTTCTTCTACCTTGTCTTCTAGGTCACTGATGCGGTCCTCTGCTTCTTCTAGTCTACTGTTGATGCTTTCTATTGTGTTCTTTATTGCACAATGTTATTCTTTATTTCTTCTTGGTTCTTCTTCAATTATTCTTTTTTCTTACACATATTATTGAATTTTCTTCCATCATTTTCAGAATCCTTATGACCATTGCTCTGAATTATTTTATTGATATATTGCTTGCCTCCACTTCATTTACCTCCTTTCCCCTTGATCCTTCATTTTCTTTCATATGGGGGCTGTTTCTTTGTCTCCCCATGTTTGCTCCTCTCAGGGTGTCTCGTTATGTAGCTCTCTCTCTCCTGCGTTGACTTAAAGGCACAAAATACAGCACGACAAGACACAACACACCAGGCCCCAACCACAAATGTATTCATGATACCGGTAAATAACCCCAAAAAAGGTGACCACCAGAGAAAAGAGAATTAAGGGAGAGAAAAGATTGTAAAAATAATATTAAGAAAAAGAAAAAACTGTAATTGAGAAAAGAAAGAGGAAAAAAGAGAATTGGGAAAAATATATGTATATGGGGAGAAAACTCCAAAAATACAACAACTAATCCAATAAATGCAAACAACAAACACCCAAACGACAAACACCCAGATGAATCTGAGGAGGCAGAGCTTATTTCCAGAAGGTAAGGTCAAGGAATTGAATGAATGAGGAAATGGCTACAATTCAGTATAGAGGAGGTAGAAAGAGAATGAATGTATAAGAAGAAAAGTAAAAAAAAATACAAAATACAAAAAAGAGAGAAATTTATAAATAAAATATATATAAAAGAATATATATATAATTTTATATATATATATATATATATATATATATACACACTAGAGGCCTGGTGCACAAAAATTTGTGCACTCGGGGGGGGGTCCTTCAGCCAGGCCTGTGCCCACTTGCAGTCTGGGACCCCTCAGGGGATGACCACCTGCTGGCTTAGGCCTGCTCCCTGGGGGATTGGGCCTAAGCTGGCAGTCAGGCATACCTCTGGCAGCCCGGGAGCCCTTGGGGGATGTCCACTTGCCAGCGGGGAGCAGGCCTAAGCTGAAGTCAGATATCCTTAGCACTGCTGAGGAGTCGAGAGAGGCTTCCACCACCACCGCTGTACTGGAAGCCATCAGCCTGGTTTGTGGATGAGCAGACCTCTCCCTGTGGGAGTGCACAGACCACCAGGAGGCAGCTCCTGCATTGAGCATCTGCCCCCTGGTGGTCAGTGTGTGTCATAGTGACCAGTCATTCCTGTCATTCTGCTGTTAGGGTCAATTTGCATATAACCCTGGGGTGCCTGGCCAGCCTGGGTGAGGGGCTGATGGCTGTTTTTAGGTTGGCCACAGCCCCTTCAGGGTGGGGGATCCTGCTGGGGTGCCTGGCCAGTCTGGGTGAAGGGCTGAGGTCAGTTTTCAGGATGGCTAAGCCCCTCAGCAGGGACCCTCACCCCATGAGGGTGTGGCCAGCCTGGGTGAGGGGCTGATGGCTGTTTGCAGGCTGGCCACAACCCCCAGCCACCCAAGCTCCCAGTGGAGGCTGGCTGGAAGCAGATATCTGGGATTTACTTGTCTTCTATAATTGAAACTTTGTTGCCATGAGCGGAGGCCACAGCCGGCTCAGGGCAGGCAGGAAGCTTGCCTTCCTTCATCGCCTGGGCAACGAAGCCTCCTGCTTGCTCCAGCTCTGTGGCTGCTGGCCGCCATCTTAATTGGGTTAATTTGCATATATAGTCGCTCTGATTGGCTGATGGGTGTGGCTTAGGGCATAGTGAAGGTACAGTCAATTAGCATCTTTGTCTTTTATTAGTGTAGATATATCCCCTTTCTTTAATCTATCTCTCGATCTATTCATCTATTATTGGAAAAGGAGAATGGAGAGTAGATAGGCTTAAGATGGAGATTGAAATTAATTAAGCTATTAGTAGAGGAAGAGAACAAGCGAGGAGAGGAAAAACTTAAGCAAAAAAAGAAAAAAGCAAACTAACAATCAATCAAACAAATAACAAGAAGAAGACAGAAAGAAAGAAAAAGGAAAAAAAATTAGCTAGTGAAGAAAGAGAAGAGAGAAGTGTGCATGGACTTGGAGCAGGGAAAGGAAATTAGATGTATGAGTAAGATCAATTTTTAACAGGGAGTAAAAAGAAAGGATAGAGAAAAAAACTAAAGCAAGAACAGGGTAAGAGAAACAGGACAAAAAAGGGGGGAAAGTGAGGAAGAGAGTGTTGGCATAAAGGAAAAATTAAGATAGAGTAAAATAATGCTAAACAAAAAAGAAAAATAGAATGTAGAACACTAATTCCAAAATAAAATAAAATAAAGAAAAATAAAATAAAACTTAAAAATGTAAAATAATATTAATAATAATTTAAAATAAAATATAATAATAAACAGTACAATCAAGTGAGAAAAAAATTTTAGTTTCTTAAGTAAAAGATAAAAAATAAAAAAGTGAAGTAGTGTAGGTCGTTCACTTCCTCTACTGTTCTGCCTGGCACATCTGTGTTCTGTCAGGTAGTTATCACAGTGTTGAGGTTCCCTGCATGACTAAGTGGGATTTATTCCAGTGATGCAAAACTGGTACAATAATAATCAATTTTGATAAAAACTCAGCAAAGTGAAATAGAGGAAGCATACCTCAACATGATAAAGTTCATATATAAAAAACCTACAGTGAACATCATACTCAATGGGAAAAAAAAACATTTTCCCTAATAACAGGAACAAGACAGGGATGTGTGTTTTCACCACCCTTATTCAACACTAGAGGCTCGGTGCATAAAAATTCATGCACTGAATCGGAGGGTCCCTCAGCCTAGCCTGTCCCCTCTCATAGTCCAGGATCCCTCAGGGGCAGGAGGCAACCCAGTGATCAAGGGAAGGCAAAGCCCCCATCACAGCTCTGCTACTGCCACTGCTGGCAGTGCAAGCCTCAGCCAGCCCTGGATACTTGAGCCTTGGGTGGCCCTGGGAGGCTGGGCAGCTGCCATCCAAGGCTTGTCTATGCCTCGGGCCAGCCCTAAGCAGGTGGGAAACTGCCATACAAGGCTTGCCTGCACTTCAGCCCTGCCCTGGGTGGCTGGGCAGCCAATAGTTGAGGCTTGCCTGTGCCTCAGGCTGGCCCTGGGTGTCTCGGGGGCTGAGGGGAGTGGGGGATTCTGGAGGCAGGCCCATGGCTGCCACCCCAGCAGGGGCTGAGTGGACTGGGTGCCGCCATCTTGTGGCTGTGGGTGTCGCCATCTTTGATGGAGTGGCAGTCAATTAGCATATTTCCTCCTTATTGGCTGTGGGCACTGCCATTTTTGAGGGCGGGGCAGTCAATTAGCATATTCCCTCCATTTTGGCTGTGGGCGCTGCAATCTTTGAGGGTGGGGCACTCAATTAACATATTCCCTACTTATTGGCTGTGGGCACCGCCATCTTTGTGATGGTGTGAGGGTCAATTACCATATTCTGTCTTCATTAGATAGGATAGTACTAGAAGTCCTAGCCACAGCGATCAGACAAGAAGAAATAAAAGGGATCAAAATTGGAAAGTAGGATGTAAAACTCTCATTATTCTCAGATGACATGATATTGTACATACAAAACTCTAAAGACTTCACCAAAAAACTATAATATTTAATAAATGAATTTGGCAGTGTAGCAGAATACAAAATCAACACCCCCAAAATAAATGGCTTTTTTATACACCAACTAGAGGCCTGGTGCATGGATTTGTGCACCAGTGGGGTCCCTTGGCCTGGCCTTCAGGGATCTGGCCAAAACCTGCTCTCCAACATCCCCCAAAGGGTCCCGGATTGTGAGACCCTTCCTGTAGGCTCAGCCCCCAGGCCCTTGACACCCACCGGCTCCCTCCTCCCTCCTCTCTGAGTCCAGGGTGCGAGTTAAGCAGATTCAGGGCCAACAGTGCCCCAGCAGCAACCTAACCCATTGGCAATTCTGCAAGAAATCAGGCTCCCTTGTTTACTGGTCAGAGCATCTGCCCTCTGGTGGTCATTGCACGTCATAGCTACCAGACAAATGGTCAAACTGTTGGATGGTCACTTAGGCTTTTATATATATAGACTAGAGGCCCGGTGCACGAAATTCGTGCACTGGGGGGTGGGGTTCCCTTAGCCCAGCCTGCCCCTCTCACAGTCCAGGAGCCCTCAGTGGATGTCCTACTGATGTCCACAGTCTGGCAGCAGAGGCTCGGAGCAGGCATCCTGTGTGTGTGTGTGTGTGTGTGTGTGTGTGTGTGTGTGTTTGTATGTGTCCACTGGGGGCCTGCCCCCAGCCGCATTGGAGGCTCAGAGCAGGCTCTGTGTGTGTGTGGGGGGGGGGGGCAGTGTGAGTGTGTGTGTCTGCTGGGGGCCTGGCCCCAGCCACACCATGGAGGCTTGGAGCAGGCGCCCCTCTGTGTTGATCTCTCAGGATCCTGGCCTCCACTGCATGTTTTTCTCTCCCTTGAGCTTTGGCCAGGGTGGGGTGCTGCCTGCAGGCTGCACTTTCCTGCTCGTGGATCACCAGATCACTGCAGAGACCAGGGGCAGGCCCTGCTGGGTGTGGGGAACTTTCCTGCTCTGGGATTGCCATGGCGATCCCAGGAGCAGGCCCACCTGGGGGCCAGCCACCCTCCACATTTGCCTGCTCTGGGATCACCATGGGGTCCCAGCTGGCAACGGGACTTAGGCAGTACACGGGGGTCCCGGCTGGGGGCGGGGCTTAGGCGCACAGGGCCCAGGGCCACACACGGGGTCCAGATGGCGTCTGGCGCTGGCCAGCCCTGCCTGCAGTATGCAAATTAACCGCCATCTTTGATGGCGGCTAATTTGCATATGGCACTGATTAGCCAATGAGAAGTGTAGCAAAGGTATGGTAAATTACCCTTTTTGTCTTTTATTAGATAGGACTAGTGGCCCAGTGCATGAAATTCATGCATGGAGGGGTATTAATCAGTCCGGCCTGCACCCTCTCCAATCAGGGACCCCTCAGGGAATGTGTGACTGCCATCTGGGGATCGGGCCTAAACTGGCAGTCGGACATCCTTCTCACAATCTGGGACCACTTGCTCCTAACTGCTCACTTACCTGCCATCCTGATTGCCCCTAACCACTCTTCCTGCCAGCCTGCTCGCCCCAAACTTCCCCCTGCTGGTTTTCTCACCCCCAACTGCCCCCCCCTTGCTGACCTGATTTCCCTCAACTGCCCCCCCTGCCAGCCTGCTCACCCCCAACTGCCCCCCCGCCAGCCTGATCACCCCCAACAGCCCTCCCCTCATGGCCTGATAGCCCTAACTGCCTCTGCCTCAGCCCCACCACCATGGCTTTGTCCGGAAGGATGTCCAGAAGATCTCCCGGTCTAGTTAGCATATTATACTTTTATTAGTATAATGAATTCTCAGAAAGAGAAACTAAACAAGCAATACCATTTACCATTGCAAAAAAAAAAAAATTAACATACTTAGGAATAAACTTAACCAAGGAGGCAAAAGACCTATATTCGGAAAACAACAGGATGTTGAAAAAAGTGATAGAAGAAGATATAGACAAGTGGAGGAATATACCATGTTCATGGATTTGTAGAATCAACATAATTAAAATGCCCATACTATCCAAAGCGATCTATAGATTAAATGAAATCTCCATTAAAATACCAATGGCATATTTCACAGTTCCAGAACAAATTCTCCAAAAATTTATATGGAATACAAAAAGACCCTGAACAGCAATCCTGTGAAAGAACAGAGTTGGAGGGATCACAATACCAGATATCAAACTATATTACAAAGCCACAGTTCTCAAAACTGCCTAGTACTGGTGCAAGAACAGACATATAGACAAATGGAACAGAACAAAGAACCCATAAATCGACCCAAGCCATTATGCTCAATTAATATTTGACAAAGGAAGCAAGACCATACAATGGAGTCAAGACAGTCTCTTCAATAAGTGGTGTTGGGAAAATTGGACAGATACATGCAAAAAAAATGAAAGTAGACCACCAACTGACACCATACACAAAAATAAACTCAAAATGGATAAAAGACTTCAATGTAAGACAGGAAACCATAAAAATCTAAAAAGAATCCAAAGGTAACAAAATATCAGACATAAGTTGTAGCAATATCTTTGCTGATACATCTCCTGGGTCAATGGAAACTAAGCAGATAATAAACAAATGTGACTACATCAAAATAAAAAGTTTCTGCACAGCAAACAAACCATCAACAAAACCACAAGGGAGCCCATTGCATCGGAGAACATATTTGCCAATGTTACATCCTATAATGGTTTAATCTCCAAAATTTATAGGGAACACATACAACTTAACAAAAGGAAGATAAACAATCTAATCAAAAAATGGGTAAAGGACCTAAATAGACACTTTTTGAAAGAGAATATACAGAAGTCAAGAGCATTTGAAAAAATGATCAAAGTCACTAATCTTCTGATATATGCAAATCAAAATGACAATGAGGTATCACCACATACCTGTCAGAATGGCTATCATCAACAAATCAACAAATGACAAGTTCTAGGAAGGATATGTAGAAAAGGGATCCCTCGTGCACTGCTGGTGGGAATGCAGACTTGGTGCAGCCACTGTGGAAAAGAGCATGGAGTTTCCTCAAAAAATTAAAAATGGAACTCCCATTTGACCACTTCTAGGAATATGTCCCAAGAAATCAGAAACACCAAGCGGAAAGAATATATGCACCCCTATGTTCATAGCAGCACAATTTACAATAGCTAAGATTTGGAAACAGCCTAAGTGCCCATCAGCAGATGAGTGGATTAAAAAACTGTGGTACATCTACACAATGGAATACTACACTGCTGTAAAAAAAATAAAAGAAAGAACTCTTACCATTTTCAATAACATGGATGGACTTGTAGAGCCTTATGCTAAGCGAAATAAGCCAATCTGGAAAGATAAATATCACATGCTGTCATTCGTTTGTGGAATATAATGAACACCAAAACTGATTAACAAAAGTAGATCCAGAGACATAGAAGCATGAAACAGATCATCAATCCTCAGAGGGAATGTAGAGGAGGATACAAGACGGGGGGGGGGCGGTAAGTGATCAACCAAAGGACTTGTATGCATGCAAATAAGCATAACCAATGGACACAGACATAGCGAGGGGAGGGCATGTGCTTGGGGGAAAGGATCAGCAAGGAAGAGTCAATGGGGTAAAAAGTAGACATATGTAATATTTTCAACAATAAATAATTTAAATTAAAAAATGGGCAAAGAACCTAAATAGACATTGTTCTAAAGAGGAGATACAGATGGTCAATAGACTTTTTAAAAAATGCTCAAAGTCACTGATCATCAGAGAGATGTAAATTAAAATGACAATGAGGTATCACCACACATCTGGCAGAATAGCTATCATCAACAAATCAACAAATGACAAGTGCTGGCAAGGATATGTAGGAAAGGGAACCCTAGTACACTGCTGGTGAGAATGCAGACTGATGCAGCCATTATGGAAAATAGTATGGTGTTGCCTCAAAAAATTAACTATGAAACTTCCATTTGACCCAGTGATCCCACTTCTAGGAATATAGCCTAAGAAACCTGACACACCAATAAGAAAGAATGTATGCAGCCCTATGTTCATAGCAGCACAATTTACAATAGCTAAGATCTGGAAACAGTCCAACTGCCCATCAGTAGATGAGTGGATAAAAAATCTGTGGTACATTTATACCATGAAATAAAATGCAGCAGTAAAAAAGAAGAATATCTTACCCTTTGTTATAGCATGGAGGGACCTGGAGAGTATCATGCTAAGTGAAATAAGTCAGTCAGAGAAAGATAAGTATCACATGATCTCATTCAGATGTGCAATCTAAGTAACAAAATAAACTGATGAACAGATTGGATCCAGAGACATGGAAGCATGGAACAGAATGTTCAATCTCAGAGGGAAGGTGGGGAAGGATGCATGGGTGGGAGGTAATCAACCAAGGACCTTGAATATATATATGCATAACCATGGACACAGACAATAGGGTGTTGAAGGCCTTGAGCAGATGGGATAGAAGGGAGGTTGAAGGGGGTCAATGAGGGAACAAAGGGGACACATGTAATACTTTCAACAATTAAGAATTGTTTTAAAATATAATAAATAAATCTATAAATATTCTTTAAAAAAAAGAAGTGCTGGATGAAGACACACACCCACCCCCCACAAAATAAATAAATAAATAGATAAATAAATAGATAAAAACACAAAAACAAGAAACAACTCAATTAAAAATTGGGCAAAGGACCTGAATAAACACTTCTCTAAAGAGGATATACAGATGGCAAATAGACATATGAAAAGATGCTCATCTCATCAGGGAAATGCAAATTAAAACCACAATGAAATACTACCTCACACCTGCCAGAATGACTAACATCAATTAGTCAACAAGCAACAAGTGTTGCCGAAGATGTGAAGAAAAGGGAACCTTCCTGCACTGTTGGTGGGAATGCAGACTGGTGCAGCCACTGTGGAAAACAGTGTGTAGTTTCCTCAAAAAATTTAAAATGGAACTTCCTTGGACCATACAATTCCACTTCTGGGAATACATCTGAAGAAACCAGAAATACTGATTTGAAAGAATATATGCTTCCTATGTTCATTACAGCATTATTTATTATAGCCAAGATGTGAAAGCAGCCTTAGTGCCCATCAATAGATAAATGGATAAAAAAAAGCTGTGCTACATTTATGCATTGGAATACTACTCAGCCATTAAAAAAAATTTTATCTTTTGCAACAGCATGGAATCTATTTCATGTGGAATCTACTGAACAAAATATGCTAACAAACAAAATAGAATCATAGATACATGTAACAGACTGACAGCTGTCATAGGGGAGAAGGTTGTAGGGCTGGATGAAAAAGGTGAAGGGATTAAGAAGAAAAAAACACATAGCTAAGAACAAAAATATGGTGATTGGTAGAGGGAACGGGGAGGGGGTGGTGAGAAAGGTAGATGAGGGTAAATGGGGAACAAATGGTGGCAGACAGAAACTTTATTTTGGGTAGTAAAAACGTATGCAAATGATGTTTTATTGAGTTGTACACTTGACACATGTATGGCTTTGTTAACCAATATCAGCCCAAAAATTCAAAAAAAAGTAAAGAAAAAATGAATTCATAAATGTACAATTTTTAAATATATATTTTCATATCATGTGTCTAGGTATATTTCTTACCTGAAAATATATACACTAGAGTGAACAATAATCATTTGCGGGGAAAGGAACTGATATGGGGAAAAGATAATTTTTTACTTTCAATTTATCATTTCCACTATAATTTCAAGTTATTTTACATATAAATGTTGTTAATTCTATTTAAAAATAAATAAAATAATGAAGTTCAAAATTATTTGAAAACACATATATGTAATGGAAAACATAAGATTAACAAACAATTTTTAATCTGTCACCAGCCTTGCTAGATAAATACACTAGGATTTACATACTCAAAACAGCAGCCACTAGCCACAAATGAATACTGATTATTTGAAAATTGGCTAGTGCCACATTTTGAAATTGTAATATGTTGTAAATAGTCAACTAAATACAATATATTATTTAAATTATTTTTTGTTTATATACTAATGTGGCTCCTAGAAAATTTCAAATTACATATATGCTCAAAATATATTTCTATTGACAACAGTACACTAGAATCTATTTAGTAACTTGAGAAAAACAAAACTAAATCTATTTTAAAATAAAAAATATACAAAACATAAATGGACCTCACTTTAAGCAAACACGGAATTATTACAGTTATGCCAAAAACATAATAGCATACCTTATGCAAATCACTATTGACTTTAACTTAAAGTTAGGAACAAGATCCTAATTTTTATTCATTTTTTCTCAGTTCAGAAATGTGCTTATAGACTAAATAATCAAAAGAAGAAGACCCAAACAAAAAACAAATTTTTGGTGACATCTTTTCTATCATTTTTTCAGTTAACATTTCATGAACTCTTAAAGTGGGTCAGGACCTACATTAGGCAACAATAAGAAAAAGAATTTAGACAAATAACAAAAATAGGGCTTGCTTTTCCACTCCCCTTCAGTGAAGTGCCATTCTCCATGGCATACAGGGCAAAACCTACTCTTTAGTCATCATTTAACCAGGCATGTATTCAAATGTGGTAACATTTTCTCAATGTGGCCTGTGAATAGAACCAGAAGAAACACTGAAGATGCACTAGTAAAGCTAAATTAACTATAACATATTTTGTCTATATATTTAATATATATTTGCTATAATAATTATCTCAGTTTCTTGGGAACTTTGCTCTTGGGGAGATTCAAGTTTAGGGATGCCTATTTTCAATGCTGGAACTGTGAAGAAAATGTTCTGCAGAAAACAGTTGGTGTACTCCAGCAGGCACAAGATTGCAGCTGCACCAGTTATGTGTAATATGACTGCTATCTGTAAAGCAGTTGTGTATGGGGCTGTCTGTTGCAACTACCAAAGGGCCTGGTGCAGTATTTTGGTGATGCCTGAAGATATAGGCAGATGTTGGGAGGAATAAAATGACCACACCGAGCAAGGCCAAGAACCAAGGTACAAGGTAAGTATATTTAAAATAATGGTAGAATTGAGTCGCGGGCCAGGTACGCGTTCATAACTTGCTCTCGGAGACCTGCCATAGCGGGAGCGGGCTCTGGAGATGGCCATCCTGAGGATGTTGGCGTTTACGCCAGGCAGAGCGGAAGAGTTTTGCCTTTCATGTGCGCCTTCAAGAACCATGGACTGAGGGGTCTGTCCGGAGCCTCCCCTCCTCTGCCTGAGGCCTCTTACGGAGCTCGCCGGCCCGAGCCAGCATGCATGAAGTGGGAAGGGCGCTCGACCCACGCCCAGCGACCGGGGCCACCCCTCGGCCCCCCTCCTCCAGTGCCCATGGCTACGAGGGTGCTATCCAGCTGAGACCCGTGCCCCAGCCACTGGCCCCGCAGGACAAGCCCGTGTTCACGCAGCTCAAGCCCCTGCTAGGAGCCAGGAACCTGGCCTGCAACATGGTACTCTCCTCTGGCAAGGAGCTGAAGCACCTGCACCATCACCTGCAGGTGCAGCCCACGTACCCACAACCTCCACAGCCTGGGCCACCACCCTTGCCAGGCCAACTTCCCCCCCCCCCCCCCCGCCCTTCCCCCTCAGGAGCTGGTCCAGAGAAGATGTGAAATGGAGAAGTATCTGACACCTCAGCTTCCTCCAGTTTCTATAATTTCAGAGCATAAAAAGTATAGATGAAACATTCGTAGACCAGTTCTTCACTGACAGTAAAGGGTTACCTTACAGTCAGTATCAACATGAATGTCTTACTCCCTGACATCACTCACCTGAGAACTGGCCTCTACAAATCCAGAGACTGTGCCTAACACACAAGACAGAACATGTTGCCATTTTCAGCCACCAGAGTGAAATGACTGCCCCTCCTCCGACCCCAACACAGGTCCTCCCTGAGTTGACCAGCATATTCAGCTCACGCCAGACCACAGTTCCAGAGGTGAAAAATATTTTCATCAAACAAGAACTTCCTACACCAGATCTTCATCTCTCTACCCCCTCCCCCCTCGCCACACACACACACACACACAGGTCCACCTGTACCAGCTACTGAATACACCTGATCTAGATATGCCTAGTTCTACAAACCAGACAACAGTAACAGACACTCTTAATGTTTCTATGTCGCCGCCATGGCAGGCCTTACTTAACACACACACTGTTCTGCAGACTACGATGAAACAATTCCAGGGCATACCCCCTTGCACATACACAATGCCAAGTCAGTTTCTTCCACAAGAGGCCACTTACTTTCCCCCGTCATCACCAAGCTCAGAGCCTGGAAGTCAGATAGACAAGCAGAGATGCTCCAGAGTTTAACCCCACACTTTCATCCTATGCTGGAATTTACCTGCCACTCTACCAGTTAATTCACAAAACATCCAACCTGTCAGATACAACTGAAGGAGTAACCCCAATGTGGAGAAATGATGCATCCACTTCTGTGATTACTCTGGCTGCACAAAAGTTTATAGGAAGTCTTCTCATTTAAAAGCTCACCTGAGGACTCATACTGGTGAGAAGCTGTACAAATGCACCTGGGAAGGCTGTGACTGGAGGTTCTCACACTCTAATGAGCTGACACGCCACTACCAGAAGCATACCGGGCCCAAGCCCTTCCAATGCCAGGTGTGCAATTGCAGCTTCTCCTGCTCTGACCACCTGGCCTTGCACATGAAGAGGCACCAGAACTGAGCTGCTGCGAGGGCCTGCATGCTTATGCAATCACACTGATGGTCTGCAGTTCACTTGGCAAAATTTTAATTACAAACTTAAATATACACACACACACACACACACACACACACACATATATATGAAGCAAAAAACTGGAAAATATATATCCTATCTAATAAATAGGGAATATGCAAATTGACCTTCATGCCGTCACAAATATGGCAGTGCCCATAGCCACAAGATGGTAGCGCCCAGTCCGCTCAGTCCTGCCAGAATCCCCCAATCCTTTCAGCCCCACCGGGGGCGGGGGGGAGGGTGGCAGGTGTACAGTGCGTCTGGACCCGCCCTCAGTCCCCCAGACGCCCAGGGCTGGCCTGAGGTGCAGGCAAACCTTGGATGTTGGCTGCCCAGTGGCCCAGGGCAGGCCCAAGGTGCAGGCAAGCCTTGGATGGTGGCTACCAAGCCGCCCAGGGCCACCTGAGGCTCAGGTAACCAGGGCCGGCTGAGGCTTGCGCTGCTGGCAGTGGCAGCAGCAGAGGTGTGATGGGGGCATGGCCTTCCCCTGATCACTGGGTCACCTCCCGCCCCTGAGGGCTCCCAGACTGTGAGAGGGCCGCCTGAAACTTAGGTAACCAGGCCAGGCTGAGGGAACCTCCCTCCAGTGCATGAATTTTCATTCACCGGGCCTCTAGTTTTGTATATTAGAGAAAACAGGGAGTACATTGTATTAATGCCAAAGTGTTTGGTCTTTTTAGGGATCTGGAATGCTTGCTGTAATGCATATGGCTTTACTCAAGCAGATTTCATCCCAAGGCAGGCAGCTCATCTCAGTGTGGGTAGGTGGATGGGGGTGCAATGTGTGTGTGCAGCGTTTTTGCCTAAGCACCATCATTTAATGTGACAGTGTTTAGAAACAAGTCAGTTGGCAGACACAGGAAGAAGGCTGGATTGTATGTCAAGATTTTACTTGACATCAAGTTATTTTCAATAATAGAATAATTCCTTAGAGGTACGCAGTGTACCTGGTAATTCACAAATAGCCATTGAACAAATATGTGTTTGTTTTGTTTTGTTTTTTATGAGTTGCCTATATTTGCTATTCAAAATTTTGTAAATATGCAAATCAGCTTTATAGGCTTATTACAAGTTTTCTAAGATTCTTTGTGGGAGAAATCATAAGTAATATGAAAATTACTATGAATACATTTACAGTTAGAATTTTGTTGTAAGATACCTCTTAAAATCTTATCAAAATAATTTCTTTAGGGGGAAAGATAATCATCATTCAAATGAACTTAAAAAGCAGATTTAATGCACTGATTAAAATTGCATTGTTTATTTTAAATATGAAAGAGTTTTATATGAATTGTGAACTGAAGAGCTTAAAGATAGTTACAATATATGAAAGTTAAACCTCTTAAAATAAGCTAAACAGTATCATTTTACAGGAGGAGGACTTACGTAGTTTTTCACATGGCAATGTTGAATTTATGATGCAGTTTTCATGTATGAAAATGTTGAATTTATGATGCAGTTTTCATATACTGAGTTATTTGTTCAGGCAGTACTGTTGGTTAAATGACAGTTTAAGTGGATTTTGCATGTAATATACAGTGACACAGTAATTTTACGTAAATTACAGTGCAGTTTAGTTAATCTATTGTTCATATTGACTCAGTGTCTACCTTTAATTACAAATGACATGTTGAAAACTTAAGGAAGCAAGTGCTGCATATATGCAATATAAAATAGTAATGTGATGCCGATGCTATTAACCAAAGGGCAGAATAAATAAGCAAAATGCCAAAAGGGGTCTTAATTGAAATAAAATTTTAATTTTGTTTTAAAAATATTGTTTATCTTTATTTATTTTGTGGTAATATAGTAAGGCTTTTTTAGAAAATTTTCATAACTTGATAAATTACAGTTTTGTTTGTTAGAAAAGTTGCTCTTAAAATGTGTAAATAGATGACAAGTGGTGTAAATATTTTGTAAGCGACTTCAAAATTTTTATACATGGAACATACCTACATAAAAAGCTAAAATCTGAAAATAAAATAATGGTAGAAATAGAGATTTTCAAAATGATAAAGTAGTTCTTGGAGAACATTGGGGTCTCTGAAGATTTTATTGTCTTCTTAATTCTCTCTCTCAATCTAGCTCCAATTTCATCTCCAGATTGATGATGATAGATGATAGATAGATATCATATATCCCTCTCCTTCTCTCTCCTCTCTTCTCAGACATGCACATAATGTTCTATACCCTGTAGAACATCTAAATAAAGAGTTGTTGATATGCCATATGTCTGTAATGTTTTTTGCAAATAATTTCTGTCTTTTTTTCTAGTAATATAGCTTGGAATAAGTCAGAACCTCTCAGAATATTCTGTCTTCTTTTAGATACTTTAGAGGAAAATATCATTAGGAAAAAAGTTTACATTATTCATAATAGATCAAGCAAATTCCAGAAGACAGAGCACTGTAAAGACAGATTACTTCAAAGAACTCCATTAAACTTAACTTAGTCTTACCTAAAGAAAATGTATAAGGCTGAATATTTAAAAATAACTTCCATATATAAACTAAGCTTTTGCTTCTGCATTGGGCTTTACAATGTACTGATTATGAGATACCATTGTCCCTTGGGTCTGTACACAGGACTCTAATTAGGAATCTTTTCCATATTATCTTGGAAAATGGGAACCACTCTTGATATATTTGCTCCAGAACCAGTTTATCTTAGTTTCCCAGATTCTTCTTCTCTGTATCCAGGATTATTTTCCTTTTTTCAATTTTTTTAAATCGATATCTTTTTAAGTAGGCAGAAAAAGAGGAGTAAGAAATTCATGTCTTTCTAACAGCTAAGAAGCATGATCTGGTTTACTATCCTTTCATTATTTAAGAAAGAATATCTTGAGTTATTATTTTCCTGTTTAAAGGAACAGAAGAAAGGAAAATTAGACATGTATATGTGAAACAAAGTTTGCTCATTTGAAAGATGAATTACTGATTTTAATTAGTTTTGCTTTACAACGAGAGAATGACTTACATCATTGCCATTCTTAAGATATTGTAACTTAGTTTTTAAAAATAAAAATATTGCATCCCTTTATTGTGATACTCCTCTGGAGTACCTGTTCCCCCAGGGTGGAGGTTGTATCATTATATCTCAGTATGCTCTATAACGCTATGCTTATAGTAAAAAGTTAATACATGCTTATTGAATGAATGAATGAAGCACTGTATCAAAAGAATTCTATATACTAAAAGCTTAATATGCTAAGTGTCCTATTGTCCAGTTGGCCATTCAACCAATCAAAGCATAATATGCTAATGATATGCTAAGGCTGCTCAACTGCTCGTTATGATTTGCACTGACCACCAGGAGGCAGACAGTTGACTGGTTGACCAGTCGCTATGACATGCACTGACCACCAGGTGGCAGATACTCTGACTGGTAGATTAGCTTGCTGCTGGGGTCCAGCTGATCAGGACTGAGCGAGACAGGCCGGACACACCCTGGAGCCCTTCCATTGTCCCTCCCCAGCTGGCCAACATCCCACATCCCTCCCTGGCCCCAATAGTGCACCAGTGGGGGCCCTTGGCCTAGCCTGTGCCCTCTCACAATCTGGGACCCCTCGGAGGGTGTCAGAGAGCCGGTTTCAATCCAATGGTGGAATGACCAGTCACTATGATGCACACTGACCACCAGGGGAAAGATACCCAATGCAGGAGCTACCCCCTGGTGGTCAGTGCACTCGCACAGGGGGAGCACTGCTCAACCAGAAGCTTGGCTCATGGATGGTGAGCACAGCAGTGGTGGCAGGAGCCTCTCCTGCCTCTGCAGCAGCGCTAAGGATGTCCAACTGCCAGCTTAGGCCCGGAGCGGCTCCGGGCCTAAGCTGGCAGTTGGACATCCTCCGAGGGCTCCCGGACTATGAGAGGGCACAGACCGGGCTGAGGGATCCGCCCCTCCCCACCCAGCCGAGTGTACAAATTTTGTGCACCGGGCCTCTAGTAGGTTTGAATAAAACAGTAAAAAAAATGCATTTTGATAGGCAGTTTGCACAGTGTGATAAATGGTTGCTTAAATAAGAGTTGCACATTCCCAGGGAAGAAACTGCCACATCTACATTAAGGGATTGGCTATTTCATATCTAATAACATAGTTATAACCAAAGGACTTGTATCCATGCATATAAGCCTAACCAATGGACACAGGCACCAGGGGTGTAAAGGCATGAGTGGGAAGGTGGGGGGCAATGGGAGGATAAGGACACATATGTAATACCTTAATCAATAAAGAAAAAAATTATAAAAACAATATATCTCCCTAGATTTGTTTTATTTTCTTCATTAATTTCTTTATACATATCCTGCTTTGTTTCATAGCGAATTTAATGCAAAAAACTATAAATTCAGAGGTAAGATTTATACACGCTGCATGCCTGTGGTTCACATTTTAGGAAGTCAGGCCATTAGACTCACTGAATGAAAGGAGCTGTTTTATCACTAAATTATAGTCCATTTGCAAACAACTTCCTATCTATAGCATTACTTTTTTAACCAGATATTTATAAAAGTTGCTCTTAGTTATTCTGACATGATATAGCATGATAGGAAGAGCTGAAAACAAACACACACAAAGGTTTTTACATTTCTCAGGTGATTAAAAAACACTCCTGGATGCTGCCTTCTCATAAATCGATATCTGGGTATCCCTTATTGATTTCCCACTCTACCAACCAAGCCTGTTTTGAAACGGAAATGTGGAAAAGGGAATGCTTATCCATTACTGTTGCTTGTAAATTGGCACAAGCACTTTGGAGATCTATTTGATAATATCTGGTAAAAATGAAGATCTTCATACCCCATCAGCTGGCATTTTCCTTTCCAGACATATACTTTCAAAGGACAGCTACACATGTGCATAAGAACCACTACCCTACAAACAGAAACAATCCAAATGTCTATTAAAAGGGCAATGATCAATAACTGTATTTATTATATTCATAAAATGTAATAACATGCAGTTGCTGAAAATAAATATTATTTTATGCATTACCATGAATTTTTAAAAATGTAATTTCAAGTGAATAAAATGTTTTTTAGAATTTTACCAAAATAATATTTATATAACTCAAGAAAAATAAATAATTCTCTCCCATTCCATATATATTTGATTATATATGGACATATATATATATTTATATATGTATGTATTTGTATATATGATTTTTAGGAACACACGATTTTATAGTAAAGGGCAAACTAACCATAAAACTTTGTAAATATTCCTAAGACTAGTTCATCCCAGTCTTTGGTTCTTAGTCCTGTCCCTGACCTTTAGGCTAGCATTTTGCTCCATTCCCCATCCTTGCCCCAGAAAATGCAAACTGGAACACATTGCTGTTCTTGTTTTGTTTTTTAACAGGCATCACTCTGGATTTAAATAAACTGGCAGCCTCTTCCTTTGTACTAAAAAAGACTAAATTGGTGAGTCTTTCTGTCATGAAAATTTAATTCAAATATCTAGCTGTTAAATAATTAAATAATAAGGAAGTTCTGTTTAATGATGTAATATTGAATGAACAGACCTTCAAAACTAGTGATAGCCTGCCCTACAAAAAAGGCCATGGGCAGGGGGCAATGGTGGTGAGGTTATGATGTGATTTTTTTTTTTTATTTCCTCTTGGCAAAAAAAGGAAGACAGTGAGAATACAGAGGCCCCTCCTTCATGAGGGACAAGGACAGGCAAAGCAGAACATCCTGAGGAATGAGCATGCCAAGCAGCAGAGCAGAGGCTCAGGTGAGAGAGGGAGCTAACTTTCCTGAGACCCATCTGTGCTGATATTCACTTGTAAGTCTTTTTTCTAGTACTGAATCCCATTATGTTACCTTCAAGCCTTGGGTTATGTCTGTTAAACATATTTGTATTGCTATATTTCCTGGAATAAAGGGAGCGGAGCAGAAACCTGCAACCTGATGGCAGAGTGAAACTGATACTGATGCTGCTTGAAAAAGCCAAGGGCTTCATAGAGGGAGATGAGGATGCTGTGACCATTTTGAGTGATAAATGGTGATACTGGTTCTTCCTTGGAGGTAGAAGATGTTTGGAGAGAAGGACTGAGTGTACCGTGAAGGTGAAGGGCAGCAGCAACAGCAGCAGGAGAGGAGGTGAGGCCAACTCCTGGAGAAACATCGCCTGGCTGCAGAAGCACACATTAACAGGACACATGAACATCTGAGAAATCTATTAAGGAAGGTTTGTGAGTATGACCTAGAAAAAGGCTGGCAAACCAAAAAGAGTGTAGGGAAGGGGAGATGAAACCTCAAGTTGGTATCTGCTGGGTCTTTAGCAGAACTGAGGGAGAAAGCATGAAAAAAGAAATGGGTAGTGTCTAAACTTTACCAAGTTAGATGGCCTGGAAAGTCTCTGTTGCAGGTTAAATATTCAAAGAGTCTATCAGTTAGTCATATGGCCAATACAAATACATAGATGGTTGACTTTGTACAGGTTAATATATATGCTTAATTCACTTAGGCTTTTGTTTTTTAATTTCAAATTGGTGCTTTAGAGAAAGTAAAAATTAACTTGTCAATTATGACCATAATTTAAAATACCAAGTCTGATAGTGTTGACAACAATTTAGGGGGTTTTTTTTAGAGTAAAGTGTTTCCAAATGCTCATGACAAACATTAAGAAATTTAGCAAATATATAATTTAATTTAAAAATACCGATCATGTTTATATATCTTTCCTGCAATTCAAATAATGGCAACTCTTTTTAATCCCGAACACTTCCAAACAACAATAATAAAAAGAAATCTCTCTTTGCCAAATAAGAAGAACCTAAACTTTTGCCTATCTGCAAC
This sequence comes from Myotis yumanensis, assembly GCF_028538775.1. Taxonomy (NCBI): domain Eukaryota; kingdom Metazoa; phylum Chordata; class Mammalia; order Chiroptera; family Vespertilionidae; genus Myotis; species Myotis yumanensis. The sequence continues at coordinate 107,440,732 of NW_027223753.1, read as the reverse complement.
CTGTGAGGTTGACTTTATAAGTTTTCATCATTCTTTATGCTTTCTCAGGCTGCTTAACTATTTTTGTAAGTAGAGATTGTTGCTGATAATGTAGTATATAAGCAACTTCAACTTTTGCAAATTGTGCCATTCAGGGCAATTGACTTGGTGAGCAAAATTTCCATGTTCACCTGATCAGCTGCATTTAGAAATGTGAGCTGCCTGGTTTCAGTGCTTTTTCCCCTGCTGTATGCAGTGCAACTAAATATCACCTGTATGTTCCAATGAACTGCAAAGGTATCGAAGGTTTGTATTTCCAAATGTCTCTGATTCATCAAATTCAATTAAAAATGAAAATAAAGATTTATTTATGTACATAAAAAGGAGGGAATACATGTTCTTTTTATTTGTTTTGTGGGAGAGAGTAGGTAGAAATCTCGAGAGAAAAATAAGAAAGTTTATGTTCAAACATTTTCAAAATATAAAATATTGTACTTAGAACTGTCAGAAAGTTATACATGATAGAATATTTTATCATGACTCTGGCACAGGAGATTTATAGCAACCAGGAAAATAGAATGTCTAATGTATAGTGAAAGCAAAAGTGTATACTCCAAGGAACACAAAAACAACTAAGTGGAAACAAGACTTTTAAAATGAGTGTTATATATTTTCCTTTTTGGTTTTCATTATTTTTAAATTTTTCCTTCAACCACCAAGTAATATGATGGTTTCTGAGTAGAGTTTACCTTTGTTGGTAGCTTCGTCTTCCCCTGTTGTTCAAAGTGATAAAATACAGCTCTCTGGAGGCCGAATGAAGCATTCCCTTCCTCTGTTATTTGTAAGTTGACATGGAGCAGACAGACACCTTCTGAAGTTTTATTCATGCCATGTTTCCTCTCCTTGCTGCAACAAGAAAAACCTTTTCTTTTCACCTGGCTATCTTTGAAGACGTGACTCAGAAATCTTCATGGCCTCTAAAGGTAAGAGTAATATAGCCAGCTAATAAATTTTTCTTCATATTATGACTCAAAATCTAGAGATTGATACTTTAATTTTTTAAATTTTAACTTCAAGGAGCATATTGCATTAAATAAATAAAAACACACTATCTGATAGAATGTGAAAGTTAAGCTATAAACAATGTCTTAGCTATAATGAATATAATAGTGAATTAATAAGAAAAGCTTCATAGCAAAATTTAGAATGGAAATATTTAATGCCAAACACAAGAACAGGTTGATCTTACAAGTTTAAAGGGATTTGAAGAAAACTTTTCACACATAAGTTAAAAAGTGTTAAAGTACAGTTCAGTGTTTAAAAAATTTCCATTTGTTGTTGAAAATAGGTGATACAATCATTTATTATAATGAATTCAACATGTGTTATCAGTAAAACTTAAAAATTTAATGGACTAGAACTAAATATTTCTGAATTACAAAGCAGAAATTCTTTCAAAATGTCTTTGATAGTAAATTTTATATATAATAACTAACTTAAGCAAGCAGGTTAATTAGGTACTGGAGGAGGGAGCTGGTAAGTGTTTCCTCAAATCCCTAAAATTGTATAAATATCATTAGTGTTGTCTAGCTTTTCTTACTTTAAAGAACTTCTCAAAAAGACAAGAGATATAATTGCTTTTTAAGGTAATGAATTGCATTCTTACTAGAAACACTTGTGAAATTATAAAAAAAAAAATGAAATTGCAATGTGCTTTCATTCCATCATCAGAACAAGCCATTAAACTCTAAGCTATAATAAAAAGTTTTATCATGAATAACTATGATTAATAATTGGTGGAAACCTAACCTAGTTACTCGTAGGGTATTAGAGTCTACCAATTTAAAATATCCTAAATTAAATTAATGATCCATTCAAAGAAATGTGTATGCTTCTTTGCCTCTTTCATCAAAATACACACCGGATGCTATTTAATATGGAACAAGCAACGTAACTTTTATTTTTCATCAACATTTAATGTATACCAGTCCCTGAGTATCATTGAAAAAGCTCAAACGAATTGTGAAATATAGGCTTGAGACATCAAAATCATTCATTTTAATATGTGTGCTTCATTTTTATATTGAAGACAAAAAAATCTTGGCAGGTCTTTTCTTTCATTTAAGACTAACACTAACACTTCGTTCAAAACACTTCATCACTTTATAAAATAAGAGTTATAAAACTATAGCCTGGAAGGTAAAGAGTTGCAGAGTACTTGAAATATTTATGAGCTAGTTATACATTTTTAAAATAGTAGATAGAAATTCAAAGCCAGATGGAAATTCAAAGGAGTTTCTTCTTTATCTGGTGGTCTGAGTCTTTGAAGAAACGTGTGACTAGAAAGCAATACTATGATCAGAATATGATTAACCTACCAAGAAAGCAGTGAAGTTCATTAATGATAAGTGCTCAACACTAAACTTAGAGGGAAAACTTCTGGTGGAAAACTAAAATTCCTGCAACCAACTCAAAATAACCTGTGGAGTGGGTAAAACATCTGTTAGAGTCCCTAAACTGCTTAAAGGGAATAAAAATGAAGCGTTCTTTTGATTTAGAAATCATGTTTGAGGTGGCAAGTTGAATTATCATCATTATTTACTTAAACATTTTTGTGGACAGTTTTCTTCGGATACATTTAAAGACATTATTTGTAATATCATGAATGTTTTCTGGCCCATGAAACTATATAGGCAATTATAATTTTCCCAGGGAATACAGGCTTATTGGACATTTCACACATTTTGTAGGCAGTTCAATTTGCACCACTAAATCAAAGGACAGTCTGAATACTAGACGTCATTAAAACTGAAAAAATATTTGTGTAGTCTGAAGCCCCCTGTTAGTGTAAATAAACACAATTTAATAACAGGTTGGTATGAAACTTTGTTTTAAGTTTGAGAAAAATGGATTTTCCAGGATGATCAAACCTGATAAGAGATCTCTCTAAAGCACTGGTTCTCAACCTTCCTAATGCTGCGACCCTTTAATACAGTTCCTCATGTTGTGGTGACCCTCAACCATAAAATTATTTTCATTGTTACTTCATAACTGTAATTTTGCTACTGTAAACAATATGTAATTATATATGTGTTTTCCGATGGTCTTAGGCAACTCCTGTGAAAGGGTCATTTGCCCCCAAGGGGGTCGCGACCCACAGGTTGAGAACCGCTGCTTTAAAGGCTGCTCCAATGTGAACTGAAATCCCAGAAGATGAAGCAAGTGATCTCAGAATAGGGACCCTAACAGTCTCCAGCTACTGGAGCTACTAATGAATAAAGACTTCGGACATGATCTGCTGTGGGCCCATGTGTATTAATTCCCCTGGACCTGCTGTGATGTCTAAGAAACTATACAGACCTGGGTCAGGACTGTAGAGCCACTTGACAGACACTCAATAACCTACTACATTTTGTTACAGCAGACATAGATTACATGATAAAATTAGAGTAATTTGCTAACCTTTTTTAGTAGTAACATTGACAGAGAGAATATAATAATCTTCTACCAGCTATTATTAGAAATTGATTCCCACACGTGTTTTTTTAATTAAAGGATAACATGAGAACAGTAAAGAACATAATGAGCATCCAACTTAATCTGTATGGTTTTTAAATAAGATGCACTTGTGTAACTACCACCAAGATCAAGATATAGAACATTTCTAGTACCTCATAAAGTTCCATTTCCAGTCACCAGCCATGTACCTTAACTCCCAAAAAGCTCTATTCTTAATTTTATCATCATGAACTAGTTGTCCCTAGATCATGATTTTGCCTGTGTGTTTCTCTGAAAGTCAATGGCAACAGTGCTTTGGCACTAATACTGAAGAAAAGATGTCTGTTGCCTGTTATTTTTCAGTAGTTATTACTACACTAACCATTAACTCCTCTCCCAAATCTGATGTAGTGCTATGTAGTCTTCCTCTCAGGTTACCACTTAGGGTCCCATTCAGGCTCCTTCTCAAGTGGAAGAGGAATTAGTTCTAAAGCTTCTATGCTCTGTGTCTGCCCAGATCTGAGAGAAGTTCAGAATGGGGTCCTTGTGGGAAGCAAACTGCTATGTTACGGGTAGGGAGCTCTATTTTAGTAGGGCCAAATGAAAAGTTTGTTTCCATATGGTCTTAACCCCGAAGCTTGTCCAAATTCTAAATGCCACAGAGCAGTACAAACATCTGTCTTTGTCTATTTTTTTTAATCTTAAGGTTAAATAAATAAATAAAGGAATAATCTGCTATTGTTCCTCTTTAATGCCACACCTACACAGAGCCTTAATGACCTCCCATTACTAGAAACAGTTTATGTCAGTGTTCAAAGGAAAATTTCTTTGATGCGTATATCTCTTCACCAGTTTTTTTGTGATTTTTTGAAAATCCCTAGGTGCTCATCCTGGCTAAAGTTGAATTCTCTTAATAATGAGGAACTTAGTATCTCCAAGGGTAATTCAGTCTTTTTCCAAATTTATTTTTTAGAGATTTAAAAGATTCAGAAAACACCCCCTCCACATACACATACACAACTTACATGAATTTGAGGGTCAATGCTGAAGAGAGATTATTCTAATTTATTGTGAATTATTATATAGATGTCACTCTAACTTTAGTTTATGTATGAGAATAGTTGTTCAAATCTTTGTGCAATTGGAACAAATTTCTTTTTTATAGTAAACCAGAACCATTTCCTTTTTTTTTTTTTCAGACTAAATCATTTATTGGTATCATAAAGTTAATACATTTTATTTAGGCTTCAGAACCATTTTCTTTGTCCTTTCTATTCATCTGTCTTTAGAATAGTCTGAATTATTTGTCTTTATAATGGCCCCTCTAATATGTGAAAGGTCATGAAACTTAATCCACACCTACACTCATTCTAAAACTGCATAGTATTGATAAACTAAATGAATGCACATGTGATAACTTGTTAATTAATGGATTAATAAATATGAGAAATAAAAACACTGATAATTTTTTTTAAAAATTGGTATCTATTGAGGAAAGTATCCAAATGGCAGTCATATGAAAAGAAAAAGGAAAAATAATTATAGAAAGAATTATTTCTATTCTTTAACAAAGAAGAATGCTTTTGTATGCACTTATTAGGGCTTATGCACAATTTGACACAGGCTCCAGATTAATACAGGAGAAATAGCAATCTCCAAATTTCAATCTAAGAGATCATTGAAATAGCAACATTTTTACCTGGCAATAATATAAAAAACAGGTGATTCTCTAAAAAAATCCAAACATTATAGAAATCTGTAATTATTTTATCTTAGGTGAGCTACAAAGTGATTCATTTTGTGAAAGAAAAAATTTTTAGTCCTGGCAGGTAGTTTAGTTTGTCTTCCAGATACCAAGGTTGCAAATTCAATCCCCAATCAAGGCACATACATTAATCAATCAAGGAATGCATCAATAGGTGGAATAACAAATTTATATGTCTCTCTCTTTAAATCAATAAAAAAATATATTTTTTAATTTTAATGCTTTTATACAAAATACTGAGACCTAAGCTAATCTATACTAATAAAAGGGTAATATACTAATTAGACTGGGAGACCTTCCGGACGTTCTGGACAAAGCCATGGTGGCGGGGCCTAGGCAGAGGCAGTTAGAGGCCTAGAGGGTAGGGCAGTTGTGGGTGATCAGGCTGATGGGGGGCGGGGCCATTGGGGGTAAGCAGGCCAGCAGGGGGGGCAGTTGGGGGCAATCAGGTCATCAGTGGGGGTCAGTTGGAGATGATCAGGACAGCAGGGGGGGATTTGGGGGTGATCAGGCTGGCAGGGGGGCATTTTGGGGCAAGCAGGCCAGCAGGCAGAGTGCTTAGGGGCAATCAGGCAGGCAGGCAGGCAGGCAGGTGAGCAGTTAGGAGCCAGCAGTCTCGGATTGTGAGAGGGATGTCTGACTGCTGGTTTGGGCCCGATCCCTATAAACCAGCAGTAGGACATCCTTTGAGGGGTCCCGGATTGGTGAGGGTGCAGGTCAAGCTGAGGAACAGCCCCTCCCCCATGCACAAATTTTTGTGCACCAGGCACTGCAGTCGGACATCCTTAGCACTGCTGAAGAGGCGGCAGAGGCTCCCACCACCACCGCTGTGCTGGCAGCTGTCAGCCTGGCTTGTGGCTGAGCAGAGCTCCCACTGTGGGAGCACTGCCCACCAGGGGGCAGCTCCTGCATTGAGCGTCTGCCCCCTGGTGGTCAGTATGTGTCATAGTGACCAGTCATTCCCAGTCATTCTGCTGTTAGGGTCAATTTGCATATTACCCTTTTATTATATAGGATAGAGTCCTGGTGCATGGGTGGGGGCCAGCGGGTTTTCCCTGAAGGGTGTCCTGGATCAGGATGGGGGTCCCACTGGGGTGCCTGGCCAGCCTGGGTGAGGGGCTGATGGCTGTTTGCAGGCTGGTCAAAACCCCCCAGTGGGGCCCCTCACCCCATGGGGGTGTGGCCAGCCTGGGTGAGGGGCTGATGGCTATTTGCAGGCTGGCCACAGCCCCTTCAGGGTGGGGGGGTCCCACTGGTGTGCCTGGACAGCCTGGGTGAGGGGCTGAGGGCCGTTTTCAGGCTGGTCATACCCCCTTCAATGTGGGGGTCCCCACTGGAGTGCCTGGCCAGCCTGGGTGAGGGGCTGATGGCCATTTTCAGGCTGGCCACGCCCATGGGCTGGAAGCAGGTATCTGGGATTTATTTATCTTCTATAATTGAAACTTTGTAGCCTTGAGCGGAGCCCAGGTCCGGCCAGTGCATGCGGGAAGCTTGGCTTCCTCCATTGCTGGGGGCAACCTGAGCCTCCTGCTTGCTCCAGCTCCGTGACCGCTGCCATCTTTGTGATGGAGTAAGGGAGTGACGGAGTGAAGGAGTGATGGTTAATTTGCATATTACTCTTTTATTAGGTAGGATTAGATATTACGTTGTCCTTAAGAAGCCCATAAATTAATTATGAATATTCTCATAGTATATAGAATTAAACAATTAGTTCTCAAAGTATATCATCAGACCAGCAGCATTAGCTTACCTGGGAGCCTATTAAAAATGCAAATTCTCAAGCCCCACCCCAACTACTAAATCAGAAACTCTGGAGTGAGGTCCAGAAATCTTGTTATCACAAGGTCTCTAGGTGGTTCAGGGGCTGGCTAAAGGATAAGAATTACTGAATTAAATTTAGTCATCACAGCATGATTGTTAAGTACACAAAGTAATCTTCTAATTATGAGACACCCTCATAATATTTGGGGAAAAGAGAATTTCCCTTGAAAGTTATAATATGATTCAAAACCTATATCTAAGGTTATCCTTTTACGAGTAGAGAATACTTGTTTCCTTTTACCATTCCCTTTTATTTTGTAGTTTATAATTTTTTAGCTCTTTGAACAGAAGTCTTTAAGGCCTTCAAAAAATATATTTTAAAAAATCATGTACTTTGCCCAATTATCTATTTTTTCTCACAGCTACTGCTAGCATTCTTCTACATTCATTTTCTCTGTTTTGGGGAGCAAATGGTAGTGACAGTGAAATGGAAAAATGAAATAAAGCCCACTGCCTGAGAGGACATATTTGCCAATGCTATTTCATATAAGGGTTTAATCTACAAAATTTACAGGGAACTCATAAAACTTAACAAAAGGAAGATAAGCAATTCAATCAAAATATGGGCAAAGAACTTAAATGAACACTTTTTGAATGGAGACACTTTTCTTGCTGAGAGATATATGAAAACATGCTGAAAGTCACTGATCATCCAAGAGGTGCAAATCAAAACAACAATGAGATATCATTTCATACCTGTCAGAATGGCTATCATCAACAAATCAACAAACAACAAGTGCTGGAGAGGATGTGCAGAAAAAGGAACACTCGTGCACTGCTGGTGGGAATGCAGGCTGGTGCAGCCACTGTGCAGAACAGTACGGAGTTTCCTCAAAAAGTTAAAAATGGAATTCCCATTTGACCCAGTAATCCCACTCCTAGGACTATATCCCAAGAAACCAGAAACACCAATCAGAAAGGATGTATGCACTCCTATGTTCACAGCAGCACAATTTACAATAGCTAAGATTTGGAAACAACCTAAGTGCCCATTAGCAGATGAATGGATTGAAAAACTGTGGTACATCTACACAATGGAATACTACGCCTCTATAAAAAAGAAGGAACTTTTACCATTTGCAACAGCATGGATGGAACTGGAGAACATTATGCTAAGCGAAAAAAAAAGCCAGTCGGAGAAAGATAAATATCACATGATCTCAGTCATATGTGGGATATATGATCACCATAAACTGATGAACAAAAATAGATCCAGAGACAAATGGCAAGGGAGATGGGGGAGTTAGAGATCAAACAAAGGACTTGTATGCATGCATATTAGCATAACCAATGGACACAGACACCGGGGCGGTGGGGGCTTGCCCTCGGGGGTGGAAATGGAGTGGTGGGAGGTCAATCTGGGAAAAAGGCGACACATGTAAAACTTTAGACAATAAAAAAATGAAGTAAAGGGCAGCAGAAGAGAATCTACCCACTGAATTAAGAAGTAACAAACATTATAAGAAAGACTAAATGTAATGGTCTGTCTGAGTTTAAACGTAATCTGGGATTTTCATTCTCTTGTAGATGCACAGAACCAAAGAAGCAGAGGCCTACCTGGTTTTCTTCCTGGAGCTTCAGACCCAGATCACAGCCTTTATGTCTCACCTTCCAATCCAGAGAACCAAGTGTGGCAGTCAGGTCACCCTCCACCAGGCAGCCTCCCTCCTGGTCTAGATTATTTAAGTCAGGTGCTTTTTATTTCTCTATTTCTATATATTTCCCCTTGATATGAATACAAATGTGATTTCTTGCTTTTCAACCAAGGTTGAAAGACTTCAACAAATAACTTACTGAATTAAGAATAGTATTTTGAAACATCAAATTATAATTTTTTATTTTATTTATTTCTATTTTGAGGGAAGAAATTTATGTTTACATTTATTACCACTTTTAGTTTCCTTATTTATTTGACAGAGTAACAAGAGCACATTTATCCTCATTGCTCAAAGTATCAGCAAATTGATCTTCAAACAATTGTCTAATATGTATGTCTAGATACCTAGAGCTATTTAATTAAAGAATATTTATTGAGTACGTGCTAAAATCAAGGCACATAGAAAACATAAAACCTAGACTCTTTCACCCAAACATTCTTCAACCTAATTGGCAAGACAAAAAATGTTGACAAAAAGCACCAGGCTATGTACCAAAGCCAGATAAGCACACAACTGTAGCATATGCATAGAAGGGGGAAAAGTTGTTATACCTGAAGAGAGGCTTCTACAATGATCTTAGAGTTCATTGTTTTCAACTGAATATCAAAAGGTTGATAGATATTTCCAAATCTTAACTATTGTACATTATGCTGCTATGAACATAGGGATGCATAAATCCTTTCTGATTGGTGTTTCTAGTTTCTTGGGATATATTCCTAGAAGTGGGAACACTGGGTCAAATGGGAGTTCCATCTTTAGTTTTTTGAGGAAACTCCATACTGTTTCCCATAGTGGCTGCACCAGTCTGCATTCCCACCAGCAGTGCACATGTGCTCCTTTTTCTCCGCATCCTCTCCAGCACTTGTCATTTGTTGATTTGTTGATGATAACCATTCTAACAGGTGTGAGATGAAACCTCACTGTTGTTTTGATTTGCATCTCTTGGATGATTAGTGACTTTGAGCATGTTTTCATATGTCTCTTGGCCTCTGTATACCCTCTTTCGAAAAGTATCTATTTAGGTCTGTTGCCCATTTTTTTGATTGGGTTGTTTATCTTCATTTTGTTAAGTTGTATGAGTTTCCTGTAAATGTTGGAGATTCAACCCTTATCAGAGATAACATTGGCAAATATGTTCTCCCATGCAGTGGGCTTAGTTGTTGTTTTGCTGATGGTTTCTTTTGCTGTGCAGAAGCCTTTTATTTTGATGTAGTCCCATTTGTTTATTTTCTCTTTAGTTTCCATTGCCCCAGGAGCTGTATTGGTGAAGATATTGCTTTGGCATGTGTCTGAGATTTTGCTGCCTGTGGATTCCTCTAGTATTTTTATGGTTTCCCGACTTACATTTAAATCTTTTATCCATTTTGAGCTTATTTTTGTGTATGGTGTAAGTTGGTGATCTAGTTTCCTTTTTTGCATGTATCTGTCCAATTTTCCCAACACCATTTATTGAAGAGACAGTGTTGACTCCATGGTGTGCTTTTGCCTCCTTTGTCAAATATTAATTGAACATAGTGGTTTGGGTCAATTTCTGAGTTCTCTTTTCTATTCCACTGGTCTATATGTCCGTTCTTGTGCCAGTACCAGGCAGTTTTGAGAACAGTGGCTTTGTAATACAGCTTGATATATGGCCTTGAGATAGCTTTGGAAACAGCTAAGATTTGGAAACAGCATAAGTGCCCATCATCAGATGAGGGTATTCCATCTACACAGTGGAATACTACATTGCTGTAAAAATGAAGGAACTCCTACCATTTGCAACAGCATGGATGGATCTGGAGAGCATTATGCTAAACGAAATAAGTTAGTCAGAGAAAGATAAATATCACATGATCTCACTCATTTGTAGAATATAATGAACAACATAAACTGATGAACAAAAACAGAACCAGAGACAGAGAAAGCATCAATCAGACCATCAAACCTCAGAGGGAAGGTAGGGGAGAGTGGGGGTAAGGGGAAGAGATCAATCAAAGGACTTGTATGCATGCATATAAGCATAACTAATGGGCACAGACACCAGTGGGGTGAGGGCATGAGTGGGGGGAGTTGGGGGCAATGGGGGGATAAGGACACATATGTAATACCTTAATCAATCAAGAAAAAAAAGGTGGATGGAAATCCAAGGGAAATCAAACACCAAGTTGATAATATTGTCTTTGACATTGTGCATCTCCAAGCCAATTTGCTTAAAAAATCATATTATTATATATAGTCACTAGTCATCATTGGATTTATGGTAAGCCTTATAATGATAAGGCTTATAATAATTCAAGCCTTATAATAATTCAGTAAAGAAATATCATCAGAATTATGTGACACGTTAATAGCGATTATATATGTACAGTTGTTGTTTGAGCATTTTATTCTACAAAAGATTAGAAATACACTTACACTAATATTGAGATGTGAGCACATCTGCTGCAATTTTCTGCTTGTTTGGCATTCTTTCAAAGTATAAAGTTTATCTCCTTTAGCAAAATGAAATCTGTGTTAATTCCCTTAAGGTATAAGAGATTTCTGTTATGCCTGATAGGTTTAGCTGCATGCAGCATATGTTCCTGGGAAAATGTTTATTATTGCAGATGCTTTCTCCAGAAACCCACTGGCAGACAAATGTACTTTAGAGACTGCAGAGCTCAGGGAGATGTGTAAAAGAGCTGACTAGAGTTGATTAACTGCTGCAAGCTGTTTGGGAACATTGTCAGACAAGGTTTTGCCAAGGATAAGAGTGATAGACCAGTAACAGAGGGCTGATTTTTGATGATCACATACGGTCATCACATATTCTTCTTCCGTCCATGAATGATGACACACCTAGAGCAAGATGCTTGACATGAATACATTTTTTTCCACATTCAATAAATAGAGGTATAAGCTCATTGGCTTCAGTTATAAAGCAAAGTCAATTTTCCAAAAATATATCTTTGGCAATATTTTACAGAATACAAAAATATACCACAAATTGGTAAATATTTTATTTCAAAAGTAAAGATAGTCTATTCATTTTACACTAAAAAAATACATATTTGTTTTAAAGCAGTGTATTTTTAACAGAATGAATGACCATTTTAAAAGCTTTATACCACAAGTCTGTAAGAGACATAGAATGCATTAACTTTTATCTAAGAACCATAAGAATGAAGTAAAGTTATGAACTTTTGAAAATAGTACATTTTTTCTGTAAACAAACAGAAAAATACACAAAAATATACAAAATTCTCTAAATTAAAAATATCAAAGTAAATTTTTTTTAAAAAATCATCTATTCTTTTTTAATCAAGTTCACTCAATCACTATTGAAAATCTTTTTTTTTTCACTTACAATTTGTAAATAAATTCCCAGGTGTGTGTGTATGCACATATGTATATATGCATATTTGTAGATGTATATTTTTTATGTAGGTTAAACCTAAGAATAATATAAAGCTTCTCCTTCCAGATTAGATTAACATGTTCATAATAGTCAGAGACATTTTATTCTACAAGTGTCAAAGTATAATTATTATAATTTATTTACTTAGAGATAAAAGTAGTGAGTTATAGTCTACAAAAAATGTAAAGATTCAGCTTATTTTGAAGTAGAGTTGAACCTTGAACAATGCATAGGTTAGGGACACTGATCCGCTGAATAGTCAAAAGTCCATGTAAAACTTTTGACTTTCTCCAAATTTAACTACTAATATAGCCTACTATTGACTGGAAGCCTTTCTGATAACATACTCAATTAACAAAAATTTTGTATGTTATATGTACTATAAACTGTATTTTATAATAAAGTAAGCTAGAGATAAAGAAATGTTATTAAGAAATCATAAGGAAGATAAAATATATTAATAGTATTTATTGAAAAAAATCTGCACATAAGTGGATCCATGCAATTCAAATTTGGTTTGTTCAAGAGTCAACTGTACATATATTAAATGCAATTACTGAGACTTGTAAACATGATAAATTATGGAGAAGAATTTATTATTAAGCTATATATTCAATGCTATCATTAGATATCCATTCTACAACTTTCATACTTCAAGAGTACTTTATTTGCCCTGACACCTGAATATATGATTCAGTAAAGTTTAAAGTTTCCAACAATTCCCAGTTTATATATTAATAGCAATTGATGGAAAGGGCTCATTTGGACCATGGTTGATATATGGCCTAGGAATAAAGGAAACTACAAGAACAACCAAAATGAGACCCTCAAATGTAGATTTTCTCAAAAGATAGATCAAATCAAATCAAATGTTTTTACAGAAGATGGGGTGAATATTAGAGTAGAGAAAATATGGAAGAAAGGTATTCAAAAGTTCAATAGTATCGCTAAAGAATTGTTTTTACCAGGTTCTAAGATTAGTTTAGTGATGCCAGTGTAACAGACTGGAAAGAATATCAAAATTGTCTACAGTACAGCCAGGGTTCAAGTCCTGGCTTAACAATTTCCAAACTGCAATTCTGGGACAAACTACTTAATCTACCTGGGATTGTTTCTGCATATGTAAAACAATGATATCTACCTCTGAGTTCTTATGAGAATTAAATCAGACACTATGTCAAAATATTTAGCAGAGTGACTACTACAGAGAAGTCATTAAACAAACAACTGCTATTATTAGATACTAGAGGCCCAGTGCACAAATTCATGCACCAGTGGTTTCCCTCAGCCTGGCCTGCGGAATCAGGCCAAAACCAGCTCTTTAACATCCCCCAAGGGGTCCCGGATTGCAAGAGGGCTCAGGCCAGGACGAGGGACCCCATTGGTGCACAGTGCATGATCAGGTGGGGAGTAATGCAGGAGGTTGGCCAGCCAAGGACGGACCGCGGGAGGGCTCCAGGGCATGTCTGGCCCTTCTCACTCAGTCCTGATCTGCCGGACTCCAGCAGCAAGCTGAGCTACCAGTCGGAGGTCTGCCCCCTGGTGGTCAGTGCATGTCAAGCGAGCAGTTGAGTGGCCTTAGCATATCATTAGCATATTATGCTTTGATTGGTTGAATGGTCGACCTGTCAACTGGACACTTAGCATATTAGGCTTTTATAATATAGGATTACAGAGGTACAATTTCCCTTTCCATTGTAGAGCAGATCTTTTATTTTTTTAAATAATTATTTATGGTTAAAAGTATTACATAGGGTAGGGTGGGCTGGTGGGGGTTAATGGGGGAACAAACCCCCACCAGCACACCCTCCCCCCCAACCCCAGGCCCTCACTGCCCATTGTCTGTGTCTATGGGTTATGTATATATGCACACAAGATCCTTGGTTGATTACCCACCATCTTTCCTCCCCTGCCTTGCCTCTGAGATTCTGCACTCTGTTCCATGCTTCCATGTCTCTGGATCCACTCCATTCATCAATTTATTTTGTTACTTAGATTTTTCCAATTTGTTACTTCTTTTCCAATTTGGATGCTTTTTATTTCTTCTTGTCTGATTGTTTTGGCTACCACTTCCAGTACTATGTCGAACAGGAGTGGTGAGAGTGGGCATCCCTGTCTTATTCCTGTTCTTAGAAGAAATGGTTTTTGCCCATTGAGTATGATGTTGGCTGTTTGTTTGTCATATGTGGCTTTTATTATGTTGAGGTATGATCCTTCTATTCCCACCTTGCTGAGGGTTTTCATCAAGAAAGGGTGTTGAATTTTGTCAAATGCTTTTTCTGCATCAATTGATATGATTATATGGTTTTTATATCTCAATTTTTTATGTGATGTATCATGTTTATTGATTTTCAGTTTTATACTATCCTGGCATCCTCAGAATAAATCGCACTTGGCCATAGTGTATGATCTTTCTAATGTAATGCCAGACTCAATTTGCTAGAATTTTGTTGAGAATTTTGGCATCTATATTCATGAAGAATATTGGCCTGTAATTCTCTTTCTTTGTATTGTCTCTTTTTTAAAAATATATTTTGTTGATTTTTTTTTTTTTTACAGAGAGGAAGGGAGAGGGATAGAGAGTTAGAAACATTGATGAGAGAGAAACATCAATCATCTGCCTCTTGCACACCCCATACTGGGGATGTGCCTGCAAGCAAAGTACCTGCCCTTGACCAGAATCAAGGGTTAGATGGGACCCTTCAGTCTGCAGGCCAATTCTCTATCCACTGAGCCAAACCAATTAGGGCTCTTTGTATTGTCTTTATCTGGTTTTGGGATTCAGGTAATTCTGGCTTCGTAGAAAGAGCTTGGGAGTGTTCCCTACTCATGAATTTTTGGAATAGTATGAGGAAAATAGGTTTTTGTTCTTCTTTGAATGTGTGATAAAACTCACCTGTGAATCTGTCTAATTCAGGGCTTTTGTTTGTTGGAAGTTCCTTTTTTTATTATCATTGCTTCAATTTCCTCCAGAGTTATTGGCCTATCAGTTTTTTTTATTCTTCCTGATTGAGTTTTGGAAGGTCATACTTTTCAAGGAATATGTCCATTTATTCTAAGTTGACTAGTTTGTTGGAATAGAGCTGCTCATAGTAATTTTTTATGAGTCTTCATTTTTCTGTGGGGTCTGTTGTTATTTAGCCTCTTTCATTTCTGATTTTGGTTGTATGGGTCCTCTCTCTTTGCTTCTTTGTGAGCCTGGCTAGAGGTTCATCAATCTTGTTTATCCTTTCAAGGAACCAGCTCTTGGTTTCATTGATCTTTTGTATTTTTTTTTTTTTTGGTCCTATGTCATTTATTTCCACTCTGATTCTTCCTTCGTCTCACTCTGGGCTTTTCCTGTTGCTCTCTTTCTAATTCTTCATGTTGCAGAGTTAGATGGTTTATTACCAGTTTTTCTTGTTTGTTCGTTTTTGAAGTAGGCCTGAATGTTATGAATTTCCCTCTCAGGACTGCTTTCACTGTGTCCCATAGATTTTGTATAGTGTTTTTATTGTGATTTGTTTCCAGGATGTTTTTTATTTCTTCTTTGATCTCTTTGGTAACCCAATCATTGTTTAGTAATATGCTATTCAGCCTCCAAGTGTTTGAATTTTTGGGGTTGTTTTTAGTGTAGTTTATTTCTAATACTAGAGGCCTGGTGCACAAAATTTGTGCATGGATAGGGTCACTAGGCCTGCCCGGCAATCAGGGCCAATCAGGACCTTCCAGGTGCTAGCTGGGCCTTTCTTCTGGCTGCTGGCTGCCTGCCAGGGCCTTCCTTCCCCAAGCTGCTGGCTGCTGGCCGGGCCTTCCTTCCCTCAGATTCTGCATGCTGGCTGGGACCTTCCTTCATTCTGCACTGCCCCCTCATGGTCAGTGCACATCATAGCAAGTGGTCAAACTCCTGGTTGTTTTAACTCCTGAGGGGGCAATTTGCCTACTAGCCTTTTATTATATAGGATTATGCCATTGTGATCTGAGAAGATGCTTGATATGATTTTAACCCTTTGAGTGCCAACCAATATCCTAGGAACTATGAGTTAAGGTTTTTACATTTTTTTTCCCACATAAAGAGTGAACTACTAGCATCTAATAGTGATACTGCAGGAGGAGCGCAATAGCGCTCCCCACACTTTTGGTGAAAGACAGGAGGAGCGCGATCGCGCTCCCCTGCACTCTAGGGGTTAATTTTCTTGAATTTGGAGAGACTTTGCCTGTGTCCCAATATGTGGTCTATCTTTGATAATATCCCATATGCGCTTGAGAAGAATGTATATTCTGTAACTCTGGGGTGGAACGTTCTGAAGATGTCAATTAAGTCCATCTGATCTAGTAAGTCATTTAGGATTGCTGTTTCTTTGATGATTTTTTGTCTAGAGGCTTTATCCAGTGATGATAATGGGGTATTAAAGTCTCTACTATGATTGTATTGCTGTCTATCTCTCCCCTGCTATCTTCCAGAAGTTTTTTGTTTGTTTGTTTGTTTGTTTGTTTTTTACGTATTTGGGTGCTCCTGCATTTGGTTCATATATGTTTATCGGAGTTATATTCTCTTGTTGTGTCTATCCCTTTAGAATTATGAAGTGGCTTTCCTTATCTCTTATTATGGCCTTCACTTCAAGATCTATTTTGTCAGATATAAATATTGCTACCCAATATTTTTTGTTCATTTCCATTTGACTGAAAGATATTTTTCCATCCCTTCACTTTTAGTCTGTGTGAGTCCCTTGTTCTGAGGTGGGTCTCTTATAGATAGCATATATATGGGTCATGTTTTCTTATCCATTCAGTCACTCGATGTCTTTTGATTGGAGCATTTAATCCATTTACATTTAATATTATTGAAAGGTACTTGTTTTAACCATTCCTATTCTTTATGCCTGTGTTCTTTCCCCCTTTACTATTTCTTCTTTTTACAGCATTCCCTTTAGCATTTCTTGCATTGTTGGCTTGGTAGTAATAAACTCCCTAAGGCTTTTTTTTTCTGCAAAGCTCCTGATTTTCCCTTCAATTTTGATTTATAGCCTTGCTGGATAGAGTATTTTTAGATTCAGTCCCTTGCTTTGCATCACTTTATATACTTCCTTCCATTTCCTTTTGGCCTAATATGTTTCTGTTGAAGAATTATTTGATAATCTGATGGGCAATTTTTTGTAGGTAACTCTCTATCTCCCTCTTGCAACCTTTAAGATTTTCTCTTTGTTTTTAATGTTTGCCATTGTAATTATGACATGTCTTGATGTGGGTCTTTTTGGGTTCATCTTGCTTGGGACTCTCTGTATTTATTTGACTTTTTTCTTCCCCATATCAGGGAAGTTTTCTGTCATTATTTCTTCAAATAAATTCTCTAATCCTTGCTGCTCTTCTTGTCCTTATGACAGCCCTATCATATGTATGTTACTTCATTTCATGTTGTCCCAAAGCTCCCTTAGGCTCTCCTCCTGCTTTTTAATTTTTTTCTCCAGTTGCTGTTCAGATTGGGCTTGTTAATGCACTATTCGGTCCTTCGCTTCTCCTAGACTACTGTTGAAACATTCCATCACATTTTTGTGTGTAGCTATATCACTTTTGATTTTTTTCCTGATTTTTCCATAGGTTGTTGATCCAGTTCATGAACTATATGACCATTACTCTGGATTCTTTTTCTGACATTGCATGCCTTCATTTCATTTAGTTCCTTTCTTGGTGATTCATCTTGTTCTTTCCTTTGGGGATTGTTTCATGTCTCCCCATTCTAGCTATAACCAGAAGGTTCAAGAGCCGAGTTATGGGGGCCTGAGCTGTATGCAGCAGGAACATCGCGCCACCTGAGTATCACTGAAGAGCTCAAACACTGAGGTGTGTGGCTGTTGTGGGTCTGTGGGAGCTGCGCGCACCTAGAATCAGTGTCACTGGTGCTTGGTGTGGCTTTGCTCGTGCACCTAGAATCAGGGTCCTTGCACACATGTGCTGAGAAACAGAGTCCTTGTGCACATGTGCCAAAAATAAGAGTCCTCAAGCATGCACCAGGAATCAGAGTCCCCCTGTGCGAGCGCCAAGAACTGAGAATCAGAGTCACTGGCTCTTGGGTGCAGCCTCACTTGCACGCCGAAAATCAGAGTCCCTGGCCTGCTAGGGGGCCCTGGTTGCACAGCCACCCTGTGTTGGCAGGTGGCCTGCTCGCACATCACAGGTCATGCAGGCCCTATGCTTCTGCAGTGGGCCAGTGGGGAGGAGGATGCACTTTGTGACTCACAGAAATCTGTGGCCTGGATGTCTGGAGTCTCAGTGCCTGTGGGTCTGCAGCTGTGGTAGCATGTCTTTGTCCAGAGTGGCTGTAGGTTCCCGTTTTGCACCTGAGGCCATTTTGGGTGGCGGTGAGGCTAGGATCCTAGTCACAGCAGTTCTACCCTTCAAGATGGCGTGGTTTCTGTGCCAGCACTGGCTGCCCAGGTATGTTTGTAGCAGCAGTGGGGCCTCAAAGTGTATGATCGCCAGGTCCGCCAGCCCCTGAAAGTCCTGCAGGATCTAACTGTCTCTAACTCACACACACACACACACACCACACACATTCACAAACTCACCTTTAGCTCTCTCATTCTCTCACATTCTCCACCTCCCTGCCATCTTGCCAGTAGCCATCTTCCTTTCTCTCTTTGTTTCTTGATAAGTCAGCTAGTGGTAAATCAATTTTGTTTATCCTTTCAAAGAACCAGCTCTTGGTTTCCTTGAGTCTTTGTATTGTTTTTTGTTTTCTCTATGTTATTTATTTCAGCTCTACTCCTCATTATTTCCTCCCATCTACTTATTCTGGGCTTTTCTTGTTCTTTCTAGTTCTTTAAGCTGTAGGGTTAAATAGTTTGTTTTTGGTTTTTGAAAATATATTTTTATTGATTTCAGAGAGGGATAAATAGATAGAAACATCAATGATGAGAGAGAATCATTGAGTGGCTGCCTCCTGCATGCCTCACACTAGGGATTAAGCCCGCAACCCAGGTATGTGCCCTTGGCTGGAATTGAACCTGGGACCCTTCAGTCCACAGACCAATGCTGTATACACTGAGACAAACTGGCTAGGACAATAGTTTGTTGTTGATTTTTTTTTGGGGGGGGGGGGGGGGGCGGGGAGGGGTGCGTATGCCTGTAGTGCTATGAACTTCCCTCTCAAGACTGTTTTTTTTAATTTCTGAGGTTTTGGTTGTTGTGTGTTCACTTTCATTTGTTTCCAGGAAGTTTTTTTTATTTCTTTCTTAATCTTGTTGGTATCCCATTCATTGTTTAATAACATGCTATTTAGTCTCCATGAGTTTTAATATTTTTCTGTGTTTTTACTGTAGTTGATATCTAATTCCATTCCACTTTGTTCTGAGAAGATGCTTGATATGATTTAAATCTTCTTAAACTTGTAGAGATTTGTTTTGTGTCCTAACATGTGGTCTACCTTTGAGAATGACCCATGTACACTTGAGAAGAATTTATATTCTGCAGCTTTGGGGTGAAATGTTCTATCAATGTCAATTAAATCCCATCTGACCCAGTGTGTCCTTTAGAGTCACTGTTTCTGGGTTAAGTTTTTGTCTGGAAGATCTATCCAGTGAATTCAGCGGCGTGTTAAAGTCCCCTACTATGACTGTATTTTTGTTGATCTCTCCATTAAAGTCCTCTAGCAGGTTTTTTATATATTCAGAATCTCCTCTCCTATATTGGGTGCTTATATGTTTACTAGGGTTATATACTCTTGTTGGATCGATCCCTCCAATATTATGTAGTGACTTTTGTTTCTTGTGATGGCTTTCATTTTGAAGTCTAATTTATTGGATACGAGTATTGCTACTCCAGCTTTTTCTTTTCTTTTCCATTTGCATGGAAAAATTGTATCCATCCCTTCACTCTCATCCTGTGTGTGTCTTTTGTTCTGAGGTGGGTCTTTTGTAGACAGCATATAGTTGGGTCATGTTTCTGTATCCATTCAGCTACCCTATGCCTTTTGATTGAATCATTTAATCCATTTACTTTTAAAGTTATTATTGATAGGTACTTATTTATTGCTATTTTAATTCTGTATGTCTAGGTATCTCTCTTTTTCTTTTTTCTCATCTAGCAGTCCCTTTAGCATTTCTTGTAATGCTGTCTTGGTGTGGATGTATTCTAGCCTTTATTGATTGATTGATTGATTGATTGATTGCCTGGGAAGCTCTTCATTTGACTTTCTATTTTGAATAATTGCCTTGCTGAATATAGTAATCTTAGTTTCAGATCCTTTCTTTCTATTATCTTGAGTACTTCATGCCATTTCCTTCTGGCTTGTAGAGTTTCTGATGAGAAATCAGGTGTCAGCCTTATGGAAACTCCTTTCCAGGTAACAGTTTTCTTTTCTCTTGCTGTCTTTAAGATTCTCTCTTTGTCTTTAATTTTTGGCATTTTAATTATGATGTGTCTGGGTGTAGGCCAGTTTGCATTCTTCTAGCTTTGTGTTCTCTGTGCCTCCGGACCTTGTGGAAGTTTTTTCTTTACCAGTTTAGGGAAGTTTTCTGTCATTGTTTCTTCACACACATCCTCTATCCCTTACTCCCTTTCTGTCTCTTCTGGCACAACTGCTATTTGAATATTGTTATGTTTCATGTTGTCACACAGCTCTATTAAGCTGTCCTCCTGTTTTTAATTTTTTTTCTTTTTGTTTCTCTGATTAAGTGATTTTTTTCTACCCTGTCTTCTAATTCACTGATTCGGTCCTCAACTTCCCCTAATATGTTGTGTATTCCTTCCAATATGTTCTTTATTTGTGTTATGTCATTATTTATCTCTGACCATTCTTTTTTCATAGTTACTGTATCTTTGTTCATGCTGTTGAGCTTCTTTGCCATCATTACTCTGAACTGTTTCAGATAAATTTCTTATCTCTGCTTCATTTTCTCTTCTTCTGGAGAATTCTGTTTTTCTTTCATTTGGATTTTTTTTTCTTTGTCTCCTCATTTTAGCCATCTTTTTGGGTTTGTGTTAGGTAGATCCTCTATGCCTCTCAACCTCTAGTGCAGGAAACTGTCAAATGCTGTTTCTGACTAATTAGACCAGCAAAGACTCAAAGACTCCAGAGACCACCTCAGAAATCAGGATTTTAAAAAGATTCCCAGGTGATTCTAATGTGCAGCCAAGGTTGAGAACCACTGGTCTATAGACTGATAGGATTCTGACTTTAATGGCCCCAGACAATTGTCCTCAGGTGAGGCTAGAGTTTTTTTCAACAGGATGGGGTGGTTGCTTCAGTCTGGTGGCTAATTGTTATTTTTAGTCTCTTAAGTGGCCTCAGGGCAAGGTGCTTTCCAATAGGGTAGGTAAACTGTCTTCCCCCCAGGAAGGCAAATCTCTGTGTGGGAAAGATGTCCTTTGCTATGTGAGGGAATGACTCAGCACTGGAAACTGGGGGTGTCTGCCTTCTAAGTTCTAACCCCTATGTCCCCAATCCTAGCTTCTGCTCACACTACTCCAGTCCACTCTACCCTCCCTCCGCCAGAGCACAAGATAGGTGGTTCCACAGGATATTTTGTGCATTGGCCCTTTAAGAGGGTGCCCGAATTTCTAGCTGTCTCTTCCTGGAAATTCACAGCCACATGTTATGTGGGTACCCTTCTCAGGAGTGGTGCTCTCTGCTGGGGGGCCCATCTTGGGGATTAAACCACAGAATTCTCAGTGGCAACCCTTCACAGCTGAGATATCTCTCTGGGACTTCAGTTGCTGTCTGTGGGAGCCCACCAGCCTTTTCGAACCTCTGCCCTTTCCTCCTGTCTCTATGTGGTCTCCACTGTTGGTCCACAGTTATCAGGAAGTTTTTCTATATTTTATTTGTAGTTTCAGTTTGGTCCTGGGAGCATTTCCATGCAGCATCCACTTTCTCCACCACCATTTGTAATCTCTTTTCTGAAGAGCAGATCTTAATTGATGGCCTCTCATTTTCGAGACTAAAACTTGATCCATGACACTAATATTCAAAATTCTTAAATTCAAAACCTTAGTCTTGCCCTCATAGTTCTTCCTTCATTCCTAAGTTACTTCTACATATATCCACTGGTAAATCATCATGGATAGCTTTTATGAGGCTTATGTATTCTTTTCCCAAAGCCTTCCATTTTTTTCTCAAAAGAAGAGACCAGAACAAACAATAGTACACTAGAAAAAACTGATTATAATTTTTAAATAAATGTATTGAGGTGACATTAATAAAATTATATAGGTTTCAACTCTATAACTCTATGATACATCTATGGTGTGCCCACCAATGAAAGTCAAATTTCTTTCCAACATCATACAGTCTACCCCCTCTACCCTTAACTATACCTCTACCCTTCTTCCTTTTGATATCTACCATACTGTTGCCTATGTCTATGAGTTTTTGTTTTTTTGTCTTATTTGTTCATTTGTTGCTTTCAGTTTTATATCCCACATGTGAGTGAAATCATATGGTTCTTAATTTTTTTTCTGTCTCACGTATTTTGCTTAGCATGATATTCTCAAGGTAAAACATGTATGTTGTCACAAATGGCGGTTTTTCATCTTTCTTATGGCTGAGTAGTACCCCATTGTGTGTGTGTGTGTGTGTGTGTGTGTATCTACACATACACACACACACACACACACACATATATATACTAGAGGCTCAGTGCATGACATTTGTGCATGGGGTGGGGGGCCCTCAGCACAGCTTGCACCCTCTCCAATCCAGGACCCCTTGGGGAATGTCCGACTGCCAGTTTAGGCCCGATCCCAGCAATTGGGCCTAAACTGGTAGTTGGACATCCCTTTCACAATCCGGGACCACTGGCTCCTAACTGCTCACCTGCCTGCCTACCTGATCACCCCTAACTGCCCCTGCCCACTGTCCTGGTTGCCACCAACTGCCCCCCCCCCCACCAGCCTGTTTGCCCCTAACTGTCCCCCACCCTGCCGGCCTGGTCGCCCCCAACTGCCCCACTCTGCCAGACTGGTTGCCCCTAACTGCACTCCCCCTGCCAGCCTGGTTGCCCCCAACTCCCCCCCCCTGCTGGCCTGGTCACCCCCAACTCCCCCCTCCTGCTGGCCTGGTCGCCCCCAACTGCCCAACCCTGCCAGCCTGGTTGCCCCACGCAGCCTACTGTTGAGTCCTTTGGTCATCCCTCACTAACCCCCCCCTGCCAGCCTGGTCCCCCCACGAAGCCTGCTTGTTCAGTTGTTACTGTTACTGTGATGGTGTCCTGGACAATTTGCATATTCCTTTATTAGTAGTGTGTATATATATATATATATATATATATATATATATATATCTTATATATATAATATCTTATTTATTCAATCATCTATCAAAAGTTATCAAAGGACATTTTGTTCGTTTTCATGTCTTGGCCACTGTGAATAATATTGCAATGAACATAGGGGTGCATATATCTTTGAGAATAGATGTTTTCAAAAATTTCAAGTAGATACACAGAAGAGGGTTTGCTGGGTCATATGGTAACTCTACTGTGAATTTTTTTAGGAACCTCCATACTCTTTTCCATAGTGGTGGTATCAGTTTTTATTACCACCAGCAGTGAATGAGGACTCCTATTCTCCACAACCTCTCTAACACTTACTTGTCTTCTTGATAATAGCTATTTCAATATATGTGAGGTGGTATCTAATTATAGTTTTGATTTGCATTTTCCCTAATAGCTAGTAAAGTTGAATGTCTTTTCATATATGTTGGCTATTTTTATGTCTTCTTGGGAGAAGTAGCTGTTCAGGTCCTCTGCCCATTTTTAATTGAATTGTTTGGTATCTTTTTTATTGTTGAGTTGTATGGGTTCTTTATATATTTTTTATATTAACCCCTTGCTGGAGCTGTTATTTGAAAATGCATTCTCCGATTTGGTTGGTTCTAATTTTTTTATTTGCATAATTGTTAAAATAGGTTTTAGAATATTTAAAATCATAAATTATTTTTGGAAAATATTGGTTATAAATCTTAAGAGGCCACATGCACACTTTTATCAATAACAAGATTTGAATTAAAGAAATATTAGTTTTACCTTCACGTCAGTATATATAAGAATAAACAAAATAAGGTAACTTCCAATTTTTTTGAGTTTGTGATGCCCAATGCCAAATATTAGTAGTGTCTACTTCAACTTAACAATTACATATGAGTGTATTAGTGTGGAAGAGAATAAAGTACATTTAAAGACAACATAGAAAATTAACATTAGAAAAGACAATTGGCATTAGATTTTGTATTTATGATTTCAAGTACTGAATGTCAAATTTAAAATATATACAAATTCATTCATTCATTCTAAAAGCACATTTTTATTATTTTCTTTAAAAACAATTTGCATTACCTACTTTTTAATATAGTCATTTCTCAATTGTGTGAATACTGTATCCCTATAAATGGACTTCATTTCTAATTACGTAAGGAAAGTTTTACTGTTATGCATTTAGTGACATAACTTTTATTCTGCTTAAATTGATATTTTATCAACATCAGCAGGATATCTGATTTTTTTCTAGTCCAAAGGGAGGTGTGAGTGAAAAAATTTTCCACAGTAAGCTCTTTCTGCTGTAATTGAGGGCAATGAACTGCTGCATGACCCACTAGGAGTAAAGTTAGGCAGCGTTAGAACAAGCGGCCAGACATTCAGATCCTTGTTGTTTTATTTCGTTTTCTTATAAAAATAAGGGGAATCAACTTTTAAAAAATCACAGGGATTATTATTCACAGAGATTGTTTAAAAATCTTCTCAAAGTATTGATTCTAACAGCTACTCTTTTATCCATTACCACAGAAAGAGAGCATAGTTAAGCATAGTTTCTATTTATATTCTGGGCAAATCTGCATAGGAATCTTCAAGGTTCTTGTAATATCTTATTTTCACTTAAATAAAAAAAAACATTTTACTTTCTTTTTTAATATAAAATGTGAGTTGTGCCCGGCCAGCGTGGCTTAGTGGTTGAGTATCAACCTATGAACCAGGAGGTCATGGTTCGATTTCAGGCCAGGGTATATGCCCAAGTTGCAGTCTTGAGGCTTAGTGGGGCTAGTTCAGGAGGCATCCAATCAATGATTCTCAGCATTGATGTTTCTATCTCTCTCTCCCTATCCTTTCCTCTCTGAAATCAATAAGAATATATATTTAAAAATAAATAAGCAAATAAAATAAATGTGACTTGTATTCAACTGTTTTGATAATAGAGAACATGAAAAGCATCTAATTTCATATACTCTAGTAAACAGGTTGATAATATCTCCAAAAGTTTTCAAAATGTTGTGATGTAATGTTTCATAGCCCTCATGTCATCTTTAACAGTTAGACCTAATTGTATATAGTCTAGTAAACTGGTTAAGAATATCCCCACAAAATATAATGAACAACATAAAACTGATGAACAAAAACAGATCCAGAGACAGAGAAGCATCGATCAGACCGTCAAACCTCAGAGGGAAGGGGAGGGTGGGGGGAAGGGGAAGAGATCAACCCAAGGACTTCTATGCATGCATATAAGCTTAACCAATGGACACAGACACCAGGGGGGGTGAGGGCATGAGTGGGGGGTGGGGGGCAATGGGGGTATAAGGACACATATGTAATACCTTAATTAATAAAGAAAAAAAAGAAAGAAAAGATAAAAATCACAAAAGAAAAAATAGTATAGCTACTTCAGCCTATCTGAATTCCAATAACTGTCTCTTCAGCTCTGCGAGATTGTTAGACTCTGCTTTTACACAGCCTTTGCTGGGGCTGGGAAACAGACTCCTGCAGTAATATAGGACAGTTGTAAGATTTACTTCATTTTCTTCCTTCTCTTAGGTATCACAGTCCTGTTAGGCCTTTTTTCAAATATCTGAAAAGAACATTTTCATATATATTTTCTGTTTTTTAAGGTATTTATAGCGAGAATACAATTCCTGAATCAGTTAGGCTTTTTTCTTTTTTTGGACCAGTTGTCTAAACTTTAAAACATATAAAGTGAAATATTTTTTGAGCTTTTAAACAAATAGCCAATTTCCATGTTTCTTGGTCTTTTTGTGAAAATAAACATGCTTCTCAAATTTAAAAAAAAGAAAGAAAGAAAGAAAAAAGAAATAGAAGAATATTCCCACAGGTTTTCAGTGTTGTGATATAATGTTCCCGGTTCTGTCTCCCTCACAGTTAGACCTGATAGTTGTGCACCAGCAGGTGGAGCTTCTTGGAAGTAAGTGTATCTTCTTCTATTAAAGTAGTTGAAAATATTTTAGGTTTCAGAAGTTCCTTTATGTGTAAATATTTTATAAATGATAGTTAAATGTTTAGAATAACTTTATTTAAAAATAGCACTATTTTATTTTTAAAAAATAAACATTGAAAGTAAAATTATTAGGCTGACGAAAATAAGCCTAAAAGCATAAAACTCTCCAAGTCTTTGGTGATATGCCATTAGAAATCTAGCATTATTTTTAATCTTAAAATTATTTTTTTAAAATGTGATCATTTCTTTGGTTGCTAGTACTTTTAATTTTTCTTAATAATTCCAGAAATGGAAATCAAGTTTAAGACTAAATTTAAAAAAATTATCCAAACAAAATTCCAGTTTTATGATTTCATCAGTGATTCATCAAATTGGCAAATTAACAATAAACAAATTTACAAATATGACTAACTTGCAAATTACTTGAGTATTTTTGTTCTTAACATATTATATTATTTCTAAAATATGTCAAAATTGAAATAGATAATAGGATAACATACACCTGTAGATATATTGCCTGACAGAGATTTTAGACAAAATTCTTAGTATCATATGAGTTGTTCCAATAAATTTCATACCAATGACAGAATTATTATTTGAGTACAGCATTCGGTTATTGTTGACAGCATTGCTTTCCCAGTTGAAAGTGGTATTGCATGTTTCCAAGTAGAGCATTGATCTAGAATAAAAATTTATTCATCCCACAGCTCTGTTCTCAGAGTTTACTTTGACTTTCATGGAGAATCCTCAAGTTTTAGAGCATGGATGTAGATTTGTGTAAAGAAGGTACAATATTCTTAATAAATAATCTGTCACTATGTTTGTTTATTTTTCTTTTAAAGGCATGATACTAAGCACAGCATTATTTTGATGAATTTTCTTTTTTGCTCCATCAGTGATACTTGGCACTGAAACTGTAAACAAATATGAGATTAAAAACAGCTTGGGACAAAGAATATACTTTGCCGTGGAAGAAAGTGTCTGCTTCAATCGTACTTTCTGTTCCACACTTCGATCTTGCACTCTGAGGATCACAGACAACTCGGGTCAAGAGGTGATTACAGTAAACAGGCCCTTGAGGTGTGACAGCTGCTGGTGTCCTTGCTACCTACAAGAGGTTGGCTCTGGTGTGCTTTTCCCTTCTACTTTTGAAAAGATTAGCAAACATTTCTTTAATAAATGGCATTCATTTAGAACTATGGGGCAATTAGCCTTTCAATTGTTTGGATTAGTACATCACTCCTTTAGAATCAGAACACCTTCAAGATTTGGTAAATCACTAATTTTTTTTCCCTTTCCAACCAAAAATGATAGTGGCTTCTGTGATGTTAATTGGTGAAGACAGCTCATGCATCATGTAAATGAGACATACCTTCCTGAATCTTGTTAATAGCATTTAATTGTAATATCTATGAGTTCCACCATTAAGCAAATCTAACCTTTGTCCCTTTGTCTTCTCTCACTGTAGCAAAATTCAGGAAGTGTCAAGTGATACTGAACTCTTCTAAGGTGGTTTCTCTTGGTTAGGTAATATTCAGTACAGATGTCACATTGCATGCTCTCATTTATGACAAACATCAAGGTTTGGAAAAGACAATGTTATTGTTCTAGGGCAGTGGTTCTCAACCTGGCCCTTTAAATACAGTTCCTCATGTTGTGACCCAACCATAAAATTATTTTCGTTGCTACTTCATAACTGTAATGTTGCTACTGTTATGAATCTAATGTAAATATCTGATATGCAGGATGGTCTTAGGCGACCCCTGTGAAAGGGTCGTTCGACCGCCAAAGGGGTCGTGACCCACAGATTGAGAACCGCTGTTCTAGAGGGAATGATTCAATTATTTTATTTCAATATATAATAGATTCCAT
The DNA here is from genome assembly GCF_028538775.1 of Myotis yumanensis. Classification (NCBI taxonomy): domain Eukaryota; kingdom Metazoa; phylum Chordata; class Mammalia; order Chiroptera; family Vespertilionidae; genus Myotis; species Myotis yumanensis. Next base: position 107,412,564 of record NW_027223753.1, on the reverse strand, counting down.
TACTCTTTAATGGACCTGTAATAATAGCTTTTATTGACATAATGCAGGTGATAAAGAACATTTACTTACTTAGACATCTTCAGTATCATGACATCTCTATGAGCTAGAAAGAACAGGTTTTACTCTCCACATTTTTCAGGTGAGCAAACTGGTGCTTAGAAACTGGAGATGATTTACCTATGATCACATATCTAGAAAATTTCATAAATGGGACTTGATCCAGGTGTTCTTATTCAAGCCTACGTGTCTTAATGAAGTAGTGTATAAATACTCTATTAAGTCGTGTATAAATACTCTATTTAGGACAATGGAAATAAATATTAATGAAAGAAGGATAATTAGGGAAGTTTATTCTCCAACTAATTCTCCAACTATTTATAGCTAATCACCTGGCTAAGTGATAAGATAGCTAAGGTACTTATACATGAACCCAAGAATTTCTATCCTCCTACTGAGGATATTTAAGATCTAATATGGCCCAACATGGTATAGTCAGTATAATCACAGAATATTTGAATATTTCTGATAATTGATGTTTTATTTTTATAGTAGTCATTATCACATAAATTAAACATAAGATGTATCTTGATACCCATTAATAATTTAAAAATTTTTGTCATAATCAAACCAATAACTTTGAAAGGGATCCCAGAACAATTCTATGTAATTCTAAGCAGTCTTGTTGAAACTACTTTTGTTTATGCAAAAATACTATAGACATATACATACGACTATTAACTTAATAAATAAGAAAAGACAGAATGAGATCTGATGATGGAGAGTTAGTTTGATTTAAAAGCAAACAATTTTCATTATTTGCACCCACTTCCAGCTTATTATACAAAGGATTTTATTTGGGAAAATGCAATAATTGCTTGTTTTTAACACTTTGGAAAAAGTTAAACAGTGATGATATAGGTGTGTAATAATTGAACTCTGCAGAAACATTTACTTTTAATAGAACACAGAGGATCTGGAAGTTGACAATTTGAAGAGTAGATACTAGGGCCCTCATGGGAAACAACTTTCCATGCTTGACAAACTGCTGTAATTGGAACAAAAATGGCAAAGAATCCAGTGTCCCAAGTTCAAAAGACAGTTCTGGGATAGGTTCTCTTTAGGAAATAAGATCAAAGATATGGACTTTTAGTGCATAATACCAAACATATATCTCTACAATGAGTTTCTTCATTTCTATAAAATATGAATAAACACTGCTTTGCTTCCTTAGAACCAGATATTTAAAATGACTTGTATAATGTGAAAATAATTTCATAAAAGTATATTGTTTAGAAGTAAATTTAAATTATAATAAAATTAAAATACAATAACCTTAGAGAATCTTATTTTATTATTATTTCTTCTTACAGTTAGAAATCCAAGCTCCTCCTGGTACTGTAGTTGGTTATGTGGCACAGAAGTGGGACCCATTTCTGCCTAAATTCACAATACAAAATGCAAACAAAGAAGATATTTTGAAAATTGTTGGTCCTTGTGCAACATGTGGCTGTTTTGGTGATGTGGATTTTGAGGTATGATCGACAAAATGAAGGAAGTTTTCGCTTAGATCCTGATTTGTTGCAACATAATTCAATTCTTTTAAATGTTCAAATAATGAAATACTTCTGTAATAAATTTAGAAAATAATATATATTGTGAAATAATGTAATAAACCAATATTTTACATCCCTATAGTAACTCATAATTTCAGAAACACTAAGGAATTTTTAAACATACTACAAAAATTTTATTTATGTAGAAGTATAGCACCCATGATATAAAGCAAATATATATAGTTTAGAGTCACATAAATTACATCCTATAGTTCTGGTGGTAACATACCCCAGTTCAGATCTCATCTCAGAAAAACATTCCATTAAAATATCACTAATTGAAAAGTTATGTTCATAAGACCTGCTATCTTTGTTTTATAGAACAACATATTCTCACATAAATGTATTTATGTAAATTGAATGTTAAAAAACAATAAGTTGTTGCATATCAATATGAACTATCTTAGTTTCTCCACCTTAGGCAGAGGATATGGTCTGATTTAAACTGTATATTAATTTTTTATTTATTAATTCATGTACACCACCTAAGATGTTCAGTTTAACAGCATTCACATAAGATGCAATGAAAATTTTGCAAAAGGAGATCTCTTAACTCCACTCCATTCCAAAAAGACGTGGCGTGGCTCTCCTAAGAATAAAGTATAAAAACATGCCCTATGATCAAAGAAGAAATTAGACATAAAGTTTTAATATTCTGGGTATAGGGATGTCCTAAGTAACTTTCTCTATTTTCTATCTTCTACTGACATACTGAAAATGAAAGTTTATATTGAATCATTTTCAGTCTTTGAATGGGAAACAAGGCAAGCAAATGAATAGCTGATAAAGTTTCATTGTGAACGCCTAGCTGAGGAGGACTATAGTTTTTTTTTTTATGTCAAATTAGTCTGAACTTCCTATGTGGTATATTAGGACTTTTTAATGCAAAAATAGTGCTTATGATTGGTTATTCAAGAAATTAGCTAGTAAATGTCTAAGTATAATATAAAAATGAGATTAAGCAATGGCTAATAAAATTTAAATGTGTTTGTAATTATAAAATCAGTAATAAAATTTAGAAGTTAACAAATTGCACCTAGAAGTGAAGCTAATTCCTCCTAAAGCCTTTATCTATTTCTCTCTCTCTCTCTCTCTTTCTTTCTTTCTTTCTTTTTTTTTTAAATGAGGAATTGAGGTTTAAAATTTGAACCTCCAGTAAGGAATTACCTTTCTGGTTAGACCACATAATTAAAACTATATATGTACCTGCTGCCATCTTGTGGTCAGCTGGCCTTAATTGTGTATTGCTATTACATTCTCCATCTATATCCAAAACAAAATAAAAATTTATGATAGATTAGAAAACTGTCAGGAAAGCAAAATACCTGAACAGTGAAATGGAAAGTTAAATATATAAACTTATGCTTATATAAAGGAATGAGTAACATCATATTGTCATTTAGAGACGATGAATAAAATAATTAATCTCTAATGAAATAAGCATGTGAAGAAATATAAGACCATCTGTTTACATTCCTCTTATTTTATTTTTAAAGGTGAAGACCATTAATGAAAATCTTACAATTGGGAAGATTTCAAAGTACTGGTCCGGGTTTGTAAACAATGTTTTCACCAATGCTGACAACTTTGGGATTCATGTTCCTGTGGATTTAGATGTGAGGGTCAAAGCAGCCATGATCGGTGCCTGTTTTCTCTTTGTAAGTATGGTCTTGAAGAGTGTAACTGACTTATTTCTCTCCCTTTCAATTGTCAATTACAGCATTTCACACTCCCCCAGTTCTAAGCTTTATATAGAAGGGTAGTTTAGAACCAACATTCTTCAGGAATGAGAATGCATTTCTGGTAGGCAGACCTTCTTGTATTTCCTCAAAACCTGAGTTTCCCTTCTCTTTCAAATTCAATTTAGATTTTTGGCTTGTTTTCACTTTCACTGAAAAATATGTAAACAAAAGTATCCCAATTATTTACCCTGGATAAAGTTCAGGGCAGTTTCATTGCTTAACAATGAACTAGGTGATGTTCAGAATGTGAAAAGAGCCCTGTTCTTGCCCTTCTGATATGTGCATAGATAAAGGAGATGGCAGATTTTCCATGTTATAAAGATATTATGTCTGTCCTTTCTTTCCAACTTTCAACTTAATTAGCAACCTTTTCTTCTTTGGTTTTGGATAGAAGAATAGAAGTCTGATAATACCTGTGCCAAAGGATTGGTTGTCTCCTGTTCCTGATGTCCCTCCAATATCTTGCTTACTGCCCAGCATTTTCAGTGCAGTAACAAAAACTCATGGAATTTAAAAATAAACCTACAGAAGATTAAAAATGGTGGCAAAGTAAGTGGATGCTTCATGAACATGCTCCCAGAAACAAACTGGAATTACAACTAAAATAGAGAAAAAACTTCCAGAATAATCAAGGGAATACTCACAGGAGAGAACCCTGATACACAAGGACCGAACATGGAGACTGCATAGAGCCTGGTAGGAGGGGCAGAGGCACAAAAGGGCTGGCCAGGCACCCACAGAAAGCAACTTAAGTTCTGGAGAGATATCTCAGCTGTGGGGGGTTGCCACTGAGAATTCTGGGGTCTAAGCTCCAAGATGGGCTCCCCAGCAGAGATCACCACTCCTGAGAAGGGTACCAACATAACATGTGGCTGTGAAAAGCAGCAAGGTAGCTATCTGCCAGGAAGAGAGAGTTGGAATTTCAGGCACCCTCTTAAAGGGCCAATGCACAAAATTCCCTGTGGAATGACCCACATGGTGCTTCCGCAGAGGGAGGACAGAGTGTACTAGAGCTATGTGAGCAGGAGCTAGGATTGAAGACTTGGGGGTTAGAGCTCAGAAGGCAGATATGCAGTTTCCAGTGCTGAGTCATTCCCTCACACAGGAGAGGACATCTTTCCCACACAGACATTTGCTTTGCGTGGGGGGAAGACAGTTGACACATCCTATTGGAAAACACCTTGCCCTGAGGCCACTTAAGAAACTAAAAATAACAATTAGCCTCCAGGCAGCAACCACCCCACCCTGTTGAAAAAAAACTCTAGCCTCACCTGAGGACAATTGTCTGGGGCCATTAAAGTCAGAATCCTATCAGTCTGTAGACCAGTGGTTCTCAACCTTGGCTGCACATTAGAATCACCTGGGAATCTTTTTAAAATCCTGATTTCTGGGCCTCATCCTCCAGAAATTCTGTTTCTTTGTTACTTCTGGAATTACAACTAAAATACAGAAAAATACATAAATTCTAGAAACAGAATTTCCAGAGGATGAGGCCCAGAAATCAGGATTTTAAAAAGATTCCCAGGTGATTCTAATGTGCAGCCAAGGTTGAGAACCACTGCTGTAGACAGAGGTGGTCTCTGGAGTCTTTAAGTCTTTGCCGGTCTAATTAGTCAGAAACATCATTTGACACTGTCCTGCACTAGAGATTGAGAGGCATAGAGGATCTACCTGACACAAACCCAAACAGATGGCCAAAATGAGGAGACAAAGAAAAAAATCCAAATGAAAGAAAAACAGAATTCTCCAGAAGAAGAGAAAATGAAGCAGAGATAAGAAATTTATCTGAAACAGTTCAGAGTAATGATGGCAAAGAAGCTCAACAGCATGAACAAAAATACAGTAACTATGAAAAAAGGATGGTCAGAGATAAATAATGACATAACACAAATAAAGAACACATGGAAAGAATACACAACATATTAGGGGAAGTTGAGGACCGAATCAGTGAATTAGAAGACAAAGTTGAAAAAAATCACTCAATCAGACAACCAAAAAAACAGGAGGACAGCTTAAGGGAGCTGTGGGACAATGTGAAACATAACAATATTCAAATAGCAGTTGTGCCAGAAGAGGCAGAAAAGGAGTAAGGGATAGAGAATGTGTTTGAAGAAATAAAGGCAGAAAACTTCCCTGAACTGTTAAAGGAAAAATTCACACAGGTTCAGGAGGCACAGAGAACACCAAGAAAGAAGAACCTAAACTGGTCTACACCCAGACACATCATAATTAAAATGCCAAAATTTAAAGACAAAGATCAAATCTTAAAGGCAGCAAGCGAAAAGAAAACTGTTACCTAGAAAGGAACTCCCATAAGGCTGACACCTGATTTCTCACCAGAAACTCTACAAGCCAGAAGGGAATGGCATGAAGTACTCAAGATAATGAAAAGCAAGGATCTGAAACCAAGATTACTATATCCAACAAGGCTGTCATTCAAAATAGATGGTCAAATAAAGAGCTTCCCAGACAAAAAAAAACACAAAAAAACAAAAAACAAAAAACAAAAAAAAACACTAAGGGAGTGTATCATGACCAAGCAAGCATTTAACAAGAATTGCTAGCCCTAACCGGCTTGGCTCAGTGGATAGAGCGTCGGCCTGCGGACTGAAGGGTCCCAGGTTCGATTCCGGTCAAGGGCATGTGCCTTGGTTGCGGGCACATCCCCAGTAAGGGGTGTGCAGGAAGCAACTGATCGATGTTTCTCTCTCATCGGTGTTTCTAACTCTCTGTCCCTCTCCCTTCCTCTCTGTAAAAAATTAATAAAATATATATATAAAAAAAAAGAATTGCTAAAGGGACTGCTGTAATGAGAAAAAGAAACATGGAGAGAATCCTAGGCATTCAGAATTAAGACGGCAATAAATAAGTGCCTATCAATAATAACCCTAAATGTAAATGGATTAAATGATTCAATCAAAAGGCATAGGATAGCTGAATGGATACAAAAACATGACCCAACTATATGCTGTCCAAAAGAGACCCACCTCAGAACAAAAGACACACACAGGATGAGAGTGATGAGATAAGAAAAAATTTTCGAAGCAAATGGAAAAGAAAAAAAAATAGAATAGCAATACTCATTTCCAACAAAATAGACTTCAAAATGAAGGCCATCAAAAGAGACAACAAAGTAACTATATAATACTGAAGGGATCAATCCAACAAGAGGCTATAACCTTGGTAAACATATATGCACCCAATATAGGAGATTCTAAATATTTAAAAGACCTTCTAGAGGACTTTAATGGAGAGATCAACAAAAATACAGTCATAGTAGGGGACTTTAACACCCCGCTGAATTCACTGGATAGATCTTCCAGACAAAAACTTAACCAAGAAACAGTGACTGTAAAGGACACACTGGGTCAGATGGATTTAATTGACATTGATAGAACATTTCATCCCAACACAGGAGAATATACATTCTTCTCAAGTGCACATAAATCATTCAAAAAGATAGACCACATGTCAGACACAAAAAAAGTCTCTACAACTTCAAGAAGATTGAAATATCAAGCATCTTCTCAGAACAAAGTGGAATGGAATTAGATATCAACTACAGTAAAAACACCCCAAAACATTCAAACACATGGAGGCTAACATGTTATTAAATGATGAATGGGTTACCAATGAGATCAAGAAAGAAATAAAAACCTTCCTAGAAACAAATGAAAAGGAACACACAGCAACTCAAAATGTCTGGGACACAGCAAAAGCAGTCCTTAGAGGCAAGTTCAAAACACTACAGGCATACCTCAAAAAAACAAGAAGAATCAACAACAAACTAACCTTACAACTTAAAGAACTAGAAAGAACAAGAAAAGCCCAGAGTAAGTAAAAGGAAGGAAATAATAAACAGAGCCAAAGTAAATAACATAGAGACTGAAAAAAAAATACAAAAACTCAATGAAACCAAGAGCTGATTCTTTGAAAGGATAAACAAAATTGATATATCGTTAGCTAGACTTGTCAGAAACAAAGAGAGAGGACCCAAATAAATAAAATCAGAAACAAAAGTGTATTTCTGTGGTGTATTTCTGACACCACAGAAATTCAAAGGACTGTAAGGAAATACAGTGGGGCCTTAACTTACGAGTGTCCGACTAACAAGTTTTTCGAGATACGAGCCATCTCTCGGCTGATTTTTTGCTTTGAGTTGCGAGCTAAAATTCGGGTTACAAGCCAGCTTCAGACCCCCCACCCTGAAGGGTGTCCTGGATCAGGGTGGGGGTCCCCACTGGGGTGCCTGGCCAGTCTGGGTGTAATGTAAACTATTACATTAACAAATAGTGGAGATACCACTAGTTGGCGCAGCGAACGTCACAGTGAAAGCCACAACATCAGCCCAGCATCACGTGTCTCACTCATTCACTTCTTGATTTGACATACGAATAATTTGAGTTACGAGCTCTGTCACAGAACGAATTAAACTCATAAGTCAAGGCCCCACTGTACTATGAACAACTATTGGCCAACAAGCTGAACAATGCCCAAGAAATGGACAAATTTCTAGAAAAATACAATCTCCCCAAACTGAATCAGGAGTAATCAGAAAACCTGAATAGGCCAATAACAACTAATGAAATAGAAGCAGTAATAAAACCTCCCAGCAAACAAAAGCCAAAGCCCAGATGGCTTCACCGGGGAGTTTTACCAAACATTCAAAGAATGAATACCTATACTCCTCAACCTATTTCAGAAAATCCATGAGGAAGGAACACCTCCAAGCTCTTTTTATGAGGCAAGCACTATCCTAATTCCAAAACCAGATAAAGACACTACAGATAAAGAGAATTATAGGCCAATATCTCTGATGAACATAGATGCTAAAAACCTCAACAAAATGTTAGCAAATCAGGTCCAGTAATATATTAAAAAGATCATACACCATGACCAAGTGGGATTTATTCCAGGGATGAAAGGCTGGAACAATATTTTCAAATCAATAAACGTGATACATCACATAAACAAATTGAAAGACAAAAATCACATGATCATATCAATAAAAGCAGAAAAAGCATTGCATAATATCCAACACATATTTTTGATAAAAAAAAAAAAAAAAGAAAACTCTCAGCAAAGTGGGAATAGAGGAATTATACCTGAACATAATAAAAGCGTTATATGACAAACCTACAGCCAACATCATACTCAATAAGGAAGAACTAAAGCCATTTCCCATAAGAACCAGAACAAGACAGGAATGTCTGCTCTCACCACTCTTATTCAACATAGTACTGGAAGTCCTAGCCACAGTGATCAGACAAGAGGAAGAAATAAAAGGCATCCAAATTGGAAAGGTGGATGTAACACTCTCATTATTGTAAACCTAAAGACTAAAGAAAACCTAAAGACTCCACCAAAAAACTATTACATTTAATAAATGAATTTATCAAAGTGTCAGGATACAAAATCACCACCCAAAAATCGATGGCTTGTATACACACCAATTAGGAATTCTCAGAAAGAGATACTAAACAAACAAACCATTTACCATTGTAACAAAAAAATTAACAGTTAGGATTTAACTTAACAAAGGAGAACAAATACCTGTACTCAGAAATCTACAGGATGCTGAAAAAAGAGATAGAAGGAGATATAAGCAAGTGGAAGACAATACCATATTCATGGATTGGTAGAATCATATATAATAAAAGCCTAGGTGGTGTCGTGTGACTCCCTTGCATGAGGTTGTCATAAGATGGCCGCCTTCGCATCATCACAAGATGGCTGCCACAAGATGGTCACCACAAAATGGCCAGCAGGGGAGGGCAGTTGTGGGCACTCAGGCTGGCAGGGGAGGCCAGTTGGGGGTGAACAGGCCAGCAAGGGAGGGCAGTTGGGGGCGACCAGTCCTGCAGGGAAGGGCAGTTGGGGGGAACCAGGCTGCAGGGAAGGGCAGTTGGGGGCAAATGGGCTGTCATGGGAGCAGTTAGGCTTCAATCAGGCCAGCAGGGGAGCGGTTAGGGGGCGATCAGGCTGGCAGGCAGAAGGGGTTAGGGGCAATCAGGCAGACAGGCAGGTTAGGAGCCAGGAGTCCCGGATTGTGAGAGGGATGTCCGACTGCCGGTTTAGGCCCAATCCAATGGGCCATGTCCAGCAGTCAGATATCCCCAAAGGAGTCCCAGATTGGAGAGGGTGCAGGCCGGGCTGAGGGACACCCCCTGTGTGCACGGATTTCGTGCACCGGGCATCTAGTCAACATCATAAAATTGTCCATACTACCCAAGGCAATCTACATATTCAATGCAATCCCTATTAAAATACCAAGAGCATATTTCACAGACCTAGAACAAAACTCCAAAAATTTATATGCAATCAAAAAAGACCCCAAATAGCTGAAGCAATTTTAGTGGGGCGGGGGGGTGGAGAATAACAACAAAAAAACAAAGTTGGAGGAATCACAATACAAGATTTCAAGTTATACTACAAACCCACCATAATGTAAAGACCCTGGTACTAGCACAAGAAAAGGCATATAGATCTATGGAACAGAACAGAGACCCCATAAATGCACCCAATCCATTATGCTCAAATAATATTTGACAAAGGTGGCAAGAGCATACAATGGAGTGAAGACAGTCTCTTCAATAAATGGTGTTGGGAAAATTGGTCAGATAAATTCGAAAAAATGAAACTAGATCACCAACTTTCACCATACACAAAAATAAACTCAAAATGGATAAAGGACTTAAATGGAAGACGAGAAACCATAAAAATCTTATAAGACTCCATAGGCAGTAAAATATCAGACATATGTCATAGCAATATATTTACTGATACAGCTCCTAGGGCAATGGAAACTAAAGAGAAAATAAACAAATGGGACTACATCAAAATAAAAACTTCTGCACAGCAAAAGAAACCATGAAAGAGAGAGAGAGAGAGAGAGAGAGAGAGAAAGAGAGAAGGAAGGAAGGAAGGAAGGAAGGAAGGAAGGAAGGAAGGAAGGAAGGAAGAAAGGAAGGAAGGAAGGAAGGAAGGAAGTCCACTGCATAGAAAACATATTTGCCAATGTTATTTCCAATAGGGTTAATCTCCAAAATGTATAGGGAACTCATACAACTTAACAGAAGAAAGATAAACAATCCAATCAAAAAATGGGCAAAGGACCTAAATAGACACTTTTTGAAAGAGGACATACAGAAGGCCAAGAGACATATAAAACATGCTCAAAGTCACTAATCATCCAAGAGATGCAAATCAAAACAACAATGAGGTTCCATCTCACACCTGTCAAAATGGCTATCATCAACAAATCAACAAACAAGTGCTGGTGAGGATGTGGAGAAAAGGGAACCCTCTTGCACTGCTGGTGGGAATGCAGACTGGTGCAGCCACTGTGGAAAACAGTATGGTGTTGCCTCAAAAAGTTAAAAATGGAACTCCCATTTGACCCAGTAATCCCACTTCTAGAAAAATATCACAAGAAACTAGAAACACCAATCAGAAAGGATATATGCACCCCTATGTTCTTAGCAGCACAATTTACAATAACCAAGATTTGGAAACAGCCTAAGTGGCCATCAGCAGAAGAGTGGATTAAAAAACTGTGGTACGTCTACACAATGGAATACTACGCTGCTATAAAAAAGAAGGAACTTTTACTATTTGTAACAGCATGGATGGACCATTATGCTAAGTGAAATAAGCCAGTTGAAGAAAGATAAATATTACATGATCTCATTCATTTATAGAATATAATCCTACTAGAGGCCCAGTGCACAAAATTCATACATGGGGAGGAGGGTCCCTCAGCCCAGCCTGCACCCTCTCGCAACCTGGGACCTCTCGGGGGATGTCCAACTGCCGGTTTAGGCCCACAGGGATTGGACCTAAACTGGGAGTTGGACATCCCTCTCGCAGCCCAGGTCTGCTGGCTCCTAACAGCTCACCTGCCTGCGTGATCACTCGTAACCGCTCTGCCTGCCTGCCTGCCTGCCTGATAACCCCTAACCACCTCTGCCTCAGCCCCCTCCACCATGGCTTCATCCGTAAGGATATCGGAATGATGTCCGGAAGATTGTTCAGCTGTTCCATCTAATTAGCATATTATGCTTTTATTATTACTTACTAGAGGCCCAGTGCACAAAAATTTGTGCACTGGTGGGGGGGGTGTCCCTCAGTCCCACTTGTGCCCTCTCACAGTCTGGGACCCCTTGGGAGATAACGACCTGCTGGCTTAGGCCTGCTCCTGGGTGGCAGAGGGCAGGTCCAATACCTAGGTGCAGTCCCTGGTCAGGCTCAGAGCAAGGCAGATTGGGGAGTTGGAGCGCCGTCCCCTGTCATACACAGAGAAGGGCAGATCAAGAGGTTGCGATGCCACCCCAGTCACGCTCAGGATAGGGCCGATTGGGGGGTTGGGGCGCCACCTCCTGTCATACTCAAGGCAGGGTCGATGGGGAGGTTGCGGCGCCACCCCCTGTCATGCACAGAGCAGGGCCCATGGGGGCGTTGGGGAGCCGCACCCTGTCACACACAGAGCAGGGCTGTTCAGGGGGTTGGGGCGCCTTCCCCTGTCATGAACAGAGCAGGGCGCATAGGGAGGTTGTGGCCCCGCCCCCTGTCACACACAGAGCTGCAGGGCGATCAGGGGGTTTGGGCGCTGCCCCCTGTCACGCTGCTCCAGGGGCCAGGAGGCCTCTCGACTCTGCTGATCCCAGTGCCAGGAGGCCTCGCGGCTCTGCTGATCCCGGGGCGTGAGGCCTCGAGGCTCCCCTGATCCCGGATTCAGGAGGCCTTGCGGCTCTGCTGATCCCGGTGCTGGGAGGCATATTACCCTTTTACTCTTATAGGATAGAGGAATGGTGCACGGGTAGGGGCCGGCTGGTTTTCCCTGAAGGGTGTCCTGGATCAGGGTGGGGGTCCCACTTGGGTGCCTGGCCAGCCTTGATGAGGGGATGATGGCTGTTTGCAGCTGGTCACACCCCCTTCAGGGTGGGGGTCCCCACTGGGGTGCCTGGCCAGTCTGGGTGAGGGGCTGAGGACCATTTTCAGGCTGGTGGGCAACTGAAGCTTCCAACCTGTCTTTTTTTTTCTTTTTTTCTTTTATTCTGGGATTTATTTACCTTCTATGGCTGTCACTGGAGCTGAAAGCCGACTTTAGCTCTGAGGCCGGCTCCAGCTTGAGGCCTCAGCTGCTGAAAGGAGGTATCTGGTTTGTTTGGGTTCTATAATTGTAACACTGTTTCGATCCTGCTCGCGCTCCAGCTCTAACAGCTGAAAGCAGGTATCTGGCGGGGGGGGGGGGGGGGGGGGGAGGGTTGCTTCTATAATTGCAACAATGTTTCTTAAACTGCAGCTCAGAGCCCAGCAACAGAAGGCGGGGAACCTTGGCTTCCTCCATCATGGAGCAAGCAAGCCTCCTGTTCGCTTCACTGCCTGGCTGCTGGCCGCCATCTTGGTTGGCAGTTAATTTGCATATCGCCCTGATTAGCCACTGGGAAGGGTAGCGAAGTTACGGCTAATTACCATGTTTCTCTTTTATTAGATAGGATAATAATAAAAGCCTACGTGGTCCTCGTGCCCTCATGTGACGCTCTCACGTCATCACAAGATGGCTGTCAGAAGATGGCCTGCAGGGGAGGACAGTTGGGGGTGATCAGGCCAGCAGGGGAGCAGTGAGGCATCAATCAGTCTGGCAGGGGAGCAGTTAGGGCAATCAGGCAGGCAGGCAGGCGAGTGGTTAGGAGCCAGCAGTCCTGGATTGTGAGAGGGATGTCCGACTGCTGGTGTAGGCATGATCCCTGTGGGCCTAAACCAGCAGTCGGACATCCTCCGAGGGGTTCCTAATTTGAGAGGGTGCAGGCAGGCTGAGGGACACCCCCCATGCACAAATTTTGTGCACCAGGCCCCTAGTAGATATAATAAAAGCCTAATATGCTAAGTGTCTGGTTGTCCAGTCATCTGTTCAAGCAATCAAAGCATAATATGCTAATGATATGGTAAGGGCTCTCAGCCACTCGCTATGATGTTCACTGACCACCAGGGGACACACACTCCGGCCAGTAGGTTAGCTTGCTGCTGGCATCCGGCCAATCGGGACTGTGTGAGACGGGCCAGACTTGCCCTGGAGACCTCCTGCGGTCCCTCCCCACCTGCCCAACCTACCGCATCCCTCCCCGGCCCCAATCATGGGTGGGCGGGTGGGATGTAATCAACCAAATAACATCCTATATAATAAAAGCCTAATATGCTAAGTGTCTTGTTATTCGTTCAACCAATCAAAGCATAATATGCTAATGATATGCTAAAGCCGCTCAACCACTCACTATGATGTGCACTGACCACCAGGTGGCAGACAGTTGACTGGTAGACTAGTCACTATGATCACCAGGGGGCAGACACTCCAACTGGTAGGTTAGCTTGCTGCTGGGGTACAGCTGATCGGGACTGAGCAAGACGGGCTGGACATGCCCTGGAGCCCTCCCGCAGTCCCTCCCCGGCCCCGATCATGCACTGGTGGGGTCCCTTGGCCTGGCCCGCACCCTCTTGCAATCTTGGACCCCCCGGGGGATGTCAGAGAACTGGTTTTGACCCGATCCCGCAGGCCAGGCTGAGGGACCCCACTGGTGCACGAATTCGTGCACTGGTCCTCTAGTCCTATATAATAAAAAGCTAATATTCAAATCGACCGAATGGCAGAACAACCAGTCACTATGATGTGCACTGACCCTTGGTGGTCAGTGTGCTCCCACAGGGGGAGTGCCGCTCAGCCAGAAGCCCGGCTCATGGATGGGGAGTGCAGCCGCAGTGGTGGGAGCCTCTCCCACCTCCACAGCAGTGCTAAGGATGTTGGTCGCACATCCCCCAAGGGCTCCCGGACTGTGAGAGGGTGCAGGCCAGGCTGAGGAAACCCCCCAAGTGCACAAATTTTATGCACTGGCCCTCCAGTGAACAACATAAGCAGATTAACAAAAATAGATCTAGGGACAGAGAAACACCAAACAGGCCTTCAAACCTCAGAGGGAAGGCAGGGGAGGAGGATGGTTAAGAGATCATCTGAAGGACCTGTATGCATGCATATTAGCATAACCAATGGACATGGACCCTGGGTTGGTGGAGGCTTGTGGTGTGGGATGGGAGTGGCCAGGGAGGGATTGATAGGGGAAAAGGAGACATATGTAATACTTTAAACAATAAAAAAAATAAAATAATAAATAAATTAACCAACAAAGTAAATAAAATAAAAATAAACCTACATGTGGGGTTGAAGAGTTCAATGAGGGAAAAGGCAGGAAAGCTATAATACTTTCAACAATAAAGACAAATTTAAAAAATAAAATAATCCTACATTCTAACTCTCATATTTTGTTGTTGTTCTGGGTTTTAAGAATGTAAATCTTATGGTTATATTAATGTGTGCTGCTGTGGGAAAAATAACAGGCCCTATTTTCTCAGTCTCTTCTAAAGACACTTAGGAAATATATGAACTAAAAATAATTCCCTAGTGACTTCAATGATACCTATTTAAGGAATTTATATAGATAGATTATACATGATATGAATATAGAATAAATATAGATATACCTACAGATACAGATAGATAGATATAGATATATAGATATAGATATAGATATAGATATAGATATAGATATAGATGATATAGATATAGATATAGATATATAGGTAGATAATATCTTTAGATATAGATAAATAGATATATAGATATATAGATATAGATATAGATAAATAGATATATAGATATATAGATAAACAGATTAACAAAAAAGATCTAGAGACAGAGAAACACCAAACAGACCTTCATACCTCAGAGGGAAAGCAGGGGAGGAGGGTGGTTAAGAGATCATATATATAGAATAATAGATATACATAGATATATAGATATATAGATATATAGATATATAGATATATAGATATATAAAGAGAGAGTATTTTCTTCAGAAATTTAAGAGGAGTTACTTTAACTTAACTCTTTGGTTCCCTACAATTGGAAGAAGGTAGAATTTTTATATGTAGACCACTATGTTTTTATACTTACTAAGTAGTCACCCTCAATTCCCATTTTTATGTACACATATAACAAATTCCAGCCAATCTTACCTGACACCCAATATTTCTTTCATTCCCTATTCTTCTCTTCCCACTTGACAGGGCTTTTAATTTTTTATTATTTATTATTATTGTTTTAATTTATATATTTATTGTTTAAAGTATTACATGTCTCCTTTTTCCCTGATTGAACCCCTCAGCCTCTATCACCCCCAAGGGCAAGCACCCAGTTCCCCAGTGTCTGCATCCATTAGTTATGCTAATATGCATGCATACAAGTCCTTTGGTTGATCTCTAACCTTCCTCCCCTCCCCTCCCCTGCATTCTCTCTGAGGTTGCCTACCTTGTCTCTGGATCTATTTTTGTTCATCAGTTTATGTTGATCATTATATCCCACATATGAGTGAGATCATGTGATATTTATCTTTCTCCAACTGGCTTATTTCACTTAGTATAATGCTCTCCAGTTCCATCCATGCTGTTGCAAATGGTAAAAGTTCCTTCTTTTTCATAGTGGCATAGTATTACATTGTGTAGATGTACCATCGTTTTTTAATCCACTCATCTGCTGATGGGCACTTAGGTTGTTTCCAGATCTTAACTATGGTAAATTATACTGCTGTGAACATAGGGATGCATATATCCTTTCTGATTGTTGTTTCTAGTGTCTTGGGATATATTCCTAGAAGTGGGATTACTGGGCCAAATGGGAGTTTCATTCTTAACTTTTTGAGGAATCTCCATATTATTTTCCATGGTGGGTGCACCAGTCTGCATTCCCACCATAAATGTAAAGCAGTGCACGAGGGTTCCTTTTTCTCCACATCCTCACCAGCACTTGTCTTTTGTTGATCTGTTAATGATAGCCATTCTGACAGGTGGGAGATCATACCTCATTATTGTTTTCATTTGCATCTCTTGGGTGATTAGTGACTTTGAGCATATTTTCATATGTCTCTCAGCCTTCTGTATGTCCTCTTTTGAAAATGGTCTATTTAGGTCCTTTGCCCATGTTTTGATTGGATTTTTTATCTCTCTTTTGTTAAATTGTATGAGTGCCCTGTAAATGTTGGAGATTAAACCCTTCTCTGAAATAGATTGGCAAAAATGTTCTCCCATGCAGTGGGCTTTCTTGTTGTTTTGTTGATGGTTTCTTTTGCTGTGCAGAAGCTTTTTATTTTGATGTAGTCCCATTTGTTTATTTTCTCCTTAGTTTCCATTGCCCTAGGAGCTGTATCGGTAAAGATATTGCTATTATATATGTCTGATGTTTTTCTGCCTATGGAGTCTTATAAGATTTTTATAATTACCTGTCTTACATTTAAGTCCTTTAACCATTTTGAGTTTGTTTTTGTGTATGGTGTAAGTTGGTGATCTAGTTTTGTTTTCTTACATATATATGACCAAATATCCCAGCACCATTTATTGAAGAGACTGTCATGAGTCCATTTTATGCTCTTGCCTACTTTGTCAAATATTAATTGAGCTTATTGGCTTGGGTCCATTTCTGGGTTATCTGTTCGGTTCCATTGGTCTATATGTCTGTTCTTGTGCCAGTACCAGGCAGTTTTGAGAACCATGGCTTTGTAATTAGCTTGATATCTTCTATTGTGATCCCTCCAACTTTGGTCTATTTTCTCAATATTGCTGTGGCTATTCGGGGTCTTTTTTTTTTTTTTATTCCAGGTGAATTTTTCGAGAGTTTGTTCTGGGTCTGTGAAATATTCCATTGGTATTGTAATGGGATTGCATTGAATCTATAAATTGTTTCTGGTAGTATGGACATATTAATGATGTTGATTCTACCAATCCAAGAACACGGTTTGTTCTTCCATTTGTTTATGTCTTCCTCTATCTCTTTTTAATGTCCTGTAGTTTTTTTGAGCATAGATCTTTTATCTCCTTAGTTAAGTTTTTTCCTAGGTATCTTAATTTTTTTGGTGCAATGGTGAACAGGATTGTTTTTTAGTTTCTCTTTCTGTGACTTCATTATTGTTATATAAAAAAGCCATAGATTTCTGGGTGTAAATTTTGTATCCTTCTATATTGTCATTTATTAAATCTAGTAGTGTAGTGTTTTGGTGGAGTCTTTGGGATTTTTTATGTACAGTACTAGAGGCCCGGTGCACAAAAATTTGTGCACTCGTGGGGTGAGGGGGGCCCAGCCCGGCCTGTGCCCTCTCACAGTCTGGGACCCCTCGGGAGATAAAGACCTTCTGGCTTAGGCCTGCTTCCGGGTGGCAGAGGGCAGGCCCAATCCCTAGGTGCAGCCCCTGGTCAGGCTCAGAGCAGGGCCGATTGGGGAGTTGGGGCGCCGCCCCATCATGCACAGAGCAGGGAGGATTGGGAGGTTGCAATGCCACCCTCAGTCACGCTCAGGATAGACTGATTGGGGGGTTGGGGCACCGCCCCCTGTTACACTCAAGGCAGGGTCAATGGGGAGGTTGCGGCGCCACCCCCTGTCACACACAGAGCAGGGCCGATCAGGGGGTTGGGGCGCTGCCCCCTGTCACTCACAGAGCAGGGCCAATCAGGGGGTTGGGGCGCTGCCCCCTGTCACTAACAGAGCAGGGTCCATCAGGGGGGTTGGGGCGCTGCCCCCTGTCACGCACAGAGCAGGGCCCATCAGGGGGTTGAGGAGCTCCCTGCTGTCACTCACAGAGTAGGGCCGATAGGGGAGCTGGGACACCGCCCCCTGTCACACACAGAGCAGGGTGGATCAAGGGGTTGGGGCGCTGCACCCTGTCACACTCAGGGCAGGGCCAATGGGGAGGTTATGGCTCTACCCTGTCACACACAGAGCAAGGCCCGTGGAGGGAGATTGGGGCGCCACCCTCTATTACCCACAGAACAGGGCCGATCAGGGGGTTGGGGCGCCACCACTGTCACACTCGGGGCAGGGCCGATGGAGAGATTATGGTTCTACCCTGTCACACACAGAGCAGGGCCCGTGGGGGCGGGGGGTTGGGGCGCCGAACCCTGTCACACACAGAGCAGGGCCGATCAGGAGGTTGGTGCACTGCACCCTGTCACACACAGAGCCGCAGGGCAATCGGGGGATTGGGGAGCTCCCCCCCATCAGGCACAGAGCAGGGCTGATCAGGAGGTTTGGGCGCTGCCCCCGTCACGCTGATCCCGGTGCCGGGAGCCTTGCTGCTCCGCTGATCCCGGTGCCGGGAGGCATATCACCCTTTTACTATATAGGATAGAGGCCTGGTGCACGGGTGGGGGCTGGCTGGTTTGCCCTGAAGGGTGTCCTGGATCAGGGTGGGGGTCCCCACTGGGGTGCCTGGCCAGGCTGGCTGAGGGGCTGAGGGCTGTTTTCCCGCTGGCAATTGACTAAAAGCTCCCAACTGCTCCTTGTTTTCTTTTTTTTTTATTCTGGGCCAGCTTTAGCTCTGAGGCCTTGCTGCTGAAAACATGGATACAATGTTGCGGTCCAGGGCTGACTGAAAGCCAGTTTTGTTGAGCTTCTTATTTGCAACATAGTAATAGTTGCTTAGAGTTGCAGTTGAGAGTCCGGCAAGTGAGGCGGGGAACGTTGGAGTCTGCAGTTCCTGGAGGAAGCAAGTCTCCCTGCTTGCTTCAGTGCATGGCTGCCGGCCGCCATCTTGGCTGACAGTTAATTTGCATAAGGATACGCTGATTAGCCAATGGGAAGGGTAGCGGTTGTACGCCAATTACCATGTTTCTCTTTTATTAGTGTAGATCATGTCATCTGTGAATAATGACAGTTTTACTTCTTCTTTTCCAATTTGGATGCCTTTTATTTCTTCTTCTTGTCTGACTGCTATGGCTAGCACTTCCAGTACTATACTGAATAGGAGTGGCGAAAGTGGGCATCCCTATCTTGTTCCTGTTCTAAGGGGGAATAGATTTAGTTTTTGCCCTTTGAGTATGATGTTGGCTGTAGGTTTGTCATATAAGGCATTTATTATGTTGATGTATGATCCCTCAATTCCCACTTTGGTGAGAGTTTTATCAAGAAATGGTGTTGGATTTTGTCAAATGCTTTTTTTGCATCAATTGGTATGATTATGTGATTTTTATCTCTCACTTTGTTTATGTGATGTATCACATTTATTGATTTATGAGTATTGTACCATTCTTGCATCCCTGGAATAAATCCCACTTGGTCATGAAGTATGATGCTTCTAATGTAATGCTGGATCCAATTTGCTAGAATTTTGTTGAGGACTTTATCATCTATGTTTATCAAGGATATTCGCCTTTAGTCTTCTTTCTTTATAGTGTATTTATCTGGTTTTAGGATTAGGGTAATGCTGGCCTTATAGAAAGAGCTTGGAAGTTTGCCTTCCTCTCGGACTTTGTGGAGTAGTCTGAGGAGGATAGGTTTTATTCCTTCTTTGAATGATTTGTAGAACTCCCCTGGAAAGCTGTTGGATCAGGGCTTTTTTTTTTCCTGAAAGATTCTTGATTACTGCTTCAATTCCTTCAGTAGTTATTGGACTATTCAGGTTTTTTTTATTCTTCCTAATTGAGTTTTGGGAGCTTGTATTTTTCTAAGAATATGCCCATTTAGTCTAGGTTGTCTAATTTTTTGGAATAGAGTTGTTCATAGTATTTTTTCATAATCCTTTGTATTTCTGTGGGGTCGATTGTTATTTCACCTCTTTCGTTTCTGATAATGTTTATTTGGGTCCTCTTTCTTTGGTTCTTGGTGAGTTTGGCTAGAGGTTCATCAATCTTGTTTATCCTTTCAAAGAATCAGCTCTTGGTTTTATTTATCTTTTGTATTGTTTTCTTTCTTTTTTTTCTTTTTTTTTTTTTTTTTTTCTCTAGTCATTTATTTCCACTCTGATATTTATTATTTCCTTTTTTTCTGCTTACTCTGGGCTTTTCTTGTTGATCTCTTTCTAATTCTTTGAGATATAAGGTTAGATAATTTGTTACCATTTTTTTCTTGTTTTTTGAGGTAGGCCTATAGAGCTAAGAACTTCTCTCTCAAGACTGCTTTCACTGTGTCCCATAGATTTTGGATTATTGTGTTTTCAATGTCGTTTCTTGCCAGGATGCTTTTCATTTCTTCTTTGATGTCTTTGGTAACCCAATCATTGTTTAATTGCATGCTATTTAGCCTCCATGGTTTTGATTTTTTTCCATTGTTTTTATTGTGGTTGATTTCTAATTTTATGCTATTGTAGTCTGAGAAGATGCTTGATATGATTTCTATCTTCTTGAATTTGAAGAGACTTCTTGTGTCCCAAAAAGCGGTCTACTTTTGAAAATGACCCATGTGCACTTGAGAAGAATGTATATCCTGTAGCTTTGGGGTGAAATGTTCTGAAGATGTCAATTAAGTCCATCTGATGTAGTCAGTCATTTAGGATTGCTGTTTATTTGCTGATTTTTTATTTAGAGGATTTATTTAGTTGTGTCAATGGTGTATTAAAGTCCCCTACTATGACTGTGTTGTTGTGGATCTCTCCCTTGATGTCTTCCAGAATTTTTTTATGTATTTGGGTGCTCCTTTATGGGGTGCATATATGTTTACCAGAGTTATATTTTCTTGTTGAATTGCTCCCTTTAGTATTATTAAGTGGCTTTCCTTATCTCTTGTTACCGACTTCACTTGGGATCTAATTTGTCAGATATAGTTATTGCTACCCCAGCTTTTTTTTTTTAATTTCCATTCACTTAAATTATTTTTTTCTCAGCTCTTTATTATCAGTCTGTTTGAGTCCTTTGTTCTGAGGTGGGTCTCTTGTATACAGAAAATATATGGGTCATGTTTTCCTCTCCATTCAGCTACCCTAAGTCCTTTGATTGGAGCATTTATTTAAATTACATTTAAGGTTCTTATTGATAGGTAGTTGTTTTATTCTTTATGCCTATGTTCCTTCTTCCCTTCCTATTTCTTCTTTTCATAGCAGTCCCTTTAACTTTTCTGCATTGCTAGTTTGGTGGTAGTAAACTCCCTTAGCCATTTTTTGCCGGTGAAGCTCCTGATTTCCCCTTCAATTTTGAATGATAGCCTTGTTGGCTATAGTATTCTTGGATTCCATCCCTTGCTTTGCATCACTTTGTATATTTCATTCCATTCCTTCTGGCCTGATGTGTTTCTGTTGAGAAATCAGTTGATAGTCTAAAGGAAGATCCCTTGGAGGTCACTTTCTGTCTCTCTCTGGAAGCCTTTAAGATTCTTACTTTGTCATTGGTGTTTGCCAGTGTAATTATGATGTGTCTTTGTGTCGGTCTTTTCGGGTTCATCTTGTTAGTGACTCCGTGAGCTTCTTGGACTTGTGTGGATTTTTCTTCCCAATATCAGGGAAGTTTTCTGTCTTTATTTCTTCAAACAGGTTTTCTATTCCTTGCTCAGTTTCCTCTCCTTCGGGTACCCTTGTTATGAGGATGTTGTTTCGTTTTGTGTTGTCCCAAAACTCCCTTATGCTCTCCTCCTTGTTTTTAAGTTTGTTTTTTCCAGTTACTGCTCTGATTGGGTTTTTTTCCCTACTTTTTCTTCTAGCTCACTGATGTGGTCTTCAGCTTCTTCTAGTCTACTGTCAATGCTTTAGATTGTATTCTTTATTGCAGCAATGTTATTCTTCATTTCTTCTTGATTCTTCTTCATGTCCTGTTGATTCTTACACATGTTTTTTAATTTTTCTCCCATCCTTTCAGTGTCCTTATGACCATTGCTGTGAATTCTTTCTCTGACAAACTGCTTGCCTCCATTTCATTTACTTCCTTTTCTGGTGATTTCTCTTTATCTTTCATATGGGGGCTCTTTCTTTGTCTTCCCATGTTTGCTTCTCTCTGGGTGTCTGGTTATGTTGCTCACTCTCTACCACATTAATCAAAAAGCACAAAATACAACTTGACAAGATAAGACACAGAGGGAACAAAACACAAGTGTATACACAACACCAATAACCCCAAATAAAGGTGAACACCAGAGAAAAGATACTTAGGGGAGAGGAAAGCACACAAAAATGATATTGAGAAAAGGAAAAAAAGGTAAGAGAGAAAAGAAAAAGAAGAAAAAATAAGGGAAAAATATATACATATATGGGGGAAAAGCTCCACACAACCAACAACTAAACAAAAAATGCAAACAGCCAACACCCAGAAAAAATGGAGGGGACCTGAATCTGAAGAGGCAGAGCTTATTTCCAGAAGGTAAGGTAAAGGAATTTAATGAATGGGGGAATGGCCACAGTTCAGTTTAGAAGAGATAGAAAGCAAATGAGTGTATAAGAAGAAAAGTAAAAAACAAAATATTCAATAAAAAATGATATATATATATATATTCCTCTATTTTTGGAAAAGGAGAATAGAGTAGGGAGAAGATAGGCCTGAGTTTGGTGAGTGAAATTAGTTAAGCTATTAGCAGAAGAAGAGAACAAGCAAGGAGAGGAAAAACAAAAGCATAAAATAAAAAACAAAAACAAGCAAACAAAAAAACTAACAAACAATCAAACAACCAACCAGAAAAGAAATTGGCTAGCGAAAAAAGAGAAAAGGGAAGGGTGTGTGGACTTGGAGCGGGGGGAGGAAATTAGATAAATGAGTAAGCCAACAGAGACTACTATAATAGTAATGTGTCAATAGAGCAGATAAAAAAGATCAATTTTTATAAAGGAGTAAAAAAAAAAAAGGAGAGAGAAAAACTAATGCAGAAACAGGAGAAGAGAAACAAGATGAAAAAGAGGGAAGTGAGTAAGAAAGGGTTGACATAAATGAAAAAAATAATATAGATTAAAATAATGACAAAACAATAATAATAAAATAAAAATAGAATATAGAATAAAAAAATAAAAAAAAATCTATATATATAAAAGCGTAAGTGACTGTCCGACTTTCTGACCAGCCAACTGTCTGGTAGCTTCAATGCGCACCGACCAACAGGTGGCAGATGCTCAACACAGGAGCTGCTGAGTGACAGCAACTTTGCAGCGTGCCCTCTCGCATTCTGGGAACCCTCAGGGGATGTTGGACTGCCAGCCTTGGCCTGATCCCCACAGGGCAGGCCAAAGGACTCCAACAGTGCACAAATCCATGCACTAGGATTCTAGTAGTAGTAACAATAATAATAATAATAGTAAATAAAAATAATTTAAAAAGTAAAATAAAAAAAGAAAAAAATTACTTTCTTATGTAAAAGACTGGGGGCCTGGTGCACAAAATTTGTGCACTGGTGGTGGGGGTCCCTCAGCTCAGCCTGTCCCTCTCACAGTCCAGGAGCCTTCAGTTGATGTCCTACTGACCGCCACAGCCTAGCAGCAGAGGCTCAGAGCAGGCTCCCCATGTGTGTGTCCGCTGGGGCCTGCCCCCAGCCACACCACGTAGGCTCGGAGTAGTTGCCGTGTGTGTGTGTGTGTGTGTGTGTGTGTGTGTGTGTGTCTCAGGCTCCTGGCCTCACCTGCGTGTTGTTCTCTCCCTTGAGCTGTGGCCAGGGTGGGGTGCTGCCTGTGGCCGCGCTTGCTTGCTCACGGATCACCACGGCGACCCGCGAGCAGGCCCTGCTGGGTGCTGCCTGTGGGCCACGTTTTTCTGCTCACGATCGCCATGGTGACCTGGGAGCAGGACTGCTGGGGGCTGCCTGCAGGCAGTGCTTTCCTGCTCACAGATCACTGTGGGGACCCGGGGGCAGGCCCTGCTGGGGGCTGCTTGTGGCCATGCTTGCCTGCTCGAGGGCCGCCTGACCCGCTCATGGGTCGCCAAGGCAATGCCTCCTAGGCTCACGTTGCCAGGGTGAAGCAGACAGCGTTCTGCCCCGCTGCTATGGGCGTGGCCATCTTTGTCACGGAGTTATGGTTAATTTGCATATTACTCTTTTATTAGATAGGATAAAAAAAGTGAAGTAGTAAAGTTCCTTTGCTTCAGCTGAGTATTTAATGTCCCATGGGGGCTGATCTAAGACCCCTCTCCACTGTTCTGTCTGCCATGTCTCAGCTTATTGCTAGAGACAGTCAGTAACATGTTGAAGCTCCCAGCAATCCACTGCTCCTCTGTGTCAGATGCCACTGCCTTGGTTTCAGCCAGGCAGGACAAATCTGCCTGCTTTGTTTTTCTGCCTGTTTTTAGTTGTATTTTCACAAGCATCTATTTCTGACATGGCCTCTAGGTAGCGGTATTTCTGTATTAGTTTCCGAGACCAAATGGCCCCTCTAAACCCAGTCCCCAAGGGCTCCCTGGGGATACTTTGACTCTTTGTTTTCTTGCCGAGCTCAAGGCTGGATGCAGCTGTGGTGCTAGGAGGGACCTGGTCTCCAGGAGAAAAATGTCTGTTCAGGGTTGGAGGGATCTGACTGTCCCAGAGCTGGCTTCCTGGTCGCCTCTCCCTATTTTGTTCCCCAGTTTCCACAAAACCACCTTCCCCTGCACTGCAGCCTAAGCGAGTGTTTGTGATTGAAAGACCCTGTGTTTAGCAGGTAAAAGCAAGGATAAAGACAGAGCAACCGGGTTGCTGCACGTCTCTCTCCCCCTGGCACTGTTCAGTCAGTGCAGAGCTTTAGGCTGCCTTTCTGGGCACGGCCCCCCACGTCTGTGGGTTTAGATCTAGAGTGCCCCACTGCCAGCAGCCCTGTGTATACCCTTCCATAGTCTAGCACTACACATGTCCCCAATGTACGCAGACTTGGTGCAGCGCAGTATCCCTCTGACACTCTAGTCCCAGCTGCATGCATTTCTCCCTCCAGCCCAGATCCCTGATCCCGTCGGTCTCCCGACTATCTCTGACCTTTCTGTCCATGGATTGTCTCTCCATCTGTGTTGAATTTGCTAATTCCGGGTGGATATTATTCAATTCAGCTGTTTCTTCTATCTATTCCGTGAAAAGGCGCCAGACCCATCTGCCTATTCGGTCGCCATTTTGACTCCCCCTGGACAAACTTTTTAGGAGCCCGTGGCTAAGGACACTGGCGTCTCGGTTTCTTGGGTTCGCAGCTAAGGCAGAAGGTCCCTGGCCGGTGTGGCTGTAGGGTCACGGGTGATGTCCAAGGGCTCCCTGGGTGGAGGTGAGGCTGGGCTCCCAGCCACAGCCACTGTCCCCTTCAACATGGCACAGTCTCTGCAGCGGAGTAGGCCACCCTGAGAGAGATTTCAGCAGCAGTAGAGGCTGCCTGGCCATGGGAGCCTGGTCTGCCAGTCCCCAACAGTCTTGCGGAATATAACTGTCCCTCACTCTCTCACACTCTTTCTCACTGCTGCCCTGTCTGCCGCCTTCTTGGATCCTGAGGGCTCTAATCTTTGACAGGGCTTTTTATTTTGCAATTTCCTGCTCACTTTTTCCATTTTGATCATTCAGCACTTCAACACCAATCTCTCCAAATACACACATGCATGTGTGTACACACAACACAAACACACAAATACACATACCCCCTTTCCAAAACTTCAATTTGGCCTTATTGATAATCCCTATACTTAATGTTTATATCAAAAAAGAGATCATCTTTAATCTGTCCCCACCGCCTCTTATATGTAACTGGTGGATGACAAAAATGTACTATCAGCAATTCTCTATATACTATAAGTTGGAGAAGCACGGACCTAGATAATATCCCAGTTATCTAAAAGATAATTTTTAACTCCAGTGTCTTGAGTGAGAAAGATACTACAGAGAACATCCAATGGCTCCCTTCCTTTTTTCCTTTTTACCATAATATTATAAAACATTTACACTTTTTGCCAACATAGCTTTTAAAACAATTTTTCACCTGTAGTACCAACATAAATTACTGACTTCTAAATAAATTTATAGGAAGAATTATATTTTTAATTTTTAAATGCTGTCTCCATTTTATGACTTTGTTGTAAGAGACCTTTAAAAAGCTGCTAGTATGAGGACATTTGATCTGAACAGCAAAATTCTTAAGTACATCATAATTTTTGTTCTCCTGTGGTTCAAGGCTACCACTCCACAACTCATAGTTCTAACCTTTTGCCTCCAAAGTTCCTTCTGGTATAGTTTTCAGTACTTCCTCAGATGATAATTACTGACCACAAAGTCCATGATGATATGTCTAATTCTTGTTCAAAAGTCAGTGTCTAGTACAGCTTTCTGCACTGACTCAGAATGTTCTACAATCTAATTTTACAAAGTCTTGATCACCCAAATTTTTACTGATGATACCATGCTGATTCAGATAAGGTTTTCAACTTACTTTTGCTCTGAAAAATTAGACATACAAGTGTCATGAAGCTTACAAATTCTTTTTATTTTTCTTCTACTGATATATTACATGTTACTGAAGCACCACTAGGAAAGATAAATTGCTTTATGTGATCAAAGATTGCATGTGAGACTCTTGGTTTTAAATTGTTGCTTTTTTATAAATTCACTCATACTCAGTATACTTATTTGTAGGATTTTATGTTCTTTGAACATTCACTCGCTGGATTATAACAATCAAGATGACAAAACAATAAAATATGCAGAACATATTTCTGTAAGTAAAAGACAAGTTTAAATTATCTCTTTCTCTTGAAGATGTTGACATTTGACCCTAATTCTTTTTCATTTTTTTTAGAAACCCTTGGGCTTGGATTTCATTTCTGAATGATTTGAGTATTTACTCATTTGTAACAAAATTTTAATTATTATATTTAATAAAGTATAGTGTAATGAAGCAATTATTTGGTTGTAAATGCATGAGAGATAAAAACAAGATTTCTGGCCCTAGCACAATGTTGTTTTGAGAGATTACCATCCTTTCATTTGATTCCTTTGAAGTTATTGCATGAGTAAGCATCAAAGATGAGAACTAAGGCTTGCAGCATCACTGATGAAAATTCAATGTTTAGAGAGCACTTTGAAGTTTTGAAGTTTTTCTGGTACCAAACCTGGTTACTAATCAAAAGAACTGGATTTTTTGTAAATAGTCTTTTTTTTTACTTTATTAATTAATCTTATTGTAGTAGGACTTTATTTTGGAAAAGCTAAAAGTTGGTTAAATAATATGTTTAAAGATGAGAAGGAAGATAGATGAAATCAATTTATTCTGGTGGCATATTGTACATAGAAAACCCTAAAGAGTCCATAAAAAACTACTAGATTTAATAAATGAATTCAGCAATGTAGCAGGATACAAAATTAACACCAAGAAATCTCTGGCATTTTTATACACCAATAATGAACTCTCAGAAAGAGAAAGGAAAAAAAAAATAATCCCATTTACCATTGCAACAAAAAAAATTAAGATACTTAGGAATAAACATAAACATGTAATTTTTCTGACCCTCCTCAGTTCTTCCATTTGCTACTTTGCAGAGCTGTGTTGATAATTAAGAAACCAATATTTTCTCCATTTTCCCTTATCTATTTTAACTATAATGTGTGTGATTTATGATAATTTATAAGTAGCTAAATGAAATGGCATTTTAAAAGTTGATCCATATTAACTAATAAAATGGAGGAAAATAGCTAACATTTCCTGATGAGGTAACAGAATGATATGAAAACAAAGGAAAATTTGGCATTATGTGCAAGACCTGCTCAGATCCCAAATGTTTTTCCTAAGGCTGATCCTGTTTCATATCTTCTTCTTGTCTTTTACTTTTGAGTTCTAAGATGAAACATTTTTGTTGCTGATGTCGTAACAGCAGTAATTGAAACTTTCACAGTGAGGCAAGAATAGAAGGAAAAAATACCATTTATACATGGTACATTATAAAATTACAATCTCTTTTGGATTTTTAAAAACTATCCAAATGAACCCTAAAATGAAGTGAAAATACCTACATAACACTTAAAGACAAAGAGACTCCTTAAAGGTAAAAATCCTTCTTACACTATGGCATACATTTTTAAATTGGCTATTTTATTAAGTAAAACCTGCCATAGTACTTTACTCCTGAATTAGCCCACTATGACAAATCCATCTTCCCCTTCCTCAGTAAAGGTGAAATTGACCTTTATATGTCTTCTATGTTCTAATTTTTGCTTTACCACCAAACACAAGTCCATGAGAGGCTAGAGAGACTTTCATTGTTCAGTGAAATTTTCATTGAAAAGAATGCAGCTAAATGAGGTGGCTCCTCTGAACAGCATTGCTTTCCCTTTGCCCCACTACCCTCTCAGAAGACAGGATCTAACTGTTCACTTTTATTGTACTGAGAAGACCTAATCAGATTCAAATGCCTCCCATTAATTCATTCATTAATTCATTGTTATATTAATTTAATATTTTTGAGTCCCCTCTATATGCCAAAAGTATAGTTCCCCCTCTTATAGCTTATAGTTTAGTTAAAGAATAGCTGTTAATTCAATAATGACACAAACAAAATATTTCAAACATGAGAATTGTTTAAAGGAAATAGACGAAGGGCTAAGATAAGGATATTTGACTTGGTCAGGGAATAAAGGAGTGATGGGGATTTAGTATATAAAGAATAAGTAGGAGCAAAAGGAAGAATGTTTCAGACTGAGATACTAACATTTGCAAAAGTTCTCTCATGGGGGAAGAGAAGACATGACAATCTCAAGTTACTTGAAGAAGGCCAGTGATTAAAGTTCAGACAGTGAGGAAGAATGTGGTACCAGATGAGAATGAATGGGGCCTGTGGGCCATGTTAAAGATTTTAGACTCTGTCCTATTAGCAAAGCATCTGATAAAAGTTTATTAGAAGAGACTTTACTGATAAAAGTTAAGTGTGGCGAGAAGGCTGGAGAGGATGCTCATAGACCAATTAATAGGTTACTAAAGTAATTTAGGTGACAACTAATGGTAGCGTGGATTAATGTCTCCTCACTCATTTAAAGGGAGAGAACTGAGAATATTCAAAATATATTTAAGAGGTAAAATTACCATTACTTGATGCTGAGTAGAAAATGGAAATTCAAAGGAGAAAGGAGATTTCAGACCTATCCCATTTACTGACAGAGGGAACATTAGAAGAGGATCTGATTCAGGAGTAAATAGGATAAAGAGCATGGGTTCAGTTTTAAACATATTGAATTTGTAATGCTTTTAACTCTCCCAAATAGGCAGGTGAGCATCTTTGTATTTTTGAAAAGAAATGTATATGAGATGTATATGAACCTACAGAAATTTGAATATCTGAATAATCACTAGTTTACTTCAAGGATATCCCTCACAATTATTTTAAAACATGCATGGACAATTAATTCACTCATTCATTCATTAACTAATGTTTTATGAAATTACTTCTATGCACCAGGCAGTGTTTCAAGCAGTGGGGATATTATGCTTAGTGGCAATTATTCCTAATCTAAAGATGCATTTGATAAATGTTTGTGACGTTCATATTATGTGCTAGGTACCTATATCAAGCATTAAGTTCTAGCAGTGAACAAAGCAACAGGAGCTGACATTAGCTGTGGAAACATGATCACCAGAGTAAGAATGTTGCAGACTGGATGGTCAGAAATCCGTTAGCTGGACTGAATATGTTGCTGATTTTCTTTCTCTTTGTTTATTTTTATTCACATCACCACTTACTACACCTATAACCTCTCCCACCCCCCCCCCCCACCACCCTCACCTCCGCAGTCACCACACTGCTGACCATTCCCATGAATTTTTCTCTTTTTTCCCCTTTTTTGCTCAAACCCTCCCTGCCTCCTACCCCCACCTCCATCCTCCAAAACTGTCTGCCTGCTCTCTATCTAAGAGTCTATCTCTATTTTTCTTGTTACTTCAGTTTGTTCATTAAATTCTACATAGGAGTGAATCATATGGTATTTGACTTTCTCTAACTGGCTTATTTCACTTAGCATAATGTTTTCCAAGTCCATCCATGCTATCCCAAAGGGTAAATTTTTTTCCCTTTTTACAGTGGAGTATTCCATTGTGTAAATGTACTAGAGCTGTTTTATCCACTCATATGCTGGTGGACACTTGGGCTGCTTCCAAATCTTGACTATTATAAATAACACTGTGATGAACACAGGGGTGCAATTAGAATTGGTGTTTCAGGTTTCTTTGGTTACATTCCCAGAAGCGGAATTGATGGGTAATTTTTAATTTTTTTGAGGTAACTACATACTGCTTTCCACATGGCTGCACCAATTTGCATTCCCACAAACAGTGCAATAGGGTTCCCTTTTTTCCACATCCTCGCCAACACTTATTGTTTGTTGATTTATTGAGGGTAGCCACTCTATTAGGTGTGAGGTGATATCTCATTATGGTTTTAATTTGCATTTCTCTGATGATTAGTGATGTTGAGCAACTTTTCATATGTCTATTGGCCATCTGTATGTCCTCTTTGGAGAAATGTCTATTCAGGTCTTTTGCCTATTTTTTAATTGGATTGTTTGTTTCTTTGGTGTTGAGTTTTATAAATTCTTTATAAATTTTGTATAATAACCCCTGATCTGATGTATCATTGGCGAATATGTTCTCCCATTCAGTAGCTTGTCTTTTCACTTTGTTAATGGTTTCCTTTGCTGTGCAAAAACTCTTCAGTTTGATATAGTCTCATTTGTTTATACTTCCTTTTGTTTTCCTTGCCCGGGGAGATATACCAGAAAAAAATATTGTTATGAGAAATGTCAGAGATTTTACTGCCTATATTTGCTTCTAGGCTTTTTATGGTTTCAAGTCTAACATTTAAGTCTTTGATCTATTTTGAGTTTATTCTTTTGTGTGGTGCAAGAAGGTGGTCTAGTTTCATTATTTTCCACATGTCTGTCCAATTTAACAGAACCATTTATAATAGACTATCTTTAGTCCATTTTATGTTTTTTATCTCCTTTGTCAAATATTAATTGACTATAAAGGCATAGATTTATTTCTGGGCTCTCTGTTCTGTTCTATTGATCTATATGTCTGTTTTTATGCCAGTACCGTGCTGTTTTCATTACTATGGCCAAGGTAGTATAGTTTGATATCAGGTAGTGTGATTCCTCCAACTTTGTTCTTCTTTCTCAAGATCACTGTTGTTATTTGGGGTCTTTTGTGGTTCCATATAAATTTTTGGAAGACTTGTTCTAGTTCTCTGAAATACATGATTGGTATCTTGACAGAAATTGAGTTGATTGCTTTGGGTAGTATGGACATTTTAATGACATTAATTCTTCTTATCTATGAACATGGAATATGCTGCAGATTAGCTGTATATTTTTCATTTTCTTTCTTCAGTTTTTTATAATTTTCTGAGTACAGGTCTTTTACATCCTTGGTTAAATTTATTCTTAGATAGTTTACTCTTTTTTAAGCAATAGGATTGTTTTATTACTTTCCCGTTCTGATAGTTTATTATTGTTCTATAAAAATGCAGCTAATTTCTGGATATTTATTTTGTATCCTGATACTTTACTGAATTCATTTATCATCTAGTAGATTTTTGGTGCAATCTTCAAATTTCTCTATATACAGTATCATGTCCTCTGCAAATAATGAGAGCTTTACTTATTTCTTTCCAATTTGGATGCCTTTTATTTCTTCTTCTTGATTGCTGTGACTAGGACTTCCAGTATTATGTTGAATAAGAATGGTGAAAGTGGACATCCGTGCCTTGTTCTTCATCTTAAGGCCCCTTAGTTTTGCCCATTTAGTATGATGGTGGCAGTGGTATTGTCATACATGGCAATAGAGGTATGTTCCCTCTATTGTCACTTTGCTGAGAGTTTTTATCAGAAATGAGTGCTTAATTTTATCAAATGCTATTTCTGCATCTATTGATGTGATCATGTGGTCATCCTTCATTTTGTTCATTTGGTGTATCACATTTATTATTTTGTGGATATTGTACCAACCTTGCATCCCCAAATAAATTCCACTTGATTTTGATGTATATCTTTTTAATGTACTGCTGGATTCAGTTTGCTGATATTTTGTTGAGGATTTTAGTATCTATGTTCATCAGGGCTATTGGCTTATAATTTTCTTTCTTTGTAGTGTCTTTATCTGGTTTTGTAATTAGGATAATGCTAGCCTTGTAAAATGAGCTTGGGAGTCTTCCCTTCACTTGGATTTTTTGGAATAGTTTGAGAAGGATAGGTGTTAATTCTTCTCTAAATGTTTGGTAAAGTTCACCTGTGAAGCTATTGTGTTCTTTTGTTTGTCAGAGTTGTTTTTTATTATTATTATTACTGCTTCAATTTCATTAGTTGTAATATGTCTATTCAGATTTTCTGATTCTTCCTGATTCCTTTTTGGAAGATTCAGTTTCTAGGAATTTACCCATTTCATCCTGATTGTCCAATTTGTTGTCATATAGTTGTTCATAATATTTTCTTACAATCCTTTGTATTTCTTTGGTGACAGTTGTTACTTTTCCTCTTTCATTTCTGAGTTTATTTATTTGGATCTTCTCTCTTTTTTTCTTGATGAATCTGGTTAAAGTGTTGTCAATCTTGTTTATCTTTTAAAGAACCAGCTCTTGGTTTCATTGATATGTGAATTGTGTATTGTTTTTCTAACTCTATTTTGTTTATTTCTGCTCTGATTTTTATTATTTCCTTCCTTTTACTCACTCTGGGTTTATTTAGTTGTTCTTCCTCAAGTTCCTTTAAGTGTAAAGTTAGATTATTTATTTTAGCTTTTCCTTCTTCCTCAGATAGACCTGTAATGTTATGAATTTCCCTGTTAGAACTGCTTTCCATGTGTCCCACAGATTTGGGGTTGTTGTGTTATCATTTTCATTTATTTCAAGTTATCTTTTGATTTCTTCTTTGCACTTGTTAATTTATTTATTGTTTAGTAACATGTTATTTAATTTCCATATATCTGCATATTTTTCTCTTTTCTTCCTATGATTGATTTCAGGTTTCATAGCATTATGGTCAGAGAAGATGCTCGATATGATTCCAATCTTTTTGTGTTTATTGAGACTTGTTTTGTGTCCTAACCTATAGTGTATCCTAGAAAATGTTCCATGGGCACTTGAAAAGAATGTATATCCTACTGCTTAGTGGTGAAATGCTCTGAAGATATCAATGAAATCCATTTGATCTAGTGTATCATTTAAGGCCATCATCTCCTTATTGATTTTCTGCCTGGAAGATGTCAATGGGGTGTTAAAATCCCCTGTTATAACTATATTCAATAATCTATTCCTTTATGTCCATCAAGATTTACTTTACAAATTTAGGTGCTTCTATGTTGGGTACATAAATGTTTAAAAGGGTTATATCTTTTTGTTAGATTGATCGCTTATTATTATGTAGTTTCCTTCTTTATCTCATATTATAGTCTTGGTTTTAAAGTCTATTTTGTCAGATATAAGTATTGCTGCCCCAGATTTTTATCCCTTTCATGTGCATGAAATATTTTTTTCCATCCCTTTACTTTTAGTATATGTGTAACTTTAATTTTGAGGTGGGTCTCTTGAAGACAGCATATACATGGGTCTTGTTTTCTTATTCATCTAGCTACCTTATATCTTTTGATTGAAGCATTGACACCATTTACATTTAAAATTATTATTGATATATATGTATTTATTACCAATTTATTTTGTTTACTATATTCCTCTGTGGTTTTTCTTTTTCTTCTCTTTCTTCTTAAAGCAACCCTTTAACATTTCATGTAATACTTGTTTGGTGGTAAAATACTCCTTTAGATTTTTCTTGCCTAGAAAGCTCTTTATCTCTCCATTTTAAATGATAGCCTTGCTGGGTAAAATATCCTGGGTTATTTAACCTTGCTTGTCATTACTTTGAATATTTTATACCAGTCCCTTCAGTTCTGAAATGTTTGTTGAGAAATCATCTGATGGTCTTATAGGAGGTCCCTTGCAGGTAATTGTCTTTTTCTTGCAGCTTTTAAGGTTTTTCTCTTTGTCTTTAACTTTTGCCATTTTATTATGATGTGGGCCTTTTAAAGTCCTTCTTATTTGGGACTCTCTGCACTTCTTGGACTTGCATACCTTTTTCCATCACCAAGTTAGAGAAGTTTTCAGTCACTGTTTCTTCAAATATTTTCTTGATCCCTTGCTCTCTTCCTTCTCCTTCTGGTATCCCTATGACACAGATAATGTTACACTTCATATTGTCCTGAAGGTCCCTTAAACAATCTTCATTTTTAAATATTTTTTTTTCTTTTTGCTACTCTGTTTGTGTGTTTTTTTTTCTATCTTGTCTTCCAAGTCACTGAGTTGATGGCCTCTGCTTCATTAAGCTTATTGTTTATTCCTTCCAGTGCATTATTTATTTCAGAAATGGCATTCTTCATTTCTGACTGGTCCTTTTTTATGTTTTCTATGTTATTTTTCATGCTGTTGAGCATCCTTATGATCATTACTCTGAACTCTATATATGATGAATTGCTTACATCCATTTCAATTAGCTTTTCTTCTGGAAAAATCTCTTGTTTCTTCATTTGGGGCCTGTTTCTTTATCTTCCCATTTTGATTGCCTCTTTGTGCTTGTTTCTATGTATTAGGTAGATCTACTATGACTCCCAGTCTTGATAGTATGGCCTCATATAGTAGGTTTTTGGTGGGACCAGTGGTGCAGTCTCCCTGATCACCTGGGCTGGTGCTCTAGAAATGCCCCTTGTAAATATTATGTGCATCATCCTGTTATAATGGAGTCTTGAGGTCTGTTGGCGCATTTGTGCATGGTATTGATCCTCAGGATGGCCAACTGCGAGGCTCAATCTCCAACACAGTGTGTAAGCTACTATGCAGGTGCTGATCACACAAAATTCACCTCAGTAGGCTTTGGTGCCTGCCAGTATCTCCCTGTGGATATGCTGCTTATGAAGTTTATTGGATCCTGATCTGTTGTTGCCTGAGCAGGATCCAATTGGGTGTATTGATTCTGGGCCTCTTTGGAGTGACTCTAGTGCAGGCCAATGTCAGACACTGTCTATGACTGGTCCTGGGCAACCTGCTTAGAGCTATCAGCAATTCACAGCTTGTGGCTTCCTCCCTTGGACCTGGATGCATATGGAAAGTTGATTTTCTGAAGTTAATTGTAGAGGATGTTACTAGTTTTCATTCAGAAGTGTGTGCACTTTCGTAATCAGTCACTGAGTGATTAAACCTGCTTAAAATATTGGTTTTGATTGTTACTTGTTGCTCTAATGGAAAACAATCAATTCCCTTCTAGGAGCAAGAGAACATTATAGTCTCGAAACTATAAATAAAATGGCTTCAGTATAAAGAAATAGAGAGAAATGGAAATGCTGTTACATTTGTCCAGAGAAAGGGAGGAAAGCAGCAATTTATAACAATATTTTGGAAAGGCAGATGGAAAAGGAAATGCAAGGGCTCTAAATCAAGAGCCTGGTGGGAAAGTTTGAGAAACAGAAAGGCTAAGGAACTAGAGTATAGTAAACAAGAAGAAGAGAAGCATGCATTGCACCAGAAAAAGTAGTTGGGGGCTAGATCCAATATAGCCCTAACTATATATGCAAGGCAAGATTGGAAGAGGAATTTACAAAACCTAGCATTTGATTGAATTTGGGATGCAAGATATATTAAGAACTTAAATTCCAGATTCTGTTGTAGGAAACTGAAAGTATGGCCATGTCACTCACCCAAACAGGTGTAATCCAGTGTTATAGCTGCTATAATAAAAGAATGTACATCAAGGCACAAGAAGAACTAACATTCAATACACTTAGGGTGGGAGATTAGAACCCTTAGAGAGTAGATAACAAATCAGATAAGTGTGTGTTCCCCAGGCCAGGTGAGGTCAAAACCAGGAAATGTATGGCTGGGAGAACATTCCCAGTCAAGAGTACAGCACAGAGGCATAGAAGTGAGAATCATTATGGCTATCACCAAGATGAAGAAGCCCCGGGAATTCAGGTTGTGCCTAATGAGTTCAGACTCTCTTCTTCAGCAATTAGGCCACACTTTCCCATTCAGCCAGGCCCAGGTGTCCTCCAAGTAGTAGTGCTATATCATGATTTAAACAGTAGCTTCACCTTGCCTGGGTGACTCAGTTGGTTGGAGCATTGTCCTGTACACCAAAAGGTTGTGGGTTCAATTCTTGAACAGGGCACATACTGAGGTTGTGGGTTCGATCCTCAGTCAAGGCATGAATGAGAGGCAACTTATTGATGTTTCTCTCACATCAGTCTTTCTCTCTCACTACCTCTCTGTCTAAAATAAATAAAAACAGATCCTTGGGTGAAGATTTTAAAAAAGAAAAAGAATAGCTTATTTTCCTGGATATATGTACTTTGTTTTTGTACTTTGAAATTTATTTAGAAACTATATTGAAGTCAGTAACTAAGTCTGAGTAAACCAAAAGGTACTGGGAAAAAAATGCCTTGAATATCTTTCCCTATTCATAATATCCTAGAGCAGTGGTCGGCAAACTCATTAGTCAACAGAGCCAAATATCAACAGTACAATGATTGAAATTTCTTTTGAGAGCCACATTTTTAAAACTTAAACTATATAGGTAGGTACATTGTTATTAACTTAATTAGGGTACTCCTAAGGCTTAGGAAGAGCCACACTCGAGGGGCCAAAGAGCCGCATGTGGCTTGCGAGCCGCAGTTTGCCAACCACGGTTCTAGAGGAAGGAAACTAAAACTCATTTGGTAAATCATACGTATTTTCCTCCAAAAGAGGAGCAGTAATATGAAGTATAAGTGTATGACCTAGACAGCATATGTGGCAGTTTACTAAAATTTGATTCATAAATGCAGTTTATATACTACATTTATTATAGATTTGGTTTTTATCAAAATGAGAATAAACCTAAGAAATAAGATAAAAGTTTAGTACTTCACAATTTTCTCTTATTTAATTTTTACAGTTCTGTCACAGTGTCTTTAATTGTTAATATTAGGAGGAAAATAAATTATTTATAATATTTTTCTTTCTTGTAACATTTTGTGTTGGAATCTGTTGATTATCTTAGAAAGAAAAAAAGTTATTTCTAATAAAAATTCTCTAAATTCAAATGGCTTAGTCTATTTCTTACACTAGGACATTTTTTGCCACAAAATGTGAACATTGTACTTAGTGGCATGTATTAGAGTTCATCCAACTGTCCAGGTGTTAAATTCAGGCATTACAGATTTCAGTAATTTAAATTAAGTAATTTATGGAATCTATGGTTTATTTTAAAAAGAAAAACATAAAGTAATTAAAATTTTGTTAGAAAAAAAGGAGAAAACCATATTGGGATTTACTAACTGAGCGAGGATTTTTATGACTGTCTTCCAAACAAGTATTATCAAAATAATTGAAATGCATTTTCTGGCATTTTCTATCCTATCTAATAAGAGGTGATATGCTAATTGACCCTCATGCTGTCACAAAGATGGTGGCACCCACAGCCAATAAGGAGGGAATATGCTAATTGACTGCCTTGCCCTCAAAGATGGTGGCGCCTGCAGCCACAGATGGTGGCGCCCAGTCCCATCAGGCCCCCAGCCACCCAGGGCCAGCCCGAGGTGCAGGAAAGCCTCAGATGGTGGCTGTCCAGCCATCCAGGGCCACCCAAGTCTCAGGTAACCAGGGCCGGCCGAGGCTTGCTCTGCCAGCAGTGGCAGCAGCAGAGGTGTGATGGGGGCATCACCTTCCCCTGATCGCTGGGTCACCTCCCACCCCTGAGGGCTCCCAGACTGTGAGAGGGAGAAGGCCGGACTGAGGGATTCTCCCCTCCAGTGCATGAATTTTCATGCACTGAGCCTCTAGTGTAATTATAAATATCTGGTTTTTAAGTTCACTTGCAATAGAAATAGAAGAAATGTGGAGTATGAAAATTTGTTATTTTGCTTGAAACAAAACTAAACGTGATGAAATGATTTTTTATGAATATATAAAAGCT
Source organism: Myotis yumanensis (assembly GCF_028538775.1). Taxonomy (NCBI): domain Eukaryota; kingdom Metazoa; phylum Chordata; class Mammalia; order Chiroptera; family Vespertilionidae; genus Myotis; species Myotis yumanensis. Next base: position 107,374,522 of record NW_027223753.1, on the reverse strand, counting down.
AACATGTATGAGAACATCTTAGGCATTATGCTAGACATCTCACATACAATTCTCATTTAATTTCAATGCAACACAACAAAATTATTATTGTAAGCCCAAAAGCACAGATAAGGCAATCAATGCTCAGGAATGTTAAAGTAACTTGACAAATTTTACAGAGCTATTAAGTTTTTGCCCACCTTCTACTATGAGAATATGAGTAGACAAGAAATGGCAAAAGGAAAACTTCTAGAATACATAGAATGTGAATTCAGAAAACTAGGAGAGAAGTATTCTCATCCCCTTAAGACCTGAATAAGTAATATTCTCATCAATGCTATGTGCTATTTCTTTTTTGGAAAAACAACGTGTAAAAAACAACTTAAAATATTTCATACACTGACTATATCTTTGTTGTCATTTTTGTGGCTGTCTCTCTGGTTACTATTCTAGATAACAGATTAAGTGGGAAATAGATAAAACTGAAAAAGATCTCTGAGAAAATGTTTAAATTTTATTGGAGTATTTTTCTAACTTTGTCAAACATAAAAGATTTAGAAAATATTTTCTTGTATAAATAAATCATAAAGACTATTTTAATCTACTTTTTAATTCCCTTTTCAAATTCAGCATAATCAAATAATAAATATAATCTCAGTATTTATTTTAGCATCTATATCATATTCACAAATACTTTGAATGTTTTAAAATATGTTATATTTTAACTATGTTTAAAGCTAGCTGTAGAAAATACATAGAAAAACTAATAGAGATATTAAACAGTTCTTATATTTCAAGTAAGCAAGTTGTTCAAAACCCAGTTATATAAGTGTAAGTAATATGCTTGTAATGTGTCTCATGCTGCAGATGGCAGCAACAGTTTACATTATCAATTACATTAGCTATACCAGCAGACTCATGAAAACATATATTTTTATTAAATATTCACTGTGTTATTTCAGTAATCTGCAATAAAAAAGGTACTGATTTTGTATTTAGGAGGGTGAATTTGATGTTAATTTTGTTATCAAACAAGAAACAGACCATTTTTATGGATACATTATACAAAGCATAAAAATTTAGTAATTACTATTTTTTATGATGAGACTGAATACAATTCCAATCAACTTAGTGAATGCATATATTCCTATTTTTCCCAGGAGACTGAGTACACTCTCTTATCAAACAGTTAAATAAAGGCAACCATAAAAATTGAGCATGTGATGAAAAGTAAATTCCCAAATTTGATTTGCTATTCCTCTTTAAAAAGCAAAATAGTCAATGCAAAAAAATCTAAAATTACCCAGAATCATGCAGGAAATATCTTCACTGTGGTCATTTGTATGTTGCATCTTGATCATTTTCACAGGAAATGTATAGACAAAGCTGTGGCACATGTATGGAGTCAAATCTCTTCTAGATTTGGTGATTCAAGGTCATCAAGTGAGGGTGAATAGGTCTAATCACAGATGGAGTGCCCCAGCATTTTAAAATAGGCTTTTAAGATAGTAAAGTGATAGGAACACAAATACCATAATGATGGGAGAAGGGGGAGCAGAAATGGGGGAAATGTCGTGTAAAATATAGAGAAATTAATTTTATTCTGTATGGGTGATTTTCAATCCAGGCCAAATATTTAAATCAGTTTTTTAAAAATAATGATTGTGGAGAGACAGGATCGGGGATCTGGGCTGGAGAGACTTAAAAAAACGACAACAAAAAACAATATCTTGGCTCATTCCAAATCAGTTAAGTCAAAATCCCTATCAGTGTCTCTTGGGCCACTGTGTTCTTTTATTAAGCCTGAAGCAAGTTCAACTGGAGCAAAGAGAGAAAAGAAAGAAAGAACTCCAGAAGAACAGCTACCTGATGTTTTTATGGAAAGGGACTCCCCTTCCAAACAATAACATCCTTTCATCCCTCCTCTCCATATTGTCATCAGTAGCTCTCAACATTAAAGGACCTCACATTTCACTTACCATAAAGAATTTATGTGGTATATCTACAGGTGGAATACTATGCTGCTGTGAAAAAGAAGGAACTCTTACCATTTGCAAGAGTTGGAACTGGATGGAACTGGAGAGCATTATGCTAAGTGAAATAAGCCAGTCAATAAAGGAAAAATACCACATGATCTCACTCATTCATGGATAATAAAGACCATTATAAACTTATGAACAATAATAGATACAGAGGCAGAGCTGCCTCAAACAGATTGTCAAACTGCAGCGGGAAGGCCGGGGAGGGTTGGGGGGCAGGAGGGAGGGGGGTAAGAGATCAACCGAAGGACTTGTATGCATGCATATAAGCATAACCAATGGACATAAGACACTGGGGGGTAGGGGAGGCCAGGGGATTGTCAAGGGCGGGGAAAAAAAAAAGGAGACATATGTAATACTCTTTGTAATACTTTAAGCAATAAAACAATAAAATAAATAAAAAAATAATGAAAAAAAAGAATTTATGGAGTTCCAACATGGCTGCAGAGTAGCTGAAACCTCCCAACTCTTGCTCTCAACACCAGACAGATTTGTGGCTGAACTGCATGAAAAAACACTTGGAGTGTAGCTGATCTGAAATATTGTGAACAGGGAACTCAGAGGAAAGACAGAAGGAAGATGCAGAGAGGGTGAGCCAATTGGCATAGGTGTGAGTCTGGGAAGCCGGAAATATATTGTGACAGTGAAGCACCTGCCCCCTGGGAGCATGGGGTCTCAGCCCCACCCAAAATTCTCCAATTCAGAAAAATGAAGAAGGGGAACCTATGTAGCACGGGCAGTTGGAAGCAGTGGAGATATGGTCCACCTGGGAAGCTCAAACCACAACATCCCAGGCAATGAGCGATCTCATTGTTGAAGCACCAGCCGGGGTTAATTGCTATGATTGGAGGTTAGGGGAAGGGGCCATGCAGCAAAGCTCCAGACTTCAGAGTTTGACCATTCAAGGGGATGATCCATACACCCAACAGTGATTCTGAGAGCTCCTCCATCCTCTGGTAAAACATTGGGCAGAGAGTTGTACAGGGGCTGCTCTGTATGTCCAGGGAAAAAAGAAAAGAGAGAGACTGGACTTCCCCACCTTACTTCCACCTCAAACACAGGGATAGTGCTCCACACCAACCTGTGAAACTGGTAGGTCTGGCCCATTCTACTGTGATTTGAGCCAAAGGAAAATGGCCACAGGGCTAGAAATCTTTGCCCTTACTGTTCAGTCTCACAGCATGGGGGATGTGAACATTTGGCCAGTGGGAACCTGGGTGGAGGCACTGCCAATTGGAGCCAACTGCACAGAAAGCTTAGAGAGCCAAGTGGGGTTGATTTTTGTTGTGTGTGTGTTTTTTAATCCCTACTATTTTGTGTGACAGTGAGGGGGTGCCAGAAGCCAGGTGGAGCTGAGGGGTTTCAACAGTGTCTCCCAGGTGGGTTTCTGTCCAGGAGACAGATGGGTGTATGCTGGGCCCTTCAGCTGCATTACAGGGAAACAGATCCAGGCTCCCCAGTAAGTACAGCCCGCAGCCAACTAGCCCTGGGAGTGAGAGGAATTGCCTGTCCCAGTCCTACAGATTATAAGCACCCTCCCCCTCCAATGTGAATCTGGTTAAGCCACCCCAGTAACAGATACCCCTGCAGATGCGAGAGCAACTCAGAGCAAGGACATTCAAGGGATGAGACTTGAGACACCCAGTCTCTGGGCTTTAGAGCCCCTTTCTACTGCAATATAGGTCTGCCTAGTATTAGACTGGTGGCTAAAGCCAGGCAGCGACAGAAACTGGCATTGATTGCATTAGAGAACCTACAGGGAAGCCTATGACTGGCACACCAAAGGTCCAGGCTTGGACAACATCAGAGTGAAATCCAGCAAATGCTACAAATAGCATATCCAAAGGGTGAACACAGTAGGCTCCAAAATCTATGGAGGCAAACTCCACTTTTTTTCTCTTTATTATTATTTTGTATATAATCTTTTCTTTATTTTATTTCATTTATTTTCTTCTCTTTTTTTCTCTCAGATCCCTTAATTATCTCTTTCTTTTCATCATCTATATTTTCTTTCTCTTTGTTTTTTTATTTTTTCTTTCACTTTTTCTTTTCCTATTTAATATATTATTTTATTCATTATTATTGCCTTTTAAAATTATTATTATTTCATATATATCTTTTTTCTTCTTTCTCTCTTTTATTCTTATTTTTTCTTTTCTCCATCTTCTTTTCTTTTACATTCACCTCTTTCATTTCTTCCTTTCTGCTCTCATTCTTTTGCTTTCTTATATTATAGTATTCATTTTTTTAATCCTCACCTGAGGATATTTTTTTCTTTGATTTTTTAGAGGAGAGTGGATGGGAGAGAGGAAGGTGAGAGAAATGAGAGAAGAGAGAGAGAGAGAGAGAGATCAATGAAAAGAGAGACATATGGATTGGTTGCATCCTTCACATACCCTGATCAGGGCCACAAATCAAACCTGCAACCCAAGTAAGTGCCCTTGACTGGGAATCTTACTCATGACCCTGAGGTTTAAGGGCTAATGCTCCAACCACTGAGCACACAGCCAGGGCTTTTTTCTCTTTTCTTATTGTATTTATTGTTGTTGGTGGTATTTTTGTTCTTATTAGTTTTTTGAGTTTGTGTGTGTGTGTGTGTGTGTGTGTGTGTGTGTTATTTTCAGTGTAGTTTTGTTTTGCCTTGTTTTGTTGTGTCAGCACCTATATAACTGGTGCTACAACATGGTTGTGGTTGAGCCTCATAGTGAGCCAGCCCAAGGATTGAGTCTACCAACAAATGGAAGAACAACAATTAAGAACCAATTACAATAAGAGGGACCACATAACCCACACAGGGAATATTCCTAGAGCACACAACTGAGAAAATGAAGGAGATTATACAATTGGGTCCCACCAGACACTCACTACAGAAAGTCACCCACCAGAACTGGGAGTCATAGCAGATATACCTAATAAATAGAAACAAGCATAAAAAGGTAGCCAAAATGGGGAGACAATGAAACAGGCCCCAAACTAAAGAGCAAGAGAATTCTCCAGAAGAGCTAAATGAAATGCATATAAGCAATTTATCAGATATAGAGTTCAAATAATGATTATAAGGATTATCAACAGCATTAAAAAGGACATAAAAGCCATTAAAAACAACCAGGTGGAAATGAAGAATGACATAATTGTAATAAAGAATACACTGAAAGAAAAAACAGTAGATAAGAGAAAGTGGAAGATCAAATCAGCAAATTAAAAAATAGGGTAATTTTCCGAGTACATGTTCTTTACCTCCTTGGTTAAATTTATTCCTAGGTATCTTAATTTTTTTGTTGCAATGTAAATGGGATTTTTTTTTTTTAGTTTTTCTTTTTGTGAGTTCATTATTGGTGTATAAAAAAGCCATATATCATATATTTCTGGATGTTAATTTTGTATCCAGTTACATTGCCAAATTCATTTATTAATTCTAGTAGTTTTTATGGAGTCTTTACAGTTTTTTATGTACAATATTATGTTACCTGCAAATAATGACAATTTTACTTCTTATTTTCCAATTTGGATAACTTTTATTTCTTCTTCTTGTCTGATTGCTATGGCTAGCACTTCCAGTACTATATTGAATAAGAGTGGTGAAAACAGACATCTCTGTCTTGTTCCTGTTCCTAGGGGAAATGGCTTTAATTTTTGCCCATTGAGTATGATCTTCAATGTAGGTTTGTCATATATGGCTTTTATTATGTTGAGGTTTGATACCTTTATTCCCACTTTGCTGAGAGTTTTTATCAGGAAAGGGTGTTGAATTCTTTCAAATGCCTTTTCTGCATCAATTAGTATGGATATATGATTTTTGTCTCTCAATTTGTTTATGTGATGTGTCCCATTTATTAATTTGCAGCTATTGTACCAGCCTTGATAGGGTAGAAAAAAAGTCACTCAGAGGACCAAAAAAAAAAAAAAAAAAAAAAAATTAAAAAGCAAGAGGATAGTTTAAGGGAACTTTGGGACAACATGAAACATAACAACATCCTCATCAGAGGAGTACCAGAAGGAAAAGAAAAGTGATAAAGGACCTTTTTGAAGAAATAATGACAGAAAACTTCCCTAACCTGGTGAAGGAAAAAGGTCACACGTGTTCAGGAAGCACAGAGAGTACCAATAAAGATAAACCCAAAAAAGTCCTACACAAAGACACATAATAATTAAAATAGCAAAAATTAAAGATAAATGGAGAATATTAAAGGCAGCAAGAAAAAATCAATTAGTTACCTACAAAGGTGCTCTCATCAGGCTGTCAGATGATTTCTCAATGTATAGACCAGAAGGGAATGGCATGAAGTATTTAAAGTAATGGAAAGCAAGGGTCTGAAACCAAGACTACTCTATTCAGCAAGGCTAACATTTAAAACTGAAAATGAAGTAATGAGCTTTCCAGACCAAAAAAAAAAGGGTGGGGTGGAGGGATGGGGGAGGGAAAAGCTAAAGAAGTTTATTCTTACCAAACCAGCATTGCAAGAAATGTTAAAGGGTCTGCTTAAAGAAGAAACAGAGAGTGAGAAGAACATTGGCACAAAAATATAAATGGCAATAAATAAGTACCTATCAATAATAACCTTAAATGTACATGAAGTAAATGCTCCAATCAAAAAAAACATAGGGTAGCTGAATGAATAAGAAAACATTACCCATACGTATGCTGTCTACCAGAGACCCACCTCAGAACAAAAGATTCACACAGTTTGAAAGTAAAGCGATGCCAAATATATATATATATATTCTATGCAAATTAAAGCAAAAAAAGCTGTGGTAGCAATATTTATTTCTCACAAAATAGACTTCTAAACAAAGGCCGTAAAAGAGACAAAGATCACTACATAATACTCAATGGATCTATCCAACAAGAAGATATAAGCCTGACAAATATATATGCACCCAATATTGGAGCACCTAAATATATATTTTTTAAAAACTCGTAGAGGACTTAAGCTAGAAATTGACAGCAACACCATCACAGTAGTGGACTTAAAAGCCCCATTGACATCACTGGATAAATCTTCCAGATAAAAATTCAACCATGAAACAATGACCCTAAATGACACACTAGATTAGATAGATTTAATTATTATTTAGAGAACATTTTATCCCAAATCTGCAGAATATACATTCTTCTCAAGTGCACATGGAACATTCTCAAAGACAGATCACATGTTAGGACATACAATAAGTTGAAATCATATCAAGCATCTCCTCAGATAACAATGGCATGAAATTAGAAATCAATTACAATAAAAAAAACATTCAAACACATGGAAGCTACACTTGATCTTAGCCAAAAGGCCGAGAAGCGATCACATGGAAGCTAAATAGTATGTTATTAAACAATGACTTAGTTACCAATGACATAAAGGAAGAAATTTAAAACTTCGTGGACACACATTAAAATGAACATACAACAACCTTAGAACTATGGGACACAATGAAAGCAGTCCTGAGAGGGAAATTCCTAGGAAATTCATTATATAGGCCTACCTCAAGAAACAAGAAAAATATCAAATAAACATTCTAACCCTACAACTAAAAGAAGTAGAATAAAAGTAAAACAAAACAAGCCCAGAGTAAGTAAGAGAAAGGAAATAATAAAGACAGTGGTAATAAATGGCATGGAGACTAAAAAAACAATACAGACATCAATGAAATCAAGAGCTGGTCCTTTAAAAAGATAAGCAAGATTGAAGAAAACCTTAGACAGACTCACCAAGAAACAAAGAGAGAAGACCCAAATAAATAAAATCAGAAATAAGAGAAAAGAAATAATAACTGACATCATAGAAATACAAAGGATTGCAAGAAAATACTATGAATAACTATATGCAAACAAATTGTACAACCTGGGCAAAATGGACAAATTTCTAGAAACATGCAATCTTCCAAAACTCAATCAAGAAGAATAAGAAAATATGAATAGACTGATAACAACTAATGGAAAACAAAAACAAAAAGACACTTCCAGCAAGCAAAAGTCCTGACTGGATTGCTTCACAGGTGAATTTTATGAATCATTCTAAGAAGAAGTAATATCAATACTTCTCAAATTATTCCAAAAAATTCAAGATGAAGGAAGGTTTCCAAGCTCTTTTTATGAGAGCATTATCCTAATTTCAAAATCAAAGACACTACACAAAAAGAAAATTATAGTCCAATATCCCTGATAAACATAGATGCTAAAATCCTCAACAAAATATTAGCAAATTGGATTCAGCAATACATGAAAAAGATCTTACATCAGGACCAACTGGGATTTATTTTGGGGATGCATGGTTGGTACAATTCCCAAATCAATTAATGTGAAACATCACATAAACAAAATGAATAAAAAAGTCACATGATCATATCAATAGTTGCAGAAAAAGCTTTTAACAACATCCAGTACCCATTCATAATAAAAACTCTCAAGAAAGTGGGAATAAAGGGGTCATACCTCAGCATCGCATGAAAAACATACAACCAACACCATACTCAATGGGAAAAAAACTAAAAACATTTCTCTTAAGATCAGCAGCAAGACAGGGATGTCTGATTTCAACACTCTTATTCAACATACTGCTGGAAGTGCTAGCCACAGTGATTAGACAAGAAGGAGAAATAAAAGGCATTCAAACTGGAAAGGGGGAAGTAAAATGGTCCTTATTCACAGATGACATGGTATTGCATATAGAAAACACTAAAGAATCCACACACAAAAAAACTACTAGATTTAATAAGCGAACTTGGCAAAGTAACAGGATACAATATTAAGATCCATAAATTGGTGGCATTTTTTACACCAATAATCAACTCTCAGAAAGAGAAACCAAGAAAACAATCCCATTTACCACTGTAACAACAAATAAATAAGGTACTTAGATATAAACTTAACCAAGGAAATAAAAGAACTATACTTTCAAAATTATAGACCACTGAAAAAAGAAATAGAGATCAACTAAAGAATATATATGCACATATGCATAGTCCATTGACACAGACAATAATGTGGTGAAAGCCTAGGGGAATCAGGGGCAGGGTGGAGAAAAGCAAAGGGGTGCAAATGGGGGACATCTATAACAGAGTCAACAATGAAAAAAATCTTCCCAGTGATACAAATGTGCAACCAATGTTGCAAACTACTTCTTACTCAATTCTGACAAAATGGTATAAACTTTATTTTTGAGTCTAAAGCCAAATTGGAAATTTTTAGTAATCTGTCTCTGGTTTGCTTATATAAACTTCCTGGTAGTCTGACCTCTTTATAATGCAGTCATGTCCCTCCAGGATCCCTGTGTGAGTCCCTAGTCTATTGTCTTTTACTCATGTTTCCAATGGGTTGAGTAATTGCAAAATCACAATAACAGTAGTGGTATCATCTATATCTATAATAATAAAAGCATCTATAATAATAAAAGCATAATATGCTAATTAGACTGGATGTCCTTCTGGATGAAGCCGAGCCTGCGAGGGAAGCCCGGGTCCCGGGTGCCAGAGGGAAGCCAGTGCTGGCAGCTGGGGACAGGAAGGCCTACTCTTGCATGAATTTCATGCATCAGGCCTCTATCCTATATAATAAAAGGGAAATATGCAAATTGACCCTAATGGCGGAACGACCAGAATAATCGCTCAACCAGTCACTATGAGGTGCACTGACCACCTCTCAGTCCCTTTCCCTGGCCTGCAGGCTCCCATCGCCCAATGGGGAATGGGGAACTGGGGGTGGGTGGCAGGGGATGTGGACAGTGCCAGGCCAAGGCCCCCACCCCGCTGGTTGTCCCACACACAGAGGGTGATTCTCAGTGGGAGCAGGGCTGGTGAACGGGGGGGAACGGCCAACCTCTCAGCCCCTCCCCTGGGCCAGCAGGTTCTGATCACCCAATCTAAAATGGAGAACCAGAGGTGGGTGGCGGTGGGGGACGGGGACAGCTGCCGGCAACCAGGGAAGATGGCCCTGACTACAGGATAGGCCTAGTACCTTCCCAAGAATTTTGTGCACTGGGCTCTAATAGTCCTATATAATAAAAGCCTAATATGCTAAGTGTCTGATCGACCTGTCGGCTGTTCAACCAATCAAAGAGTAATATGCTAATGATATGTTAAGGCCACTCAACCACTCACTATGATGTGCACTGACCACCAGGGGGTAGATGCTCCCACCAGTAGGTTAGCTTGCTCCTGGGGTCCAGCCAATCGGTACTTAGCAAGATGGGCTAGACATGCCCTGGAGTCCTCCCACAACCCCTCCCCAGCTGACTAACCTCCCACGTCCCTTCCCATACCTGATCATGCACTGGTGGGGTCCCTCGGCCTGGCCTGTGCCCTCTTGCAATCCAGGACCCCTTGGGGGATGTCAGAGAGCAGGTTTCGGTCCGACTCCGCAGACCAAGCCAAGGGACCCCACCGGTACACAAATTCATGCACCAGGCCTCTAGTATTGGTATAATTCCACAGAGTATTTCAAAGCATATCCATACATAGGGCCTCACAAGAAAAGAGAGACATGACTTTAGAGATGACCAAATAATCTCTCATCCCTCTCCTTCCCACTGAGATCTGTGATTATGTTCCATGTATCCATGCCTCTGGTCCTGTGTATGTTTGCCCATGTCCTGCGTGGTTCAGGCTTCAGGATCTGGAAGAGGGGCTGCACACAAATGAAAGAGATGAGACAAGTAATAATAATTTGAAAATTGGGGATCCAGGCGAGAGCCCATCCCAAGAGGATGGACTCCTCTTGTGCTCAGGCCAAGGTGGGGTCCCTTGGCCTGGCCTGCACCCTCTCGTAATCTGGGACCCCTCAGGAGATGTTGGAGAGCTGGTTTGGGTCTGATCCCACAAGCCAGGCCGAGGGATCCCACTGGTAAATGAATTCATGCACCAGGCCTCTAGTAAGTATATAAGTTCTTTAGCTTATCTCTTCTTGTACCCCCAACCCCACATTGAGTTATGTCAGTCTGTTCCATGCCTCCATGCTTCAGGTCTTATTTTGTTGGACAATTCATTTTGTTCATTAGATTCCACAAATAAGTGAGATAATGTGATATTTGTCTTTCTCAGTTTGATTTATTTCACTTAGCATATTTTCCAGGTCCATCCATGCTGTCCCAAAGGAAGAGTGCCTTTCTTCTACTTCATATACACAGGTATTTTTACTAACCAGAATTTACATAAGAAGACTGTTAAGAAATATGTAAAATGCTAAACAATAGTGAATAGATATTATGGTTTACACATAGACTATAATTATTTTTTCTTAAATTTAAATTGTTAAGTCAGATAGATACTTGACATAATACGTTAATATAAAATTTCTAACTGGATAGAAAATATCTATATCATAGTAGGTAAAGAAAAAAAACAAGTTACTTTGCAAAAGTATACAGAATTATGAGTAGGGTGTGTATAAAAAAAGAGAAGATAGAATAGTGCAAAAGGGTAAATTTCTTATTTGCTACAGCAAAAGCACAGGTGTGTAATCATAAAAGCCACATAAAATCTTTTTAGATATATGTTAAAAAATGACAGTCAGAATATAGTATATCTTATTATAAATCTACATTTATTTTAAACTAATTGTTTTCTCATCTTCTTTGTATTTAGGGTTGCCATGTAACTCAGCTCTTGTCAATCAAACATAACCAGAAGTCTATTAGGGTTTCCAGTAAAGTATTTACTCTTCTATTAACAAGGGCAGATGTGACTGGATATATTATTCTGCCTCTTTAGAACACGATTTGATACCAGGAAATATAGCAGCAATCTTAATGAATCACAAAGCCAATACTCTAAAGATGGCAACTCAAATAATAGGAATGTGGGTCTTTGGGGACATGATAGAGCTGTTGTGCCTGTCCTGGACTACCTATCTTCAAAATTATTAAATCAGATTATACATGTGTTAAGAAATCATTTAGTGCTTAAGCCACTAGTATTCAGGAACACTGTAATATGAAGCCAAAAATATTACTATCTGATAAAACTGTTTAGAAAAATTAAAATATGATTTAGGGTCACACACAAACAGAAATGTACATATGGAAATAAACCACAAAATTCTAGAAGATTAAAAGTTTCTACTATGCAGAACACAACATGAACTAAAGCAAAGGAAGAAAAAGGCAACTTAAAAGAAAACATGGTGCTTAATCATAATGAGTAAAGAGCTTCTACCAATATATGAGACAATTATTTTAAAAGGAAACAGGCACAGTGATATAAAATGTATTTTAAAAGGGAATATTAATAGCTAGTAAAAATAAAATGATGTTCAAATTGTCTATTAAAGAAATAAATCAGATTGGAAAGTATTCAAAAGTTTGAATTATCCATTGTTATCAGAGGCTCAAGAAAGCAGCACTTTTTACACAATGTTGGTGGAAAAGTAAGTTGATATTAATCAGAAAGAAAATTTGGCACCAAATGTAAAATATTTAAATGTACATATTAGTTGAGCAAACAACTTTGTTTTCTTGGAATTTATTCTAGACACATGTTAAATAAATGAAAAAGCTTTCAAAGATATACGTATCCTGGTGCCAGCTGCAAAGTTGTTTTAATATCCACAATAAAATGAATAGAGCCATCCTAAATGATAACCAATGGTGGATTATTTAATAAATAAATTTTCATTCAGATAATGGAATTTTATTTTCCAAAATTAGATAGATTCATAGACATTTAGATAGAAGATAGGAGACAAGAAGAAAGGGAGAAAAAAATGAAAAATATCTATAATGTAGTTGGTAAGGAAAAGCAACTTACTTTGCAGAATTATGCAGAACTATAAATCATTTTTTTGTTAAAAAATTAAAATTACATATACATTATATAGGATATTCTTAAATTTCAAAATCTGAAAGAACACATAAAATTTAATAGTGACTTCACAGTTGAGACAGACTAATAATGCAGGAATTAATAGCTACTTTATATATTTCTGAAATGTTTGAACAATAAACCCATCACACACACACACACACACACACACATGCACACACACACTACACACACAAAATGTTTAAAGTGTAACTATATTCAAAAACAATTATTCAGATTTGCCTCAAGGGAAAATTTATAACATTTCTTGAATATATAGAAAAAGCATTCCAAAAATAATTAAGAAAAATAACTCCCTTTATGACTACTCCCAGTCTTCTTAATTGTATTCTAAATAAAATAATCTTGAAGAATATATATTTATATTTTTTCCATTGAGTTATTTTTCATAACATATAATCTATAGTTTTCTGGGATATATGATACTACGCAAAATATTTATACTTGACTTTAGCCAAAAGGCCAAGAAGTGGTATTACCCAACATATTTAAAAGTTTAAAATTAGGAATTGAAACCATGAGTTCATTGCTGACCTCACTGAAACTCTATTGAATGAAAAGAGAAGAATGTCAAAAGTGGAAGGAAGCCTTGAATTATCCATTGTTATCAGAGGCTCAAGAAAGCAGCACTTTTTACACAATGTTGGTGGAAAAGTAAGTTGATATTAATCAGAAAGAAAATTTGGCACCAAATGTAAAATATTTAAATGTACATAATAGTAAATGTACATATTAGTTTTAAAACTTTAAAACTGCAAAGTGGAAGGAGAGTCCACACAGGGCAGAGTAGAACTGTCTAGAGACCAGCAGAAAAGACAACAGAAGGTGATACCATAGAAATTAAGAGAGGAGAGATTTCTACAAGGTGAATGGTAATTAATTATGTTCAATGTTACAATGAGTTTTTAAAAAAAGACATGATTTAGTTATTTTCTTGATATGTAGGGCATCAAATATTATTAGGCCTTAGAAAAAGTAGTGTTGAGTAAATTTTGGTAAGGAAGTAGAGAAAAATAAGTGAAGAAAATTTTAGTCTAACAAAAATGTCTTGAAATTAATATAGAGAGCAAATAGCAGCAACCATGAGGATCTGGAAGAGGATGGCATTTAGCTGTCTTAATTAGGCATGGAGTATTTTAGTATTCTACAGAAAAATTATGGAAAATAATTAAGCAAAGCCCATAGAATAATACAACAAAAATAAGATACCAAAAACAGGTGGATAAACCTGGTATTTGGATAAGAATGGATTTGTTCCATTCAAAAGCAGAATCAAAAGCATAAACATTTGATTAATCTGAATTGAGCCTCAGACATTATTTTATGGAGTGATAGAATTAGATGTAGAATTGTGTCATCCAACTTTTCATTGAATTGTTCCATACTGTTTACGTGAAAATCCAGACATCATGGCTCTGTATTAGATTTCAGCAAATATAACTTGTCAATTAAGGTCAGTAGATCAAATTTTATTTGCTTAAAACCTAATGATACAAGTAGAAACTAATTCTGAAAAGACATGTAGCCTGGAGCTTTACATATTGTTTTTATATTAGAGTTTTGTCTATTAGTCATGCAAAAGGAAGCAATTATTCCTTCCTGTGTATACACAACCACCGATGACAAAATAGTCACCAAATGCTACAAATTTTACCTTCTTTTTACTTCTTACTTCTCTTTCTTTATCTCCATTTCTACTGTCACAATCCTATTTCTGAACCTGAATACTTATGTCCTTGAAACCTGCCTTTCTTTCCTGAAATCCATTTGCTATATAATCAATAAATTGACTTTTTAAAACAAGTGTCACAAAATCTCTTCCAGTTAAAAACAACTAAAAATAAGAATTAATCTCTTCTTTTTTCTAAGTTTCTCATTAAATTATGCAAATGAAGATAATGGTGGATAAAACAGAACCAGCAAAAGGCAGCCCAATATTTACATGAACAGCCTGTAATGAAGAACTGCTCTGACCCTAAGGAGGTACCTGGCTCAAAGACAAGAGTGTCATGCAACATGAGAGTAGAAAGATAATAATAAAGTTATTGAAAGTCTTTCTTCTGAAATACTGTGCTGTCTAGTACCCCGGATTGATTTTATTTCTAACTCCTACCCTTTCTCTGTGCACACTGACCATAGCAGCTCAGCATTATACTCCCAGGAACACCAAAATAGCACTTTTAAAAAAATTAACTGCATAAACATAAGGGTTTTTGTTTGTTTGTTTTTTGTTAATCCTCACCCAATGATATTTTTTCCATTGATTTTTAAAGAGAATGGAAGGAAGGGAGGGAGGGAGGGAGGGAGGGAGGGAGGGAGGGAGGGAGGAAGGGAGGGATGAGAGAAACATGGATGTGAGAGAGACACATAGATTGGTTGCCTCCCACCTGTGCCCTAACTGGGCCAGAAATCCAACCTGCAACCTAGGTACATGCCCTTGACCAGGAATCAAAATCGTGACCTTTCAGTGCACAGGCCAAGGATCTAATCACTGGGCAGCAATGGCAAGGGCGAGCATAATGTTTTTAATGTTGTTGGAATGGCTTCTAGTGCCATAGAGTATAGCTCTTCCTATTTTAGCATTCAAAGAAAGAGTGGTTTCTCCATCTGTTCACCCTAAAGATGATAAACATTGTTCATACTTGTCTTAGTCTTACAGGTGGAAGAAAGCTAGCAGAGAAGCAGGCATACAAGAGTAGAGAAAAATGACAACAGTCTATTCTTAAATATAAACAAACTAAGACAACCAGATATGTGGAAAAACAAAAGACCAAGATAAATAAATAAAAAATTGCTGACAAAAGAAAATACAAATATAATAAGCTAGGGAAACAGAAAAGAACTATAAAATCAAAACTCCAAGTATACTGAGAAATTTGAGTAATTAACATATGCATTAAAGAAAAACAGCAAGCTATGAAAAACAAATAAAAGTAAGAATTCTTGGAAAATAATAGTTTATTACATTCCTGGGACCCCTGTGATTTAGCATAATAAAATAAATAAGATCTAAATCTTCTACTTGAACTAAGAGTTTTAGCTTCCTTTCCAGGAAATATTTATTAAAAGTATTAATAAGTAGCATAATTAGCTATTTTTAAATATGGTCTACTCATTCTCAGATGATACCATTAACCAAAATGATAAAAAGTACGCAAAGGCATGAAGATTCTACATAAACAAAGTATAAAGTCACTTGCTGAATGTTTTGTTTGTGCTTAAAAAATGTTCACTCATGCACTGGGGCACAAAAACTAGAAGCCACATTTATATATTAAAAAGGAAAAAAGATATAATTTTATTGTAATATTTCAGAGGACTACAGAAGAAAACTATAAACATAGTCCATATAAATAATTCACATAAATAATTGACAAACTGCTGGTTCTTTTTTAGATTTTTAATGTTATTATTTCTGAAACAAATGCAAAATTTTAACAAATCTCTCTATATAAAACCATAATATGCAAATAGACCAAACAATAAAACAACCGAAAAACCAAACAACCGGTCACTATGAAGTGCGCTGACCACCAGGGGGTGCATGCAAAACATGGCGGGTGTTAGCCACAGAGGGGTGGTGGAGCAGGTGAGCAGGAGCACCAGACCAAGATGTGGCACCAGTCGCTGTCATAGGGGCAAGCCTCTGGTGGTTACTGAAAATGATTTGTTCCTGCGTGCTGCGGTCCTGCCCGGGGCTAGCACCTGCTTCCGGCACGGCCCCGTGGTCGCACATGCTGCCCACACCAGAACTGCCGCTTGCACCCATTCCCAGTGCCTAGTGCTGGCCCTGATCGCTTGGTGCCATCAGTGGGTGCGAGCGGCAGCTGCCGGCCTCGATCGCCTCTCAGGGCTTCTCCACCTCCCCCTGCTCCTAAGGGACGATTGGGGCTGGCAGCCGCCTCTGGCACCCACTGATGGCGCCGGCCCCGCTCGCACCTGTTGCTGGCACTGGCCCCAATCACTCTGTGCCATCAGTGGGTGTGAGCGGGGCCGGCACCATCAGCGAGTGGAAGTGGCAGCGGTGGAAGCGGGGCTGTCGGCAGAGAGGACCGGGGCCGCAGTTGGGAGGGGCTGGGCTGGGGCACAGACGATGGGCTGAGACCCGCCTCTGTGCCCACTGCAGCCTCGTGGCCCACAGTTCCTTTCAAGGTGCACGAATTCGTGCACTAGGTCCCTAGTAATATTATAAGTTTTTAGCCTACAGGATATTAACATGTTCTCCCTTTTAATAATCATTATGAATGAACTATGCAACTATCACATGACTCAAAAAATATTATTGTACTGCTTTATATTATAAAAGACAAAAAATTATATTATATTTAGGCTTTTATATAGATAGATATTTTACAAAAATGAATACCAGAAATAAAGTAGAATTAATGAAAAAATTATATATTAAAAATTATAAAAAGAGATATGGTGATTGACTCTCAAAGTAAATTCTATACCAGAAAATATGACGACTCTTTTCATTATGGGAAGTAAAAAATATTTTTATTCTTGATATGTACATTATAGTTCTACCATTTTATTCCAATAAAATAAGGTATGAATGCAAAAAGCATTTATGTGGTTGCATCCCTCAATGATCTGTGCCTGGTTGTAGCTCCAGGAAATGCCAAAATGTAAATTCCTTTGCAGGATATATTTCAATTATTCAAACAGCAAGTGAGACAGTGGCAAGAACCATCACATTAGCAGCAGATTTTGATTCCTGCCCTTCTTTAATTTGTATTAATAACTCTCAATCTTGGGTGTTATAAACACAATAGTAATAGATCCTAAACTTGAAGAACACTGGCAAATTGGTGGACAACTGCAAAAGAATGATTTAAAAGATGAAGATTGAAGGGTTACAATTCAAGATAGACATGTTGGATGCACTTGAACTCACTTTCTCCCATAGACACACCAAATCTACAGCTATATATGATACATCCCCTTTGATAGAAATTCAGAAACTAGCTGGCTAACTCGTACATATCAGACAAAGGAGCAAAAAATTCATATCAAACCAGGTAGTAGAGACTGAAATGCTTTAACAATAAACCCCGCCCTAGTGCAGCTACACATAATGGACAGGGAACCCACAACTCCCAGTATCTCTCTGAGGAATAAAGGGTTTGAACATTACATCTGATGCCCAGCTTTTAAGACTTCCATCTGAAAGATGGGCCCCCAAACATCTAGCTTTGCAAGCCAATGAGGCTTGAGTCCATAAAACCCATAAGGCAATAGCAAACTCAAAGTCAGTTCTTAAAGACTTAGTGTGAATGCTTGTGACTATATCCCCAGGACCTGGAACAGAGAGAGGTGGCAGTCTGAAACAAACCCATTTTTTCCATAAAAGAGGCTGATTTGTTTATCTTAATACTGTGAGCTTAGGGGCAGGCTTCTATTTTAACACAGTTCAAGGGGCTGACTGCTATACTTTCCAGAGACCAGAAGATCAGTGGACACCATCTTCACACTTCTCCCTCACTCCAGGTTGCTGGTATCTGCCAAATGAGCTCATGCACATGCCTGACACTCTTGTTTGTGTCTATATGAACATCAGACAAAATAAACTTTAAGTCAGGCTATAATAAGAGGCTAAAAGGTCATTATATAATGATAAAGCAGTTAAACAAGAGAATATTGTATTTGTAAATATATATGTACCCAACATACCAGCACCAAAATATATAAAGCAAATAAGAACAGATGGAAACAGTCAGTATACAATAGTAATACGTAACATTAATACCCCACTTTCAACAAAGGACAGATCATCCAGACAGAAAATCAATAAGAAAACATTAGACAAATTATATGTAAACATGATGGACCAAACAGAAATTTACAGAATATTTTATGCAAAAGAAACAAGATAGACATTCTTTTTCAATCTCACATGAAACTTCTCCACAATAGGTCATAAGTTAGACCACAAAACAAGTCTTAATAAATTTTAAAAGCATTTTCCAAACACAATGGTATAAAAGTAGAAATGAAAAACAATAAATAAATAAAAGTAGAAATGAATTACAAAACAATAACAAAACAAAAAAACCTGGAAAACTGACAAATATGTGGACATTAAACAACATGTTTCTGGACAACCAATGGATCAAAGAAAAAATCAAAAGATGATTTAAAAAATAGAAATATGACATACCAAAATTTACTGAATATAGCAAAGGCATTTCTGAGAGGAAAGTTTATAGCAATAAATGCCTACATTAAAAAATGAGAAAGATTTCAAACAACCTAACTTTACACCTCAAGAAACTAGAAAAAGATGAAAAAACTAAGTAAAAAGTTAATAGAAGAAAAGAAATAACAAAAATCAAAGCAGAAATAAATGAAATAAAGATTAAAACCAAAAAAAAATCAATGAACCTAATATCTGATTTGGGGAAAAACACAAAATAGATATAACTTTAGCTAAATTTATCAAGAAACAAAAGAGAGGAATCAAATGAAATCAGAAATGAAAGAAGAGATGCTACAAAAAAATACCACAGAAATACAAAGAATCACAAGTTATATGATTATACTATGAATATTTATGTGCCAACAAATTTGGTAACCTAGAAGAAATGAGTAAGTACCTAGAAGCATACAAACTACTAAGACTGTATAATGAAGAAATAGAAAATCTGAACAAATCAATAACAAGAAAGGAGATTGAATCAGTGATCAAAAACCTGCCAAGAAACAAAAGTCCAGGACCAGGTGGGTTCACTGATAAAATCTACAAAACTTTTTAAAAAATTAATACCAATACTTCTCAAATGCTTCCAACAAGTAGAAGAGGAGGCAACACTTCCAAATGAATTTTTTGAGGTCAGGATTACACTGATAACAAATCTAGAAGGATATTATAAGACAGAAAATTACAGGTCAATACCTTTGATGGACATAGATTCAAAAAACCTCAACAAAATATTAACAAACTGAATTCAACAATGTATTCAAAGATTCATACAATATGATCAAATGGGATTTATTCTAGAGATGCAAGGATGGCTCAACATCTGCAAATCAATCAATATGATACATCACACTAATAACTTTAAGACGAAAAATAGTATGATTATCTCAATAAATGAAGAAAAGGCATTTAACAAAAGGGAACATCCATTCATGATGAAAATTACTCATAAAGTGGGTATAAAGAGAAAGTATCTCAATATAATGAAGACTATATGAGAAGCCCACAGCTAACATTAAAATTGAAAGTGTTTTCCATTAAATTAGGAGAAGGGTGAGGATGCCCACCTTATAAAATAATAAAAAGGCATTTAAATAGGAAAGAAAGAAGTAAAACTGTCTCTATTTGCAGATGACATGACAAATAGGAAACCCTCAAAGAATTTTCAGTAACCGCCAGAGACTCTCCCCAATGACAGCAACCCACGTCCCACCTTGGTCTGGTGACCCTGCTCACCTGCTCCACCATCCTGCCGCGACCAACGCCCTCCATGTTCCGCACACGCCCCCTGGCGGTCAGCGCACATCATAGCAACTGGTTTTTCGGTTGTTCTGCCATTCAGTCTATTTGCATATTAGCCTTTTATTATATAGGATATTAAGATATATAGTAATAAAAATATGGTATTGGCATAAAAATAGACACATAGATCAACAAAACAAAATAGAGATTCAGAAATAATTCCAGCCACATATAGTGAATTAATTTATATCAATGGATCCAAAATTATACAATGAGAAAAGATAGTCTCTTTAATAAATGATGTTGGGCCCAGAAAGTGTTGCTCAGTGGTTGAACATTGACCTATGAGCCAGAAGGAGGTCACAGTTCAATTCCCAGTTAGGGCATATAACCTGAGTTGCAGGCTTCATCCCCAGTGGGTCATGTGCAGGAGGCAGCCAATCAATGATTCTATCTCTCCCTCTCCCTTCCTCTCTGAAATAAATAAAACATATATTAAAAAGAAATAAAAAGAAATGGTGTTGGGAAAACTAAACAGCCATCTGCAAAAGAATGGAAATGAACCACTATCTTATACCATATATAAAAATCAACTCAAAATAAATTTAAGACTTGAAACCATAAAGCCCTTAGAAGAAAAATAGTTGGTAAGCTTTTTGACATGAGTCGTGGTGGTGATTTTTGAATAAGACCAAAAGCAAAGGTAGTAAAAATAAATAAACAAGTGGGACTACATCAAACTAAAAAGCTTTTGGACATCAAAGAAAACCATGAACAAAATGAAAAGACAACCTATAGAATGAGAGAAATATTTGCGAATCATATATCTGATAAAGGGTTAATACCCAAAGTATATAAACAGATCAATAGCAAAAAGCAAGCAATCTGATTTAAAAATGGGCAGAGGATCTGAATAAACATTTTTTCCAGAGAAGACATACTGGTTTCCAACAACTACATGAAAAACTGCTCAATATCACTAATAATCAGGGAAATGCACATCAAAAACACAATGAGATATTAATTAGAGTGGCTATTATCAAAGAGACAAGAAATAACTTTGCAAGGATGTGGAAAAATGGAACACTTGTGCACTGTTGGTGGAAATGTCAATTTTCCATAGTGCAGCCAACATGGACAACAGTATGGAGATTTCTCAACAATGAAAAATAAAACTATCATTTCAAAGGCCCAAAGCAGGTGTTGATACTATGTGATTTCTGTCCAGTTCTCTGAATGTCAAAGTGAAGAAATTCAATGAAACATGAGTAAATGGTGGGAATAACTATGACCCTCTTAAGGTAGCCAAATGCTAGTCACCTAATTAGTGACATGCATGAGTGGATAAAGGAAATTCCCACTGTGCCTACCTACTGTCCAGAGAAACCACAGCCAAGGGAACTAGCTTGGTGGGATCAGCAGGGAAATATAAAAATAAATAAACAAATAAAACTATCATATAATCCAGCAATTTCGCTTATAGGTCTTTATCTGAAGGAAATGAAATCACTATCTCAAAAAGTTATTTCCCTCCCACATGCATTGCAGCATCATTTACTATGGCCAACACATAGAAGTTATATGTATCCATCAACAGCTATCTGTCCATCAACAGATAAATGGATAAAGAAAATATCATACATGTACACTGGAATATTATTTAGCCATAAAAAGAAGGACATCCTGCTATTTATAACAACATTGATGATGAGCCTTGAAGGCCCATCTTATATAATAAAAGGCTAATATACAAATAGACTGAATGGTGGGACAACCGAAACAACCAAACAACCGGTCACTATGATGTGCACTGACCATCAGGGAGCGTGTATAGAACATGGTAGGCATTGGCCACGGTGGAATGGTGGAGAAGGTGAGTCGGGGCACCAGTTGCTGTCATCAGGGCAAGCTTCTGGTGGTTACTGAAAATTCTCTGCTTCCGTGAACTGCGGTCCCGCCCGGCATTCGCATCTGCTGCTGGTGCCCAGTGCCAATTCCGATCACTCAGCATAATCAGCAGGTGCAATGGCGGCTGATGGCCTTGATAGCCCCTGAGGGCTTCTCCACCTCCCCCTGCTCCTGAGGGGTGATTGGGGCAGCAGCCTTCATTCGCACCCACTGCTGGCACCAACCCCAATCACTCCATGCCGTCAGCGGGTGCAAGTGGGGCCGGTGCCATCAGTGCATGGGAGCAGCAGTGGGAGCGGGGCTGCTGGCAGACAGGGGGCTGGGGGCTGCGGCGGGAGGGGCCAGGATGGGGCGCAGAGGATGGGCTGAGACCCGCACCTATGCCTACCGCAGCCTCATGGCACACAGTTCCTTTCAAGGTACACAAATTCATGCACTAGGCCCCTAGTAGTAAAATAAGTTGGACTAGAAAGGCAAATACTATATTAATTCACTTATATGAGGTATCTGGGGAGGGAGAAGGCTGAACACACAAATACAGAGAACAGGTTGGTGATTGCCAAAGATAAGGCCTGAGGGGGAGGATGAAATGTGTGAAAGTGGTTAAAAGATACCAACTTCTGAGATAAGTAAGCCCTTGAGATGTAATGTATTATAGTTAACAATACTGTATTGTATATTTGAAAGTTGCTAAGAGAGTAAAGAAAGTTGCTAAGTTCTTATCATGAGCCCTAGCCAGTTTGGCTTAATGGATAGAGCAGTGGTTCTCAACCTTCTGGCCCTTTAAATACAGTTCCTCATGTTGTGACCCAACCATAAAACTATTTTCGTTGCTACTTCATAACTGTATGTTGCTTCTGTTATGAATCATAATGTAAATATCTGATATGCAGGATGGTCTTAGGTGACCCCTGTGAAAGGGTCATTCAACCGCCAAAGGGGTAGCGACCCACAGGTTGAGAACCGCTGGAGAGTGTTGGTCCTCGGACTAAAGGGTTCTGGGTTTGATTCCAGTCCAGGGCACATACCTCGGTTGTGGCTAGGGGTGCATGTGTGTGGAAGGCAAAAAATGGATGTGTCTCTCTTACATCAATGTTCCTCCCTCTCTGTCTCTCCCCCTCCCTTCCACTGTCTCTAAAAATCAATGGAAAGAAATAACACACAAAAAAGTTCTCATCATGAGAAAAATAAATTGTAAATATGTGTAGTGATAAATGTTAACTAAATTTGTGGTAATCATTTTGCAATATAATACATATATCAAAGCACTATACTGTATAGCTAAAATTGATGCAATGTTATATGTCAATTATATCTCAAAAAAAAGATGAAGATTGTAGAAACCATGTTTTATGAAAAATAACTAGAGGTATCTAGCCTGAAGAAGGGAAAATGTAAATGCTAAAATATGAAAGTGGGGATAAGCTGATTCTGAATTGCTCTGCGATAGTTTAGATTTCTCACTTGCAAGATTGGTATAATAACTGCATATTTATCATAGGGTTGTTGTGAGAGTTTAATAAATCATTGCATATTGCACACTCAGAAGACTTCCTGGCACATAGTAAGCATTATAAAAATGTTAGTTAATACTGCTATTCCTCCAAAGAGTTGAACAAGGACCAATAATACACAGAGAGATTTTTCTCTGTATGAGCAAGAGCTTCCTGATGATTAGAACTTTTCAACCACTCAAAACAGTGAAACAGCTCAATTTTAAACTTTAATGCCACTCAGTGAGAAACAGAGTATTTCACTCTTGGGGGGAAGTCAGACTGCATAACCTCCCAGTCTCTAAGTAGAGAATACTGATTACCTGAACTCAACTGTAAGCTTATGTTACCAAGTGCCATGTGAGTCACCAGTGAGCACTGTGCAACATGTTTCTAAAATGGTCAGTGCATTCTACGTTTCCCTCCCATGGCAATGAGCTGGAATTACTTATGAATTCCCAGATAGTAATGTTTTCATGTTGGCCAGTATATATGCATGGTGAGATTTATCACCATATATACATAACTCTAAAATTAGGATTCTGTAGACATAAAGAACTGTGAGGGCATGGGACTAGGAGAAAGCCACAGGGGAAAAGCCAGGCATTGATAAAGTGCCCACTTTACAATTTTGTCTTAAATACACCTCTTTTATAGAGGTTAAGTAGAGTCACCAGTTAGGGAATGTGTTACTGAAAGCATTAATGTCCCTGATATGCTTGGAGTGTTCTGACCATCCAGAGGTGAAAGCCAACAGGATTAACCCAACAATGTTTTTCTTCTACTTAGAAAATTTACAAAGGCATGTATAGGACTGGCTATGTGCTGCTATACTTCACTTTTTGTGTATATATATTTGGCTTAGCAAGAACTATGCAGAGAATATGTCAAATTTCATATTCAATTTTACTTATTTTAAAAGGAAGGACATAGAGACACCAGGATTTTATAGAGAAGTAATAGAGTGTGAATAATTCTTTATAAAGGAATTAGTCTTTAGGCTCAGTTACACTATAGTTGTTAATTTCAGCTTAAGTTTTCCTAAATTCTACTGTCTCAAACTAATCAGTTACTTGCACACAGAAAGATGTCAAACAAGTCTCTCCCATCCCACATTTGGCAAACACCATAACATTTTAACCTAATTCTTAGTCTCTACACATAACACCTATAAATTTCATGTAATTAAACATCTACTACATATCAACTAATGTAGCAGAATTATTGATTACAAAAAATAACAACAATAATAAACAAACAAACAAAAAAGCACCCAAAACCCCTCTGGATAGTTGAAGCATAAATGTATTAAAAGATATTAGGTAGTTTGCAAGGTCTTAGAGAAGGCCAGTTTGTCATGCAGTAATAAATTATGCCCAAACACTTTGAGGATTTCTTCAAAATGCAGGACATGTTTGAAATTGTAGAAGGAGAAAGGTAGGAAGGGAAAAAATAAGAATTAATGAAAAAGATGAAAGTATGTGATAGACTTATTAGATAGGATATTAAGACATCAATGTGTGAAATGCAAGCTCTTACAAAAGTTTATTGTATATTTTTCATTCATAAACTCAATTGGTAGGGTTGGTGCCTTTGGGAATAATTAGGCTTAAAGTAAAATGTGAACAAAAGCAGTGAAAGCAAAATGTAAAGAGAAGCGCAGCTCCAAGAATGCAGACATAGCCACATTGTAACAGAATACAAAGACTTCAAAATTAATTCAATCCAGAGTTAGAGATGTCTGTAGAGAGCTAATCCTCCTAAACCAGCGGTTCTCAACCTGTGGGTCGCGACCCCTTTGGTGGTCGAACGACCCTTTCACAGAGGTCGCCTAAGACCATCCTGCATATCAGATATTTACATTATGATTCATAATAGTAGCAACATTACAGTTATGAAGTAGCAACGAAAATAATTTTATGGTTGGGTCACAACATGAGGAACTGTATTTAAAGGGCCAGAAGGTTGAGAACCACTGTCCTAAGTGATTTCATTATGATCTTCCATTACCAGTTTCCAATTTTCCACAGAAGTTATTTAAGCCAAAAGATAAATCTATCTATGTAAAAGGCTAATATGCTAAGTGTCCGACCATCCCGGTAATGATGTCATGTAGCAATGCCCAGCTTCTTCTCCCTAGCGACTAGCCTCCTTGCAGTTTCTTCAGCCTGGGAACATGACTTGCTTTATAGACAGGTGCAAATATTTCACACTTTAACCAAATGTCTGTGAAGCGTTTTCCCATACCTCATCTCATTTGATCCTCAAAGAAGTCCTGGAGTAGGTAGATAGGAGATTCAGTGGAATCCTATTTTCTTTGCATTAGCTGGAAAAAGAAGATTTAGAAAGCTTAGAAACTTGACCCAACTGAAAAGAAGTAAGAAATGGTGAACCTTGAAAATGACTTCAGGTTTTCCCACTATACAGAATATAATCAAACACTGCTGCAGCCTTAGCCAGTTTGGCTCAGTGGATAGAGCATTAGCCTGCAGACTGAGGGTCCTGGGTTCGATTCTGACCAAGGACACATGCCTGGGTTTTGGGCTTGATCCCCAATCAATGATTCTCTCTCATCATTGATGTTTCTATCTCTCTCTCCCTCTCCCTTCCTCTCTGAAATCAATAAAGAAATGCATTTTTTTTTAAAAAACACACACAAAAAAAAACACTGCTGTAGTTAAATATTTTACCCTTTGTTTTCCCTGCGTGATCTACAATAATAATCTTCTTCGTGTTGATATCTACTGCTGTGTTGCTGACAATTACATGAAAGAGAACTTGGGGTGCTTCACTGGTCTGGAAAAAGTTTAGCTACATCAGAAAGCAGGTCTAATTAAGCAAGTTTATTCTATATCTATAAAAGGCTAAGGTGACTCACACATGTACGATATATATATAGCTCTTGCTGGCACCAATTGCACTTGTGTGTTTTGATCTGTCATCATAATCATGAATTTGGTTGACACTTTTATTATAGAGCAAAAGCAAACAGCTATATTAAAATATTTCTTCTAATTAATTTCTTTTTAATGTGCATGAATTCGTGCACTGGGCCACTTGCTTGGGGATAAAATTAAAATCTTAGTTTTTTGTATTCTTCCATCAGAAACCCTGAGTGTTCACTATCATGTAATATTTGCTAAAAGGAAGGATAAATTCCTTTTTGTAGAAAGAAAACTGAAAATTCTTTCAAAAATATAATTGGTGAGATTTGTAAGTTGGCATGCTTATGTTTTGGGTGAAATATTTTTAATGAAAGTAGTTATAGAGATGGAGAAATGATTTTTTAGAAGAGGAAAGCATTTTATCTTATGAACTAATGCCAATAATTTTGTGGGAAAAGGAAAAGTCCTATTGTTCAACACTCAATTTCCTTAGTATACAATAGCTTCTGCTGAAGCCAACGTTTATTATATAAGAAAAAAATAAGGGTCCTACATTTGAAAATAATTTGAATTTTTTATTATTAATGTAAATAATAATCAAGTAATATGTTGCAATTCTAGAGAATTATAACTTAGATTCTCTCACCTAGGTAATGTTTTTCAAGAAACAATTTTAGAATATTAAATCTATGAGGAAGGATTATACAAAATTGTACAACACTGGAAATAAAGTCTTTTAAAGTAAACAATAAAATACAAATACACCTTCAATTACTGATGCTATCTGATAATGTTTTTAGTTCTAATGAATCAATAAGGAATATAAATATTAACAAACATGAATATTTGAAAAGAATATTTGAAAATACTAAACAATAAATGGAAAAACAATAAGGTATTCAATAAATTACCAACAAGTATCAATTATTTTCCTATAAACCAGCAATAAAAAAATTGAAATGACGATGGAAAAAATCCCATTTAAAATTAACCACAAATACTAAGAATAAATGCAAAAATAAATGACTAAGAGCTAAACCTCAAAAAACATATAAAATTTTGCTAAGGGTCATAAAAGAAGAGATAGATAAATGGAGAGATGTTTTAATGTACTGTCCACTTGATAAATGGATTCTAAAGTTTATGTATAGGCATATACATGAAAAATGCATACCATTATGAAAGAGTAGTGAGGTAGGACTATTCTACATATCAAAATATAATATAAATCTAAATCATTAAAACAGAGTAGTACTGTACATAGTTTGATGAAAAGGAAAAAATAAAATATCAATGGGTCTATCCATATTGTTACAAATGGTAAGATTTCCTTCCTTTTTATGGGCAAGTAATATTTTCCAATTGTCTATTGATGGGCATTTAGGTTGCTTCCATGTCTTGGCTATTGTAAATAATGCTGCATATTTTTTTTTGAATTGATGTTTTGTATTTCTTCAGATAAATGCCCAGGAGTGGAATTGCTGGATCATAAGGTAGTTCTATTTTTAATTTTTTGAGGAACCTCCCTACTCTTTTCAATAGTGCCTTCAATAGTCTATAATCTTACCAAACGGGGAATGAGGATTCCCTTTTCTCTACATCCTCATCAATACTTATTGTTTTTTGATTTATTGATGATAGCCATTCTGAATGTTGTGAGGTGATATCCCATTGTGGTTTTAATTTGCATCTCTCTAATGATTAGTGACATTAAGCATCTTTTCATGTTTATTGGAAAATTGTATGTCCTCTTTGCAGAAGTGTCTATTCAGGTTTTCTGCCCATTTTTAATTGAATTCTTTGCTTTTTATTGTGTGAAGTTGTATGAGTTCTTTATAAATTTTGAACATTAACCCCTTATTGGATGTATCATTATGAATATTTTCTTCCATTTTGTAGGTTGTCTTTCTGTTTTGTTGATGGTTTCCTTTGCTGTGTGAAAACTTTTTAGTTTGATGTAGTTTCATTTGTTTATGTTTTCTTTCATCTCCCTTGTCCAAAGAAATATATATTTAAAAAAATATATTACTAAGAGCAATGTCAGAGAGTTTGGTGCCTATGTTTTCTTCCAGTTTCACTTAACTGTGGGATCTTAAGAACAAAATAAACAAACAAAACAGAAACAGACTTATAGATACAGAGAACAAACTGATGGTTGCCAGATGGGAGGGGTGTTGGGGACTGTGTGTAAAAGGTGAAGGGATTAAGAAGTATAAATTGGTCGTTTCAAAACAGTCACAGGGATGTAAAGTACAGCATAGGGACTATAGTCAATAATATTGTAATAACTATGCATGGTGCCATGTGGATACTAGAGTTATTGGGGGATTCACTTCATAAATTAGATAAATGTCTAACTATTACATTGAATCTGAAAATAAGAATCTCAACTGTAATGAACAAATTTTAAAACATAATTAAAAATATAAGTGGGTCAGGCTGGAAAGTCTATATGCAGATAGAATTATACCTATGATTAAAAATGGTACCTTAAACAGTGGAGAATGGAATTAGAATAATTAGACAATATTTGGGAAAAGAAAGAAAAAGTTCGAATCCTCTTTTATATCATGTACCAAAGTAAACATCAGATGAAATGAAAAACAAAATGCAAAAAAAAAAAAACTATTAAAAGATTAGAAAAACTGCCGAATCTGGTTTGGCTCAGTGGATAGAGCGTCAGCCTGCAGACTGAAAGGTCCCAGGTTCGATTCCGGTCAAGGGCATGTACCTTGGTTGTGGGCACATCCCCAGTAGGAAATGTGCAGGAGGCAGCTAATCGATGTTTCTCTCTCATCGATGTTTCTAACTCTCTATCTCTCTCCCTTCCTCTCTGTAAAAAAATCAATAAAATATATTTTTTAAAAAAGTTTAGAAAAACCATAAAAGAGTACTTTTATAATCATTTGCCCCAATAAAAAACTCGGGAAAAATCTTTTCAAATTTTAACCCATTAAAAATGTAGAATCTTTCTATTAGAGATTTATCCTAAAATTTTAATCCTAAAATTAAAATAAAAAGTCTCAAGAAAATATTAATATCAAGAAGCTATTTAAAGTTTATAAAAATCTATAAAAATTAAACCCAATGTCAAAGTAAATGAACAGAAAATACAGTATAACTAGCAGCCTGGTGCACGAAATTTGTGCACAGAGGGGTGTCCCTCAGCTTGGCCTGCACCCTCTCACAATCTGGGACCCCTCGGGTATAATCCCTAAGCCTGGCCAGTGATCAGGGACTATTGGGGCTTTCCTTCCCCTGGCTGCCAGCAGCTGGCCCCACCCCTGCCACTTCCCCTGCTTGCCATTTGTGCAGCTGCCTCCCCCTCCTCCGCCACCAGTTGCCTCCCTCTACAGGCAACAGGCATGGGGTGTGATCACTTGGCTGGCCTGGGCCTCCCTCTGCAGGGCAATCACTAGCAGGCCCCACACATCTGCCACAGCATTGTCGGATGGTGACCTGGGCCTTCCTC
Organism: Myotis yumanensis; assembly: GCF_028538775.1. Classification (NCBI taxonomy): domain Eukaryota; kingdom Metazoa; phylum Chordata; class Mammalia; order Chiroptera; family Vespertilionidae; genus Myotis; species Myotis yumanensis. Next base: position 107,344,496 of record NW_027223753.1, on the reverse strand, counting down.
TGTGGGGCATCCATCACGAGGCTCTGTGATCAATGGCTCCACAGAGAGAGGCCCTGCCCACCCACGCAGCACCACTGGCCCTGTAGCCTGGGCCTCCTTCTTTGGGGCGATGGATTGTGGGGCTCCATGATCAATTGTCCAGCAGAGGGAGGCCACGCCCACCCAGCTGGGGCTTTGGGGCCATCGCAGAGCCCCCCAACCCCAATTGATCACCCCATTGGTGGCCTCGGCCTCCCACTGTGGGGTGATCATAGGGCGATGGCAGGCCCCCCCAACCAATTGCATCGCATCTACCTTGGCTGGCCTGTCCCCAGTCAGTGTCATAACATGGTTGTCCAGAAAGTTGTCCAGACAGTTGTTCTGCTGTTCAGTCGTTTGGTCAATTTGCATATTATGCTTTTTTTTTATGCTTTTATTATTATAGATAGTTGCAAATAGCCAATGCATCTACAAATAGACATTCATTTTTAATACCAATCAAAACCATAAAAATTATTAATTTTGCCTCTTTGAAGACAACATATTCATATTTTTTTTACTTCAAGCAGAATTTTTTTAAAATAAATGGTTGGGTTTTTTAGATGTTTCAGCAATGGAAATTTTATATAATACTTATTTAAGTCCCTTAAATTGTCTGTTTTTGCAAAAATACTATCTTTTTTTAAATGTGTAAGTATTAAACAACATTAAAATTTCAAATCAGAATATATTTACAAAACTTCAAACCTTTAAAGATATAGATATTTTAGCATGATAAATTTCTCATATATAAAAACAAATAAGAAATAAAATTAATAACTTACATACAGTTTTTAAAAGTTACTAAGAGTTTGAAGTTGTAAGATACACATAGTTGGCATATAAACTCTGCACTTTAGGAGAGCATAGTCTTTCATTTTTTTATTCCCTTGTACACAGCACAGTTCTCAATGTCATAGAAGAAGCCAAATAAATATTTACTGAATGAAAGTCAATTTTAACATTCTTCCCAGAATATATATGTCAAAAATTTTATATATAAGTGGAATATATCACACATATGGATATATTTCAGTTAATAGTTATTACATACATTTTTAAAATCATCTGATTCTAAATACTTGTGACTAACTTCTGAGATGATTTAACAGAATTGCATCTATTTGAACTTATGGATATACTAGAGGACCAATGCACAAAATTTGTGCAAGGGTAGGCCTTTGCAGCCCCAGCTGCCTCCAAGCCCCGCCCCCCACCTGCCCCTGCCTTGGCCTGGCATTGCCCACATCCACCCCACATGCCCCCATCCCTGGTTCCCCGATTCCACAGAGCCCCCAGATCGATTGCCCCACAGAGGGTGTCCTGGGCCTCCCTCTTTGGGGAGATCATGGAGCCCCCTGATTGATCGCCCCACTGGACGGTGACCTGAGCCTCCCTTTGTGGTGTGATTGTGGGGTGATGGCAGCCCCCCAACCAATCGCATCACACCCACTTTAGCTGGCCTGGCGCCAGTGCATGTCATAGCGTGGTCGTATGGATGGTAGGACTGCTGTTCGGCCGTTCAGTCGATTTGCATATTATGCTTTTATTATTATAGATTAAATTATCTCAAGTTAGTTATTCAGGACTTTATTGGATAGAGAGGGGAAATTTGAAAATTTTCTAAGCTGTTATACTAGCTTGATTAAAGTTGACACATTTCCTAGCAACTTATTTGTAAAGCACAGTAAAAACATAAATAGAAAGAAGATAGGAAGGAATGGAAAAAAGGAGGAAGGAAGAGAGGAAGGAAAGAAAAAGGAGTTTGGCTAGATTTAATAAATCCAATAAATCAACAAAGAAAATCAAGAAAGAAAAGCAATAACTAAACAGAAACACATTACCATCAAAAGAGCATGCCTAAAGATGAAAAAAAAAAAAAAAAGAGTATGCCTACTTCACACATTTCCCAAATCTTTTAGGTTTCTAACTAGTAAAAATGAATGAGCATTTTCTAATTGTAAATATACTAGTAATGTTTTCAACCATAAATAAAGATTGCAGGTTGCATAATCCAAATTTTATGTAAATAAAAAAAGAAAGAAAGGAAGAAAGAAAGAAAGAGAGAGAGAAAGAAAGAGAGAAAGAAAGGCTAGTTAGTACACATCATTTCCCTCTTTCCAATGTGATAAAGTCACCTCCTTGTTTGTCTGGTTAGCTGTACTTCCTCCTACTAATACACATTGCTCATTTTACATTTATTTATTTATTTATTTATTTCAGAGAGAGAGGAAGGTAAAGGGAAGAGAAATAGAAACATCAATGATGAGAGATAATCATTGATCAGCACTCTCCTGGATGCCCCCTACTGGAGATTGAACCTGGAACCCAGGCAGGTTCCCTGACTGAAAATCAAACCATGACCTAATGGATCATTGATGGATACTCAACTACAGAGCCACACTAGCTGGGCTAATGTGACAACCATTGTTCCAAAATATGGTCTTAATGAAAAAGGAGAAAAAGTTAGAGAGAAATAAAGAGTGGGCAATAAAACAATATGCCCACTGGTAGATAATAATGATAATAGCCAACAACACATATTGAGTTAGTTTTGTATCTAGTTGTTACTATTATTAGGCAATATACCAAGCACTATATATTAACAAATTTGACTTTTTAATATTTTTATATCATTATTTGTACTCAAGAGATAAGACAAAAGGTCAGTAAACTGAAGGAGAATGGTGGCACTAGAATACAGTATCTTTGCAGAGTTTACACTTGAGTCAGCACTAAGTTAATAATGCCCATGTGTGATATTTAGGTATGTATGGTCAAATAGTAAATGTTAAGCAGTCTAAAACCTTGTCATGGCCCACTGACCAATTAATTCAGTGAATATAGCTGTAGATATACATATATATTGAACCACATCCAGCACGGTCAGTGGTGAACCTGAGGGGTGGTGGTGAAGGATTAAAGAAAACAGACAAGAGAATATAGCTGGGGCCAGGTGGGACACTGTTCTCAGATGGAGAGACAGTGACACCACCTGTAAGCTGAGTCTTTATTTTATAGTCAGATCCCAGGAGGCAAAGCAAGGGCATGGTCAAGATGTTTACAATGTTCTTGCAAGTTCCAAAACTACTTAATTACATGCACCTGAGAACTCTATCAAGCTTTGTTTTGGCAGCCCTTGCTGCACCTCCTGCAGCCTACATCATTCAGCCACCTGGGAACACAGGTTTGGACCATAAGGGCAAGCTTAGAACCATAGCCTTTGGCTATAATTGTGCTGGGAGGGCTTTGCCCTCCAAGCTGGGACATACAAGTGGCTTTGCCACAAAGGGACGTGCCCTCTCATTATTCCGAAGCTTTAACCTGTTGAAACGCTGTAACAGCTATCTACACTAATAAAAGAGAAACATGGTAATTAGCGTATGACCGCTACTCTTCCCATTGGCTAATCAGGGAGATATGCAAATTAACTGTCAGCCAAGATGGCGGTTGGAAGCAAAAGGCAGCTGATGCGAACAGGGAGGCTTGCTTCCTTCAGTGACAGAGGACTCCAATGTTCCCCGCCTGCCTTGCCAGCCTCTGAGCTTCAGTTGGAAACATAGTAACATTTATAGAAGATAAACAAAACCCCAGAAACCTCCTGTAAGTCAGCTGGGATCTCAGAGCTGGAGTCGCAACATTGTTTCGAATACAGAAAACAAAGGCCAGAAACCTGCTTTCAGCTGAGCCTCAGCCGGCTCTCAGCTCCAGGGACAGCCATAGAAGGTAAATAAATGCCAGAAAAAAAAAAAAGGAGAGGTTTGGAGCTTTAGTCACCCGCCAGCCTGAAAACAGCCCTTGGCCACTCACCCAGACTGGCCAGGCACCCCAGTGGGGACCCCCACCCTGAAGCAACAAGATGGCAGCTAATTTGCATACTGAAGGCAGGCGGCAGCAGGCAAGGCTGTCTGCTCTCTGGGACCCGGATCTGTGACCCTGCCGGGCGGGATCAGCGGAGGCGAGAGGCCTCCCGGCACTGGGATCAGCTGACAGGGGGCAGCGCTCAAACCCCCTGATTGCCCTGCGGCTCTGTGAGTGACAGGGGGCAGCGCCCCAACCCCCTGATCGGCCCTGCTCTGTGGGTGATAGAGGGCAGTGCCCCAACCCCTCCCCACCCCCACGGGCCCTGCTCTATGTGAGATGGGGTAGAGCTATAACCTCCCCATCGGCCCTGCCCTGAGTGTGACAGTGGCAGCGCCCCAACGCCCCGACGGGCCCTGCTCTGTGTGTTACAGGGGGCAGTGCCCCAACTCCCATATTGGCCCTACTCTGTGTGTGACACGGGGCAGCTCCTCAACCCCCTGATTGGCCCTGCTCTGTGCGTGACAGGGGGGAGCTCCCCAAACCCCTGATTGACCCTGCTCTGTGCATGACACGGGGGAGCTCCCCAAACCCCTGATGGGCCCTGCTCTGTGTGTGACAGGGGGGAGCTCCCCAAACCCCTGATCGACCCTGCTCTGTGTGTGACAAAGTACGGAGTCCCAACCGCCCTGATGGGCCCTGCTCTGTGCATGACAGGGGGCAGCGCCCCAACCCCTTGATCAGCCCTGCTCTGTGCGTGGCAGGGGGTGGCGCCGCAACTTCCCTATCGGCCCTGCCTTGAGTGTGACAGGGGGCAGTGCCCCAATCCCCCAATCGGCCCTATCCTGAGCATGACTAGGGGTGGCATCGCAACCTCCAGATCCGCCCTGTGCTGTGCATGACAGGGCGTGGCGTCCCAACCCCCTGATCGGCCCTGCTCTGTGTGTGACAGGGTAGAGCCATAACCTCCCCATCGGCCCTGCCCTGAGTGTGACAGTGGCGGTGCCCCAACCCCCTGATCCACCCTGCTCTTTTTGTGACAGGGGGCGGAGCCCTAACTCCCCTATCGGCCCTACTCTGTGAGTGACAGGGAGGAGCTCCTCAACCCCCTGAAGGGCCCTGCTCTGTGAGTGACAGGGGGGAGCTCCCCAACCCCCTGATTGGCCCTACTCTGTGTGTGACAGGGGGTGGTGCCGCAACCTCCCCATCGACCCTGCCTTGAGTGTGACAGGGGTTGGTGCCCCAACACCCCAATCGGCCCCACCCTGAGCTTGACTGAGAGTGGCATCGCAACCTCCCAATCCGCCCTGCTCTGTGCATGACAGGGGACAGCGCCCCAACTCCCCAATCGGCCCTGCTCTGAGCCCAACCAGGGGCTGCACCTAGGGATTGGGCCTGCCCTCTGCCACCCGGGAGCAGGCCTAAGCCAGCAGGTCATTATCTCCCGAGTGTTCCCGGACTGCAAGAGGGCACAGGCCAGGCTGAGGGACCCCCTCTCCCCCCCGAGTGCACAAATTTAGTATATATATATATATACTATATATATATATATATATATATTAGAGGCCCGGTGCACAAAAATTTGTGCACAGGCCAGGCTGAGGGACTCCCCCCTCCCCCCGAGTGCACAAATTTAGTATATATATATATATATATATATATATATATATATATATATATATATATTAGAGGCCCAGTGCACAAAAATTTGTACACTCGGGGGGGAGGGGGGAGTCCCTCAACCAGGCCTGTGCCCTCTTGCAGTCCGGGACCCCTCGGGAGATAAGGACCTATTGGCTTAGGCCTGCTCCCGGGTGGCAGAGGGCAGGCCCAATCCCTAGGTGCAGCCCCTGTTCGGGCTCAGAGCAGGCCTGATTGGGGAGTTGGGGCGCCGCCCCCTGTCACACTCAAGGCAGGGTCGATGGGGAGGTTGCGGCGCCACCCCGTCACACACAGAGCAGGGCCAATCAGGGGGTTGAGGAGCTCCTCCCTATCACTCACAGAGTAGGGCCGATAGGGGAGTTAGGGCACCGCCCCCTGTCACACAAAGAGCAGGGCGGATCAGGGGGTTGGGGCGCCGCCACTGTCACACTCAGGGCAGGGCCAATGAGGAGGTTATGGCTCTACCCCATCACACACAGAGCAGGGCCCTTCGGGGGGGGGGGGGGGCACCACACCCTGTCACACACAGAGCAGGGCCGATAAGGGGGTTGGGACGCCGCACCCTGTCACACACAGAGCCACAGGGCGATCAGGGGGTTTGGGCGCTGTCCCCTGTCACTCTGATCCGGTGCCAGGAGGCCTTGCGTCTCAGCTGATCCTGGTGCTGGGAGGCATATTACCCCTTTACTATATAGGATAGAGGCCTGGGGGCAGGCTGGTTTGCCCTGAAGGGTGTCCTGGATCAGGGTGGGGGTCCCCACTGGGGTGCCTGGCCAGTCTGGATGAGGGGATGATGGCTGTTTGCAGCTGGTCACACACCTTTCAGGGTGGGGGTCCCCACTGGGGTGCCTGGCCAGTCTGGTTGAGGGGCTGAGGGCTGCCTTCAGGCTGGCAGGTGACTGAAGCTCCCAACCGCTCCTTTTTTTCTTTTTCTTTTTTTATTCTAGGCCAGCTTTAGCTCTGGCTCTAGCTCTGAGGCTTCCGCTGCTGGTTTGTTTGCGTTCTGTAATCGAAACAATGTATAACTCTAGCTCTTAGATCCCTGCAGTTTTGTTTAGCTTCTATATTTGTTGCAAAGTTTCAAACTGCCAGCTCAGAGGCCGGCAGCGCAGGCGGGGAACGTTAGATTCTTCTTCACTGAAGCAAGCAAGCCTCATGTTTGCTTCCAACTGCCTGGCTGCCGGCCACCATCTTGGCTGACAGTTAATTTGCATATACTCACTGATTAGCCAATGAAAAGGGTAGCGGTCGTACACTAATTACCATGTTTCTCTTTTATTAGTGTAGATATATGGCCAAGTGCATGGAATTTGTGCACAAGGGTGGGGGTTCTTCAGCTTAGCCTGCAGCTTCTCACAATCCAGGACCCCTCAAGGGGGGATGTCCAACTGCCAGTTTAGGCCTGATCCCACAGGAATCCCTGCGGGATAGGGCCTAAACTGTTAGTTGTCCCTGTCACAATTTGGGACTGCTGGCTCCTAAATGCTTGCCTGCCTGCCTGCCTGCCTGCTTGATTGCCCCCAACCACTCGCCTGCCTGCCTAATCACCCCTAACCACTCTGCCTGCCTTCCTGATGGCCCCTAACCACCTCTGCCTGCCTGTCTGATTGCCCCTAACCACTCGCCTGCCTGCCTGATCACCCCTAACCCCTCTGCCTGCCTGCCTGATCACCCCAACCACTTGCCTGCTTGCCTGATAGCCCCTAACCTCTCGCCTGGCTGCCTGATCACCCCTAACCACTTGCCTGGCTGCCTGATCACCCCTAACTACCTCTGCCAGGCTGCCTGATCACCCCAACCACTTTCCTGCCTGCCTGATCACCCCTAACCCCTCTGCCGGCCTGCCTGATCACCCCTAACCACTTGCCTGGCTCCCTGATCACCCCTAACTACCTCTGCCAGGCTGCCTGATCACCCCAACCACTCGCCTGCCTGCCTGATCACCCCTAACCCCTCTGCCGGCCTGCCTGATCACCCCTAACCACTTGCCTGGCTGCCTGATCACCCCTAACCACTTGCCTGGCTGCCTGATCACCCCTAACCACCTCTGCCAGGCTGCCTGATCACCCCAACCACTTGCCTGCCTGCCTGATCACCCCTAACCACTTGCCTGCCTGCCTGATCACCCCTAACCCCTCTGCCGGCCTGCCTGATCACCCCAATCACTCGCCTGCCTGCCTGATTGCCCCTAACTGCTCAACTGTCTGCCTGATCACTCCTAACCACCTCTGCCTCAGCCCCTGCTGCCACAGCTTCATTCAGAAGGTCATCCAGCCGGATGTCCGGAATGACATCCAGAAGGTCATTTGGCTGTCTGGTCTAATTAGCATATTATGCCAGATATATACTAGAGGCTCGGTGCACAAAAATGAATGCACTTGGGGGGGGGGTCCCCCAGCCCGGCCTGTGCCCTCTCGCAGTCTGGGACCCCTCGGGAGATAACGACCTTCTGGCTTAGGCCTGCTCCTGGGTGGCAGAGGGCACGCCCAATCCCTAGGTGCAGCCCCTGGTCAGGTTCAGAGCAGGGCCGATTGGGGAGTTGGGGCGCTGTCCCCTGTCATGCACAGAGCAGGGCGGATTGGGAGGTTGCGATGCTACCCTCAGTCACTCTCAGGGTAGGGCCGATTGGGGGGTTGGGGCACTGACCCCTGTCACACTCAAGGCAGGGTCTATGGGGAGGTTGCGGCGCCACCCCCTGTCACTCACAGAGCAGGGCTGATCAGGGGGTTGGGGCGCTGCCCCCTGTCACTCACGGAGCAGGGCCGATCAGGGGGTTGGGGCGCCGCCACTGTCACATTCAGGGCAGGGCCAATGGAGACGTTATGGCTCTACCCTGTCACACACAGAGCAGGGCCCAGTGGTGCGGTGGGGTGGGGGGGGGCGGCTGGTGCACCACACCCTGTCAAACACAGAACCGCAGGGCAATCAGGGGATTGGGGAGCTCCCCCCTGTCACACACAGAGCCACGGGGCGATCAGGGGGTTGGGGAGCTCCCCCCTATCAGGCAAAGAGCAGGGCTGATCAGGGGATTGGGGTGCCTTCCCCTGTCACTAACAGAGCAGGGCGGATAGGGAGGTTGTGGCCCCGCCCCCTGTCACACTGATTTTGGTGCCGGGAGGCCTCGCGGCTCCGCTGATCCAGTGCCGGGAGGCATATTACCCTTTTACTATATAGGATAGAGGCCTGGTGCATGGGTGGGGGCCAGCTGGTTTGCCCTGAAGGGTGTCCTGGATCAGGTTGGGGGTCCCCACTGGGGTGCCTGGCCAGCCTGGTTTAGGGGCTGAGGGCCGTTTTCTGGCTGGCGGGTGACTGAAGCTCCCAACAGCTCCTTTTTTTCTTTTCTTTTTTTTTCTATTCTGGGGCAGCTTTAGCTCTGAGGCCTCTGCTACTGAAAACATTGATACAATGTTGCGGTCCGTCTGGCTGAAGCCTGGCTGACTGAAAGTTGATTTCTGGGGTTTTGTTTAGCTTCTATATTTGCAACATAGTTGCTTAGAGTTGCAGCTGAGAGGCCGGCAACTCAGGCGGGGAACATTGGAGTACACAGTCACTAGAGCAAGCAAGCCTCCCTGTTCGCTTCAGTGCATGGCTGCCGGCCGCCATCTTGGCTGACAGTTAATTTGCATAAGGATATGCTGATTAGCCAATGGGAAAGGTAGCGGAGTGACACGAATTTGCATGTTTCTCTTTTATTAGTGTAGATATATATACACACTAGTGGCCCGGGTGCATGAAATTCATGCACATTAATAGCAAATTAATTAGAGGAAATATTTTAATATTGCTATTTGCCCTTTCTCTATAATAGAAGTGTAAGAGATGAAAGAACATAAGTAAAATGTATATGAAAATTTTCCTCCTGGAGATAAGATGACAACTGGCAAGAAGGTAGGGAGGAAGAGTGTGTGAGAGAGTGAGGGAGCAGAGTGATATAGGAGTGTGTGGACCTGTGGGGTGTGTGTGTGTGTGAGGGAGAGAGAGAAAGCTAGGGACAGTTAGATCCTGCAGGTTTCCCAAGGGGCTGCCAAACCGGGAAGTCTTAGACAGCGAAACCCCACTGCAACTGCAAACACTCTGCGGAGGACACTACCAGCACAGAGACCATGCCATCTTGAAGAACAGAACTGCTTGAGACTAGGATCCTAGCCTCACCACTACCCAATCTTGTCTCAGTTGCAAACCAGGACCCTACAGCCATTGGGTAAAAGAACTGCAACCACAGCTGCAGACCCACGGACACCAAGACCCCAGGCACCCTGGCTGTAGTTTTCGGTGAGTCACAGAGCCAATCCCACTCCCCGCTGGCCTGCAGCAGTGGCATAGGAACTGCCAGACCCTCTCCAGCGCAAACAGGCCTCCTGCCCACACACAGCAGTGGTTGCTGTACCTGAATTTGAGCCTGGGTCGTGGACACAGGAAGTTTGTTTCCCACAACCAGACCCCATGCCCATATAGGGAGGCTGTGCTGAATTTAAGCCTGGGTTGCGGTCTTGGAGAGTTTATTTCCCACAACCAAACCCAGCACCAACACAGGAAGGCTGCGCTAAATTTGACCCTGGGTGTGCAAACTTGGGGAGTATGGTTCCTGCGACCAGACCCTGCACTCACACAGAGAGGCTGTGCTGAATTTGAGCCTGGGAGCGTGAACACAGGGAGTTTGTTTCCCTCAGCGTGCACTCCCGTGATGAGACCCCATGCCCACACAGGGCGGCAGTGCCACCTCACTTTGATTTAGGGCAAGCGCACACAGAAAGCTATATTCCGCAGGGCAGGAGTGGACCTCCTGCAGACACAGTGCAACTGTGCAACTTGGTACCCCAAGGAGACCGAGGACCCTGATTCTCCGCCAGAGAGGCAGCATTGAGCACCAGTGACTTGACCCTGTTTCTCATCATGCCCGCCTGGGATCCCTGATTCTAAGTGCATTCACACTAAGAGCCAGTGACTCCAATTGTTGGCACATGCGCACACTGGGACCTTGATTCTCAACGCAAGATCGCACCAAGAAACAGAGACTCTGATACTCAATTCTTGGCATGGACACAGGGGGTATCTGATGCCTGACATGACTAGGGGACTCTAATTTTTGGCACATGCCAGAGGGGTCTCTGTTTCAGTGCAGCACAGGTGGGGTTCCTGATTCTAGGTTTGCACACGAGGCCACACTAAGCGCAGGTAACTCTGGTCCTGGGTGAGCATGGCTCCCACCAATCAATCCATGGCAGCCACACATCTTGGTGTCGGAGCTCTTCAGTGACACTTGGGGGGTGCGAAGCTCCAATTGCCCACGTCCCAGGCCCCCAAAACTTGACATTTGAACCTTCTGGTGATAGTTAGAATGGGGAGACAATGAAACAATCCCCAGAGGAAAGAAAATGAGGAATCGTCAAGAAAGGAAATAAGAGAAATGGAAGCATGCAACATGACAGAAAAAGAATTCAGAGTAATGGTCATACAGTTCATACACCAGACAAGAAAATCAACATGGACAAGAAAATCAACAACCTATGCAAAAATCAGGAAGAAATCAAAAGTGATATTGCTACAATCAAAAACACCAGGGAAGGTTTCAACAGTAGACTAGAAGAGGCAGAGGACCAAATTAGTGAGTTAGAAGATAAGGTACAGAAGCAAGCACAATCTGAACAGCAACTGGAGAAAAAAAATTAAAAAACAGGAGGAGAAGCTAAGGGAGATTTGGGACAATGCAAAATGAAGTAACATACGTATAATAGGGCTGCCAGAAAAACCAGAAGAGCAGCAAGGATTAGAAAATCTATTTGAAGAAGTAATGACAGAAAACGTGCCTGATATGGGGAAGAAAAAACTTACACAAGTACAGAATCCCAAGCAAGATGAATCCCAAAAGATCCACACCAAGACACGTCATAATTACAATGGCAAATATTAACAACAAAGAGAGAATCTTAAAGGTTGCAAGAGACAGAGAGTTACCTACAAAGGATCCCCTAACAGATTATCAAATGATTTAAAAACAGAAACACATCAAGCTAGAAGGGAATTGAAGGAGGTATACAAAGTGATGCAAAACAAAGGACTGAATCCAAGAATACTCTATCCAGCAAGGCTATCAATCAAAATTTAAGGGGAAATGAGGAACTTCATAGACAAAAAAACAAAACAAACAAACAAACAAACAAAAAAAAACAAAACAAAAAACAAAAAAACTAAGGGAGTTTATCACTACCAAGCCAGCAATGCAAGAAATGCTAAAGGGAATGCTGTAAAAATAAGAAATAGAAAGGGAGGAAGGAACACAGGGATAAAATACAGAAATGGCTACAAACAAGTACCTATCAATAATAACATTAAACGTAAATGGATTAAATGTTCCAATCAAAAGACATAGAGTGAATGAATGGATAAAAAAAACATGACCCATTATATGCTGTCTACAGGAGACCCACCTCAGAACAAGGGACTCACAAAGACTGAAATTGAAGGGATGGAAAAATATCTATCAGACAAATGGAAATGAAAAAAAGCTGGGGTAGCAATACTTATATCTGACAAAATAGACCTCAAAGTGAAGACCATAACAAGAAACAAGAAAGGCCACTTCATAATTTTAAAGGAATCTATACAAGAGGATATAACTCTGGTAAACAGTTATGCACCCAATGCAGGAGAACCCAAATACATAAAAATCTTCTGGAAGATATCAGGGATGAGAATGACAGCAACACAATCATAGTAGGAGACTTTAATACCCCATTATCATCATTAGATAAATCCTCTAGACAAAAAAAATTAGCAAAGAAACATTAATCCTAAATGACTCACTAGATCATATGGACTTAATCAACATCTTTAGAACATTCCAGCCCAAAACTACAGAATATACATTCTTCTCAAGTGCACATGGGACATTTTCAAAAATACACCATATATTGGTACACAGGCAAAGTCTCTCCGAATTCAATAGGATTGAAATCATATCAAGCATCTTCTTAGATCACAATGGCATAAAACCAGAAATCAGCTACAGTAAAAACAATCACAAAAATTCCAACACTTGGAGGCTGAATAGCATGCTAATGAATGGGTTACAGAAGAGATCAAGAAGAAATAAAACACATCCTGGAAACAAATGACAATGAAAACACAACAATCCAAAATCTTTGGGACACAATGAAAGCAGTCCTGAGAGGGAAGTTCACAGCATTACATGCCTACCTCAAAAACAAAAACAAAAACAACAACAACTGATAATAAAACATCTAACTCTGCAACATGAAGAATCAGAAAGATAGCAACAAGAAAAGCCCAGAGTGAGCAGTAGGAAGGAAATAATAAAGATCAGAACAGAAATAAATGATATAGACACCAAAACAATAATACAAAAGATCAATGAAACCAAGAGCTGGTTCTTTGAAAGGACAAACAAGATTGTGAAACTCTAGCCAGGCTCACCAAGAAGCAAAGAGACAAGAACCAAATAAACAAAATCAGAAACAAAAGAGGCAAAATAACAACAGACCTTACAGAAATACGAAGAACCTTAAGAAAAAATACTATGAGCAACTCTATTCCAACAAACTGGTCAACAGAGAAGAAATGGACATATTTCTTAAAAAATATGACCTTACAAAACTCAACCAGGAGCAATCAAAAAATCTGAATAGACCAATGACTATGGAGGAAATTGAAGCAGTAATCAAAAACTTCCAATAAACAGAAGCCCTAGACCAGATGGCTTCACAGGTGAGTTTTATAACATTCAAAGAAGAAATAAAACCTATCTTCCTCAGACTATTCCAAAAAATTCAAGAGAAATGAGCACTTCCAAGCTTTTTCTATGAAGCCAGCATTACCTTACTCCCAAAACCAGATAAAGACAATACAAAGAAAGAGAATTACAGGCCAATATCCTTCATGAACATAGACGCCAAAATCCTCAACAAAAGTCTAGCAAATCGAATCCAGTATTACATTAGAAAGATCATACACCATGAACAAGTAGGATTTATACTGGGGATGAAAGGATGGTACAATATCCACAAATCAATAAATGTGATACACCATATAAGCAAACTGAGAGATAAAAACCATATAATCATATGCATTAATGCAAAAAAAAAACACATTTGACAAAATCCAACACCCTTTCCTGATAAAAACCCTCAGCAAGGTGGGAAGAGAAGGATCATACCTCAACATAATAAAAGCCATATATGACAAACCCACAGCCAACATCATACTCAATGAACAAAAACTAAAACCATTTCCCCTAAGAACAGGAACAAGACAGGGATGCCCACTTTCACCACTCCTGTTCGACATACTAGCCATTGCGATCAGACAAGAAGAAGAAATAAAAGGCATCCAAATTGGAAAAGAAGAAGTAAAACTGTCCTTATTCACAGAGGACATGATATTGTACATAGAAAACCCCAAAGATGCCATCAAAATACTATTAGACTTAATAAATGAATTTTGAAATGTAGCAGAATACAAAATTAACACCCGGAGTCTATGGCTTTTCTATACACCAATAATGAACTCAGAGAAAGAAAAATTAAAAAGCAATCCCATTTATCATTGCAACAAAAAAATTATGATACCTAGGAATAAAATTAACCCAGGAGATAAAGGACCTGTACTCAGAAAATTTCAGAAAGCTGAAAAAAGAGATAGAGGAAGACATGAACAAATGGACGAGTATACCATGGTCATGGATTGGTAAAATCAACATCATTAAAATGTCCATATTACCCAAAGTAATCTATAAATTCAATGCAATCCCCATTAAAATACCAATGGCATACTTCAAAGACCTAGAAGAAATTCTCTAAAAATTCATCTGGAATTAAAAAAAAGACCCCGAAATAGCTGCAGCAATCTTAAGAAAGAAGAACAATATTGGAGGGATCACAATACCAGATATCAAGCTGTACTACAAGGCCATTGTTTTCTAAATTGCCTGGTACTAGTATAAGATCAGACATATAGACCAGTAGAACAGAACAGAGAATCCAGAAATTGACACAAGCCATTATGCTCAATTAATATTTGACAAAGGAGGCAAGAGCATACAATGGAGTCAAGACAGTCTCTTCAATAAATGGTGTTGGGAAAATTGGACAGATATATGCAAAAAGATGAAACTAGACCACCAACTTACACCATACACAAAAATAAACTCAAAATGGATAAAGGACTTAAACATAAGACAGGAAACCATAAAAGTACTAGAGGAATCCACAGGCAGCAAAATCTCAGACATATGCCAAAGCAATTTCTTCACCGATACAGCTACGAGCGCAATGGAAACTAAAGAGAAAATAAACAAATGTAACTACATGAAAATAAAAAGCTTCTGCACAGCAAAAGAAACCATCAGTAAAACAACAAGAAAGCCCACTGCATGGGAGAACATATGTGTCAATGCTATCACCGGTAAGGGTTTAATCTCCAACATTTACAGTGAACTCATACAACTTAACAAAAGGAAGATAAACAACCCAATCAAAAAATGGGCAAAGGACCTAAATAGACACTTTCAAAAGAAGACATTCAGAACCAAGAGACATAAAAACGTGCTCAAAGTCACTAATCATCTGAGAGATGCAAATCAAAACAACAATGAGGTACCCTCTCACACCTGTCAGAATGGCTATCATCAACAAATCAACAAACAACAAGTGCTGGAGAGGATGTGGAGAAAAAGGAACACTCGTGCACTGCTTTACATTTATGGTGGGAATGCAGACAGGTGCAGCCACTGTGGAAAACAGTATGGACTTTCCTCGAAAAATTTAAAGTGGAACTCCCATTTGACCCAGTAATACCACTTCTAGGAATGTATCCCAAGAAAACAGAAACACCAATCAGAAAAGATATATGCACTCCTGTGTTCATAGCAGCACAATTTACCATAGCTAAGATTTGGAAACAGCCTAAATGCCCATCAGCAGATGAAGGGATTAGAAAAACCGTGGTACATCTACACAATGGAATACTATGCTGCTATGAAAAAGAAAGAATTCTTACTATTTGCAACAGCATGGATGGAACTGGAGAGCATTATGCTAAGTGAAATATGCCAGTCAGTAAAAGAAAAATATCACATGATCTCACTCATGTATGGATAATAAAAAAACATAAACTGATGAATAAAAATAGATACAGAGGCAGAGATGCATTAAACAGACTGTCAAACTACAGCGAGAAGGCTGGAGGGGTAGGGTGGGGGGTAAGAGATCAACCGAAGGACTTGTATGCATGTATATAAGCATAACCAATGGACACAAGACACTGGGAGGGGGGTGAGGGCATGTGCCAGTGAGTATGGGAGGCTGGGGGAAGGTCAATTGGAAAAGAAAAAGGAAACATTTGTACTACTATTTGTAGTACTTTAAACAATAAAAAAAATTTTTAGAAAAGAAAATCTTTCTCCTGTCAGAGTCTGGGGCACACTGCGGGACCCAGAGTCAAGTCCCTGCCCACCTGCATGCACCTCAAAATCACACAAGACCCAGACCCGGCTGGCCCCACCCCCATTGGGCGAGATCCAGACCTGGCTGGCCCCACTTCTGTCAAGCCTCGCCAGATGGAGGGCACTGCCTCAGGTCCCCCATCAAGCCCTGCTGTGTGGGGGCCGCAGCCTCAGGTCCCCTGTCAAGCCCCGCTGGGCGGGGAGTGCAGCCTCAGGTCCCCTGGCCTGGCCCGGTGCCACACAGCCTCAGGTCCCTGCTGATCACTCATTATGGCTCATTACAGGAACCCCGCCTATGCTGTGGGCACAGCCATCTTGTGATGACATGAGGAAGAGATGGTCAATATGCATATTACCTCTTTATTATATGATTATATATATATATATATATATATATATATATATCCTATACTAGAAGCCCAATGCATGAAGATTCATGCAAGAATAGGCCTTCCTTCCCCTGGCTGCCAGCACGTGGTGGGCTCGCTCCAGCA
Organism: Myotis yumanensis; assembly: GCF_028538775.1. NCBI lineage: Eukaryota > Metazoa > Chordata > Mammalia > Chiroptera > Vespertilionidae > Myotis > Myotis yumanensis. Next base: position 107,328,062 of record NW_027223753.1, on the reverse strand, counting down.
GCCTGTGCAGCGGCGGCAGCAGTGGCAAGCCCTGTGCACTCCGATGCTGCTTCCTTCTTACCCTCCTTCTCCAGAGAGTTTCTCTGTGCAGTGCTGGCACTCCCAGGGAGGCAGGGAGGGGAAGAGGTGGGCGGAGCAAGGCAGGCGGTGAGGACTGGAGAGGTTGGGTGTGCTAGTGCTTTTCACTTTGCCATTATGAAAGTGGGATGCAACTGGCCCCCTTCCTCATCCTCTTACCCCTCTACCCTTCACCCACCCTCCCTCCATGCCCATCACCCCTCCCTTCTTGATTTGGCGAGATAGGGAGGTGGGAGATCTGATAATTTGGTTTACTGTGTAGGTGGCCTCTTTCATCTATTCAAAACAAAGCTGAGCTACCTGCTGCTGCCGCCATGGCCACCACCATCACCCCTTGGCTGGCCTGGGGCTCCCAGAGCATGAGTGAGCTAACTCGCGCATCTGTGCCCATGGGGCTGCTCCACCAGAGCAGTGGGGCAGAGGTGGGGTAGAGGGAGATGCCAGACAGCGGGAGCTATGACCTTAGGCACCAGAGGGTTACCTCTGAGGCCAGGGGCTAAGCCACAGGGACGCTGCAAGGACGGTTGACCAGTGTGGAGCGCAACAGGGAGGAGGCCCTGAGGAGGTGTTCTGCCCAGAGGCCTGGAGCGGTTGGGGGAGGGGGGTCAGGCCACCGCCATCTTTGTTGGGTTAATTTGCATACTCACTCCTAATTGGCGGTGGGCATCATGAAGTGATGGTCAATTTACATATTTCTCTTTTATTGGTATGGATAATAAAAGGGTAATATGAAAATTGACCGTCAGTCCAACACACAAGATTGCTGCCCTCATGTGGACACAAGATGGCCTCCACAAGAAGGCCAGGAGGGGAGGGCAGTTGGGGGGGACTAGGCCTGCAGGGGAGGGCAGTTGGGGGTGACCAGGCTGGCAGGGGCGGGCAATTAGGAATAATAGGGCCGGCAGGGAAGCAGTTAAGCATTGATCAGGCTGTCAGGGGAGTGGTTAGGAGGTGATCAGGCTGGCAGACAGAAGCAGTTAGGGGCAATCAGGCGGGCAGGCAGGCAAGCGGTTGGGATCCAGCAGTCCTGGATTGTGAGAGGGATGTCCGACTGCCCATTTAGGCCCGATCCCACCAGGATCGGGCCTAAATGGGCAGTCGAACATTCCTCAAGGGGTCCCAGATAGGAGAGGGTGCAGGCTGGGCTGAGGGACACACACCCCCCCTGCATGAATTTCCTGAACCGGGCCTCTAATATATATTGCCTTTGTTGTATGCATGCACCCATGTATGCATGAGGTCATCAACTTAGGTTTTTCCTTTTGAGAATAAGTGGAGAAACACTAATGATGCCATCTAGCTGCTATAGGCCATAGCAGAAATTATGGCATCCACTAATTGGTCTGCCCTCATCTTTTCTTCCTTTTCTGTGTGACATGCCCCATGTGGCTAAGGAATAGACAAAGCAGCTGTGCCAAGAGTGTGGACTACATTTATCTCATGTGGAAATGATTTTGCCCATCTGGCATCATGAAAGAGGCTTCTTTTTATACTTTGTTGTAGAGTGAGCCTTTCAAACGAACACATCCTGAAACTCAATTAGATCAAGAATTTTATATTATGATCATAGCTACTTTTCTCAGGAAAATAAGAATAAAATTAAGCTGGTTACTCTCTAAATGTATATATTGAATGACATCTCAGCCAAGAAGCAATCTATACTAATAAAAGGGTAATATGCTAATTAGACCAGGAGACCTTCTGGACATCCTTCCAAACAAAGCCATGGTGGCAGGGCCAAGGTGGAGGCAGTTAGGGGTGATCAGGCTGGCAGGGGAGGGCAGTTGGGGGGAGCAGGCCAGCAGGCATAGTGGTTAAGAGCAATCAGGCAGGCAGGCAGATAAGCGGTTAGGAGCCAGCGGTCCCAGATTGTGAGAGGGATGTCCGACTACAAGTATATTGACAGTAGATAGGAATTCAAAACAAAATAAATCTAACCTGATCAAATCCACAATTAAGTGAAGTTTTCATTTTATTCAGTTGTAAATAAAATGGCAGCCATAGTTTTATCCAATGTACTAATGGTATTAACTTCAGAATTAAAGAACTGCCTTGTTTATGCAAAACAAGAACAGTTACCTTCTGTGAAAGGATGTGAACTTTAAAAACTTAGCTCTTTTTCATTTGTTTCATAATTTCCAAATAAAATAAATGGCTCCAGCTACTGTCTTGGCAGTCCAGTTCCCTATATGACTACATCTTCCCTGAAGTCATCATATAGCCACTAATAGGTATGACTTTAGGAACATTCTATAGTTTCAAAAAGGTGTTTAAAGTCTGGAGGATACATATCTGTTATTTTTGTTGTTTTATCTTGTTTTAGTTTCTTCATTATATCCATTGCATCAATTGGACTCAATGAATTTATGTGGTCTATTAGCTTGCAATGGTGCTTCAAAAAACACTGCTTTATCATGTGAAAAAATACATCATAATAGGTGTTAAAAGTGAAAATAAATTTTTATGAGGAGTCAATTGAATAAAACACAGGTTTTGCTGTATTTGTTGTTCTAAGGATTCTCTTCACTCTGGCTTTTCCAGTTGCCCACTTTGGCTGCATATGTCAAATGATGACAAAGATTCTGTATGCAGAAGCTTAATCTCACAAGCTACTTGCCAGAGCACACTTAATGCATAGTACAGGTTTGTATTCCAACTCATTAACAAACGAATTTAGTTCTACTCGCCCATTATCTATATACAGAAGTATAGGAATATATGTCATGTAAAAGTTTCCAAATCATCGTTTTCTCATTTTTAGTTGGGAAGATTCCAACGACTTTTAAAGGGATACCTTCTGACCAAGGAAGTTTTTCTATTCCCAAATTGCAGAAAAGCAACTTTGGATTCACAACAGGTTTTACTACTCCAAAACGACTAGGACCCAGTTTAAAGAAGACACGGTGGATAATGTGTAGTTTTCTTCCCAGCATTCCCCCTAGGGACTCCAAATGTGGAATAAAAGTTTTATCATTTTCAACAGCAATCACTCTGGCACCTCTTTGAAGTAATGCTTGAGTCAGGATTCCAGGGCCTGGATTGAATTTGCAGATTAGGATGTAATCGTCTTCTTTTAACAGGAACTGCACCATGGTCTCAGCCAGTCTGGGACTGCCTATGTAACTCCCGGACTCTAAGCTGCTCTTGGACATCCCTGTGGGCAATTTTCTGAAACCCTCACTGGGTACCAGCTTCTGCTAGAAGTCAGACAAACCACGGTGGTTCCTTGCTGGCATGTCCTTCCATCTCACCGCTCCTGACCTCCAAATGCAAAAGTGACCAGCATTGAAAAAGGCTGCCAGCCTCAGCCATGGAGAAAGCTCTGCAACTGGGACCCACATCCTTAAACTCTAGGGTCTGTCCCAATGTCACTCAGAGTCATTACAATGTCAACGAACTCCTCACTGGGAGCCCCATGTGTAGGATCACCCCACCACCAGACTAGGCTGGGCAAAAGCAAACACTACAAACAAGGCAGGAACAACCTCTCCTTGCTTTTCCCTCACTTCCATTTCCTGCCAGGTGCTGCCACTGGAGGACTGAGTGGACTCAACAATTACCTTAAATGCAAATGGATTAAATGCTTCAATCAAAATACCTATGGAGACTTAATGGATAAGGAAATAAGACCCTTACATATGCTGTCTACAAGAGACTCATTTCAAATCGAAAAACAAACTGAAAGTAAAGGAAAATATATTTAATGAAAATGGAAACAAACAAACCAAAAATAATCTGGGGTAGCAATACTTATAGGAGACAAAATATACTTTAAAACAAAGGCTATATATAAAGAGACAATGGAGGACCCAGCGATTCTACTTTGGGTATTTAGAGGAGAAACCCAAAATACTAAATCGAAAAGACATATATATCCCTATGTTCATTGCAGCATGATTTACAATAGCCAAGATATGGAAGCAGCCTAAGTGTCTATCAATAGATGAATGGATAAAGAAGTGGTACATATAGCCCTAGCTAGTTTGGCTCGGTGGATAGAGCGTCAGCCTTCGGACTGAAAGGTCCCAGGTTCTGTTCCAGTCAAGGGCACATGCCTGGGTTGAGGGCCCAATTCCCAGTGGGGGACATGCAGGAGGCGGCTGATTGATGATTCTTTCTCATCATTGATAATTCTCTTTCTCTCTCTCTCTCTCTCTCTCTCTCTCTCTCTCTCTCTCTCTCTCCCTCCCTCTCCTTCCTCTCTGAAATCAATAAAAATCTATCTTTAAAAAAGTGGTGCATATATACAATAGACTATGACTCAGCCATAAAAAAGAATGATATCTTGCTATCTGCAACAACATGGGTGGACTAGAGGGTATTGTGCTGAGAGAAGTCAGAGGAAGACAAATGCCATATGATTTCACTTACTAAGTATATGTGAAATGTAAAAAGCAAAATAAATAAACATGCAGAACAGAAACTGACTCACAGATACAGAAAGCATTTTGACAGTTGCCAGATGGGAAGGAGGTTGGGGGATGGGTGAAAAAGTGAAGGGATTAAGAAGTACAAATTGGGTCCCCACTGGTCTGACTCAGTTGGTTAGATCATGGCCCAGTACACTGAAAGATCATGGATTTGATCCCCGATTGGTGTGTGTATGGAAGGCAACCTATCAATGTTTCTCTCTCATGTTGATGTTTCTCTCTCTCTCCCTCTCTCTCTCTCTTTCTCTCTCTCTCTCTTCCCTTCCCTTCATCCTTTTAAAATCAATAAAAAACATAAAAAAAGAGATACAAATTGGTAGTTAAAGGATAGTCGTGGGGATGTAATGTACAGCATAAGAAATATAGTCAACTAGAGGCCCGGTGCACAAAAATTTGTGCACTCGGGGGGGAAGGGGGGGTCCCTCAGCCCGGTCTGTGCCCTCTCGCAGTCTGGGACCCCTCGGGAGATAACGACCTGCTGGCTTAGGCCTGCTCCTGGGTGGCAGAGGGCAGGCCCAATCCCTAGGTGCAGCCCCTGGTCGGGCTCAGAGCAGGGCTGATTGGGGAGTTGGGGCGCTGCCCCCTGTCATGCACAGAGCAGGGCGGATTGGGAGGTTGTGATGCCACCCTCAGTCACGCTCAGGGTAGGGCTGATTGGGGGGTTGGGGAACCACCCCCTATCACACTCAAGGCAAGGTCAATGGGGAGGTTGTGGCACCACCCCCTGTGATGCACAGAGCAGGGCCAATCAGGGGGTTGGGGCGCTGCCCCCTGTCACGCACAGATCAGGGCCAATCAGGGGGTTGGGGCACTGCCCCCCGCCTTGTCACACACAGAGCAGGGCCCATCAGGGGGTTGGGGAGCTCCCCCCACTCATGCACAGAGCAGGGCCCATCAGGGGGTTTGGGAGCTCCCCCGTCACGCACAGAGTAGGGCCGATAGGGGAGTTAGGGCACTGCCCCCTGTCACACACAGAGCAGGGCGGATCAGGGGGTTGGGGTGCCACCACTGTCACACTCAGGGCAGGGCCGATGGGGAGGTTATGGCTCTACCCCGTCACAGACAGAGCAGGGCCCATGGTGGCGGGGGGGAGGTTGGGGCGCCACCCCCTGTCACACACAGAGCAGGGCCGATCAGAGGGTTGGGATGCCGCACCCTGTCACACACAGAGCTGCAGGGCGATCAGGGGTTTTGGGCGCTGCACCCTGTCACGCTGATCTGGTGCCAGGAGACCTCTCGGCTCCACTGATCCCGGTGCTGGGAGACATATTACCCTTTTACTATATAGGATAGAGGCCTGGGGGCTGGCTGGTTTGCCCTGAAGGGTGTCCTGGATCAGGGTGGGGGTCCCCACTGGGGTGCCTGGCCAGTCTGGGTGAGGGGCTGAGGGCTGCTTTCAGGCTGGCGGTTTTGACTGAAGCTCTCAACCACTCCTTTTTTTCTTTTCTTTTTTTTTCTTCTGGGCCAGCTTTAGCTCTGGCTCTAGCTCTGAGGCTTCTGCTGCTGGTTTGTTTGCCATTCTATAATCGAAACAATGTATAACTTCAGCTCTGAGATCCCAGCTGGCTATATTTGTTACAAAGTTTCAAACTGCCAGCTCAGAGGCCGGCAAGTCAGGCGGGGAATGTTGGAGTCTGCAGTCCCTGGAGCAAGCAAGCCTCATGTTCACTTCCAGCTGCCTGGCTGCCGGCCGCCATCTTGGCTGACAGTTAATTTGCATAAGGATATGCTGATTAGCCAATCGGAAGGGTAGCGGTCATACGCCAATTACCATTTTTCTCTTTTATTAGTGTAGATAATATTGTGTTAACTATGTATGGTGTCAGATGGGTAATAGATTTATCAAGGTGATCACTTAGTAAATTATATAAGGTCTAATAACTGGGGTGTACAGTTATACACCTGAAAGTAATATAATATTGTATGTCAACCATAATAGAAAAATAACAAACTATTTAAAGTCAAAGAAATATTTTAAATTTGCTTCCCAATACATCTCAGATTTTCTAGGCCAGTGGTCGGCAAACTGCGACTCGCGAGTCACATGTGGCTCTTTGGCCCCTTGAGTGTGGCTCTTCCACAAAATACCACGTTAGGGCGCACATGTACAGTGCAATTGAAACTTCGTGGCCCATCGCAGAAGTCGGTTTTCGGCCTGGGTGAGTCTATTTTGAAGAAGTGGAGTTAGAAGAAGTGGGGGTACGTTCGCTGAGGTCGACCCCTCAGATTGAGGACGTTTTAAGCAAAGGCCAGCTTAGGAGTACCCTAATTAAGTCAATAACAATGTACCTACCTATATAGTTTAAGTTTAAAAAATTTGGCTCTCAAAAGAAATTTCAATCGTACTGTTGATATTTGGCTCTGGTGACTAATGAGTTTGCCGACCACTGTTCTAGGCAGTATTTCTAAGGAATTCCTTGATGTAAATGTTAATTAAAATTGATATATGGAGATGTCCTCTCTGTAATCTTCAGCTTAAATAAAATGCAATGTAATTATATTATTTTCATAAAAAAAGTAAATTGTAAATTTATTATATTCAATCTTAGGTATCAACTAGATATCATTACTTTCTGATTCATATATTCTCTGTCATGATTTAAACTTTAATTACTTCAGGAAAACTTGGAATATTTATACCACATACAAATAGAAATAATATGCCACTTCATATTTTTCTACTAGTGTCTCACTCTGATAAGTTTCTAGACATAGTAGTTTCTTAGGTCTGGCTTTGTGAACATTCTGAGCCCTTACAAAGGTTATGTGATTACAAGTGCCACAAAGAAACAAGTCTGTATATTTTTTATAAATAAAACAGCAGTTGCATATTTACTGTATGTCAGTCCTTGCTTTGAGTGCTATATTGAGTATTCATTTAATTCTTTGTGTCTTAGGTAAATTTTATTCTTATTTTATTGATGATGGCTGTTCACACAAAGTTAAGGAATGTGATCATAGCTGGTAGAACTGAAGCCAGGCAAGTCTTTTAATAGGGTGAATATTCTTAAGCATTATGATATACTAGTAGCCTGGTGCACAGAATTCGTGCACATTAAAAGGGAATTAATTGCCCTAACCGGTCTGGCTCAGTGGATAGAGCATCAGCCTGTGGACTCAAGGGTCCCGGGTTCAATTCCGGTCAAGGGCATGTACCTTGGTTGCGGGCACAACCTCAGTGGGAAGTGTGCAGGAGGTAGCTGATCGATGATTCTCTCTCATCAATGTTTCTAACTCTCTATACCTCTCCCTTCCTTTCTGTAAAAAATCAATAATATATATATTTTTTAAAAGGTAATTAATTAGCAGAGATATTGTAATATTGCTATTTGCCCTATCTCTATAATAGAAGTGTGAGAGATGAAAGGAAATTAGTAAAATGTATATGAAAATAATATATAAATTTATTAATAAATTAACAGTAACAAAAGGATATAAGAACAACAGAGGCATGATATAAAAAAGACAAAAACATGATATGAAAACAATAAAAACATAATATGAAAACAACAAAACCATGATATAAAAACAATAGTGATGCAAACAATGACTGATAAAGTGATTAAACTTATTCTAATATCTCCCTGCACACCACATTAAGAGTGAAAACACTTTCAGAGTGCTTGCCTAATTTCCCTTGTGATGAAGTACTTAGAACTTTAACTGTAACATCACATGCTCTTCAAATTCAAGAGAAAGCAACATATAACTGACCATGTGCAAAAATGGGTTCAGGTAGGAATATGCCTACTTTGTCTAGAGTTTGTCCTTGTGATTTAGTTATAGTCATCACAAATGCTGTCATCGCAGGAAACCATCATTGAATCAATTTAAATGGGAGGCCAGTGTCAGATGGGGACAAATTAATTCTTGGAATCAAAACAGCCTCTCCCTCTGCAGACCCTGTTAATACTTCAGCTTCGATAATGTTATGTTGTACTCTTTTGATAATAAATCTGGTACCATTACAAAGACCCCATTTACTATTGAGATTTCTCAATAGCATGATGATTGCACCCACTTTCAATTTTAATTTATGACACGGCATTCCTGAAAGAGTAATACTATTAAGAAATTCGATGGGAAAATTTTCCTTTTCAGCATCATCTGTGGAATCAATGGAATCATCACTCAAATATGTGTGAAAATCTCCATTGAGTATATCCAAATTTTCTTCATTTAATTTTTGAATGTGCTCATTTTTTGGACAAAGAATTGCACGTTTAGATATATTTTTAATATTATCTATAGCAGTGGTTCTCAACCTTGGCTGCACATTAGAATCACCTGGGAATCTTTTTAAAATCCTGATTCCTGGGCCTCATCCTCCAGAAATTGTTTCTTTGTTATGGGGTGGGGCCACAACATTAGTAACAAAGAAACAGAATTAAAACTTTATTGTGGGGAGCTGCTACAGTGTTTTGGACAGGTTCAAGCCTTGGACTGATGAGAGGGCACAGTCCTCTCATTGCCACATGCAAGTCCCAGCTTGGAGGGGCAGGGCCCTCCCAGCACAATTATAGCCAACAGCTGTAGTTGTAAGCTTGAACCTATGGTCCAAACACGTGGCCCCACATGCCTGAGTGATGTAGGCTTGATAGAGTTCAGGTGCATGTAGTTGAGTAGGATTAAAACCCAGGAGAATGTTGTAAACATCTTGGTCATGCCCTTACTTTGCCTCATAGGATTTGCTATAAAATAAAGGCATGGCTGTGGGTGTGGTCGCTGTCTCTCAGAGAAGCAGTGTCTCACTGAGACCTGGCTTTCATTCTCTTGTCTATCTTTTCTAAGCCTTTCAGCCACCCCCACTCAGGTTCACCCCTGGCCGTGCTGGCGTGGCACACTTTAGAAAGATATGCCTACACACTCCCTGCCTCAAACCCCGCCCTTACAGGAAACAGTTCCAGGAAACAGCTCGGGGGAGGGCGCAGCCGTTGCCAAGACAACCCCTGCAGGACTGACTTCCTTCTGCTTGGTCACAGCGGTTGTGGTCCTGATGAACACCACCCATGGTTTTTATATAAGTAGACTAGTGGCTCAGTGCATGAAATTCATGCATTGTGGGGGGGTGGGGGGGTGTCCCTCAGCCCGGCCTGCACCCTCTCCAATCTGGAACCCCTTGGGGGATGTCTGACTGCCAGTTTGTATTACTTGCATGGAATTACCAAATGAACTTTACTTTTAAAAATCCTTTTAGCTAAATACTGACATTGCATTAATTTATATATTTCACTTAGTTGATTTTTGCATCCTCCAGGGGGGCGAACTTAGAAAGTAAATAAAACTGACTTAAGTAATTTGTTTTACTTTTCAGTTTGTTGAAAGTATTAAATACTGTGTAATTAAAATGGCTTAAGCTTTTTTAGAAATTAAAATATTTTAAATAAGCCGAACCGGTTTGGCTCAGTGGATGGAGCATCAGCCTGCGGACTGACGGGTCCCAGGTTCAATTCCGGTCAAGGGCGTGTACCTTGGTTGCGGGCACATCCCCAGTGGGGGGCATGCAGGGGGCAGCTTATCGATGTTTCTCTCTCATCGATGTTTCTAACTCTCTATCCCTCTCCCTTCTTCTCTGTGGAAAATCAATAAAATATATTTTTAAAAAATATATATTTTAAATAAGAAAAAAAGATTAAAGTCATTGTTGATAGATATGTATTTATTGCTATTTTGTTATTCAAATAGTTTTCTTTTTTTCATTGTTTCTTCTTAAAAATTGTTTCTTCTTTAACATTTTTTATAATACTGGTCTGGTGTTGATGAACCTCTTTAGCTTTTTCTTGTCTGGAAAGCTCTTTATCTGTCTTACGAGTCTAAATAATAGCTTTGCTCTATAAAGTAATCTTGGTTGTAGGCCCTTGCTTCTCATCACTTTTAATATTTTTTGCCAATCCCTTCTGGCCAGCAAAATTTCTGTCTTATGGGAGGTTCCTCATGGGTAACTAACTGCTTTTCACATGCTGCCTTTAAAGGTCTCTCTTTGTCTTTAACTTTTGACATTTTAATTATGATGTATCTTGGTGTAGGCCTCTTTGGGTTCATCTTGTTTGGGATTCTCTGCGTTTCCTAAATTTCTATGTCTATTTTCTTCACCAGGTTAGGGAAGTGTTCTGTGATTTTTTCCCCCCCATAGGTTTTCAATTCTTTGCTCTCTCTCTTTTCCTTCTGGCATTCCCATGATGCAAATGTTGGTACACTTGAAGTTTCCTCAAAGGCTCCTTATATTATCCTTATTATTTTTGTTTTTGTTTTGTTTTGTTTGGGGGGGAGGGGGTGTTATTTTTTGTTTTTGTGTTCTGTTGGGTGTTTTCTGTTTCCTTATCTTCCAAATCTCTAATTTAATCAACTGCTTTATCTACTCCATTGTTGATTCCTTGTAATGTATTCTTCATTTTAGTTAATGTATGCTTTATTTCTGACTAGATCTTTTTTATTAGAATATATTTTTATTGCTTTCAGAGAGGAAGGGAGAGAGAGATAAAAACATCAATGATGAGAGAGAATCATTGACCATCTGCCTCCTGTATGCCCTCCATGGGGATCGAGCCCACAACCTGGGCATATGCCCTGACCAGGAATTGAACCATGACCTTCTTGTTCATAGGTCAATGTCAACCACTTAGCAACACTGGCCAGACTGGCTAGTTCTTTTTTATGTTTTCTATTTTCATTTTTATTTTTTCTGTCTCTCTATTGAAGTTCTCACTAAGTTCATCTACCCTTCTCCTAAGTTTATTGAGCATCATTATAAACATTGTCCTGTGTCCTTGCACTGGAATCCTAGGCTGTGGAGGTCCTCAAGGGAGGACCTCCAAAGCAGAGATATCTCTCACAATTTTTACTCACCACAGGTAGGTGTGGGGCCAGCCCATTCTGCATCTCTGCCCCTCCTACCAGTATCGATGTGGCTTCTTTATATCCTTAGTTATAGGACTTCTGTTTAGCTAGATCTCAGGTGGTTCTGAATGATAGTTGTTCTGTAGTTTACTTGTAATTTTGATGTGCTTGCAGGAGGATTGACCATATTTACCTATGCTACCATCTTGACCAGATTCTACAATATTTTTAAATAATTCAGTAGGTCCCCATATCTCCTCTCTCTTTGAGTGCAATTTTCATAACAGGATTATCAAATAATGATTGCCTATAAATATCAAATAATTAACCTATCTGTAACTATAATTAATTCTGTTCAAATACATAACATGATAAACAGTTCATAATGTTAATACATATGTATTTGAACATACACAATATACAGCACAAAATAAAAAGACTAGGAGAATCTTTTAAAAAGAACCAAATATTCCAGATCATGGCAAGATGATAGTACACTGAACCCTGTCTCTCCCACTTAATGTAGCAATAAAGCCTTGATTGAATATAGAGCAGCTCTTTAAGGCCTCTGAAACTGTAATAGTATAAGGTAGATTAAAAGTTCTACAACTAAGGATATAAAGAAGACGCACATCGATAGTGATAGGAGGGGCAAAGATGCAGAATGGGCTGGTCCCACACCCACCTGTGATGGGGAGAGATATCTCTGCTTTGTTTATATGGATTTTACCATATTAAAAATTAAAACTAAAAATTTGTTAAAACGCAAGTTTGTATTTCAATAGCTTTGAGAGTGGTGATGTCAGCACCACATATCACAAACCTCTGGAAATTTCCCTGTACACCCATTGGAGAAATATTAAAAAGATGGTTTAGGGATATTTTTAAATATATTTTTATTGATTTCAGAGAGGGAGGGAGAGGGAAAGAGAGAGATAGAAACATCAATGATAAGACAAAATCATTGATCGGATGCCTCCTACTGGGAATCGAGCCCACAACCCAGGCATGTGCACTTGACTGGAATCAAACCCGGGACCCTTCAGTCCATAGGCCAATGCTCTATCCCCTGAGCCAAACCAGCTAGGGCTGGTTTAGGGATTTTTTAATTACTGACTTTTATTAAAACATTTTATTCTATGTTATTCTGTCATTAAGCTTATAAAGGACAAAGACTTAAATATATTTTAATTAACTAATTCTCAAAAAATTATTTTAGCAACCCAGCATTCATCTCATATAGTCCTGATAAAATGTTTTATACATTGGAGGTCAATTGAAGAAGCTCTGCTCTGACACACTGGAGTATGATTTTTATAATATTTAAAATATGAGGCATCTCATAAATTCTCCATTTTTCAGCTAATTTTTAAAAGAGGCTCATTTTAATTCCATTAGAGTTTTCCTCTAATTTAAGAATGTATAATTTTTATTCTCAGTAATGTGAAAAAAATAATGAGACTTCCAATTTCAACATATGTAATTAAGATAGAATCTCTGGTCTCTTATCAAACCAAGTTGTCAGTGGAAGTAATTGTAACAATAATAGTAATCATAGAAACAGTAGTCAGAGTAGAAGTAGTAGTTTAGTTTTTGCCCTTTCACAAATCTACAAATTTGGATCATCATCTCTTTCATGCTTCAGTTAGCTGTGTCAAACTCTGCAGTCTGAGGTGATTCTTTTAAAGTGGGAAGAGAAGCATGTGTTTCTTTATATTCAGACAAAAGGATTTATAGGAGCATGCAGTAAGTTACAGAGTGAAGGGGTTTGTGGAGTGACAGCTGTCTAAAAATCATGCTATTCCAGACAAATATTGGAGAGAGATTCTATGGCCATTTCCATTTATACATAACCCTTGACCTGGTAAATGGCTGAGAGAGGATCTCAGTCACTAGTGCTTGCTCAGGATAAAGCACTGTGTGACCAAGGGCATGTGCCTGGGTGGCTCTTTGGCTGTGTTTTCAATGATTTGACACTGCATGAAAGTTAGTTTTTAGCCACTTTTAACTGTCATCTAAAGAAAAAGCTAGTATCCTCTGGACTTGGTAGCCAGGTCTGTCTGTTAGTCCAACCCTGGTTGCAGTGATTACTTCTTCTTCTTTTTTAATTGACAAGGTAAACCCATGTCCCTCTCCTAATGGAATTTTCAAATTCATTTTTCTCTTTCATGCTCATTCTTTCTTCCTTTTCTCATCATCTCCTTCTCTTATCATCATCATCATCATCTCTCTCTCTCTCTCTCTCTCTCTCTCTCTCTCTCACACACACACACACACATACACACACACACACACACACTATAAATAAATTGAGCCTTCTAACTTTCTCTCATCCATGATGCAAGAAATTGTCAATACTTGCACAACTTCCAAGCAGATGTTCAAAAATTATTCCCTGGAGAAACTGACAATTCAAAAAATAAAAACACCTCTAGATTCGGGGGTTACTGGAAAGAAAAAAAATGCAGCTTTCTACCCATTCACCATACTGTGAGGCAAATAAATTAACAAGGCCTATCACTGAAATTTGCTGTTTCATTGTCTGTGGCATATCTATAAGTGGACTAGGACCACCAGACACTTCAGGAAGGCCTCAGACAAGAGAGACAAAAACAAACAAAAAGAAAAGCTAAACTTGAAAAAAAAAACCAGACCTATGAAAAAAAAAAATAGCAAAAATTTCCCCAAATCTCTAATTAATGTCCTCTGAGACATTAAAAAAAAAACAAGAAAACACTACAAGACAGAATAGAAAATGAACGAAAAGAGAGGGCATGTGTGGGAGGCAGGAATTGAAAATAGGATAACCAAAGTTTTATATTAAACAAGAGGCCCGGTGCACAAAAATTTGTGCACTCGGGGGGGAAGAGGGGGAGGTCCCTCAGCCCGGCCTGTGCCCTCTCGCAGTCTGGGACCCCTCGAGAGATAACAACCTGCTGGCTTAGGCCTGCTTCCGGGTGGCAGAGGGCAGGCCCAATCCCTAGGTGCAGCCCCTGGTCGGGCTCAGAGCAGGGCTGATTGGGGAGTTGGGGCGCCGCCCCCTGTCATGCACAGAGCAGGGCGGATTGGGAGGTTGCAATGCCACCCCTAGTCACGCTCAGGGTAGGGCCGATTGGGGGGTTGGGGCACCGCCCCCTGTCACACTCAAGGCAGGGTCAATGGGGAGGTTGCGGTGCCACCCCCTGTCACTCACAGAGCAGGGCCCATCAGGGTGGTTGGGGCTCTGTACCCTGTCATGCACAGAGCAGGGCCCATCAGGGGGTTGGGGAGCTCCCCCCTGTCATGCACAGAGTAGGGCCCATCAGGGGGTTGGGGAGCTCCCTCCTGTCACGCACAGAGCAGGGCGGATCAGGAGGTTGAGGGGCTCCCCCCTGTCACTCACAGAGTAGGGTCGATAGGGGAGTTAGGGCACCGCCCTCTATCACCCACAGAGCAGGGCCGATCAGGGGGTTGGGGCGCCGCCACTGTCACACTCAGGCAGGGCCAATGGGGAGGTTATGGCTCTACCCCATCACACACAGAGCAGGGCCCTTTGGGGGGGGGGGGGTTGGGGCGCTGCCCTCTATCACCCACAAAGCAGGGCCGATCAGGGGGTTGGGACGCTGCCACTGTCACACTCAGGGCAGGGCCGATGGGAAGGTTATGGCTCTACCCTGTCACACACAGAGCAGGGCCGATCAGGGGGTTGGGACGCCGCACCCTGTCACACACAGAGTCGCAGGGCGATCAGGGGATTTGGGCGTGCCCCCTGTCACGCTGATCCCAGTGCCAGGAGGCTTCGCGGCTCCGCTGATCCCGGTGCTGGGAGGCATATTACCCTTTTACTATAGAGGATAGAGGCCTGGGGGCAGGCTGGTTTGCCCTGAAGGGTGTCCTGGATCAGGGTGGGGGTCCCCACTGGGGTGCCTGGCCAGCCTGGATGAGGGGATGATGGCTGTTTGCAGCTGGTCACACACCCTTCAGGGTGGGGGTCCCCACTGGGGTGCCTGGCCAGTCTGGGTGAGGGGCTGAGGGCTGCCTTCAGGCTGGCAGGTGACTGAAGCTCCCAACCACTCCTTTTTTTCTTTTTTTTTTATTCTGGGCCAGCTTTAGCTCTGGATCTAGCTCTGAGGCCTCGGCTGCTGAAAGCTGGTATCTGGTTTGTTTGCGTTCTATAATCGAAACAATGTATAACTCCAGCTCTGAGATTCCAGTGGCTGAAAGCTGGTTTCTGGGGTTTTGTTTAGCTTCTATATTTGTTACAAAGTTTCAAACTGCCAGCTCAGAGGCCGGCAAGGCAGGCGGGGAACGTTGGAGTCCTCCTTCACTGCAGCAAGCAAGCTGCCTGGCTGCCGGCCGCCATCTTGGCTGACAGTTAATTTGCATATACTCACTGATTAGCCAATGGGAAGGATAGCGGTCGTACGCTAATTACCATGTTTCTCTTTTATTAGTGTAGATTAGGGTATAAAAGATAAATTGAGAAAAATCTCTCAGAAATTGTAACAAACAAAAATACTGAGAAGAAAAATAGAGAAGAAAAGGTATGAAAGAGAAGAGGAGATAGAAGATGGAGAGAACTGAACTAAAAAAGAAAAGTGGATTTGAACACCTTATTAGGAAAGGAACACAGGTTTACCTTGGCCATTAAAAAGAGAAGTAACATTTGCAATTGCAACCGGTGTTAAACTTATCAAAACACCAGGCTACTCTGGTTTGGAGGAAACTAACCTAAGAGGTTTTGTTTGTTTGTTTGTTTGTTTGTTTGTTTTTCTTCAAGAATGGAGGAAAGGTAAAGGGGAGGGGATAACCAAAGCATGTCTCCTTAATCTGTATGTTCTGTTTCACAGTTAATGTGTATTCTTTTTTAAATAAATGGTCCATTCCTTTTATGAATGAAAATTATAATTTTTAAGAGAATTCTTGAAGTATTATTGGCAAAGAGAAAGAGTAGTTTAGCTCTAGTTATAAATGGAAGTTATGCTCTTATTTTAAGAGATCTCTCTATATCTCAAATTCACTGACCAAATCTATGGTTATTCGAGGGCTCAAAACTTCTCTTAAAGAATGGATGGATTCTGGCCCAGCTGGTTTGTCTCAGTGGATAGAGCACCAGCCTGTGGACTGAAGGGTACCAGGTTCAATTCTGCTCAAAGGCACATGCCCGGGTTGTGGGTTCCATCCACAAGGGGGCATACAGGAGGCAGACAATCAATGATTCTCTCTCATCATTGATGTTTCTATCTCTCTCCCTCTACCTTCCTCTATGAAATCAACAAAAATATATTTAAAAAAAATAATGGATGAATTTTGAATTTTTACAAATACTAATCCAAAGTAGGTCTCTCCAAGGAAGGCCCAAGACAAGGAATGGATTCCCTAAGGGAGAAGCTCACTGGTAAACTGGGTCATTAACATGACAGTTTAGGGAAAGAGATGGTCTGCACTCCAGGATTGTTCAGGGGCCAGTCTCTGCAGGAGAAGTTCTCTGTGCATGAGACTCACATGGACTAATGAAAGATCTTTCAATTCATGACAGTAAACAGATTTACAAGTGTGAGGAATGCAGGACAGTGTTCAATAAGAAATGTTTCTTGATTTGACATAAACAGATTCACATTGGAGTGAAGCCCTATGAACGCACAGAGTGTGGGAAAACCTTTAGCAAGAGCACCACATGATCCACACAGGGGAAAGGCCCTATGCGTGCTTGGAGTATGGAGAGACCTTCAACCGCCAGTCACACCTCCCCAGGCACCAGGTGATCCACACCAGGAAACTCTATGTGTGCAGCGAGTGTGGAGAGGCATCACTCCAATATGATCCTGCACAACAGGAGCCACACTGAAGAAAAACCCTTTGTGTGCAGCAAATATGTTCAAGCCTTCCACAATAAGACTAGTTTTCTTTGACACTACATCATCCATACTGAAGAAAAGCTGTATAAGTGTCTCAAGTGTGGAAAGGCCTTCTACAACAGGTCTCACCTCAAGCAGCACTAACGGACTCACACCACAGAGAAGCTGAACCTATGTGGTGAGTGTGGAAAAGCTTTCACCCACTGCTCCACTTTTATCTTGCATAAAAGTGTCCACACTGGAAAAAAAAAAACCCCTCTGAATGCAAAGAATATAGGAAAGCCATTAGCAGTCAGTCAGACCTTACTCATCACTTCAGTATTCACACTGGAGAAAAGCATTATGAGTGCAATGAGTGTGGGTAGGCCTTTAACTGCAGGTCATACCTCACAGAACACCAGCAGATTCAGCGAATTCAGCGGAAAAGCCCTAGAGTGCAGCAAAGCCTTTTGCTAGAGGGAAAAAACTCATTCAATAGGCCATTGTCCACTATGGGAGAAGCCTTTTGTGTACACTGAATATGGTAAGGCCTTCACCCACTGCTCCACTTTTACCTTGCATAAGAGGGTCCATATTGTAGAATAACCTTTTGAGTGTAAGTAATGTGAGAAAGCCTTCAGCACTAGGAATGATGCTTATTCAACACATCAGCATCCATGCCAGAGGGAAACTCTATGAGTGTAGTGAGTGTGGGAAGGCCTTTCACCACAAGTCAGGCCTCAAAAGGAACTAGTGAATTCACAGTGAGAAAAGCCATATGAGTGCAGGGAGTGCTGGAAATCCTGCTGGAGCACAAGCCTCATTTGACACTAGGTAATGCACACCGGAGAGAAGCCCTATGAAAGAATGCAGGCCTTTGGTGGCAGCTCAACCCTCACTCAGCATCAAAGGGGTCATTGTGGGAGAACCCTGTCAGTAGAACAGACATGGGAAGACACTCCCAAGTGGCCAATCCTCAGTCTAAGAACTCCTATTGTGGAAAGACTTTGAACGTAAACACTGTGGAAAATCTTTTGCCAGAATCTGATCATTTATATTAGAGAGAGTCCGTCCCCCCCCCCCGCCACCCCCCCTTCCCCCCCCAGTTTTCTTCCCTGTGGGAAAACCTATTGCAGGATATTGGTTGTCATCTGATGAGTCAGCCTAGAATCTCCTTCTGTATCTGAGAGTTCATCCAGGAGCATGATCTGATCTTTACTGTGCACTTAGCAAAACCTTCAGCCACATATTTCTTCCTAGTTTACACTGCAGAATTATCTCAGGGATATTCAAACAAAGCAAGAGGAGATGTAGAAGAAAAAAAAAACAACAACAAATGCAAACACAGTTTCTTTCAGACTTCCAAGATAAACCTATGGCAATCCATCATCCCTTACTTTATATGGGAAGTGGGGAGTGTTGTTTCAGAGGTCAGAGGGCTTTGTTCCCTTATTTGTCTTGTGTATACATTCACTTCTGTCCAATGTCAGGAGAGTTAGACAGTTGAAGCTATGTCTGAAAATACTGATTGTTCTACAGCATTGTCTCTACCTGTGAGTAGCATGAGTCTACAAGAAATATGAAGGCTTAAGTGACCAAATGCTTTTATATTGAGATAAAATGCACAAATGATACAGAAGAAGCTTGAGACTATTAAATTTTCTGTTGAAAATGTCAAACAGAAACACTTTAAAAAAAGGTTTACATATGAATTTGAATTTTTTTAAAAAAAACATGATGTTTCTTTCATGTCTTTAACCACCCAAAACTCATTCTTCATCCTGATCTACTTATTTTTTTCCTTATTTGTCTGTGGGATAAAGTAACTGTCGCTGTGTAACCTTTCCAACTAGATCCTAATTATACCCTTTGATTGTGAATTCTAAGCTTCTTAAATCCTTCTCAGAGAGGCTTCCACCTCAGCAATTTTCTAGGAGTTGAATTAGAGCAAAAATAAAATAAAATACGTGGCTGAATTAAGTTAAAGAATAATGATAAGGTTAGAATACACACAGAGATTGTGAAACCAGACAACCAGTGGATCTGGGCTGCCTGTCACTACTTGAGCCAATAAAGTAGAAACAGGGTTGAGTCATATATGAGTGTTTATTCCAATAATGCCAGCAGTATGGGAGAGCAGCAGATCATCCACAAAAATCTTTTCTGCCCCTTCGCATAAGCCAGCTGCTTATATTGGGTAGAAATACAAAGATTAATGAGGAAGCAGGAATTACAAGCATGGTGAAGTAGGAAAGGCATAATCATTACAGGTTATAGGCCACGATAGCTGGGGGTCACAAAGGATGGGAGCCTCTGGGACCAGATTGTTTCAGCAAAAACATTGTTAATCTTTCCATGATGATAGGCAATTCTCAGAAAAAGAAAATGGACTGACTGCATTCCAAGGTTAACTCCCATGTCAGATTAGAATGTGCTTTCTTTAAGCAGAATAGAACAATCATGGTTAACAGCATGATTAATATTTCTCAGAGCATGATTAATATTTCTTATAATTGTAGCTAGAAAACTTTTATTTCTGCCTCTAAGAAGTGCACCTCAATTTTAATCTTAAAAAAAGATTGTGTGATGGTTCATTGTCAGATAAATTGACTAGAATTTTAACATGAAGTGGACATGTGTACATGCAGGTATGTGTGTTTCACTGTTGAGACCATGGGGTTAGTCCCAATATAAAGACTAATGACTAGTACCCTTATCAGTGTATTTTGGACTTTCCTTTGGTATGTTTTTTAACTACATGTGATAGTATTACCTCACGTTAAGAAAATTACTATACAGAAAGATACAAAAATAATCATGTATTCACTTTGAACATTCCTCAGGACCTTTTAAATGACCATGTGTAGATTTGTATTGCCACTTTAGGCCAAGCCATTAATAATGTACCAGGGGCCCAGTGCACAAAAATTCCTGCACTTAGGGGGATCCCTCAGCCCAGCCTGCACCCTCTCGTAGTCTGGGACCCCTCGGGGGATGTCTACGTGCTGGCTTAGGCCCACTCCCCAGGGGATCGGACCTAAGCCACACTCAGACATCCTTAATGCTGCCGAGGAGGCAGGAGGAGGCAGGAGAGGCTCCCACCACCGCCACTGCGCTTGCAGCCATCAGCCCAGCTTGTGGCTGAGTGGAGCTCCCCCTGTGGGAGCGTACTGACCACCAGAGGGCAGCTCCTGCATTGAGCATCTGCCCCCTGGTGGTAAGTGTGCATCGTAGCAACCTGTTGTTCCCAGTCGTTCTGCCGTTAGGGTCAATTTGCATATTACCCTTTTATTATATAGAATTGATTCATGGTATTATTGGGTAGACACCTCTTCATCCTTTTCACGTCATGTCTAAGACATCCTCAGCAAGCTCTAATTTCTAAATATTTTCTCCTAAAAGTTTTATAGTTTTACCTTTTACATTTAAATCTCTAGTCCATGTTGAGTTAATTTTTTTATAACCCTGTGAGGTTTAGATTGAGTTTCTTCCTAGGCTATCTTGCCTTCAGTTAATTGCATTTATTCCTTAGTCAAAAATCAGTTGGGTATTACAGACAATAGACAGTAAAGCTAACAATAAACCTTATTTAACACACACACACACACACACACACACACAAAACACCTCACAAAATAAGTGTCTCCATAGTTCACCATACAGAAATCTATTGATGTCATTGGAGCTAAAGCAGATCTGTAGTTTTTATTATCTATGAGCCCAAGGATAGGGACCAAATAAACAGCAGCTTTTTTTCCCCAAATTTCAAAGCTTTTTATAGGCACAATAGATGGTAAAATCTAACTTGATTGATATCTGAGAGGCTGGCCTCTCAGAAAGAGAGTTAGCCTTGCAGAACTCCTGAGAGAATGCTGAGAAGTAAATCAGGACTGGCCCAGATAATAAAACAATAGCAACTACTAAATTTGGACCCTGATATCCTGGCATGCCAGTAGAATAACTAGTGCTCCTTCAACTGGCTATAGTTAGTAGAGGAATAGGGCTGATAGCCAAGGTTCAGATACCTCTCACTGCTATCAGTCGAGAGGCCTCCCGCCCCGGGATGGGTGGAGCCGAGAGGCCTCCCGCCCCGGGATGGGCGGAGCCAAGAGGCCTCCCGGCCCCCTGGATCAGCAGAGCAGAGAGGCCTCCCGGACCCTGGATCAGCGGAGCCGAGAGGCCTCCCACCCCGGGTTCAGCGGAGCCGAGAGGCCTCCCGCCCCGGGATCTGCGGAGCCGAGAGGCCTCCCACCCCGGGATCGGCGGAGCCGAGAGGCCTCCCGCCCCGGAATCGGCGGAGCTGAGAGGCCTCCCGCCCCGGGATCTGCGGAGCTGAGAGGCCTCCCGGCCCCGGGATCGGTGGAGCCGAGAGGCCTCCCGGCCCTGGAATCAACGGAGCCGAGAGGCCTCCCGCCCCGGGATCAGCAGAGCCTGATGGAAGCCCTGTGTGTTTATGCACCCTGGGGGTGCAGAGGTCCTGTCCTAGGCAGAGGCCTATGGCGAAAATTTCGACTCTGAGAAGTAGCCTAGGGTTGGAAGGCGGCTCCTCTGACCTCAGTGCTGGAGAAGACCATTAAGCAGAATACTAAAGAAACCGATTTTACATCATTTCCCAGGTGGAGAACAGTTGGCATATAAGCCCCTGACCAGTGCCCAGCCTCTCCTCTGTCAGTCTATCTCACTCTTAAGTACCATGTTCTTTGTTCTGTCTTAACTGCAACTCATTTTTAAACTAGATTGCCTTTAAAAGAAGACTAAATAAAGTTTCCCTTAAGTTATTTAGGTGGTGCTGGGGCTGCTGGGGCTGCTGGGGGCCTGATAGAAGACACAAACATGCAACGGGGGGCCTGTATCCAGCAGCCCCAAGGCCCGCCACCTTGGTGCTGGGGCTGCTGGGGGTATCAGAGACACAAACCCGCAGGCCCGGCTCCCAGCAGACCCAAGGCCTTTGTGGCAGCACTAAGGAGCAGCAAGCCAAGCCGTAGGAAGCAGCAAGCAGGTGGGCAGTAACAAGGGAGGGGTCCCGGACTGCAAGAGGGCACATGCTGGGCTAAGGGACCCCCCACCCATCCCCAGTGCACGAATTTCGTGCACCGGGCCTCTAGTACCTTATAAAAGAGAACAATTAGACACACTATTACAATTTGAAGAAGAGTGGCAAATAGCTATAGGTAACTTCCCAGGACAAATTTTACATCATTTGCCAAGATCACCTATATTGCAATTTCTCTCCCTACATCCATTTATATTTCCTATTAAATGTTCAAAAGAGCCATTATCACCTCCTGCCTCCTTAGTATTCACAGATGGCTCCTCTAATGGTAAGGCAGTAACAATCATTGACTCAATAACCCATGTTCAACAAACCCTAGAGACGTCAGCCCAGAGAACAGAGCTTTTGGCAGTCATTTATGCCTTTGAACAATTGCAACAGGTTTCCTTTAACTTGTACACTGACTCTCAATATATAGTTAAATTATTTCCTCATATTGAGACCGCCTCTCTCCCACAAGGAAGAACAGCCATTTTCTCTTTGTTAACTCAGCTACAAACTTACATTCATAAACGAGAAAAGGCTTTCTATATTGGACATATTAGAGCTCATTCCTGTCTACCAGGACCCTTAAGCGAAGGAAATTATCAGGCGGATCTACTAATTCTCCCAATAGTTTGTACAGCTCTAGAAGAAGCCCGGCGGTCTCATGCCATTCATCATCAAAATGCTTCTGCTCTCCGTCTATATTATCGCATATCTAGAGAAGCTGCTCGAAGTATTGTACGTGACTGCGGCCATTGTCCTACTCATTTTCCTAGCCCTGCTACTGGAGTTAATCCAAGAGGACTTAGGCCCTGTGACTTATGGCAGATGGATGTTACTCATGTCCCATCTTTTGGCAAACTTTGCTATGTGCATGTTTGTATTGATACCTTTTCTCATGTTATCCTTGCTTCTGCACGTACAGGAGAAGCCTTTAAAGATGTAAGTCAACATTTATTCCAATGTTTTTCCTACCTAGGAATACCAAGGGCACTTAAAACAGACAATGGGCCTGCCTATACCTCTAGAGCTTTTAAAAACTTATGCTCTACATTCGGCATCGCACATACTATAGGAATACCTTACAATCCTCAAGGCCAAGCAATAGTAGAAAGGGCTCACCAAACTTTAAAAACACAAATTAAAAAATTACAAGAAAATGAGTTTAAATATTCCTCTCCTCATCATGTTCTACAACATACTTTATTTGTAATTAATATATTAAATGTAGATTCTGAGGGAAATTCCCCGATGTACAGGCATTGGAACCCTGATCTAACTAAACCTAAAGTCCTCGTCAAATGGAGAGACTTGCTTACAGGAGCCTGGAAGGGACCTGATGTACTTTTAACCCGGGGGAGAGGATATGCTTGTATATTTCCACAGGACGCAGACTCACCTGTGTGGATTCCAGACCGTCTATTCCGACCTTATGTCTCACCGCCCTCCATCTCCGCCTCAACCTAGCACACCTGACCAGTGCCCGTCTGCAGCAGATGTGCAGCCCTAAGCTGGAACCACCTGTCCATTGGAAGGATCACATGTGCCTCCTTTTTGTCTGTCCTTATGTTCCAGCTTTGCCCCACATCTCCTATCCTTTTTCTTTTTCTTTTTTTTTTTCTTAATCTGACTACTTGTTTGCTGGTTCTTTGGCCTTTCTCCTTCTCTCCTGAACACAGCCTTTTCTAGAATCTCCCTACCCTACTGTTCCAGGAAGGGCACCTCCCTTTTCTGCCGTGACTGGGGGTGTTTGGTATATGCCTCATACGTGGAGTTGTCTTGTGCCAAGAGCCTTGTGACATCCTGGGCCGAGAAAGCCCTGTCCCGGGACTCTCCTTTGTCCTATATTGGCCCCTCTTGCCCTTGTGTCAAGAGGGACCCTCTTCTCACAATCCAATTGCCCACAGCTGTTGCCTGAGTTCTCTGTTAATGCTGAGGTCACGGTGGCTGGTACCATGGATCTGTCTCTCGCCCAATGGAGTGAGCTGGGTTCTCTCTGGAGAAGAAACCTGGGTTCCCCAAGATATGTGATCAATGCCAGGACCCCGCCAGCAGGCGAGGGGATGCAAAGGCAGTTGCTGGGCATGGAGGCCAGAGGGACATAGACTACCAAGGAGACAGAACTGAACCTCACATTACCCTGCTTGGCCCCGGAGCTTGGCTGGTTAGTCAAAGACGGGTAAGATTCCTCAGGGAGGAACAACCTAAGACAGGCACAGTCACAGAGGGGCCAGTAGGAGAGAACTTGGGGTTCAACAGAGGTGGGGCACAGATCCTCACCCCTCCCAATGGTGCAGGGGCTTGAACACTCGCCCCTTCTGAGGAAGGTCTCCTTCCCCCATGGCTGCTTCTTGCTTCCCATGTCCAGCCCAGATAGGGACCCAGATAACGAATAGAGACTTGGCCCAGCTCAGATCGGGAACAGAAAGAGACTTGGTCCAGCTGAGATCAGTACCTAGATAAGAGACCTGGCTGACAGCAGCTTCCCTTTCACTGCAACAGGACTTGTTTCCCATTTCTACCTTGGACCACAGGGAAAGGGGCAGCTGAAAGAAAGGGCTGGAGCAGGATGCTGCCTTCTTCCCTTTCTTCTTCCTCTTTTTTCTAAACACTTCCATGCCTTGTAGTTCTTTTGCTTTCTTTTCTTTTTCTCTCTACTACCCTCCATCCTCCATAACAGCTGACCCAGAGGACACAGCTTACTCCTCCTTGGACACCGACACCACCATCAAGCATGGCCCTGATGGACCCTTTGATGCAGCCCTTCAACTAGCTGACACATCGGGAAGCCCATCGCCAGTGATGCCGCCCACTAGCCAGACCAACAAGGACAACCAAACCAACAACTTGAGGACAGCTGAAATCATTGCTTACCAGTCTTCTTCCGAGTCTTAAACAGCCCAATCTGAGAGGTGGCCGCTGATTTGCATGCGCTATCATTTAAAAAATAAAAAAGGGGGAGTTTGCCGGAGGCTGGTCCATCCTTGCTGCTTGATGCAGTCGCTGCAGGAAAGAGGCATCTGCACAGTATGTGTTTCAGTGGACCTGGCGTATGTAGCATACTGTTTTTAATATGTTTGCTCCCTTTAGCGCCATGTGTTTTAACCAAGGTCACCTCTCCGAGAAAGGTTGTTTCCCCAGGTGGGGATCTTTCCCTGAGGTTAGGGAGGGGATACAACCCCTTAATTAAGTGCCAGGCGGGTAGTTAAGCTACATGGTCTTTACTCCCTGGAATGAAGATGAGAAACACCTTGTAATAGAAATTGACAGGATTAAAATCGGCTGGTATAAATACGGATGTAACAAGACAATAAACATCAGATCCTCATCAGTTCCTGACCAGAACTCTGACCAGAACTTTGGCTGGAGATCCTGGCTATAGGTCCTGACTAGGCTGCTGACCAACTGAAGGCTGTCTTCGTGTCATTCCTTCTTCGCTGACCCCGTCCACACCTTTGGGGACCCCTGGACCTGCTGGGATTGGACCCCAGCAATTAACCATCCAGTGTGCCGGGAAGGGAAGACAGGGGAAGCTGCTGAGCCAGAGAGGTTACTGAAGCTGTAGCTCTAAGGGAGAGTTCAAGTGCCGCTATAATGTAAGATGGTGAGTCTGGGGCAGCATGAGGCTGCTCAGATACTAACTGTGGGTACAGAGATTAATGCTGCTTTGTGAGAAAGATATGTATTCACCAACCGGTGTCTGGCTGCCTGTCTATATATGGAATTTTGCTGTAAAGGACTGTCTTATCTGATGGCTATGTGGCCACTGGCTTCTGCAATAAAGACTCATTCTTATACACCCACAACTTCTCATGGTTTCTCTGTCTGCCCCACCGCTGAGAATTGACCTGTGTCTCTCTGAGCAGAGGTTAAAGGAGGAACTTGGATAAAGTTCCCAACAGTTAGTACAGTCGGCAAGGTTTGAGAAGGGACCTGCCCTGGCATAGACTGGAAGAATTTAGAAGAATATATGGACTTAGAACAACTCAGAGCAGCAGTGCTGAGCAGTGATCCTGCTGTCTCTGACACGTGGAGACTAAGCTATCAGAACAGATGCTAGGATAGACAGAATCCTAAAGACTTTCAACCCAATTTTCCATCTCTTTGTGAGTTAGTCAAACACTAGGTATTATTGTGAAAGTTACTAATGTTACTAATCAGCTGACCTTAATATGGGGATAGGCTCCTGGATTATCCAGGTGGGCCCAATGTAATCCCATGAGGCCTGAAAAAACAGAAGAGAGGGACAGAGAGGAAGCAGTGAGGAAGATGCAGCAAAGGTGGAAGTCAGAGGGATTCTGAGTGAGAATAATTCACACACAATTGCTGCCTCTGAGATGTAGAAATCCCTTTGGAGCTAAAGGCAGGCCCCCAGCTCACAGCCAACAAGTAAACCAGGACTTCCACCTACAACCACAATAACATGAATTCCACCAACAACTTGAATAAGTTCGGAAGTGGATTCTTTTCAGACCTTCCAGATAGGAATCCCAGGTGGCCAAGACCTTATATAAGCCTTGTGAGACCCAGGTCAGAGAACCCAGTCAAGCCAATCAGACTTCTGACCTACAGAACTATGAGATGACACCGTTGTGTTATTTTAAGCTGCTCAATTTGTGGTTATTTGATACAGAAGTGGTAAATATCTAATGCAAATTCCCAGCCTATCAGTACCATTTGTATGCAGGTAAGTAACTGCTAACTCTCAGCCCTGCCTACATCATGTAATGTTTAAACCGAAACTAGTTTGACTACCAAACTGCTGAAGTGCAGAAAGTTGTTTGCCACATATTTTCCTACATTCTATCTACAATCAAGTTATGCAAAACTAAATGCCTGAATATTTATCCTCCATGTAGATTAGTCTCATTTTGTACAAGTATTTATTGGCAATGACAAATAGCACTGATATCTAATAACTTTGTATCTAGGACTCCAATCCACCAAAATGTTCTAGCGCCGTGGTTCTCAACCTTTCTAATGCCGTGACCCTTTAATACAGTTCCTCATGTTGTGGTGACCCCCAACCATAAATTTATTTTTATTGCTATTTCATAACTGTAATTTTTCTACTGTTATGAATCGTAATGTAAATATCTGATATGCAGGATGTATTTAGGCGACCCCTGTGAAAGGGTCGTTTGACCCCCAAAGGGGTCGCGGCCCACAGGTTGAGAACCACTGTTCTAGAGGCTCATATATTTACAGTAGGAGACTGTTCAGAGCATTATATGTAGGGTGTCCAAAAAATGTATATACACACTTTGAATAATTATAAAGACAGTGTTCATTAAAACACATTTCATTTTCAAAATTGAGCTACCAGCTATTAAAGTATGTATACATTTTTTGGAACACCCTAGATAATAATAAATAATGGCACAGTTATTACATAAAAACCTATTACATAGATTTTTGAAGAAAAATGGTATTTTAAATAAAAATAAGATACTAAGTTATATTAATTGAGTTTAACTAAACAAAAAAATTGATTTAAAAAACCCACTAAACATTAATCTGTAGAATTAGCTTGCTATTAATGCATATGCCACTAGTTCTATGTATTACTTTGCCAAATTAACCTTTTAGTGCCTTATTTTCCTCATCTTCAAAAATAAATTGACACAAAGAGCCTAACATTTCTGAACACAAAAATTGTAAGAATATCTAAATATAGAAAAGTCAAGAAAACCTTCTGTTTAAAATATATCTCCCTAGAATCATCACTTGAATTTGGCACTTTTATATTTTTATTTTTTTATGTTTTTTTCCTTTATTGATTAAGGTATTACATATGTGGCCTTATCCCCCCATGCCCTCACCCCTCCTGTGTCTGTGTCCATTGGTTAGGCTTATATGCATGCATACAAGTGCTTTGGTTGATCTCTCCCCCTTGCCCCCACCCTCCCCTACCTTCCCTCTGAGGTTTGACCGTCTGATCAATGCTTCTCTGTCTCTGGATCTGTTTTTGTTCATCAGTTTATGTTGTTCATTATATTCTATATATGAGTGAGATAATGTGATATTTACTAGTATCTTTCTCTGACTGGCTTATTTCACTTAGCATAATGCTCTCCAGTTTCCTCCACGCTGTTGCAAAAGGTAAGAACTCCTTCTATTTTTACCGCAGCGTAGTATTCCGTTGTGTAGATGTACCACAGTTTTCTAATCCACTCATTTGCTGATGGGCACTTAGGCTGTTTCCAAATCTTAGCTATGGTAAATTGTGCTGCTATGAACATAGGGGTGCATATATCCTTTCTGATTGGTGTTTCTAGTTTCTTGGGATATATTCCCAGAAGTGGGATCACTGGGTCAAATGGGAGTTCCATTTTTAGTTTTTTGAGGAAACTCCATACTGTTCTCCACAGAGGCTGCACCAGTCTGCATTCCCACCAGCAGTGCACAAGTAATACTTTAATCAATAAAGAAAAAATAAAATAGAATAAAATAAAAATTTATATAGATATAGGACTACATTTATTAAACCTTCTGTATAATTAAAATTGTATTTTAACTATTGAATTTAAAGATTAAAGACACTATGCATATCAGTTTTCATTTTTAAAAGCTTTGCCCTGTTTTTAATATATTTTATTATATAAGTAAGATTATAAATAAATATTCAGGTGGAAGCAGATTTGGTGCAATTCATTTGGAAAGCACTTTTGTTATTGAAGAATGGCACAGGAGGAGTTTCTTCATTGGTAGTGGGAGTGGGGCTCTTGGAGCTTCACTGGAATAAGCATTTCTGAAGGCCCCCACAGGAGAATTAGATGTGGTGAAAAACTTTGTTTTCATGAAGTTACATGCCTCAGTTTTCAAAGTCTCATTTCCCTTAAACCAGTCCTAGAAAATATGCAGCTGGGGGTTCAGCAGAGCTAGAAGCAAAACCAGTATCCAGAGTTTCCATTCCAGGAAGAGCTGGGTCTCGCAGAGCACCAAGCTAGTTGTAATCCATTAGTCCATTGTGTGGGGGGTCCACATGGCTGTGGACCATGTGGGCAAATGCAGAGTGTGAGAGCACACCCCTACAACAAGAGTCTCAAGGGAACAAGAGGGCCAAGGGAAGGAACTCCCTTTGTTTAGGAGCTTTCAAGCCCTTGCAGTGGCCACACCTACTTTGGCCAATGACTTGTTCCCAGGTGTGTTGACAGCCTCACCTAGACCCTCTCATCTCACCTAGACTTCACTGGGAATGCATCTATTTCCAGTCCCTTCCCCAAGCAGTCTGTGGGGAACAGACCTAGAGAGTGTTAAACTGCAGCTTCCTGGAAAAACTATACAAATGGCATGCCTATATCTTGCCTTCCCTGTTAATTAATTATTACAATGGTATCACTTTTACCTTGAAATCCACCTGGAAATTTACCCCCAAGAAATTTTTTAAAGATAAATTATGGATATTTAATTTTATTTTTAAATTTTTCTTCTAACTATGAGCTTGAAAATATCTATTAGCATCCATCCTGAATTGTTTGACTTTCTCATCTACCAATTTCAGTCTACAACCCAGATTAAACCTAACTTCTTAATGTTTCACTCTGCATTAAAACTATAAGCTTAAAGAATGAATTAGAAACTCAGCAATCAGTGAAGAAATGGTTTGGGATCTGTTTACCAGGCTAATACATACAAATTATAGTTTTTGAAATATCACTATATTCAAGTTATCATACATGGCTATGAAAAATTTTTCTTCACTATTACCTCTCTAGAGATGAATATATGACCAAATGAGTGGTAACGTTTTACGTTATTAGGGGAAACATGAGAGAGTTTAGTTAAGTAACTGAGATTTTTTATCTATTGACAGTATTTAATAAACTATTTACATTGAACTCAGATTGAAATATAACATACTTATTATCATGATTGGGGGAGTTGAAGGCATTATTGACCTTTTTTCTTCTTTTTAAATAAATCTTTATTGTTCAGTTTATTACAGTTGTTCCTCTTTTTCCTCCCATAGCTCCCCTCCACCCAGTTCCTACCCCACCCCCTGTCCTTCCCCCCCTCACTGTCCTCGGCCATAGGTGTTCGATTTTTGTCCAGTCTCTTCCCACAACCCCAAACCCCCTTCCCCCTGAGAATTATCAGTCCACTCCCTTTCTATGCCCCTGATTCTATTCTATTCACCAGTTTATTCTTATCATCAGATTTTTTATTCACTTGATTTTTAGATTCACTTGTTGATGGATATGTATTTGTTGTCACTTTGTTGTTCATAATTTTTATCTTTACCTTTTCTTCTTCTTAAAGAATACCCTTCAGCGTTTCATATAATGCTGGTTTGGTGGTGATGAACTCCTTTAGTTTTTTCTTATCTGTGAAGCTCTTTATCTGACTTTCAATTCTAAATGATAGCTTTGCTGGATAAAGTAATCTTGGTTGTAGGTTCTTGCTATTCATCAATTTGAATATTTCTTGCCACTCCCTTCTGGACTGCATAGTTTCTGTTGAGAAATCAGCTGACAGTTGTATGAGTACTCCCTTGTAGGTAAATAACTGTTTTTCTCTTGCTGCTTTTAATTTTCTCTCTTTGTCTTTTGCCCTTGGCATTTTTTTTAATTATTAAATCTTTATTGTTCAGATTACATTTGTTCCTCTTTTTTCCACCCCCCCATAACTCCCCTCCTTCCAGTTCCTGCCCCACCCTCCGCCCTCACTCCCCACCCACTGTCCTCATCTATAGGTGCACGATTTTTGTCCAGTCTCTTCCCGTATCTCCCATTCCCCTTTCCCCCGCAAGAATAGTCAGTCCATTCCCTTTCTATGTCCCTGATTCATTATAATCACCAGTTCATTCTGTACATCAGATTATTTATTCACTTGATTCTTAGATTCACTTGTTGATAGATGCATGTTTGTTGTTCACAATTTGTATCTTTACCTTTTTCCTCTTCCTCTTCTTAAAGGATACCTTTCAGTATTTCGTATAATACTGGTTTAGTGGTGATGAACTCCTTTAGCTTTTCCTTATCTGTGAAGCTCTTTATCTGACCTTCAATTCTGAATGATAGCTTTGCTGGATAAAGTAATCTTGGTTGTAGGTTCTTGGTACTCATCACTTTGAATATTTCTTGCCATTCCCTTCTGGCCTGCAAAGTTTCTGTTGAGAAATCAGCTGACAGTGGTATGGGTACTCCCTTGTAGGTAATTGAGTCTCTTTCTCTTGCTGCTTTTAAGATTCTCTCTTTGTCTTTTGCTCTTGGCATTTTAATGATGATGTGTCTTGGTGTGGTCCTCTTTGGATTCCTTTTGTTTGGAGTTCTCTGTGCTTCTTGGACCTGTAAGTCCATTTCTTTCACCAGGTGGGGGAAGTTTTTTGCCATTATTTCTTCAAATAGGTTTTCAATATCTTGTTGTCTCTCATCTTCTGGCACCCCTATAATTCTGATATTTGTACGCTTGAAGCTGTCCCAGAGGCTCCTTACACTATCTTCACACTTTCGGATTCTTTTTTCATTTTGCTTTTCCAGTTGGGTGTTTTTTGCTTCTTCGTATTTCAAATCTTTGGTTTGATTCTTGTGCTCCTCTGGTCTGCTATTGGGTATAATATTCTTTATTTCAGTCCGTGTATGCTTACTTTCTAGTTTCTTTATCATAGCATTGAGGGTCTCATTAGTTTTCATGAGGCTCTGCTCAAGTTTATTGCAAGCCCTCAAAATTGCGATTTTTAGCTCCATATCCTCCATTTCTGTCATGCTTTTTTGTCTCCGCATCTTTTATGCTTTCTTGGTGCACCCCCTTGTGGTCTTTGTGTGCAGTCTTGTTCTAGTTAAGCCTTAATTGTTGTAGTTAATACTAGAGGGATTTGACCACCAGGCCGACTGGCTGTGAGAATCAGCTGTGGGAAAACTTCTGTCCTCTGGGGAGGTGCTAATCTAGCCTTTGCCTGAGGCGATCCGGCAAATGGCTCTGCGCAGGGCTTGGGCGGGGCGGGCTCAACAGGGCGGGCGGAGGGAGCAGCTATGGCTGCTCTCAGTCCGTCCCCAGAGGCTCTGCCTCTCTGTCCCAGCAACCGCTGCAAACCTCGGAGGGACCGTAGCCAGACAGTCCCTCTTCTCCCGTTTGAGTCTGG
Organism: Myotis yumanensis; assembly: GCF_028538775.1. Classification (NCBI taxonomy): domain Eukaryota; kingdom Metazoa; phylum Chordata; class Mammalia; order Chiroptera; family Vespertilionidae; genus Myotis; species Myotis yumanensis. Next base: position 107,295,779 of record NW_027223753.1, on the reverse strand, counting down.
GTCCCTAGAGACTTGCCCGGATCTGTAGCCCAGGTTCTGAGACTCCTTCCTGATTGAAAACGACAACCGCGCCCTCAGGCATCAGCCCGCTTTGCGTGCGCACCACCGTACCTTTAAATTTTCCACACTGCACCTCCTCTGAGCCTCGGAATGCTGTTGTTTTTCCTTCTAGTTGAAGAGTCTCTCCTCAGCCAGCCTTCCTGTGGTTCTGGTTGATGTCTGTTCCATCTTTTAGTTGTATTTTTGAAGTGGTTGTTTGCGGCAGCAGTCTCCGGTGTTTACCTATGCTGCCATCTTCGATTCTCCCTTGGCATTTTAATTATGATGTGTCTTGGTGTGGCCCTCTTTGGATTCCTTTTATTTGGGGTTCTTTGTGCTTCCTTAACTTGTAAGTCTATTTCTTTCACCAGGTAGGGGAAGTTTTCTGTCATTATTTCTTCAAATAGGTTTTCAATATCTTGCTCTCTCTCTTCTTCTGGCACCCCCATAATTCAAATGTTGGTACGCTTGAGGTTGTCCCAGAGGTTCCTTGCACTATCTTCATATTTTTGTTTCCTTTTTTCCTTTTGCTTGTCTGGTTGGGTGTTTATTGCTTCTTCGTATTTCAAATCATTGACTTGATTCTTGGGATTCTCTAGTCTGCTGTTGGATCTGTGTATATTTCTTTATTTCAGTCAGTGTATGCTTAATTTCTAATTGGTCCTTTTTCATATCCTTGAGGGTCTCACTAAATTTTTCAGAGGTTTCTAGAAGATTCTTGAGTAACCTTAAGCCGTGGTTTTGAACTCTATATACAGTAGTTTGCTTTCCTCCATTTCTGTCATTTGTGACCTGTTTCTTTGTCTCCGCATTTTGGCTTCTCCCCTGTGTTGATAGAGTGGCTTTGTGTGCTGGGTGTCCTATAAGGCCCAGTGGCTCAGCCTCCCTAATTACCTGAGGTGGATACTCTTAGTGCACTCCTTTGTGGGCTGTGTGCACAGTCTTGTTGTAGTTAATCCTTGATTGCTGTTGGTATCCCTGGGAGGAATTGACCTCCAGGCCAGTTGGTTGTGAGGAGCAGTTGTGTCTATAATGGGAGAACTTCTGTGCTGGAGACACCCTTATGTGGCAGGACTTGCTTCAGTGGGGCTTTGGCACTCACTGAGTCTGCCCCCTGAGTGTGTCTTTTATGGATGTGAAGAGTTGTAATCTGGATGGTCTCACTCTGACTACTGGGTACACTGGCTCTTGGATCTCCAAGGAGGTGCAAAGTTAGCCACTGCCTGAGGCCACCCAGCAGGAGCTACAGAGAGATATGCAGATTCCTCCTCTTTGTTTGGGGTTTGGAGGTGCCCAGATGAGGCCCAGCTGTGAAGCAATGCAGGCTGCTGGCAAGCGTTAGGCCTTCTTTTGGAAGCTCTAGGGTTCTCTGACCCAGCTACAGTTTGACAGGTTTTTAGGCGGAGAAAGGCCAGGCCATTTGTATGCAAAAGCCTCTGCGCACAGCTTGGGTGGGGTTGTAAATTAGGTGGGGCAGGGTCTCAGGGAATCACCAGGGTGGAGCAAACCGCAATGGCTACCAGTCTGCTCTGCCTCAGAGAGGTCCCTGGGTCTCTGTCCCACCGGCCCTGTGCAGAAACAATGAACACTGTAAGCACCTCTGCGAGAAAGCTGCCCTCACATTCTGGCCCAATGCCAGACAGTCCAGTTTCTCTCTGTATGAGTCTGGGTTCCCAAATACTCTCCCAGAACTGGAGGTCAGAGCAATCAGGAGCTTGTATCTCCCTCCTGATTGAAAAAGACAACAGCATACCCAGCTGCCAGCCCCTTTCGCGTACGCCTCCACACCTCCACACTTCCACACCTCTGCACCTCCTACCAGACTCAATACGCTTTTCTCTTTCCTTCTAGTTGTAGAATTTCCACTCAGTCAGCCTTCCCATGGTTCTGGATGATATTTGTTTTGTCTTTTAGTTGTTGTTTTAATGTGGTTATGCATGGCAGCAAGTTCAGGTGTTTACCTATGCTGCCATCTTAGTTGTCTCCCCTATTGACCTTCTATGCATTTTTATTTTTACTGTTTCATTTCGTTTTGTCTAAATTTGGCATTCCTATGAAGTATGACACTAAATCTCAGCTCTGATTAGGTAACCAAATATCTGTACTTTGTAAGCATCAGCCCTTATTATCTGAATATTAAGTTCTTCAGTTAACAGGGTATCAAATTGTTCTTAGAGTTTTATTAAAGTCTCTCTTCTCTTGTTTTTATTTGTAATAAATACATTGAAGAAAGTTTGTTTTCAATTAACAAAGGTTTAGTCCAATGAACTTGTAATAAAAGATTTAGTCCAATAATCTTGATTCCCTTTTGGGTTTTTCATTACATCCTCATAGTTAGTAATCTTGGTATCCTATATAATAAAAGCCTAATATGCTAAATGTCCAGTTGTTCATTCAACCAAAGTGTAATATGCTAATGATATGCTAAGGCTGCTCAACCACTCACTATGATGTGCACTGACCACCAGGGGGCAGATGCTCAACACAGAAGCTGTCCCTGGTAGTCAGTGCACTCCCACAGGGGGAGCACTGCTCAACTAGAAACCAGACTCATGGCTGGTGAGTGCAGCAGCAGTGGCAGGAGCCTCTCCCATCAGACATCCCCCAAGGGCTCCCGGACTGTGAGAGGGCACAGGTCAGGCTGATGGACCTCCCCCCCACCCCGAGTGCATGAATTTCGTGCACCAGGCCTCTAATTTGCTTATAATTACTTTTAAGTTAGTTTGGTTACCAATAATTGTATTTCCCTTTAAAAAATCCTACACTTGTCTGTACTTCATTGCCTTCTCTTTTATTCTGCAAACTACTAGAATATGGCTTCCATCCCCATCATTTTAGAGAAATTAACTTTTCTAAGATTGGTAATAGCCAGCTCTGCTACTAAAGAAGCTTGGATCTTGTCCAGCTGATGTGGCTCAGTGGTTGAGTATCAACCTATGGACCAGGAGGTCACAGTCCAATTCCTGGTCAGGCCATATGCCCAGTTCACAGGCTCGATCCAGTGTGGTGCATGCAAGAGGAAATCAATCAATGATTCTTCCTCTCTCATCATTGATGTTTCTATCTCTTTCTCTCCTTCTCCCTTTCTCTCTGAGACTAATAAAAATATATACTTCAAAAGTCAAAAGGCAAAAGTAAGAATATAATTTACAATTACAACATTAAATTAAGGGATACACACATACATATGCACATAAAAAGTAAAAATGTGGAGAGGGTGAGTAAAAATTGTAGTGATTTTAGAATTTGTTCAAACTTAAGCAACCACCAACTTAAAATACCCTACTGTAAACAAAGCTTGGTGTATAGGAAGCACATGATAACCACAAAACAAAAATAACAAGGAATATAAGATAAATAAAGAGAAAAAAATCCAAACATAACACTACAGAAAGTCATCAACCTATAAAAGAAGATAACAAGAAACTAAAAAAAGGAACAGAGTAAAACTATAAAAATAATTACAAAACAATGAACAAAATGGCAATAACTACATAGCTATCCGTAATCACTTTAAAGGTAAATGGACTAAATGTTCTAATCAAAAGATATAGGTTGGCTGAATCAATAAAAAAAGAAAGATAAAGATACATATGCTGCCTACAAGAGACCCAATTCAAATTAAAAGACACAGACTGAAAGTAAAGGAATAGGAAAAAATATTCCATGCAAATAGAAACAAACAAACAAAAAACCTATTATAGTAATACTTACATTAAACAAAATAGACTTTCAAAGAAAAGGCTGGGAAGAAAAAATGGTGGCCGAATAGGTAGATGTGTCGTACACTTCATCCAGGGGCCAGAATGGAAATACAACTAAATCAGAGAACATACACCCCGAATTAACAAATTAGGCACAGCTGAGAAGACAGCTTATAACAAGGAAGGGAAGAAAATGCCTGGAGACAGGTTGAAATGGGGACTTGGGCTTGAGAGGGGCAGCGGACCAGCAAGCTGAGAAGGAGAGGAGAAAACAGCTTTGCACCAAAGCCATGTCCCTTAACAGCAGGTTTAATGTCCAACTGTCAAAAGGAAAAGCCACAGGGCTGCTTGCAGCCTGGGAATCTGTACCCAAGACCACAGCCATGAAAGGCTGCCCCTCCAAAGGCAGCACTTCGAGGAGAAAGCAGAGTGGTGCTGGGGGAGAGAAAGCCATGCTTTTGTTGTTGTGTTGTGTTTTGTTTTGTCTTTGTTTTTATTCTCTAAACTCAGAACACAGGACTTTTCAATTGCAATCACTTACCTGAGACTTTGGTACAGGAAGGGAGGCACGAACTTGAGGTGCCTGAAGAGAGGATGTGGAGGGAAGCAGGGCAAGGAGACTTGTCCAGGAGTCCTGCATTGGGATGTTCTTAAGCTTCCAAACATAAGCGTCCATTTCTCCCCAGAAGAGCTAGCCCCTCCCAGTAGCTTCAAGGCAGGTGATACATCTTGCCACACCCTGCATTTTGAGCTTTACAGAGGAAACAGGCAAAGGCCAAGCTTACAGGTCAGAATAGTCCCAAGGAGCCCTCAGTAACTAGATTGTAAGAGGGGCCATCTTCCCCGCTATTCTGGAAACCAGACTGATAAAAACTCTAGATTGCCAGCCAACCCCATTGGTATCCATACAAGGATCTCTAACCAACCAAGGGCAGAGCAATATTTTGGGCCACTCACAGAAGAGTAGCTCAGTGTAAGAAAAATATCCACCATCTTATTCCCCAAAAGCAAAACAGCACCAACCTCACCTAAAGCCCTTGAGTGATTGAAATTGACAGCTGGCAGACAGGCAAAGAGGGAAGATTGGCCCCACCTTCTTGCAGCCAAGGCATGCAGAAACAAACATAAGCAGAAGACAAATGGATCACTTGGATCATCAATCAGAGTGCTAAAAGCCAGAAGATAGTACCTAACAGTGGTCATCATCTAAGTACCTGACAGGAAGCCCAGAATTGGCAGACAGAAGAGTGGGATCCTAAACCAGCTCCCATGGTGCAATAAAACTCGGCTAAAGCAAATGATACTTCACTTTTATTTTTTTAAATGTTATACTTTTTTATTTTTTCTGCTTTTTTTTCCTCTCTTCTCTTTTTTCCTTCCATTTTTCTTTTCCTTTCTCTGTTTTAGTTTTCCTCTTTCCTTTCTTTCTTCTCCTTTTAAAAAAATGATCTTCTTTGTCTATTGATGTGTTATTATTCTAGTCTCTGTTGGTTTAGTCATATATCTAATTCCCTCTTCCTTGCTCCTACTCCATTTCCCCTTCTCTTATCTTTTTCTTCACTATTGATTTATTTTTTCTCTCCTCTCTTGCTCTTTTCTTCTCCTAATTTTTAATTTGTTTCACTTCCTCAATTTAGACCTATCTGCTCTCTCATCTATTCTGCTTAAAAAACACACACACACAAAAAATACCTTTTTTGATTATTTGTTTATTTTTGTTTGTTCTTGTCTTCTCATTTCTTTTCTCCCTCCTCTATTCTAAACCATGGTCCTTCCCTTATTCATCCAATTCCTTAACCTTATGTTCTTTATTTAAACTCTGCATCTATAGATTCTGTCTTTTTCTGAGTGTTTTTTGTTTGTTTGTTTGTGCCTTTTGGTTTATTTGATTGCTTTGGTGTGTTTTCTCCCCATAATTTTTCTTTCTTTTATGTTTTCTCACTATCAATATTATTCTCTTTTCTCTTTCTTAATTCTTCTTTCTATGATGGGCACTTATATTAAGGTAATAATTGGCTTGTGTACATTTGTGTTCTGTTCCAACCATGTCATGTCTTGTCATGTGGTATTTGGTACTGTTCAGTCAGCAGCTCTAAAACAGTTGGCACGACATGGTAGGGAATGAGCCAGATAATTGGACACCCTGAGGGGACACTACATCCATGAATGGAATAATAACATTCAAGACCCAACTAAATCAGTAGAACTCAAATATCTCAAGGAGGGGGCCTCCCTAGAACACTCAGCCCAGGAGACATGAGAGCCTACATCACTGGGTCCCACAAAACATCTAATGTATAAGACCAGTTCAAAATATGTAGGTGGCATAGCCATTTCAACTAAAACATAGAAACAATTATAAAGGAGAGGCAAAAATGGAGACACAAAGAAACAACCCACAAATGAAAAAAAAAGAAGGAAACACCAGCAAAGGAACTAAATTAATTGAAGGCAAGCAATTTGTCAGAGAAAGAATTCATAGTAATAATTATAAGGATGCTCAAATGACTGGATTAGAAATTCACCAGCATGTGTAACAATCAAGAGGAAATTAAGAAAGGCATAGCTGCAAAATAAAGAACACAATGGAAGGTTCCAACAGTAGACTAGAAGAAACTGAGGACCAAATCAGCGTGTTAGAAGACAATGTAAAAAAAAACAACAACAACAACAACAACAAAAAAACAGCAAAGAGAGAAGAAGCAAGAAAACAAAAATAAAAAGCCAAAGGACAGACTAAGGAAGCGTTGGGACAACATCAACTGAAACAACATCTGCATAATAGGGGTGACAGAATGTGAGGAAGCTGAGTAAGGAATAGAAAACCTGTTTGAAAAAATAATGACAGAAAACTTCCCTGACTTTGGGAAGAAAAAAGCCACACAAGTCCAAGAAGTCACAGAGAGTCCTAAATAAGATGAACCCCAAAAGACCAAAACAAAGCCATATTGCAATTAAATTGGCAAACATCAAGTACATAATAAGAGTAATAAAGGCTGCTGAAGAGAGAGATAGAAAGTTACCTACAAGGGATCTCCCAATACACTATTAACTGATTTCTCAACAGAAACATATCAGGCCAAAAGAGAATGGAATGAAGTAAACAAAGTGATGCAAAGCAATGGATTAAATCCAAGAATACTCTATCCAGCAAGGCTATCATTCAAAAATGATGGGGAAATCAAGAGTTTCACAGACAAAAAGGGGCTAAGGGAATTTATTACCACCAAACCAGTAACACAAGAAATCCTACAGGGACTGGTGTAAAAACAAGAACTACAAGGGAAGAAGAAACACAGGCATAAAGAATAAAAATGGTCCTGTTCTTGCCTCTGCTTCAGTGCAGCCTGACTGAGCAGCTCTGAGTGTCAACACGCAGTGGCTTGTCAGCTTATAAGACAGCCAGGGTTTGGGGCTGTACAACATGAACTGGATCTCAGTTCCTGCGTTGCAGGTAGAAGGGAAATTGTGAAAGAGCAGCTCATGAAAGGCAAGAAGCTGTAAAAAGAACAAAAAGAGGAAGTTATTTGTTTGCTTGGAATTATTTTGTTTCCTTGGATTCTTGTGATGAACACAAATTTGGAGTCATTGCTGCTGGTTGAAACCGACTTCCCCTGAATCTCAGGCCTACCCTCTCTGTGGATCTTCCTCAGACCTACTGCCTAACACCTATGCAAGGGGGTAGCCTGGAAAGAAAAAAGAGGAGACAAGATGGCAGCAGAATAGGCGGACACATCCCAAGGCTTGTCCTAGAGCAAATAGAATGAGCAGCTGAAACCAATAACATCCACCCCGAATTGGCAAAGGAGACTCAACTGGTGAGACCGTTTGCAGCAAGGAAGGGCAGAGTTCTCCTAGAAAGGTAAAAACCAGGGATCTGGGCAGGAAAGTTTGCCAGATCTCTGAGCCCATAGGGTCAGAGGGAAACCGCGCTGTACCCAGCCGCATCCCTTGAGACAGGCACAGCCTCTGACTGGGGAAAGGAGATCTGCAGGACTGTTGGTGCCGGGGGATTTGAGATCTGGGTGCCATAATTACGGAAGACTGAGCCCAGAGGGGGCAGCCTGAAGCACTAACCAGACCATGCAGTGCAGGTAAGAGAGGAGCTCACAGAGACTGAGTCTTACCCGTTTCTGCGGCCGGCATTTGTTTGTTTGTTTTTTCACTGAACCCTGTTCATAAGACATTTCGGATACAGACACTCACCCATGCTGAGGAGCGGGAGAAGGTGCGGACGAGTGGAATCTGGGGAGAGGCTGGGGAGAGAAGGGGGTCCAGGAGAGGTGGCAGCAAGTTGAGTGCTGAGTCACTCCTGAGCCCAGGACCTGGGCAGCCATTTTCTCCTGAAGATATAACCCCTCCCTCCAGTCTCCAGGCAAGGAATACAGCCACACCCAGATTCAACCCTGAATGGTATGAAGGATTAAAAAAATCTGATTAGTCCCTGGGAGTTAACAGGGTCTGGCCTATAGAGAGGCCTTCAGTCCCAGCAACAGAAAAAAAAAATCACAGACATTCCAGGAAACTGGGATCTTAAGCCAGCCAAAGGAATGACATTTCAATTTTTCATTTTTATTTTTTTATTATTATTTTGTTAGCTCTTTTTTTTCTTTTTTATTTGTTTTCCTTTTCTTGTTTGTTGCTTTATTTTCAACTTCTTTTCACATTATTTGTTCATCATTCAATTTTATTTTATTTTTACTTGCTATTTTCTATTTTTATACCATTTTTTAAATCAAATTTTTTGTAAATATATTATTTTGTTCCCCTACTTTCTCTTCTTATCCACTCATACCTTTTCTACTTCCTCTATACTGAATTGAGGTCCTCCCCATATTTATCCAATTCTTAACCTTATTTCCTGTATATCAGCTCAGCCTCTACAGATTCTGCCCCCACTCTCTTTACTGGGTGTTTGGTGTATGTATTCATTTACTTTATCTATTGGTTCTGTGGTGTATTCTCCATATATATGTATATATATATATATATATAATTTTCCTTATTCTTTCTCTCCTATGTTTTTTCTCTCTTAGATATCATTTCTGCTCTCTTTTCTCTCCCCTAAATCTCTTTTCTCAGGTGATCACTTATATTGGGGTTATTGGTGTCGTGAATACACTCATGCTTTGTTCCCTTTGGGTCATGTCTTGTTAAGGTGAATTGTATCCTGCCTGGCTAAAGTGCTAGAGAGCAAGCCACATAACCAGACACCTGGAGAGGAAACTTCATTAACAAACGGGTCAATTACACCCTAGACCCAACTACAGAGGCAGGAAGAAGGCAGCAGTGAGGGAACAAAAGAGGTGTGTGTGGTTGTGTGTGGTGTGGTGTGTGTGTGTGTGTGTGTGTGTGTGCGTGTGTGTGTGAGAGTGAGGCACAGTTAGACCCCGCAGGACATTCGATGGCAGGCTAACCAGGCTAGCTTAACTAGGCAGCCTCTGCTACCATTGCAAACAGTACCAGGAGGCCAGCTCCTCTTCAGAGGTCTCACCTTTTCGAAGGGGAAAGCTGATGTAACTGAGAGCCCAGCCTCACCTCCACCCTCAGGTAACACCTGGGACCCCACAGCCAGCCCTGCCAGGGACATGCTCCCTCGGCTGTGTTCCCACAGTCACCAAGTCTCCAGCCACCCCGGGTGCAGGTTCCTGTGAGTTCTGAAGCACAGTCCCCTCTGACCAGCCCAACACTTTAGTCCAGGGCACTGCAACCACGTGAGCAGCAAACACGTGAGCAGCACGCTCCTGTCCAAGGAGCATCAGCCCCACAAGCAGCATGCCCCAGGCCTAAGAGCAGCAGCCTCATGTAACCTGCCCCTGTCCAAGGATCAGCAGCTGTGTGAGTGGCCCGCTCCCCAATCTGAGGAGCAGCAACCATGCAAGCAGCCTGACCTGTCCGAAGAGCAGCAGCTGCACAAGCATCTTGCCCTCGTCCAAGCAGCAGCAGACGCACTAGCAGCCTGCTTAATCTGAGGAGCAGCAGCTGTGTGAGCAGCCTGCCCTGATCTGAGGAGCAGCAATTCTGCGAGGAGCCCGTCCCCATATGAAGAGCAGCAGCAGCCCACCCTGGGCCGAAGAGCAGCAGCCACATGAGAAAACTGCCCACTTACGAGGAATGGCAGCCCTGCGCAGCACACACTGGTCCGAGGAGCAGAGCCACACACAGCCTGCACCAGTCGAACGAGCAGCAGCAGGGTGAGTGGCCCATCCCTGTCCAAGGAGGAGCAGCCACGTGTGCAGCTCACTCCCGTCCGAAGAGCAGCAGCTGAGGGAGCAGCCCACCCCCGTCTGAGGAGCAGCAGCCTTGCAATCAACCTGCCCATATCCAAGGAGAAGTAGCCCAACAAGCAGCCCATCACTTCAGAGGAACAACAGCAGGGTGCAGCCAGCCCACATCCAAGGAACAGCAGCCACGTGAGCAGTCCGCACCAGTTCAAGGAGTAATAGCTGCATGTGTAGCCCACCCCCATCCAAGGAACAGCAGCCTTGAGATCAACACACCCACTATCTGAGGAACAGCAACTGTGTGAGAAGCAAGAGGAGCCACCAGCCAGAGGAGCCACCACAGCTGTGAACAGCACACACCAGAGGAGCTGTTGCCAACTGAGGAGCACCTGCTATCACAACCACCCATGGAGCAACCACAGCCCAAAGAGCCATTTCCAACCAAGTAGCAGCCCCTGAACGACTCAACATCTAGATCTGTCAGTGAGATCAAACATGGGTAGAAAAAGAAACCCCCAAAGGAAAGAAAAGGAAGCATTGCCAGAAAAGCCACTAAGTGAAACAGAGGTATGCAACATGTCAGAAAAAGAATTGAGAAAAAGGGTCCTAGAGTGCATAAACCAGATAGAGGAAAAAATCAACAACTTATGCAAGAATCAAGAAGAAGTGAATGAAAAAATCAACAACTTATGTAAGAATTAAGAAGAAATGGATGAAAAAATCAATAACTTATGTAAGAATCAAGAAGAAATGAAGAGTGATATAGTGGTAATAAAAACCACCATGGAAAGTTTCAACAGTAGACTAGGAAAAGCGGAAGACGGAATTAGCGAATTAGAAGACAGGGAAGCAAAACACACCCAAACTGAACTGCAATTGGAGAAAAACATTAAAAGACAGGAGGAGAGCCTAAGGGAGCTATGGGACTACATGAAACAAAGCAACATACAAATGATAGGTGTGCCAGAACAACAGGAAGAGGAACAAGGGTTAGAAAACCTAGTTGAAGGAATAATGTCATAAAACTTCCCTGAGGTGGGGAAGAAAAAAGGCACACAAGCACAGAGAGTCCCAAACAAGATGAACCCAAAAAGACCCACACCAAGACACATAATAATTACCAGGGCAAATGTTCAGGACAAAGAGAGAATCTTAAAGGCTGCAAAAGAGAGAAGGAAAGTGACATAAAAGGGATCTCCCATTAGATTATCAAATGATTTCTCAACAGAAACACATCAGGCCAGAAAAGAAAAGACAGAACTTTACAAAGTGATGCAAACCAAGGGACTGAATCCAAGAATACTCTATCCAACAAGGCTATCATACAAAATTGAAGGGGAAATAAGAAGCTTCAGAGACAAAAAAAGGCTAAGGGAGTTTATCATCACCAACCCAGCAATGCAAGAAATCCTAAAGGGAATGGTGTAAAAAGAAGAAATAAAAAGCTAAGGAAGAAAAAAGGCACGAAAAATACAAATGGCTACAAACAAGAACCTTTCAATAATAACTTTAAATGTAAATGGACTAAATGCTCCAATCAAAATACACCGAGTGGCTGAATGGATAAAAAAACATGACCCATATATTTGCTGTCAACAAGACAACCACCTCATTAGAAGGGACTCACACAGACTGAAAGTTAAGGGATGGAAAAATATCTTTTAGGCAAATGGAAATGAAAAAAAAAAAGCTGGGGTAATATTACTTATATCGGACTAAATAGACCTCAAAGTGAAGGCCATAACAAGAGATAAGGAAGGTCACTTCATAATATTAAAGGGATCGATACAACAAGAGGATATAACCCTGAAAAACATATATGCACCCAATGCCGGAGCACCCAAATACATAAAAAAAAAACTCCTGGAAGATATCAAGGGAGAGGTCGACAACAATACAATCATAGTAGGGGACTTTAATACACCACTGACATCACTGGATAAATCCTCTAGACAAACAATCAGCAAAGAAACAGCAATCCAAAATGACTCACTAGATCAGATGGACTTAATTGACATCTTCAGAACATTTCACCCCAAAGCCACTGAATATACATTCTTCTCAAGTGCACATGGGACATTTTCACATATAGACCAAATATTAGGTCACAAGCAAAGTCTCCCCAAATTCAAGAAGATTGAAATCATACCAAACATCTTCGCAGACCACAATGGCATTATATTAGAAATAAACTACAATAAGAACAACCCAAAACACTCAAACACTTGGAAGCTGAATAGCATGCTATTAAATATTGATTGGGTTATCAATGAGATCAAAGAAGAAATAAAAACATCCTGGAAACTAATGACAATGAAAACACAACAATCCAAAACCTATGGGACACAATGAAAGCAGTCGTGAGAGGGAAGTTTATAGCTCTACAAGCCTATCTCAAAAAAACAAGAAAAAATGGCAGTAAATCATCTAACTCTACAGCTTAATGAATTAGAAAGAGAGAAACAAGAAAAGCCCCAAATGAGCAGAAGGAAGGAGATAATAAAGATTAGAGCAGAAATAAATGACATAGAGACCAAAAAAAACAATACATAAAATCAATGAAACCAAGAGCTGGTTCTTTGAAAGGATAAACAAGATTGATGAACCTCTAGCCAGGCTCACCAAGAAGCAAAGAGAGAGGACCCAAATAAACAAAATCAGAAATGATAGAGGCGAATAACAAGAGACCCCACAGAAATACAAATGATTGTTAAAAAATACTATAAACAACTCTACTGCAACAAACCAAACAACCTGGAGGAAATGCACATATTCCTAGAAAAATACAACCTTCCAAAACTCAATCAGGAAGAATCTACAAATCTCAATAGGCCAATAACTATGGAAGAAATTGAAGCAATCATCAAAAAGCTTCCAGCAAACAAAAGCCCAGAACCAGAAGGCTTCACAGGGGAGTTTTACCAAACATTCAAGGAAGAACTAAAACCTATCCTCCTCAGATTATTCGAAAAAAATTCAAGAGGAAGGAACACTTCCCAGCTCATTCTATGAAGCCAGCATCACCCTAATACCAAAACCAGGTAAATACAACACAATGAAAGAGAATTACAGGCCAATATCCCTCATGTCCATAGATGGCAAATCTTCAACAAAATCTTGGCAAATTGGATCCAGCAGTACATCAGAAAGATAATACACCATGATCAAGTAGGATTTATCCCAGGGATGCAAGGATGGTACAATATATGCAAATCAATAAACGTGATACATCACATAAACAAATTGAGAGAAAAAAAACACAGAGTCATATAAATTGATGCAGAAAAAGCATTTGACAAAATTTATCACCCATTTTTGATAAAAACTCTCAGCAAGGTGGGAATAAAAGGATCATACCTCAACATAATAAAAGCCATATATGACAAACCCACAGCCAACATCATACTCAATGAACAAAATCTAAAACCATTTCCCTTAAGAATGGGAACAAGACAGGGATGCTCCCTCTCACCACTTCTGTTCAACATAGTACTGGAAGTATTAGCCATTGCAATTAGACAAGAAGAAGAAATAAAAGGCATCCAAATTGGAAAAGAAGAATTAAAACTGTCCTTATTCGCAGGTGACATAATTTTGTACATAAAAAACCCTAAAGACTCCATCAAAAAACTATTAGACTTAATACAAGAATTCGGAAAAGTAGCAGGATACAAAATTAACCCCAATTTGTATACACCAATAGTTAACTTACAGAAAGAGAGACTAAAAAGCAATCCCATTTACCATCTCACCAAAAAAATTAAGCTACCTAGGAATAAACTTAACTAAAGAGGTAAAAAACCTCTACTCTGAAAACCACAGGATATTGAAAAATGAGATAGAGGAAGACATAAACAGATGGAAGAACATACCATGTTCATGGATTGGTAGAATCCACATCATTAAAATGTCCATACTTCCATAGACAATCTATAAATTCAACGCACTTCCCATTAAAATATCAATGACATATTTCACAGACCTAGAAGGAACGCTCCAACAATTCATCTGGAATTAAAAAAGACCCCGAATAGCTGCAGTGATCTTGAGAAAGAAGAACAAAGTAGGTGGGATCTCAATACCAGATATCAAGCTGTATTACAAAGCCACTGTTCTCAAAACAACCTGGTACTGGCACAAGCACAGACATATAGATCAATGGAATAGAATAGAGAGCCCAGAAATCAATCCGAACCAATATACTCAATTAATATTTGACAAAGGAGGCAAGAACATACAATGGAGTCAAGACAGTCTCTTCAATAAATGGTGTTGGGGAAACTGGATAGATACATGCAAAAAAATGAAACTTGACCACCAACTTACACCATACACAAAAATAAACTCAAAATGGATAAAGGACTTAAACATAAGACAGGAAACCATAAAAATACTAGAGGAATCCACAGGCAACAAAATCTCAGACATATGCCAAAGCAATTTCTTCACCAATACAACTCCTAGGGCATTGGAAACTAAAGAGAAAATAAACAAGTGGGACTACATCAAAATAAAAAGCTTCTGCACAGCAAAAGAAACCATGAACAAAACAACAAGAAAACCCACTGCATGAGAGAACATATTTGCCAATGTTATCACTGATAAGGGTTTAATCTCCAAAATTTATAGGGAACTCATACAACTTAACAAAAGGAAGATAAACAATCCAATCAAAATATGGGCAAAGGACCTAAATAGACACTTTTCAAAAGAGGACGTTCAGGAAGCCAAGAGACATATGAAAACATGCTCAAAGTCACTAATCATCCAAGAGATGCAAATCAAAACAACAATGAGTTATCATCTCAGACCTGTCAGAATGGCTATCATCAACAAATCAACAAACAACAAGTGCTGGAGAGGATGTGGAGAAAAAGGAACACTCGTGCACTGCTGGTGGGAATGCAGACTGGTGCAGCCACTGTGGAAGACAGTATGGAGTTTCCTCAAAAAGTTAAAAATGGAACTCCCATTTGACCCAGTGTTCCCACTTCTAGGAATATATCCCAAGAAACCAGAAACACCAATCAGAAAGGATTTATGCATCCCTATGTTCATAGCAGCACAATTTACCATTGTGAAGATCTGGAAACAGCCTAAGTGCCCATCAGCAGATGAATGGATTAGAAAACTGTGGTAAATCTACACAATGGAATAATACGCTGCTGTAAAAAAGAAGGAATTCTTACCATTTGCAACAGCATGGATGGAACTGGAGAGCATTATGCTAAGGGAAATAAGCCAGTCAATGAAAGAAAAAAAACCACATGATCTCACTCATTTATGGATAATAAAGACCATTATAAACTGATGAACAAAAATAGATACAGAGGCAGAGCAGCATCAAACAGACTGTTAAACTACAGCGTGAAGGCTGGGGAGGGTTGGGAGGGTGGGTAAGAGATCTACCAAAGGACTTGTATGCATGCACATAAGCATAACCAATGGACACAAGACACTGTGGGGTATGGGAGGCTAGGGGAAGGTCAACGGGAGAAAAAAAATGGAGACATATACTCTTTGTAATATTTTAAGCGATACAACAATTAAAAAATAGAATGAAAATGGAGTGCGCTAGAAGATGGTGGCTGACAGGACAGCAAGCTGCAAGATAGTGTGTGAGTGACAGAGCGAAAGGAGAGTGCATGGACGTGCAAGGAGTGTCTGTATTTGTGATTGAGGGACAGTTATATTCACAGGACGGTTGGGGACTAGCAGACCAGGCTCCCCTGGCTGGGCAACCTCTACTACTGCTGAAATATCTAGCTGAGCAGCCAGCTCTGCCACAGAGACCACATCATCTTGAAGGGGAGAGCAGCTGTGATCAGAACCCCAGCCTTACCTTCAACCAGGGAGACCTCAAATACCTCCAGGAACTCTACAACCACAATGCTCAGGGACCAGCTGCCTCAGCTACAAACCAACAAACACCAAGACTCCAGCCTCTCAGGCCATGGGCACCTAAAAAGTTTGTCCAGGGGAGTCAAGGTGGCTGTCAAATATGTGGGCGGGTCCTGTGCCTTCTCACAGAGCAGATAGAAGAAACAGCTGAATCAAATAACACCCACCCGGAATTGACAAATTAAACACAGCTGGTGAGGCAATACATGGACAGAAA
This sequence comes from Myotis yumanensis, assembly GCF_028538775.1. Taxonomy (NCBI): domain Eukaryota; kingdom Metazoa; phylum Chordata; class Mammalia; order Chiroptera; family Vespertilionidae; genus Myotis; species Myotis yumanensis. The sequence continues at coordinate 107,279,694 of NW_027223753.1, read as the reverse complement.
GGTCAGAGATCAATCGCCCTAGACAGAGGTAAGATCTGGGATCCAGGCTGGAGGGAGAAACGCGTGCAGCGGAGTCTAGAGTCTCAGTGGGAGACTGCGCTCCACCAAACCTGCGGCCCTTGGGATCTGTGTAACCCTTGACAGTGTAAGGAGGTCCGCAGGGCTGCTGGCAGAAGGTGACTCTAGATATAAGCCCACAGCTTTGAGAATCTGTGCACAGAAAGGCAGCCTGAAGTTCTATACCAGCTGCACAGTGCCAGGGGAAAAAGACATGAGTCGGCGTGGTTCCCTTTGTCTTTTTTTTAAAAAAACCCTCCTTGCTTTTGCTTGATAAGTCCAGGACATAGGATCTTCCAGTTAAAAACACTCACCAAGACTGCAGGGGAAAGTTGTTTTTGTGGAAACTGGGGATCAGAATAAGGAGAGACAAGCAGGGAACCAGCTCTGGGTCAGTCCGTCCCTCCAACCCAGTATTAAGTGTGGCAGGGAAAGAAGAATCTAAACACTGGGTAGAGGGGCCATTTAGTCCCAGAAATTAATACAAAAACACCACCACCAGGGGTTGTGTCATAAAGTGAGTCTTGTGTAAATACAACTGAAGGCAGGCAGAGGAACAAAGTGATCAGAGAGATCCTGCCTGCTTGAAAACGAGGTTGTGGCTTATGACACAGTAGAGTGGTGGATCGCAGGGAACTTTAACACTGTGCTGACTACCTGACAGGAAACAGATGTGCCAGACAGAACAGTAGAGAGGGGTCTTAAACCAGCACCCATGGGTTATTGAAGCCCCACCGAAGTGAACGACCTTCACTACTTCACTTTTTTATTTTTTATCTTTTACATAAGAAACTAAAATTTTTCTCCCTTTATTTTACTTTTTTTATTATAATTTTTATAATTATTACTATTATTTTAGCTTTTTTACATTTTATTTTATTTTTTCTTTATTTTATTTTATTTTGTTTTTGGATTAGTGCTCTACATTCTATTTTTATTTTTATTTTAGCATTATTTTAATATATCTCAATTTTTTCTTTATGCCAACACTCTCTTTCTCACTTTCCCCTTTTTGTCTTGTTTCTCTTACCCTTTTCCTGCTTTAGTTTTTCTCTATCTTTTCCTTTGACTCCCTGTTAAAAATTGGTCTTACTCATATATCTGACTAAAGGTCCGGAGCACTAAATTCGTGCACAGGAGGAGGGTCCCTCAGCCTGGCCTGCACCTTCTCCAATCTGGGACCCCCTTGGGGGATGTCCGACTGCCAATTTAGGCCCTAAATTGGCAGTCGGACATCCCGCTTGCAATCTGGGACTGCTGGCTCCTAACCGCTCACCTGCCTGCTGGCCTGATAGTCCCAACTACTCTCCCCTGCCAGCCTGATCCCCCTAACTCAGTGGTTCTCAACCTTCTGGCTCTTTAAATATAGTCCCTCATGTTTTGACTCAACCATAAAATTATTTTCATTGCTACTTCATAACTGTAATGTTGCTATTGTTATGAATAGTAATGTAAATATCTGATATGCAGTATGGTCTTAGGCAACCCCTGTGAAAGAGTCATTCAACTGCCAAAGGGGTCGCGACCCACAGGTTGAGAACCACTGCCCTAACTGCTCTCCCCTGCTGGCTTGATTCCGCTAACTGATTTCCCATACTGGCCTTATACCCCTAACTCCTCTCTCCTGCTGGCCTGATCACCCTAACTGTGTTCCCCTGCCAGCCTGATACCCCTAACTGCTCTCCTCTGCTGGTCCTATCCCCCTAACTGATCTCCCCTGCTGGCTTGATTCCGCTAACTGCTCTCCCCTGCTGGCCTGATCCCCCTAACTGATCTCCCCTGCTGGCCTTATCCCCCTAAGTCCTCTCCCCTGCTGGCCTGATCACCCTAACTGTGCTCCCCTGCCAGCCTGATACCCCTAACTGCTCTCCCCTGCCAGCCTTATCCCCCTAACTGCCTCTGCCTTGGCCCTGCCACCATGGCTTTGTCCAGAAGGACATCTGAAAGGTCATCTGGAAGATGTCTAATTAGCATATTACCCTTTTATTAGTATAGATTATTAGTATAGATTTCCTCTCCACTGCTCCAAGTCCAGGCACAATTCTCTCTTCACTAGCCATTTTTTTTCTTTTCTTCCTTTTTCTTTCTTTCTGTCTTCTTGTTGAAGTTTGTTTGTTAGCTTATTTTTTCTGTTTGTTTTGTTTTTCTTTTTGCTTTGCATCTATTTTTCCTCTCCTCACTTGTTCTCTTCTTCTACTAATAGCGGAATTAGTTCCAATCACAAATGCAGGTCTATCTGCTCTCTATTCTCCTTTTCCAAAAATAGATGAATTCATAGATAGAATAAAGAAGGGAGAAAGATATATATATATATATATAAATTTCTCATATATAATATACATATATTTTTATTTTTTTTTTTCTCTTTTTTTGTATATTGTTTTTTACTTTTCTTGTTATACACTTATTCTCTTTCTACCTCCTATATACTGAATCATGGACATTTCCCCATTCATTCAATTCCTTGACCTTACCTTCCATAAATGAGCTCTGCCTCTTCAGATTCATCTGGGTGTTTCTTATTTGGGTGTTTGTTGTTTGAATTTTTTGAATTAGTTGTTGTTTGCATTCTTCTCTGAGTGTTTGTTATTTGCATTTTTCAGATTAGTTGTGGTTTTCTCCCCATATACATATATTTTCCCTTTCTTTTTTTTCTCTTTCTTTTCTCTCTTACATTATTTCCTTTTCTCAATATCATTTTTTCACTCATTTCTCTCCCCTAATTCTCTTTTCTCTGGTGGTCACATTTGTTTGCGGTTATTGGTATCATGAATACATTTGTCTTGTGCCTTGTCATGTTGTATTTTATGCCCTTAAGTCACTGCAGGAGAGAGAGAGCTACATAACCAGACACCCTGAGAGGAGCGAAGATGGGGAGACAAAGAAATAGCCCTCATATGAAAGAAAAGGAGGAATCACTAGAAAAGGAAGTAAAAGAAATGGAGGCAACCAATTTGTCAGAGAAAGAATTCAGAGCAATGGTAATTAAGATGCTGAAAAGGATGGAAGACAAATTCAACAATATTTGTAAGAATCAAGAGGAAATGAAGAAGAACCAAGAAGAAATGAAGAATACATCACTGCTATAAAGAACACAATAGAAAGCATCAACAGTAGACTAGAAGAAGGGGAGGACAGCATCAGTGAGCTAGAAGACAAGGTAGGAAAAAATAACCAAGTAGAGCAGCAACTGGAAAAAAAAAACACTTAAAAAAAAAAACAGGAGGAGAGCCTAAGGGAACTTTGGGGCAGCATGAAACAAAACAACATCTGCATAATAGGGGTGCCAGAAAAAGAGGAAATTGAGCAAGGAACAGAAAACCTGTTTGAAGAAATAATGACAGAAAAATTACCTGATATTGGACAGAAAAAAACTCACACAAGTCCAAAAAGCTCACAGATAACAAAAAGCTCACCAATAAGAAAATAAGAATCTTAAAGGCTGCCAAAGAGAGACAGAAAGTTACTGACAAGGGAGCTCTGATCAAACTATCAAATGATTTCTCGACAGAAACACATAAGGCCAGAAGTGAATGGAATGAAATACACAAAGTCATGCAAAGCAAGGGTCTGAATCCAAGAATACTATACGCAGCAATGCTAGCAATCAAAGTTGAGGGTGAAATCAGGACCTTCATAGACATAAGAGGACTAAGGGAGTTTATTACCAGCAAATCAGCAATGCAAGAAATGCTAAAGGGTCTGCTGTAAAAAGAAGAAATAAGAAGGGAACAAGGAACACAGGCATAAAGAATAAAAATGGCGACAAACAAGTGCCTATCAATAATAACTTTAAATGTAAATGGATTAAAGGCCCCAATCAAAAATATAAGAAACCTGACCCATATATCTGCTGTCTACAGGAGACCCACCTCAGAACAAAGGATTCACACAGACTGATGGTGAAGGGATACAAAAAGGTTTTTTAGGCAAATGGAAATGAAAAAATAGCTGGGGTAGCAATACTTATATCTGACAAATTAGACCTCAAAGTGAAGGCCATAACAAGAGATAAGGAAGGCCACTTCGTAATACTAAAGGGATCAATACAACAAGAAGATATAACTCTGGTAAACATATATGCACCCAATATAGGAGCACCCAAATACATAAAAAAAAAAACCTGCTGGAAGATATCAAGGGAGAGATTGACAACAATAAAGTCATAGTAGGGGACTTTAATACCCCACTAACACCACTGGATAAATTCTCTAAACAAAAAATCAGCAAAGAAACAGCAATCCTAAATGACTCACTAGATCAGGTGGACTTAATTGACATCTTCAGAACATTTCACTGCAAAGCTACAGAATATACATTTTTCTCAAGTGCACATGGGACATTTTCAAAGATAGACCACATATTGGGACACAGGCAAAGTCTCTTCAAATTCAAGAAGATAGAAATCATATCAAGCATCTTCTCAGATCACAATGGCATAAAAATTAGAAATCAACTACAATAAAAACAATGAAAAAAATCAAACACCTGGAGGCTAAATATCATGCTATTAAACAATGATTGGGTTACTAAAGAGATCAAAGAGGAAATAAAAAAGAAGCATGGCAACAAACAACAATGAAAATACAGCAATCCAAAATCTATGGGACACGATGAAAGCAGTCCTGAGAAGAAAGTTCATAGCTTAAAAGGCATACCTCAAAAAGAAAAAAAAAAGAAAAAGAAAAATTGGTAATAAATTATCTAACCCTACAACTCAAAGAGTTAGAAAGATCTCAACAATAAAAGCCCAGCAGAAGCAGAAGGAAGAAAATAACAATGACCAGAACAGAAATAAACAACATACAGACCAAAAAATCAGTACGAAAGATCAACAAATCAAGAGCTGGTTCTTAGAAAGGATAAACAAGATTGATGAACCTCTAGTGGGGCTCACCAAGAAACAAAGAGAGAGGACCCAAATAAACAAAATCAGAAATGAAAGAGGTGAGGTAACAACCGATCCCACAGAAATACAAAGGATTATGGAAAAAAAATACTAAGAACAACACTATTCCTACAAAAAGGACAACCTAGATGAAATGGACAAATTTTTAGAAAATTACAAGCTCCCAAAACTCAATCAGGAAGAATTAAAAAACTTGAATAGGCCTATAACCAACAAAGAAATTGAAGCAGTGATCAAAAATCTAGCAAGCAAAAGCCCTGGTTCAGACGGCTTTACAGGGGAGTTCTACCAAGCATTCAAAGAAGGAATAAAACCTATCCTCCTCAGACTACTCCAAAAAATTCAAGAAGAAGGCACATTTCCAAGCTCTTTCAATGAAGCCAGCATTGCCCTAATTCCAAAACCAGATAAAGACACTATAAAGAAAGAGAACTAAAGGCCAATATCCTTGATGAACATAGATGCTAAAGTCCTCAACAAAATTCTAGCAAATTGGATCCAGCATTACATTAAAAATATCATACACCATGACCAAGTGGGATTTATTCCAGGGATGCAAGAATGGTATAATACCCACAAATCAATAAATGTGATACATCACATAAACAAAGTGAGAGATAAAAATCACATAATCATACCAATTGATGCAAAAAAAAGCATTTGACAAAATCCAACACCATTTCTTGATAAAACTCTCAGCAAAGTGGGAATTGAGGGATCATACATCAACATAATAAAAGCCTTATATGACAAACCTACAGCCAACATCATACTCAATGGGCAAAAACTAAATCTATTCCCCATTAGAACAGGAACATAGGGATGCCCACTTTCACCACTCCTATTCAATATAGTACTGGAAGTGCTAGCCATAGCGGTCAGACAAGAAGAAGAAATAAAAGGCATCCAGATTGGAAAAGAAGAAGTAAAACTGTCCTTATTCGCAGATGACATGATACTGTACATAGAAAACCCCAAAGACTCCATCAAAAACTACTAGACCTAATAAATGAATTTGCCAATATAGCAGGATACAAAATTAACACCAAGAAATCTATGGCCTTTTTATACATCAATAATGAACTCACAGAAAGAGAAACAAACAAAAAAAATCCCATTTACCATTGCACCAAAAAAATTAAGATACCCAGGAGTAAACATAACTAAGAAGGTAAAAGACCTGTACTTGGAAAACTACAGGATATTCAAAAAAGAGGTAGAGGAAGACATAAACAAATGGAAGAACATATCATGTTCATGGATTGGTAGAATCAATGTCATTAAAGTGTCCATACTACCCAAAGCAATCTACAGATTCAATGCAATATCCATTAAAATACCAACGGCATATTTCAAAGATCTCCAAACTCTCCAATAATTCATCTGGAATAAAATAAGACCCCCTAATAGCCACAGAAATCCTGAGAAAGAAAAACAAAGTTGGAGGGATCACAATACCATATATCAAACTATATTACCAAGCCACGGTTCTCAAAACTGCCTGGTACTAGTACAAGATCAGATATATAGACCAGTGAAACAGAACAGAGAACCCCGAAATCGACCCAAGCCATAATGCTCAATTAATATTTGACAAAGGAGGCAAGAGCATACAATAGAGTCAAGATAGTCTCTTCAATAAATGGTGCTAGGAAATTTGGTCAGATACATGCAAAAAAATGAAGCTAGATCACCAACTTACACTATACACAAAAACAAACTCAAAATGGCTTAAACGTAAGATGGGAAACCATAAAAATCCTACAAGACTCCATAGGCAGCAAAATAGCTGACATATGATGTAGCAATATCTTTATTGACACAGCTCCTAGGGCAATGGAGACTAAGGAGAAAATAAACAAATTGGACTACATCAAAATAAAATGCTTCTGCACAGCAAAAGAAACAATCAACAAAACAATGAGAAAGCCCACTGCATGGGAGAACATATTTGCCAATGTTCTTCCTATGAGGACAGAATCAAACTAATTCCAAAACCAGATAAAGCCATGACAAAGAAAGAAAACTACAGGCCAATATCTCTGATGAACATAGATGCTAAAATTCTCAGCAAAATTTTAGCAAACTGGGGATGCAAGGCTGGTACCATATTCGCAAATCAATAAAAGTGATACAACACATAAATAGACTGCAAGACAAATATCTCATGATCATATCAATTGATGCAGAAAAAGCCAGTCAGAGTAAGATAAGTATCACATGATCTCACTCATATGTAGAATATAATGTACCAAATAAACTGATGATCAAAAACAGACCCAGAGTCATAGAATCATGAACAAAATGTTGAACCTCATACGAAGACAGGGGAGAGTGGGTGGGAAGAGATCAACCAATGATCTTCAATGCATATATGCATAAACCTGTAGATACAGACAATGGGGTGGTGAGGGCCTGGGGTGGGTGGGAAGACAGGAGGAATCTGGAAGAGGATAGTGGGTGAAAAAGGAGGACCTATGTAATACTTTCAACAATATAGTTTTAAAAATAAAGAAAGAAAAAGGCTGTAACAAAAGACAAAGAAATATAATAATCATAAACATCTATGCACCCAGTTTAGGAGCACTTTTTAAATATATAAAGCTGATAGGTATAAAGGGAAAAGTCAACAGTGATACATTCATAGTAGGATACTTTAATAGCCTATTGACATCAATGGACAGATCAGCTCGGCAGAAAATAAAGAAGGAAACATTGGCCTTAAATGCCACATTATAACAGATATTTTTTTAGTACATTGAACCAAAAAGCAGCCAAATATACAAACCTGTCAAGTGAAAATAGAACATTTTCTAGGATAGACCACAAGTGTCAATATATTTAAAAAGATTGAAATTATACCAAGAATCTCCTATCAATTTGGTATGAAACTAAAGATCAATTACTACCGAGAGATGCAAATCAAAACAACAATGAGGTACCATCTCACACCTGTCAGACTGGCTATCATCAACAAATCAACAAACGACAAGTGCTGGAGAGGATGTGGAGAAAAAGGAACACTTGTGCACTGCTGGTGGGAATGCAGACTGGTGCAGCCACTATGGAAGACAGTATGGAGTTTCCTCAAAAAACTGGAAATGGAACTCCCATTTGACCCTGTGATCCCACTTCTAGGAATATATCCCAAGAAACCAGAAACACCAATCAGAAAGGATATATGCACCCATATATTCATAGCAGCACAATTCACCATTGCTAAGATCTGGAAACAGCCTAAGTGCCCATCAGTAGATGAATGGATTAGAAAACTGTGGTACATATACACGATGGAATACTATGCTGCTGTAAAAAAGAAGGAACTCTTACCATTTGCAACGGCATGGATGGAACTGGAGAGCATTATGCTAAGTGAAATAAGCCAGTCAATGAAGGAAAAATACCACATGATCTCACACATTCATGGATAATAGAGACCATTATAAACTTTTGAACAATAATAGATACAGAGGCAGAGCTGCCTCAAACAGATTGTCAAACTGCAGCGGGAAGGCCGGGGAGGGTTGGGAGGCAGGAGGGAATGGGGTAAGAGATCAACCGAAGGACTTGTATGCATGCATATAAGCATAACCAATGGACATAAGACACTGGGGGGTAGGGGAGGCCAGGGGATTGTCAAGGGCCGGGAAAAAAAGGACACATATGTAATACCCTTTGTAATACTTTAAGCAATAAAAAAATTTTTTAAAAAATCAATTACAAAAGAAAAACTGAAAAATATACAACCATGTGAAAGCTAAATAACATTCTACTAACAACAACTAGATTAACAATGAGATCAAGGAATAAATAAAAAAAATACCTTGAGACGAAAATGAAAATGCAACAACCCAAACTCTATGGGACACAGCAAAAGAGAAAGGAAAATTGAGTAGTAGCAGGGAAGATGAAAATCAGATATATGAACAAAACAACAGAGGCTAGAATAATAAGAAATCAATAAAGCAGCTAGATAGCTCTAGACAGTTTGGCTCAGTGGATAGAGTATTAGCCTGTGGACCAAAGGTTCTGGGTTCCATTTCAGTAAAGGGCATGTACCTTGGTTGCTGGCTCCGCCTCGGCCCAGGCCCTGGTCAGAGCATATGCAGGAGGCAACAAACCGATGTGTTTCTCTCACATTGATGTTTCTCTCTCTTTCCCTCTCTCTTCCATTCTCCATAAAAATCAATGAAAAAATATCCTTGGGTGAGAATTAACAAAAGATAATAATTAAAAAAAATTAAGCAGCTAGATAAAGAAGATCAATTTTAAAAGGGAGAAAAGAGAAAGTAAAGAGAAAAACTAAAAAGGAGAAAGGACAAGAAGAATGGTAGGAAAAAAGAGAAGGGAGGAAGAAAAAGGTGCAAAAAAAAGTGAAGTGTTAATTTCATCCAAGTTTTAATGCTCCATGGGAGCTGGCTTAGGACCCCATTCTTCTGTTCTGTCTGCCAATTCTGGGCTTCTTGTTAGATGCTAACCACTTAGGTGCTAACCACTGTCAGGCACTGTCTTTTGGCTTTTAGCACCCTGTTGAAGCTCCAAGTGATCCACCAATCCAACACTTCTCTCTGCAGGCCTTGGCTGCAAGCAGGAGGGGCCAATCTGCACTCTAGAGTAGATTTATTAGCTGCCTGTGGCCCAGGGCTGGTTCAGCACACTTCCCCTGATTCCTGGGGTTCCACCACTGCCCACATTTGCCTGTCAGACAACTATCAATTGTAATCACTCAAAAGTCTCTTTCTGATAGGGCTTTAGGTGGGGTAAGTGCTGTTTCATTTTCAGGAAATATGATGGGAGTGTTTTCCTGTCCCAGAGCTATTCTGTGAGAGTCCACGGCCAGCGTGGCTTTCGCGGATTCAAAGACTTGGAGGAAGGGCTGACTCACAAATGATACACAAGACGAAATATTATTTTGAATACTGGGGAAACCAGAGGACAACTCAACTATAGAAGTCAAGTTCTGTCTGTTGTCCCTTTCCCAGCTGCTTTTATTAGCTAGAATACACAATTGCCTTTAGGAATGCAAACAGACATATCAATGGTAATGTTTAATAAACAGTAAGATTATCAGGTTTTGGGGGAGTTTGCTTTAGGCCATTGAGTCAGCAGCAGGTAATAAAATGTAGATATTCACCCTATGAATATCAAAAGGAGTCCTGGTCAGCCTTCTGCCAGACTCCTCACATTTATATCAGTTACTGCTGATCTTGGCCTCCAGCAACTCCCCCTTCTTTAAATTCTTAATAGAGGTTGATATGTCGCTTGCAGAGTTTCAATTCTTTTAAAATTTTTATTCCGCATCTGAAGACTAAAATTAAAGAAATAAGAACAAGAATGAGACAGATAATAGTGGTTATGCTAAAAGGCAAAAGTAAAGGAGCAAATTCTTTCTTTAAATTGCTGCCAGGCATCTAAGGAATTAAATTTTTCAGTTTGCCTGGAATAATTATATAATACTAGAGGCCCGGTGCACAAAAATTTGTGCACTCGGGGTGGGTCCCTCAGCCCGGCCTGTGCCCTCTTGCAGTCTGGGACCCCATGGGGGTTGTCCACCTGCTGGCTTAGGCCTGCTCTCCAGGGGATCGGGCCTAAGCTGGCAGTCAGACATCCCACTGGCAGCCCGGGGGACCCTCGGAGGATGTCCACTTGCCAGCGGGGATCAGGCCTAAGCTGCAGTCAGACATCCTTAGCACTGCTGAGGAGGCTGGAGAGGCTCCCGCCACTACCGCCATGCTGGCAGCCATCAGCCTGGCTTGTGGCTGGGCAGAGCTCCCCTTGTGGGAGCACACTGACCACCAAGGGGCAGGCTCCTGCATTAAGCGTCTGCCCCCTGGTGGTCAGTGTGTGTCATAGTGACCAGTCATTCCCAGTCATTCTGCTGTTAGGGTCAATTTGCATATTACCCTTTTATTATATAGGATAGAGGCCTGGTACATGGGTGGGGGCCAGCTGGTTTGCCCTGAAGGGTGTCCTGGATCAGGGTGGGGGTCCCACCGGGGTGCCTGGCCAGCCTGGGTGACGTGCTGAGGGCTGTTTTCAGACTGGCCACACCCCCTTCAGGGGTTAGGAAAGATTAGAGTCACCTCTAAGTATATTAAATAAATTTGTCATTTCTCCTGTAGAGATTTTTAGATAAGGTCTTAACCAATTAATGTCCTCTAATAATTTTTGAAAGTCATTTAAAGTTTTAAGGCAATCTTTTCTTATTTCATTTAATTTCTGCTTGGTTAATGGCCACTGATTCACCCATATAGGCCTATTATCTTTCCATTGTATAGGCTCAGCATGGGGGTGAGGAGATTGAGCAGTGACTACTCCTAAAAAGGTTGATATTCTAATTCTTGTTTTCCTGTGTTTTCTTTGGCCTAAATGGGTTCTTTAATCTCCTGATTATTTTTTCTTAAACCTTGACCAGCTTGATATCCTATCTGAGTTATTAACTGTTGTCTTTTGCCAGTAATAATACAAGCTTGTAAACCTTCTAAAATGTCTCGTTCCCATAAGTTGACTGCAATTCCAGAGACAATATAAGGCTGAAACCATCCTGTTTGTCCTTCCTCATCTTTCCACTTTAACACTGCAATGTTGCGTTGTGTGTTATCAGGAATTCCAACGCCTGTGATAGAGCCCATAGCTTCTACCATGGACAACTTGGAGGCCACAATTCTTGGCTGATGTCACTAATATCTGCTCCGGTGTCTACTAGACCTTTAAACATTTTCCCCTCTATTTTAGATTGATCATAGGACGGGTTTTGCTAATTTCTTGTATCCAATATTGTTCCAATTATCTTTAGGAACGTATGCACAGTTGACCCAGAGCGCCTCATTTGGATATACCAATATAGACGTCAAAGGGTACTTACTATTAATTAATATGGCCGAGCTTAACCAAAAACTAAGAAGAGAGGAGACACAGGAGATAAACAATGCAAGAAATCACACAGGTTTATTTACCAGAGAGCTGATGGGTTTCAGTCCTTGGCAGGCCACCTGGAGACACTCGCTGACAGGGACACACGGAGGTCGGGAGGTCGTCAAAATACGCCGCAGCAAGGAGCTCGGTCTCTTGACTTGAAGAGAGGCCTCTTAACAGTCTGGGCTCAAAGGCAGAGCAGGAATGGCAGTTTGGCAGTTTCCAGGGGGGAGGAGAACGGCTGTCTGTGGAGGGCAGACAAACGTCTGACTGCTGCCGTGAGAGTCCTTCTTTTATACCCCATGGGTGGGCTTCTTCAGTGTCTCATATCAGTGTGCTCCAGTGGCCTTCTGGGCTTATCAGGATATGCATGCAGGGGGTTACAAGGTACTTATCAGGAGTGCACACACAGGGAGTTGTTTGTCAGGAGTTACAAGTTATTTGTCAGGAGTTAACATGCAGGGCGTTACAAGTTACTTATCAGGGTCTCTCTCACAAACACACACACACACACACACACACACAAATTAAGTTCCTCTTCTAAGTAAAGTTTAAAATTCATTCTAATAAAAAAATGAAATTTGATTATACTATCTTATACTAACTAAGCTTATTACTATAACATTCCACCCGGTGGTTCCCGCTGATACAATATCAAGGGAACCATAAGAGCTATTTTTTAGTTTTACAGCAGAGTTTAAGCATCCTAAAAAACATTACAAGCAAAAATAGGGTTGCTAACACAAAGCAAATTTGTTTAAGCAAAGTCCACAAATTAGTTATCGATGCAAGTCCATGTTGAATCCATGAGATGGGGTTGATGAGTTTCCAGTCTGGATTGCAGGGTACAGTTCTCCAAAGTGAAAGAAGGGTGTCACCTAGTTGACAGTTGGTGTGGAGTTTATCGATGTCTGCACGAACTGCAATCGATCCAGCATTGGGTACTTAGGCAAGGTGTCGTAGTTGATCTTTGGAAGTTTGTAAGGATGTCAGGGTCTGCTTAACTAGAGGTTCTAGGGCATTAAGCTTAGATATAGAAGTATTCAAAGTATTGGGGGCAGTGTAATGTTTTGTTTGTAAAGAAGGAATAAGTGGAAGCGAGGGGGTCCAATAAAGGGAAGTATCTGTGTCATAGGTGGAATAATGGATAATGTAATTAATAGTAGCATTCATAGCATTAACAAGAAGTTTACAAGAATTAGGTAAAGAAGCATGTATATTAGTTGAAGTGGTGTGGTCATAATAGGAGGAATTAGAAAAGCAAATCACAAAGGTGTGTCTACCAATATTATGAAGTATTGGAGATTTATTATGAGGCATTAGAGTCATAGGAAAGGTGTCTACTGAGAGCTTTTCCATAGCAATATATATGTTAGAAGAAAAAGAAATGAGAGAAGATTTCTGAAAAAAGTATGGTTCTACAAAAGATCTCCTGAAGGAATGGCATATTCACCATTACTTATTGAGATGGGAATATTAATAGTAGGGTAAACTGCTAAGTTTTCACCTCCAATAGCAGATAAGATTGAAAGTTGACAGTCATCAAAATTGCATCCAACAGGTTTAGAAAAGTCAACAGAGTCTGTAGCATCATTCCACAATGGATTGTATCCATGTCCTAGAGTCATAAGGTCTAAAAGGTCTTTTTGTGCTTGAGTTAATGAGTTTTGAATTTCTTGGCATTGTGTTCTCAATTGATAATTTTGGAAACAATAGTTCAAATCTTGCAAATCATAATGTAATTTTTGGATATGTTTATCACTTTCTTTTGCTACTTCTTCCAACAATCTAAGCTGTTGTTGAGTCTGTGCTGCTAGAGTGTATGCCGAATAAAAAGATTGTAAGATTAATTTGAGAAATTTTAGTTCACTTTCTGACTGATGATGTATATAATTTTGTAAGTCTGAGCCTAATTTATTAATTTTAATAGAGTTGGCTATGGATATAGATAAAGAGACTGACGCCAGCGCAAATGAGGCTGCATCTAATTGTAATACTTTTCTAGATTTAGAACGAAATCGTTGTGGAAAGGGGGTGTTTGTGACATGTATTTGTGGTTGAACAGAGTTGCAACGAGGTAAAAGAGTAGAAGCAAGAAAATCATTAGGTGAAAAATATATTGTTGTTTTTTGGATTTGTGGTTGAAAAATCAATCTAATTGAGTTATTAATTTGTGTAATAACTGCAGGCAGTGTTTGTAGAGTTGGTTTGGGTTTGAAAATTCCATAAGAAAATACAGGTTGGTAATGTACAGTTCTAAGACAGTGTGTAGCACTAAAGCATCCCCTATAAATGGTGCATGGTTGCAAAGGATTTTGTAAGTAGCACTGTTGTTTAATGTTTGGAGCCTAATACATGTCAGTATATGGTAAAAGACTATGATTAGTGATTGGTGAATGATGATGTAAAAATAATTTTTTCCATCCTCCATCCATATAGGAGAGGATATATGACTGAAATCCTGTGTTGAATGTGCCAGCTATTCTTTGGTTTTTTTTCAGAATTAATTTTAGCACCAAAGGTCAAAAACCAAGAAGAAGGTTTTGCACCATAAGAAATGTCATATGTAAGATTAATTAAGGGGTCATGAATGGTGCTGCATACATTATAGTGAGTATGATGTAAAGGGAAAGGCATAGGTCTAATTGCTGTTTCAGGATATAAGTATTTTTTGTGAGAAGTATGTGTAGATATGTTATGTAAATTAGTCGAAGAAGAAAAAATGTACTCAAGAGTAAATTTTCTGTAAGACGTAATGGGAAAAGGAGCATATGAATAAGGGTGTGTGAGGAAAGCTGGTTTTCTGTTTTCTGGAAAATGTTTAGGAATAATTGCATATGGGAGAAGTGGATTAACAATAAAATTGTTATTACAGTCAATTGTGTAACTAGTAGTATTTTTTGGAAAAAGAAACATAGGAAATTGGAAGAAATTGTATTGTAGAAAAGAATTGGAGTAAAACATAGAAACATTACCTAAGGTTTGTGGTGTGTGTTCCTCTGTAATAATAATTTTGGTTGTGGAAAGCCAATCCTGAATTGAATAGTCAAGCTTGGAAGATAGACATGAACAGTTATATGTAGGTAAAAGAGTTAATATGGGTGAGCAACTACATATATGGGTGGGATTTGCACAAAATAGTTTATTGTCTCTAGGTATTTCATTCCAATTGTGAATTGTGCCTGGATAATGTGGCGTGGTGACATCCGTATTCCAAAATCCTAGAAAGATTGGCATTTTAGGCTTATAAGCAAGTGATGAAGTTTGTGTGCTAGTATGTCTTTGTAATAGATTAACCAGAGGAGCATGTAATTTATTATTGGGGCCAACACAATATAGAGCTTTAGTGATGTCAGTGTAATAAGAAGTAAAATTAATTCCAGTAGTGTTAACCTCAAGAGTATTATTGGATATTCCAGCTGGAAAGCATATTTTAAATATGGGTCCAAAAGCTGGACTGGACCATAGTTTCTCCATGTTATCATCAATATCGAATGTAACGGGGCTAATAAGATCAGTAACAATTTGTGGTATGTGTCTGAAAGGCCAATAATTATTGTCTTTTTGTAAGAATTCCTCAGGGTTAATTGCCTCAGAAAGAGGTGTAAACATTATTGGTGCAAAGATTGATGTAGAAAAATGACAAGGAATTCCTATACAAAAATTACCAAAAGATGGAAAATTTGGAAATCCTGTAAGAAAACATTGGTAATATGTAATGCCATTTTCTTGAACTATATGTGTCATATTAAAATTTTCTGTGAGATTGAAGCCTTCAGGTAGGATAGGGTTATTGGTAGGTGGGGAAAAGAAAGGTTTTCTATTAAAAGGTGCCTGTGTTGCTGGAGTTGTTGGTGTTGTAGGTGTTGTGGTAACATCATAATGTTCATCCTTAGTATCCTGATAATACTCATAATCCTCAAATTCAGAGCCTAATTCTCCAGTATACCAAAAATGCATTAAATGTTCTTAAAATGGTACAATATTGATTAAGGCTTTTTGTATGCAAGAATTATTTTTTGCATTATAATAAGGATCTATGTTTTGCACTATTTGAACTATCTTTGAATTTAATTTGATGAGAGTATCATTAGAAATATGGTAGCTATTGGTTTCTGGGTCTAAATCAATTGATTCAATAATGGATACAGATCTTGTTGTAAGAGAATCCTGAAACCATTGTTGACTTATACAATCTTTCAGAGAAGGAGAAGCATGTGTTTTCATAGAGTTTTGAGCAAAATTGAGTGCCATTAGGTCACAAGCAGTTTGCTGATAGTAAGCAGGGCATAATTGATAGGTAGAGTGGTAGTGAATAGAAGTGTTAAAATCAAATTCACCAATAGTGAGAGAGAAAAATGAGTTATTTCCTAAAAGAGTTACAGGATGATGAAAAACATAATGAGGAATACCTTGCGTAAGGTTAAAGTTGGAGTGAGGTAAAGCAATGGGTGATTTAATAGTATTTGGCTTGGGAGTAGAAGTAGTAGCAGTAGTAGTAGTAATAGTAGTAGAAGAAGTAGCATCATAGGCTTGAGGTATAAGGGAAGTTATTAATGCCAAGAAAAAAATTCGTCTGGACCATCGTCAGATTCCATCATATGGGCCCATCTCTCCCTATCTTCTAATTCTCTTTGGGAGATAGCAGAGGTAAAATTCCAAAGGGGTGTATGAGATGGCACTGACAAATTGCCTATGGAAAGGACATTTAGGAGTTGATCAGGGTTAGTTAGAGAAGGAAGGGAGGTAGGATATCTATGTGTAGAGTATAAAGCAAGTTCTGCTATAGTTATGTAGTCTCTAAGTAATGCCAAGAGATGAGGTCCTGTTTCTCCAGGTAGATATTCTATTAATGCTTGCAAGTCATCTAGAACTGAAAGGATAGTTTCTGTAACACCTCCTGAAAATACATATTGGTATATTCCTGTATATTGATTCAGTGGGTCATGCTCAAATCTATGATACCAAGATGGATTACAGATATCAGGATAAAAGCGTCTGTAACCTGGTCTTTGAGGATATTGTACAGGATATAAGGGGGTAGATGTATTTAGTGATGGGATTTCATCGTCAGGTGGTGGAGTGGGCAAGGGGGGTATATCAGGGGAGTTGGGTGGGTTGGGGGCGTTTTCTGCATTGGTCAAGGGTTCAACTACAGCAATTTTTACTTCTCCCAGAAAGTTGTCTGTGTCTTGCTCCCACTGTTCCATTTTAGTCCTGTAGGGGCACAGATGGTATAATTGTATAAAAGAGACATAGGATCCTGAAGCTGTGTGAGTATGTTCTGAGCAAGGCCATGATGAGCAGTTGAAGAATTTGTATTATTATGTGTAGGTATAAGTTTTCTCCATCTACACCATGTAAGGGATAGAGTTGTCCAAGCTATCAATATTAATAATAGCATGATCAGAAAAAGCATTGTACAACTGACTATTTTTATGCACATTCTGTTCTAAATAAGTGACCAAGATAAGAAGAATCTTGATGATGATAGCTGATGATATTAGTGAATAGAAAAGTATCCACATCTAACTGAGGGGTTGTGTATTTTGAATCTTGACTTGTTGCAAATGGCCTTTGTTATTAACAGTCCAATATAAGGAAGAGCCACTTTGTGCAAGAATTTCCTGTGGGGATAAAGAATTATCTTTAGGATTTCTTGCCAATATCTTGTAGGGTATCTGTCTGTGGGCAATATCAGGTGGTGTAAATTGATATTCTTTTATATTTAGAACTAGAGGCCCGGTGCACAAAAATTTGTGCACTCAGGGGGAAGAGGGGTCCCTCAGCCCAGCCTGTGCCCTCTCACAGTCTGGGACCCCTAAGAAGATAACGACCTGCTGGCTTAGGCCTTCTCCTGGGTGGCAGAGGGCAGGCCCAATCCCTAGGTGCAGCCTGTGGTCGGGCTCAGAGCAGGGCTGATTGGGGAGTTGGGGCACCGTCCCCTGTCATGCACAGAGCAGGGCAGATTGGGAGGTTGCGATGCCACCCTCAGTCACGCTCAGGGTAGGGCTGATTGGGGGGTTGGGGCACCGCCCCCTATCACACTCAAGGCAGGGTCGATGGGGAGGTTGCGGCACCACCCCCTGTGACGCACAGAGCAGGGCCAATCAGGGGGTTGGGGGGTTGCCCCTGTCATGCACAGAGCAGGGCCCATCAGGGGGGTTGGGGCTCTGTACCCTGTCATGCACAAAGCAGGGCCAATCAGGGGGTTGGGGAGCTCCCCCCTATCATGCACAGAGCAGGGCCGATCAGGGGGTTGAGGAGCTCCCCCCTGTCACGCACAGAGCAGGGCCCATCAGGGGGGTTGGGGCTCCGTACCCTGCAGGGCCAATCAGGGGGTTAGGGGGTTGCCCCCTGTCATGAACAGAGCAGGGCCCATCAGGGGGGTTGGGGCTCTGTACCCTGTCATGCACAAAGCAGGGCCAATCAGGGGGTTGGGGAGCTCCCCCCTATCATGCACAGAGCAGGGCTGATCAGGGGGTTGAGGAGCTCCCCCCTGTCATGCACAGAGCAGGGCCCATCAGGGGATTGGGGAGCTCCCCCGTGTCACTCACAGAGTAGGGCCGATAGGGAAGTTAGGGCACCGCCCCCTGTCACACACACAGCAGGACAGATCAGGGGGTTGGGGCGCCGCCCTCTATCACCCACAGAGCAGGGCCGATAAGGGGGTTGGGGCACCGCCACTCTCACACTCAGGGCAGGGCCGATGGGGAGGTTATGGCTCTACCCTGTCACACACAGAGCAGGGCCTGTGGGGGGGGGGGCGGGTTGGGGCGCCGCACCCTGTCACACACAGAGCCGCAGGGCGATCAGGGGGTTTGGGCGCTGCCCCCTGTCACGCTGATCCGGTGCCAGGAGGCCTTGTGGCTCCGCTGATCCTGGTGCTGGGAGGCATATTACCCTTTTACTATATAGGATAGAGGCCTGGGGACCGGCTGGTTTGCCCTGAAGGGTGTCCTGGATCAGGGTGGGCGTCCTCACTGGGGTGCCTGGCCAGCCTGGATGAGGTGATGATGGCTGTTTGCAGCTGGTCACACACCCTTCAGGGTGGGGGTCCCCACTGGGGTGCCTGGCTAGTCTGGGTGAGGAGCTGAGGGCTGCTTTCAGGCTGGCAGTTGACTGAAGCTCCTAACTGCTCCTTTTTTCTTTTTTCTTTTTTTTTTATTCTGGGCCAGCTTTAGCTCTGGCTCTAGCTCTGAGGCTTCCGCTGCTGAAAGCAGGTATCTGGTTTGTTTGCGTTCTATAATCGAAACAATGTATAACTCCAGCTCTGAGATCCCGGCCGGCTGAAAGCTGGTTTCTGGGGTTTTGTTTAGCTTCTATATTTGTTACAATGTTTCTTAGAGTTGCAGCTCAGAGGCCGGCAAGTCAGGCGGGGAATGTTGGAGTCTGCAGTCACTGGAGCAAGCAAGCCTCATGTTCGCTTCCAGCTGCCTGGCTGCCAGCCGCCATCTTGGCTGACTGTTAATTTGCATAAGGATATGCTGATTAGCCAATGGGAAGGGTAGCAGTCCTACGCTAATTACCATGTTTCTCTTTTATTAGTGTAGATATGGGGGTTGTATAATTGTTCTAGTGGTGAGAGTCTGCCTTGTCTTGGTCTGCAGTTTAACAAAAGACATGATCTATTCAAAAGTTCCTGAAATTAGTTAAATTTAGAATCTGTTAAAATAGTTTGCATTTTGTGTTTAAGAAGGCCATTATGCCTTTCAATAGTGCCAGCTGCAGTAGGGTTATATGATAAGTGAAAATTCCTATCAATATCAAATTCAGCTGCTAATTTTTGTACAGGTGTTGCTGTGAAATGTGTACCTTGATCAGATTCGATAGTCTGTGGTGGTCCATAATGCATCATCCAATTTTGGAGTGCTTTTATGGTGGTTTTAGCATCAGGATGTGATGATGCAGTTGCTGATAATATGCCTGTATTTATATCAACTATGGTACATGCATATTTCTGTGGGAAAGGTACAGTCAGAGGTCCAATAAAATCTATTTGTAACAATTGATTTGGAATTAGTGGTTTTGACATTCTAGGTGGTTGCATAGCCCTAAACATTTGTGTGCTTTTACAAGTTCTACATGAATTGATAGCTGACTTAACATCCCTAACTGGAGCTCTTATGTTCCTTTTCAAGAACCAATGGAGCATGGCTGACTGGCCTGGATGTCCTAGTGTCTCATGAATTTTTTGCAGAAATGAGATGGGTAGTGGCATGTCTATGGGTGGAGGGTCTATAACATATTTATCGCCCTTCTTTTTAATTTTGATTGTTGGGAGAGGTGGTAAGGAGTAACTGTCATTATCTTCCTTCTTTAATGATAGAGTTATAGCTAGTGATTTGGTCTTATCTAAAATGGTGACTTCATCTTGTGGTGATAGCCCTTTGGCTAATTGATCAGCTATTTTATTAAACAATGTTGTTGGTAAAGTATCTGTAGCATGAGCATTAACATGAGTAACATATATTTTGATTTTTTTAGGTAACTCATAAATCTTATTCCAGTATTCTTTTGACCATATATCTCTACCATTAATTTGCCAATCAGATTCTTTCCATTTTCCTGACCATAAAATAAGACCATTGCAGACAGCCCAAGAGTCTGAGTAAATATACACTTTAGATTTAAGTTTATCAACTGACTTTTTGATAGCTAAGTATGCTGCAATAAGTTCTGCATGTTGAGCAGATTTGGACTCACCATTAGCTGTCAGAGATTGACGCGTCGCGGGGTTGAAAGCTGCTGCTTGCCAGCTGTGGCGGTCACCAGATACGGAGGCTGATCCGTCTGTAAACCAGGCATTTTTTATGGCAGGGGAATATTTCGGACCCTGCACCCCTACAGGCTTTGGTATAGGGACAAACTTGTGTGCACAGGTAGGTGGCTCTACCTCAAGTTTGTTAACCTCCTCAGTGAGGAGGGCTGGTCCTCTAGTGCTGCTAGTGCTACGCGTGTTGATGTACCACTTCCACGCAAGCACTTTTTCTTCAATTTGGCTACCTGCCAATTCTTCCCCGACATGTTCAACCATGCCTTTAAGGGCAAGGTGCTTCTAACAGTAATGGGTTGTAGTCCAGTAAGGGGCTCAGTATGCAATAATGCAGCGTACAATGTCCAAATTAGTTTCTCAAAATCTGAATATTTAAAATGAGAGTATGGAAATTTCTTGGAACAAAAGCCAACTGGAATTAATTTATGGTCAGTGGGACCTTTTTTGTATAATCCCCAGTTTCCATGATCAGAAATAAATGTGATGTCTAAGACAATTTTATCTCCTGGATTAATATGTTGTAGTGTGGAAAATAAATGTATATATTGTTTTGTTGAAAGGCCTGTTCTTGTTCTTCCTGCCAAGTGAAATCAACTGCTTTTCTAGTTACCGTATCAATAGGTTTAGCTACATCTGCTAGATAAGGTATATGTTGTTTCCAAAACATAAAAAGTCCCATTAGTTGTTGTGCTTCCTTTTTATTAGTGGGGCTTTTAAGTGAATCTATTTTATTGATGACTTTATTAGGGATAGATCTACCTACAGAATTCCAATTAAGGAGATAGAAAATGGCGGAGGTTTAGACGGACGTGTGGGTGCTTTGTCCCAGAGCAGATAAGGGCGAGCAGCTGAAACGGGTAACATACAGCCCAAATAAGCAGAGGAGATTCAGCTGAGAGACAGTCTGCAGCCAGGAAAGACAGAGAACTCCTAGAAAAAGGGGACGGTTAGAGATTGAGGCTGAAACCTCCCCCAGGGCGCCGGCTCAGCCGCGAGACCGCGCCATCTTGAGTGGCTGTTACCGACATCCAGAGACCGGCTACTACCCCGGAGGCAACGGCTCTCAAGCAGCACGACTACATGCTCTCAGACGAGCCATGCTTCTCCCCACAGAAAGGTTAGACTTCCCGCAAAGGTGCGGTTTGCAATTCAGGTTGGAGAGAGGGACTCTTGCGCGGGGGGAAATCTGTGCCCCACAAAGTCCATGGCCGGGCGTTGGGGCCAGCGTGACCTGCAAGTGGGGAAGGGCTCCCACAGGGCTGCTGGCGAAAGGGAACACTACAAATAAGCCCATAGTTTGTCTGGATGCAAAGGGGCAGCCTCAGATTTTGCCAGCCTGCCAGCTACATGGTGCCAGGGGCCAGAGCGCGCTCAGAGACTCCATGCAGATCTGGAAGGTGGAGCCCTGCGAGTTTGCACAGCTTCCCAGGCTCTTGTTTACACACTTCCTCTTAAATCTGTGTGTTTGATTGTTCAACCCTGTGCATGGTATTACCCAGTTGGGGTCACTTGCAGAGCCTGTAGAGGAAGGTTGTTTTTGGGGAGCCTGGGAAACAGAGCTGGGAGTGGCGACTGGGGAACCAGCTCTGGGCAGAGCTGGTTCAGGTACAATAGAGAACTCCTGGTCAGAGAGGACTTATAGCCTCGGAGGTCAATCCAGACACACTGCCACCCAGAGGCAGAGCCACGAACTGACTCTTCTGTAAACACAGATGAAGGCAGTCTGGGGAACCAATACAGCCTGCCTTAAAATCAGGACTGTGGCTTACAACACAGAGGAACAGTGTATCGGAGAGAAATACAACATTCTCCTGAATACCTGGCGTGCCAAAAAGAAAAGTAGAAGATCTGAAGCACCTTCATTACTGCACATTTTTATTTTTATTTTTAATTATTTTTTCACCTTTTAACTAAGAAACCATTTTTTTCCTTTTTTTTCATCACCAAATTTTACCCTTTTAATTACTACATTTTTATTATTAACCAGTATTATTACTGCCACCATTTTACCATTTTTTAAAGTGTCATTTTTAAAAAAATATATTTTATTGATTTTTTACAGAGAGGAAGGGAGAGAGAGAGAGAGAGAGAGAAACATCGATGAGAGAGAAACATCGATCAGCTGCCTCCTGCACATCTCCTACTGGGGATGTGTACGCAACCCAGGTACATGCCCTTGACCGGAATTGAACCCGGGACACTTCAGTCCGCAGGCCGACGCTCTATCCACTGAGTCAAACCGGTTTCGGCTAAAGTGTCATTTTATTTTCGCTTTATTTTATTTTGGGACTAATATTCTCCATTCTATTTTCATCGTTCCATTAGCAACATTTTTCTCTACCTCAATTTTGCCTCTGTGCTAAAACCCTCTTCCCCACTTTTTCCCTTTTGTTGTCCTGTTTCTCTTACCCTGCTCCAGCTTTAGATTTTCCCTATTCTTTTTACCCCCTGTCAAAATTTCACCCTACTTATATATCCTATTTCCAATCCCCTGCTCTAAATCTTTGTACACCTCTCCCTTATCTTTCTTCACTATCCAAAATTTTTTTTCTTCTTTTCTCTCTCTATTGTTTTATTGTTGTTTGCTTGATTGTTGAGTATATTGGGTTTTTGCTTTTTTTTTAAGGATTGTTTGTGAGGTTATTCTGCTTATTCTTTTTATTTTTTTGTTCCCCCCCCCCTCCCTCCCCCCCCCCCCCCCCCCCGGTTATTTTTGTGCTTCTGTTTTCCCTTGCCTTGCTTGATACTATTGGTTGTTTGTAGTTTGTATTCATCTCCAGGGATCTGTTGCTGGAATTTGTTGGGATTAGTGGTGGTTCTATCGGAGTTTTCTCCTCATATAAATAGTCTCTTCCCCTCTTCTACTTCATTCTCTTTTCTCTCTTATTTTTTTTTCTTCTTTTTTCCCCTCCTTTTTCCAATTTCATTTTTGCAATCCTTTTCTTTTCTCTTTCTTTTTTATCTCCAATCTTTTTCTCTTCTTCCTTGCTTATTTCCTAACTCTTTTAGCTTGGGTGGCCACCTTTATTTGGGGTTATTAATATCGTAAATACATTCGTGTTCAGTGCCTGGTACATTGTGCCTTGTTGTGTTGTATTTTGTGCCTTTAAATCAATGCAGCAGATCCAAGCAACAGCAGCCTCCTGATCACCACACCCTCTGTCTGAGGAACAGCAGCTGCATGTGAAGCCTCCCCAAATCAGCCGGAAGAGCCACCACAGCTGTGAACAGCACGCACCAGAGGAGCTGCTGCCAACTGAGGAGCAGCTGCTACCGCAACCACCCAAGGAGCAACCACAACACAAGGAGCCACTGCCACCCAGGGAGAAGACACTGAACAACTCAACATCTAGATATGTCAGTGAGATCAACCATGGGTAGGCAAAGAAACCCCCAAAGGAAAGAAATGGAGGACTCGCCAGAAGAGCAGCTAAGTGAGATAGAGGCATGCAACACGACAGAAAAAGAATTCAGAATAAGGGTCCTAGCATGCATAAACCGACTGGAGGAAAAAATCGACAACATATACAAGAAGCAAGAAGAAACAGATGAAAAAAATCAACTACTTATGCAAGAAGCAAGAAGAAAGAGATGAAAAAAATCAATAACTTTTGCAAGACCAAGAAGAAATGAAAAGCAATATAGCTGCAATAAAAAACACCATTGAAAGCATCAACAGTAGACTAGGAGAAGCGGAGGAGCGAATTAGTGAATTAGAAGACAAGGAAGCAAAACACACCCAAACTGTACTGCAATTGGAGAAAAAAATTAAAAGACAGGAGGAGAGCCAAAGGGAGCTTTGGGACAACATGAAACGAAACAACATACAAATAATAGCGGTGCCAGAAAAACAGAAAGAGGAACAAGGATCAGAAAACCTACTCGAAGAAATAATATCAGAAAACTTCCCTGAGGTGGAAAAGAAAAAAGTCACACAAGCACAGAGAGTCCCAAACAAGGTGAACCCGAAAACACCCACACCAAGACACATTATAATTACCATGGCAAATGTTCAGGAACAAGAGAGAACCTTACAGGCTGCAAGTGAGATGGAAAGTTACATACAAGTGATCTCCCATTAGATTATCTAATGATTTCTCAACAGAAACACATCAGGCCAAAAAAGAATGGTAGGAAATTTACAAAGTGATGCAAAGCAAAGGACTGAATCCAAGAATACTCTATCCAGCAAGGCTATCATTAAAAATTGAAGGGGAAATAAGAAGATTCACAGACAAAATAAGGCTAAGGGAGTTTATCACCACCAAGCCAGCAATGCAAGAAATGCTAAAGGGACTGGTGTAAAAAGAAGAAATAAAAAGCTCAGAAAGAAAACAGCCACACACACACAAAAAAGAAATGGCTACAAACAAGTACCTTTCAAGAATAACTTTAAACATAAATGGACTAAATGCTCCAACCAAAAGACATCAAGTGGCTGAAAGATAAAAAACATGACCCATACATCTGCTGTCTACAAGAGACCCACCTCATTAGAAGGAACTCACACAGACTGAAAGTGAAGGGATGGAAAAATATCTTTCAGGCAAATGGAAAGGAAAAAAAACCTGGGGTACCAATACTTATATCGGACAAAATAGACCTTAAAGTGAAGGCCATAACAAGAGATAAGGAGGGCCACTTCATAATACTAAAGGGATCAATACAACAAGAAGATATAACCCTGGTAAACATATATGCACCCAACGCAGGAGCACCCAAATACATAAAAAAAAAACTGCTGGGAGATATCAAAGGAGAGATTGACAACAATACAATCATAGTAGGGACTTTAATACACCACAGACATCACTGGATAAGTCCTCTAGACAAACAATCAGCAAAGAAACAGCAATCCTAAATGACTCACTAGATCAGATGGACTTAATAGACATCTTCAGAACACTTCACCCCAAAGCTGCGGAATATACATTCTACTCAAGTGCTCATGGGACAGATTCAAAAATAGACCACATATTGGGTCACAAGCAAAGTCTCCACAAATTCAAGAAGATTGAAATCATAAAAAGCATCTTCTCAGACCACAATGGCATAATATTAGATATAAACTACAATAAAAACAACCCAAAATACTCAAACACTTGGAAGCTGAATAGCATGTTATTAAATATTGATTGGGTTACCAATGAGATCAAAGAAGAAATTAAAAACATCCTGGAAACTAATGACAATGAAAACACAACAATCCAAAACCTATGGGACACGATGAAAGAAGTCGTGAGAGGGAAGTTTATAGCTCTACAGGCCTATCTAAAAAAACAAGAAAAAATGGTAGTAAATCATTTAACTCTACAACTCAAAGACTTAGGAAGAGAGCAACAAGAAAACCCCAGAGTGAGCAGAAAGAAGGAGATAATAAAGATTAGAGCAGAAATAAATGACATAGAGACCAAAAAAACAATACAGAAAATCAATGAAACCAAGAGCTGGTTCTTTGAAAGGATAAACAAGATTGACAAACCGCTAGCCAAGCTGACCAAGAAGCAAAGAGAGAGGACCCAAATAAACAAAATCAGAAACGATAAAGGCGAAATAACAACAGACCCCACAGAAATACAAATGATTGTTAAAAAAAATACTATGGACAGCTCTACTCCAACAAACTAGACAACCTGGAGGAAATGGACAAATTCCTAGAAAAATACAACATTCCAAAACTCAATCAGGAAGAATCTAAAAATCTCAATAGGCCAATAACTATGGAAGAAATTGAAGCAGTCATCAAAAAGCTTCCAGCAAACAAAAGCCCAGGACCAGACAGCTTCACAGGGGAGTTTTACCAAACATTCAAGGAAGAACTAAAACCTACCCTCCTCAGACTACTACAAAAAACTCAAGAGGAAGGAACACTTCCAAGCTCATTCTATGAAGCCAGCATCACCCTAATACTAACCCAGGTAAAGACAACACAATGAAAGAGAATTACAGGCCAATATCTCTCATGAACATAGATGCCAAAATCCTCAACAAAATCTTAGCAAATCGGATCCAGCAGTACATCAGAAAGATCATACACCATGACCAAGTAGGATTTATTCCAGGGATGCAAGGATGGTACAATATCTGTAAATCAATAAACGTGATACAGCACATAAACAAATTGAAAGAAAAAAAACCACATGGTCATATCAATTGATGCAGAAAAAGCATTTGACAAAATCCAACACCCATTTTTGATAAAAACTCTCAGCAAGGTGGGAATAGAAGGATCATACCTCAACATAATAAAAGCCATATATGACAGGCCCACAGCCAACATCATACTCAATGGACAAAAACTAACACCATTTCCCCTCAGAACAGGAACAAGACAGGGATGCCCACTCTCACCACTCCTCTTCAACATAGTCCTGGAAGTATTAGCCATTGCAATTAGACAAGAAGAAGAAATAAAAGGAATCCAAATTGGAAAAGAGGAAGTAAAACTGTCCTTATTTGCAGATGACATGATATTATACATACAAAACCCTAGAGACTCCATCAAAAACCACTAGACTTAATACATGAATTCGGCAATGTAGCTGGATACAAAATTAACCCCAAGAAATCTGAGGCATTTCTATACACCAATAGTGAACTGTCAGAAAGAGAGATTATATTGCCAAAACCGGTTTGGCTCAGTGGCTAGAGTGTCGGCTTGCAGACTGAAAGGTCCCGGGTTCAATTCTGGTCAGGGGCATGTACCTGGGTTGTGGGCACATCCCCAGTAGGAGATGTGCAGGAGGCAGCTGATCGATGTTCCTCTCTCATTGATGTTTCTAACTCTCTATCTCTCTCCCTTCCTCTCTGGAGAAAATCAATAAATATATTTTAAAAAGAAAGAAAAGAAAGTGAGATTATAAAAACAATCCCATTTACCATCACACCAAAAAAATTAAGCTACCTAGGAATAAATTTAACTAAAGAGGTAAAAGACCTCTACTCAGAAAACTACAGGACTTTGAAAAAAGAGATAGAGGATGACATAAACAGATGGAAGAACATACTATGTTCATGGGTTGGTAGAATCAACATCATTAAAATGTCCATACTACCCAAAGCAATCTATAAATTCAACGCACTTCCCATTAAAATACCAACGGCCTACTTCACAGATGTAGAAGGAACTCTCCTAAAATTCATCTGGAATAAAAAAAGACCCTGAAGAGTTGCAGCGATCCTGAGAAAGAAGAAAGTAGGTGGGATCTCAATACAAGATATCAAGCTGTATTACAAAGCCACTGTTCTCAAAACTGACTGATACTGGCACAAGAACAGACATATAGATCAATGGAATAAAATAGAGAGCCCAGAAATTAGCCCGAACCAATATGCTCAATTAATATTTGACAAAGGAGGCAAGACCATACAATGGAGCAAATATAGTCTCTTCAATAACTGGTGTTGGGAAAATTGGACAGATATATGCAAGAAAATGAAACTAGACCACCAACTTACACCATACACAAGAATAAACTCAAAATGGATGAAGGACTTAAATGTATGACAGGAAACCATAAAAATTCTAGAAGAATACAAAGGCAACAAAATCTCAGACATATGCCCCAGCAATTTCTTCACTGATACAGCTCCTAGGGCAGTTGAAACTAAAGATAAAATGAACAAATGGGACTACATCAAAATAAAAAGCTTCTGCACAGCAAAAGAAACCATCAACAAAACAACAAGAAAACCCACCTCATGGGAAAACATATTTGCCAACGTCATCTCTGATAAGGGCCTAATCTCCAATATTTATAGGGAACTCATACAACTTAACAAAAAGAAGATAAACAATCCAATCAAAAAATGGGCAAAGGACCTAAATAGACACTTTTCAAAAGAGGACATTCAGAAATCCAAGAGACATGAATACTTTCTCAAAGTCACTAATCGTCTGAGAGATGCAAATCAAAACAACAATGAGGTGCCATCTCACAACTGTCAGGCTGGCTAGCATCAACAAATCAACAAACGACAAGTGCTGGAGAGGATGTGGAGAAAAAGGAACACTTGTGCACTGCTGGTGGGAATGCAGACTGGTGCAGCCACTATGGAAGGCAGTATGGAGGTTCCTCAAAAAATTGGAAATGGAACTCCCATTTGACCCTGTGATCCCACTTCTAGGAATATATCCCAAGAAACCAGAAACACCAATCAGAAAGGATATATGTACCCAGATGTTCATAGCAGCACAATTCACCATAGCTAAGATCTGGAAACAGCCTAAGTGCCCATCAGTAGATGAATGGATTAGAAAACTGTGGTACATCTACACGATGGAATACTATGCTGCTGTAAAAAAGAAGGAACTCTTACCATTTGCAACAGCATGGATGGAACTGGAGAGCATTATGCTAAGTGAAATAAGCCAGTCAATGAAGGAAAAATACCACATGATCTCACTCATTCATGGACAATAAAGACCA
Source organism: Myotis yumanensis (assembly GCF_028538775.1). Taxonomy (NCBI): domain Eukaryota; kingdom Metazoa; phylum Chordata; class Mammalia; order Chiroptera; family Vespertilionidae; genus Myotis; species Myotis yumanensis. The sequence goes on along the minus strand of NW_027223753.1, from coordinate 107,250,608 downwards.
TTATAAACTTTTGAACAATAATAGATACAGAGGCAGAGCTGCCTCAAACTGATTGTCAAACTGCAGTGGGAAGGCCAGGGAGGGTTGGGGGGCAGGAGGGAGGGGGGTAAAAGTTCAACCGAAGGACTTCTTTGCATGCATATAAGCATAACCAATGGACGTAAGACACTGGGGGGTAGGGGATTGTCAAGGGCGTGGAATAAAAAAAAGGACACATATGTAATACCCTTTGTAATACTTTAAGCAAAAATAAAAATTAAAAAATAAATAAATAAATAAATAAATAAATAAATAAAAGAGATAGAGGAAGACATAAACAAATGAAAGAACATACCATGTTCATGGATTGGTAGAATTAACATCATTAAAATGTCCATACTACCTAAAACAATCTATAGATTCAATGCAATACCTATTAAAATACCAATGGCATATTTCAACAATCTAGAACAAACTCTCCAAAAATTCATCTGGAATAAAAAGAGATCCCAAATAGCCACAACTATCCTGAGAAAGAAGAACAAAGTTGGAGGGATCACAATACCTGATATCAAGCTATATTACTAAGCCACGGTTCTCAAAACTGCCTGGTACTGTCACAAGAACAGACATATAGACCAATGGAACAGAATAGAGAATCCAGAAATTGATCCAAGCCATTGTACTCAATTAATATTTGACAAAGGAGGCAAGAGCATACAATGGACTCAAAACAGTCTCTTTAAAAAATGGTGCTGGTAAAATTGGTCAGATACATGCAAAAAAAAATGAAACTAGATCACCAACTTACACCATACACAAAACAAACCCAAAATGGCTAAAGGACTTGAATATAATACAGGAAGCCATAAAACATCCTACAAGACTTCATAGGCAGCAATATTGCAGACATATATCATAGCAATATCTTTACAGACACAGATTCTAGGGCAAGAGAGACTAAGGAGAAAATAAACAAATGGGACTACATCAAAAGAAAAAGCTTCTGCACAGCAAAAGTAACCATCAACAAAACAACAAGAAAGCCCACTGCATGGGAGAACATATTTGCTAATGTTGTATCCAATAAGGGTTTAATCTCCAACATTTACAGGGAACTCATTCAACTTAACAAAAGAAAGATAAACAATCCAATCATAAAATAGGCAAAGGACCTCAATAGATACTTTTCAAAAGAGGACATTCAGAAAGCCAAGAGACATATGAAAACATGCTCAAAGTCACTAATCATCCAAGAGATGCAAATCAAAACAACAATGAGGTGCCACCTCACACCTGTCAGAATGGCTATCATCAACAAATCAACAAACGACAAGTGCTGGAGAGGATGCAGAGAAAAAGGAACCCTCCTTCACTGCTGGTGGGAATGCCAACTGGTGCAGCCATTGTGGAAAACACTAAGGCATTTCCTTAAAAATTTAAAAATGGAACTGCCATTTGACCCAGTAATTCCACTTCTAGGAATATATCCCAAGAAAACAGAAACACCAATCAGTAAGGATATATGCACCCCTATGTTCATAGCAGCACAATTTACAATAGCTAAGATTTGGAAACAGCCTAAATGCCCATCAGCAAATGAGTGGATTAGAAAACTATGGTACATCTACACAATGGAATACTACATTGCTATAAAAAAGAAGGAATTCTTACCATTTGCAGCAGCATGGATGGAACTGGAGAGCATTATGCTAAGTGAAATAAGCCAGTCAGTGAAAGAAAAATAGCACATGATCTCACTCATTTATGGATAATAAAGAACATTATAACCTGATGAACAAAAGGATATATACAGAGGCAGAGAAGCATCGAATTACAGCGGGAAGGCTGGAGAGGGTTGCGGGTTGTGGGGGAGGTAAGAGATCAACCAAAGGACTTGTATGCACGCATGTAAGCATAACGAATGGATGCAAGACACTGGGGGAGGGGGGGTGAGGGCATATGCAGGGGGTAGGGGAGGCCGGGGGAAGGTCTATAGGGAAAAAAGGAGACATATGTCCTACTATTTGTGATACTTTAAACAATAGAATAAAATTTTAAAAATAATAATTTAAAAAAAAAGAATTCCAATTAATACTTAAGAATGTTGCAGAGGTGTCTAGCTGTTGTATTTTATCAGATTTATTGTCCAACCTTGGCTTTGCAAATGGGCCACCAGAGACTGTAAATCTTGTGTAAGCACCTTAATATCATCATGGTATAGAATGACATCATCAATATTTTGTAAAATTTTGGAAGAATAAGCTTTAGGGTCAATATATGATGCTAGTAAGGTGTGTGCAATTACTGGTGAGTTTTTATATCCTTGTGGCAGCCTTTTAAATTGATACTGTTTGCCTTGCCAGGAAAATGTGGTGTATTGTCTTGAATTTTCATGTAAGGGAACTGCAAAGAACATATCAGAAAGATCAATAGTAGCCATAAATTTGGGTGAATCTCCTTGAGTCAAATTAATAATTTCTGCAGCATTTGGAAGAACACCTGGAACTGTTGGTGAGACTTTGTTTAAATTTCTATAGTCCACCGTAATACGGTATGTGCCATTAGGTTTTTTAACTGGCTATATAGGACTATTATAAATATGAGGTCTACCTAATTCAATAATATCCTCTTTTAACAATTTTTCAATTGCAGAAGTTACATCAGCATGGCCCCCTTTAAGAGGGTATTGAGGAGTGAAAGATGGTTGAGTGGGTGTAGATAATACAATTGGTGGTATATTGATTGCAGTGAGATTAGAAAAGAATTTTGTTGCAGATAGGGATTTGGTATAGGAATTATAAATTAAAGGAATGAGATCCATACCAATAAGGTTTGGAACATTGGGTGCAACATATAATACTGCAGAGAGTTGTCTATCTCTATATAGTATAGTGCAAGAAACTGGTTTGGCAGTAATTGAGTGTCCAGTAACTCCCTCTATAGTTACATTCTTGGAGTTATCTGTAATATAATGATGGTTAGAAGATAAAGAAATTTGAGAGCCTGTGTCAAGCAAGAATGTAGTAGGGATTATTTTTCCAGAAGAAATTTTAACATTTAAGGTAATATATGGTCTGTTATCATATTGTTCGTAAAAAAAATGTCTTTTAAAGTGAGGGTAGGGGGTTTAAAATTAACTTTTAATTGCGTCTCCGGCCCCGGCTCCATTGTGTGAAATGCGGTCGGGGGCCCTGAGAGTTTCCCTGGCCAATTTGAGAAGGATTGTTTTGGGGTTTTCTGAAGGGATTGTTTTGTGTGTAAGTAAGGTTAGGAGTTCTTTCATATTCTCTTTTGAAAGGGTTATTACTGTATTTTCTTTGAACAGGATTTTGGGGTGGGCCTCTTCTGAAAAAAGGATTATTATTTTTCCAATAGCGTTTTTGTTGTTTTAAGTATGTCTTATTTGGTTGCATTTGCCTATTGTTTTGTGGGTACATATTTTGAGTTCCTCTAATATTATAATTTGGTTGCCTTCTTGTAAAAAAATGAGTATGAATTTTTGTTGTCTGGTTTTGAAGGTTTTGCCTGAAAGGTATATTTTTTGTCATAAATTAAGTCCTCATGAAGAATAAGCTTTTGCTTAATCTCCTCTGGAGTAGAGGCTCCAGCTAATAAATTTTGCATTTGTATTTTATAGCCCTCCGGGGCATTTCTGATTAGGCATCTAATAATACCATCTACGTCCTTACTATTCCAAGGATTGTCTACATCCTCATAGATGCCATTTAATAGTGTAAGTTTTCTTAATTGGTGTTGTAATTGGCCTAAATTGTGCCATTGCTTAGAAAATTGAGAAGATGAAAAATCAATATGTGGGAAGGCCCTTTTTCAAGCTTTTGAAATCCAGTGCCACAAAGATGCAACTGCATTTCTTCCTTGTCTTTCAATATCATTAATTAATTGCTGTTTTAGTTTGGGTAATTCTATTACATCAATTACTTGTGTTAGTTCATCAGCACTAAGTAAGGTAGTGTTTCCTCCCTTTTCAAAAATTTGGATTAGCCAATCAACATCTGATTTATCTCCTTTAATTAGTAATGATCTTAAGTCGGACAATTCCTGTTTAGTAAATGTTGTAAATTCTATTGTTTCTCCTTCAACTTCCCCTGTATCTTTCTTTAAAATATTTTTTCTAACTACTGCCGGCTGAGCAGAATATTTAGATATAACTTTTCTAGCTAGAGTTTTTCCTAAATCATTGTCTTCCTGCAGGTTATGTATGGTATGTAATAAAATAGGAACTATTTCTTCAGGGGGTGCCCTTTCCACAACTGGTATTAAGATGGTAGGGTCATTTGTCACATCCTTAGGTAGCCTAGGGGTGTGTTTTAATTTACATTTAGTTTTCAAAGAATTCTCTAGGGTGAGCCATTTACATTCTGCTGGAATATTGGCTAGAAAATTAGATTGCTTATTTAATTTCCTCCAGAAATCTCTCAATCTTTGCATTATTGATTTTTATTGCCTTGAAGGCAGTCCGGACAAATATTTATTCTTGGGCCAAATCTACCAAAGGGATAGATGAAACAGTGGGAAGGTTCCCTTTGAATTACAGAAATGTTAGTATCACACAGAAAAGAATGAGCCCTTTTAATAGTCTTAAGAATTTTTGCTAGCACTTTAAAACAGAAGTATTTAAAAATAGTTTTTAATTTTTGCTCTGCCATATATATAACATTAATATGATATTTATATATTATTCTGTGTGATCAATTTAGGAGAAATTCTCTGCCAAGAGTACTTCAGTCCTGTTTATGCCACAGGTGTGTTTTCCTACGTAAGCAACCAGTTGGTATAATCGGCCAACTCGGACCACTCGATCGGAGCTCCCCAGATCGAAACTTGTTTTCGAGTGCCTTCCTCAGAGCTGCCTCCACAGCTCACTCCTCCTACATAAACAGCCGGTTGGTATAATCCACCAACTCGGACCCTGAAAGGCAGGTGACCTGCTAGGACCCTCAGGCATTCGCCAGTCGGAAGTCAGGCCACCCTTGGGATGCCTTACAGGTGAACGGCTTAAGTTTTAAAGTAGGCAAGGAGTTTTCCCGGAGTAACACTGATACAAGTTCTTTCTGGTTTACTTCCAATTTCAGGTGGATGGTTTAAGCTTTAAAGTAGGCAAAAACACTTCTTTCAGAGTCTCAGCTGGAGTTCCCACTTTCTCAGTGCCAAATTTTAGTCTCGCTGTGCTCGAGAAAATTTAGTTTAGAATTTTTGGTACTTCACCCCCTTAGAAAAATCAATTTAAATACACCTGCCAACTACGCCAAATGTTCCAATTATCTATAGGAACGTATGCACAGGTGACCCAGAGAGCCTCATTTGGATATACCAATATAGACGTCAAAGGGTACTTACTATTAATTAATATGGCCGAGCTTAACCAAAAACTAAGAAGAGAGGAGACACAGGAGATAAACAATGCAAGAAATCACACAGGTTTATTTACCAGAGAGCTGATGGGTTTCAGTCCTTGGCAGGCCACCCGGAGACACTCGCTGACAGGGACACACGGAGGTCGGGAGGTCGTCAAAATACGCCGCAGCAAGGAGCTCGGTCTCTTGACTTGAAGAGAGGCCTCTTAACAGTCTGGGCTCAAAGGCAGAGCAGGAATGGCAGTTTGGCAGTTTCCAGGGGGGAGGAGAACGGCTGTCTGTGGAGGGCAGACAAACGTCTGACTGCTGCCGTGAGAGTCCTTCTTTTATACCCCATGGGTGGGCTTCTTCAGTGTCTCATATCAGTGTGCTCCAGTGGCCTTCTGGGCTTATCAGGATATGCATGCAGGGGGTTACAAGGTACTTATCAGGAGTGCACACACAGGGAGTTGTTTGTCAGGAGTTACAAGTTATTTGTCAGGAGTTAACATGCAGGGCATTACAAGTTACTTATCAGGGTCTCTCTCACACACACACACACACACACACAAATTAAGTTCCTCTTCTAAGTAAAGTTTAAAATTCACTCTAATAAAAAAAATGAAATTTGATTATACTATCTTATACTAACTAAAGTTATTACTATAACAAATATATATCTGTGCTTCCAAATCCTTGTGTCCTTCTCTTCCTATTTATAACTTCACCTTGCTGAATATAAGGTAAAAGCAAGAGCTGAGCAATTTTTTGTCCTGGAATAATTTGCATAATATGTTTGCATTCTAAAATTACTTTGGTTTCTCCCTTATATTCTGAATCTATGACTCCAGGAAAAACAGTTAGTCCTTTTAGCATATTTTCACTCTTTCCTAGGACTTAACCTGATATTCCTGGTGGCACAGGTCCCCAAATTCCTGTAGGAACAACTTGTCTAGCCATATCGGGGATCAGGGTGATTGTTATTGTGCTATTAAGATCAAAGTTAACATTTCTTTCTGGAGTTACTTGAAGGAGGGAATCTACTGTGGTCCTGGCAGGGTGGAACTTCCCCTTATTTAACATGGGGCTGGGGGGAGCCCCTCAGGCCGTTTTCCTATGGCTGGCCATTTCCTATGTCTTGATTTAATGGCTGGCCATTTCTGTGAAATTTAGATCTACATTGATTGGCCCAATGACTCCCCTTCTTACATCTGGGACATAGACCTGCATTACCTAAGTTGGGAGGCAGAATGTTTATGCCTTCTCCCTGAGCATCATTTTTTGGTTGCTTACATTCCTTTTTAAAATGTCCTTGTTGTCCACAATTGAAACATAATTTGCTTCTTGTTGTAATTGTGGCAGCTAGTAAGCTTGCCTGAAAAATGCCTGACCTTACATTCTGAGATGCTCAAATCATTTCTGTGATGGTACTATTTTTTCTTAGAGGTGTTAAACATTTCTTACAATCAGCATTTGCATTTTCATAAGCTAATTGCTGAGTCAAAATATCTCCTGCTGTCTCATGTTGAATCTGCCTTCTCACTGCTCGAGTGAGGCAAGCTACAAAATCAGAGAATGACTCAGTGGGCCCCTGCATGCACTTACTAAAGGCTTTTTCAGGTTCCCCTTTTGTTGGTAAAGTCCACCAGGCTTTTCGTCCACAACGTCTAACTTGCTCATACGCCTGCTGGACGTATTGGAGCTGATTTTGAACATCACTAAATTGTCCGTGTCCTGCAAGCATCTCAAAAGTTATGGGAACATTCTGCCTGAGATTTGAAGAGGCTTGCTCTTGACATTTCTCTAAAAATTCTCCTTTCCAGAGCAAATAATCTCCTCCATCCAGAGTTGCACGGGTATTCAACAATCATAAGGAGCTAGGAACGCTTCAGAAATATTAGTTATAATTTCTCCAGTAAATGGAGCATTTGCACCATTCTGTATTACACTATCACGCAAGGCCTTTATCATTTTAAAGTCAACTCTTTCATGCTGTCTTATTATTTGATTTTGGAATTGTGGATTAGCTACCTGTATAATAGGAAAAGCACGTCTATCTTCTACTGTCATGTCCTTTAATCCTTTACTGATGGCTTTTTGCATAGGTGATTCTGTTAGTGGTGATTTAAATGTTTCAGAATCAGGACATGAAGGCCACTCCTCTAATTTATCTTTCTGCTTCTCTTTAGGAGCGGAGGGTGCAAGGGGAGGAGGTCTTTCTTCTTTGAAAGGCTCTAGCAAATACAATATCGTTTCCCACAAGAAGAAACAATTTGGAGGCAAATTTTTCCCCTGCTGCTGAGCTTCTTTCAAGTTCTGACCTATCCGTTCCCAACATTCAATATCCAATGTTCCCTCTTCAGAAAACCATGGATTATATTCTATAATAATCTTTAGAAACTGTAAAAGAAGATCTTCTGAAACTGCAACTCCCTTATCCTTTAATTAGCAAGTCAGAAGTCTATAGGAAAGTCTCTCCTCTCTTCACAAATTCTGCCCCATTTTGATCTGGTTGAAACAAAAGAAATCACTCGAGCACTTACGGATCCGCGGGCTTCCACAGCTGACACGAGTTTTGCACGCAGTTAAACTTCCACCACCAGGTCCAGTGATATTTTTCCGCTATGGCGAATCCTTTCCCTCCAAGTTTCTGTTTTGGATGCCAATTGCGAGAGTCCACGGCCAGCGTGGCTTTTGCAGGTTCAAAGACTTGGAGGAAGGTCTGACTCACAAATGACACACAAGACGAAATATTATTTTGAATACTGGGGGAACCAGAGGACAACTCAACTATAGAAGTCAAGTTCTCTCTGTTGCTCCTTTCCCAGCTGCTTTTATTAGCTAGAATACACAATTGCCTTTAGGAATGCAAACAAACATATCAATGGTAATGTTTAGTAAACAGTAAGATTGTCAGGTTTTGGGGGAGTTTGCTTTAGGCCATTGAGTCAGCAGCAGGTAATAAAATGTAAATATTCACCCTGTGAATATCAAAAGGAGTCCTGGTCAGCCTTCTGCCAGACTCCTCACATTTATATCAATTACTGCTGATCATGGTCTCCAGCACTATTCCTCCACGAGTGGCCCAAAATATTACTCTGACATTGGCTGAACAGAGATCTTTGTATGGAGAGTAATTGGATCAGCTGGGACCCTGGAGTTTTCATTAATCTGGTTCCTAAAATAGTGGGGCGGTTAGCCCTGCCCCCAATCCAGTACTGAGGACTCCTGGAAACTGTTCAGACCTGAAAGCTTGGCCTCTGCCCTTGTTTCCTCTGTAAAGCTCAAAATGCAGGGTGTGGCAGGCTGTATAACCTAGGGCAGTGGTCCACAAACTGCGGCTCACTAGCCACATGTGGCTCTTTGGCCCCTTGAGTGTGGCCACAAAGTTTCAATCACACTGTACGTATTCGCCCGCATGTGGTATTTTGTGGAAGAGCCACACTCAAGGGGCTGCAGTTTGCCGACCACTGACCTAGGGTATTTTTTTTCCTTTACCTGCCCTCCGGTAGCTCCTCCCATGAAAATCGCCATTTTGGAAGCATCTGAACTATCCAATGCAGGACTCCTAGTTATTGCTTTTCCAAGTATCCCTGCACTACTTCTCTCTCCAGCGTGTCCTCAGGCACCTCAAGTCCATGCCTCCCTTCTTGCACCAATGCCTCAGGTATGTAGCTGTAAATGAAAACTCCTGTGCTCTGGGTTTAGAGATTTAAAAAATAAAAGCAACAAAACTGTGGGTCTCTCACCCATTGGCTCCAGTCTGCCAGGGCTAGACTCCACTGCTGCCAAAAGCTCTATGACCTTTCACAACTGATGAGATGTTCAGGTGACATGGGTCATGCCATGGGTCAGGTGGGGCTGCAGGTGTGCGGAGCACAGCTTGTGCTCCCAGCTATTTTCTGAGGGAACAGTTCTCCCCATAGTGCAGTGTTCCTTCCTCTCCAGGCAACCCTCCTCTTGTGACCTCGCCCTTCCTACCATTCTCCAGATATTTTGTGTTCTTTCTTGTTATAAGTCACTACCTCAGCTGGACCTCAGTTGGTAATTCCAGACACATGTTCTCTACTTTAGTTGTATTTCAAGTCTGGCCCTGGGACAAAGTACACAATAGGTCTGACTATTCAACCACCACTTGCTCCTCCCTCTCAAGAGCTGGGTTATTTTTTTTTGTAAGATAAACAAAATGGATAATTCTTTAGCCAAACTTATTAAGAAAAAAGATAGAGGATCCAAAAAATAAAATCAGAAATGAAAGAGGAGAGGTGATGATTGATATGACATGAATACAAATTACATCCAAACAAATCAGGCAATCTGGAAGAAATACATAAATTCATAGAAACATATAATCTTCCAAAATGGAATCAGGAACAAATAGAAAATGTGAACAGACTGATAACAAAATCGAATCACTAATCAAAAAACACTCAACAGACTTGGTGTGACACCCCACCCAGGCCCCAGGACCATGTTGATAGTGAAAGCCAGAGGCACCCAGCATGGAACCCTGTCCAGGCCCAAGGACCATGCTGAAAGTGTACAATGGAGGTACCCAGCACAGCACCCCGCCCAGGCTCCAGGACCGCACTACAAGTGTGATGCCAGAATGACCTAGGGCACCACCCTGCCATGGGCACTGGGGCCATGCAGTGAATCACATGCCAGAGGAGTCCTCACAGGGAGTCGAACACCAGAAGAACTGTGCAAGTGCCCCCGCCAACCCCGAGCATCTGCAGCAGATAACTGAAGGAAGATCTGTGGAGGAAGGGGGTACTACTCAGAGCAGAGACAATAAAGGCATGAGACTCAAGGCAGGCTCACCCTCTGGTCTTAGGAGTATCAGACCATTGGACCTCTATGGGCTTCAAATTCTTGGAGCTCAAACAGGTTGCCGAGGAACAGAAAGAGATAGCAACTCACATTACATAGAAACATATAAGAAGGGACAGCAAAAATGGGGAGACAAAGAAAAGATCCCAAAAGGAAAGAAAAAGAGGAATTGCCAATAAAGGAACTAAATGAAATGGAGGCAAACAATTTGTCAAAGAAAGAATTCAGAGTAATGGTTATTAGGATGCTTAAACATGTGGATGAGAAATTCACCAAGAGTAAGAATCTAGAGTAAATCAAGAATGACATAGCTCCAATAAAGAACACAATGGAAGGTTTCAACAGTAGACTAGAACAGCAGTCGCCAACTGGTGGTCCACAGACCACTGGTGGTCCATGAGGTCCAAAAGGTTGGCAACCGCTGGACTAGAAGGAGGTGAAGACTGAATCAGTGAATTAGAAGACAGAGTAGTAAAAACACTCAATCTGAGCTGCCATTGGAAAAAAAAAATGTAAAAAGCAGGAGGACAGTTTAAGGGATATTTGGGACAACATGAAACGAAGCAACATAAACATAATAGGGGTGCCAGAAGTAGAAGCTAAGTAAGGAATAGAAAACCAATTTTAAGAAATAATGACAGAAAACTTCCCTGACTTTGGGATGAAAAAAGTCACACAAACACATAGAGTCCCAAACAAGATGAACCAAAAAAGATCCACACCAAGACACATATAATTACAATGGCAAACATTAACGACAGAGAAGGAATCATAAGGGCTGCAAGAGAGAGAGAGAAAGTTACCTACAAGTTATCTCCCAATAGACTATCAAATAATTTCTCAACAGAAACCCATAAGACCAGAAGGGAATAAAATGAAATATACAAAGTAATGAAAAGAAAGGGACCGAATCCAATAATATTATATCCAGCAAGGTTACCTTTCAAAATGGAAGACAAGATAAGGAGTTTTGCAGACAAAAACACACTAAGGGAGTTTATTACCACCAAACCAGTAATGCAAGAAATCCTACAAGGACTGGTGTAAGAAGAAGGAATAGAAAGACAGGGAGAAACAAAGACATAAAGAATAAAAATGGAAACAAAAAAAGTACTTAATAATAACCACCTTAAGTGTAAATGGATTAAATGCTCCAATCAAAAGACATAGGGTGGCTGAATGGATAAGAAAACATGACCCATATATATGATGTCTAGAAGAGACCCAGCTCAGAACAAAGGACTCACACAGACTGAAAGTGGAAGAATTAAAAAAAAAAAAAATTTCAGACGAATGGAAATGAAAAAAAAAGTTGTGATAGCTACACTTATAGATGACAAAATAGACCTCCAAGTGAAGGCCATAACAAGAGATAAGGAAGGCCATTTCATAATACTAAAGAAATATATACAACAAGAGGATTTAACTCTGGTAAAAATATATTGATCCAATACAGGAGCATCTAAATATATAAAAATACTTCTGGAAGATGTCAAGAGAGAGATCAAAAGCAATACAATCATAGTAGAGGAGTTTAATACACTTTTGACATCACTGGAAAATCTTCTAGACAAAGCATCAACAAGAAAATAGCAATTCTAAATGACTCACTAGATCAGATGGAACTAATTGACATCTTCTGAACATTTCACCCCGAAGTTATAAAATATACATTCTTCGCAAGTGCACATAGGATATTTTCAAAGATAGAACACATTAGGACACAGGCTCAGTCTCTACAAATTCAAGAAGATTGAAATCATATCAATGATCTTCTCAGATCACAATGCCATAAAATTAGAAATCAACTACAATAAAAACACTCAAAAACAATTAAACACATGAGGGGCTAAATAGCATGCTATTAAACAATGAATGGGATAACCACAGAGATCAAATAAGAAATTTAAAAAAACATTCTTATAACAAATGACAATGAAAACAAAACAATCCAAAATCTATGGGACACAGTGAAAGCAATCCTGAGAGTAAAGTTCATAGCATTCCAGTCCTACCTCACAAAACAAGAAAAAAAAAAAATGGTAATAAGTTATCTAACCCCTAAAAGTTAAGGAATTAGAAAGAGAGCAACAAGAAAAGCCCAAAGTAAGTAAAAGGAAGACAATAATAAAGATCAGATTGGAAATAAATGGCATAGAGACACACATAAAAAATACAAAAAATGAATACAGACAGTCCTCGGGTTACGTTGGACTCGATGTATGTTGTTTTGTGGTTATGTCACCATCTCCCATTTATTTATTAAAAAAAAAAGTTCTGTCATTTCAGTGTATGTACATGTGTGCTGTATGTTTTGTTTTTTGTTTTTTAAATATATTTTATTGATTTTTTACAGACAGGAAGGGAGAGAGATAGATAGTTAGAAACATCGATGGGAGAGAAACATCGACCAGCTGCCTCCTGCACATCTCCCATGGGGAATGTGCCCGCAAGCCAGGTACATGCCCTTGACCAGAATCAAACCCGGGACCCTTCAGTCCACAGGCTGACGCTCTATCCACTGAGCCAAACCGGTTTTGGCTGTATGTTTTTTTATTATTTATTTACCACAAGTAAAGGTCAGGAATTGTTATTTTTCTTTTAATTTTTTTTTACTGTTTCACTTCATTACTGCTGTGTATGTGCTCCATGTGAGTGACATAGGTGCTTATGTAGGTGGGTTTGGACTTATGGTGAAAATCACATTACATCACCCGCCATAGGAACGGATCTTCAACGCAACCCAAGGACCTACTATAGGACCAAGAGCTGGTTCTTTGAAAGGATAAACATGTAGAGAGTGCCTGGAAAGGCACGTGAGCATTTCTTCAATTATTGCCAGCTGAATCCAGTGGCATTGGCAGAGCCACATCCTGGAAACACACCTTGCCAGAGGCAGGTGTGTTGTCAGCTTGACCTTCAGCTCAGGCACCAGAGGGTGGGTTTCATTATCTAAATCCAGCCAAGCACCAGGAACAAACACGATTATCTGGGCCCACCCAGAAGTGATAATTACAAAGAAGTCACAAGAATGCACATAATCTCCTTTGTCTTGGGCTTTAGTAAAACTTCCTGGGTTTTGCTATATAAAATAAACTCGCTGTATCGACTCTGGGTCCCTGTCTCTCCATCAGAGGACAGTGGTCCCACCCAGTCCCAGCTTTCCCTACTGTATTTGTGTCTGTCTCTTTCATTTTCTCAATTCCCCGTCACCCCTACTCAGGAACCGGACTGCTGTCTAGCCACACTGGATGCAAAAAGAGAGAAATATTTATATTGAAATATTTATATAAACAAGATTTATGAACCTCTAGCCAGGCTCACCAAGAAATAAAAGAACAAAATCAGAAATGAAAGAGGTGAAGTAACAACCAACCCCACAGAAATACAAAGGATCATAAAAAATTACTAGGAACAAATCTATTCCAACAAACTGGACAAGCTAGATGAAATGGACATACTCCTAGAAGATACAATCTTCCAAAACTCAATCAGGAAGAATCAGAAAACCTTAATAGGCTGATAACTACTGATGAAATTGAAGCAGTGATCAAAAAACTCCCAGCAAACAAAAGCCCAGGTCTGGGTGGTTTCACAGGTTGAGTTTTACCAAATATTCAAAGAAGATGTAACACCTGTCCTCCTCAGACTATTCCAAAACATCCCAGGTGAAGGAACACTTCCAAGCTATTTCTATGAAGCCAGTATTATCCTAATCCCAAACCCAGATAAAGACACTACAAAGAAAGACAATTACAGGCCAATATCCCCGATGAACATAGATGTTAAAATCATCAACAAAATAGAGGAGACCAAGATGGCGGCGTAGGTAAACACCGGAGACCGCTGCCGCAAACAACCATTTCAAAAATACAACTAAAAGACTGAACAGACATCACCCAGAACCACAGGAAGGCTGGCTGAAGAGAGACTCTACAACTAGAAGGAAAGAGAACAGCAAATCGAGGCTCAGAGGCGGCGCAGTGTGGAAAATACAAAGGTACCGAGGTGCGAGCGCAAAGCGGGCTGGTGGCTGAGGGCGCGGTTGTCGTTTTCTGTCGGGAGTGAGTCTCAGACTCTGGGCTCCAGATCCAGGCGAGTCTCTAGGGACCCAGACTCAAACGGGAGAAGCGGGATTATCCCGCATCAGTTGGAACCTGAGGACAGCTTTCTCTCCGAGGTTTGCAGCGGCTGCCGGGGTTCTGAGAAGCAGAGCCTCTGGGAACGGGACTGAGAGCGGCCATAACTGCTCCCTCCGCCAGCCCTGTTGATCCCGCCCCGCCCAAACCCTGCGCACAGCCATTTGCCGATCGCCTCAGGCAAAGGCTGGATTAGCGCCTCCCCAGAAGGCAGACGTTTTCCATACAGCTGATTCCTATAGCCAGTCGGCCTGGTGGTCAACCCCTCTAGTGTTAACTACAACAATTAAGGCTTGGCTAGAACAAGACTGCGCACAGAGACCACAAGGGGGTGCACCAAGAAAGCGTAAAAGATGCGGAGACAAAAAAACATGACAGAAATGGAGGATATGGAGCTAAGAATCGCAATTTTGAGGGCTTGCCATAAATTTGTGCAGAACCTCATGAAAACTAATGAGACCCTCGATGCTACGATAAAGAAATTAGAAAGTAAGCATACACAGACTGAAATAAAGAATATTATACCCAATAGCAGACCAGAGGAGCACAATAATCAAACAAAAGATTCGACAAAAAACACCCAATTGGAAAAGCAAAATGAAAAAAGAATCCAAAAGTGTGAAGATAGTGTAAGGAGCCTCTGGGACAGATTTAAGCGGTCTAATATCAGAATTATTGGAGTGCCAGAAGATGAGAGACAGCAAGATATTGAAAACCTATTTCAAGAAATAATGGCAGAAAACTTCCCCCATCTGGAGAAAGAAATGGACTTACAGGTCCAAGAAGCGCAGAGAACCCCAAACAAAAGGAATCCAAAGAGGACCACACCAAGACACATCATCATTAAAATGCCAAGAGCAAAAGACAAAGAGAAAATCTTAAAAGCAGCAAGAGAAAGAGGCTCAATTACCTACAAGGGAATACCCATACGACTGTCAGCTGATTTCTCAACAGAAACTTTGCAGGCCAGAAGGGAATGGCAAGAAATATTCAAAGTGCTGAATACCAAGAACCTACAACCAAGATTACTTTATCCAGCAAAGCTATCATTCAGAATTGAAGGTCAGATAAAGAGCTTCACAGATAAGGAAAAGCTAAAGGAGTTCATCACCGCCAAACCAGTATTATATGAAATGCTGAAAGGTATCCTTTAAGAAGAGGAAGAAGAAGAAAAAGGTAAAGATACAAATTATGAACAACAAACATGCATCTATCAACAAATGAATCTAAGAATCAAGTGAATAAATAACCTGATGTACAGAATGAACTGGTGATTATAATAGAATCAGGGACATAGAAAGGGAATAGACTGACTATTCTTGGGGGGAAAAGGGGTGTGGGAGATGCGGGAAGTGACTGGACAAAAATCATGCACCTATGGATGAACACAGTGGGTGGGGAGTGAGGGTGGAGGGTGGGGTGGGAGCTGGAAGGAGGGGAGTTATGGGGGGAAAATAGAGGAACAAATGTAATAATCTGAACAATAAAGATTTAGAAAAAAAAAAAAAAAAAGAAAAACCTAAAAAAAAAATAAATAAAATAAAATAAAATAAAATCCTCTTTCTATAAATAAAAATTGGTTCAAACTGCAAAAAAAAAAAAAAATCATCAACAAAATATTAGCAAACCGCATCTAGCAATACATTAAAAAGATCATACACCATGACCAAGAGGAATTTATTCCAGGGATGCAAGGCTGGTACAATATCTGTAAGTCAATAAACATGATACATCACATAAACAAATTGAAAGATAAAAATCACATGATCATATCAATCTATGCAGAAAAAGCATTTGACAAAATCCAACACCTTTTCTTGATAAAAACCCTCAGCAAAGTGGGAATAGAGGGATCATACCTCAACATAATAAAGGCCTTATATGACAAATCTACAGTCAACATCATACTCAATGGGCAAAAAAATAAAACCATTTCCCCTAAGAACAGGAACAAGACTGGGATGCCACTTTCACCACTCCTGTTCAACGTAGTACTGGATGTGCTAGCCATAATAATCAGACAAGAAGAAAAAAACAAATGGTATCCAAATTGGAAAAGAAGAAGTAAAACTGTCATTATTTGCAAATGACATGATATTGTACATAGAAAACCCTAAAGATTCTATCAAAAAACTACTAGAGTTAATAAATGAATTTGGCAATGTAGCAGGATACAAAATTAACACCCAGAAATCTATGGCTTTTTTATACACCAATAATGAACTCATAGAAAGAGAAACTAATCTAACAATCCCATTTCCGTTGCAATAAAAAATTAAGATACCTAGGAATAAAGTTAACTAAGGAGGTAAAAGTTGCAAATTATAACAACAATGAGATATCATCTCATATCTGTCAGAATGGCTACCATCAACAAATCAATAAACAGCAAGTGTTGGTGAGGATGTGGACAAAAAGGAATCTTCAAGCACTGTTGGTGAGATTATAAATTGGTGTAGCCATTAACAAATATAGTATGGACGATCCTCAAAAAATTATGGAACTGTCTTATGACACAGCAATTTCACTGCTGAGTATTTATTCAAAGAAATCCGAAACACTAATTCCAAAAGATATATGCACCCCCCTATGTTAATTACAGCATTATTTACAATAGCCAAGATATGTAAGAAACCTAAGTGTCCATCAATAGATGCATGGATAAAGAAGAGGTGGTACACATTCAATGAAATATTGCTCAGCCATAAAAAAGAACGAAATTTTGTCATTTGCAACAACATAGATGAACCTTGAGACTCATGCTAAGTGAAATAAGCCATGCTGTAAAAGACAAATACCATATGATTTCACTTACATGTGGAATCTGAAAAAACAAAATAACAAACAAACAAAACAGAAACAAACTCATAGACAGAGAACAAATTGATGTTTGCTAGATGGGAAGGGTGTCCGGGAATGGATGAAAAGGTGAAGAAATTAAGCATAAATTTCTGGTTATAAAAAGAGTCACAATGATGTAGAGCAGTGGTTCTCAACCTTCCTAATGCCGCGACCCTTTAATACAGTTCCTCATGTTGTGGTGACCCCCAACCATAAAATTATTTTCATTACTACTTCATAACTGTAATTTTGCTACTGTTATGAATCGTAATGTAAATATCTGATATGCAGGATGTATTTTCATTGTTACAAATTGAACATAATTAAAGCATAGTGATTAATCACAAAACAATATGTAATTATGTATGTGTTTTCCAATGGTCTTAGGTGACCCCTGTGAAAGGGTTGTTCGACCCCCAAAGGGGTCGCGAACCACAGTTTGAGAACTGCTGATGTAGAGTATAGCATAAGGAATATAGGCAATAATATTATAAAAACTATGTATATTGTCAGATGGTTACTAGACTTATTGGAGTGATCACTTGTAAGATATAAAATGTCTAATCAATATAACTGAAACTGACATAATATTGTAAATTAACTATTATAAAAAAATAAAAAGTTGTGTCCTGATTTAAAAAGAAAGAATAAACAAGTGTCAAGAAAGAACTCATACTGGATGTTATGGAGTACATACAGGAAGCTTTCTAAAATAGATGCAAATTCCAGAAGTCAAAAGTGGAAAACACTGTAAAAGATGATTAAAAATGAAAACTGTGTATTGCTAAAGCAACGTACAATTAGACATAATTCAGAGACCATCTAGGCAAAAGGATTGTACCTTATTAATAAATCGGGGATTCAATCCACAGTATATAAAGAGTACAACAAATAAGAAAGGGGGAGTAAATGTCCCAATCCAACAGTAAACTATATTAAATATCAGACATATCACAAAAGAAAATGGTATAATGTTCAGTAATAATATGAAAAAAATTACTCAGTATTATTAACAATTGGAATTAACAAAAACAATAATAAGTTAATACTTGCCAATCAAAAGAGCAAACATTTGGAAATTATATTTATGAGGTGGAGAGATCTGGTAAAACAAGCATTCTCAGACTATATTGGCAGAAGAACAGAATGATAACTTTCTATGGTGTGTACAGAAAGATATGTGCAAGGTTTATGACCATGACATAATTTGTAATCATGAAATTGGAAGCAAAGTATACTGTGATGATTAGATCAACATTCAGTTCTGTATTAAAGGTAAGGAGATTTCCAAGATGTATCATAAGGTGGAAACACATGAGAGAACACTTTACATAAAATAATCCTGTTTATGTTTTTAAAAATTTATTTAGTGCTTACTCTTTGGCAGGCATTACTCTGAACTTTTTGTATATTTTACCTTTCTTAATCCTCATAAAACAGATTAATGAATCTCAGAGGGAAGGGGAGGCACAGGAGAGTTTAACCAAAGAATTATATGCATATATGCATAACCCATGGTCATAGACAATAGTTTGGTGAAGGCTTGGGGGAGAAGGGTGAGGGAGGAGGGCGTCAAAGGGGGGAAAAGAAATATTTGTAATACATTCAACAAAAAAGATTTTAAAAAATTCTACAAATAGATAGTATTACTACCCTCATTTTACAGATTAAAAAATAGACACAGAGAGTGCAATTTGCATAAAGTCACACAAATGAGAAGGGATTCAAACCAAAGTGACTTGGTTTCTGTTAGGTCTGATCAAATAATTGAATCCATGTTCCCCTCCCCTGGGAAACTGACCTTTAGATTGTTTGGCAACTGACATTCCCTTTAGCTTAGACCACCTTCCATTTGCTAACACCAGGAACTATCCCCTCCTGACTTGACCCGGATCTGGACCTGTCCAGAGAATTCCCCACTGGAAAAGTCTGCCTAGAGTCTTTTAAAATCTCTGACTCCCCACCCTTGGGTGCTGGCGCCACTTTGGGGCTCAATCCATCTGGTTTCTAGATGACCTAATCCTATCTAATAATAGACAAACATGGTAATTAACCACACCTCTGCTACGCTTACCATTGGCTAATCAGCAGTACCTGCAAATTAACTGCCAACAAAGATGGCGGCCGGCAACCAGGTAGCTGAAGCGAACATGAGGCTTGCTTGCTCCAGTGATGGAGGAAGCCAAGGTTCCCCGCCTGCCACAGCTGGGCTCTGAGCTGCACTCTACCCAACAATGTTGCAATTATAGAAACTAAACAAACCACAGATACCTGCTTTCAGCCAGCCAGCCTTGGAGCTGGAGCTGCAACAAAGTTTCAATTACAGAAGGTAAATCAATCCCAGAATAAAAAAAAAAAGAAAGAAAAAAAGGAGAGACTGGGAGCTTCAGTTGCAGGCTTGGCCCACCTGAAAACAGCCCTCAGCCCCTCATCCAGGCTGGCCAGGCACCCCAGTGGGGACCCCCCACCCTGAGGGGGTGCGGGCAGCCTGAAAACAGCCATCAGCCCCTCATCCAGGCTGGCCAGTCACCCCAGTGGGGACCCCTACCCTGAAGGGGGTGCAGGCAGCCTCAAAACAGCCATCAGCCCCTCATCCAGGCTGGCCAGGCACCCCAGTGGGGACCCCCACCCTGAAGGGGGTGCAGGCAGCATGAAAACAGCCATCAGCCCCTCACCCAGGCAGGCCAGGCACCCAAGCAGGACCTCCACCCTGATCCAGGACACCCTTCAGGGCAAACCAGCTGGCCACCACCCATGCACCTGGCCTCTATACTATATAATAAAAAGCTAATATGCAAACTGACCCTAACAGCAGAAAGACTGGGAATGACTGGTCACTATGACACACACTGACCACCAGGGGGCAGACGCTCAATGCAGGAGCTGCCCTCTGGTGGTCAGTGAGCTCCCACATGGAGAAGCTCTGCTCAGCCACAAGGCAGGCTGCCAGTACAGCGGTGGTGGTGGGAGCCTTTCCTGCCTCCTCAGCAGCGCTAAGGATGTCCGACTGCAGCTTAGGTCTGCTCCCCGCTGGCAAGTGGACATCCCCCGATGGCTGCTGGGCGGCCAGAGGGATGTCTGATTGCCAGCTTAGGCCCAATCCCCTGGGGAGCAGGCCTAAGCCAGCAGATGGTCATCCCCTGAGGGGTCCCAGACTGCGAGAGGGCCCAGGCCGAGCTGAGGGACCTCTCCCCCTGAATGCACAAATTTTTGTGCACTGGGCCTCTAGTAGATTATAATAAATGCTATGAATGACTTTATGTCAACAAACATGACAACGTAGACGAAATGGACATATTCCTAGAAAAATAAACCTTGCAAAACTCAATCAAGAAGAATCAGAAAACCTGAATAGGCTGATAACTATTGATGAAATTGAAGCAATAATAAAAAAACTCAAAGTAAACAAAAGCCCTGGTTCAGATGGATTCACAGGGGACTTTTACCAAATATTCAAAGAAGAACTAACACCTCTACTTCTCAAACTATTCCAATAAATTCAAGAGGAAAGAACACTTCCAAACTCTTTTTATCAGGCTACAATGACCCTAATTTAGTGGTCGGCAAACTGCGGCCCCTTGAGTGTGGCTCTTCCACAAAATACCAAGTGTGGGCGAGCACATACAGTGCGATTGAAACTTCGTGGCCACACTCAAGGGGCCAAAGAGCCACATGTGGCTCGAGAGCCGCAGTTTGCCGACCATGGCCCTAATTCCAATACCAGATAAAGACATGAGAAAGAAAGATAAGTACAGGCCAATATCTCTGATGAACATAGACACTAAAATCCTCAACAAAATTTAGCAAACCAGATCCAGGAGCACATCAAAAAGATAATTCATCATGACCAAGTGGAATTTATTACAGGATGCAAAGCTGGTACAATATTTGTAAATCAATAAATGTGTTACAGCACATAAACCGATTGTAAAACAAAAATTACATGACCATATCAATTGAAGCAGAAAAAGAATTCGACAAAATCCAACACCCTTTCTTTTTTTTAATATATATTTTATTGATTTTTTACAGAGAGGAAGGGAGAGGGAAAGAGAGTTACAAACATCGATGAGAGAGAACCATCTAACAGCTGCCTCCTGCAACCCCCCTACTGGGGATGTGCCCTCAACCAAGGTACATGCCCTTAACTGGAATTGACCCTGAGACCCTTCCGTCCACAGGCCGACGCTCTATCCACTGAGCCAAACCGGTCAGGGCCCAACACCCTTTCTTTTTTTTTTTTTTTATCTAGGGAATACTTTATTAGTTTCTGTAATCAAACACAACACCCTTTATTGATAAAAACTCAGCAAAGTGGTAATAGAGGAAATGTACCTCAACCTAAGGCCATATATGACAAACCTACAGCCAGCATCATACTCAGTGGGCAAAAACAAACCATTTCCCCTAAGAACGGGAATAAGACAGGGATGCCCTCTTTCACCACTCTTGTTCAGCATAGTTCTTGAAGTCCTGGTCATAGTGATCAAATAAGAAGAAATAAAAGGCATCCACATTGACAAGGAGGATGTAAAACTCATTATTTGTAGATGACATGATACTGTACATAAAAAACCCTAAAGATTCCATCAAAAAACTACTAGATTTAATTAGTGAATTTGGAAACATAGCAGGATACAAAATTAACACCCAAAAATCCATAGCACTTTTATACACCAATAGTGAACTCTCAGAAAGAGAAATTAAAAACAGAAAAACAAACAAACAAAAACAAACATTTACCACTGTTACAAAGAAATGAAGATACTTCGGAATAAACTTACTCAAGGCGGTAAAAGCCCTGTACTCTGAAAACTACAGCATCTTCACAAAAGAGATAGAGGAAGACATAGACAAGTGGAAGAATATACCATGTTCATAGATTGGTAGAATCAGTATCATCAAAATGTCTATATTACCCAAAGCAATCTACAGATTCAATGCAATCCCTATTAAAATACCAACAGAGGGATTTAAGATGGTGGCCAGCAGGACAGCAGGAGGGAGAGAGTATGAGTGAAGGAGGGAGAGAAAAGGAGTGTGTGGACATGTCGGGTGTGTGTGTGTGTGTGTGTGTGTGTGTGTTTGTGTGTGTGATTGAAGGGAAGTTATATCCAGCAGGAGCCTCAGGAGGTGGCAGACCAGGTTCTTCTAAATGAGGAACCCCTGCAAGCACTCCTGGGGTAGCCAGCCCTGGCACAGAAACCACACCATCTTGAAGGGGAGAGCTGCTGTGACTAGAAGCCCAGACTCATCACCACCCAGACTGTCATCGGGCACCACTCTGGACCCTGCAGCCACTTTGGCCAAAGTCCTGCTACTTCATCTGCAGACTCACAGACTCCGTGACTTCAGCCTCTCCAGATGCAGGCTCCTGTGAGCCCCAGGGTGTGCTCCCCTTCTGCCAAGCCTGTTGGTACAGCTGCAGACCCCACACAACTCAGTGCCTGGACCCCTCAATGAGTCTCAGAGTGCGCACCTCTCCTGCCAAGCCCACTGCTTTAGCCGCAGACCACATGCAACCCGTGCCTCAGTGACTGGACCCCTTGGTGAGACTTGGAGTGCATGCCCCTCCTGCCAAACATACTGCTTGTGGCATAGACTCAATTCAATTCACGTCTGGGTGCCTGGACCCCTCAGAAAGTTTCAATGTGTGCACTTCTCCTGCCAAACCCACCGATTCAGCTGCTTACCCCAAACCCCTCAAAGCCTGGCCACCTAGGTGAGTCTTAGGGTGCACACTCCTCCTGCCAAGCCCACTGCTTCAGCCACAGACCCCATGCAACACATGTCTCAGCACCTGGCCCCCTTCAGCATTGCAGTGGATGGAAACCTACATCATGTTGTAGAGGAGAGCAGTGGATGCCAGAAGTGCAGCCACACAAACACTCAGACCAACCTCGGATACCACACCTGGATCTGTGCAGGGAGCCGCTTGAAGATATAACCTGCATGGAATCACCACTGTGCCCCGGCAGTGAGCAGCATGGTACCACTCCGCGGGTCTGTAGTGAGTGTCACCAGAGAGACCTTCTGAGCTGTGCCTCATCACCAGAGCCCAAACTCAGCATCCCAGGATCCCATGCTACAAGTCCCCATGCTGTGAGTGCAAGCCAAGGGTGCCCACTCCTGCTCTATACCCCATCCCAGTACAGAGCCGCAGATCAGTGTACGCCCTGCCCCCAGGCACAGACATAGCCTTCAGGCCATTGCAGGATCCACTCCCCAGCAAGTAGAGAGCCCTCAGGCCAAGGCAGGCTCTATCCCCCAGCACAGACAGAGCTGTCACCTGGCAGATGCCCTACCCCTGGCCCAGGTCAGATCTGCTGGTGTGCCCAGTGTGTTCAGCCAAAGGTCACAGGACCACACTGTATGCGTGCTTCCAGAAGGTCTTAGGGTGCCATTCTGCCTTGGGTGCCAGGGCTGCACAGTGAATTGCATGTCAGAGGGCTCTGGGCTCCATTGACCCATGTGACCTGGACAGGGAGTCGCACATTATAGGAACTGTGTACAGGTCCCTGCTAACCTCGAGAATCTTTAGTGGACAACCAAGGGACCAGAACTGGGGAGAATGGGGGTACAACACAGAGCAGAGACAATAAAGGTGTAAAACTCAAGGTAGACCCAGCCTCTGATCTAGTGAATCCCAGATCATGGAACTGCTAGTGGCTTTAGCCCCTCAGACCCCAAGCAGGGAGCCCAGGGCCAGAAAGAGACAGAAAAATGGGGAGACAAAGAAACAACCCCTCAAGGAAAGAAAAGGAGGAATCACCAGAAAATGAACTAAATGAAATGAAGGCAAGCAATATGTCAGAGAAATAATTAAGAGTAAGAGTCATACAGTTACTAAACCGGCTGGATGAGAAAATTACCAACATATATAAGAATTGGGAGAAAATGAAGAATGATATAGCTGCAATAAAAAACACAATGGAAGATTTCAACAATAGACTAGAAGAAGAGAAAGATAGAGTCAGAGAGTTAGAAGACAGGGTAGCAAAAACACCTAATCTGAACAGCAATTGGAGGAAAAAAAACTAGAAAGCAGCAGGAGAGCCTAAGGGAGCTTTGGGACAACATGAAACGAAGTAACATACATATAATAGGGGCACCAGAGGGACAAGAGGAGAAAAGATTAGGAAAACTATTTGAAGAAATAATGACAGAAAACTTCACTGATTTGGGGGAGAAAAAAGCCACATAAACACAGAGAGTCCCAAACAAGATGAACCCAAAAGACCCACAACAAAACACGTTGTAATTATGATGGAAAACGTTAACAGAAAAGAGAGAATCTTAAGGGATGCAAGAGGGAAACATAAAGTTACATAAAAGGGATCTTCCATTAGACTATCAACTGATTTCTCAACAGAAACACATCAGGCCAGAAGATAATGGAATGAAGTACACAAAGTGATGCAAAGCAAGGGACTGAATCCAAGAATACTCTATCCAGCAAGGCTATCATTCAAAATTGAAAGAGAAATCAGGAGCTTCACAGACAAAAAAAAAAAGACTAAGGGAGTTTATTACCACCAAGCCAGCAATGCAAGACATGCTAAAGGGACTGTTGTAAAAAGAATAAATAGAAAGGAAAAAGGAACACAGGCATAAAGAATAAAAATGGCTATAAACAAGTACTTATCAATAATAACCTTAAATATAAATGGATTAAATGCTCCAATCAAAAGACGTCGGGTGGCTGAATGGATAAGAAAACATGACCCATATATATGCTGTGTACAAAAGACCCACCTCAGAACAAGGGACTCACACAGACTGAAAGTGAAGGAATGGAAAAATATTTTTCAGGCAAACAAAAGTGAAAAACAAGCTGGGGTAGCTATACTTATATCTGGCAAAATAGACATCAAAGGGAAGGCCATAACAAGAGATAAGGATGGCTTCTTCATAATACTAAAAGGATTGATACAACAAGAGGATATAACTCTGGTGAATGCAGACTGGTGCAGCCACTGTGAAAAACAGTTTGGAGTTTCATCAAGAAATTAAAAATGGAACTCCCATTTGACCCAGTCATCCCATTTATATGACTATATCCTATAACCTAAGAAACCTGTTACCATCATCAGAAAGAATGTATGCACCTCTATGTTCATAGCAGCACAATTTATATTAGCTAATACTTGGAAACATCCTAAGTGCCCATCAGCAGATCAGTGGATAAAATATCATGATAAATTTACACAATGGAATACTATTTAGAAACAAAAATGATAGAACATTACCATTTGCAATGGCATGGATGGACCTGGAGAGTATTATGTGGAGTGAAATAAGCCATTCAGAGAAAGATAAGTATAATATGATTTCACTCATATGTGGAAGCAAATGAACAAAAATAAACTGATGATAAAAAATAGACCTAGAGTCATAGAACCATGAACAGACTGTTGAACCTCATTGGGAAGGCAGCAGAAGGTGGGTGGGAAGAGAACAACCTGCCACCCTCCCACCCTCCTCCCCCATGCACGAATTTCGTGCACCTGGCCTCTAGTATTAAATTTAAAAAATCCATTAAAAATGGGCAAAGTACCTAAATAGACACTTTTCCAAAGTGTACATACAGATGGCCAAGAGACATATGAAAAAAATGCTCAAAGTCACTGATCATCAGAGAGATGCAAATTAAAACGACAATGAGGTATAACCTCACACCTGTCAGAATGGCTACTATCAACAAATCAACAAATGACAAGTGCTGGGGAGGATGTGGAGAAAAGGGAACACTAGTAGACTGTTGTTGAGAATGCAGACTGGGTGCAACCATTATGGAAAACAGTATGAAGTTTCCTCAAAAAATTAAAAATGGACCTGCCATTTGACACAGTGATCTCACTACTAGGAATATATCCTGAGAATCCAGAAACACCAATCAGAAAGTATATATGCACCCTTATGTTCATAGCATCACAATTTACAATAGCTAATATCTGAAAATAGACCAAATGCCCATCAGTAGGTGGGTGGATATAAAAGCTGTGGTTCATTTATACCATGGAATACTACACAGCAGTGAAAAAGAAGACTCTTACCCTTTGACACAGCATGGATGGACCTGGAGAGTATCATGCTAAGTGAAATACATCAGTCAGAGAAAGGCAAGTATCACATACTCTCACTCAGATGTGGAATCTAATTAACAAAATAAACTGATAAACAGAGTGGATCCAGAGACATGGAATTATGGAACAGAGTGTGGAATCTCAGAGGGAAGGTGGGAGAGGGGGGGAGGCAATCAATCAAAGACCTTGTATGTATATAAGCATAACCCATGAACACAGACAATAGGGTGCTGAAGGCATGGGGTGGGGAGGTTGGGGCAGGCTGGAGGGAGTTAATGGGGGGAATTAGGCATATGTAATACTTCCAACAAGTATTAAAAGAAATAAATTGTTGTTTTCCAACTGAATTGTATGAGTTAATTATATATTTTGTGTACTATTTATATAATTATGAGATATATAATTTGCAAATATTTTGTCCCATTTCAAAGGTTGCTTTTTAATCTTTTTCATGGTTTCCTGTGTTGTAAAGAAAATATTTAGTTTAATATCATTCCACTTGCTTTAGTTTTTATTACCTGTGCTTTTCTAATGTGTCCAAATAACCATTGCTCAGACCAATGTCAAGGAGCTTATCACGTATGTTGTTTTTTTTTTCTCATAGTTTTATGGTTTCTGGTCTTATGTTCAAATACTTAATGTATTTTGAGTTTATTTTTGTATATGGTGTAAGATATTGTTCCACTTTCATTACTTTACATGTGATAATCCAGTTCTCCCAATACCTGTAATTGAAGAGCTTATCCTTTCCAATTGTATATTTTTGTTCTTTGTCATAAATCAAGTGGCCATATATGTATGAGTTTATTTCTGGGCTCTCTATTCTGTCCCATTAATCTCTGTCTGCTATTATGCCAATACCATGCTGTTTGGGTTACTATAGCTTTATAATTTAGTTTAAAATCAAGAAGTGTGATGCCACCAGGTTTGTTCTTCTTTCTCAAAACTGTTTTGGCTATTGATACCTTTTGTGATTCCATAAAATTTTAGGATTGTTCTTTTCTTTCAATGAAAACTGCTATTAGAATTGTAGTCTGAAGATTGCTTTGTGTAGTATGGACATTTGAACAATATGTATTCTTCCAATCCATGCAATTTTTTTTCTTTTTTGTGTGTCTACTTCAATTTCTTTCATCAGTCTCTTATAGTTTTCAGTGTATAGGTCTTTCCCCATCTTGGTTAAATTAATTGCTATGTATTTAATTCTTGTTGATGTAATTATAAATGGGATTGTTTTCTTTTTTTTTCTTTTTTTTAATCCTTACCTGAGATTATGTTTTATTTATTTGTTTATTTATTTATTTATATAGAGGGAGGAAGAGAGAGCAAGGGAGAGATAGATAGAGAGAGAGAGAAAGAGAGAGAGAGAGAGAGGTAAGAAAGAAACATCGACCAGTTGCCTCCCACATGTGCCCTGACGACAGATTGAACTCACATACTAGATATGTGTCCTAACCAGGAATCGAACTCACAACATTTTGGTGTACAGAGCGATGCTCCAACCAACTGAGCCACCCAACCAGTGTGGGATTGTTTTCTTCTCTTACTGATAGTTCATCATTAACATATAAAAACACAACTTACTTTTATATATTAACTAGAGGCCCGGTGCACAAAAATTTGTGCACTTGGGGGGGTCCCTCAGCCGGACCTATGCCCTCTTGCAGTTTGGGACCCCTCGGAGGATGTACACCTGCTGGTTTAGGCCCACTTCCTGGGGAATTGGGCTCAAGCTGGCAGTCAGACATCCCTCTGGCAGCCTGGCAGCCCTCAGGGGATGTCCACTTGCCAGCGGGGAGCAGACCTAAGCTGCAGTTGGACATCCTTGGTGCTGCTGAGGAGGCAGGAGAGGCTCCCACCACCACCATTGTACTGGCAGCTGTCAGCCTGGCTTGTGGCTGAGCAGAGCTCCCCCTGTGGGAGCACACTGACCATGAGGGGGCAGCTCCTGCATCGAGCGTCTGCACCCTGGTGGTCAGTGTGTGTCATAGTGACCAGTCATTCCCAGTGGTTCTGTTGTTAGGGTCAATTTGACTATTAACCTTTTATTATATAGGATAGAGGCCTGGTGCATGGGTGGGGGCTGGCTGGTTTGCCCTGAAGGGTGTCCTGGATCAGGGTGGGGGTCCCGCTTGGGTGCCTGGCCAGTCTCGGTGAGGGGCTGATGGCTGTTTTCAGGCTGGCCAAGCCCCCCTGTGATGGAAGCTCCCAGTCTCTCCTTTTGTTCTTTTCTTTTTTATTCTGGGATTTATTTACCTTCTATAATTGAAACTTTGTTGCTTTGAGTGGAGCTCAGAGCCCGCCGTGGCAAGCGGGAAGCTTGGCTTCCTCCTTCATTGGGGCAACCAAGCCTCCTGCTTGCTCCAGCTCCGTGGCTGCTGGCCACCATCTTTGTTGGATTAATTTGCATATAGTTGCTCTGATTGGCTGGTAGGCATGGCTTAAGGTGTAGCAAAGGTATGGTCAATTTGCATGTTTGCCTTTTATTAGTGTAGATTTTGTAACTTGCAAGTGCAGTGGAACCTTGTTTCTAGAACTGAATTCATTATGAAGACTTAAAATAAGTATCATTTTTTCACATTAGAAATAATGTAAATTGAATTAATCTGTTCCAGATCCCCAAATAATTTCCTGTTTTAACCATTCTTATATATCGTTCATATCTAATGTACTGTTTAACCTAAAAATAAACACTTTTTTAAAAAAGAACATGAAATGTAAATGAAACTTTAATAAAAAGGAAATGAAAAGTTTAATAATAAGCAGCAAACAAATATTCACAGCACAACTTCCTGTGATGTTAACAACGTGAAGATTGGTGGTAATCTGATGCATACTTGCACATTCTCTCTTTGTTACCTAAGAGATGTGTGACTGATCATATAGGTATCAGCATGAAAGGGTTATCAGGTTAAGAAGTGAATTATTCAAGACTAGAGGCCCGATGCATGAAATATGTACAACAGTAGGCCTTCCTTGCCCCAGCTGCTGGCACCAGCTTCCCTCTGGCTCTTGGTACCCGGGCTTCCCTCACAGCCCCAGCTTCATCTGGAAGGTCATCCAGAAGGTTATTATATCCCACATATGAGTGAGATCATGTGATATTTATCTTTCCCTGGCTAGCTTATTTTGCTTAGCATAATGCTCTCCAGTTCCATCCATGCCGTTGCAAATGGTAAAAGTTCCGATTTTTTTATAGCAACATAGTATTCCATTGTGTAGGTGTACCACAGTTTTAATCCACTCATCTGCTGATGGGCACTTAGGCTGTTTCCAAATCTTACCTATTGTAAATTGTGCTGCTATGAACATAGGGGTGCATATATCCTTTCTGATTGGAGTTCCTTGTTTCTTGGAATATAGTCCTAGAAGTAGGATTACTGGATCAAATGGGAGTTCCATTTTTAACTTTCTGAGGAATCTCCATACTGTCTTCCACAGTGGCTGCACCAGTCTGCATTCCCACCAGCAGTGCACAGGGATCCCATTTTCTTCACAACTTCGCCAGCACTTGTTTGTTGATTTATTGATGCTAGCCATTCTGACAGGTGTGAGATGATATCTCATTGTTGTTTTGATTAGCATCTCTCAGGTGATTAGTGACTTTGAGCATGTTTTCATATGTCTCTTGGCCTTCGGTATGTCCTCTTTCGAAAAGTGTCTATTTAGCTCATTTGCTCATTTTTTTTATTGGATCAATTATCTTCCTTTTGTTAAGTTGTATGAGTTCTCTGTAAATGTTAGAGATTAAACCCTTATCTGAAATATCATTGGCAAATATGTTCTCCCATGCAGGGTGCATTCTAGTTGTTTTGTTGATGCTCTCTTGCTGTGCAGAAGCTTTTTATTTTGATGTAGTCACATTTATTTATTTTCTCCTTAGTCCCCATTGCCCTAGGAGCTGTGTCAGTAAAGATATTGTTACAACATATGTGTGCTATTTTGCTGCCTATGGAGTCTTGTAGGATTTTTATGGTTTCCCATCTTACATTTAAGTCCTTTAACCAATTTGAGTTTGTTTTTGTGTGTGGTGTAATTTGGTGATCTAGTTTCATTTTTTTGCATGTATCTGACCAAATTTCCCAGCACTATTTATTAAAGAGACTGTCTTGACTCCACTGTGTGCTCTTGCTTCATTTGTCAAATATTAATTGAGCATAATGGCTTGGGTCTATTTCTGGGTTCTCTGTTCCTTTCCATTGGTTTATATGTCTGTTCTTGTGAGTACCAGGCAGTTCTGAGAACAGTGGCTTGGTCATATAGCTTGATATTTGGTGCTGTGATCCCTCCAACTTTGCTCTTTCTCAGGATTGCTGTGGCTATTCAAGGACTTTTTTAATGCAGATTAATTTTTGGAAGGTTGTTCGATATCTTGGAAGTATGCTGTTGGTATTTTAATGGGGATTGCATTGAATCTGTAGTCTGCTTTGGTTAGTATGGACATTTTAATGATCTTGATTCTACCATTCTATGTTTTTGCATGTGTTTATGACTCCTTTATCTCTTTTTTTCAATGTCCTGAAGTTTTCCAAGTACAGGTCTTTTACCTTCTTAGTTAAGTTTATTCCTCAGTATCTTAATTATTTGGTGCAATAGTAAATGATTTTGTTTTTTCATTTGTCTTTCTATGAGTTAATTATTGGTGTATAAAAAAGCCATAGATTTCTGGGTGTTAATTTTGTATCATGCTACATTTTCAAATTCACATATTAGGTCTAATAGTTTTTTGATGGAGTCTTTTGGGTTTTCAATATATAGTATCATGTTATCTGCTAATAAGGACAGTTTTACTTCTTCTTTTCCAATTTGGATGTTTTTTATTTTTTCTTCTTGTCTGATAACTATGGCTAGCACTTCCAGTACTATATCCAACAGTGCCGGAGTCCATTCATTGTCTTCACTAGCCGAGTTTAGACAGAACCCCCCCCCCAAAAGCTAGTAGCCATTGAAAGTCCTAGTGAAAGTCAGGGCTGTGCACCACCCAGTTAATCTAGGAACCATTCAGTTAATTTAGGTAATAATAGTTGAAGCATCCACACCTTAGTTCCCTTAATTCCTTAGATAGTTATGTAGATCCTTGTTGATTATTGTTAGTCAGTTACTCTGCCTACACTCGGAAATCTATTGATAAGCTAATCAGTTACTCTGCCTACACTCGGAAATCTATTGATAAGCTAATCAGTTACTCTGCCTACTCTTGGAAATCTATTGATGAGTTAATCAGATACTTTTGTCTACTCCTGGAAATTGCTGATCTGTGTGTCATTGAAACTTCCTTTTCTTAGGGGCTACTCCAGATCAATAAAAGATTGGAGCAGCCTGAGCATGGGTGGAAGTCTTTTGGGACTTGCCCGCCTGGTCCTCCAATATTGCAAAATTATCTCGTGTCTGTTTCTCTCATTTGCTGTGCGGCTCCACTTTCAGGTACCGAACCCTACTCCACGCGGGACGTGGAAGGAATCACCCAACACAACAGGAGAGGTGAAAGTGGGCATCACTGTCTTGTTCCTGTTCTCAGGTGAAATGAGTTTAGTTTTTGCCCATTGAGTATGATGTTGGCTGTAGGTTTGTCATATAAGGCTTTTATTATGTTGAGGGATGATCCCTCTATTCCCACTTTGCTGAGAGTTTTTATTAAAAATGGGTGTTGGATTTTGTCAAATGCTTTTTCTGCATCAATTGATATGATTATGTGATTTTTGTCTCTCATTTTGTTTATGTGATGTATCACATTTATTGATTTATGGATAATGCACCATCCTTGCATACCCGGGATAAATCCCACTTGGTCATGGTGTATGATCTTTCTAATGTAATGCTGAATCTGATTTGCTAGATTTTATTTGAGGATTTTGGCATCTATGTTCATCAAGGATATTGGCCTGTAGTTCTTTCGTGTGTGTGTGTGTGTGTGTGTGTGTGTGTGTGTGTGTGTGGTGTCTTCATCTGGTTTTGGAATTAGGATAATGCTGGCTTCATAGAAAGAACTTGAAAGTCTTTCTTCCTCTTGAAATTTTTGGAATAGTCTGAGGAGGATAGGTTTTAGTTCTTATTTGAAAGCTTTGTAGAACTGCCCTCTACAGCCATCCGGACCAGGGCTTTTGTTTGCTGGAACATTTTTGATCACTGCTTCAATTTGTTCAGTAGTTATCAGGCTATTCAGGTTTTTCTATTCTTTATGATTGAGTTTTGGGAGGTTGTATTTTTCTAGGGATATGTACATTTCTTCTAAATTGTCTAGTTTGTTGGGAAAGAGTTGTTCATAGTATTTTTGTAACAATACTTTGTATTTCTGTGGGATCTGTCATTATTTTGCCTCTTTCATTTCTGATTTTGTTTATTTGGGTCCTCTCTCTTTTCTTCTTGGTGAGCCTGTCTAGAGGTTCATCAATCTTGTTTATCCATTCAAAGAACCAGCTCTTGGTATTGTTGATCTTTTGTATTTTTTTTAATCTCTATGTCATTTATTTCTGCTCTGATCTTTACTGTTTCCTTCATTTTGCTTATCCTGGGCTTTTCTTGTTGCTCTCTTTTTAACTCTTTGAATTGTATGGATAGATAATTTATTACCATTCTTTCGTGTGTTTTTTTTTTGTGGTAGGCCTGTAGAGCTATGAACTTCCCACTCAAGACTGCTTCCACACTGTCCCATAGATTTTAAATTGTTGTGTGTTCATTGTCATTCTTACATTAAGCTTTTTATTTTTTCTTTGGTCTCTTTGATAACCCAATCATTGTTTAATAGCATGCTATTTAGCCTCCAGTTTTTTATTTATTTATTTATTTATTTATTTATTTATTTATTTATAATTAAATCTTTATTGTTCAGATTATTACATTTGTTCCTCTTTTTCCCCCCATAACTCCCCTCCTCTCAGTTCCCACCCCACTCTCCGCCCTCATTCCCCACGCACTGTCCTCATCCATAGGTGCATGATTTTTATCCAGTCTCTTCCCACATCTCCCACACCCCTTTCCCCCACAAGCATAGTCAGTCCATTCCCTTTCTATGTCCCTGATTCTATTATAATCACCAGTTTATTCTGTTCATCAGATTATTTGTTCACTTGATTTTTAGATTCACTTGTTGATAGATGCATATTTGTTGTTCATAATTTGTATCTTTACCATTTTCTTCTTCTTCCTCTTCTTAAAGGGTACCTTTCAGCATTTCATATAATACTGGTTTGGTGGTGATGAACTCCTTTAGCTTTTCCTTATCTGTGAAGCTCTTTATCTGACCTTCAATTCTGAATGATAGCTTTGCTGGATAAAGTACTCTTGGTTGTAGGTTCTTGGTACTCATCACTTTGAATATTTCTTGCCACTCCCTTCTGTCCTGCAAAGTTTCTGTTGAGAAATCAGCTGACAGTCGTATGGGTATTCCCTTGTAGGTAACTGAGTTTCTTTCTCTTGCTGCTTTTAAGATTCCCTCTTTGTCTTTTGCTCTTGGCATTTTAATGATGATGTGTCTTGGTGTGGTCCTCTTTGGATTCCTTTTGTTTGGGGTTCTCTGCGCTTCCTGGACTTGGAAGTCTATTTCTTTCACCAAGTAGGGGAAGTTTTCTGCCATTATTTCTTCAAATAGGTTTTCAATATCTTGCTCTCTCTCATCTTCTGGCACCCCTATAATTCTGATGTTGGTACGCTTGTAGCTGTCCCAGAGGCTCCTTACACTATCTTCACACTTTCGGGTTCTTTTTTCATTTTGCTTTTCTGGTTGGGTGTTTTTTGCTTCCTCGCATTTCAAATCTTTGACTTGATTCTTGCGCTCCTCTGGTCTGCTGTTGGGAGTCTGTATAATATTCTTTATTTCAGTCAGTGTATGCTTACTTTCTAGTTGGTCCTTTATCACTCCATCGAGGGTCTCATTAGATTTCCTTTACATCTCATCAAGTTTATCGACAGACTCTAGAAGCCTCTTGAGAGACCTCAAAAGTGTGGTTTTGAATTCTATATCCAGTAGCCTGCTTTCCCCCGGTTCTGTCCTTTGTGTCCTGTGTCTTTGTCTTGGCATTTTTTTATGCTTCACTGTGTCAATAGAGTGGCTTTCCGTGTTAAGTGTCCCAATTACCTGAGGTAGACACTCTTGGTGCACCCCCTTGTGGTTTCTGTGAGCAGTCTTGTAGTCAAGCCTTGATTGTTGTAGGTAATTACTACTTGACCTCCAGGCCAACTGGCTGTGAGAATCAGCTGTTTGCAGTGGGAGAACTTCTGTCCTCTAGGGAGATGCTAATCTAGCCTTTGCCTGAGGCTATCCAGCAAATGCCTCTGTGCAGGGCTTGGGCGGGGCTGGTCCCAGGGGATCAACAGGGCAGAGGAGGGAGCAGTTATGGCTGCTCTCAGTCCGTCCCCAGGGGCTCTGCCTCTCTGTCCCAGCAACCACTGCAAACCTCGGAGGGACCGAAACCAGACAGTCCCGCTTCTCCCGTTTGAGTCTGGGTTCCCAGAGACTCGCCCGGATCTGGAGCTCAGAGTCTGAGGCTCCCTCCAGATTGAAACAGACAACCGTGCCCTCAGCCACCAGCCCGCGCTGCATGCACTCCGCACCTTAGTATTTTACTTCAGCACTGCGCCTCCTCTGATTCTCGGTTCCTCCTAGTTGTAGAACTTCCACTCAGCCAGCCTTCCTGTGGTTCTGGATGATGTCCGTTCCATCTTTTAGTTGTATTTTTGAAGTGGTTGTTCGAGGCAGCAAACTCCAGCATTAACTTATGCCACCATCTTGGTTTCAAGAATCTTTTATTTATTTTCATTGTTTTTATTGTAATTGATTTCTAATTTTATGCCATTGTGATCTGAGAAGATACTTGATATGATTTCAATCTTCTTGAATTTGAAGAGTCTTTGTCTATGTCCCAATATGTGGTCTATCTTTGAAAATGACCCATGTGCACTGGAGAAGAATATGTATTCTGTGGCTTTGGGGTGAAATGTTCTGAAGATGTCAATTAAGTTTATCTGATCTAGTGAGTCATTTAGGATTGATATTTCTTTGCTGATTTTTTGTTTAGAGAATTTATCTATTGGTGTTAGTGGGGTTTCAAAGTCCCCTTCTATGACTGTATTGCTGTGAATATCTCCTTTGATATCTTCCAGAAGATTTTTTTATGTATTTGGGTGCTCCTGTATTGTGTGCATATATGTTTACCAAAGTTATATCTTCTTGTTCAATTGCTCTCTTTAGTATTATGAAGTGGCCTTCCTTACCTCTTTTTATGGCCTTTACTTTGAAGTCTAATTTGTCAGATATAAATATTGCTACCCCAGCTTTTTTTTTTTCATTTCCATTCACCTGAAAATCCTTTTTCCATCCCTTCACTCTCAATCTGTGTGAATCCTTTGTTTTGAGGTGGGTCTCTTGTAGACAGCAGACATATGGGTCATGTTTTCTTATCCACTCAGCTACCCTATGTCTTTTTGTTGGGACATTTAATCCATTTACATTTAAAGTTATTATTGATAAGTGCTTGTTTGTCACCATTTTTATTCTTTATGCCTGTGTTCCTTCTTCTCTTCCTATTTCTTATTTTTATAGCAGTTCCATAGCATTTCTTGCATTCCTTGTTTGGTGGTAATAAACTCCCTTAGCCCTTTTTTTGTCTGTGAAGCTCCTGATTTCCCCTCAACTTAGATTGATAGCCTTGCTGGGTACAGTATCCTTAGATTCAGACCCTTATTTTACATGACTTTTCATATTTCAGTCCATTCCCTTCTGGCTGTTGTGTTTCTGTTGAGAAATCAGTCAATAGTCCGATGGGAGATCACTTGTAGGTAATTGTCTGTCTCTCTCTGGCAGCCTTTAAGATTCTTACTTTTTCATCGGTGTTTGCCAATTTAATTATAATGTGTTTTTGCATCAGTCCTTTTGGGTTCATCTTTTTTGGGACTCTGTGAGCTTCTTGGACTTGTGTGAGTTTTTTCTCCTTCCCAGTATCAGTGAAGTTTTATGTCATTATTTCTTCCTATAGATTTTCTATTCTTTGCTCAGTTTCCTCTCCTTCTGGGATCTCTATTATGAGGATGTTGTTTCATTTTGTGTTGTCCCAAAGTTCCCTTAGGCACTATTCCTATTTTTTAAGTTTTTTCCAGTTGCTACTCCACTTGGGTATTTTTTCCTACCTTTTCTTCTAGCTCACTGTTGTGGTCCTCTGTTTCTTCTAGTCTACTGTTGATGCTCTCTATTGTGTTCTTTATTCCAGTGATGTCATTTTCATTTCTTCTGGGTTCTTCTTCACTTTCTCTTGGTCTTACACATATTGTTGAATTTGTCTTCCATCCTTTTCCATGTCCTTATGACCATTGCTCTGAATTCTTTCTCTGACATATTGCTTGCCTCCATTTCATTTACTTCCCTTTCCGGTGATTCCTCCTTTTCTTTCATATGGGGCTGTTACTTTGTCTTCCCATGTTCAATCCTCTCAGGGTGTCTGGTTATGTAGCTCTATCTCTCCTGCATTGTTTTAAAGGCACAAAATACAACACGACAAGATACAATGCACAGGGCACCAAACAAAAATGTATTCACAATACCAATAACCCCAAACAAAGGTGACCACCAGAGAAAAGAGAATTAGGAGAGAGATATGCATGAAAAAATGATATTGAGAAAACGTAAAAATATAAGAGAGAACAGAAATAAGAGAAAAGAAGGGAAAATATATGTATATGGGGAACAAATTTAAAACAACAACAACAACTAATCAAAAAAATGCAAACAACAAACACCCAGCTGAATCTGAGGAGGTAGAGCTCTCTCTAGATCAGTGGTTCTCAACCTTTCTAATGCTGCGACCCTTTAATACAGTTCCCCATGTTGTGGTGACCCCAATCATAAAATTATTTTTGTTGCTACTTCATAACTGTAATTTTGCTACTGTTATGAATCGTAATGTAAATATCTGATATGCAGGATGTATTTTCATTGTTACAAATTGAACATAATTAAAGCATAGTGATTAATGACAAAAACAATATGTAATTATATATGTGTTTTCCAATGGTCTTAGGCGACTCCTGTGAAAGGGTCGTTCGACCCCCAAAGGGGTTGCGACCCACAGGTTGAGAACCGCTGCTCTGGGTGATCTCTGACCTTTCTATCCATGGATTGCCTTCCCAGATGTGTTTAATTTGCCAATTCCAGGTGGATGTTTTTTGATTCAGCTGTTTCTTCTCTCTGCTCTGTGAGAAGGAACACGGCCCATCCGCATATTCGGCACTAATTTGTCTCCCCCTGTACAAACTTTTTAGGCACCTGTGGCCGGTGTGACTGGAGTCTCAGTGTTTGTGGGTTCGCAGCTGAGGCAGCTGGTCCCTGGGTATTGTGTTTTTAGGGTCCGGAGAGGTATCCAAGGTCTTTCTAGGTGAAGGTAACACTGGACTTCTGATCACAGCTGCTCTTCCCTTCAAGATCCAAACCAGAATTTCTTATTGA
Organism: Myotis yumanensis; assembly: GCF_028538775.1. Taxonomy (NCBI): domain Eukaryota; kingdom Metazoa; phylum Chordata; class Mammalia; order Chiroptera; family Vespertilionidae; genus Myotis; species Myotis yumanensis. The sequence goes on along the minus strand of NW_027223753.1, from coordinate 107,212,939 downwards.
AATTCTCTGAGTCTTAGATCTAGATGTCTGTGTCTTTCTCTATATTACAGAAACTTTCAGCCATTATTCTTTAGATAAGATTTCAGCCTCTTTATCTCTCTTCTCTTTCTCAGATCTCTATAATGCAAATATTGTTCTGTTGGTGGAGGTAATAAAAAAATCAAACTGCTGGTTGACTCACAAGCTGGACACAGTGTTCTTAACCTGTCTTTGGAATGTAAGATCTGCCTATCTTTCCCACAGTGGGAGCTGTTTCAAGGACATAACATTGAGAGAATAAGTTAAAACCATTTGAAATATATAAATATATATATATATATAAACTGAATTAAGGTCTCTATATAAATTTTTCAGATTCTAGGAGCAAATGAGATCTACTCATCTTGTGGGAACCAAGGTAATTCTCATAAGTAAGTTCCCTTACTTATTAAATCTGTTACCTATCAATCTGTTGTCACCTGCCTCTTAGGCCTCTCATTGCTTTCTGAGTAAGGAGCCAGTTTGCTAACCAACATGGTCCACCTGATGTTATCCCATAAGACCTTATGCTATCTTCACTCTTTTTCATTCTTTTTTCTTTATGCTCCTATGATTGGATAAATTCTACTGTCCTATCTTATGTTAAATCCCTATATTGAAATTTTCAGTTCAGTTCCTGTATTCTTCAGCTATCTATTTGTGTTTGGTACTTTCTGTCCCTTGTTTAAATTTTCACTTTGTTCATTCATTGTTCTTGGGACCTCAGTGAGCATCTTTGTGACCCTTATTTTGAACACTTTATCAGGTAAATCACTTACCTCTGTTTCATTAATGCCTTTTCTGAGTTTTTATTTATTTATTTTTGTTTATTTGGAATATAATTCTTTGTTTTTCATTTTCCTTGACTCCCTGCGTTGGTTTCCGAAAATTAAATAAAACAGCCACCTCTCTCAGTTTTAAAGAAGTAGCTTTTGTAGCAGATAAAATCTCCCATTTGACTCTGACATACCTCTTAGTTGTTTCTCAGACCTTGTAATTGTCCAAGCAGTCTTCTTATTCTTAATGGCTACCAGTAGTTTAGAATATGCCAAGACCTTTTAATCTCCCAAAGGACAGACTCTCAGTCAATGCCTAGATACAGGCTGATTGAAAGGCAGACTTTCAGGTAACAACTTTTAAAGTATGCAAACATACTTTTTTTAGGTGAAGATTGGAAAATGAGAGTTTCTCTCTTCTATTTGAACTGATTCCTGGGGCAATGAGCAGCTAAAAACTCTTTCTTTGTATGCTACCTTCTCCTTGAATACATAAACACAAGCCCTGTTGGCTATCAGAGCCAGGCTACCAATGGATGTGTATCCTGAATGACAGCCACAACAGCTAGGGATACCAGGCATGTACACAAGCTCCTTTTGGGGGATATCAGTGACCTGGGGTGGGACAGAGGAAAATCATGAAGTTGGCTTCCATTGGCCTCTGTGATATCTGGAGAGTATTGCTGTTGGCTCCTAGGTGTGTGTTAAATTAGAAACCTGTGCCCCAAATTTAGAAATACACTTTTTTTCCAAAAACAAATATGCTACTTTCACATAAAGACTGGCTTGTGTCAATCTGTTGCCTCTGTGTGTTGAGCCATGGTAAGTCACATGGGACCTTTATTAACTGTCTCTGTGTTTGCTGTAGCATTGTGGGACATGAACACAAGCCCCCTTGGCTTTCAAAGCTAGGTGTTTTGGCAACTCATCCTGTACATAGAAATCTTAAAAGTTGGAGCATGACATGTGATGTACATACCCATTGCTACTCAGGGAGAAGCTGGGAGTTCTGAGTTCCTTCCTGGTTGTGTGTCACTATGCCAGGTGTGGAGTTTATGATAACATAGTGTTACAGCCTTTCTTATCTGTTTCAATATGAGTTTTCTCTCATTTGCCCAGTGTATAGAAGTCACACAGCTAGTTTCTGGATTTCTTTCAGAGGAAATTGTTCTGTATGTAGCTGTAGATCCAGTGTGTCCATCACTATCTTGAACTAGACCATTATAACTAATTTAGATGTAATAGGTTGTAATTTTATATTTTAATCAAATCCATTAGTCTGCTAGTACAATTTATGTTCTAAATCTACAAATATAAAGGAACTTTGTAGAGAGATAAAGGTGGATTCACTGATGAACAAAATAGATCCAAAGTCATAGAAGCATGGAAAACTGATACATCTCAGAGGGAAGGCGGGGGTAGGTGGGAAAAGATTAACCAAAAAACTTATATGCATTTAGGCATACCCATGGACATAAACAATAGTGTGGTGAAGGCCTGGCGGGGTGGGGGGTATGGGATGGAGGAGATCAATGGGAAAAAATAGGGGCCTTCTGTAATAATTTCAACAATAAAGATAATTTTTTTAAAAAGATGGATTCAACAGGTATATTCTAAAATTTAGTTTTCTCAAAACGTCTTATATCTAGAAGGAAGACACTATAGTTACTGAAACTATCCAGGTCTTGGTCCTCTGTTGGTGGTCCTGAAACATCTAGTGGCTTCCAAAGTTTATTTTTGCATTTGGGGAGCACTGGAAGCATCTTGTAGAGTCAAAGGTGTCATTTAAAATGATCAGGAGTACTCTTCTAGGAAGCTAGGCTAATGGATTTGCTGGTCAGCACAATCCAACATTGTAGGGTTGCTTAATCTAAGCTGGTAATTCACAGTCCATGGAACAAAGGTTTTTCAGGGTTCATCTCAATTTTAAAGAGAAAGTGTGGGCAGGAATATGATTTTCCAAAACATAACCATCCAAATTTTAAAAGTTCACTTACTTTGGAAATATACTAATGCAACTATTAATACATGGTACTAAGGTAACATGAACTATTACATGTGGCTCTTTGTCAATCTCAAGGTTATCACAAATTAGGGAGAAAATAGGTGAAGTGATACAAGTCAGATAAAGTAATAGAATCACTGAAGTGAAGGAGGAAAAAAAATAAGGTTTGATTGTTGTCCTAAATTAGGCTCAGTGTCATGAGGACAGATGCCCAAAGAAATAGTATTTTAACACTTGACTCCTAATTTCAAGGAATGAGCTGATGATAATCTTTATCATTTTACTATCAGGAAGAGAGACATTTGTAAATAATGAGGCTTAATGAACACATAACAAAAGTTGTTATGTTTGTGGTTGTTGATGTGCTTTTATCTGCATAAATGTCTTCTTTTTATGAAAATACTAGTGTCCTTGTGCACAGATTTGTGCACATGAAAGGAAATTAATTAGAAGAAATATTTTAATATCACCATTCGCCCTTTCTTTATAATAGAAGTGTCAACCAAATTCACGATCGACAATGACGGATTGAAACACACACATGCGATTGGCACTAGCGAGAGCTTTATATGTATAGCGCATGTGCAAGTCAACTTAGACTTTTATATATATATCAATAAACTTGCTTAATTAGACCTGCTTTCTGATTTAGCTAAACTTTTTCCAGCTCAGTGAAGCACTCCAAATTTTATTTCAGGTAATTGTCAACAACACAGCAGTAAATATCAATAAGAAGCAGATTATTATGGTAGATCATGCAGGGAGAAAAAGATGGTAAAATATTTAACTGTAGCAGTGTTTGACTATATTCTGTGCAGTGAGAAAACCTGAAGTCATTTTCAAGTTACACTGTTTCTTATTTCTCTTCAGTTGGGTCAAGTTTCTAAACTTTCTAAATTTCCATTGTCTTGCTAATGAAAAGAAAATAGGATTCTACTAAGTCTTCTATCTACCTAATCCAGGACTTCTGTGAGGATCAAATGAGATAAGGCATGGAAAAATGTTTCAAAAACATTTGATTGAACTGTAAAATGTTTGCACCTGGCTATAAAGCAAGTCAGGTTCCTGGGCTGAAGAAACTCCAAAGAAGCTAGTTGCTAGGGAGAGGAAGCCAGGTGTTGCTACATGACATCATTACCCAGTGCCCTCAGTGACCATTTCTGGCCTGGGCTGGGCTGTGGGCTGCATTTTGTGCCTTAGGGTCTTGACAGCTTTGGCTGTGATTTGGTGGGGTGTCACTCTGGGGTGGTGGTAGGTCCTGTATCCTACTTGGGGGAAGCCGAATTTGTCAGTGCCAGATCTGTGGTGCCAGTGCACATCATGGCAGCTCCTGCATCAAGCGTCTACCCCCTGGTGGTCAGTGCATGTCATAGCTACTGATTGGAGGGAAGGACAGACACTTAGCCTTTTATATATATATATACTAGAGGACTGGTGCACGAAATTAATGCACAGGGGGTGAAGAGAGGGTCCTTCAACCTGGTCTGCCACCTCTCACAGTCCAGGAGCCCTCAGGGGATCTCCTCTTCTGCAGGAGGTGATCAGATGATCAGGGGAAGGTGCTGCCCCCATCACCCTGCTGCTGCTGCAATTGCCAGCCGCTGCAGCTGCCAGCCCTCACCCATTGCTTCTTAGCGCTGGCCCTGCCCCCCACCCACTAGTGGGTGGGGGTGATCTGGGGCCAGGCCAGGTGGAGGAGGAGCTGTGAGAGGTTGAGGCACAGCAGGTTGCACCCCGTCCAGCCTCTGTGGAGGCTTGGCGCCTGGACCAGGCCCACATTGCTGCCTCTGTGGCTTTGTCCTGGATGGATGTCCAGATGGACATCCAGAAGTTTTCCACCCTAATTAGCATATTACCCTTTTATTAGTATAGATAAGGGCAGCACTGGGACCAGGCCACACTGCGGCCTGTCCTGCACCACCTTTGCAGAAGCGGGTGAGGCAATGCCTTCTCACCATCTCTGCAAAAGGGGCCCGCCCTGGCCTGCCCCTCCCCTCCCAAACTAGCACTGAACTGGCCTGCCCTTCCTGCGCGAGTGCCGGACCGGCCTGCCTCTCCCACATGGCGCTGGCCCTAGGCCCTTGCAGCGGCTGTGGCTTTGTCCTGGATGGACGTCCAGATGGACATCCAGAAGATATCTGCTTTAATTAGCATATCACCCTTTTATTAGTATAGATAAACTAGAGACCCAGTGCACAAAATTCATGCATGAGTAGGGTCTCTAGGCCTGGCTCAAGTGCCCATCAGTAGGCAGATTGGGGCCTTCCCGCTGCCAGGGGGGCCTTCCTTCATTCTACGCCACCCCCTGGTGGTCAGTGCATGTCATGGTGAGCAATTGAACTCCCAGTCTCCCGGTTGAACTCCCAAGGGGACAGTTTGCATATTAGGCTTTTATATATTTAGACGAGAGCCCCGGTGCACAAAAATTTGTGCACTCTGGGGTAGGGGGTTCCTCAGCCCGACCTGTGCCCTCTCACAGTCTGGGACCCCTCGGGGGTGACCACTTGCTGGCTTAGGCCTGCTCCCTGGAGGATTGGGCCTAAGATGGCAATCAGACATCCCTCTGGCAGCCCAGCAGCCCTCGGGGGATGTCCACTTGCCAGCGGGGAGCAGACCTAAGCTGCAGTCAGACATCCTTAGCACTGCTGAGGAGGCAGGAGAGGCTCCCACCACCACCGCTGTACTGGCCACCATCAGCCTGCCTTGTGGCTGAGCAGAGCTCCCCCTGTGGGAGCGCACTGACCACCAGAGGGCAGCTCCTGCATTGAGCGTCTGCCCCCTGGTTGTCAGTGTGTGTCATAGTGACCAGTCATTCCCAGTCATTCTGCTGTTAGGGTCAGTTTGCATATTACCCTTTTACTGTATAGGATAGAGGCCTGGTGCACGGGAGGGGGCTGGCTGGTTTGCTCTGAAGGGTGTCCCAGATCAGGGTGGAGGTCCCGCTTGGGTGCCTGGCCAGCCTGGGTGAGGGGCTGATGGCTGTTTGCAGCTGGTCACACCCCCTTCAGGCTGGGGGTCCCTACTTGGGTGCCTGGCCAGCCTGGATGATGGGCTGATGGCTGTTTGCAGCTGGTCACACACCCTTCAGGGTGGGGGTCCCCACTGGGGTGCCTGGCCAGTCTGGGTGAGGGGCTGAGGGCTGTTTTCAAGCTGGCAGGCGATTGAAGCTCCCAGCCTCTTTTTTTTCTTTTTTTTCTTTTTTTTTATTCTGGGATTTATTTACCGTCTATAGCTGTCACTGGAGCTGAGAGCCGGCTCCAGCTCTGAGGCCGTTGCTGGCTGAAAACAGGTATCTGGGTTTGTTTAGCTTCTATAATTGAAACTCTGTTGCCATCACTGGCGCTCTAAGGTCTGAGGCCCCGGCTGGCTGAAAGCAGGTATCTGGGGGTTTGTTTCGCTTCTATAATTGCAACATTGTTCCATCCGGAGCTCAGACTTGGGCTGTGGCAGGCCAGCCGGGGAACCTTGGCTTCCTCCATCGCCAGGGCAACCAAGCCTCATATTCGCTTCAGCTGCGTGGCTGCCGGCCACCATCTTTGTTGGCAGTTAATTTGCATGTCCTGCTGATTAGCCAATGGGAAGCATAGTGGAGGTATGGTTAATTACCATGTTTGTCTATTATTAGATAGGATGATAATAGAATAAATGCATACCTTCCAGAAGATCAATTTGCTGATGGATCAGTATCTCATCTACCTAATATTGTAAAAAAATTAAGCTGTTAGTATACATCATGATTTTTTAAGTTAACCAAATTAAGAATCATTTTTATATTTTTAAAATGTATGTAAATAACAATATTTGTCAATATCAATATTTAATAATTGTATTAATTTAAAGTGTAAAACTAAGGTTAAATAGTTTATAATTTATAAAGAATCTTGAGTATGTTCACTATTAAGCTGAGCAAATTACTTTGACAGAAATACCTATAAAAATGAGAAAACTATTCATTCTAGAAGATGTTTAGAAATTAGTGAGACCTTTTCATCCATTTAAAAAACTTTTTTCTATAAATTTCAAAATTATTTTCTATGTATACTTGATATCATTATTTGTAGTAAGAAATAACTTCCTTCTGAGATGTATCAGTCTGTTCCATGCTTCTATGTCTCTGGATCTGTTTTTTTCACCAGTGAATCCATCTTTATCTCTCTACAAAGTTCCTTTCTATTTGTAGATTTAGAACATAAATTGTACTAGCAAAGTAATGGATTTGATTAAAATATACAATTACCACCTATTATATTTAAATTACTTATAATGGTCTAGTTCACGATGGTGATGGACACTCTGAATCTATAGCTACATACAGAACAATTTCCTCTGAGTCCCTGATTTTAAAAAAATCTACTTAGTTATTTCTTGAATATGTGAACTACTAAAATTCTTATATGCTGCTCAAATGCATTATGAGAAATTAAATTAGTAAAGAGAGTAGTGATTGGCTATTATAGGAATATTTATTTATTTATTTATAAATTGATACATTAGAACTTCTGTTTCTACTTTATCTATGAGATTCCTAATACCAAACAAATATAAAGTCTCATATTGCTGATAAACTATTTTGTAGTACATAAAGTCCAGGATTTTATTTTTTTTATTGGTAGTGTTAACCCTCAGGAAGAAGATACCTATCAAGAAGGGATCCTGATGACTAACTGGGCTCAAATTTTTAAAAAGATCCTAGTAGCCATTTCTAAACAGAGGCCTCTTATGCAAGCCACACTTCATGGAGAAGCCTGCACTAAGCTGCATGCCTCCTGCACTGAACTGCCTGCCTGCACTGTGTTCCTGTCATCTGGGCCAGCCTGTTTAAAGGAGTTCCTGGAATTGTATTTCAACCAATAGGACTGAGACTTTCCCTGTCCATTCAGAGCTGTGCAGCTATATTCTTATCAATATCTTTACTGATCAATCAGAGCAGTTTCATTCTGATGAATTAGGATAGGACAGCTTTTAGGATCAATCAAACTGTGAGGATTTAAAGTCCTCATTTGCATGAGGACAGACCAATCAGCAATGAGGGATAGGGAATTTATTTCTATGTAAGTCAGCTCCCCTCTGGCTCAGGGAGCATAATTTCCCTTTCCACCATACACTGAAAATTGAGTTTCCCTGGCTGGAGCTGCAATACCAAAGATGTTTCACCAGACCAGAATGGAGCAGCCAGGAGGAGTGTGGAACAGAGAAGAACAGGTGGAGCACTTTGGACCAGAGTAAATTGGGGAAGAGCACAGCTGTCTAGCTGGAGAGAGGCCTCACCTTTGGGGTGCCTCACCTAAGGGCTGCCTCACACTGGGATGTTCCACAGCCATGTTATTTCATAATTAATTGCAACAACATTGAGCTGTTCCACAGCCATGCTGAATCTCAATTGAGTTGTTGGCACTGATCAAAGTTTCCTTCTTCACTGTACCTTAAATAGGGAATTCCTATAGGCATTGAACTGGCACTAACAACTATCGGTTGACAATAGTTTCTATAAAACTGGGTTTTCTGAAGAAGAAAAGCATCATAAAAATGTAATTTTATTAATTAAAATAAAAAGTGAGTCATATTATATAAAAAATTCAAACTCTTTTCTTGGTACCACTTATTGAAACTCAGCACTAAACTTTTTTGTTTATTATTTCCTACGCCTAGGAAATTATTAAGTATTGGGATTAGGGAACCAGGATACAGAACCAAAGTTCAAGAAGTAAAAAGCCATTCTTACTTCCTTGGCATTTTGATGCTGAACATTTCATGTAACTTCTCTGGACCTCAGTTTCTTCTTTCATAAAATGTTAATAATTATAGCACCTAAATATCATAGCATTTCTAAAAGGATTAAAGTAGTTAATACTTGTATTAGAAACAAAGCCTGGAAAATGGTGCTTAATAAATGTTTGCTGTTGACTGGTATCACAGATTATATTCAAGATCATAGAAAACACAATTCCCTAAGCCATTTGCTTTAAAAGTAAACCTGACCTAGAAGAATTAGAGTAATTTGTTAATAAAAAAATGTTGTGAATTAGCCATTTGTCAATAAGTAAACTGGAAGCACAGTTTTATTTGAGGTATTTGTAATTACCTGACTTAAATATTCCAACCCTGGTGGACAGTCTGATGGAGGTGGTGATGCTGGCATCCATGGTACCCCTTCTGGTCCACCTGGCTGATTATACACTGGCTGGTGTTGGACAGGAGAGTCCACTGGACCAGCACCTGAATAGCCAGGGAGTGGAACTGAGTAGTCAGCCTCAGGGTGAGGATAGACATTCTGGAGGCCAGGTTGGCCACTATATCCTGGAGGTCCTGAAATATGAACAAGTAAAATAGTTTGTATCTGGACAGAAAAACAGAAACATCAATACATTTAGAATTGCCCCAGTTATCTACAAACTGAAATTTCAAATTAAGAAGTATATATGCAACCCTATGTTCATAGCAACACAATTTACAATAGCTAAGATTTGGAAACAGCTCAAATGCCCATCAGGAGATAATTGTATAAAAAGGCTGTGGTACATTTACACAATGGAGTACTATGCAGCTGTAAAAAAAGAAGGAACTCTTACCATTTGCAACAGTATGGAGGGACCTGGAAAGTATTATGCTAAGCAAAATAAGCCAGTCAGAGAAAGATAAGTATCACATGATCTCACTCATATGTGGAATCTGATGAACAACATAAACTGATGAACAAAATAGATCCAGAGACATAAAAGCATGGAACAAACTGAAAATTTTCAGAGGGAAAGTGAGTGTGTGTGTGGGTAGGGAGAGATTAACCGGGGAACTTATATGTATATATGCATAGCCCATGAACATAGAAAATAGCATGGTGGATCCATTTTTTATGTTTTCTATCTTTTTCTTAAACTTCTCACTGAGGTCATCTACTCTTTCTGTAAGTTCATTGAACATCCTTGTAATCAGTGTTTTGAACTTTGCATTTGGTAGATTGTTTGTCTCCATTTTGTTTAGTTCTTTTTCTTGAGTTTTGTTCTTTTTTTTCCAGTTGGGACATATTTTTGGTCTTTTCATTTTGGCTTCCTCCCTGTGTTTGTTTCTGTGTATTAGGTAGATCTGCTACCTCTCCCAGCCTTGCTAGTGTTCTTATGTAGTAGGTGTCCTGTGGGGCTCAGTGGCACAATCTCCATGCTCACTTGAGTCCAGTGCTCCAGGTATGTGCCTTGTGTGTGTTGTGTGTGCCCTCTGTTGTAGTTGAGCCTTTGTTGCTGTTGGAACGTCAGTCAGAAGGACTTACTCTCAGCCTGATTGATTGGCTATCAGGAATTGCTGTGACTGCAGCAGAGGAACAGTTGTTGTGCAGGGGCTGACCCCACAGAGCAGAATTCACTTTAGGGGCATCTGATGCCTGCTGAAGTCAATTGTTGTCTTCAATTGCTGTCTTCACCTGGTGTGAACGACATAGCTCCATGCCCCAAATTCTTAAAATGATGTAAGACTTGATTCATTTGGATGAAACATTCAAAATTAGTCACATGAAATTCTGTGTAAAACTAAGGTTTATGTTACAGAAATATTTTATAGTCTATCACCCAGCACTTCCCAAAGTGATGTGATCACAACGCATTTATGTGGGAATATGTATAACATGCTAATATCTCAGTAGCTAGGGATCCTTGAAAAATGTTGTGTAAGATAAAGTCATCTATCTCCTCCACTGAATTACCCTCATCATGAGTTTCTGTCAATTGCTTCTATAATGTTCACCGACACATTCCTTAATTAGGCGCTATAGATGAAAACATTTCAATAATTTCCTTGAAAATGTGATAGATTTTAAATTATATATTTTGCTCTCAAAAATATCTATACTTTTAGGTCCTCTAATACACAAGCCCTTAATATTATTTTGCCACTTATTATTTTTTAAACATTAGAACTTCTTTTATAAATCAATTAAGTCACATTGTTACAATATTTTGACTTGCTAGTTAGTAGAGAGAGAAACCAATACTACTTGGAGAGATATAATGAAATGTTCCAGGAGGGCATTTAAAGATAAAAATTGTTTCCAAAAATAAAAGTACAGATCACTTTTAAGCTACTTTTGACTGCCAAGCTAAATTTGAAATAGCTTCAGAAAGCGGAATAGATTGCCTAAAGAAAGTAAACACAGAACTTCAGAATTAATAAGAAAACGTCAGTGTATATTTTTATCCTAATGGTGCAGCAGAGTGCTTTTAAAAGCATGCACACTAGCTGTTTGTGAGGCGTTGTGCTATTTTCATTAGAATAAGAGACTTTACAGGATTAATAAGGCAATTATATGTTATGCTGCTTTCTTTGAATTCCCCAAATCATTTACATTATGAACATGGGACATTATAATGTCTTTGGGGAATTATCTGGCTCCCTAGAGGTTAAACTGAACATCAGCCTGAAACCATATGAGTTCCTCTGCAACACATATCATTAAGCATTCCCATCAAATCTCATGGTGGAAGATAAAAGACATGCTAACTACTGAGGAGGCCGAAGTATAAATCTGGAATTAAAGATGCTTCTTTCAATACCACAAAATCTATCAAGCCACTTATCAACCAGAACACAAAAGCATTTTGTGAGCTACATAAAATAAAATTTAAAACAGAAAAAAAAGAAAAGAAAATAGCATGGTGAAGGCCTGGGAGGGGCAGGTGCAGGGTGGAGGTAGTTAATGGGAGAAAAAACACGAAAGGGGACATATGTAATACTTTCAACAATAAAGATAAAAGAAAAAAAGAAAAATAAATAATTGAAACACCAAAAGCTCACTGGGAAAAAGAAAGAATACTGTTTCAACAAAGCTTAAGGTTTGTGTTTTTGTCTTTCAGCAAGTTTTCTATTAAATATCTGTGGTTTCATATATACTTCTATTATGAGGGTGGTGGAATGTGAATCAAGTCAACTTGCAGCCTTACCATTATTGTTTAAAATTTAGATATAAATGTTAGAAACCTAAGGAAAATAAATAAAGTCAACAATGATCTAGAGTCACCTACATAAAGATTCTGGAATTTCTTCATGGAAAAGAGAGATGGCATTGGGAAGAAGGCCAAACATAGAAATTGTGAGCCAGTGTTTCCAGAACCAAAACAGACTGCAATAAATGATATTTTGGAATTCTAACAAACAGTATCTCTTTGATGTATAGAATTAGGGCCAGTTGTGTCCCCTCAAGGGATATTTGGCAAAATCTGAACATGTTTTTGGTTGTCACAATGGGAGGGGATAGTGATATTGACCAGGAACGCTGATAAATATCCTAAAATGCCTAAAACATAATCCTGAGGAAAAGAATTTTCCATCCAAAAATATAATGCCACTATTTAAAAACCCTGGTACAGAGGTAAAGGCCTGTCATTCCATTTAGTACGGTCCAGATACTTGTGTGAGTTAACATTTGCAAGAAGTTTTTGAGACCCTCTAAATGAAAAAAAATCCACTATGATCCTATATAACAAAGAAGTAATAGGCAAATTGACCATCACACCCTCGCACAAGATGGCCACCCCCATGAGGCCACATGATGGCTAGCAGGGGAGGGCAGTTGTGGGTGACCAGGTCTGCAGGGGAAGGAGGGCAGTTGGGAGGGACCAGGCTTGCAGGGGAGGGGAGTTGGGGGTGATCGGGCCAGCAGGGGAGCAGTTAGGCGTTGATCAGGCTGGCAGGGGAGTGGTTAGGGGGTGATCAGGCTGGCAGGCAGAAGTGGTTAGGGGCAATCAGGTAGGCAGGCAGGCAGGTGAGCAGTTGGGAGCCAGCAGTCCCAGATTGTGAGCGGGATCCCAGATTGGAGAGGGTGCAGGCTGGGCTGAGGGACACCCCCCAGTGTATGAATTTCATGCACTGGGCCTCTAGTATTAAGATAACAAGTTTAAATTTCACAATTTAGTACCCTTAGCTCTCTTGAAATACAATTTGAGAACCAAGGTAGGCAAAACTGTCTTAATTACGTAATAGGCACAGTGTATATTCTCTATTCCATGTGAATTTTGACTACAATGAAGCTTCATAAGCTTATATGTATAGTGCATAGAATAATAATTTCATAGCAATAGAATATAATTTTAAAGTACTGTGCTCCAAAATATTTTAAAAGTCAGGGCTATGCAAAATTTAACTTAGAATATGCAATTTATAAAAACTGAATGGAACACTGATGAGAAATGCATAACCTTATATTGATGTCTTTTTTTAAAAAAAAAAAAAGGTTGTATCTTTTTAACCATACTTGAGGATATGTTTATTGGAGAGAGAGAGAGAGAGAGAGAGAGAGAGAGAGAAATATTGATATGAGAGAAATATTAATCAGTTGCCTCCACAGTCTTTTGGTGTATGTATGGTAGGACTCTCCTACCAACTGAACCACCCAACCAAGGCACTGGTACTGATAAATTTTAAATACTACAGCTTTTATTTTATTTTGTTGTTGCTGTTGTATGTTTTTTTAAATCTTTATTGTTGAGAGTATTACTGATGTACCCATTTTTCACCTCATTGCCCTCCTCCACCTGGCTTCCACCTCACCCCATGTGTTCACCACCCCATGTATTCACTACTGTCTGTGAACATAGGTAAGATCTTTGGTTAATCTCTTTTCGGACTCCTTCCCCTTTCCATCTGAGATTCATCAGTCTGTTCCATGTTTCCATGCCTCTAATTCTATTTTATTCACCAGTTTATTTTGTTCATTAGATTTCTTGTTCGTTTATTTTGATTTTAGATTGGATTGCTGATAGGTATATATTTGTTGCCATTTTATTGTTCATATTGTTAATTCCTCCTCCTCCTCCTCCTCCTTCCTTCTTCTTCCTTCTTGTTCTCTTTTCTTCAATAATACCCTTCAACATTTCATATAACACTGGGCAGTGGTGGTGAACTCCTTTAGCTTTTTCTTGTTTGTGAAGCTCTTTATCTGACCCTCTATTTTATTTTTTTTTAAATTTTTTTTTATTGCTTAAAGCATTACAAAGGGTATTACATATGTGTCCTTTTTTTTCCCCCACCCTTGACAATACCCCGGCTTCCCCTACCCCCCAGTGTCTTATGTCCATTGGTTATGCTCATATGCATGCATACAAGTCCTTCAGTTGATCTCTTACCCCCCTCCCTCCTGCCCCCCAACCCTCCCCGACCTTCCCGCTACAGTTTGACAATCTGTGTGAGGCAGCTCTGCCTCTGTAACTATTATTGTTCAAAAGTTTATAATTGACCCTCTATTTTAAATGAGAGCATTGCTGGGTAGGTCCTTACTATTAATCACTTTGAATATTTCTTGCTACTCCCTTTTTTGCCTGCAAAGTTTCTGTTGAGAAATCAGCTGACAGTGGTATGGGCACTCCCTTGTAGTTAACTAACTGCTTTTCTCTTGCTGCTTTTATGATTTTCTCTTTGTCTTTGACCCTTGGCATTTTAATTATGATGTGTCTTGGCATGGGTCTCTTTGGGTTCCTCTTGTTTGAGACTCTCTATGCTTCGTGGATTTGTAAGTCTATTTCTTTCACCAGATAGGGGAAATTTTCTGTCATTATTTCTTCAAATAGGTTTTTAATTTCTTGCTCTTGCTCTTCTCCTTCTGGAACCCCAAAATGCAAATGTTGGTACACTTAAGTTGTACCAGAGGCTCCTTACACTATATTCATATTTTTTGGATTCTTTTTTCTTTTTGCTCTTCTGATTGGGTGGTTTTTGATTCCTCATATTTCAAATCATTGACTTGATTCTTGGAATCCTCTACTCTACTGTTGAGTCCCTGTAAATTGTTCTTTATTTCAGTTAGTGTATGTTTCTTACTAGTTCTTTTTCATATCATTGAAATTCTCACTAAGATCCTTGAAAGTCTCACTAAGTCCCTTGAAACACTCATGAAGATCCTTGAGTAACCTTGTAATCATGGTTTTGAACTCTGTATCCAGTAGTTTGCTTGCTTCCATTTCTTTCACTTGTAACCTTTTTCTTTGTCTCTGGATTTTGTCTGTTTCTCTGTGTTTGTTCCTATATATTAGGTAGAACTGCTATGTAGAGTGGCCTTGTGTAGTAGTTATCCTGTAGGGCCCAGTGGCTCAGCCTCCCCTGTCACCTGAGCTGTGCACTCTAGGTGCGTCCCTGTGTGGGCTGTGTGCAAGTCTTGTAGATGAGCGTTTACTAGTATTCCTGTTGGTGGCTCTGGGAGAAATTGACCTTCAGGCCAATTGGCTATGAGGACCAGCTGGAACTATAGTGGGAGAGCTGTTGTGCAGAAGGTGAGGCCTAGCTGTGAAACAAGGCAGACTGCTGCTAGTGTCAGGTCTTGGCCCTTTTATTGGTAGGCTTGGGGCAGGCTGTCACCAGCTGCAGCTTGTTTGAGAGATTTTACCAAAGTCTGAAGCCTGAGCCAGGACAAACCATTTACATGGAAAATCTGCTGCAAACAGCTGCAATTGGGATGGGGTGGGGTCTCAAGGAATCCCCAGAGTGGAGCTAACAGTGTGCTCCAGGCTGATTGAGACTCAGCTATGGCTGCCAATCAGCCCTGTGACAGGGGAGCCCCCAACACTGTAACTATGACACTTGTGAGTACCCTTGTCTGGGAGAAAGCTATTCTTGGGTTTCTGCCCTGATGCCAGACATTCAAGTTCCTCTCCATATGTTTGGGTTCTCCAGAACTGCCCAGTACTGGAGCTCAGAAGTATTGAGTCCAAGTGCTTCCACACACCGACCCTTTAAAAGGACTAGCTGGGTCTCCAGCAGCCTCCCTTGTCTCTTAGCCACAATCCTTTCTGGGTTTTACAGCCTATAGTTATGGGGATTTTTCTTCTTAGCTCTAGAATCCTGGGATGGGGACTGGTGTGGGGCTCACCCCTTGTTCCTCACGGGTGGTCTCTGCAGAGATGATCTCCCTCCAGATAAAAAAAGAGGAACACATAGGTGCCAGACCAGTCTGTTCCATGCCTCCACCCCTTCTACCAGTCTTAGTGTACTTTCTTCTTTACTTTTCTATTTGTAGGACTTCCATTCAGCCAGCTTTCAAGTGGTTCTGAATGATGGTAGTTCTGTATTACTAAACAGTTGTAATTTTGATGTGGTTGTGGAAAGCGATGAGTATAGGCATTTACGCCACTATCCAATACTACAGCTTATATAATTCATTACTTACAGTGAATAGATATTTACAGGTGATCTATAATCTGACTCTGTTCTACAATCAGAGGATACAGCTATCAACAAGGCAACCTGCCCTCACACAGCTTACAGGCAACTTCTGGGAGATAGAAAATAAATTCTTTAAAAAAATATTTCAGATTGAACTGATGGAGAAAATGCATGGGGAGAGGGAAAGGTATCAACAAGTCACTTTTAAATAGGTGAAATTTCATTTGAGACTAAAATATGAGAAGGGAAAAGCTTTGTGCAATGATCTGGTGAGAAATGTTCTAGGTAGAAGGAAAACTAAATGCAAAAATCCCCAATTTAAGAACGAACTTGGCATGTTTGAGGAAAAGAAGACCATTATAAGGGAGAGAAAGACTAGAAATGGCTGCCAGTAAAGAAAGGAGAGGTTCACCTTAATAAGGAGTTTGGATTCTACTCCAAGTGTGACTCACAGGCATTAGAAGATTTTGAGCAGAAGAGTGAGTTAGTCCATAATTTGAATTATATCTGAAGAAGTTTTAGAAGTGTGGAGCACTGGAATTTAAAATGAGAAGCACAGATATAAACCACCGTCCTCACTGCCTAATGGGTGAGAATTTGATATTAATCCTTACAGTAAGGAGATACAACACCACTGTCATTAACTGAATGGTTAGAATTGTAGAAAAGTCATTTGAAGGAAGGAACCAGTGTTGTGACTATCTATATATATATAAAGAGCCAGGGGCTGTCACACCCGAAACAACTGAACAGATGACCAAACAGTCTGCGTAGGGTGGCCAGGCCAGCAGGGGTGTTAGTGAGGGACGACCAAATGAGTGAACAGCAGGCTGGGTGGGGCGACCAGGCTGGCAGGGGGGGCAGTGAGGGGCGACCAAACAACTGAACAGCAGGCTGTGTGGGGTGACCAGGCTGGCAGGGGGTAGGGTAATGAGGGGTGACCAAACGACCGAATAACAGGCTGTGTGGGGTGACTAGGCCAGAAGGAGGGGCAGTGAGGGATGAGCAAACGACTGAGGAGCAGGCTGTATGGGGCGACCAGGCTGGCAGAGGGGGCAGTGAAGGGTGACTAGGCTGGAAGGGGAGGCAGTGAAGGGCAACCAGGCTGGCGGGGGAGGGCAGTAAGGGGAGACCAGGCCAGTGGGGGGGGGTGGCAGTTGGGGCCAATCAGGCTGGCGCGGGGGGTGCAGTTAGGGCAACCAAGCTGGCAAGCTGGCAGGGGGGCAGTGAGGGTGATCGGGCAGGCAAGCAGGTGAGCAGTTAGGAGCCAGCGGACCAGGATTGTGAGAGGGATGTCCGACTGCTGGTTTAAGCCTGATACCTGGAGGCTAAATAGCATTAAACAACGACTGGGTTACCAGAGAGATAAAAGAAGAAATAAAAAGCATCATGGCAACAAATGACAATGAAATTATAACAATCCAAAATCTATGGGACACAGTGAAAGCAGTCTTGAGAGGGAAATTCATAGCTCTACAGGCCTGCCTCAAAAAGCGAGTAACAATGGTAATAAATTACCTAACCCTACAACTCAGAGTTAGAAAGAGAACAACAAGAAAAACCCACTGGAAGATGGCGGCATAGGTAAACACCATACTTTGCTGCCTCGAACAACCACTTCAAAAATACAACTAAAAGACGGAACAGACATCACCCATAACCACAGGAAGGCTGGCTGAGTGGAAATTCTACAACTAGAAGGAAAGAGAAAAGCATACCCAGACTCAGAGGAGGCGCAGTGCGGAAGTAAAATACTAAGGTGCGGAGTGCATGCAGAGCAGGCTGGCGGCTGAGGGCGCGGTTGTCATTTTCAATCGGGAGGGAGTCTCAGGCTCTGAGCTCCAGTTCTGGGCGAGTCTCTAGGGACCCAGACTCATACGGGAGAAGTGGGACTGTCTGGCATCGGTCAGAACCCTAGGGCAGCTTTCTCTCCAAGGGGCTTGCAGCGATTACCGGGACACTGAGAAGCAGAGCCTCTGAGGGCAAGACTGAGAGCAGCCATAACTGCTGGCCCGGCCCTATTGATCCCAGGGGACCTGCCCCACCCAAGCCCTGCAGAGAGGCTTTTGCTAGATAGCCTCAGGCAAAGGCTAGATTAGCACCTCCCTAGAGATCCAGGAGCCAGGAAGCCCAGAGGTCAGAGTGGGACCATCCAGTTTGCAGCTCCGTGGAAACATAAAGGACACACTCAGGGAGCAGACTCAGTGAGCACCAAAGCCCCATTGAAGCAAGTCTTGCCCCAGAGGGGTGTCTCCAGCACAGAAGTTCTCCCACTGAAGACACAGCTGATTCTCACAGCCAATTGGCCTGGAGGTCAATTCCTCCCAGTGATAACTACAACAATCAAGGCTTAATTACAACAAGACTGTGCACAAAGCCCACAAGGGGGTGCACTAAGAGTGTCTACCTCAGGTAATTGGGACACTTAGCACAGAAAGGCACCCTATCGACACAGTGAAGCATAAAAAATGCCGAGACAAAGAAACAGGACACAAATGACAGAAATGGAGGGAAGCAAACTGCAGGATATAGAGTTCAAAACCACACTTTTAAGGTCTTTAAAGAACTGTCTAGAAGCCGCCGATAAATTTAGTAAGGCCCTCGAAAAGACTGGTGAGACCGCCGATAAATGTATTGAGATCTTCAAGAAATCTAGTGGGACCCTCGATGTTGTGATAAAGAACCAACTAGAAATTAAGCATACACTGACTGAAATAAAGAATATTATACAGACTCCCAACAGCAGACCAGAGGAGCGCAAGAATCAAGTCAAATATTTGAAATATGAAGAAGCAAAAAACACCCAATCGGAAAAGCAAAATGAAAAAAGAATCCAAAAATACGAAGATAGTGTAAGGAGCCTCTGGGACAGCTTCAAGTGTACCAACATCCGAATTATAGGGGTGCCAGAAGATGAGAGAGAGCAAGATATTGAAAACCTATTTGAAGAAATAATGACAGAAAACTTCCCCTACCTGGTGAAAGAAATAGACTTCCAAGTCCAGGAAGCGCAGAGAACCTCAAACAAAAGGAATCCAAAGAGGACCACACCAAGACACATCATAATTAAAATGCCAAGAGCAAAAGACAAAGAGAGTGAAAGGGTGAGGGCTAGGCCCTCCACCTTGCCCCAGGGTAAGGGCTAGGCCCTCCACCTTGCCCCAGGGTAGGTGCTCCATCTTACCTTGGCCACGTGCTTGGCAAGGAGCTTCTTCCCGGAAGTCTAAGCCTCTGCTAGCCACACCCAGGAACAAGACACAGACTTGTGCCTGGCCAATCGGCAGAGCACAGTCCTTTCTCCTCCCCTTCCTCCAACTCCCCCTATATAACCCATCTCCACACAGAGTTATCTCTCTCTGCTTCCTATCGCTGCGTCGGCAAGGTGGGGGAGCCGAGCTAGCTCGAATAAAGACTCTTATGCTTTTGCATCGGACTGGCTGGCTCCCTGATGTGGTTTCTTGGGGATCCTGAAATCTGGACATAACATTTGGGGGCTCGTCGGGGATCCCCAAAACCATTGAGGGACCCCCCCAATCCGTAGAGTCTGACTGGCCGCGGTAAGTGTCTGTGTGTTGTGTATTCTGTTCTGTGTGATATATGTTATCTCTAAGGGACTTTTCCTGTATCTGGAGGAATGGCTTCTAGATGGTACTCACCGTCAAAACTCGGACTGGCTAAGAGTTCGAATCTGGCCTATCTTTTAAAAAAGGTAGAAGAGAAGCATTCCTAGGCAGTTTTCTACTGCCTCTGTTCAGGGACTTGTTTTGTATCTGTTCTGTGTGAGCTCACTTCTGAAATCTGTAATCGCCCGCAATGATCTAAGTGGACACACAGGGGGATCAAGGGCGGGAGGAGTCGGGGGATGCCTCGACCCTCCATCTGGAGGGGTGTAGTTTTGCTTCCGCAGAGTCGGAAGGTCTGTAGGAACCCCCTCAATCTGAGACGAGGCGGGTCGCTCCCACCGGTTTGGCGTAAGGCCATTGTCTAGTTGCTTCCATGGAGTTGGAAGGCTGTTCTTTCTTTGGGGCCCTCTGTTTGTCTGTGTCTGTGTTTTTCTGTTTTCTGTGGACTTACTGGACGGATGTTATGGGACGGACTCAGACTGCTCCTTTGGGTATTGTGATTGATCATTTCAAGGAGATTGGGGGAGGCTGTAGAGCTCCCTCAGGAGTTGGGAAGTTGTTATTGTTTAAACTCTGAGTGAACGTCTGGTGAAAGTGTGTGAGTGTGGAGGGAGGGGGCCTGCCCTCTCCCCTCCTTTGTGTGGCACCACGACTTCGGTCAGGTGGGCATCTGAGTGAGGATCTGTGAAAACAGGTCACCCCCTCCCCAAGTAAATGCTTCTGGGATTTCTGTGCACGTGTAGAGAGAAAAGCTGGCTTAAAACTAATGCGCACACTGTCCGATTTTGGATAGAGTTTTGAGCTAGAGTCTCTTTGTAGATGTGCAGGATGGAGCCCAAGACTGAGCATTTACCCAAAAAAAAAAAAAAAAAAAGGGATGCTAGCTAGATTCTAGACTGATTGAGAAATGCTGAATATTTTGACTTGCCAGCTAAAAGTTTAAGGTTCGGATTGAATTGGGAAAATTTGTGTAATTCTGGTAACTAAATGCCTTTGCTTATTGATCCTGATTTGCAAAAAAAAAGTGTAGACAGCCACCATTTTGGGCTGCATGACTTGGCAGCGGCCATGTCAGCCACATGACTTGCTACTCCCCTGGGGGCCGCCATCTTGAAACAGCAAAGGCCCCTTCCTCTGATTTAGTCAAGGGTGGAGCTTTAAGGTGGAGTTTTATGGGGCAGGAAGTGTGTTTGCCTCACGGATTTATTTAATACTATTTTTAAGCTAATCTCTTAAATCTAGAAAACCCTGCTTTCCTTAAACTAAGGGCAATTAAAGGTTATATGTTCCCTCCCTAAACAAAAGTTAAATAGCTTATGTCAAAGTCTTAAAAGGGACTGATAGCAGTAATCCAATTTCTAAAGTATTATTTCAGGTAGAAACTGGTTTCATACTGGGCTTAGAGGTCACATTTTTCCTTTGCCTGGGAGGGACAGCATAGCTGTCCCAGGATCAGAGGGCTCCAGTTAACTTATCGACTCAGTGTTCTGGAGACCCAGGACTGTAATTTAGATAACATGCCTAAGTTTAACCCAGGTTACCCACGGGCTCTAGATAATATGTTAATCAAACTAGGTTATCTGTTGGTATTTTGTGCTGTAAATGTGTCATGTGCCTGTGTAAAAGTGTTTTTGTTTATTCCTGTTTTGTTTTGTTTTCTCCTGTGGTGATTCAAAGTTTTTAATGGGAAATGTTATCTGTCTTTATTGAAAATTGTTTAGCTAGTGAAATTTCTGTTTGTGTCTAAAAAAAAACAACCACAGGCTTGATTTCTTTGAGGCTGAGTGCTCTGACCAATAGCAAAGTACCCTGAGCGGCCACTGGGATCTTTCCCTAAGGGCGCTTGCTCTCTGTCAGAGGTGGAATTGGCCCGCCTAACTAGTAAACATCTCTGTCTGTTTGTTTGCTGAGAACTTTGATTTGCTATGTGATATTCTGTGCTGGGTTGGGATTTTGAAATTCTGGGGTAGATTTAAAAGGTATTTGTGGACTTTATAGTCTGATTGGGACATTTAAGGGTGGGGCTCACAGTTCCTCAGGGCAGAGATTTCATGGGCCCTTCCCCCTGCCTGTGAAAGGAAGGCAACGGGCCCTAGAATCTGTACGAGACCAGCCCAACCCCAACTCCTCATCAGCACAGACCAGGAGATTGGGTCTACGACAGAAGGCACCGCCAGGAGACCCTCGAACCACGTTGGAAGGGTCCCTACACTGTGGTACTGACGACCCCCACCGCTCTCAAGGTAGACGGCGTAGCGACCTGGGTCCATCACACTCACGTCCGGTCAGCGGACCCATCCGTGATCCAGGAAGACTTTGTCACCAAATGGAGCGTCGATCAAGATCAACGCCACCCGCTCAAGCTACGGCGTGCTCGACCTGCCTGATGCTGGTAACATTGCTCGCGATCACTCCTGCTGCCGGGAGCCCCCACAATACTGTATAATAGACTTAGATGATGCCTGCATCTTCATGGACATGGCTCCAAAGAGACAAGGACAATTTATAGGAAGGTCAAGAATAGACTTTAGTAGGATTTGGCTGCCTGAAGCGGCCATGATGCCAATATTATGTTTCATTGTATTGATATGTTATATTGACCTTTGATTCTCTTGCAGGTTTGAATATATGTTGACTGTCCTGAAAGGGGACTGTGTGGGGTGAACCCCAAGAGTAGAGGGTGTCTGGCTGCCAAGAGGGCAGGTGCCCAACTGGGCAGGGAAGGGTGCCCATCAGGTTTTGGTCTCTGTTGAGAGACAGTTGATGGTTGGCAGCCTGTATATTGTCTTGCAGGCCTGCGTAACCATACCCATGTCAGGGGTAGTACAAACCTCAACTGTAGAAAGCTGGGAAAGGCCTGTTTGGAATAGAAGGTCTAAGGCATGGTTATGCATAGAAAGAAAGTTTAATGCCAACAGTTACTGTTTTGTTATAACTCCATGAAAAGGAATTGGCAAGGAAAAATCAGAAAATCTTAGAGCAGATCAGTATGTTTTTCTCCTTACATAATTCCTCTGAAATATTGGCAATGCTAAATAAGTCATGGCAATACATTTCTTTGCATAGATTCAATAAGACTGGTTCCTAATAGTGGTTTTATTAATGGAAAACTTTGACTGGAGTATCATGTTTTAAAGAGCCCTGTCTGAGCTCTAAAGACTTGAAGCCAGTAAAAATGCCACGAAGAAAGCCTGGTATCCTGCTTGGAAGCCCTGAAGATGGCTGGAGCTGGAGCGTCAGGCCCATGCCCTACCATTATTGGTGGTTGGTAAGAGTAGAAGGGGAGCAGTAGGGATGCCTCTGCGTTCCTGCAGAACCCCCACACACTCTGGGCCGCAACAAGTAGGAGGGCTACTGAGATGGGCTTAAAGCCTAGAGCGTGGGCTCAGGTGGAGTTGCTACAGGTGAGGGATTCACCTAACTCAGCAGATACTGCAGGTGGGCCTGATGGCAGCTGGGTGGCGCGGCTTCCTGGCCCTACGGGGCACATTAAGATTCAACCATGAGATTCCAGCAAAGGTAGTCAGTTACCATTCTTGTTGTGTTTATGCAAACATCAGGACAGTAGATAAATTAATCTTGATTTGGCTTTTTGATAGCCATGGAGGAATTTTAAGAAGAAAAATCCTATTTCAATAGAAGTTGTTAAAGCTAGGTGCGGTTTACAGTTCAGGTTGGAGTGAGGAACGCGCGCGCGGGCGCAGGGGGAAATCTCCGCCCTCCAAAATCCGCGCCCATAGAGGCCAGCGTGACTCGCAAGTGGGGAGGGCTCCCGCAGGGCTGCTGCCAGAAGGTAACACTATAAATGAGCCCATAGTTGGACTGGATGCAAAAGGGCTGCCTCAGAGTTTCCCTGATAGCCAGCTACTTGTTGCCAGGGGCTTGAGCGCGCACAGACACTCCGTGCAGACACTCCGCGCAGCTCTGGAGGGTGGAACCCTGCGAGTTCGAACAGCTTCCCAGGCTCTTGTTTGCACACTTCCTCTTACTTCTGTGAGTTTGATTGTTGACCGCAGTACATGTGATTGCCCAGTTGGGGTCACTAGCAGAGCTTGTAGGGGAAGATTGTTTTTGGGGAGCCTGGGAAACAGAGCTGGGAGTGGCGCCTGGGGAACCAGCTCTGGGCGGAGCTGGTTCAGGTACAATAGAGAACTCCTGGTCAGAGAGAACTTATAGCCTTGGAGGTCAATCCAGACACACTGCCACCCAGAGGCAGAGCCACGAACTGACTCTTCTGTAAATACAGATAAGGCAATAAGGGGATTTTACGGCCGACTTTAAAATCAGGACTGTGGCTTACAACATGGAGGAACAGTGTATCAGAGGGAAACTCAACATTCTCCTGAATTCCGGGTGTGCCAATAAGAAGAGTAGAAGATCTGAAGCACCTGCATTACTCCACATTTTTATTTTTATTTTTTTAAATTACTTTTTCTCCTTTTAACTAAGAAAACATTTTTTTCTTTTTTTCTTTTTTCTTTTTCTCCGTCACCTGATTTTGCCCCTTCAGCTACTACATTTTTATTTTTAACTAGTATTATTACCGCTACCATTTTACCATTTTTTAAAGTGTCATTTTATTTTGTCTTTATTTTATTTTGGGACTAATGTTCTCCATTCTGTTTTCATCGTTCCTTTAGCAACATTTTTCTCTACCTCAATTTGCCTCTGTGCTAAACAATCTTCCCCACTTTTTCCCTTTTGCTGTCCTGTTTCTCTTACCCTACTCCAGCTTTTGATTTTCCCTATTCTTTTTACCCCCTGTCAAAATTTAACTCTGCTTATATATCCTATGTCCAATTCCCTGTTCTAAATCCTTATACACCTTTCCCTTATCTTCCTTCACTATCCAATTTTTTTTTTTCTTTTTCTCTTCTTCTTCTTTTCTCTCTCTATTGTTTTATTGTTGTTTGCTTGATTGACGGGTATATTGGTTTTTTTGTTTTGTTTTTTGTTTTGGATTGTTTGAGAGGTTAGACTGCTTATTCTTTTTATTTTCCTGCCCCTCCCTCTCCCCCCCCCCCCCCCCCCCCCGGTTATTTCTGTGCTTCTGTTTCCCCTTGTGTCGCTTGATATTATTGGTTGTTTGTAGTTTGTATACATCTCCAGGAATCTGTTGCTGTAATTTGTTGGTATTAGTGGCGGACCTATAGGAGTTTTCTCCTCATATAAATAGTCTCTTTCCCTTTTATACTTCATTCTCTTTTCTCTCTTACTTTTTTTTTTCCTCTTCTTTTTCCCCTCCCTTTTTCCAATTCCATTTTTGCACTCCTTTTTTTCTTTCTTTCTTTTTTCTCTTCTACATTTTGCTCTTCTTTCCCCCTTATCTCCCAAATCTCTTAGCTCGGGTGGCCACATTTATTTGGGGTTAGAAATATCGTAAATAAAATAGTGTTCAGTACCTGGTACGTTGTGCCTTGTTGTGTTGTATTTTGTGCCTTTAAATCAACGCAGCAGATTCAAGCAACAGCGGCCTCCTAATCACCACAAGCTCTGCCTGGGGAACAGTTGCTGTGTGTGAAGCCTCCCTCCACCAGCCAGAAGAGCCACCACAACTGTGAACAGCACCCACCAGAGGCTCTGCTATCAACAGAGGAGCCGCTGCTACCACAACCGCCCAAGGAGCAACCACAGCCCGAGGAGCCACTGCCACCCAGGGTCCAGCCACTGAACGACTCAACAACTAGTCATGTCAGTGAGATCAAACATGGGTAGACAAAGAAACCCCCAAAGGAAAGAAAAGGAGGACTTGCCAGAAAAGCAGCTAAGTGAGACAGAGATATGCAACATGACGGAAAAAGAATTCAGAATAAGGTTCCTAGAGTACATGCACCAGATGTTCAAGAAGCAAGAAGAAACAGATGAAAAACTCAACTACTTATGCAAGAAGCTAGAAGAAACAGATGAAAAAATCAACAAATTAAGTAAGTCCCAAGAAGAAATGTAGAGCGACATAGCTGCAATAAAAAACACCATTGAAAGTATCAACAGTAGACTGGGAGAAGCGGAGGACCGAATTAGTGAATTAGAAGACAAGGAAGCAAAACATACTCAAACTGTACTGCAAATGGAGAAAAAAATTAAAAGACAGGAGGAGAGCCTAAGGGAACTTTGGGACAACATGAAACGAAACAACATACGAATAATAGGGGTGCCAGAACAACAGAAAGATGAACATGGATTAGAAAACCTATTCGAAGAAATAATATCAGAAAACTTCCCTGAGGTGGGGAAGAAAAAAGTCACACAAGCCCAGAGAGTCCCAAACAAGGTGAACCCAAAAAGACCCACACCAAGACACATCATAATTACCATGGCAAATGTTCAGGATAAAGAGAGAATCTTACAGGCTGCAAGAGAGAGACGGAAAGTAACATACAAGGGAGCTCCCATTAGATTATCAAATGATTTCTCAACAGAAACACATCAGGCCAGAAAAGAATGGACGGAAATCTACAAAGTGATGCAAAGCAAAGGACTGAATCCAAGAATACTCTATCCAGCAAGGCTATCATTCAAAATTGAAGGGGAAATAAGAAGCTTCACAGACAAAAAAGGGCTAAGGGAGTTTATCACCACCAAGCCAGCCATGCAAGAAATGCTAAAGGGACTGGTGTAAAAAGAAGAAATATCAAGCTCAGAAAGAAAACAGCCACACACACACACAAAAAGAAATGGCTACAAACAAGTACATTTCAATAATAACTTTAAATGTAAATGGACTAAATGCTCCAACCAAAAGACATCGAGTGGCTGAATGGATAAAAAAAGATGACCCATACATCTGCTGTCTACAAGAGACCCACCTCATTAGAAGGGACTCACACAGACTGAAAGTGAAGGGATGGAAAAATATCTTTTACGCAAATGGAAAGGAAAAGAAAGCTGGGGTAGCAATACTTATATCTGACAAAATACATCTCAAAGTGAAGGCCATAACCAGAGATTAGGAAGGCCACTTCATAATACTAAAGGGATCAATACAACAAGAAGATATAACCCTGGTAAAAATATATGCACCCAATGCAGGAGCACCCAAATACATAAGAAAACTTCTGGAAGATATCAGGGGAGAGATCGACAATAATACAATCATAGTAGTGGACTTTAATACACCACTGACATCACTGGATAAATCCGCTAGACAAACAATCAGCAAAGAAACAGCAATCCTAAATGACTCACTAGATCAGATGGACTTAACTGACATCTTCAGAACACTTCACCCCACAGCTGCGGAATATACATTCCTCTCAGGTGCTCATGGGACAGATTCAAAAATAGACCACATATTGGGTCACAAGCAAAGTCTCCACAAATTCAAGAAGATTGAAATCATAAAAAGCATCTTCTCAGACCACGATGGCATAATGTTAGAAATAAACTACAATAAAAACAACCCAAAATACTCAAACACTTGGAAGCTGAATAGCATGTTATTAAATATTGATTGGGTTACCGATGACATCAAAGAAGAAATTAAAAACATCCTGGACACTAATGACAATGAAAACACAACAATCCAAAACCTCTGGGACACAATGAAAGCAGTCCTGAGAGGGAAGTTTATAGCTCTACAGGCCTATCTCAAAAAACAAGAAAAAATGGTAGTTAACCATCTAACTCTACAACTCAACGAATTAGAAAGAGAGCAACAAGAAAACCCCAGAGTGAGCAGAAGGAAGGAGATAATAAAGATTAGAGCGGAAATCAATGAAATAGAGACCAAAAAAAACAATACAGAAAATCAATGAAACCAAGAGCTGGTTCTTTGAAAGGATAAACAAGATTGACAAACCCCTAGCCAGGCTCACCAAGAAGCAAAGAGAGAGGTCCCAAATAAACCAAATCAGAAACGATAGAGGCGAAATAACAACAGACCCCACAGAAATACAAATGATCGTTAAACAGTACTACGGACAACTCTACTCCAACAAACTAGACAACCTGGAGGAAATGGACAAATTCCTGGAAAAATACAACATTCCAAAACTAAATCAGGAAGAATCTAAAAATCTCAATAGGCCAATAACTATGGAAGAAATTGAAGCAGTCATAAAAAAGCTTCCAGCAAACAAAAGCCCAGGACCAGACGGCTTCTCAGGGGAATTTTACCAAACTTTCAGGGAAGAACTAAAACCGATCCTCCTCAGACTACTACAAAAAATTTAGGGGGAAGGAACACTTCCAAACTCATTCGATGAAGCCAGCATCACCCTAATACCAAAAACAGGTAAAGACAACACAATGAAAGAGAATTACAGGCAAATATCCCTCATGAACATAGATGCCAAAATCCTCAACAAAATCTTAGCAAATCAGATCCAGCACTACATCAGAAGGATCATACAACATGACCAAGTAGGATTTATCCCAGGGATGCAAGGATGGTACAACATCCGTAAATCAATAAACGTGATACAGCACATAAACAAATTGAAAGAAAAAAAACCACATGGTCATATCAATTGATGCAGAAAAAGCATTCGACAAAATCCAACACCCATTTTTGATAAAAACTCTCAGCAAGGTGGAAATAGAAGGATCATACCTCAACATAATAGAAGCCATATATGAAATGCCCACAGCCAACATCATACTCAATGGACAAAAACTAACACCATTTCCCCTCAGAACAGGAACAAGACAGGGATGCCCACTCTCACCACTCCTGTTCAACATAGTCCTGGAAGTATTAGCCATTGCAATTATAGAAGAAGAAGAAATGAAAGGCATCCAAATTGGAAAAGAGGAAGTAAAACTGTCCTTATTTGCAGATGACATGATATTATACATACAAAACCCTAGAGACTTCGTCAAAAAACTACTAGACTTAATACATGAATTTGGCAATGTAGCAGGATACAAAATTAACCCAAAGAAATATGAGGCATTTCTGTATACCAATAGTGAACTTTCAGGAAGAGAGATTAGAAAAACAATCCCATTTACCATCGCACCAAAAAATTAAGATACCTAGGAATAAACTTAACTAAAGAGGTAAAAGACCTCTACTCAGAAAACTACAGGACGTTGAAAAAAGTAATAGAGGAAGACATAAAGAGATGGAAGAACATACCATGTTCTTGGATTGGTAGAATCAACATCATTAAAATGTCCATACTACCCAAAGCAATCTATAAATTCAACGCACTTCCCATTAAAATACCAATGGCCTACTTCAAAGATCTAGAACGAACTCTCCAAAAATTTATCTGGAATAAAAACAGACCCCAAATAGCTGCAGCGATCCTGAGAAAGAACAAAGTAGGTGGGATCTCAATGTCAGATATCAAGCTGTATTACAATGCCACTGTTCTCAAAACTGCCTGGTACTGGCACAAAAACAGACATATAGATCAATGGAATAGAAGAGAGAGTCCAGAAATCGGTCCGAACCAATATGCTCAATTAATATTTGACAAAGGAGGCAAGAACATACAATGGAGCCAAGATAGTCTCTTCAATAAATGGTGTTGGGAAAATTGGACAGATTTATGCAAGAAAATGAAACTAGACCAACAACTAACACCATACACAAGAATAAACTCAAAATGGATAAAGGACTTAAATGTCAGACAGGAAACCATAAAAATTCTAGAAGAATCCAAAGGAAACAAAATCTCAGACATATGCCGAAGCAAATTCTTCTCCGATAAAGATCCTAGGGCATTGTAAACTAAAGAGAAAATAAACAAATGGGACTACATCAAAATAAAAAGCTTCTGCACAGCAAAAGAAACCATCAACAAAACAACAAGAAAGCCCACTACATGAGAGAACATATTTGCCTATGCTATCACTGATAAGGGTTTAATCTCCAACATTTATAGGGAACTCATACAACTCAACAAAAGGAAGATAAACAATCCAATCAAAAAATGGGCAAAGGACCTAAATAGACACCTTTCAAAAGAGGACATTCAGAAAGCCAAGAGACATATGAAAACATGCTCAAAGTCACTAATCATCGGAGAGATGCAAATCAAAACAACAATGAGGTACCATCTCACACCTGTCAGAATGGCTATCATCAACAAATCAACAAACAACAAGTGCTGGAGAGGATGTGTAGAAAAAGGAACACTTGTGCACTGCTGGTGGGAATGCAGACTGGTGCAGCCACTATGGAAGACAGTATGGAGTTTCCTCAAAAAACTGGAAATGGAACTCCCATTTGACCCTGTGATCCCACTTCTAGGAATATATCCCAAGAAACCAGAAACACCAATCAGAAAGGATATGTGCACCCATATGTTCATAGCAGCACAATTTACCATAGCTAAGATCTGGAAATAGCCTAAGTGCCCATCAGTAGATGAATGGATTAGAAAACTGTGGTACAACTACACGATGGAATATCATGCTGCTGTAAAAAAGAAGGAACTCTTACCATTTGCAACAGCATGGATGGAACTGGAGAGCATTATGCTAAGTGAAATAAGCCAGTCAATGAAGGAAAAATACCATATGATCTCACCTATTTATGGATAATAAAGACCATAATAAACTTTTGAACAAAAATATATACAGAGGCAGAGCTGCCTCCAACGGACTGTCGACCTACAGCATAAGGCTGGGGAGGGTTGGGGGGGCAGGAGGAAGGGGGGCGGTAAGGGATCATCGGAAGGACTTGTATGCATGCATATAAGCATAACCAATGGACATAAGACACTGGGGGGTAGGGGAGGCCGGGAGATTATCAAGGGCGGGGGGGAAAAAAAGGAGACTTATGTAATACTCTTTGTAATACTTTAAGCAATAAAAAAATAATAATTAAAATTTTAAAAAACACCACAAAAAAAGAGAACTACAGGCCAATATCCCTGATGAACATAGATGCCAAAATCCTCCACAAAATTCTAGCAAATCGGAATCAGCAATACATTAGAAAGATCATACACCATGACCAAGTGGGATTTATTCCAGGAATGCAAGGATAGTAAAATATCCACAAATCAATAAATATGATACATCACATAAACAGATTGAGAGACAAAAATCACATAATCATATCAATCCATGCAGAAAAAGCATTTGACAAAATCCAACACCCTTTCTTGATAAAAACTCGCAACAAAGTGGGAATAGAGGGATCATACCTCAACATAATAAAGGCCTTATATGACAAACCTACAGCCAACATCATACTCAATGGACAAAAAAATTATTTTCCCTAAAAACAAGAAGAAGACAAGGATGCCCTCTTTCACCACTCCTGTTTTACATAGTACTAGAAGTACCAGCCATAGCACTCAGACAAGAAGAAGAAATAAAAGGCATCCAAATTAAAAAAGAAGAAGTAAAACTATCCTTATTTGCAGATGACATGATAATATATAGAAAACCCCAAGGACTCCATCAAAAAACTACTAGACCTAAGAAATGAATTTGGCAATGTAGCAGGATACAAAATTAACTCCCGAAATCTATGCCCTTTTTATACACCAATGATGAACTCACAGAAAGAGAAATGGAAAAAAAAAAATCCCATTTACCATTGCACCAAGAAAACTAAGATTCCTAGGAATAAACGTAACGAAGGACTTAAAAGATCTACTTCAAAAACTACAGGACATTGGAAAAAAAAGATAGAAGACATAAACAAATGGAAGAATATCCCATGTTCATGGATTGGTAGAATCAACATCATTAAAATGCCCATCCTACCTAAAGCAATCTATAGATTCAATGCAATACCTATTAAAATACCAATGGCATATTTCAAAGATATAGAACAAACTCTTCAAAAATTCATCTGGAATAAAAAAGACCCCAAGTAGCCACAACTGTCCGGAGAAAGAAGAACAAAGTTGGAGGGATCACAATATCAGACCTCAAACTATATTACCAAGCCAAGGTTCTCAAAACTGCCCGGTACTGGCACAAAACAGACATATAGACCAATGGAACAGAATAGAGAATCCAGAAATTGACCCAAGCCATTATACTCAATTAATATTAGACAAAGGAGGCAAGAGCATACACTGGAGTCAAAACAGTCTCTTTAATAAATGATGCTGGTAAATTTGGTCAGATACATGCAAAAAAATGAAACTAGACCACCAACTGACACCATACACAAAAACAAACTCAAAATGGCTAAAGGACTTGAATGTAAGATGAGAAACCATAAAAAACCCTACAAGACTCCATAGGCAGCAAAATTGCAAATATATGTCATAGCAATATCTTTAGAGACACAGATCCTAGGAGAAGAGAGATTAAGGAGAAAATAAACAAATGGGACTACATCAAAATAAAAAGCTTCTGCACAGCAAAAGAAACCATCAACAGCCCTGGCCAGTTTGGCTCAGTAGATAGAGCATTGGCCTGCAAACTGAAAGGTCCCAGGTTAGATTCCTGTCAAGGGCACATACCCGGGTTGTGGGCTCAATCCTCAGTGGGGGACTTGCAGGAGGAAGCTGATCCAGGATTCTCTCTCATCATGGATGTTTCTATCTCTCCCTCTTCCTTCCTCTCTGAGATCAATAAAAACATATTTTTTTAAAAAAGAAACCATCAACAAAACAACAAGAAAGCCCACTGCATGGGAGAACATATTTGCCAATGCTATCTCCGATAAGGGCTTAATCTCCAACATTTACAGGGAACTCATACAACTTAAAAAAAGGAAGATAGATGCTACGAAAAATGGCGATCCTCAGGAAGGTGGGGAGGGAGAGAGTGTGAGAGCGCAAGGAAGTGATAGAGGAGTGTGTGGACGTGTGTGGTGTGTGTGTGTGTGTGTGTGAGCTAGGGACAGTTAGATTCTGCAGGTCTTCTAGGCTACTAAACCAGGCAGTCTTAGACGTGGAGCCCCGCTCCCTGCGTGGACACTCCTGGGCGGCCTGCACGGGCACAGCGACCACGCCATCTTGGGAAACAGAGCTTCTTGAGACTAGGATCCTGGCCTCAGCACCACCAAGTCTGATCTCAGATGCAAACCAGGACCCTGCAGCCACTGGGGACAGACACCTGTGACCACAGCTACAGACCTGGGGACACCAAAAGTTCAGAAATCCCCGCAGCAGATCCATGAGTAACAGAGCCCATCCCCATCCCTGCAGGCTTTCAGGCAGCACCATAGTAACTGATAGACTCACCCTTTGCAGGGGCCTCAGTGCTGCCACATGAACTTTAGCCTGGAAGTGCGCGAGCACCTTGGAACTGATCCTGCGCTCACTGCTGGGAGCACTCGTGCGAACACTGGGAATTTGTCCCACATAGGGCGGGCCCAGAGACCCCAATTCTCTGGGAAGGAGGCAGCACCAAGCACCAGTGACTTGACTGTGTTTCTTATCACCTGCGCCTGAGATCCTGATTCCCTGTGCATTCATACTAAGAGCCAGTGACTCCAATTCTTGGTGCAAGGGCACACAGGGAACCTGATTCTCAAGGTGAGGTCGCGTGAAGCAACAGAGACTCTGATACTGGATTCTTGGGGAACTCTGACTCCTGGTGCACGCTAGGGGGCACTGATTTTCAACACGCTCCAGGGGGGTCTCTGTTTCAGCATGGTGCAGGCAGGGTCCCTGATTCTAAGAGCCCGCACGAGGCCACATTGAGTGCTGGCAACACTGACTCTGAGCGAGCCTGGTTCAAACCAACCCACAACAACCACACATCTTAGTGTCAGAGCTCTTCAGTGACACTAGGGTGGTGGGAGGCTCCCACTGCACATGGCCCAGGCCCACACAACTGGATGTTTGAATCATCGGGAGATAATCAGAATGAAGACACGACACAACACCCAGAGGAAAGACAATGAGGAGTCGCCAAGAAAGGAAATTAATGAAGTTGAAGCATGCAACATGACAGAAAAAGAATTCAGAATAATGGTTATACAATTCATTCACCGGATGGATGAGAAAATCAACAACCTATGCAAGAGTCAGGAAGAAATGAAAACTGATATAGCTACAATAAAAAAAAACATGGAAAGTTTCAACAGCAGGCTAAAAGAAGCAGAGGACCGAATTAGTGAGTTAGAAGATAAGGCAGAGAAACAAGCTCAACCTGAACAGCAACTGGAGAAAAAAATCAAAAAGCAGGAGGAGAGCCTACGGGAGCTTTGGGACAACATGAAATGAAGTAACATACGCATAATAGGGCTGCAAGAAGGACAAGAAGAGCAGCAAGGATTAGAAAATCTATTTGAAGAAATAATGACAGCAAACTTCCCAGATATGGGTATTGATGTTCTTGGTGAACGGAGTCGCAGAGATGAGTCGGACGACAGAATACGGAGAAGCAGAGGGCTACCGCTCGCTCAGGCGAATAGCAAAGATCCTCTGATCCCTTCTGGCTTTTATTGGGGGTGAGCACAGCAAATAACAATGGAGTACAGCAAGTGACAATGATTATCAAACATGCTTTATGAAATTATCAAAGCTAAGTTATACATTATACTATTAATTTCCTATGTTATACAAAGATTCTTTCCACCTGCAGCAGTGCACCCTCCCCTGAACTTTCTATGCTCTCATGGACTATTCATCAAGTCAAGGAAAGTTCTGCCTCGGAACAATAAGTCTCGTGTGCAAGACTTTGTTCTGACGCGGCCTGTGTGCAGGCTCACGCCTTCTCCCGGCAGAGCGTCCTCTTCTAGTTAACTTCTTTCCACTTTACCGCAACATTTGGGGAAGAAAAAAGTTACACAAGTACAGAGAGTCCCAAGCAAGATGAACCCCAAAAGACGCACACCAAGACACGTCATAATAATGATGGCAAATGCACAAGACAAAGAGAGACTCTTAAAGGCTGCAAGAGAGAAATAAAGAGTTACCTACAAAGAATCCCCCATCAGATTATCAAATGATTTCTCAACAGAAACACATCAAGCTAGAAGGGAATGGAAGGAGGTATACAAAGTGTTGCAAAGCAAAGGACTGAATCCAAGAATACTATATCCAGCAATACTAACAATCAAAATTGAAGGGGAAATCAGGAGCTTTGCAGACAAAAAAAGATTAAGGGAGTTTATCACTACCAAGCCAGCACTGCAAGAAATGCTAAAAGGAATGCTGTAAAAAGAAGAAAT
This sequence comes from Myotis yumanensis, assembly GCF_028538775.1. Taxonomy (NCBI): domain Eukaryota; kingdom Metazoa; phylum Chordata; class Mammalia; order Chiroptera; family Vespertilionidae; genus Myotis; species Myotis yumanensis. The sequence continues at coordinate 107,178,340 of NW_027223753.1, read as the reverse complement.
ATAAAGGTAAGAAAGAACACAGGCATGAAAATAGAAATGAATCCAAGCACGTAACTTTCAATAATAACTTTAAATGGAAAAAGGAATAAATGCTCCAATCAAAAGACATCAAGTGGCTGAATGGATAAAAAGACATAACCCATATATATGCTGTCTACAAGAGACCCACCTCAGAACAAGGGAATCACACAGACTGAAAGTGAAGGGATGGAAAAATAACTTTCAGGCAAATGGAAATGAAAAAAAAGCTGGGGTAGCAATACTTATATCAGACAAAGTAGACCTCAAAGTGAAGGCCATAACAAGAGATAAGGAAGGCCACTTCATAATACTAAAGGGATTGGTACAACAAGAGGATATAACCCTGATAAACATATATGCACCCAATGCAGGAGCACCCAAATACATAAAAAACCTCCTGGAAAATAACAAGGGAGAGATCAACAACAACACAATTATAGGAGGGGACTTAAACACTCCACTGACATCACTGGATAAATCCTCTAGACAAAAAATCAGCAAAGAAACAGCAATCCTAAATGACTCATTAGATCAGATGGACTTAATTGACATCTTCAGAACATTTCACCCCAAAGCCACGGAATATACCTTCTTCTCAAGTGCACATGGGACATCTTCAAAAATAGACCACATATTGGGTAACAAGCAAAGTCTCCCCAAATACAAGGAGATTGAAATCATACCAAGCATCTTCTCAGATCACAAGGGCATAATATTAGAAATAAACCACAATAAAAACAATCCAAAAAACTCAAACACTTGGAAGCTGAATAGTATGTTACTAATAGCATGTTACTAAATAATGATTGGGTTACCAGTGAGATCAAAGTAGAAATTAAAAACACCCTGGAAACTAATGACAATAACAGTAAAATAACCCAAAAACTATGGGAAACAATGAAAGCAGTCCTGAGAGGGAAGTTTATAGCACTACAGGCCTAGCTCAAAAATAACAGGAAAAAATGATAGTAAATCATTTAACTCTACAACTCAGATAATTAGAAAGAAAACAACAAAAAAAGCCCAGAGTGAGCAGAAGAAAGGAGATAATAAAGATCAGAGCACCAAAAAAAAAAAAAAAAAAAAATACAGAAAATCAATGAAAGCAAGAGCTGGTTGAAAGGATAAGCAAGATTGATGAACCTTTAGCCAGGCTCACCAAGAAGCAAAGAGAGAGGACTCAAATAAACAAAATCAGAAATGAAAGAAGCGAAATAACAACAGACCCCACAGAAATACAAATGATTGTTAAAAAATACTATGGACAACTATACTCCAACAAAGTAGACAACCTGGCGGAAATGGACATGTTCCTAGAAAAATGCAATCTTCCAAAACTCAATTCAGAGGATTCTAAAAATTTCAACAGGCTAACAATGCTGGAAGAAATTAAAGCATTCATCAAAAAGCTCCGAGCAAACAAAAGCCCGGGGCCAGATGGCTTCACAGGGGAGTTTTACCAAACATTCAAGGAAGAACTAAAACCTATCCTCCTCAGGCTATGTCAAAAGATTCAAGAGGAAGGAACACTTCCAAGCTCATTCTATGAAGCCAGCATCACCCTAATACCAAAACCAGATAGAGACAACACAATGAAAGAGAACTACAGACCAATATACCTCATGAACATAGATGCCAAAATACTCAACAAAATTCTAGCAAATCGGATCCAGCAATACATCAGAAAGATCATACACCATGACCAAGTAGGATTCATCCCAGGGATTCAAGGATGATACAATATCCACAAATCAATAAACGTGATTCATCACATAAACAAATTGAGAGATAAAAACCACATAGTCATATCAATTGATGCAGAAAAAGCTTTCGACAAAATTCAACACCCTTTCTTGATAAAAACTCTCAGCAAGATAGGAATAGAAGGATCATACCTCAACATAATAAAAGCCATATATGACAAACCCACAGCCAACATCACAATCAATGGACAAAAACTAAAACCATTTCCCCTGAGAACAGGAACAAGACAGGGATGCCCCCTCTCACCACTCCTGTTCAACATAGTACTGGAAGTACTAGCCATTGCAATCAGACAAGAAGAAGAAATAAAAGGCATTGAAATTGGAAAAGAAGAAGTACAACTGTTCTTATTTGCAGATGACATGATACTGTACATAGAAAACCCTAAAGACTCCATCAAAAAATTATTAGAGTAAATAAATGAATTTGGCAATGTAGCAGGATACAAAATTAATGTCAAGAAATCTATTGCATTTTTTTACAACAATAGTGAGCTTACAGAAAGTGAGACTAAAAAAGCAATCCCATTTACCATCGCACCAAAAAAAATTAAGATACCTAGGAATAAACTTAACTAAGAAGGTAAAAGACTTATATTCGAAAAACTACAGGACACTGAAAAAAGAGATAGAGGAAGGCATAAACAGATGGAAGAACATACCGTGCTCACGGATTGGTAGAATCAACATCATCAAAATGTCCATACTACCCAAAGCAATCTATAGATTCAATGCAATCCCCATTAAAATACCAACAGCATATTTCACAGACCTAGAACAAACTCTCCAAAAATTCATCTGGAATAAAAAAGACCTCGAATAGCTGCAGCAATCCTGAGAAAGAAGAGCAAAGTAGATGGGATCTCAATATCAGATATCAAACTGTATTACAAAGCCACTGTTCTTAAAACAGCTTTGTGCTGGCACAAGAACAGACATATAGATCAATAGAATAGAATAGAGAGCCCAGAAATTGACCCAAAGCACTTTGCCCAATTAATATTTGACAAAGGAGGCAAAAGCATACAATGGAGTCAAGACAGTCTCTTCAATAAATGGTTTTGGGACAATTGGACAGATACATGCAAAAAGATGAAATTCGACCACCAACTCACACCATACAGAAAAATAAATTCAAAATGGATAAAAGACTTAAACAGAAGATGGGAAACCATAAAAATACTAAAGGAATCCACAGGCAGCAAAATTGCAAACATATGCTGAAGGAATTTCTTCTCTGATACTGCTCCTAGGGCAATGGAAACTAAAGAGAAAATAAACAAATGGGACTACATCAAAATAAAAAGCTTTTGCACAGCAAAGGAAACTATCAACAAAACAACAAGAAAGCCCACTGCATGGGAGAACATATTTGCCAATGATATCACCGATAAGGGTTTAATCTCCAACATTTAGAGGGAACTCATTCAACTTAACAAAAGGAAGATAAACAATCCAATCAAAAAATGGGCAATGGACCTAGATAGACACTTTTCAAAAGAGGACATACAGAGGGCCGAAAAACATGAAAACATGCTCAAAGTCACTAATTACACTAAAGATGCAAATCAAAATGACAATGCAGTATCACCTCACACCTGTCAGAATGGCTATCATCAACAAATCAACAAACAACAAATGTTGGAGAGGATGTGGAGAAAAAGGAACCCTTCTGCACTGCTGGTGGGAATGCAGACTGGTGCAGCCACTGTGGAGAACAGTATGGAACTTCCTCAAAAAACTAAAAATGGAACTCCCATTTGACCCAGTGATCCCACTTCTAGGAATATATCCCATGAAGCCAGAAACACCAATCTGAAAGGATATATGCACCCCTATGTTCATAGCAGCAAAACTCACCATAGCTAAGATCTGGAAACAGCCTAAGTGCCCATCAGCAGAAGAGTGGATTAGAAAACTATGGTACATCTACACAATGGAATACTACGCTGCGGTAAAAAAGAAGGAACTCTTGCCTTTTGCAACAGCTTGGATGGAACTGGAGAGCATTATGCTAAGTGAAATAAGCCAGTCAGAGAAAGATAAATACCACATGATCTCACTCATTTGTGGAATATAGAGAACAACATAGACTGATAAACAGGGACAGATCCAAAGACAGAGAAACAGCAATCAGACTATTAATCCCCAGAGGGAAAGTAGGGTAGGGTGGGGGTAAGGGGAAGAGATCAACCAAAGGACTTGTATGCATGCATATAAGCCAAACCAATGGACACGGACAACAGGGGGATGAGAGCATGAGTGGGGGGGGAGGATGGGGGTTAATGGGGGGGAATGAGGACTCATTTGTAATTCCTTAACTAATACAGAATTTAAAGATTTTTTTTAAAAAAGGGAAGATAAACAACCCAATCAAAAAATGGGCAAAGGACCTAAATAGACACTTTATGAAAGAGGACATTCAGAAAGCCAAGAGACACATGAAAACATGCTCAAAGTCACCAATCATCCGAGAGATGCAAATAAAAACAACAATGAGGTACCACCTCACACCTGTCAGAATGGCTATCGTCAACAAATCAATAAATGACAAGTGCTGGCGAGGATGCAGAGAAAAAGGAACCTTTCTTCACTGCTGGTGGGAATGCAGGCTGGTGCAGCCATTCTGGAAAACAGTATGGCGTTTCCTCAAAAATTTAAAAATGGAACTGCCATTTGACCCAGTGATCCCACTTCTAGGAATATATCCCAAGAAAACAGAAACACCAATTGAAAAGGATATATGCACCCGTATGTTCATAGCAGCACAATTTACAATAGCTAAGATTTGGAAACAGCCTAAATGCCCATCGGCAGAAGAGTGGATTAGAAAACTATGGTACATCTACACAATGGAATACTACACTGCTTTAAAAAAAAGAAAGGATTCTTACCATTTGCAGCAACATGGATGGAACTGGAGAGCATTATGCTAAGTGAAATAAGCGAGGCAGTGAAGAAAAATACCACATGATCTCACTCATTTATGGATAATAAAGAACATTATAACCTAATGAACAAAAATATAGACACAGAGGTAGAGAAGCATCGAACAGACTGTCAAATCACAGTGGGAAGGCTGGGGAATTTTGCGGGGGGGGGGAGATCAATTGAAGGATTTATATGTACGCATATAAGCATAACCAATGGACACAAGACACTGGGGGTGGGGTGGGGTAAGGGCATGTGCCAGGGGGGTAGGGGAGGCCGGGGGAAGGTCAATGGGGAAAAAAGGGACACATATGTACTACTATTTGTAATACTTTAAACAAGAAAATAAAATTTTTTTTTAAATCTCTGATGAGAGAAAATCTTTTTTTAAACCAATTAATTAGACACGTTTTATTTTTTTATTTTTTATTATTATTGCTTAAAGTATTACAAAGAGTATTACATATGTCTCCTTTTTCCCCTCCCCCCTTGACATTCCCCTGGCTTCTCTTACCCCCCAGTGTCTTGTGTCCATTGGTTATGCTTATATGCATGCATACAAGTCCTTTGGTTGATCTCTTACCGACCCCCCAACCCTCCCCGAGCTTCCCGATGTAGCTTGACAGTCTGTTGAATGCTGTTCTGCCTCTGCATCTATTTTTGTTCACCAGTTTATAATGGTCTTTATTATCCATAAATGAGTGAGATCATGTGGTATTTATCTTTCTCTGACTGGCTTATTTCACTTAGCATAATGCTCTCCAGTTCCATCCATGCTGTTGCAAATGGTAAGAATTCCTTCTTTTTAACAGCAGTATAGTATTGTATTGTGTAGATATACCACAGTTTTCTAATCCATTCATCTGCTGATGGACACTTAGGCTGTTTCCAAATCTTAGCTATGGTAAATTGTGCTGCTATGAACATATGGGTGCACATATCCTTCTTGATTGGTGTTTCTGTTTTCTTGGGATGTATTCCTAGAAGTGGGGTCACTGGGTCAAATGGGAGTTCCATTTTTAACTTTTTGAGGAAACTCCGTACTGTCTTCCATAGTGGCTGCACCAGTCTGCATTCCCACCAGCAGTGCAAGAGTGTTCCCTTTTCTCCGCATCCTCTCCAGCACTTGTTGTTTGTTGATTTGTTGATGATAGCCATTCTGCCAGGTGTGAAATGATAACTCATTGTTGTTTTGATTTGCATTTCTTGGATGATTAGTGACTTTGCGCATGTTTTCATATGTCTCTTTGCTTTCTGAATATCCTCTTTTGAAAAGTGTCTATTTTGGTCTTTTGCCCATTTTTTTTGATTGGATTGTTTATCTTCCTTTTGTTAAGTTGTATGAGTTCCCTATAAATTTTGGAGATTAAACCCTTATCGGTGATAACATTGGCAAATATGTTCTCCCATGCAGTGGACTTTCTTGTTGTTTTGTTGATGGTTGCTTTTGCTGTGCAGAAGCTTTTCATTTGAATGTAGTTCTATTTGTTTATTTTCTCTTTGGTTTCCAATGCCCTAGGAGCTGCATGGGTGAAGAAATTCCTTTGGCATATGTCTGAGATTTTGTTGCCTTTGGATTCCTCTAGTATTTTTATGGTTTCCCGTCTTACTTTTTAAGTCCTTTATCCATTTTGAGTTTATTTTTGTCTATGGTGTAAGTTAGTGGTCTAGTTTCATTTTTCTGCATGTATCTGTCCAATTTTCCCAACACCATTTATTGAAGAGACTACCTTGACTCCATTGTATGTTCTTGCCTCCTTTGTCAAATATCAATTGAGCATATTGTTTTGGAATGATTTCTGGGCTCTCTATTCTATTCCATTGATCTATATGTCTGTTCTTGTGCCAGTACCAGGCAGTTTTGAGAACAGTGGCTTTGTAATACAGCTTGATATCTGGCATTGAGATCCCACCTACTTTGTTCTTCTTTCTCAGGATTGCTGCAGCTATTCGGGGTCTTTTTTTTATTCCAGATGAATTTTTGGAGAGTTTGTTCTAGGTCTGTGAAATACGCTGTTGGTATTTTAATGGGAAGTGCATTGCATTTATAGATTGCCTTGGGTAGTATGGACATTTTAATGATGTGGATTCTACCAATCCAAGTACAAGGTATGTTCTTCCATCTATTTATGAATTCCTCTATCTCTTTTTTCAAGGTCCTGTAGTTTTCTGAGTAGAGGTCTTTTACCGCCTTAGTTAAGTTTATTCCTAGGTATCTTAATTTTTTTGGTGCAATGGTAAATGGGATTGCCTTTTTAGTTTCTCTTTCTGTAAGTTCACTATTGTTGTAAAGAAATGCCATAGATTTCTTGGTGTTAATTTTGTATCCTGCTACATTGCCGAATTCATTTATTAAGTATAATCGTTTTTTGATGGAGTCTTTAGGGTTTTTTATGTATAATATCATGTCATCTGGGAATAAGGACAGTTTTACTTCTTCTTTTCCAATTTGGATGCCTTTTATTTCTTCTTCTTATCTAATCACAATGGCTAATACTTCCAGTACTGTGTCGAACAGGAGTGGTGAAAGTGGGCAACCCTGTCTTGTTCCTGTTCTTAGAGGAAATGGTTTTAGTTTTTGTCCATTGATTGTGATGTTGGCTGTGGGTTTGTCATATATGGCTTTTATTATGTTGAGGTATGATCCTTCTATTCCCACCTTGCTGAGAGTTTTTATCAAAAATGGATGTTGGATTTTGTCAAATGCTTTTTCTGCATCAATTGATATGACTATGTGGTTTTTTCTCTCAATTTGTTTATGTGATGTATCACATTTATTGATTTACGGATGTTGTACCATCCTTGCATCCTTGGGATAAATCCTACTTGGTCATGGTGTATGGATCCAATTTGCTAAGATTTTGTTGAGGATTTTGGCATCTATGTTCATGAGGGATATTGGCCTGTAATTCTCTTTCATTGTGTTGCCTTTACCTGGTTTTGGTATTAGGGTGATGCTGGCTTCATAGAATGAGCTTGGGAGTGTTCCTTCCTATTGAATTTTTTGGAATAGTCTGAGGAGGATAGGTTTTAGTTTCTCTTTGAATGTTTGGTAAAACTCCCCTGTGAAGCCATCTGGTCCTGGGCTTTTGTTTGCTGGAAGCTTTTTGATGACTGCCTCAATTTCTTCCATAGTTATTGGCCTATTGAGATTTGTAGATTCTTCCTGATTGAGTTTTGGAAGGTTGTATTTATCTATGAATATATCCATTTCCTCCAGGTTGTCTAATTTGTTGGAGTAGAGTTGTTCATAGTATTTTTTAATAATCCGTTTTATTTCTGTGGGGTCTGTTGTTATTTCACCTCTATCATTTCTGATTTTGTTTATTTGGGTCCTCTTTCTTTGTTTCTTGGTGATCCTGGCTAGAGGTTCATCAATCTTGTTTATACTTTCAAAGAACCAGATCTTGGTTTCCTTGATTTTCTGTATTGTTTTTTGGGTCTCTATGTCATTTATTTCTTCTCTAATCTTTATTATCTCCTTCCTTCTGCTCACTCTGGGGTTTTCTTGTTGCTCTCATTCTAATTCTTTGAGATGTAGAGTTTGATGATTTACTACCATTTTTTCTTGGTTTTTTTGAGGTAGGCCTGTAGAGCTTTGAACTTCCCTCTCAGGACTGCTTTCATTGTGTCCCAGAGGTTTTGGATTGTTGTGTTTTCATTGTCATTAGTGTCCAGGATGTTTTTAATTTCTTCTTTGATCTCATTGGTAACCAGTCAATATTTAATATCATGCTATTCAACTTCCAATTGTTTGAGTATTTTGGGTTGTTTTTATTGTAGTTTATTTCTAATATTATGCCATTGTTGTTTGAAAAGATGCTTGGTATGATTTCAATCTTCTTGTATTTGGGGAGACTTTGCTTGTGGCCCAATATGTGGTCTCTTTGTGAGAATGTCCCATGTGCACTTGAGAAGAAGGTATATTCCGTGGATTTGGAGTGAAATCTTCTGAAGATGTCTATTAAGTCCATCTGATCTAATGAGTCATTTAGGATTGCTGTTTCTTTGCTGATTTTTTGAATAGAGGATTTATCCAGTGATGTTAGTGATGTATTAAAGTCCCCTACTATGTTTGTATTGCTGTTGATCTCTCCCTTGATATTTTTCAGGAGTTTTTTTTTTATGTATTTGGGTGCTCCTGCATTGGGTGCATATATATTTATCAGGGTTATATCCTCTTGTATGGATCCCCTTAGTATTATGAAGTGGCCTTCCTTATCTCTTGTTGTGGCCTTCACTTTGAGGTCTATTTTGTCTGATATAAGTATTGCTACCCCAGCTTTTTTTTCATTTCCATTTTCCTGAAAGATAATTTTCCATCCCTTCACTTTCAGTCTGTGTGAGTCCCCTGTTCTGAGGTGGGTCTCTTTTAGACAGCATATATATGGGTCATGGTTTTTTTTAATATATTTTTTTATTGATTGTTTACAGAGAGGAAGGGAGAGGGATAGAGTTGAAAACATCGATGAGACCAAAACATTGATCAGCTGCCTCCTGCACACCCCCTACTGGAGATTTGCCTGCAACCAAGGTACATGCCCTTGACTGGAATCGAACCTGGGACCCTTCAGTCCTCAGGCTGATGCTCTATCCACCAAGCCAAACCAGTTAGGGCTATGTCATATTTTTTTTATCCATTCATTCACTCGATGTCTTTTGATTCGAGCATTTAGTCCATTTACGTTTACAGTTATTATTGAAAGGTACTTGTTTTTAGCCATTTTTATTTTTTTGTGCCTGTTTTCTTTCTTAGCTTTTTACTTCTTCTTTTTACACCAGTTTCTTTAGCATTTCTTGCATTGCTGGCTTGGTAGCGATAAACTACCTTAGCCTTTTTTTGTCTGTGGAGCTTCTTATTTCCCCTTCAATTTTGGATGATAGCCTGCTGGATAGAGTATTCTTGAATTCAGTCCCTTGCTTTGCATCACTTTGTAAATTTCCATCCATTTTTTTCTGGCCTGATGTGTTTCTTTCGCCTGGAGTGCTCTGCCTTTCCCGGCTGCAAACTATCTCCCAGCTGAATCTCCTCTGCCAATTCTGGCTGGATGTTACTCGTTTCAGCTGCTCACCCTATCTGCTCCGGGACAAGGCATGGGACACATCTGTCTATATTGCTGCCATTTTTCCTCCCCTGAGAGAAAATCTTTGATCAGCTGCCTCCTGCACGCCCCTTACTCAAGCCCACAACCAGGGCATGTGCCCTGACCAGGAGTCAAGCTGTGACCTTCTGGTTCATGGGTCGATACTCAACCACTAGGCCACAATGGCTTGGCTAAAGTTGAATCTTGATTGCTGTTGGCTCATTCATGCATGAGGTTGACCCTCAGTCCAGCTGGCTATGTCGATCAAACCTGACTAGATAGTATAAGCTGCTGTGCAGAGGTTGATCATGTGAAGCCAAATTTGCCTCTGCCTGGTGTGGTGCCTGCTGAGGCCTACCTTTAGGTGTGCCACTTATGGAGCTAATTGGATCCTGCTCTGATGTTTTCTGAAGCTAGTCAGTTGGTGTGTTGGTTCTGGGCCCTCTGAGGACTCTGCTGCAGGTCAATGTTTGACACTGCCTGTGACTGGCCCTGAACAACCTGTTTGGAGTAAATAGAGATCCACAGTTTGTGACTGCCTCTACTTGACCCAGCAAAAGTTCCAGGGTATACCAAAGTTAGCTTCCACCCACTGGGTGCCCACAGACCTTTGTGGTGGGACAGGGTTTCAGGGAGTCATCAGGGAGAGGTCAGCAGAGATTATTAGGCCAAAACAGATTTGGCCAAGTGAAATGAGTGCTTTGCACCTGCACTAGTTTGGATTATGAGGGAAAAGTTTCCCCCATCCTAGAGCCACAGAACTCAGTCTGTTCTGAATTCTGTCTGGATATCCCAGAAAGTTTGAGCTCAATAGGTAGGACTACTGGGAGTTGAAACAGTGGAGCTAGTGGATTTCTCATGAGGGGGTTTCACTAATCAGACTCATGGGAAGGTGGGGGGAATGGTCCTCATTCAGAGCCATACAACTCAGTCTCTGACACCTCCTGACTCTACCCAGACCTCTACATCTGGGCCCAGGAAGCTGACTCCTCAGCAGGGCACAAGCTTCATAGGGTGGGGCTACAGAAGTCCAGTGGGTAGAGTTATTGCATTCTCCCAGGCTAATGCAGATGGCATCTGTCCTGTGGGAAAGAGACTCACACATGGACCCTTGTGGCTGTCCCTTCAGCTCTCACCCTGGACCCACACTATCCAAGCTCTCCTCACAGGACTCTTGTCTGCTCTGAGCCACCCTTCTCCCTCCACTGAAGCCTAGGGTGAGTGGCTGCCAAGTAGATTTTGTGTGCTGGCCCTTTAGGAGGGTGCCTAGCAGACTCCCACCTCTCCCTGGAGGACCGAGTCCCTGCTGATTTTCACAGCCAGATGTTATGTGGGCTCCTCTTTCTAGCTCTGATGCTCTGGGCTGGTGATCTTGGCATGGGGCTTAGACTTTCATGTTCCTCAGGAGGGACCTCTTCAGCCAAGATATCCATCTGGATTCTTAGCTGCCACCCTGTGGGTGTGGGGCCAGCCCCTTTCAGGTCTCCATCCTTCCTACCAGTCTCAATGTGACTTCTCTAAATCCTTTATAAGACCTCTGTTCAGCTAGTCTTCAATCAAGGTAATTGTTCTATATATTAGTTATAATTTTAGTTTGGTCCTAGGAGGAAATGAGTGTAACTTCTACTTGCTCTGCTGCCATCTTGGATCTCTGTAGATAGTTATTTTGCAGTATAACCCTGTTTCAAGCAAATTCCTTTTTTGATAAACTGAGACAGCTGAGTTACTGGGGTTGAATTTCTAGTTTTCAACTATGCCTGATGAGTGTTCACTTCTATACTTCAATTTTTTTCGTATTAGAAAAAAAAATTTTAAACCACAAATAGACTGTGAAGAAAGAGATAAATGTAATTAGTTGGATGTGTGGATGGTAATGGGAGAATTATAGATGATTTTAAAGATATCTATAATCATTTTTATAAATTATATTTAAAATATTTGAATTAATGCCTATATATCTGTATTAAATATCCTTTTCATGCTTACTCTGGAACTACCCTAATAAAGTTGACCAAATTAAATATTTGACTGATTTTGACCTATAAAAATCATAACTATGCCTTAAATAATCCCAATATATGTACAAATGGTTCAACATCCCACTTCTTCATATTTGTGTTTCTCTAATTATTCTAAGTACCAGAGGCCTGATGCACCAAATTCATGCAAGGGGCTCGGCCCTCGCAGCTCCAGCTGACTTGGCTGGCCCTCCCAGCCCCAGCTTCTTTTGGAAGGTCATCCGGATGGTTGTTCTGCTATTCAGTCTAATTAGCATATTAGCTCTTTATTATATAGGATTCATCCCAGCCTGACAATAAGTATTTACTAAGCATCTCCTGTTTCAACCCTGAGTTAGGCTCTAGGGCTACACTGGCTCCGTCTTCATGGAACATAAAGTCTAGTAGACTCTCCACTTTTATTATGTCTTCCTCTCTTTCCTATGACTTACTAACTGTAAATTCAAAAGTTTCTTTTTGAATCATGGGGACATGGCATCAATGCAGAAGAAAATTTTGGCTTAACTTTCAATCTGACACCTCCCCTGTATGTTTCTCTTTCATGAGCCTTTTAAGATCACTCAATACGTGGTTTCAGCAGGAAGGCTGGACTGTGGGCCCACTCTCTCCTCCATTCAATTGCTTCATAATAAGTTCAGCAGAATGGAGTCCATGGAGACTGCAAATTCAGGCAACAGAGCTACTTCCATCAGGGCTTTTCCCTGGATTGACACACCAAATTGTCACAGATTTCTGAAATATCGCAAGCTATTTCCTCCCTACCATTCCTTTCTGTTTCTCAGTGTCACATGAGTGGCCAAGCTCCTAGTTCTCTGGCTGTCAAGGTTCAGCCCAGAGCCACCACTCTCAGCCTGAGTTGGAGATGACAGGATCAGACTCAACAGATCTCAAGACAACACACTGCAAATCTGACTTAAAGACCTACCTTTAAAAGATATGTCACACTTCAGGACTCTTAAAAAAGACTATTGTTTCAACAACTATAAACACACACACATTTGGAACTGACAGATTCAAAATATTAGAAACTCTTAATCTCTAGTTTTGGTACTAGAGTAATGATCCTGGTTTTAGTAAGTTTGGGGAAAATTCATACAAAGAGAAAATATGTGAATGGACATATGAACTATGAATGGATTTCTGCATTTGTGATATGCAAGTTAAAATAAATTACAAAAATCATAGGACTATCACATTGTTTTAAAAGTATTTTACTTTTACATATATTTACATATATACATATATTTTATTTCTATTTTTACACACATATACATACAGGTACAATTGTTTCAATGAACCTGGAGAGTTAAAAAGTGATTATGACCATGGCTTAATATATCATTGTTAAGTGATTTGAAGCATCCTTGCTTAATGTTTGTAGCAAACAAAACATACTTGCTTAATATTGCATAAATTTACATTTAAAAAAATTTGAGTTTTGTAAACAAAATTAAGTCAATATGGCAGTCATTAAAAGATAATGATGAAACTTCATAAGTGATAGTTGAGAGATTTTTGGTCCGGAGAGTATCTAAAAAAAATAGTGAGCTATTGTTGTAGTGAGAAATAAACATCATCTTGGATACATTAATAAAGATAAAAGGGAGAAGAAAGGTCATTTCAGAAAAACATTTTGTGTGTGTGTGGTAAGAACTTTTTTTATAGAAGTTAGGTTTACAACGAAATTAAGAGGGGGAGTACAAAGCTTTCCGAAATGTCCCATTTCTACATCACTCAAAAGAATGGTACATTTTTTTCCATTGATGTACCTACATTGATACAACATCATAATCAACCAAAGTTCCTTGTTTACCTTAAGGATTACTATTGGTGTTGAACATTGTATAGGTATGGACAAATGTATCATGACATATAATCATTATTATAATATTATAAAGAGTATTTTAACTATCCTAAAAATCCTCTGTGCTCTGCTAAGTCATTCTTCTTGCAAGATCCACCTTTGGTATACACTGATCTTTTTTACTGCCCAGAATGGCAGATAATTGGAATCATACAGTATACAGCCTTTTCAGATGGGCTTCTTTCTGTTACTAATATGCATTTAAAATTTATCCATGTAATGTCATGGAGAAATTTTGATGGCATGATAACTCATTTCTTTTATAACACTAAAGAATATTCCATTGTCTGGATGTACAGAGTGTATTTATCCATCCACCTATTGAAGAAGATCATGTTTGCTTTTAAATAAGATAAAGCAACTATAAACACTGAGGAACAGGTTTTTATGTGGACTAATTTTCAACTCCTTTGGGTAAATATTTTATAGTAAGACTATGTTTAGCTTTGTAAGAAACTGCTGAATTCTTTTTCCATAGTGACTTTACTATTTTGCATTAACTCCAGTAATATATGAGAGTTCCTGTTGCTCCTCATCCTCACCAGCATTTGGCATTGTCAGTATTCTGAATTTTGGCCATCCTAATAAGTATGTAGTGGTATCTCATTTTTTGTTTTTTTGTTTTTTGTTTTTTATTTTCCTGTTGACATGGGATGTGGAGTATCTTTACATGTTTATTTCCCATCTGTATATCTTCTTTGGTGAGGTGTCAAGTTCTTTGTACTATTTTTAATGGGCATTTTGTTTTCTTGTAGAGTTTAAGAGTTCTTTGTATATTCTGGATAACAATTCTTTATCAGATATGTCTTTTTCAAGTATTTCCTCCAAGTCTGTGGCTTGTATTCTAATTTACTTGATAATGTCTTTTGTAGAGCAAAAGTTTTTAATTTTAATGAAGTCCAGCTTATCAATCATTTTCTTCATGGGTTGTGTTTTTGTGTGTGTTCTATCTAAAAAGGCATCACCATACCACAATCATCTAGACCAGCGATTTTCAACCAGTGTGCTCTAGCAGGTACATTGGTGTGCTGCAAGAATTTTGAAAACATGAAATACATGACTGTTTAGTCAGGGCACTTATCTCTTTTCCCTTAGATTGTTAAATAAAAAATGACAACCAATACCACAATAGCTGTCTAGTGTGAATTAATCAATATTATATCTATTTTTTGTCAGTTCAGTAAAAAGTATACTTTTTGGTGTGCAGTAGAATTTTAGTAATTAGTTTATGTGTGCCGTGAGATGAAAAAAGGTTGAAAATTGCTGATCTAGACTTTCTTCTATGTCATCTCTAAGGGTTTTAGTTTCACATTTTACATTTATGTCTATAATTAATTTTGACTTGATTATTGTGATGGGTGTAAGGTTTGTATCTAGGTTCTTTTTTTTTTTTTTTTGCATGTGGATGTCTAGTTGTTCCAGCACATTTGTTGAAGGACTATCTTTGCTCCATTGTATTGCCTTTGCCCCTTTGCCAAAGATCAGTTGACAATATTTATGGTATCTAATTATGGGCTCTCTATTTTGTTCCATTGATTTATTCATCTATTCTTTCACCAATACCACACTGTTCTGACCACTGTAGGTGTATAAGTACATCTTATTGTTAGGTTAGCATCAGTTCTTTAACACTGTTTTTCTCAGGCTTATGTCCTTGATAATTTTTCCTAATATGTATTGTTTTTCTCTTTAGAACATTAATATTTTAAAAAGAGGCCTTATATTTCATGCTGATAAATATTTATTTAACTTAGAATTTTCTTGATAGAAAAAAATCCAGAGCATAATGATTGGTATTTATTGAAACCTATACACTTATTTATGTTTTGAAATATGTATCAGGAGATCTGAGAATTTTATTACAATGAACTGACACATCAAATTTATTATCTGTTAATTAGTGTGATTTGAATAATCTTTATGTATATAAAATGCACTAGAAAAGGGAAAAAACAATCTGGATGAAATATGGTATATATTATATATTTTCCAATAAGTCTGGCATTTATTAGGTTTCCCTAAGATTTTTATTGTTTATTTTTTAAAGGGAAAAGTAGCTGTAGTGGATATTTGTGTATATCTTCTAAAATACTGAACTAGGCATTGGATTCTGGAGCGCAAGCAACACAAAGCAAATTATATCTTTTCAAAAACTAAATAAAGCATATGACAACCTGTTAACAACAGAATTAACAAATAGGGAGGGAAATAAACAAAGCAAATGACTTACTTTGGTCATCCATGATTTAGAGTTCTGAAAAAGAAGACTTACTATTAATACATTATCTACAAATTTATAGGTCAAATGGGACTGTTGAAACAAGATACTCTGAAACTACATAGTCACACACATGGTATATTTCTCTTTATTTATCTTATCTATACATATCTGGCCATTTAAATCCTTTTGGCTTAACCCATTCTCATTGCTAAGTTTTTGAGTAGGATTTTAGAATTGTTGGTCAGCCCAGGATGGTGAAAATTTTCTAAAAACCTGGCAGGAGAGGGCCCAATGAGGCAAAAAGCAATGAAGAAACACTTTGAGTGTTAAGACCCACATGGTAACTAAGTTAAAAATTAGTGTCTTCACAACTTACACAACCTAAGGAGAGCATATGATTCTAGCCCCTAGCCTCGGGATCCAGGCGTAGTCCACTATGAGAGGGAGAAAGGTTAGCTATCAGATCACTACTGCAAACACCTCTGGAAATTCTAGGTCATGTGGATGGTAAATTTGTGTAGACCTGATCCCCTGTTCTGCGCATCCACCAGGCTTTTAGGTAGGAAACCTACTCTCAGTTGTTGTAGGAGTTATAGAACCATGACCATCCAATGGAAACTTTGTGTTGCCTATTTCTACAGAAAACAAAAAAAAATAACCAAACAGAACATTGTACTCAGTATTTCTGCCTTCCAGTGCCTTGATCCTGTCCTAGCCTTTCCATAGTGGGAAAGACTACTTTTCCTATCTCTCCACTTTAAAACCAACCCCTATTTGCCTAATTACAATGAACACAGATGACACTGTCTGTTCCTAGTGTGATTTATCTTGGACCAATTCACTAATATTAATTAGCCCTACCCCTTTTCAGATCCTGTCCTGCCCTGACTGCCCTTTACTAACTCTTTCTATTGGCTCATCATAAGTGGTAAATAAAAGTCAATGATTCTCTTCATATGCTTAAGTGAATTCTGTCGTTCCCAGGAAGAAACCACTTCCCTCATCTCCATTTCAAAATTATTAAAATGCAAGGCCCTATACTTAAGCATGGAACATAGTGGTGGAGATGGAAAATGAACAAAATTAAATATATTATCAACACTCTAAGTGCTATGAATAAGTACAATGCTGCTATAATAGAGTTATGGGGGCACTGGGTTAGGTAGTGGGGATGTGTGTGTCAAGGAAGAGAGATCCCAGAGCTGAAGGAAGTGTGTGTGAAGAGTGGGTAGGCTGTGGCATTACAGACAGAGGTAACTAATTGCATAGGTAGAAGTCCTGAGACTGAGGGAGCTTGTCTCATTCAAGAAAAGGAAATTTCTGTGAGTTACGGACTAGGAGGGAGAGGTCATTTGACTTGAGGATGGAGTTCTCACACATTCACTGTCTCCAGCTGCACTTTACACTCTGAAAGGCCAGAGCATAGCCAGTTCAAGGCAAAGCACTTAATTTGTGCTTGTTGATTCAACAGGGTGTGTACTGTATTAGTTCATTCCGTTCAGTCAGAAAGAACAGCTGCCTTACAGATTTGAAGGCTGCTTAATCTCCTATGACCTAGCTATTTCAAATGCCACTTTTCTACCTAAGTGCAAAAGTCCACTCATTTTACAAGCAGCCTTGTGTTAGTTCAGCCTTCAAACTCCTCCAATCGTCAGGGTAGTATTAAGAGGAACTTATGCTGTTACAAAAATTCAAGGGAGAAAAAGTGATCCCAAATCGTCTGACGCTTGACACTAAGTAAGTGACACTTTGCACAGTACTAATCATGTTCCGGATCTTTCTAAACTAGGAGAAACAATAGTTTCCTGCCTGTTCCTGGAACTGGGAAGTTACCATGCCAGAATTCCAGGAATAAGTAAATGTATAAATAAAACCCCAGGGAACCAGATAGTAAGCATGGAGAAGCTGAACTTAGTCAAATATTCAAACAATAAGAACTGATTTTCACTGAGTACTTTCTGCAGTGCCAGATCCTGCCCTAACAAAGTTCACTAATTCACGTCATATTCTAACTCTTGTAAATCTTAATAGTTGTACAATTTCCAGAATGAGGTAAGGAAGGACGGTCTTTGAAGAAACTGGCTGGAAGTCCCCATATTAAGTAGTACAGGCAGGATTCAGTCAGGCAGGGGGTCTCCTGAGATAATGGTCTTGGCCTCTACAAACCGCCTCTATCTTTCCAATGCTGATTTTCCAGGGTGTCTGGCATAGTTCCACCCACACTCCTATTTAGTGTTTACTGTTAAACGACAGCTAGCAGGCTCTATTACTCGTCCCTTCCAACTTCCCCAATGGGCTGGCAGATCCCCCTGGGCCCAGGTTCGTGCCTTGATTCAAGGTGCTCTCGGGGCTGTGAAGACGCCTGGTCAGCGGATTCAGGCGGAGATCCTAGAGCACCACGTGGGCAGGAGGGGCCCTTGCTGAGCCCTGGCTCCACTTCTTGGCGGCTTTCTGCTTCCAGCGGCCGTTGAGACCCCACCCCACCCTGAGACGCTGACACTGTGCCCCTCCTCCGCCGGCCCCGCCCGCCCCGCCCCCGCCGCTGGGCCCCGCCTGCCGCGTTCTTGGGCTGCTGGGTCGGGTCGCGGGGTGGAAGTTGGGCCTCCAGGGGCCTGGTGCCAGCTGTCCTCCTATGGTTCCCGTGGCTGCTGGAGGGGGAGCTGCAGGGAGACCATCGATCGCCCTCCTCTTGCTCTCTGGACTGACTCCATCGACATGCTCTGCGGCGCGGCTCAGCTCGCGAGGGCACTGGGAAGTCCACACCCGCTGGAACTGGGGTCATTACCCAGAGGTGGCTGCCCGGGGTGGTGGGCCTCGGCCCTGGAGGACCTTCCTTGGCTCTGGCTTATCCTCTGTCCCTTCGGATGCGTGCTGCTTTCAAAGCCGGGAAGCTGGCGGTGCTCTGAGTATGAGTGAGGACTGGTCAATATTGTTTTTTCTTTAAGGTCTTTTATCATTGCTCATGCTTTGTTCCTCTTTCTTTCTTTCAAATGACGTTTTATCTTGTGACACAAAGCGACTAGGTGGTGCATAGAATATTTACCTTTCTATACATACTTGATACATTGAACTGTTCATTGATTTTTCTTTAAATTTTTTTTATTTACAAAAGTAACACAGGATCTTCCAAATAATAAGGCCTAATATGGAGAAAAAAGTGAAATTATCCTCTTCCTTCTCACTGTTCTCGCCATTACACTGTAAACCATGATTAACAGAAATTTAAAGATTTAATTGAGAGAGAGGTAGGTGGGACCGGAGAAGAGAGTTAGAAGGAAGAAGAGGAATACAGAGAGAAACAGAAAATCAGATGGAAAAAGGAGGGAAGAAAACTAAGCCACTTTGGTTGTAATGCTCTCATCACTTTCATCCTTCTCACCCACTCATCTCTGTGACATTGTGAAAGTTATCTGACAGTATCTATGTAGGTAAGGTGAGGGTAGTAATTGCATCCACATCATAGGATTTTTATGAGAATTAAGGAGATAAAATATATAAAGGTTATAGAATGGGTGCCTGCCACAGAATAAGCACTCAGTAAATGTTATTACACTGTCAAAAAGTTTAGAAGTAACAGAAGTAAAATCAATGATTCACTGAAGTAGTAATTAGTGAAAGTTTATTGTGCAGACACCAAAAAGATGATTTCCAAACTGGGAGCAATAAAACCAAAACATGGAGTGAAGCTCAGGGGTATGTTAATAAGTAGCTTATATAGTGAGAAAGCAGTGACTGTTTATTTTTTACAGTGATTAGTTATATTAGAATTTCTAAAGGTTATCAATATTGGGAAACAGTTCAAGGTGTGCTCATGATTTCTAGAGGCATAAACATGAAATGACCCAGGTTTGTCTTGCAAAATAAATTAAGCTTTATTTGTATGACTAAACTGTTTTTGTCTGCTCAAGGAATTTTCAAGGCTAGTCTCCATTTAAAGTTTTTTTTAACAGTACAAATATGTATATACACATCTATATAGTGTTTTTTATTAATGTAAGTAGGATTATTTTATACAAACTTTTTTCTGATGTAAATCTCTAGGCCTTTAGTACAGAACTGTATCACTGATCTAATAATCTAGGTGTACTTTTTCTCAGTTTTTTGCTATTATAAATTTTGCTGTGGTCATCATCCTTGCACATATCTTTTTTGTACAAACTACAGAAAAATATTCTATTCTTCTGCAAATAAAGTATGAGAATGCTTGTTTTCCAATTCCATATTATCAGTTCTAAATGTTTGCTACTCTGCTTAGCAAGGATTATTTTATTTTTATTTGTAATTAACAATTATTAACAAGGTTGAGTTCTTTTTAATATGATTACCATCATTTACCATTTTATTCTGTGATTTATCTGTATTTAATACCCATTTTTCTGTGGGATGTTCATTTCTTTGCTCCTGCTGATTTGTTGGTGCATTTTATCATGTTGTGTAGTTGAAGTCCTCTTCTCTTAAATAAGGTACAGTTCTTTTTCCCAGTGAGTCTCTGGATTGTAAATTATTTAAAGTTGTTTTCATGATACATACATTTTCATTTTTAATTACCTTTTACTGCATTTTTCCCTTTTTACTTTTGGGCTTCCCACATTATTTTTAAAAGCCTAATACCTCAAGAAATTCATTATGATTTATTCCTTGACACTTGTTTATTTCCTAATTGCCAAGGGGATGAAAAATTTTAATTATATTTTTATTATTTATAATTTTATTGTGCTCTAAGAACATGCTGTGAATGGCTTTAATAGTTTGAAATAGAAGATGGCGGCATAGGTTAACGCTGGAGTTTGCTGCCTCGAACAACCACTTCAAAAATACAACTAAAAGACGGAACGGACATCACCCAGAACCATAGGAAGGCTGGCTGAGGAGAGATTTTACAACTAGAAGGAAAGAGAAATCCAGACTGAGACTCAGAGGAGGCACAGTGTGGAGGTGAAATACTAAGGTGCGGAGGTGAGCGTGGAGTGGGCCGGTGGCAGAGGGTGTGGTTGTTGTTTTCAATCGGGAGGGAGTTTCAGACTCTGAGCTCCAGATCTGGGCGAGTCTCTAGGGACCCAGACTCAAACGGGAGAAGCGGGAAGGCAGCTTTCTCTCCGAGGTTTGCAGCAGTTGCAGAGCCTCTGGGGACGGAACTGAGAGCAGCCATAACTGCTCGTCCCACCCGCCCTGTAGATCCCCTGGGACCTGCCCCGCCCAAGCCCTGCACGGAGGCATTTGCTGGATAGCCTTAGGCAAAGGCTAGATTAGCACCGCCCTAGAGATTCAGCACAGAAGCTCTCCCATTGCAGACACAGCTGACTCTCATAGCCAGTTAGCCTGGAGGTCAATTCACCCCTAGTATCGCCGACAACAATTAAGGCTTAACTACAACAAGACTGCGCACAAAGACCACAAGGCAGTGCACCAAGAAAGCGTAAACAATGCAGAGCCAAAAAAAAAACCTGACAGAAATGGAGGATATAGAGCTAAAAAACGCACTTTTGAGGGCTTTCAATAATTGGCTCGAAACTGCCGATAAACTTGATGAGAGCCTCAAGAAATCTAATGAGATCCTCGTTGTTGTGATAAAGAACCAACTAGAAATTAAGCATACACTGACTGAAACAAAGAATATTATAAGACACCCAACAGCAGACCAGAGGAACGCAAGAATCAAGTCAAAGATTTGAAATGCGAAGAAGCAAAAAACACCCAACCGGAAAAGCAAAATGAAAAAAGAATCCGAAAATACGAAGATAGTGTAAGGAGCCTCTGGGACAGTTTCAAATGCACCAACATCAGAATTATAGGGGTACCAGAAGATGAGAGACAGCAAGATATTGAAAACCTATTTGAAGAAATAATGACAGAATGCCCCGACCTGCAGGGCACACTTCGTGGGTACACCGCACCAAATCCTGCAAAGGAATGAGAGGATAGGAGACGGGAAGAAATGGAGGCAAGACAAAGTTCTGATCAAGCCTCAGTTTTATTCTTTACAGCGAGTGGTATTTATACTGTTTCTAGAGGAGGGGGCGGGCAAAGGAAGTCGTTAAGGATGAAACAGGCTTTGGAATGTCGCAGCTTATCAGCGGAGATGTAGCTTGCTTTGTGCTTAGGGTGAGGGTATGTTATTTAACTCCAGGCTAAATCGCAAGGTTAACTTTTAACTCCAGGCCAAACCAAGAGTTGGTTTGGAGGAGCCAGAAACCTCTTGTTGCAAGCTGGAGATGTATATGTGATTTATAATGGCTCCCAACAATTCCTCCCTTACCATTTAGTTAAGGGTGGGCATTAACCGACTGGGGGAGTAGTGACCTGGTTCCTCCCATGAGATCAGCAGATCTCACCTCTGGTGGCTCTTGGTATCTTTTGGGGAGGAGAGGCAGAGCCAACAATTATATATGTATGGATACCAACCTCTATGCAAACCAGGTGTGCTCACAGAGAAATCCAGAGGCGGTCGAGAAAATTTTGATTTTCTGTTTTGACCTTCCCTTGCAGTGCTTTGCCCTGCACCCAGACGGTGCCCATACCATACCTCTATATAGAGTGTAGGTAAGCATTCCTCTGGCTTTATGCTGTCCCCGTGGGGAGGGAGCTCTGGCAATCACAATCACATTCTCGGTCTATAGTAGTTAAACGGTGGTAGTGAACCTGAATGGGTTTGGCCAGGATGCTATCAATTTGCTGTTTGACAAAACTTGTCAGTTTCTTAAAAGCCCATGGACCAAAGGTTAAAATTAACAGTAAGCTGACAAGGGGGCCAAGTGCAGGAAGCAGGTAGGGGAGTAGGCCATTGAGTCCACTCCAAAGGGGGTTTTCGAACAGCTTTCTTCGCCTTTTCACCAGGTCTTCCTGGAGTTTTCTTATCTTGTCTTCAGACGATTCCAGATTTGTTGGCATAAAAACAGCAGCGTTCCTGTGGGGCTAAACATATTCCTCCCTGCTCTGCTATAAGTAAATCTAATCCTCTTCTATTTTGTAAAACTACTTCTGCTAGGAAGTCAATTTGGTCTTGGAGATCATTGATAGTACCTGAAAGAGCCTGAACATCAATTAACTGATTAGATAATTTATTATAGGTATGTAATGCGGTTCCTAATCCAGCTGTGCCAGTGGCCACAGCTCCAGAGACTCCCAGTCCTATAAGTAAAGGAATAAATTGGACAGCCCGCTTACTGCGTCCAGCAATGTAATCAAGGCTGGGTAGGGGGACAGGTTCTCCCCCTGGAATAATATCAATGTCAGGGAGAATACTAGCCTGAACACATAATCCTGTCCAGTTTAAAGGTAGAGCTGTATAGGCCATATTACCTCCACATACAAACACTCGTCCAGGAGCGGGGCAAAGGGAGGAACTGTGATTGTGAACGGGAGAGCAGTTAACAAAGCTAACGAAGCCTACATCTAGATCATAACTATTATTCTGGGGGAGTTTTTGTAGACATGAGGAAAAGGTTGAATGCAACAGGTTGAGTTCTAAAGGGCAAACTGAGGGTACAATTATTATTAGAAGTGATGTTACTGATGTCATCTGGAATGACAAGGGGCATAGGTGTACCTAGGGTCATGCATAGCCAACAGTTTTCTGCAAGGGATGGATTGGAGGCATTTAAAGCACGGAGTGTGGCTTCTAAGATATCAGAGGTTTGGGTGTCTAGATCTACTCCTCGTGATTTAGGTAAGGCTAAAGGGTGATAGTGGAGGGGAGGACACATGTTTCTAATGAATTCTTCAATTTGGTTCTGAACTAGGGCTTCCCTGACTCTGTCAGAATTTATAGTATGATAGGAGTTATGGACAGTAAATGACCTTAATTAAATTTCTGGTATTAGTTTTTGGGTAAATTTACATAAACTTTGTTTAAGGAGACAAAACACAAATTATTTAATTTAGCTTTTGAGGCCCAATATATTGATTTTTAATTTTAGTTAGGCATCTGAAGGAAACCTTTTTATTTCCTTCCAGACAGCTTTCTTTCTCACACAAGCAACAAATGTAAGAAACATGGTTGCCTTTTGAGATTTTAACAAATACTGTCGCAAAGCTATGTATTTCAAGTGATTATTTTAAAAAAGCAAAGCGAAGCAAGTAAATTTAGTATTTAGTAAACTTTTGATTCACAAGGGACAAATGCTGCCCCACCTCCAGCCTAATTTAAAATGCAGCGGTGAGGAGCTTTTGTTATTTTAAATGACATCTCAGAATTCTACTGCTGTATTTTAAGAAATATCAAACAAAATTACTTGTTTTGCCCTTTCTCAGAGGCAAAAACTTAAAATATATTTATTAATTTATATTTGATAAAGCTTTCCATGTGATTTCAAGTATATTAAATTGGCTTTATTAAAAAACCTTTAAGAAGAGAGAATAAACTTTTGAAAACATTTCAGGGCCCATGAAATGTCCCAAAGTCATTCCTTGGTTATAGTTTTGAAATCTAACTTGAAAGACCATCAAATATATACATGTATATATATGATTTAAAGATTATATACCTTTTATAATTATTAAGAGATCAATTAAATTAAAACTGATCTTTATATTTAAAATTTCTGTTGGGATCACAGAATTTATCCTCTTTTTTAATCAGATCAATGAGTAACATATTTTGAATTCTAATTATTTCAGAGAAAGCACAAGATTTTCTTAAAAATAAATTTCTCTACGTTAGGCATTTAGTTACCACAATTATAATTTTTCCCAATTTGATTTAACTAGAACTTTTTAGCTAGCAAGTCAAATATTTAGCATTTCTCAATCAGTAACATTTTTAGGAATAAACTTCAAAAAATGCAGGACATAATACCAACAGATTTAATTCTGTTCTTTAGATTTTGTACGAAGTACACTTAGATCTTATTTAATTCAGTATTATGTCACTTCAAGATACCTAGGTATAAACTCCAAGGTCTTAAATTTCACAGCAGATTTGGAAAACCACACTTGAGGCTGGTGAGGCAGGCCTGGCCCCAGCCTTTGATTTTAAAACGACCATAATTTTTCCTCTGGGGAAGGCCAACAAACAAGGTTGTAGATACATTGCTTCCTGCCCCTTGCTAGTCGGTGGGAAGTTTCAATATTGGCCTGGGGGAGGAAGGGGGGGGCTGTTTTCCCTGGAAGAGTAAATTGACCACATTCTTTAAGAATTTGCTACATGTGGGAAGCAACTAGCCCCTTTTCTCATTAGAAATGTTTTGGCCAGCCTTTTCAATTAACAAAGGGCCGGTTTTTTACCGGGCTACTTAGATTTTTATAATTAATATAGATCAATAATTCTTGAGATTCAAATCTAGATTATTATTTTAAGGCAGTTATTTTGGTAACTTTTCTATAACAGACAATTTTATTAAATTTCTTTGAGGCTTTTAAGATTAACTTTGGAACAGGCTTTATTAACATTTCAAAAATCACTCTTTATTATGGAAATATACCAATCTTATTGCTAGAACCAGCCTGCATTTCTTCCCTGGCTCAAACATGCCATTTTTCTTAGGAAATAATCAGTCTTGGGTTTTATTCTGTACATTTGTAAAGAGATTTTTAGCTCAAAACTCTATCTAAATGTCCAAAAACAGGACAGTTGTGCGCATTAGTTTTAAGCCAGCTTTTCTCTTTACACGTGAACAGAAATCCCAGACGCATTTTCTAAATTTTGTAAAACTTTTTTAATTACGAGAAGGAGATTTTAAATTTGAATACTGGGGAGGAGGCGTCCATATAGGATCGCCATGTGTTCCTTTTTCCTTTCCCCTACATATCCTGCTTTGGGGGAAGTTTTAGCAAATGACTCAGATGGCGTATTTTTCCCCAAAGTTATGCTTAATAGAAAAAGACTTTAAATTTTTTCCTATTTCGCTTTCTAAAGTCATGGCTAGCACCCAAGGTTATCTTAGCCAAAGTTTGGTTGTCATAAGATGTTCTAAAGTAAAGAAGCCTTTTAAATCTTTCTTTTTAACCCTAAATCCTCACACCTTGAGGGACTCCCTGAGTCCTGTAAGAAGCCTTTTGAATCTTTTTAACCCTAAATCCTCACACCTTGAGGGACTCCCTGAGTCCTGTAAGAAGCCTTTTAAATCTTTCTTTTTAACCCTAAATCTTCGCACCTTGAGGGACTCCTTGAGTCCTGTAAGAAGCCTTTTAAATCTTTCTTTTTAACCCTAAATCTTCGCGCCTTGAGGGACTCCCTGAGTCCTTTAAGAAACAGCTCATGAGAACTCAAAGTCTGACCCATGTCTTAGCCTCTTCCATGTAAGCCTCCGGGACGTATAAACCCCGTACCAGGTCAGCCCAGGAGTCAACAAGGAGACGAACCAGCGAGGAAGATGCCAACCGTCACCTCAAAAGAGAGGCCCCTGTCCACATGTCATAGGTCTGGATGTTGAAATTCTCTGCTGAGACTACTTCAGTCCTGTTTATGCCACAGGTGTGTTTTCCTACGTAAGCAACCGGTTGGTATAATCCGCCAACTCGGGCCCCTGAATCAGAGCTCCCCAGATCGAAACTTGTTGTCAAGTGCCTTCCTCGGAGCTGTTTTTGCAGCTCGCTCCTCCTACGTAAACAGCCGGTTGGTATAACCCGCCAACTCGGACCCTTGTGAGGCAGGTAACCTGCTAGGACCCTCAGGCATTCACCAGTCGGGAGTCAGGCACCCCATGAGTGCTCACAAGGTGGACGGCTTGCGTTTTTAAGTAGGCAAGGAGTTTTCCCGAAGTAACAGTGACACAAGTTCTTACTGGTTTACTTCTAATTTTGGGTGGACGGTTTAAGCTTTAAAGTAGGCAAAAACACTTACTTCAGAGTCTCAGCTGGAGTTCCCATTTTCTCAGAAAGACCACTAAGACAAGGTGAACGCAGGGTTTTTGGAAGGAGTCAACCACGTGGAACGAAACCAAGGGACAAGCCTAAGTGATTCGGAGTTCTCTCTGCCGAAATCGGGTACCTTTCACTCTTCCCCGAAACGACAAGAGAGTGCTCAAAGTGGACCAGAGGCAGAAGACAAGGGGGGAGACAATGAGGGAAGAGAATGCCTATCCAAAATGAATGCGTTCACTTACCAAAGCAACAGGTCTGACTCGAAAAGCGGGTAAGCAGAGCGGCGACCAGGAAAAAAGCAGGCTGACTCACAGGGCGATCCCAGTGGCGCCAAAGGGGGGTCCGGCCGGACAAGAGTGAACGTTCCTGAGGAGGATTCGAGAGCGGAGACCACGGCTGGGCGCCAGTTATGCCCGACCTGCAGGGCACACTTCGTGGGTACACCGCACCAAATCCTGCAAAGGAATGAGAGGATAGGAGACGCGAAGAAATGGAGGCAAGACAAAGTTCTGATCAAGCCTCAATTTTATTCTTTACAGCGAGTGGTATTTATGCTGTTTCTAGAGGAGGGGGCGGGCAAAGGAAGTCGTTAAGGATGAAACAGGCTTTGGAATGTCGCAGCTTATCAGCGGAGATGTAGCTTGCTTTGTGCTTAGGGTGAGGGTATGTTATTTAACTCCAGGCTAAATCGCAAGGTTAACTTTTAACTCCAGGCCAAACCAAGAGTTGGTTTGGAGGAACCAGAAACCTCTTGTTGCAAGCTGGAGATGTATATGTGATTTATAATGGCTCCCAACAACAGTAAACTTCCCCCACCTGGTGAAAGAAATGGACTTACAACCAAGATTACTTTATCCAGCAAAGCTATCATTCAGAATTGAAGGTCAGATAAAGAGCTTCACAGATAAGGAAAAGCTAAAGGAGTTCATCACCACTAAACCAGTATTATACTAAATACTGACAGGTATCCTTTAAGAAGAGGAAGAAGAAGAAAAAGGTAAAGATACAAATTATGAACAACAAACATGCATCTATCAACAAGTGAATCTAAGAATCAAGTGAATAAATAATCTGATGTACAGAATGAACTGGTGATTATAATGAATCAGGGACATAGAAAGGGAATGGACTGACTATTCTTCGGGGGGAAAGGGGAGTGGGAGATGTGGGAAGAGACTGGACAAAAATCATGCACCTATGGATGAGGACAGTGGGTGGGGAGTGAGGGCGGAGGGTGGGGTGGGAACTGGGAGGAGGGGAGTTATGGGGGGAAAAAAAAGAGGAACAAATGTAATCTGAACAATAAATATTTAATTAAAAAAAATAGTTTGAAATATTTTGAGACTTGCATTATGGCCCTTTGGTGCACAGTCAATTTTTGTATATATTTTACAATTAATAGAAAAATAGGTGTAGTCTTCAACTGTGGATACAGTGTTTTTTCCTATTGGCTGAATTTATTACTTTCACAGTTATTTTATTTTGTTTGTTATATCATTTATTCAGAGGAATATTAAAATTTCAGCTGTAATTATTAATTATGAATTTATTTATTTATTTCTGCTTAGATTCCCCTCCCCCCAGATATTTTGAGGTTATATGATTAGGCAAAACTTAAAAGTTATATCTTTTTGGTGAATTGAACTTTTGTTTTTATGAAGTGTTTTTCTTCTAGCAATTCTTTTTGTACATTGTATTGTCTGAAATTAATGCTTAATTAATTTATATATACAAATATATATATATATATGTCATATATACTTATTTGTCATTTACACATATATGTCATATACACATATACGGGTATCCCTGACTTTTTTTTTGAGGTATAGTGGTAAGATTTGCTTTTTAAAGTTTTATTTCACCATTTCACTTTTATGAAAGACCTACATTAGTACCTATTTTCCCTAATGAAAAGAAATCCAAAGAAGATATTTGCTTTAAATATATAAAAGGCAAAAAGTTAGCATTTAGCATTTGTTTTGCAGCCAGCTGTTATAGAGGCAGCATGCAACTAAAGCAGCAAGAGTGACACCAAGTTTTTTTTAAATTCTTTATTGTTTAAAGTAGTACATAAAGTATTACATAAGTCTCCTTTTCCCCCACATTGACCTCTCCCCAGCTGCTCTCAGCCCAAGCACATGCCCTCACCCCGCTACTGTCTGTGTTCATTAGTTATGCTCATCTGCATGCATATAAGTCCTTTAGTTGATCTTTTACCAACCCTCCACCCCTCTTCTCTCTTAGGTTGGATGGTCTGTTCCATGCTTCTGTGAATATGGCTCTATTTTTGGTATCAGTTTATGTTGTTCATTATATTGCACAAATGAGTTAGATTATGTGATATTTATCTTCTTCCAACTGGATTATTTTGCTTAGCATAATGATCTCCAGGTCCATCCATGCTGTTGCAAATGGTAAGAATACCTTCTTTTTTACATCAGGTAGTATTCCATTATGTAATGTACCATAGTTTTTTAATCCACTCATCTGCTGATGGGCACTTAGGCTGTTTCCAAATCTTAGCTATTGTAAATTGTGCTGCTATGAACATATGAGTGCATATATCCTTTCTTATTGGTGTTTCAGTTTTCTTGGGATATATTTCTAGAAGTGGCATTACTGGGTCAATTGGGAGTTCCATTTTTAATTTTTGAGGAAACTCCATACTGTTCTCCACAATGGCTGCACCAGTCTGCATTCCCACCAGCAGTGCACGAATGTTCCCTTTTCTCCACATCCTGGCCAGCACTTGTTGTTTGTTGATTTGTTGATGATAGTCATTCTGACAGGTGTGAGATAGTACCTCATGGTTGTTTTGATTTGCATCTCTTGAATGATTACTGACTTTGAGCATGTTTTCATTTGCCCCTTGGTCTTCTGTATGTCCTTTTTTGAAAAGTGTCTATTTAGGTCCTTTGCCCATTTTTGATTGGATTGTTTATCTTCCTTTTGTTAAGTTGTATGAGTTCCCTATAAATGTTGGAGATTAAACCCTTATTGGATATAACATTGGCAAATATGTTCTCCCATGCAGTGGGCTTTCTTGTTTTGTTGATGGTTTCTTTTGCTGTGCAGAAGCTTTTTATTTTGATGTAGTCCCATTTGTTTATTTTCTTCTTTGTTTCCATTGTCCTAGGAGTTGTATCAGTAAAGATATTGCTATGACATATGTCTGATATTTTGCTGCCTATGGAGTCTTCTAAGATTTTATGGTTTCTGCCCTAACCGGTTTGGCTCAGTGGATAGAGCGTCGGCCTGCGGACTGAAGGGTCCCAGGTTTGATTCTGGTCAAGGACATGTACCTTGGTTGCGGGCACATCCCCAGTAGGGGATGTGCAGGAGGCAGCTGATCGATGTTTCTCTCATCAATGTTTCTAACTCTCTATCCCTCTCCCTTCCTCTGTAAAAAATCAATAAAATATATATTTTTTAAAAAAATAAGATTTTATGGTTTCCCATCTTATGTCTAAGTCCTTTATTCATTTTGAGTTTGTTTTTGTGTATGGTGTCACTTGGTGGATTAGTTTCATTTTTTTGCATGTATCTGTCCAATTTTCCCAACACCATTTATTGAAGAGACTGTCTTGACTCCACTGTATGCTCTTGCCTCCTTTGTCAAATATTAATTGAGCATAATGGCTTGGGTCTATCTTGGGTTCTCTGTTTGGTTCCATTGGTCTATATGTCTGTTCTTGTGCCAGTACCAGACAATTTTGAGAACAGTGGCTTTTTAATATAGCTGGATATCTGGTATTGTGATCCTTCCAACTTTGTTCTTCTTTCTCAGTATTGTTGCGGCTATTCAGGGTCTTTTTTTTATTCCAGATGAATTTTTGGAGAGTTTGTTCAAGGTCTGTGAAATATGCCATTGATTTTTTAATGGGGATTGCTTTTAATCTGTAGATTGCTTTGGGTAGTATGGACATTTTAATGATGTTAATTCTACCAATCCATGAACACAGTACATTCTTTCACTTGTCTATATATTTATCTATCTCTTTTTTTCAACATCCTGTAGTTTTCTGAGTATAAATCTTTTACCTCCTTAGTTAAGATTATTCCTAGGTATCTTAATTGTTGCAATGTTACATGGGATTGTTTTTTTAGCTTCTCTTTCTGTGAGTTATTATTGCTACATAAAAAAGCCATAGATTTCTGGGTGCTAATTTTATATCCTGCTGGATTTCCAAATTCATTTATTAAGTCTAGTAGTTTTTGGCGGAGTCTTCAGGGTTTTCTATATAAAAATATCATGTCATCTGTGATTAATAACAGTTTCAAGTCTTCTTTTCCAATGTGGTTGCCTTTTATTTCTTCTTCTTGTCTGATCACTATGGCTAGCATTTCTAGTACTATGTCGAACAGGAGTGGTGAAAGTGCGCATCCCTGTATTGTTCCTGTTCTTAGGAGAAATTGTTTTAGTTTTTGCCCATTAAGTATGATGTTGGCTGTAGGTTGTCATATAAGGCTTTTATAATGTTGAGGTATGATGCCTATATTCCCACTTTGCTGAGGGTTTTTATCAAGAAAGGCTGTTGGATTTTGTCAAATGCCTTTTCGCATCAATTGTGATTTTTGTCTCTCAAATTGTTTATGTGATTAATAACATTTATTGACTTGCAGGTATTGAACCAGACTTGGATCCCTGGAATAAATCCCACTTGGTCATTGTGTATGATCTTTCTAATGTAATGTTGGATCTGATTTGCTAGAATTTTGTTGAGGATTTTAGCATCTATGTTCATCAGGGATATTGTCCTGTAAATCTCTTTCTTTGTAGTGTCTTTATCTGGTTTTGGAATTTGGGTAATGCTGGCTTCATAGAAAGAGCTTGGAAGTGTGCCTTCTTCTTGAATTTTTGGGATAGTCTGAGAAGGATAGGTTTTAGGTCATCTTTGAGTGTTCGATAAAACTCCCCTGTGAAGCTGCCTAGTCGAGGGCTTTTGTTTGCTGAAAGTTTTTTGATTACTGTTTCAATTTCATCAGTAGTTATCGGCCTATTCAGTTTTTTTTTATTCTTCCTGCTTGAGTTTTGGAAGCTTGTCTTATTTTGGAATATGTCCATTTCATCTAGGTTGTCCAGTTTGTTGGAGTAGAGTTGTTCATAGTATTTTTTTTATAATCCTTTGTATGTCTGTGGGGTCAGTTGTTACTTCACCTCTTTCATACCTGATTTTGTTTTTTTGGGTCCTCTCTCTTTGTTTCTTGGTGAGCCTGAGTAGAGATTTGTCAATCTTCTTTATCCTTTCAAAGAACCAGCTCTTGGCTTTATTGATTTTTTGTACTTTTTTTTCGTCTCCATGTCATTTGCTTCCACTGTGATCTTTATTATTTCCTTCCTTCTGCTCACTCTGGTCTTTTCTTATTGCTCTCTTTTCTAATTCTTCAAGGCAGAGTTAGATGGTTTATTACCAGTTTTTCTTGTTTTTTTGAGGTAGGCCTCTAGAATTATGAACTTCCCTCTCAGGACAGCTTTCACTATATCCCATAGTTTTTGGATTGTTGTGTTTTCATTGTCATTTGTTTCCAGGATGCTTTTTATTTCTTCTTTGATCTCTTTGGTAACCCAATCTTTGTTGAATAGCATGCTATTTAGCCTCCAAGTGTTTGATTTTTTTCATTGTAGCTAATTTCTAATTTTATGCCATTGTGATTTAAGAAGATGCTTGATATGATTTCTATCTTCTTTAATTTGAAGATATTTTGTCTATGTAGTAATATATGGTCTATCTTTGAAAATATCCCATATGTACTTGAGAAGAATGTATATTCTGTAGCTTTGAGGTGAAATGTTCTGAAGATGTCAATTAGTTCCATCTGATATAGTGAGTCATTTAAGATTGCTGTTTCTTTGCTGATTTTTTATTTAGAGGATTTATCCAGTGGTGTCTATCTATAATGCCGGAAGCTGGACCATCCTTGCTGCTTGACACAGTCACTTCAGGGAAGAAACATCTGCACAGCATATGTTTCAAGGGACCTGGCGCATATGGCATACTGTTCTTAATATGTTTGCTCTCCTTCTTAGCGCTATGTGTTTTAACCAAGGTCACCTCTCTGAGAAAGGTTGTTTGTGGGGAACTGATTTAGGGTTAAGCCTCGGACTGACCTGTTGGCAAAGTCACAAATAAGTCCCAGCTTAGAGGGCACAGTCCTCTTAGCATAATTAGGCTTGACCTTATAACACTCCCCAGATCTTATCTGGGAAGCTAATGGGCTGAGGGAAGTGCAGGAAGTGTAACTATAGTCAAAACAAGTGAAACTCACAAGAACTGTGTAATATGGTAACCACTACCTTGTTTACCTCTGACTATAAAAGGTTGATGCGGCCTGAGCACCAGTGGAAGTCCTTCCTCCTGAGTTGGACTTACCCACCTGGCCCCCAATATTCCCAAATTATCTCGTGTCTTTTCTCTTTCATTTGTGTGCAGCTCCTCTTCCAGATCCTGAACCCTGAACCACGTGGGACATGGAGGGAACATTTACAACAGTTGTTTCCCCAGGTGGGGATTTTTCCCTGGAGTTAGGGATTAACAGGACTAAGGAAGGGAATAAAACCCCTTAACTAAGTGCCAGGCGGGTAATTAATCACTTTAACTACGAACAATCACGCTTAAGCTACATAATCTTTACTTTGGATAATCTCCTTCAGTTACTTCCTTGTAGCTTAACAGAACAATAGAGTAGTGACCTTGGAATGGAGATAACAAATGCCCTAACCTTTGGAATAGAATGGATAGGATTAAAATCAACTGGTTTAAATACAGATATAACAGGAGCATAAAGACAGAACCTGGCTGGAGAACCTGGCTAGAACCTGGCTAGAGAAGCTGGCTAGGCTGCTCATCAACTGAATGCTATCTCCGTGTCATTCCTTCTTTGCCGACTCCGTCCACACCTTTGGGAACCCCTGGACCTGCTGAAATTGGACCCCAACACTATAATAATAAAAGCATAATATGCTAATTAAACCAGACATCCTTCCAGACAACCTTCGGATGAATCAGGGCTGTGAGAGAACCTCAGGTCCCTGGTGCCTGCCAGCAGCCAGAGAGAAGCCCAGGTCCTGGGTGTGGGAGGGAAGCCCAGGTTCCAGAGGGAAGCCTGTGCTGGCAGCCAGGGGAAGGAAGGCCTACTCTTGCATGAATTTCATGCATCAGACCTCTAGTGGGATAATAAAATTCCCTACTATGATTTTATTGTTGTCAATCTCTCCCTTGATATCTTCCAGAAGTGTTTTTATGTGTTTGGGTGCTCCTGTATTGGGGGCATATATGTTTACCAGAATTATATCCTACTAGAGGCCTGGTGCACAAATTCGTGCATGGGTAGGGTCCTTTGGGGTGGCCTGCGGGGATCTGGCCAAAACCCGAAGTTGAAAGCTGCCTGCAGCTCCTACCTGTAGTTCACAGTCATCCTGGCCCCACTGCACCTGCTGTGGACTCTCACCCAATCAGTCCTGATCGGGAGAGGTTCGCCCTGCTGCAGCAGCACTCACTAGCCATGAGCCCTGCGTCTGGTGTGCTCCTGCGGGGAGCGTCCTGTGAGGCTGGGCCAAAACCAGCTCTCCAACTTCCCTCGAGGAGTCCCAGGTTGGGAGAGGGTGCAGGCCAGGCTGAGGGACCCCACCAGTGCACAATCAGGGCCGGGGAGGGACTGTGGGAGGGCTCCAGGGCATGTCCGGCCCCATCTCACCCATTCCCAATCGGGGCTGATTGGGGCCGGCTGGGGAGGAATGCAGGAAGTTTGGCCAGCTGGGGAGGGACCATGAGAGGGCTCCAGGGTGTGTCTAGACCAGCCGTGGGCAAACTACGGCCCGCGGGCCGGATCCGGCCCATTTGAAATAAATAAAACTAAAAAAAAAAAAAAAAGACCGTACCCTTTTATGTAATGATGTTTACTTTGAATTTATATTAGTTCACACAAACACTCCATCCATGCTTTTGTTCCGGCCCTC
This sequence comes from Myotis yumanensis, assembly GCF_028538775.1. Lineage (NCBI taxonomy): Eukaryota > Metazoa > Chordata > Mammalia > Chiroptera > Vespertilionidae > Myotis > Myotis yumanensis. The sequence continues at coordinate 107,143,678 of NW_027223753.1, read as the reverse complement.
CGGTCCAGTTTAAGAACCCATTGTGGCCCTCGAGTCAAAAAGTTTGCCCACCCCTGGTCTAGACCATCTCACTCAGTCCTGATTGGCTGGACTCCAGGAGCAAACTAACCTACCAGTCGGCGCATCTGCCCCCTGGTGGTCAGTGAACATCATAATGAGCAGTTGAGCGGCCTTAGCATATCATTAGCATATTATGTTTGTTTGGTTGAATAGTCGACTGGTCACTGGATGACTGGACACTTAGCATATTAGGCTTTTATTATATAGGATTGTTCAAATACTTCCTTTAGTATTAGGTAGTGGCCCTCCTTATCTCTTGTTATGGCTTTCACTTTGAGTTCAGATATAAATATTGCTACCCCAGCTTTTTTCTCATTTCCATTTGCCTGAAAACGTTTTTTTCCATCCCTTCACTATCAGTCTGTGTGTGTCCTTTGTTATGAGGTGAGTCTCTTGTAGACAACAAATATGTATGTCATGTTTTTTTATCCACTCAGCTATCCTATGTCTTTTTATTGGAACATTTAATCCATCTACATTTAAGGTTATTATTGATGGGTACTTATTTGTCGCCAGTTTTATTCTTTATGCCTATATTTCATCTTACCTTTTTATTTCTTCTTTTTACAGCAGTTCCTTTTGCATTTCTTGCATTGCCGGCTTGGTGGTAATAAATTCCCTTTGCCCTTTTTTTTTCTATGAAGCTCCTGATTTCCACTTCAATTTTGAATGATAGCCTTGACAAGTATACTATTTTTGGATTCAGTCCCTTTCTTTTCATTACTTTGTATATTTTGTTCCATTCCCTCTGGTGTGAGGTGTTTCTGTTGAGAAATCAGTTGATAGTCTAATGGGAGATCCTTTATAGGTAACTTTCTCTCTCTCTCTTGCAGCTTTTAAGATTCTTTGTCGTTGATGTTTTCCAATTTCATTATGATGTGTCTTGGTGTCGGTCTTTTGGGTTCATCTTATTTATGATTCTATGTGCTTTTTGGACTTGTGTGGCATTCTTCTTCCTGAAATCAGGGTAGTTTTCTGTCATTATTTCTTCAAACAGGCTTTCTATTCCTTGCTCTGCTTCCTCTCCTTCTGGCACCCCTATTATGCAGATGTTTTTTGTTTGTTTTGTCCCAAAGTTCCCATAGGCTCTCCTCCTGCGGTTTAAGTTTTTTTTTTTCCAGTTGCTGCTGTGCTTGGGTGGTTTTCTACCTTGTCTTATAACTTGCTGATGCAGTTCTCAACTTCTTCTAGTCTACTTTTGAAACTTTCCATTGTGTTCTTTATTGTAGCTATGTCATTATTTCCTTTTGATTCTTCATGTCATGTTGATTCTACACATGTTGAATATGTCTTCCATCCTTTTCAGTGTCCTTATAATTATTGCTCTGAATTCTTTCTCTGAAAATTGCTTGCCTCTATTTCATTTATTTCCTTTTCTGGTGATTCCTCCTTTTCTTTCAAATGGGGGTTGTTTTTAATGTTTCTTAGTAATTGTTTCTATGTATTAGTTCAAGCTGCTATGCCATCCAGATTTTTCTTTGTCTTATATAGTAGATGTTTTGTGGGACCCAATGGTGCAATCTCTCTGGTCTTCTTGGTTGAGTAATCTAGGGATGCCCCTACTTGCAATATTTGGATTCTGTTGGTGTAGTTGGGTCTTGATTATTATTGTCCCATTTGTGGATGAAATTTCCTCTCAGGGTGTCTGGTTATATGACTCGCTCTCTACCATGTTGACTGAACAGCACAAAATACAACTCGAGAAGACACGACACAAAGGGAACAAAACACTAATGTACTCACGACACCAATAACCCCATATAAGTGAACACCAGAGAAAAGAGAATTAGGAGGGAGGAAAGAGAACAAGAATAATATCTAGAAAAGAAAGAAAAGAGAGCAAAGAAAAAGAAGAAAAAAGAAAAGAAACAATAGATATATATACTAGAGGCCCTGTGCATGAAATTCGTGCAAGGGGCTCTGCCATTGCAGCCCTGGCTGCCTTGGCAGATCGCAGCCCCAGATGCCTCACGGCCCCACCCACTGGTTGTTCCAGAAGGTTGTTCTGCTGTCTGGTCTAATTAGCATATTAGCTTTTTATTATATAGAATATATATATATATATAGAGAGAGAGAGAGAGAGAGAGAGCGCAAACACCACAGAACAAACAGATAAACAAAAAATGCAAACGACAAACACCCAGAAAAAGATGGGGGCAGAATCTGTAGAGGCAGAGCTTATATACAGATTATAAGGTTAAGGAATTGAATGAGAAGGGGGAGGACCTTGGTTCAGTATAGAGGAGGTAGAAAGAGAATGAGTGGATAAGAAGAAATGAAAGAGAAAAAATTTAAAAATAAAAAAATAAATATAATAAAAAATAAAATAAAAGTAGAATGAAGAAACAGTAATGTGAAAAAAATAAATAAAACCCTCTTTTTTTGAAAAATAAAATATAAAAAATAAAATAAGAAAGTGAAGTATCTTTTGTTACAGCCGAGTTTTAATGCCTTATGGGGGCTGGTTTAAGATCCCACTTTTCTGTTCTCTCTGCCACTTCTCAGTTTCCTGTAGGGTAGTTAGCACCATGTTGAAGTTCCAAGGGATCACTGCTCCTCTGTGTCTATTTCCACAGCCTTGACTGCAAGCAGGTGGGACCAATTTGCTCACTTAGCCTGTCTGCCTACTGTCAATCTTAATCTGTCAAGCAGCTGTTTCTGAGAGTGCTATAGGTAGGGAAGGTGCTATTATGGCTTTGTGGAACTGAATGGCTCCTCTTCAACCCAGTCCCTGAGGGCTCTTCGGGGCTATTCAGATTTTTTGTGTCCTTTGTACCACTCAGCATGTAGTCTGGGTGTGGCTGTATTATCTGCCTTGAGGCTGCTTGGAGGTGCTGGCTCTTCAGGAGAAAAATGGCTGCTTAGGTCCAGAGGGTCAGGAATATCCCAGTGCCAGACTCCTGGTCACCTCTCCCCAATCTGCTCTCCTCCACAGTCTCTCCCCAGACTCCACAAGTCTGCACCTGAGCCACAGGTGATTGTTTGTATTCAAAAAGGTCCTATGAACTGGGTTTAGTGAATAAAAGCAAAGTGAAAACAGAGGCAAAACAACCCTGATCCTGCCATTCTCCAGGGGTCCTACGTCCTTCCTGGCTGTGAATTGCCTCACCAGCTGTGTCCACTTCGCCAATTCTAGGTGAATGTTATTCAATTTAGATGCTCTTTCTGTCTGCTCTGGGATAAGGCTAGGGTCACACCTGCCTAGTCTGCAGCCATCCTTTCTCTCCTCTAGTGACACCAAGTTTTTTCCCCAGAAACAATCCTCAGCATCTCAGCATCAAACTGCCATAGCTCTGAACTATGTCTGTGAGGACCTGTGGGCCTGTGTTTTATCTCCATTTATATTTTCTTGAACTCTTACTGAGTTGTCTCCTAAGGTAATTCTTTGATTGGTTTATGTCATTTGAGCTTACAGAAGGTTTCATAGGAACACTCTACTCTCTGATAGCAGGGAAAACATACATAGAAAGACATAGATATGCTCTCTCATCCAGCAACACATCAAAGGAGTAAGTTTTTCTGTGCTCTTACCTTCTGCTTGGTGGAGTTTACTTCTTTTCCATTTTATGTGGTGATAACTTTTTTTGAGCCCAGATTTTAGGAGGGATGTTCTATTAGCTTTTTTTTCTTGGTAGGCCCTGAAATTTATTTTTGGTTTTAACATCAGTTTTCTTCATCTTGTGCTGCTATATATAATAAAAGTCACATACTGGGTGGACTAACCAACACATTTTTCCTACTATTCTGGAGATCTGAAGTTCAAGATCAAGGTGTCAGCTGATCTGTTTCCTGGTAAAGGGCCCTCTTCCAAGCTTGGAGACAGCAGCCTTCTCACTGCCCTCACTTGGCGGGGAGAACTAACTCTTGTCTCTCTTCCACTTCTTACAGGGATTCTAAGCTCATCATAATGCCCTACCCTCATGACTTCATCTAAATCTAAATACCTCCTAGAGGCCCCTTTCCAAATACCATTACATTGGGGCTTACAGCTTTAACATGCAAAGTTTGGAGGACAGAAACAACATTTTCATGCAGTAGTAGATGCCCAAGGTCTCCAGTACTTTCAGAAGCTTCTGCTTTTGATTTTGCTTCCTGCCTGTTGATCTTCTGCTGCAGAGCAGGTAGGAAAACTATAGAGTTCCAGTAGCTTCCATTTGAAATTATTTTTCAACCTCTACTCCCCCAATGAATATTGTGTTTTTAAATCCCAAGACATTTCTGTTCAGTTTTACACAGAAGAAATCTTTCATCCCTTGCTTAAGTAGTGTAATACACAGCATTGTCAAATTTTCTCCATTTGGGTAGTGAATAAGGGTGGGTGGATAGCTTTCTGAATATAGACCTTCATGCATTCTTTATTCATAATTTTTTAAATAAAATTAGAGGAGAAACCAAGATGGCGGCATAGGTAAACACCTGAAATTGCTGCCTCGCACAACCACTTCAACACTACAACTAAAGACAAAACAGACATCACCCAGAACCACAGGAAGGCTGGCTGAGTGGAAATTCTACAACTAGAAGGAAAGAGAAAAGCACACTGAGACTCAGAGGAGGTGTGGAAGTAAAGTGCTGAGGTACGGAGGCGCGCGTGCAGAAAGGGCTGGCAACAGAGGACGCCGGTGTCTTTTTCAATCAGGAGGGAGACACAAGCTCCCAACGGCCCTGGCTCCAGTTCCTGGCGAGTCTGGGGACCCAGACTCATATGGGGAGAAACCGGACTGTCTGGCAGTGGGCGGAACTCTAGGGCAGCTTTCTCAGAGGTGCTTGCAGCGATTTACCGCGGGACACTGAGACCAGGGGCCTCTTAAAGCAGGACTGAGGAGCAGCCATAGCTGTTTGATCAGCCCTGTTGATTCCCTGAGACCCCGCCCCACCCAAGCTTCGAGCAGAGGCTTTTGCAGATGAATGGGCTGGCCCTTTGAGATCTAAAATTACCTAACAAACTGCAGCTGGGTCAGAGAGAACCAGAACATCCAAAAGAAGGCTCAAGGCCCCACAGCAGCCTGCATTGCTTCAAAGCTGGGCCTCATCTGAGCACCTCCAAACCCCAAACAAGGAAGAGGAATCTGCAGGTCTCTCCTTAGCTTCTGCTGGGTAGCCTCAGGCAGAGGCTAAATTAGCACCTCCTTAGAGATCCAAGAGCCAGTGTACCCAGTGGTCAGAGTGGGACCATCCATATTACAACTCCTCAGATCCGTAAGGGACACACTCAGGGGGCAGACTCAGTGAGCATCAAAGCCCCACTGAAGCAAGTCTTGCCCCATAAGGGTGTCTTCAGCACAGAAGTTCTCCCACTGTAGACACAGCTAATTCTCACAGACAATTAGCCTGTAGGTCAATTCCCACCAGTGATACCAACAACAATCAAGGCTTAACTACAACAGGACTGTGCACACAGCCCACAAAGGGGTGCACCAAGAGTGTCCAACTCAGGTAATTGGAGAGGCTGAGCCACTGGGCATTATAGGACACCTAGCACACAAAGCCACTCTATCAACACAGGGAAGCAGCCAAAATGCAGAGACAAAGAAACAGATCACAAATGACAAAAATGGAGGAAAGAAAACTACTGGATATAGAGTTCAAAACCACGGTTATAAGGTTTTTCAAGAATTTTCTAGAAACCGCCTATAAATCTAGTGAGAACCTCAAGGATATGAAAAAGGACCAACTAGAAATTAAGCATACACTGACTGAAATAAAGAATAATACACAGAGATCCAACACCAGACAAGAGGATCCCAAGAATCAAGTCAAAGATTTGAAATATGAAGAAGCAAAAAATACCTGACCGGAAAAGCAAAAAGAAAAAAGAATCCAAAAATATTAAGATAGTGTAAGGAGCCTCTGGGACAAATTCAAGCATACCAACATCCAAATTATAGGGGTGCCAGAAGAAGAGAGAGAGAGCAAGATATTGAAAACCTATTTGAAGAAATAATGACAGAAAATTTCCCCTACCTGGTGAAAGAAATAGACTTACAAGTCCAGGAAGCGCAGAAAACCCCAACAAAAGGAATCCAAAGAGGACCACACCAAGACACATCATAATTAAAATGCCAAGGGCAAAAGACAGAGAGAGAATCTTAAAAGCAGCAAGAGAAAAAAAGTCAATTACCTACAATGGAGTACCCATATGACTGTCAGCTGATTTCTCACAGAAAGTATGCAGGCCAGAAGGGAGTGGCAAGAAATATTCAAAGTGATGAATAGCAAGAACCAAGATTACTTTATCCAGCAAAGCTATCATTCAGAATTGAAGGTCAGATAAAGAGCTTCACAGATAAGAAAAAGCTAAAGGTGTTCATCACCACCAAACCAGTATTATATGAAATGCTGAAAGGTATTCTTTAAGAAGAGGAAAAAGAAGAAAAAAGGTAAAGATAAAAATTATGAACAACAATTACATATCTATCAACAAGTGAATCTAAAAATCAAGTGAATAAAAAATCTGATGAACAGAGTAAACTGATGAATATAATAGAATCAGGGGCTTAGAAAGGGAGTGTACTGACAATTATCAGGGGGGAAAGGGGTTTGGGGTGTGGGGGAAGAGGCTGGACAAAAATCGTAAACCTATGGATGAGGACAGTGGGGGCGGGTAAGGGCAGAGGGTAGGGTGGGAACTGGGTGGAGGGGAGTTATGGGGGGAAAAAAGAGGAACAACTGTAATAATCTGAACAATAAATATTTATTTTAAAAAATCAATAAAATATATTTTTTAAAAAAAGAGATAAAATTAGAAATTTTATACCCTCTTTATTTGGCATCACTAAGTCCTCATCTCTGTGGGGATCTATGGAAGTAAGTTGGATATCCTTATTCTTATATCCCTCTTTACACACTGTAGATTGTGATTTCTTGTTTTCTAAATAATTTACCACATTTGCTGCTGCTTTCCATTTTCTCAAATTTGTCAAAGTCTTATTCACTACTAGATATTCTTGTGTTTTTGTTGTCATTGGTGTAATTAAATGAAAGCTCTGTTTTAACTGTCTTCACTTTCATTGTATTATGGTCTATGAATAAAAGTGCCATCTTTAATTAGAAAACATCTAGGTATGGTATAAACTATTAGTTGCCTAAACTCAGTATCTGCTTTTACATGGTAAAGTAGTAGTCTTCAAATTTTAGAGTGCATCTGAATCTTGTAAAACACAATGTTCAGTGCCCACCTCCAGGCTTTCTGACTTAGTAGGTCTGATTGGGGCCTGAGAATTGGCTTTGCTAACAAGCGCCCATGTGATGCTGTTGATAATATTTCCTGAACCTCACTTTGAGAAGCACTTGGAAAAGAAATCCTATTTTGTTCAGGTCTTGTGAGCAATGTGTTCATAAAAGGAGGGTCCAAATCCAAAGGATGACTTTTCATTCTTAGACCATCATAGTGATAACAGACTATTTTGCCTATGATTGGTACACATGTGGGCATGGTACCCAGTTTTGGCAAAGGAAAAATCTTCTTGAGGACTTCTAGGAGTTTCCTGATTACTTTTATATGTGTGTGTGTGTGTGTATGTGCATGTATCTATGCGTGCCTCCTTCACCTTTATATATGGCAGTGATATGTGGAATTTGACAAACATCTTGAGACCATGTGAGAATAAGTGGAGGATGGTAGAACTGAATTGTGGAAACAGCCCAAGTGACACTGATGAGTTTAGGATTAACACTGGACTCAGATAGTTCCTGACGACTTGTTATGTAAAGGCTGGCTTGTGGCTATGAACTTAACAACAATATTGGTTGTTATTCTTTGACTGATTACTTACTCAAAACAAACATAATTTTATATATATGTTTTTATTGATTTCAGAAAGAGGAAGGGAGAGGGAGTGAGAGATAGAAACATCAATGATGAGAGAGAATCATCAATTGGCTGCCTTCTGCACGCCCCCTACTGGGGATCAAGCTCACAACCTGGGCATGTGCCCTGACCAGGAATTGAATCATGACTTCCTGGTTCATAGGTTGATGCTCAACCACTGAACCACACTGGCAAGACAAACAGGATCTTTATTGCTGTCCTGTTCTGCATGGTAGAATTTATTCCCTTTTAATATTATGCCATAGTTGTAGCTCTTGTGTTTTTTGTTTAAGCTATTAAAGGTAATTTTTAGTCAAAAGCATTGTATCACTGAGGATCTTAAATATATTTCTTTTAAAATTCTTGTTATTGCTGTTGTCTCTGTTTTCTTGTTCAGGCCAATTGCTGTTGGCCAGTAGCTCCAAGAGTCCCACAGCCCCAAGGTGGAATTGGTATAATAGGGCCTCATGGCAAACAGCAGAAAAGGGCCTGACATCTGGGTGCCTCAGTTTCATGTGAAGTAGGGCAAGGTTTTCTATTTTGAGAAAATTGGCTTTATAGGGCATTTAGATTTTCTAATGAGACTAGCAAACACAAATTCTTTAGTCTTCAACATTTGGGGGTAATGCTGGCAGCACCAACAACCATAAGACTTCTATAATATAACACGGGCTTTTTTGTTGTTATTATTTCATGATATAACAGCCAATGGAAGTTTTCCTTTTTGTTTGGGTGGGGCTTTGCTTTACATCATCATACCAGAAACCAGGCTAATGGAAGGAAGCACTGGTATCTTTAATATATGGCTTGTATGGAGAGACCTACTTTGAATTTGTTTGTGAAAATTTAGAATGCATTCTTTGGAGAAGAGATGAGGCCTCGGATTGGAATATAGAGAGACCTCAACATAAGAGCATTATCCTCTATTACAATTAGAGTTGATCCATTCTTTGAAAAATAATATTTTGAGGGCTCTCTCACAAATTGTGTACATAAAAGTTTTCATCAAAGAGGTGGGCCATTTTATTTTTAAAAAGAGTACTTATGAACTGTGAAATGGAACACATAGATAGATAGATTCAGGAGGCTTGCATCAGTAATCCCCACCCCCCACCCACTTCTTGGAAAATTAAAACATCACCACCCAGGTTACTTTCCTCTGGACCAGAGTAGCTTGGTGTTTCAATGAGTCCAATTCATGCGGCGAATGTACTTCTTTTTTAATGGCCAAGGTCAACCTGTGTTCCTTTCCTAATAAGGCATTCAGATTCACCTTTCTCTTTCATTTTCACTTTCTCCATGCATCCCTCCCCTCTCATACCCAAATTTTTTTTTCTGTTTAAAATTCTAAGAGAGGTAAACGTATATGCACCCAATATAGAAGCACCTAAATATATTTAAAACAAAAAACAAAACTCTTAGAGGACTTTTAGAGTTTGGCAGCAATACAATCATAATAGGGGACTGTACCATCCCCACTAACTTCACTGGATAGATCTTCCAGACAAAAAAATCAACAAGGAAGCAGTGACTCTAAATGACACACTGGATTATATGGATTTAATTGACATTTAAAATTCTAAGAGAATATCTAATTTTTATGTTTCCTATCTTAATTTAAAATTTTACTATCCTGTTTTTAACTTTTACCCTCCCCAAATGAACTTATTATATTTTTCTATTCTTATTTTGTAGATTGTTTTTGTTTGTTTTTATGTCCCCGAAATTGTAATTATGATCTATTTTCCTTCTGTTTCTTTTTCTGCTACCAGTAATGTCTCTGTTTTTTCCAAGTTCAGCCTTTGTGTGTGTGTGTGTGTGTGTGTTTGTCTCTCTTGTCTGAGGCCTTCATTAATTGTCTGGTGGGGGAGTCCTGAGTGAGCTTAGCTCCTTCATGCCAGACCCCTCTGCAATAGGCCTTGTTGACTGGTTAGCCTCACTGTGTTGTGATTGGGTAAAAACTTGCATTGCTTTTCCTTCATGTACCCCAAAATCTGGAGGTTTAATTTTTTTCTTTGACTATTCAGTTTCTCCAGAGAACAACTGACACAAACACATTTATCTGAATTATTTGAGTGAATCTGTATTCTTCACACAAAAAAACAAAATAGTCCTGACCAGTGTGGCTCAATGGTAGAGTGTCGGCCTGTGCACCAAAGAGTTGCTGGCTTGATTCCTCTCTCTCTCTCCCACTCTCTAAAAAAATCAATGGGCCCTGGCCGGTTTGGCTTAGTGGATGGAGCGTCGGCCTGTGGACTCAAGGGTCCCAGGTTCAATTCCAGTCAAGGACATGTACCTTGGTTGTGGGCACATCCCCAGTTGGGGGTGTGCAGGAGGCAGCTGATCGATGTTTCTCTCTCATCGATGTTTCTAGCTCTCTATCCTTCTCCCTTCCTCTCTGTAAAAAAATCAATAAAATATATTTTTAAAAAAATGGAAAAAATATCCTCAGGTGAGTGCCAAGACTGATCAGCAGACCCTGAGCGATGGGTGAATGATTACTCTGACACATGTTTCTGTGAAATAGAGGGCTAAGGGACTGCCTGACTAAAGGAGCCACACATCCCCGTTCACCTGCCTCCTTAGGCTTTTTTGTAGCAACAGCTTGAACTAAAATTAACCTCCAGATACTATCAACAGGTTAAGTATCGTTGAGAAAACACATGTATCTGTAGTGTCTTTAAAGCAAGGACATTTTGAAGTCTAAACATAAAGATTCCAATAAAACACCCAGGGGTTCAGACTTGATTGGAAACGTCAAGGCAGGATCTGCCGCCTTTGGCAAGAATCCCCTAGAGGCCTCTGACCTTTCGGAGAATCCTCCTTACAGACTTTCCAACCAAGTCCCGTGCTTCCCCACACCTCCCCCCTTTTTGTTTTGCTGGCTGCAGAAGACAGAGGGAGGCGGTGAACTTTCTGCTTTGGAATGGCTTGGTCCGCAAAGCACATTCACTGCTCAAGTTCTGATTTTGTACACTATAAGAAAAACAAAGAGAATCACAATGACAGCAATGATTAGTCTGATCAAGTACCAATTGATTCTAGGAAACCATGTGGTGGGGTCTATCTACTCCAAATGCTTCTTCACCTTATTCCAAGCAGTAGTCTGTTTTTTTGTTTTTTTTTCTTTTTAATTTTTTTAATATATTTTATTGATTTTTTACAGAGAGGAAGGGAGAGGGATAGAGAGTTAGAAACATCGATGAGAGAGAAACATCGACCAGCTGCCTCCTGCACATCTCCTACTGGGGATGTGCCCGCAACCAATGTACATGCCCTTGACCGGAATCGAACCCGGGACCTTTCAGTCCGCAGGCCGATGCTCTATCCACTGAGCCAAACCGGTTCGGCAGTAGTCTGTTTTTCATGTTCATTGATAGCAAGTAAGGACTTTCTAATTTGCCTTTACAACATGTTTACTTCTTCAGTAAGGTTATCATGAAAGACTCCCCATAGATGCTTTTTAACATCAATCTACTGATGGTGACTACTGTTTCATTTTAAAAGGATGATACATATGTGCTTATGCTACCAATCACAATTATGCTATAGTGTCCTGTCTTTCCCCCAGATATTCAGTGGCTGCCTCTATTGCCTGTAGTCTAGCTAATATTTTTTTATCTATATGCTATTATATAGTGAATTCCCTAGTTATATTATAGGCTATATTGTCTATAAATTTGGCAGTCTGCACAGACTCAGAATGGGCCGCCACAACAGCCGAGATGATGGCTTCAATGAGCATTCCCAAAAATCCTTTGGGCCGTAATTGGCTCCATGCTCTTTCTAAGACTTTGATAGCTGACAAGCCTTGTCATTTTCTGGTGATATTAACAGGTATCAGGATTTCTGCTTGTCTTCTAAGTACCATAATAGTGCTAATGTTCAATGAGGTAATATTCTGGGTGGTAATACAGGATGCAAAATAAGCTCCTTCTCTAACCTGTACTAGAAAAGATGAACTATGGTTTATTAGTAGATTGGGACCCATAACAAAGACATAGGGGTGAGTGGTGCAAATCAGGCTGTTGTAAGTAAGATTATTAGTAAAAGTCATACTTTAGTGGCTGGAGGAGTTCTGGTAGTCACTCTGTCACAATTTCAAAGGGCTGAAAACATGGCCTAATCTCTATAAAGTTTCCTGAACTGTCAAGCCTGCATAACAAATGTAACTAGTATTGGATGCATAGTGTATCAGAATGTCAGTGTGATTGGCTTGCAAATGACCATGTGGGCTCCAATCTATAACCTGTTGGTCCCATAGGACTGTCAAATGGGCATGATTTCCTCGACAAACTTCCCAATGGAATGCCTCAGCAGATGGGTCCCACCGCTTATTTTGCTTATACAGATAGATGGGAGGCACAATAGCATTAGTTAGGTTACTGCAGGCCAGATTGCCTGCTGAGAAAAATATATAATTTACCAAATTGCTTTAAAAATACTTCCTTATATCTGAAAAACAAAATAGTTTAAGAATTAGCAATGCATGGATGGAACTGGAGAGCATTATGCTAAGTGAAATAAGCCAGTCAATGAAGGAAAAATACCACATAATCTCACTCATTCATGGATAATAAAGACCATTATAAACTTATGAACAATAATAGATACAGAGGCAGAGCTGCCTCAAACAGATTGTCAAACTGCAGTGGGAAGGCCGGGAAGGGTTGGGGGGCAGGAGGGAGGGGGGTAAGAGATCAATTGAAGGACTTGTATGCATGCATATAAGCATAACCAATGGACGTAAGACACTGGGGGTAGGGGAGGCCAGGGGATTGTCAAGGGCAGGGGAAAAAAAGGAGACATATGTAATACTTTTTGTAATACTTTAAGCAATAAAACAATAAAAAAGAAAGAAAGAAAGAAAGAAAGAAAGAAAGAAAGAGAATTAGCAATGCTTTCAACAAAAGTTATAAAACTAATTATTTTCTATTTATTCATCTCTACAATAAAATTGTTGTTTCTTCGGATTTTTCCTGCTAGTATATCTATAAATCCAGATACTTTATAGAGTAATGCAAATGACATGTAATCTTATCTTTTCTGCAAAACACAATATTCCAGAATAACAATTACAGCTAAAAGTGAAAGCATAATATAGTTATTCTTATTTGACAAAGCTTCCATGTACCTTAAGTAGAACCTTTTACCTTCACAAGAGAGAAAACAAACACTTGAGGCATTCTAGAGCCTATTGGAATGATCTAAAGCCAATTCTAGGTCAAGAAGAAGTTTCTCAAAATTCAAACCCTGGGAAGGTAGTCAAATACGTTAGACTAAGAGATTATTTATTATTATTATTAAACAGTATTAAGTAATTTATTCATTTAAAGTAGTCAAGCTCCTGATTAACATAACATAATTATTTTAAATATATATATATATATATATATATATATATATCTTAAATATATATATATCCTTTGCTTCTTAGGTAAATATAGAAAAAACTTTTCTTTTCCTTTACTTTTAAAAATAGGCTTATTTTTCCAATGGAAAATATACTCAAATTCCTAAAAAAACATAAAGGAGATAACATGACCTTGACAACTCGTAGGAGGCTAGAGAAAGGGTGGGTGTGTACGTGGGGAGACAGCAGGTCCTGGGGTTTGTTTCCAGGACTGCAGTAACTCCTGGGCCTATAACGACTTTAGTGTAAAAGTACCATTTTTTTTCTTTACAAGGAGTGTGCCCCTCTTCCCCTAACCCACTGCTGCTGCTTCTGCAGCCTATTCAAGGGTACTTCTGTAGCCCCAGCCCTCTAGGATAAATACTTGAGGAGTTTAAATAATTATTTCCCATATTTTTCTCTTTTTGAGTAGTTTAACAATATGAAATCTTGTATATAAAAGAGATCTTAAAAATGGAAACAAAAATAAAAAGAAAACCCTACATTAAATAAATGAGTACTCACAAAAGGGTGGACTTGGACATTAGCCTTAGAATCTTATTTCACACTAGAGGCCCAATTCATGAAAATTCGTGCAAGAGTATGCCTTCCTTTCCCTGGCTGCTGGCACCAGCTTCCCTCCAGCACCCGCGACCCAGGCTGCCAGCTTCCCTCTGGCACCTGGGACCTGTGCTTCCCTCCTCTGGCTGCCAGCAGGCACCTGGGACCCAGGCTGCTTCCTTCTGTCTGCCCACAGGCACCTGGGACCCGGGCTGGCATCCCTCTGGCCACCTGCAGGCACCCAGACCCAGGCTGGCTTCCCTTGGGTCATCGGCAGGCACCCAGGACCCGGGATGGCTTCCCTTTGGCCAGAGCTTCATCAGGAAGGACCTCCAGAAGACATCTGGTCTAATTAGCATACTACTACCCTTTTATTGTTATAGATTAACCCAGTATAGCAAACGGGTTCTGAGTGGCATAAAGTCCAAACAATAGAGACCAAGGATTCCCTATATTCATAAAATGGTGAAATGGAAACTACTTCCCCCAAAGATAAGGAAGCAAGAACATCAATCAGTAACCAAGTAACTTACAGACAGACAAGAACTTCTACTAAGAGTTTCTAGTGGCTGATGCCTTGAGAGTGAGAGCAGGAAGGCTCCCCAAGGTTAAGAATTCTTGGCAGCTGTTGGTAAGTTCCTGCAATCCCTGCCACGTGTTCAGCCTGCCACAAGTAGCTGGGCCCCCTAGCAAAGTGAAATATGCCCCATCTTTAAGCAAATTAAACCAAACAACAAAGACACAAAACAACAATTAACAGGACACTCTATGTACAATATCTATAGGTATGCACAACCTACAGACAAGACTTAATAAACCAGACTCCTTCCCATGGATCTTTCAGAAGATGTCTTATAGTGCCCAGGACTTACTGCTAGCATGTGGCCCAGAGAGCTCTTGGGTGGGGTGGCTAGTGAACACCTACAAACAGCCTATTGTTCACAGATCTCATTATATTCTCCTCTCCGTAATAAATGTTGACTGGCATCCAGAGTTGTTTTGGCCAAAATCTGCCAGTTCCAAGAAATCATGTGATAATTTTCAGACAAGGCATTAGGCGTCCTTTTGTAAATGGATGGTTAGCCCAATTTTCTCTAATACTTTTCCTTATTTCTTTAAAGGTATTAAAGGAGAGTGGCTCATGAATTCTATTACTTTGCTTATCTTTCATAACTGGGTAAGTCAAAAGCTCTCCTTCTAAGATGGCTTGCCTGACACAGGACCCCATAATTGAGGATCTAGTTGATGGACTCTTCCACACTGGAGGCGGAGGATCAGGAAATATTTCCTCCAGTGATGGAGCTTTAGGTATTACAGGCTCTACAGGCTCTGCTTCAGGAGGAGGGGGTGGTAGTAAATCCTCCTGTCATTCTGTAGGCTTTTGATCCTCAATATGAAGTAGGCATAGGGCAGCTCAAACAGGAGCCCACATAGTTAATGATGATAAGGGCACTTGTTTTCCCTGGGCCTGATTTCTCGTTAACCCTTTGAGTGCCAACCAATATCCTAGGAACTATGCTAAAATTGCCAAGGCATTTTTGCTGATTTTACAGCAGTTTAGGAAAAAAATTATGAATCGCAAGTAAATGAAGTTACATATTCAAAAACTTAAGGAAACCTTTACTACATTGACATTTTTAGCAATATCATCATCACTAATAACACAGACTTAGAACTGGACGCCATTTCCAAGCTTTGATAGCGCTCCCGGCAGTTTTGGCAAAAGACAGGAGGAGCGCGATCGCTCTCCCCAACAATCTAGGGGTTAAATTTCTGCCCACTTGTTCCCAGAGATTAAGGTCTAGCATTCCAGCATCAGTGGACCAAGGATTATAACTTATAACTGTTAGTAATAAGCTTTTTAGTTGTTCTTCTGTAACAGAGGCACCGCCTGCTTTTAATAACTGTTTAAGCACTGTGATATATTGCTGCTGTTCGGTGGACAACATTTATTAAGTCTAGTAGTTTTTTTATGGATTCTTTGGGGTTTTCTATGTATAATATCATGTCATCTGGGAATAAGGATAGTTTTACTTCTCCTTTTCCAATTTGGATGCCTTCTACTACTTCTTCTTGTCTGATTCCAATTTGGATGCCTTCTACTTCTTCTTGTCTGATCCAGTACTATGTTGAACAGGAGTGGTGAGAGTGGGCATCCCTGTGTTGTTCCTGTTCTTAGGGGAAATGGTTTTATTTTTTGCCCATTGAGTACGATGTTGGCTGTGGGTTTGTCATATATGGCTTTTATTATGTTGAGGTATAATCCTTATATTCCACTTTGCTGAGAGTTTTTATCAAGAAAGTGTGTTGGATATGTCAAATGCATTTTCTGCATCAATGGATATGATTATATGATTTTTATCTCTCAGTTTGTTTATGTGGTGTATCATGTTTATTGATTTGTGGATATTGTACCATCCTTGCATCCCCAGAATAAATCCCACTTGGTCATGGTATATGTCTTTCTAATGTAATGCTGGATTCAATTTGCTAGAATTTTGTTGAGAATTTTGGCGTCTATGTTCGTGAGGGATATTGGCCTATAATTCTCTTTCTTTGTCTTGTCATTATCTGGTTTTGAGATTAGGTTAATGCTGGCTTTGTTGAAAGAGCTTGGAAGTGTTCCTTCCTCTTGAATTTTTTGGAATAGTCTGAGGAAGATAGGTTTTATTTCTTCTTTTAATGTTTGATAGGAGTCCCCTGTGAAGCCATCTGGTCCATGGCTTTTGTTTGCTGGAAGCTTTTTGATGACTGATTCAACTTTCTCCATAGTTATCGGCCCATTCATATTTTTTTGAATCTTCCTGGCTGAGTTTTGGAAGGTCGTATTTTTCTAGGAATATGTCCATTTCTTCTAGGTTGACCAGTTTGTTGGAACAGAGTTGCTCATAGTATTTTTTTATGATTCTTCATATTTCTGTGGGGTCTGTTGTTATTTTGCCTCTTTCATTTCTGATTTTGTTTATTTGGTTCCTCTCTCTTTTCTTCTTGGTGAGCCTGGTGAGAGGTTCATCAATCTTGTTTACCCTTTCAAAGAACCAGCTCTTGTTTTCGTTGATCTTTTGTACTTATTTTTTGGTCTCTATGTCATTTATTTACGTTCTGATCATTTTTTTTTCTTTATTGGTTAAGATATTTCATATGTGCCCTTATCCCCCCTTACCTTCAACCCTCACTCCCCTGGTGTCTGTGTCCATTCGTTATGCTTATATGCATGTATACAAGTCCTTTGGTTGATCTCTTCCCCTTACACCTACCCTCCTCTACCTTCCCTCTGAGGTTTGATGGTTTAATGGATGCTTCTCTGCCTCTGGATCTGTTTTTGTTCATCAGTTTATGTTTTTTATATTCCACAAATGAGTGAGATCATGTGATAATTATCTTTATCTGACTGACTTATTTCACTTAGCATAATGCTATCCAACTCCATCCATGCTGTTGCAAATGGTAGGAGTTCCTTCCTTTTTACAGCAGCGTAGTATTCCATTTTGTAGATTTACCACAACTTTTTACTCCACTCTTTGGCTGATGGGCACTTAGGCTGTTTCCAAATCTTAGCTATGGTAAATTGTGCTGCTATGA
Organism: Myotis yumanensis; assembly: GCF_028538775.1. NCBI lineage: Eukaryota > Metazoa > Chordata > Mammalia > Chiroptera > Vespertilionidae > Myotis > Myotis yumanensis. The sequence goes on along the minus strand of NW_027223753.1, from coordinate 107,126,273 downwards.
AGACAGGGGTTCATATATCCTGCATGATTAGTGTTTATAGTTTCTTGGGATATATTCCTACAAGTGGGCTCACTGGGTGAAATGGCAGTTCCACTTTTAGTTTTTTCAGGAAACTTCATTCTGTTCTCCACAGTGGCTGCACCAGTCTGCATTCCCACCAGCAGTGCATGAGGGCTCCTTTTTCTCCCAATCCTCGCCATCAATTATCATTTGTTGATTTGTTGACGATAGCCATTGTGACAGGTGTGAGATGGTACCTCATGGTCATTTTAATTTGCATTTCTCGGATGATTAGTGACTTTGAGCACATTTTCATATGTCTCTTGGCTTTCTGTATGTAGTCTTTCAAAAAGTTTCTATTTAGCACTGTTGCCCATTTTTTTGATTGGGTTGTTTATCTTCCTTTTATTAAGTTGAATGAGTTCCCTGTAAATTTTGGAGATGAAACTGTTATCAGAGATAACATTGAGAAATATGTCCTCCCATGCAGTGGGTTTTCTTGTTTTGTTGATGGTTTCTTTTGAGAAACTTTTTATTTTGATGTAGTCCCATTTGTTTATTTTCTCTTTAGTTTCCTTTGCCCTAGGAGCTGTATTGGTGAAGATATTGCTTCGGCATATGTCTGAGATTTTGCTGCCTGTGGATTCCTCTAAGATTTTTATGGTTTCCTGTCTTATGTTTAAGTCCTTTATCCATTTTGAGTTTTTTTTTTTAATCGTATGTGGTATAAGTTGGTGGTCTAGTTGCATTTTTTTGCATGTATCTGTCCAATTTTCCCAACACCATTTATTGAAGAGACTGTCTTGGCTCCATTGTATGCTCTTGCTTCCTTTGTCAAATATTAGTTAAGCATAGTGGGTTGGGTGGATTTCTAGGTTCTCTATTCTATTACATTGGTCTATATGTCTGTTCTTGTGCCAGTACCAGGCAGTTTTGAGAACAGTGGCTTTGCAATACAGCTTGATATCTAGTACTGAGATCCCTCCTACTTTTCTTCTTTCTCAGGATTGCTGCAGCTATTCGGGGTCTTCTTTTATTCCAGATGAATTTTTGGAGAGTTTATTCTAGGTCTATGAAATATGCCTTTGGTATTTTAATGAGGAGTGCATTGAATCTATAGATTGCTTTGGGTAGACTGGACATTTTAATGATGTTCATTCTACCAATCCATGAACACGGTATGTTCTTCCATCTGTTTATGTCTTCCTCTATCTCTTTTTTCAATGTCCTGTAGTTTTCTCAGTACAGATCTTTTACCTCCTTAGTTAAGTTTATACCTAGGTATCTTAATTTGTTTGGTACAATGGTAAACGGGATTTTTTTTAAATCTCTCTTTCTGTAAGTTCACTATTGGTGTATAAAAAAGCCATAGATTTCTTGGCATTAATTTTGTATACTGCTACATTGTCAAATTCACTTATTAAGTCTAATAATTTTTAATGGAGTCTTTAGGGTTTTCTTTGTACAGTATCATGTCATCTGTGAATAATGACAGTTTCATGATTTCTTTTCTAATTTTGATACCTTGTATTTCTTCTTCTTGTCTAATTTCTATGGCTAGCACTTCCAGAACTATGTTGAACAGGAGTGGTGAAAGTTGGCATCCCCTGTCTCATTCCTGTTCTTAGGTGAAATGGTTTTAGGTTTTGCCCATTGAGTGTGATGTTGGCTATAGGTTTGTCATATAAGGCTTTTATTAGGTATGATTCTTCTATTCCCATTTTGCTGAGGGTTTTTATCAAGAAAGGCTGTTGGATTTTGTCAAATGTTTTTTCTGCATCAATTGGTATGACTATGAGATTTTTATCTCTCAATCTGTTTATGTGATGAGTCATGTTTATTGATTTGGGGATATTGTACCACCCTTGCATCCCCGGGATAAATTCTACTTAGTCATGGTTTATAATCTTTCTAATGTAATGCTGGATCCAATTTGCTAGAATTTTGTTGAGGATTTTGGCATTTGTCCATGAGGTATATTGGCCTTTAGTTCTCTTTCTTTTTCTTTTCTTTATCTAGTTTTGGTATTAGGGTAATGTTGGCTTCATAGAATGAGCTTGGAAGTGTTCCCTCCTCTTGAATTTTTTGGAATAGTCTGAGGAGGATAGGTTTTATTTCTTCTTTGAATGCTTGGTTAAACTCTCCTGTGAAGCTATCTGGCCCAGGGCTTTTGTTTTCTGGAAGCTTTTTTTTTTTTTTTTTCTGGAAGCTTTTTGATGACTGCTTCAATTTCCTCCATAGTTATCGGCCTATTGAGATTATTAGATTCTTCCTGATTTTGGGGAGGTTGTATTTTTCTAGGGGTATGTACATTTCTTCTAAATTGTCTAGTTTGTTGGGAAAGAGTTGTTCATAGTATTTTTGTAACAATACTTTGTATTTCTGTGGGATCTGTTATTATTTTGCCTCTTTCATTTCTGATTTCGTTTATTTAGCTCCTCTCTCTTTGCTTCTTGGTGAGCCTGGTGAGAGTTTCATCAATTTTGTTTATCCTTTCAAAGAACCAGTTCTTGGTTTCAGTGGTCTGTTGTATTGGTTTTTTGGTCTCTATGTCATTTATTTTTTCTCTGATCTATATTATCTCCTTCCTTCTGTTCTCGCTGGACTTTTCTTATTGCTCTCTTTCTAATTCTTTTAGTGGTAGAGTTAGATGATTTATTACCATATTTTCATGTTTTTTGAGTTAGGCCTGTAGAGCTATAAACTGCCCTCTTAAGACTGCTTTCACTCTGTCCCATAGATTTTGGATTGTTGTGTTTCATTGTCATTCATTTCCAGAATGTTTGTAATTTATTCTTTGATCTCTTTGGTAACCCAATCATTGTTTAATAGCATGCTATTCAGCTTGCAAGTGTTTGAATTTTTGTGATCATTTTTATTGTAGTTGATTTCTAATATTATGCCATTGTGGCCTGAGAAGATGCTTGATATGATTTCAATCTTCTTGAATTTGGGGAGACTTTGCTTGTGACCCCATATGTGGTCTATCTTTGAAAATGACTCATGTGTGGACTGAAAAATGGTGGCGGCATAGATGGATGTGTCCCGTGCCTTGTCCCGGAGCAGATAGGGTGAGCAGCTGAAACAAATAACATCCAGCCCGAATAGGCAGAGTAGATTCAGCTGGGAGACAGTTTGCAGCCGGGAAAGGCAGAGGACTCCCAGAGAAAGGGGACTGTTGGAGACTGCCGGATTGGGCTCCCCTAACCTGCAGCCTCCACTGCTGCTGAAATATCTCCCAGAGCACTGGCTCAGCCGCGGAGATCGCGCCATCTTGAGTGGCTGTTATCAGAAGCATATACATCCAGAAATCCTGCAACCACGGCATCCAGGGATTAGCTACTAACCCAGAAACACCGGATCTCAAGCAGTGCGAATATGTGGACTTAGACGAGCCCTGCTCCTCCTCATGGAAAGGTCAGATTTCGCCCAGATAAAGGTGCGGTCTGCAATTCAGGTTGGAGAGAGGAACGCATGCAGGGGTAATTTGTGCCCCACAAAATCCACGGGCTGTTGGGGCCAGCATGATCCGAGAGTGTGGAAGGGGTCCTGCAGGGCTGCTGGCAGAAGGGAACTCTAAAAATAAGCCTATAGCTGGACTGGATGCAAAAAGGCAGCCTCGGATTTTGCCAGTGTGCTGGTTGCTTAGTGCCAGGGGAGAGAGGACCTGTGGAAGAGACTGGGCACAGAGCTGGATGGTGGAGGGTTGTGAATTCGCGCACCCTCTCAGGCTCTTTTTTTTTTCTTCTTTTTCTCTCCCCCTTAAATCTTTGCATTTGATTATTAAACCCAATACATAAGATCGCCCAGTTGGGGTCACTCACAGAGACTGCAGGGGAAAGTTGTTTTTGTGGAACTTGGGAAACAGAGCGGGGAGTAACAATCAAAGAACCAGCTCTGGGCAGTTGACTTTCCCAAACCAGTATTAAGTGTGATAGGGAAAACAAAACCTAATTACTGCCTAGACAGGACTTATAGCCTGGGAGGTCAATCCAGAAAAACTGCCACCCAGTGGCTGAACCACAAACTGTCTCTTCTGTAAACACAAATAAAGGCAGTCTGGGAAACAAATACGGCCTGCTTTAAAATCAGGACTGAGGTTTACAACATGGAGGAACAGTGTATCACAGGGAACTTGAACACTCTCCTGAATACCTGACAGGACTAAGGCATGTCAGACAGAAGAGTAGAAGAAGTGAAGGACCTTCACTACTGCACATTTTTATTTTTTATTTTTTTCACCTTTTAATTAAGAAACTAACATTTTTTATTACCTGATTTTTCCTTTTTAATTACTACATTTTTATTTTTAACCAGTATTATTACTACTACTACCATTTTACTTTTTTTAAGTGTCATTTTATTTTCTCTTTATTTTATTTTGTGATTAGTGTTCTACATTCTATTTTCATCTTTCCTTTAGCATCCTTTTACTCTACCTCAACTTTACCTTTATGCCAAAACTCTCTCCCTCACTTTTCCCCTTTTGTTGTCCTGTTTCTCTTACCCTATTCATGCTTTAGATTTTCCCTATTCCTTCTTTTTACCCCCTGTAAAATTTCACCTATTTATATATCTAATTACCAATCCCCTGCACTAAATACATATACACCTCTCTCTTATCTTTCTTCATTATCCAAATTTTTTTCTCTCTGTCATTTTGTTGTTGTTTGCTTGATTGTTGAGTATATTGGGTTTTTTATGTTTGTTTGTGAGATTGTTTTGCTTTTTCTTTTTATTTTTCTGTCAGTTTTTTTTCCAGGTTATTTTTTTGCTTCTGTTTTCCGTCGCCTTGCTTGATATTAGTTGTTGTTTGTAGATTGCATTCATCTCCAGGGATCTGGTGCTAGAATTTGTTGGGATTAGTGGCTGTTTTATTGGAGTTTTCTCCCCATATAAATAGTTTCTTCCCACCTTCTATTTCCTTCCTTTTCTTTTCTCTCTTACTCTTTTTTTCCTTCTTCCAATTTCATTTTTGCAGTCCTTTTTTTTTCTTTTTCTCTTTTCCTTTTTCTCTTCTTGCTCTTAATCCCCTAATTCTCCTTGATCTGGTGGTCACCTTTATTTGGGGTTATTAGTATTGTGAATACATTTGTTTTCAGTGCCTTGTGCATTGTGCCTTGTTGTGTTGTATTTTGTGCCTTTAACTCAACACAGCAGAGAGAGAACTAAATAACCAAACACCTGGAGAAGAAAGATCATGGGGAGACAAAGAAACAGCCCGCATATGAAAGAAAAACAGGCATTACCAGAAAAGGAAGTAAACGCAATGGAGGCAAGCAACCTGTCAGAGAAAGAATTCAAAGAAATGGTCATAAGGCTGATGAAAAGAATAGAAGACAAATTCAACAATATGTGTAAGAACCAAGAGGAAATGAAGAAGAACCAAGAAGAAATGAAAAATGACATCACTGATATAAAGAACTCAATAGAAAGCCTCAACAGTAGACTAGAAGAAGCAGAGGACCGCATCAGTGAGCTAGAAGACAAGGTAGGAAAAAATACCCAAGGAGAGCAGCTTCTAGAAAAAAAAATTAAAAAGCAGGAGGAGAGCCTAAGAGAACCTTGGGACAACACGAAACGAAATAACATCTGCATAATTGGGGTGCCAGAAGAAGAGGAAACTGAGCAAGGAATAGAAACCAGTTTGAAAAAAATAATGACAGAAAACTTCCCTGATATAGGGAAGAAAAAATTCACACAAATCCAAGAAGCTTACAGAGTCCCAAACGAAATGAACCCCAAAAGACCGATGCCAAGGCACATGAAAATTAAATTAGCAAACACCAATGACAAAGCAAGAATCTTAAAAGCAGCCAAAGAGAGAGAGAACGTTACCTACAAATAATCCCCCATCAGACTAGCGACGGATTTCTCAACAGAAACACATCAGGCAAGAAGGGAATGGAATGAAATATACAAAGTCATGCAAAGGAAGGGTCTGAATCCAAGAATATTGTACCCAGCAAGGCTATCAATCAAAATTGAGGGTGATATCAGGAACTTCACAGACAAAAAAAGGACTACTGGAGTTTATTACCACCAAACCTGCAATGCAAGAAATGCTAAAGGGCCTGCTGTAAAAAGAAAAAATAGGAAACAAAGAAAGAACACAGGGGTAAAGAATAAAAATGGCGACAAACAAGTATCTATCAATAATAACTTTAAATGTAAATGGATTAAATTCCCAATCAAAAGACATAGGGTAACTGAGTGGATAAGAAAACATGACCCATTTATATGCTGTCTACAGGAAACCCACCTCCAAAATAATGACGCACACAGACTGATGGGAAGGGATGGACAAAGTTTCTTCAGGTAAATGGAAATGAAAAAAAAAGCTGGGGTAGCAATACTTAAATTAGATCTCAAAGTGAAGGACATAAAAATAGATAAGGAAGGCCACTTCATAATACTAAAAGGAGCAATCCAACAAAAAGAAATAACTCTGGTAAACATATACGAACCCAATATAGGAGCACTCAAATACATAGGAAAACTTATGGAGGTGATTAAGGAAGAGATTGACAGCAATACAATCATAGTAGGGGACTTTAACCCCCCACTATCACCATTGGACAAATCCTCTATACAAAAAATCAACAAACATCAATCCTAAATGACTCACTAGATCAGATGGAATTAATTGACATCTTCAGAACATTTCACCCCAAAGCCACAGAATACACATTCTTCTCAAGTGCACATGGGTAATTTTCAAAGATAGACCATATATTGGGTCACAGACAAAGTCTCTTCAAATTCAAGAAGATAGAAATCATATCAAGCATCTTCTCAGATCACAATGGCATAAAACTGGAAATCAACTATAATAAAAACAATCCAAAAAATCACACACGGAGACTAAATAGCATGCTATTAAACAATGACTGGGTTACCAGAGAGATCAAAGAAGAAATAAAAAACATCATGGCAACAAACGGCAATGAAAAAACAACAATCCAAAATCTATGGGATACAGCGATAGCAGTCTTGAGAGGGAAGATCATAGCTTTACAAGCCTACTGCAAAAAACAAGAAACAATGATAATAAATTACCTGACCCTAAAACTCAAAGAGCTAGAAAGAGAGCAACAAGAAAAGCCCAGTGTAAGCAGAAGGAAGGAAATAATAAAGATCAAAGCGTAGATAAATGATATAGAGACAAAAAAAAAACAATACAAAAGATCAACAAAACCAAGAGCTGGTTCTTTGAAATGATAAACAAAATTGATGAACTTCTAGCCAGGCTCACCAAGAAGCAAAGAGAGAGGACTCAAATAAACAAAATCAGAAATGAAAGAGGAGAAATAACAACAGACCCCACAGAAATACAAAGGATTGTTAAAAAATACTATGGACAACCTGTAGGAAATGGACATATTCTTAGAAAAATATCACCTTCCAAAACTTAATCAGGAAGAATCCAAAAATCTCAATAGGCCAATAGCTATCGAAGAAATTGAAGCAGTCATCAAAAATCTTCCAGCAAACAAAAGCCCGGGGCTAGATGGCTTCACAGGGGAGTTTTACTAAACATTCAAGGAAGAACTAAAACCTATCCTCCTCAGACTATTCCAAAAAATTTAAGAAGAAGGAACACTTCCAAGCTCATTCTAAGAAGCCAGCATCACCCTAGTACCAAAATCAGATAAAGACAACACAATTAAAGAGAATTACAGGCCCATATCCCTCATGAACATAGATGCCAAAATCCTCAACAAAATCCTAGCAAATTGGATACAGCAGTACATCAGAAAGATCGTACACTATGACCAAGTAGGTTTTATCCCACGAATGCAAGGTTTGTACAATATCCACAAATCAATAAATGTAATACATCACAAAAACAATTTGAGAGGTAAAAACCACATAGTCATATCAATTGATGCAGAAAAAGCATTTGACAAAATACAACACCCTTTCTTGATAAAAACTCTCACCAAGGTAGGAATAGAAGGATCATACCTCAACAAAATAAAAGCCATATATAGCAAACCCACAGCCAACATCATAATCAATGGGCAAAGACTAAAACCATTTCCCCTGAGAACAGGAATAAGACAGGGATGCTCCCTCTCACCACTCCTGTTCAACGTATTACTTATTACTGGAAGTATTAGCCATTGCAATTAGACAAGAAGAAATAAAAGGCATCCAAATTGGAAAAGATGAAGTAAAACTGTCCTTATTTGCAGATGACATGATACTGTACACAGAGAACCCTAAAGACTCCATCAAAAAATTATTAGACTTAATAAATGAATTTTGCAATGTAGCAGGATACAAAATTAATGCCAAGAAATCTATGGCATTTCTTTACACCAATAGTGAACTTACAGATAGTGAGACTAAAAAAGCAATCCCATTTACCATCACACCAAAAAAAAAATAAGATATCTAGGAACAAACTTAACTTAGGAGGTAAAAGACTTATATGTGAAAAACTACAGGACACTGAAAAAAGAGATAGAGGAAGGCATAAACAGATGGAAGAACATACTGTGCTCATGGATTGGTAGAATCAACATCATCAAAATGTCCATACTACCCAAAGCAATCTATAGATTCAATCCAATCCCCATTAAATTACCAACAGCATATTTCACAGATCTAGAACAAATGTTCCAAAAATTCATCTGGAAAAAAAAGACCTCGAATAGCTGCAGCAATCCTGAGAAAGAAGAGCAAAGTAGGTGGGATCTCAATAACAGATATCAAGCTGTATTACAAAGCCACTGTTCTCAAAACTGCCTGGTACTGGCACAAGAACAGACATATAGATGAATGGAATAGAATAGAGAACCCAGAAATCGACCCAAACCACTATGCACAATTAATATTCGACACAGGAGGCAAGAGCATACAATGGAGTCAAGACACTCTCTTCAATAAATGGTGTTGGGTAAATTGGACACATACATGCAAAAAGATGAAACTAGACCACCAACTCTTACCATACACAAAAATATACTCAAAATGGATAAAAAACATAAACGTAAGATGGGAAACCATAAAAATACTAGAGGAATCCATAGGCAGCGAAATCGCAAACATGTGCCGAAGGAATTTCTTCTCTGATACTGCTCCTAGGTCAATGGAAACTAAAGAGAAAATGAACGAATGGGACTACATCAAAATAAAAAGCTATTGAACAGCAAAGGAAACCATCAACAAAACAACAAGAAGGCCCACTGCATGGGAGAACATATTTGCCAATGATATCACCGATAAGGGTTTAATCTCCAACATTTACAGGGAACTCATTCAACTTAACAATAGGAAGATAAACAATCCAATCAAAAAATGGGCAATGGACCTAGATAGACACTTTTCAAAAGAGGACAGAAGGCCGAAAGACGTATGAAAACATGCTCAAAGTCATTAATTACACTAGAGATGCAAATCAAAACGACAATGCGGTATCACCTCACAGCCGTCAGAATGGCTATCATCAACAAATCAACAAACAACAAGTGTTGGAGGGAATATGGAGAAAAAGGAACCCCTCTGCACTGCTGGTGGGAATGCAGACTGGTGCAGCCACTGTGGAGAACAGTATGGAGTTTCGTCAAAAAACTAAAAATGTAACTCCCATTTGACCCAGTGATCCCACTTCTAGGAATATATCCCAAGAAGCCAGAAACACCAATATGAAAGGATATATGCACCCCTATGTTCATAGCAGCTCAATTCACCATAGCTAAGATTTGGAAACAGCCTAAGTGACCATCAGCAGATGAGTGGATAAAAAACTGTGGTACATCTACACAATGGAATACTACGCTGCGGTAAAAAAGAAGGAACTCTTGCCATTTGCAACAGCATGGATGGAACTGGAGAGCATTATGCTAAGTGAAATAAGCCAGTCAGAGAAAGATAAATACCACATGATCTCACTCATTTGTGGAATATAAAGAACAACATAGACTGATGAACAGGGACAGATCCAAAGACAGAGAAACAGCAATCAGACTATTAATCCCAGAGGGAAAGTAGGGGAGGGTGGGGGTAAGGGGAAGAGATCAACCAAAGGACTTGTATGCGTGCATATAAGCCAAACCAATACATGGACTACAGGGGGATGAGAGCATGAGTGGGGGGGGAGGTTGGGGGTTAATGGGGGGGATGAGGACACACGTGTAATACCTTAACCAATAAAGAAATTAAAAAAAAAATGTCCCATATGCACTTGTGAAGAACATATGTTCCTTGGCTTTGGAGTGAAATGTTCTGAAGATGTTTATAAAGTCTATCTGATCTAGTGAGTCATTAGGATTGATGTTTCTTTGCTTATTTTTTGTCTAGAGGATTTATCCAATATTGTCAATGGGGTATTAATTTCCCTTACTATGATTGTATGGTTGTCGATCTCTCCCTTGATACCTTCCAGGAGTTTTTTTTTAATGTATTTGGGTGCTCCTGCATTGGCTGCATATATATTTACCAGGGTTATATCCTCTTGTCTCAATCCCTTTAGAATTATGAAGTGGCCTTCCTTATCTCTTGTTATGGCTTTCACTTTCAGGTCTATTTTGTCAGATATAAGTATTGCTAATAAAGCTTTCTTTTTCATTTTCATTTGCTTGAAAGATATTTTTCCATCCCTTCACTTTCAGTCTGTGTGAGTCCCTTGTTCTGAGGTGGGTCTCTTGTAGACAGCATATATATGGGTCATGTTTTCTTATCCATTCAGTCACTTGATGTCTTTTGATTGGAGCATTTATTTCATTTATGTTTAATGTTATTATTGCTAGGTACTTGTTTGTAGCCATTTTTATTTTTTGTGCCTGTGTTCCTTCTTCCCTTTTCATTTCTTCTTTTTACAACCATCGCTTTATCATTTCTTGCATTGCTGGCTTGGTGATGATAAACTCCTTTAGCGTTTTTTTGTCTATGAAGCTCCTTATTTCCCCTTCCATTTTGAATGATAGCCTTGCTGGATAGAGTATCCTTGAAATCAGTCCCTTGTTTTACACCACTTTATAAACTTCCTTCCATTCCTTTCTGGCCAGATGTGTTTCTGTTGAGAAATCATTTGATAATCTAATGGGAGATCCCTTGTATGTAACTTTCTGTCTCTCTCTTGCAGCCTTTAAGATACTCTCTTTGTCCAGAACGTATGCCACTGAATGTTTTCCAACATGTCCTGGTGGGGGTCTTTTAGGGTTCATCTTGTTTTGGATTCTCTGTGTTGGTGTGACTTGTTTCTTCCCCACATCAGGGAAGTTTTCTGATATTATTTCTTTAAGTAGGTTTTCTAAGCCTTGTTCCTTTTCTTGTCGTTCATGGCACCACTATTATTTGTATGTTTTTTCGTTACATGTTGTCCCAAAACTCCCTTAGGCTCTCCTCCTGTCTTTTAATATTTTTCTCCAATTGCAGTTCAGTTTGGGTGTGTTTTGCTTCCCTGTCTTCTAATTTGCTAATTCCATTTTCTGCTTCTTCTAGTCTACTATTGCAACTTTCCATGGTATTTTTTTACTGCAGCTATATCACTCTTTATTTCTTCTTGATTCTTACATAAGTTGTTGATTTTTTCATCTGTCCAGTTTATGCACTGTATGACCCTTATTCTGAATTTTTTTATATATATATTGTATGCATCCATTTCACTTAGTTCCTTTTCTGGCAATTTCTCATTTTCTTTCTTTTGGGGGTTTCTTTGTCTCCCCATTTTTGCTCTCACAGAAGGATCTAGGTGTCAAGTCATGTGGGGGCTGCTCCTCAGGTGGCAGTGGCTTCTCAGGCAGTGACTACTCCTCAGATGGTCATGGCTGCGGCTGCTCCTCAGTTGGTGGTGGCTCCTCTGGTGGGCGCTGTTCACGCAGGTACTGGCAGCAGTGGTGCCTCCTCTGGCTGGCTGGGGCAGGCTGCTCACACAGCTGCTGCTTTCTGGATGGGGGCAGGCTGCTCACAAGGCTGTTGCTTGCTTCCTGTATTCTTCTGAACTTTTAAAAATTATTTCTCTTCTTTTCTGGGACTTTCAGCATGATCCCTCTTGGTCTCGTTATATCAGGATGCCATCCTGTACTCTTCCCAAAAATGGACTCTTCAAAACCAATATGCTTCAGATGCCTTTTGCCTTGTGCGCTCCTCCTTCAGTGATTCTAACAGAAACTTCATTAACTTTGAAGATAAAGGGCCAAGTGCACCTTTCAGAAGCTGGTAAAGACAAGGAAATAAATCCTATCCATAGTCCACAGAAAGGAAGCATCCCTGGCTACACTTTGGTCCTATTCCAGTAGGATCTGTTTCACACCTCTGACCTACATATGTGCAGTGACAGCTCACCCCAGAGGCCCCACCTGAGCCAGAACTCTGCTCTGATCTTTATTATTTCCTTCCTTCTGCTCACTCTAGGCTTTTCTTGTTGCTCTCTTTCTAATTCTTCAAGTTATAGAGTTAGATGGTTTATTACCAGTTTTTCTTGTTTTTTTGAGGTAGTCCTGTAGAGCTATGAACTTCCCTCTCAGGACTATTTTCACTGTGCCCCATAGATTTTGGATTTTTGTGTTTTCATTGCCATTTATTTCCAGGATGTTTTTTATTTCTTATTTGATCTCTTTGGTAACCAAATCATTGTTTAATAGTATGCTATTCAGCTTCCAAGTGTTTGAATATTTGTGATTGTTTTTATTGTAGTTGATTTCTAATTTTATGCCATTGTTATCTGAGAGGATGCTTGATATGATTTCAATCTTCTTGAATTTGGAGAGACTTTGCCTGTGTCCCAATATGTGGTCTATCTTTGAAAATGTCCCATGTATGCCTGAGGAGAATGTATATTCTGTAGCTTTGGGGTGGAATATTCTAAAGCAGTGGTTCTCAACCTTCTGGCCCTTTAAATACAGTTCCTCATGTTGTGACCCAACCATAAAATTATTTTTGTTGCTACTTCATAACTGTAATGTTGCTACTGATATGAATCGTAATGTAAATATCTGATATGCAGGATGGTCTTAGGCAACCCCTGTGAAAGGGTTGTTCGACTGCCAAAGGGGTCGCGACCCACAGGTTGAGAACCGCTGTTCTAAAGGTATCAATTAAGTCCATCTGATCTAGTGAGTCATTTAGGATTGCTGTTTCTTTGCTAATATTTTGTCTATAGGATTTATCCAGTGATGTTAATGTGTTATTAAAGTCTCCTACTATGATTGTATTGCTGTCAATGTCTTCCCTGATGTCTTACAGAAGTTTTTTTTTTAATGTATTTGGTGCTCCTGCATTGGGTGCATATATGTTTACCCGAGTTATATACTCTTGTTATATCCATTCCTTTAGAATTATGAAGTGGCCTTCCTTGTCTCTTCTTATGGTCTTCACTTTGAGGTCTATTTTGTCAGATATAAGTATTGCTAACCCAGCTTTTTTTTTTTTCCATTTCCACTTGCCTGAAAGATATTTTTCCATCCCTTGAGTTTCAGTCTGTGTGAGTCCCTTTTATTGAGTTGGGTCTCCTGTAACATCATATATATGGGTCATATTTTCTTATCCATTCAGTCACTCGATGTCTTTTGATTAGAGCATTTAGTCCATTTATGTTTAATGTTATTATTGATAGATACTTGTTTGTACCCATTTCTGTTTTTTATGCTTGTGTTCCTTCTTCCTTTTCTATTTCTTCTTTTTACAGCATTCTACCCAAGCGGGACCCCCAACCTGATCTGGGACACCCTTCAGGGCAAACCAGCTGACCCCCACCAGTGCACCAGGCCTCTATCCTATATAATAAAAGGATAATATGCAAACTGACCCTAACAGCAGAAAGACTGGGAATGACTGGTCACTATGACACACACTGACCAACAGGGGGCAAACGCTCAATGCAGTAGCTGCCCTCCGGTGGTCAGTGCGCTCTCACATGGGGAGCTCTGCTCAGCCACAAGCCAGGCTGATGGCTGTCAGTACAGCGGTGGTGGTGGGAGCCTCTCCTGCCTCCTCAGCAGCGCTAAGGATGTCCAACTGCAGTTTAGGCCTGCTCCCCACTGGCAAATGGACATTCCCCGAGGGCTGCCGGGCTGCCAGAGGGATGTCTGATTGCAATCTTAGGCCCAATCCCCCGAGGAGTAGGCCTAAGCCAGCAAGTGGTCACCCCCAAGGGGTCCCAGACTGCGAGAGGGCACAGGCCGGGCTGAGGGACCCCCCTCCCCGAGTGCACAAATTTTTGTGCACCGGGCCTCTAGTCCTATCTAATAATAGACAAACATGGTAATTAACCATACCTCCGCTATGCTTCCCATTGGCTAATCAGGGTGATATGCAAATTAACTGCCAACCAAGATGGCGGCCGGCAGCCACACAGCTGAACTGAACATGAGGCTTGGTTGCCCCGGTGATGGAGGAAGCCAAGGTTCCCCGCCTGCCGCAGCCCAGCTCTGAGCTTTGGATGCAACAATGTTGCAATTATAGAAGCTAAACAAACCCCAGATACCTGCTTTCAGCCAGCTGGCCTCGGAGCTGAGCCACAACAAAGTTTCAATTACAGAAGGTAAGTCAATACCAGAATAAAAAAAGAAAAGAAAAAAAGGAGAGACTGGGAGCTTCAGTTGCAGGCTTGGCCTGCCTGAAAACACCCCTCAACCCCTCATCCAGACTGGCCAGGCACCCCAGTGGGGACCCCCACCCTGAAGGGGGTGTGACCATCCTGAAAACAGCCATCAGCCCCTCACCCAGGCTGGCCAGGCACCCAAGCGGGACCCCCACCCTGATCCGGGACACAATTCAGGGCAAACCAGCTGGCCCCCACCCGTGCACCAGGCCTCTATCCTATATAATAAAAGGGTAATATGCAAACTGACCCTAACAGCAGAAAGACTGGGAATGACTGGTCACTATGACACACACTGACCACCAGGGGGCAGATGCTCAATGCAGGAGCTGGCCTCTGGTGGTCAGTGAGCTCCCACATGGAGGAGCTCTGCTCAGCCACAATCCAGACTGATGGTTGCCAGTACAGCAGTGGTGGTGGGAGCCTCTCCTGCCTCCTCAGCAGCGCTAAGGATGTCTGACTGCAGCTTAGGTCTACTCCCCGCTGGCAAGTGGACATCCCCCGAGGGCTGCCGGGCTGCCAGAGGAATGTCTGATTGCCAGCTTGGGCCCAATCCCCCAGGGAGCGGGCCTAAGCCAGCAAGTGGTCACCCTCAAGGGGTCACACACTGCGAGAGGGCACAGGCCGGGCTGAGGGACCTCCCCACCCCCCCCCCCCCCGAGTGCACAAATTTTTTGCACCGGGCCTCTAGTATATATATAGAAGCCTAAGCAACCATTATGACCAAATGATCGCAACCACTGGTCGTCCAGTCGCTATGACACGCACTGACCACCAGGGGGCAGATGCTCAACACAGGAGCTTCCCCCTGGTGGTCAGTGCGCTCCCACAGCCAACCTCCTCTGGCCCCTCTCCATTGTTGGCCAGCCTCCTGTGGCCCCTCGCCCTCCCTGGCCCACCAGTCCCCCTCCCGTGGCCCCTCCCCTTGGCCTTCTGGCCCCCCCATTGGCCCTGATCAGGGGGCTGGCTGGACAAAATCTGGAAGCCCCTCCCCCTCCCCAGCCGACCAATCTCCCATGGCCCCTCCCCCCTGGCCAGCAGGCCCCCCAGTAGGCCTTGATCACCGGCCAGGCCGAGGGACCCTGCCCATGCATGAATTCATGCACCAGGCCTCTAGTTTTAACATAATTGTAAAGGAAACTGAAGTTATGTTCATTTTTAACTTTTTTGAATATACAATATTTGCAAAATGACATTAGTTGTTACATATGTAATTGTAACTAAATTTAATAAAATAATATATAATTTTATGTGAAATCATTTTAATTTTGCTATAAAATTGAAAATAAAGCAAATTTATCAATGTTTAAAAGTAAAACTCCTTATGTTATTTCTCCAATATACAATGAAATACAAAATGTATAAAATGAAAGCAAATGTATAAGCAAATTTATAAGTGATACAGAAAAGAAACTCTATGGTTTGAAATTGGAAATTATATACCCGAAGCTTCAGGCATCACAGTATAATTCACGGATTTTATAAGTAATTTCAATAAAGAAAACTAATTTTTTTACTTGTACATAGTCCCAATCAATATTCAGACTTCACATTTTCAGAGATCTTTATTAATCCACTACCATACTCCTGCTCTCTGTTCTTTGGCTCCAGTGCTTTCAAAAAACATGAAGTCCTAAATAAAAACAAAATACAGAAATAAGTTTTCAGTAATAAAACTGAGGTCAATTCTTGGATGCATAAATGCTAAGGGATATGAAATATGATGAAACAGAATGACATATCTGCTAACCAAGAAAATTGATTATTATAAGTAGATCTGGGAAAAGTTGATAGCTTCAGCTTCCCATTTTAATAGCAATTACATCCTATAATTCTAATCACTTATTAATACCTGTATGGATTTAATTAGTCATCTGATAATTTCTCTCAATTTCACTTTTTCTCATGTCTCCTGTAATGACTCTTTTTGAATCTTTCTTCCTAAACTTTTTATATTCTTTCTCTAATAATATAACTTTTCTTAAGACTGGAATACCATGTACAACTTTTAGATTTATTTCAGGGGAATGAAAGCCATCTTAGAGTTAGAATACCACTTAGAATTGTTTGGCCCAGTTTTATGATTTCTCTTCCAAATTTGTCCACTGTGTCCCCAGCTGGTCTCACTCCATCAATGCCTAACTAGATTCTCTCTTAAAGTCAAATCCTATGGATTTTATCTCTCACATCTATCATTTTCCTTTATCCCTTCAACAGAAATAAGTTAATCCTTATTTGCAATCACTTGCAATTACTCTACTACAATTATACCTCTCTTCAATCCATTTCTCACACAGTCACCAGGATTTATCTTTCTAAAATTTGGATTTATAACTATTTTATTTATACCTAGTTTAAACATAATAAGTTAACTAAAACCATTTCAATGTATTCCCAATGTCTATTAGAAGTTGCACAGTCCTGAATAGTCCTTTAGTAGAAGCCCAATCTATTCCATGGTCATTTACTAACAATCCCACTACCACCCCCAATCTCATGTCCTATCTATCCAAACATCCTGACTGCCTTATTGTCCCTATACCATTACATAAATATCAGATCTTAAAAAAACCAATAAGTCATTAATCATCAATAGCCAGTCAATGTTGAAATTTCTATGAATCCCTGTAAATGTCTTTTTTTTTTTTTTTTAGGCTGGGAGATAAGTGAATAGAGTCAGATTTTCTACCCATTCATTTATCCTAGCCTGTTTCAATGTTCCAAAGTTTAATTAATAGCACAGGGTTTAAATGTCTTTTTATACTGGTTTGTTCGATTCAGTATACAGAGTCTACAAACTGCATTAAGTTGATGTCTTTTAAGTCTCTCTCATTTTATTATCTTTTTATTTTCCTGACATTTATTTGTTGAAGGAAATGGATCTTTTTGCTGTATATTCTCTCATATTTTATTTTTTTCTGAGTGCATCCCCAAATAAACATTTAAGATATTCATTTAGATGTTCCAAACCATGCTTGCAGATTGGAATCACCTGGAAGTGATGTAAACAGTTTGAAGGCTTGGTCCCATCTCCAGAGATTTTGATTCACTATTTGGGTACAGTCTTGATACAGGGAGTTTAAAAAGCTACCCAGGTGTTTCTACTGTTGCTCTCTTCCAGGTGTCCTTGATTTTGACTGCATATTGAATCACTTTAAGAGCTAAACAACAAACTTTCGATTGTGAGCTTCTGATTTAATTGAATGGGGGTATGACTTGGTACTTGGGGGTTTTTGAAATCTCCCTAAGTCAGCGGTTCTCAACCTGTGGGTCGCGACCCCTTCGGCGGTCGAACGACCCTATCACAGGGGTCGCCTAAGACCATCCTGCATATCAGATATTTACATTACAATTCATAACAGTAGCAACATTACAGTTATGAAGTAGCAACGAAAATAATTTTATGATTGGGTCACAACATGAGGAACTGTATTTAAAAGGCTAGAAGGTTGAGAACCACTAAGTGATTTAATGGAAGACAAGTTTAGAA
Source organism: Myotis yumanensis (assembly GCF_028538775.1). NCBI lineage: Eukaryota > Metazoa > Chordata > Mammalia > Chiroptera > Vespertilionidae > Myotis > Myotis yumanensis. The sequence goes on along the minus strand of NW_027223753.1, from coordinate 107,108,232 downwards.
TACTGCTCTATCCTGTGTGTGTCAACTGGCAGTTCCATCTGGTGGTTGGATTGGATGCACTTTTATTGCAGTTCGCACTCAAGTAGTAGAACAGTTAATTTAATAAAGAATCAGGATAAAATCTCCTCATTTCACTGGGTTCTATTCCACCTTAGCACATATCTGAGTGCACCTATTTTGATTTTTAAATAGAAGCCCCAAAGATCAGAGCCTCTCCATAACACACAGTCCTTCTATTGCCATGTGAAACTATAGAATTTCCAGAGAAATTAGTCACTTGTGAATCTAGACTATCAGGAGAAAATGGAATTTCAGAGCTAGCATTAAATGGCACCCCCTTTGAATATAATCTATAAATTTAAGCAAGTCATTTAAAAAGGTACACTTTACTGAATCTTTCAGAATGATATTAAATAAATACCCAAGCTTAGCAAGAATATACTTACAATGAGGAAACATGCGCCAAGCATCACAGCTTTCATTTTCACATCAAGGTCTAAAGGGAACTGGATCCCAAAGTTATCAGCGTCTGTAAATGCCTCTCTCACAAAACCAGTCCATTGCTTGGAAATCTTGCCAACCACATTTTCTTCATCAAGAGATTTAATCTAAAAAAAAAAAAATGATGGTCTTAAAGAATTCTAGAAAACTGATAATAAAAACTACTTTCAAATTTGGAATAAAATGAAACAAATGTGTTATTAAGCTTATGTGCAATACATAACTATGAACAGTATATCGCTCATTGGATGTATATAAATTCCTGTATTTATAGATACATGAAAAAAATTGTTTCTTTGCTGTAGAAAACTTATATGAAAGTAGTTTTACTGCCTGGTCAGCGTGGCTCAGTGGTTGAGCATTAACCTATGAACCTAGAGGTCACGGTTCGATTCCCAGTCAGGGCACATGCCTGGGTTGCAGGCTCGATCCCCAGTAGGGGGCATGCAGGAGGCAGCCAATCAATGATTCTCTCTCATCATTGATGTTTCTCTCTCCCTCTCCCTTCCTCTTTAAAATCAATAAAAATATTTAAAAAAAGAAAGATATTTTACTGAAATATTTAACATTTTATATTGTACTAGTATATTAAGACACAGTACTAAATTATTTGAAGTGATCTAAAACAAAATTTAAGCAGGAAAAGATACAAACATTAAATATTTCTTTGATGAAATTTCTAGAAGCCATCAAGAAGGTAGCAAACTAAACACCATGTGACATCTGCTTTAAGACAAGCACAGAGTTTACTAGTACATAGGTTGAGTGATTACATGTGATGGGAAGGACATTACCACTCAATGTCAGTAGACAAACAGGAAGTGCTAAGGTGCTGGGAAAGAGGACTGGCAATTTTTAGTGAAGGAAAGTATCTAATAAGTAACTTAAAGAGATGCCACAGGTCCAGGGTTGGGGTAAGACTGGACAACAGGAGAGTGAGGGAACAACAAAATAGGAAAGGTGTATGAAAAAAAGCTCTGAAGTAATTTTTTTAAATTTTACAATTCTGCCTGAAGAAACTCCAGGACCACTATAAAGAGTTAGACAGTTGCACCTCACCAAGTGGGCATATGGCAGCTGATGGTAGCTACACTCACCATGGTGTGTACACATAGGGTTGTGTCAACTCAGGAAGAGAAAAGTCCTTTTCAAATATACACAAGGTAGCACATGTGCCAGCAAAATCCTTTGAAGCTCCAGCTCAAGTTGGAACTGCTAAATAAATGTGGGGAAACTAAAAACAGTTGACTCATTTTATTCCAGTGTGGGTGCTTAAGTTCTTAACAAGCCTGAAATACGCTTTTAATATGAAAACTGTGACAGCATGGGTTGCTGTTCATCAATATTCATCCACCCCTCCCACTGTAGGTCCAGTATTCTTCTCTGAACATTGATACTTAGGGTTGGCCATGTGACTTGTTTGACCAATGGAATGTTAGTGTATATGACAGTGAGCAGAGACCTTAAACATGGCTAAGCGGTTTGGCCTGGCTTTTGCTCTCCAGTGATCAGCCACCAGAAAATCATGTAGTTCTTGCTAGAGCTCTAGAATGAGCATACTTGGAGCAGGCCCGAAGCCAACTTCAAGCCTAAATCAGTGCCATCTAGCTGAGCCTATGTGTATCCACTGAGACACAATTGACCTGCAGACTCACAAGCATGAGAGCAAATGCCTGTTTTAAGCCACTGATCTTTAGGGGTTTTATGTTATACAACACTGTTCTGGGAAAACAGACTAAGTAAATCTTGTGAACCCTTTAGTGTTTTATCTGCTAATAGCTGTAATCTAAGTATTTGTAGCTTGTAAAGTAATCTTATTTTGTTTTTTAAATTTATTTTTAATTTTGAAAATGAACAATACAGAGGATAACCTATGAGCCACAATAATGCTGCACTAGATTTAACAGATATTAATATTTTCTTTTTTATTTCTATAGTTCAGAATGTGAAAAATGATCTACAGCTGAAAAGTCAACAGGACTAAGTAATTTTTAGCTAAATTCTAGATACTTAAAAAGCAGAAAATCTATATAATGAAATGATTTTAAGTTCTGAAAAAATAAACTGATATTACTATTTAATTTAAATGTTAATTATTAAAAATAATTGATAAAGGTATTCTAGAGATTCTTAGCCATTTATCTATTTGAACATTATCTCAGCACATTCTCTGTCCTCTTTCTGTACTCCTCTTTGGCATGTATGCAAGAGTAGTTTATTCTAGCTTCCCATCCCTTCAAATTTTTTTATCCCTTTAAATTTAAATTATACTCCTTTATTTTCCTAACATAGATTTTCATTTCAGTAATTTATCTTCATCTGTATCTAAGTCCTTTCCAATGAGGTTTTATCAATCTTCATTCTACTACCTGTCTTGTTTTCAAAACTTCCTGTCCTTTAATATTAGTTTCATTCTTCTCCTTATGGTTCTTGTTTTGTCTAATGTTTATTTAAATACTTCTTATATGATCGATTGCAGATTGTTCCATTATATGAAGTTTGTTCTTGGTGAATTAGTTCCTAGAGCATTATGTACTCATGACTTCAACTATCATCTGTGTGTTGAAAACCCCTCAACTTTTCCCTCTACATACCTAAAATCCAATACAACTCAAATACAAATTATTAACTTTTCTTAAATCAACGAGTTCTCCTCCAAGATTCTTAATGTGGCCAATGGCATTATTATTCATTCAGCTTCTTATCTTCAGAGATCAGAATAATCTCCCAATTTTTTTTCATCTTCAACTGACATCAAATCCATGAATCAGTTCCACTTAGTACATTTATTAAATATATCTTGAATTATTTCTTCCTTATGGCATAACTTCTGCTCTTGCTATTTATTACATATACCAAGTTGCCATGCCAATTTATATTCAAACAGAATTCATATTCCATAATGGTTCCTCATATTGATAATTTCTGCATTCCATTTCCCATCAGCTAGCTTTCAGAAATGTTTCAAGGTGCTATTTTCACAATTCACTCAAAGATGTTACTTAATAGCACTATTCTAGATGCACAGAAGTAGAGTTAATTTATTACCTATAATAGATGCTATAAATCATCCATTGAGAAGGGTTGCTAATTCCTTAGCATTAATATCAGAGTTTCAAAATCAAGTCTGTCTTGCTTCACTAGTATTTTCACTTATTTTCAAACAAATAAAATATATGTTAGCCAAACTTCTGTTAATACTCCCTGAAAAAACAATTACCTTTTTACTCCTCTGGATCTTTGATAGGAATGATAACCCCTATGTAAAGAACTATCTTATACATAAATCTATAAAGTCTTTACACATACATAGCATAAATCCCATCCCACAATCTATATCCCTTTTAAAGGATTCATCTTTATATGACCAGGGTCTAACACAGGAATTCAGTATCATGTAACCAGGCAGATAATATAACAGAAAGAATCTGGCTAGTGGAAAACCTAAGAAAGTCATGGGAGACTGGCAGAGTTCCCACGTATTAGTCACAATGGGCAGCACCACTTAGGTTCAGCCTGTTTTCTGCCCCTTTTATAGAAATGTGGGCCCAATTTACCACATTTTCTTCTTTTCCAATAGAACAAGAAAATCAAGATTCAGTTATAAAACCTTCTGACTTTTAATATTTGCAACTAAATAACATGAATTATTAAGGCTAGGCCATCTGTTGGAAAAAAGCTGTGATGAAATTGCTCCATGTAGTAAGTACAAAGATATATTGTGGTTTCTAACAACCAATTTTTTTTCCCCAAAATACATTTTTATTGATTTCACAGAGGAAGGGAGAGGGAGAGAAAGATAGAAACATCAATGATAAGAGAGAATCATTGATCGGCTGCCTCCTGCACCCCCCACACTGGAGATTGAGCCCACAACTTGTTCATGTGCCCTGACTGGAAATCAAACCATGACCTCCTGGTTCATAGGTTGATACTCAACCACTGAGCAAAGCCAACTGGGCTCTAACAATCAAATTTAAAAGATAAAGGAAAGACCACAGAGAAGTATAATTGGGTAGCTCATCTTACACTATCTTTCTGAAAATTCTCTTTGCATAATTGGACTTTTTGTAGGAATTCAAACATGTTAGATCTTCTGAAGAGGGCCAAGAGCATTGGCAGCCTGTGTTTCAGACTAAGCAAGGATCACAGGCTTTTGCAGTCAGATGTAGATGACAAGGTTAACATTCTATTCAAAATGGATAATGTATAGGACTTTTATACAAAACCACATTTAAATATTAGTTGTTTTGCTTATATTTATTTGAGTGCAAGGCTCTGTTTTTTATCTTTAATTTCTTTATTGTTTAAGGTATTACAAATGTGTCCTCATCTCCCCATTAACCCTCAACTTCCCCCCTTCCCCCACACACTCATGCTCTCATCGCCCTGTTGTCCGTGTCCATTGGTTTGGCTTATATGCATGCATACAAGTCCTTTAGTTGATCTCTTCCCCTTACCCCCACCCTCCCCTACTTTCCCTCTGGGGATTGATAGTCTGATCGCTGTTTCTCTGTCTTTGGATCTGTCCCTGTTCATCAGTCTATGTTGTTCTCTATATTCCACAAATGAGTGAGATCATGTGGTATTTATCTTTCTCTGACTGGCTTTTTTTACATAGCATAATGCTCTCCAGTTTCATCCATGCTGTTGCAAATGGCAAGAGTTCCTTCTTTTTTACTGCAGCATAGTATTCCACTGTGTAGATGTACCACAGTTTTCTAATCCACTCATCTGCTGACAGGCACTTAGGCTGTTTCCAAATCTTAGCTATGGTGAATTGAGCTGCTATGAACATAGGGGTGCATATATCCTTTCTGATTGGTGTTTCTGGCTTCTTGGGATATATTCCTAGAAGTGGGATCACTGGGTCAAATGGGAGTTCCATTTTTAGTTTTTTGAGGAAGTTCCATACTGTTCTCCACAGTGGCTGCACCAGTCTGCATTCCCACCAGCAGTGCAGAAGGGTTCCTTTTTCTCCACATCCTCTCCAACATTTGTTGTTTGTTGATTTGTTGATGATAGCCATTCTGGTGGGTGTGAGATGATACCGCATTGTCGTTTTGATTTGCATCTCTCATATAATTAGTGACTTTGAGCATGTTTTCATACGTCTTTCGGCCTTCTGTATGTCCTCTTTTGAAAAGTGTCTATCTGGGTCCATTGCCCATTTTTTTATTGGATTGTTTATCTTCCTATTGTTAAGTTTGCATGAGTTTCCTGTAAATGTTGGAGATTAAACCCTTATCAGTGATATCATTAGCAAATATGTTCTCCCATGCAGTGGGCCTTCTTGTTGTTTTGTTGATGGTTTCCTTTGCTGTTCAATAGCTTTTTATTTTGATGTAGTCCCATTTGTTTATTTTCTCTTTAGTTTCCATTGACCTAGGAGCAGTATCAGAGAAGAAATTCCTTCGGCATATGTTTGCAATTTTGCTGCCTGTGGATTCCTCTAGTATTTTTATGGTTTACCGACTTACATTTAAATCTTTTATCCATTTTGAGGTTATTTTTGTGTATGGTGTGAGTTGGTGGTCTAGTTTCATCTTTTTGCATGTATCTGTCCAATTTTCCCAACACCATTTATTGAAGAGACTGTCTTGACTCCATTGTATGCTCTTGCCTCCTTTGTCAAATATTAATTGGGCATAGTGGTTTGGGTCAATTTCTGGGCTCTCTATTCTATTGCACTGATCTATATGTCTGTTTTGTGCCAGTACCAAGCTGTTTTAAGAACAGTGGCTTTGTAATACAGCTTGATATCTGGTATTGAGATCTCACCTACTTTGTTCTTCTTTCTCAGGATTGCTGCAGCTATTTGAAGTCTTTTTTTTATTCCAGATGAATTTCTGGAACATTCGTTCTAGATCTGTGAAATATGCTGTTGGTAATTTAATGGGGATTGGATTGAATCTATAGATTGCTTTGGGTAGTATGGACATTTTGATGATGTTGATTCTACCAATCCATGAGCACAGTATGATCTTCCATCTATTTATGTCTTCCTCTATCTCTTTTTTCATTGTCCTGTAGTTTTTCACATATAAGTCTTTTACCTCCTAAGTTAAGTTTATTCCTCGGTATCTTAATTTTTTTGGTGTGATGGTAAATGGGATTGCTTTTTTAGTCTCACTTTCTGTAAGTTCACTATTGGTGTAAAGAAATGCCATAGATTTCATGGCATTAATTTTCTATCCTGCTACATTGCCGAATTCATTTATTAATTTTTTGATGGAGTCTTTAGGGTTCTCTATGTACAGTATCATGTCATCTGCAAATAAGAGCAGTTTTACGTCTTCTTTTCCAATTTGCCTTTTATTACTTCTTCTTGTCTGAGTGCAACAGCTAGTACTTCCAGTACTATGTTGAACAGGAGTGGTGAGAGGGGGCATCCCGTCTTGTTCCTGTTCTTAGGGGAAATGGTTTTAGTTTTTGTCCATTGAGTACGATATTGGCTGTGGGTTTGTCATATATGGCTTTTATTATGTAGAGGTATGATCCTTCTATTCCTACCTTGCTGAGAGTTTTTATCAAGAAAGGATGTTGTATTTTGTCAAATGCTTTTTCTGCATCAATTGATATGACTATGTGGTTTTTATCTCTCAAATTGTTTATGTGATATATTACGTTTATTGATTTACGGATGTTGTACCATCCTTGCATCCCTGGGATAAATCCTACTTGGTCATGGTGTATGATCTTTCTGATGTACTGCTGCATCCGATTTGCTAGGATTTTGTTGAGGATTTTGGCATCTATGTTCATGAGTGATATTGGCCTGTAATTCTCTTTCATTGTGCTGTCTTTATCTCGTTTTGGTATTAGGGTGATGCTGGCTTCATAGAATGAGCTTGGAAGTGTTCCTTCCTCTTGAATTTTTTGGACTAGTCTGAGGAGGATAGGTTTTAGTTCTTCCTTGAATGTTTGGTAAAACTCCCCTGTGAAGCCGTCTGGTCCTGGGCTTTTGTTTGCTGGAAGCTTTTTGATTACTACTTCAATTTCTTCCATAGTTATTGGCCTATTGAGATTTTTAGATTTTTCCTGATTAAGTTTTGGAAAGTTGTATTTTTCTAGCAATTTGTCCATTTCCTCCAGGTTGTCTAGTTTGTTGGAGTAGAGTTGTTCATAGTATTTTTTAACTGTCCTTTGTATTTCTGTGGGATCTGTTGTTATTTCTCCTCTTTCATTTCTGATTTTGTTTATTTGGGTCCTTTCTTTTTGTTTCTTAGTGAGCCAGGCTAGAGGTTCATTAATCTTGTTTATCCTTTCAAAGAACCAGCTCTTGGTTTTGTTGATCTTTTGTATTGTTTTTTTGGTCTCTATGTCATTTATCTCCACTCTGATCTTTATTATTTCCTTCCTTCTGCTTACACTGGGCTTTTCTTGTTGCTCTCTTTCTAACTCTTTCAGTTATACGGTTAGGTAATTTATCATCATTGTTTTTGTTTTTGTTGTTTTTTTTAAAAAATATATATTTTATTGATTTTTTTACAGAGAGGAAGGGAGAGAGATAGAGAGTTAGAAACATCGATGAGAGAGAAACATCGATCAGCTGCCTCCTGCACATCTCCTACTGGGGATGTGCCCGCAACCCAGGTACATGCCATTGACCGGAATCGAACCTGGGACCTTTCAGTCCGCAGGCTGACTCTCTATCCACTGAGCCAAACCGGTTTCGGCGATTGTTTTTGTTTTTTACAGTAGGCTTGTAGAGCTATGAACTTCCCTCTCAAGACTGCTTTCGCTGTGTCCCATAGGTTTTGGATTGTTGTGTTTTCATTGCCATTTATTGCCATGATGTTTTTTATTTCTTCTTTGATCTCTCTGATAACCCAGTCATTGTTTAATAGCATGCTATTTAGTCTCCATGTGTTTGATTTTTTTTGGATTGTTTTTATTGTAGCTGATTTCCAGTTTTATGCCATTGTGATCTGAGACGATGCTTGATATGATTTCTATCTTCTTGAATTTGAAGAGACTTTGTCTGTGACCCAATATATGGTCTATCTTTGAAAATGACCCATATGCACTTGAGAAGAATGTATATTCTGTGGCTTTGGTGTGAAATGTTCTGAACATGTGAATTAATTCCATCTGATTTAGTGAGTCATTTAGGATTGATGTTTCTTTGCTGATTTTTTTTGTTTAGAGGGTTTGTCCAATGGTGATAGTGGGGGGTTAAAGTCCCCTATTATGATTATTGCTGTCAATCTCTCCCTTGATCCCCTCCATAAGTTTTCTTATTATGTGGGTACTCCTATATTGGGTGCGTATATGTTTACCAGAGTTATTTCTTCTTGTTGGATTGTTCCCTTTAGTATTATGAAGTGGCCTTCCTTATCTCTTTTTATGTCCTTCACTTTAAGATCTAACTTGTCAGATATAAGTGTAGAGGGCCGCCTGGGAGGCATCTAGGCATTTTCTTATAATTATTGTCAGCTGAGCTCAGAGGGTAGGCAGAGCCACGCCCTGGGAACATGCTTCCCCAATAAGGCTGGACATGTTAATCAGGCAGGGGCGGAACTAGATATGTAAATCTAGGTCTTTAAAATAAACCTGCTGTGTGGCTCAGCCGCTTTTGCCGCCTCTCCATCAGAGAGGATGGCGCCCACCTGGCCCCAGCTTAAAATCTATTTCTGCATCTTGGTCTTTCTTTAATTTCTTAATCCCCAGCTCCTCCACTCAAGAACCTGTCGTTTTCCCGTGCGGGTCGCGAGAAACAGAAACAGCCACCACATTTTGGCGCCTGAACATTGATTGAGTAAGGAGGCAAGAGAATAAAGCGAGGGGGTCACTCCTAGAAGTGTGCACACGACAGATTGAAGGTAAGGAGTGTATTGTGTGAATTGAATCAACCGGGTGTAAAATATGGGTAATTCAGAGTCTCGGGAAAGAGATCTCTACTCTCAAATACTTATAAGTATGCTTTAAACTATGCTCTGTTAATTGTAGTCATATTCTTGATTTCTTTCTTAAGCTTTGTTGATGAAACCTGGGAAAAGGTTAGAAAGCAGTTGTGTGACCAATACTCAGCAAAAAGTCCAGAGAAAATTCCTATTTTAATTGGTGATGGCCTTGATTCAGCACAGGAGAGTTTAAAAATGTCTAAGTGGGGTGCAGCCACGGCCTTACAGCCTGGAGTGGAAGGGTGCGAGTCTCTAAGAATACCATCTGCACCTCCTCTGCCTCCACGTGTAAACTACTTGTAACCAAGTAGAAAAGGATTAAAGGAATTTCTCAGTAACTGCCAATGATTCTTTATCTTAAAAAATCTTTTCTTTCCTTGAAAAAATAAAAATAAATAAAAATTGAAAAATAAATAAAATAAAAAGAGTAAATGCCAGACCATTAATTAATCTTCCCCCTATGAAACAAGGAGGTGGGGGAAGCCCACGTGGCCATCCAATATGGACGCCACTCCCCATAAAGCCACTTCTTCGCCTCATCTTCGCCATCTTTATCCTTTTTCCAGCTAATGACTTAAAGCTTTTACAAATTCTTAAATGTATCCGGGATTTCTGTGCACATGTAAAGAGAAAAGGCCAGTTTAAAAACGAGTGCGCATAGTTTTGACCTGAACTTGACCTTCTGCTGTGTACAGAACAAAATCCCGAGACTGTTTTGGCCTTAAAAATGGCGGAGATGAACCTTAGAAAGAAATACAGGCTGGTTTCCCAAGGCGATTTAAAGCAGCTCTTTTGAAATTTCCCGCCCTGAGGCAAGTACCACCAGGAAGTTGATAGTGAAGTTTACATGTGAATAGCTATGGATTCAATTTTTGACTTCCCCAGCAGGAAAATTGTGACCATTTTGAAATTTAGCAGCCATCTTTAGGAAAGTTAATTTGCATTTGAATGGCTACATCTTTTGCTAGTCAACCTTCCCAGAAAAGGTCAAGCAGCCAAAAGGTGGCTCCTTTGAAATCAGCTTTCCGCCAGTAGTCATTTTTTAATACAAGTTTGCTTCTCAGTTTCCCCGGGCTTAGAGAAAACATGGTTTAAAGTTAATTATTAGATTTTAAAATTTATTCTTAAAAATATAAAAATGTAGTTAATCAAAGAACTGCTAATATTTGACTTGTAAGCTCTGAAAGTTTAAAGTGCAAATTGAATCGGGAGAAATTAATTAAATATCTAAAGTATAACTTGTTTTTTAAAAATAAAATGTGTTTTCTCTTAAATAATTAGAAATTCAAAATATGTTACTTATTGGTCTGATTTAAAAAATAGGATTAATTTTATGAACTCAACTGAAAATTTTTTAATACAAAAACCAGTTTAAATTTGATTGATATTCTTTAAGATAATTATAAAAGGTATAAACAGCTAATGAGATTTCTGTTTGTCTACAATATAATGTTGGTCATCTATCTTTTAGGGATTTTGGTTTGCTCTGTCAGAGAACCGTGTAGACAGCCACCATTTTGGGCTCCGTGACTTGGCAGCCACCACGTCAGCCACATGGCCTGCCGCTCCCCTGGGAGCCGCCATCTTGAACCACAAAGGCCCCTCTCTCTGATTTAGTCAATCACAGGAGTGTCTGCTCACTGAGGCAGGCTGGGATTTCAGGGGTGGAGTTTTAAGGCGAAGTTTTACTACAGAAATTCGATGGGGCAGAAAGTGTGCTTGCCTCGGATTTATTTAATACTATTTTTAAGAAGATATTTTTAATGCTTAATAAAGTTTGCAATCACGGTCTTAATATAATTTAAGTGATATGATAGACCAATGTTTTAAGCAGTTGGCTTTATAAGGGCCGACAATAAAGCTCATATTCCTTTATATGGCTAAGTTATTTTTCTAATCTCTTAAATCTAGAAAACCCTACTTTCCTTAAACTAAGGACAATTAAAGGTTATATGTTCCCTCCCTAAACAAAAGTTAAATAGCTTATGTCAAAGTATTTAAAAGGGACTATAGCAGTAATCCAATTTCTGTGATCCCAACCGAAATTTTAAAACCAGTTTAAATTTAATTGATATCTCCTAATAATAATAAAAAATATATAATTTTTAAATCATATATGTATATATATATATATTTCATGGTCTTTTAAAGTTGGATTTCAAAACTATAACCAAGGAATGACTTTAAGAAATTTCACAGGCCCTGAAATGTTTTCAAAAGTTTATTCTCTCTTTTTAAAGGATTTTTTAATTTAACCAAATTTAATATACTTGAAATCACATGGAAAGCTTTATCAAATAAAAATTAATAAATATATATTTTAAGTTTTTGCCTCTGAGAAAGGGCAAAACAAGTTATTTTGTTTAATATTTCTTAAAATACAGCAGTGGAATTTTAAGATGTAATTTGAAATAACAAAAGCTCCTTGCTACTGCATTTCTAAAATTAGGCTGCAGGTGGGGCAGCATTTGCCCCTTGTGAATAAGAAGTATACTAAATACTAGATTTACGTGCTTTGCCTTTTTAAAAAAAATTCTTACTTAAATTACTATCCTTGTAAGCAATTGAATCCTAGTAAAAGGCACATTTTCCCTTTACCTGGGAGGGACAGCACGGCTATCCCAAGGTTAGAGGGCTCCAGTTAATGTGTCAACTCAGTGTTCTGGATACCTAAAATTGTAATCTAGATAAAGTGCCTAAGTTTAACCCAGGTCACCCAAGGGTTCTAGACCCAAAACTGTAATTTAGATAACATGCCTAAGTTTAACCTGGGTTACCCAAGGACTCTAGATAATGTGTTTACCCAAAACTGTAATTTAGATAGCATACTGTCTCTGCTTCTGTAAATTTCTTTTTTTTCTTGAAAATTAGATTCCTCATTCCAAACCTTGAGTTTAAAATTAAGTTGTCATGACCTAGAGCAAAGAATATTCTTACATGGTATTATCCTACAAGTTTCATTAATAATTTTGATGCTTTAAAACAGTATATTGTGCATTTATCACAAACAAACTTACAAATTAATTCTTAATGTTTGGCAGCAATTTAATATTTAAGGACATAAAAGAATTTACTCCCCCCTGGGAAGGCACTTAAGCATTCTGTGTTGACCTCTCTTGATCTTTTTTGCCAAGAGGATTCCAATTGTCTATAGCTGTTATCTGAGCTCTCTGTTCAAACTGAGATCATGAAAAGCTGGTACCATAGATCTGTCTCTTGCCCAATGGCGTAAGCTGGGCCCTCTCTGGAGAAGAAACCTGGGTTCCCTATGATCAATGCCGGGGCCCGCCAGCAGGCAAGGGGGGATCCAAAGGCAATTGCTGGGCATGGAGGCCAGAGGGACATAGGTTAACAAGGAGACAGAACTGAACCTCACATCACCCTACTTGGCCCAGAGAGTACGGCTGGTAGTCAAAGATGGGTAAGACCCCACAGGGTGGGGCGACCTAAGACAGGCACAGTCGGGGGGCCAGTAGGAGAAAACTTGGGGTTCAACAGAGGTGGGGCACAGTTCCTCACCCCCCCAATGGTGCAGGGGCTTGAACACTCGCCCCTTCTGAGGAAGGTCTCCTGTCCCCATGGCTGCTTCTTGCTTCCCATGCCCAGCCCAGATCAGGAACCAAATAACAAAAGAGATTTGGTTCAGCTGAAATCAGAATCCAGATAAACGGAGGCTTGGCTAACAGACCCTAAATTTAAATCTAGCCTAACAGGAATGCTTAAGCCTCCTCAAGGACGTAAAGTGATCCTTTCAATTAATATTCACAGTGAAAATTAAGATTATTGTTAAAATATTAAATTTGACAGTAAAATAGTTGTCAAGTTTTCAAATTAAATTTGGCTAACTTGAAATAAGTAATTATTCAAAAAGTATTAACCAAAATTTTCATTTCGTGGTAAAATTGCTTAACATGCTATGAACCTAAAGCAGTCATATTTTTGTGCAAAAAGTTGGAATTTAAAATTATCTAGACTGCATTGTAAATTTTCCAAAAAATCCTCCTAATAATTAAATAAAAAAGGGGGGATAGTGGAAAAATACCATGTAAAGAAAAATATCCTATAACTAAATTACATTTAGATAAAATTTTTTATTTAATGCTAACAGTGAGACACCCAGAAAAAACACATGATGTCAGGGAAAGCCAGGAGAAGATCATTTTAAAGAAAAGACCCCAAGTAAGGTTTTCCTTTTAACCTTTGGTCGAGAATATGTTTGTATACTTTCAGAGAACAGCTTCAAGACCATGTGGATTCCTGCAACAACAGATCCCAACTGACCAGATTGCTCCAGCCACAAAGACAGGAGAGACAGTTCAAAGATGGAGATGGTGAAGACGCCTTGTCATGATAGCAGTCAGCACCTGTGCATTGCTGCAGGTTGCCCAGGACCAAGAGCAAGGAAGAAGGAGCAATGCAGCCAATTCGGGTGCCAGAGCATTACATCCGTCACCACAATGGACTCAGACAAGCTCCTGTGTCCATTCACTCTAAAGGACTAAGTACTGCCCTAATGTCAGCAAAGGGGAAGGAGAAGAAAACTGAAAGACCCAAGGGACTGTTGTGCCAATAAGGAGTCATCTGAAGAAGTTAATGACTGAAATACAACAGATTGTGGAAAAGCAAGAAGTTGAAGCTACTTCTTCAACCATGTTCCTGCTCATGCTAGCATCTGTTAGCTGCCAGTCTTCTGCAAAGTCTTGCACAGCCAAGTCCAAGGACTCTGAGTAAATATACACCAGCAGCAAAACAGACTTTTTATTCATTTAGTAGCAAAAATGTTAATATGTCCATAGTTCTGATTTCTTATATTGTTATTTTGCATTGGAATTGTTTTGTTATTATTTAATAGCCAGTTTTGTTCTTAATGTTCAAATTTTGAAAATGATAACATGTATGTAGTTTAGTTTTTGCATTTGCATTGTTTACAATTGTTTTAATTCTAGAGCCCTACTATTAATGTTTAAAAGTTTACTTTTATTATAGTAGCTTAAAAAACAAAAACGGGGGAGATGTAGAGGGCCGCCTGGGAGGCATCTAGGCATTTTCTTATAATTATTGTCAGCTGAGCTCAGAGGGTAGGCAGAGCCACGCCCTGGGAACATGCTTCCCCAGTAAGGCTGGACATGTTAATCAGGCAGGGGCGGAACTAGATATGTAAATCTAGACCTTTAAAATAAACCTGCTGTGTGGCTCAGCCGCTTTGCCGCCTCTCCATCAGAGAGGATGGCGCCCACCTGGCCCCAGCTTAAAATCTATTTCTGCATCTTGGTCTTTCTTTAATTTCTTAATCCCCAGCTCCTCCACTCAAGAACCTGTCGTTTTCCCGTGCGGGTCACGGGAAACAGAAACAGCCCACCACAATAAGTATTGCTACCCCAGCTTTATTTTCATTTCCATTCGCCTGAAAAACCTTTTTTCCATTCTTTCACCATCAGGCTGTGTGCATGTTTTTTTCTGAGCTAGGTTTCCTGTAGACAGCAGATATATGGGTCATGGTTTCTTATCCACTCAGTTACCTTAAGTCTTTTGATTGGGGCATTTATTCCATTTACATTTAAAGTTATTATTGATAGATACTTGTTTGTCGCCATTTTTATTCTTTACCCCGTGTTCTTTCTTTGATTCCTATTTTTTTCTTTTTACAGCAGACCCTTTAGCATTTCTTGCATTGCTGGTTTGGTGGTAATAAACTCCTGTAGTCCTTTTTTGTCTGTGAAGCTCCTGATTTCACCCTCAGTTTTGATTGATAGCCTTGATGGGTACAGTATTCTTGGATTCAGACCCTTCCATTGCATGACTTTGTATATTTCATTCCATTCCCTTCTTGCCTGATGTGTTTTTGTTGAGAAATCCGTCGCTAGTCTGATGGGGGATCCTTTGTAAGTAACTTTCTGTCTCTCTCTGGCCGCTTTTAAGATTCTTGCTTTGTTGTTGGTGTTTGTCATTGTAATTATGATGTGCCTTGGCGTCAGTCTTTTGGCGTTCATTTTGTTTTGTACTCTGTGAGCTTCTTGGATTTGTGTGTTTTTTTCTTCCCTATATCAGGGAAGTTTTCTGTCATTATTTTTTCAAATAGGTTTTCTATTCCTTGCTCAGTTTCCTCTTCTTCTGGCACCCCAATTATGCAGATGTTGTTTCATTTCGTGCTGTCCCAAGGTTCTCTTAGGCTCTCCTCCTGCTTTTTAATTTTCTTTCTAGAAGCTGCTCTCCTTGGGTATTTTTTCCTACCTTGTCTTCTAGCTCACTGATGCGGTCCTCTGCTTCTTCTAATCAACTGTTGATGCTTTCTATTGAGTTCTTTATAGCAGTGATGTCATTTTTCATTTCTTCTTGGTTCTTCTTCATTTCCTCTTGGTTCTTACACATATTGTTGAATTTGTCTTCCATTCTTTTCATCCACCTTATGACCATTTCTCTGAATTCTTTCTCTGACAGGTTGCTTGCCTCCATTGCCTCCATTTTGTTTACTTTCCTTTTCTGGTGATGGCTGTTTTTCTTTCATATGCGGGCTGTTTCTTTTTCTCCCCATGATCTCTCTTCTCCAGGTGTTTGGTTATGTAGTTCTCTCTCTGCTGCATTGATTTAAAGGCACAAAATACAACACAACAAGGCACAATGCATATGGCACTGAAATGTATTCATAATACTAATAACCCCAAATAAAGGTGACCACCAGATCAAGGAGAATTAGGGGATTAAGAGCAAGAAGAGAAAAAGAGAAAAAGAAAAAAAAGGAGTGCAAAAATGAAATTGGGAGAAGGAAAAAAAAAGTAAGAGAGAAAAGAAAAAGAATGAAATAGAAGAGGGGAAGAAACTATTTGTATGGGGAGAAAACTCCAATAGAACAGCCACTAATCCCAACAAATTCCAGCAACAGATCCCTGGAGATGAATGCAAACTACAAACAACAACTAATATCAAGCGAGGTGAGGGAAAACAGAAGCAAAAAAATAACCAGAAAAATAAACAACAGAAAAATGAAAAGAAAAAGCAAAACTATCTCACAAACAAGCATAAAAAAAACTCCAATATACTCAACAATCAAGCAAACAACAACAAAACGACAGAGAGAAAAATAACTTTGGATAGTGAAGAAAGAGAAGAGAGAGGTGTATATGGATTTAAAGCAAGAGATTGGTAATTAGATATATAAGTAGGGTGAAATTTTAACAGGGGGTAAAAATAAGGAATAGGAAAAATCTAAAGCAGGGATAGGGTAAGAGAAACAGGACAACAAAAGGGGAAAAGTGAGGAAGAGAGTTTTGGGATAAAGGTAAAGTTGAGGTAGATGCTAAAGGATGCTAAAGGAAAGATGAAAATAGAATGTAGAACACTAATCCCAAAATATTCACCTTAACAAGACATGACCCAAAGGGAACAAAGCATGAATGTACTCATGGCACCGATAACCCCAATATAAGCAACCACCTGAGAAAAGATAATTAAGGGAGAGAAAAGAGAGCACAAATGATATCTAAGAGAGAGAAAAAAAGATAGGAGAGAAAAGAAAAAGGAGAATATATATTTATGGAGAAAACACCACAGAGCCAATAGATAAACCAAACAAATACAAACACCAAACACTTAGTAAAGAGGGTGAGGCAAGGCTCTGCATTTTTTTTCCATTTAGCATAATCAACACTGAAGCTCAATGAGATTAATGACTTCCTTTCTGACCAAAGTTAAATATACAAGCAGTGTCTCCCTCTTGAGCTATTAGGATACACATATTTATTTAATATATTTGTAACATCCTCACAACTTATATTATTATTATATTAGGAAAGAAAAACCTATAAACATGATTAAATCTCTTACCTCAAAATCAACATCTGCACAACAGCCGCACACAAGACATGGACCAATAATTTTGAGTACATCCTCTCTCCTCTCATTTTGAATGGTTAACTTTGGCAGGCATGGGTGCCAATTTTGAATAACATAACCCACTGGTACACCAGGAGGAGCATAAATTTCTATCTACAAAAGCAAAAGAACATGTAAATTGTAATAATAATAATGATGTCTAATAATGGCTCTTATTTATTGAATATATTCTAAGTGTCAGACACTCTTCTAAGCACCACTTGATTTACAACAAGTTGGTACTATTATTCCTATTCATGGAGGAAGTAAATGAAGAACAGAGAGTTAACTAACTTTATCAGATTCCCTAGCTGCAAAGTAGATGAGATGAGTCACACACTCAGACAGGCTGCATGCATAGACTCCACTCTTCAGCACTGCTCTCCAGACCTGTACATTTAAAAATTTCCATACTTATGAAACACTAGAGGCCTGCTGCACAAAATTCTTGCATGGGGGGAGGGGGGGTCCTTCAGCCCAGCCTGCACCCTCTTGCAATCTGAGACTGCTGGCTCCTGCTCGCCCAATTGGGTCTAAACCGGCAGTTGGACACCCCTCTCGCAATCCAGGACTGTTGGCTCCTGCTCGCCTGCCTGCATGATCGCCCCTAAACACTCGCCTGCCTGCCTGATCACCCCTAACCACTCTCCTGCCTACTTGCTTGCCCCTAACCTCTCATCTGCCTGCCTGCTCGCCCCTAACCACTTGCCTGCCTGCCTGATTTCCCTGGTCTCTGGTCATTCCACCATTTTGGTCACTGGGCTTTTATTATATAGGATGTTGAAATTATTAAGGTACTTTTTTCTCAAACTCCTATAAAAACAGTGGCTTAGATGTATGAATAGAATATTGATTGCTGGTGCAATTTTCAAATCTGAGTAGCAATGGCTCTATAATGGAAAGGAACTGGGGCCTAAAATCTTGGCTCTGCTATTAGCGGGGTGACCTAGGGCGAGCATGTCAAATTCTCGGCCCATGAGCTACATATTGTCCACAACAAATATTTTTGCAGCCTGGCCAATATAATGGTATGTAAGAAACATTTTAATAAAAATTGCATAACTTAATTTTTACATAATTATTAATAACTAGAGGCCTGGTGCATGAAAATTCATGTACTGGAGGGGGATTCCCTCAGCCCAGCCTGTCCTCTCTCACAGTCTGGGAGCCCTCAGGGGCGGGAGGCGACCCAGGGATCAGGGGAAGGCGATGCCCCCATCACACCTCTGCTGCTGCCACTGCCAGCAGTGCAAGCCTCGGCTGGCCCTGGTTACCTGAGCCTCGGGCAGCCCTGGGAGGCTGGGCAGCCAACATCCAAGGCTTGACTGCACCTTGGGCGTCGGCTGGGCAGCCAACATCCGAGGCTTACCTGTGCCTTGGGCTGGCCCTGGGCAGCTAGGGGTTGAAGGGATTGGGAGACTCCGGAGGTAGGCATGTGGAGAGGCTGGACCCGCTTGGGGGCGGGCCCAGCCATGCTGCATGCCTGCCACACTGGCGGAGCTGAGGGGACTGGGCACCACCATCTTGTGGCTGTGGGTGCCGCCATCTTTGAGGGCATGATGGTCAATTAGTATATTCACTCTCTATTAGATAGGATGAACTACAACATTCGCTAATGACTAATTACTATAATTGTATTGCATTCATTTCCTTTATGTGCCGTACACACAGGCACACCATCTCTCTCCACTAATACTAGCAGCGAATATTTTAGCAGCTGATTGCCACGTCATTAGTCTTGTACTGACTTGTTTGGTGTGCGCAACAGGAAATATTTTGCTTTTGGAGAACAAGAAAAATAGGTTTATTTTTGTTATGCTTATTAATTTGTGCAGTATTCAGTGTCTGGTAAGTTAATGCTCAAGAAAAAATATTAATTTTTATTAAAATGTTCTATTATTTTATGTTAACAAGTACTCATTTATTTCAGCCCTTTGTATTCAGCATGTCTCTATTGAAATAAACCAATATTTCTATGAAAATTGAGGCTTTTGTTTTTTTGCAACCCACATAAACTTAAACCTTGTTTATTTGGCCCATGTTAGTCTTTGAGTTTGACATGCTTGACTTAGGGAGTTCCTTAGCATGCTCATGTGTAAGTGACATTGTCATAAACTATTTTCTAAGGTCAATAGTATAATGTTTGTCAATGTGCTCTTTACATTCAGAGCATATTCCACCAAACTCTCAGTTTTTCCTCAGATATTCCTATGGAAAGATACCATTATATCTAACCTAAATGACAAAACACAACATAATTCAGTAGGAATAGCTTCAGTTATCTTTTGAAAATAAATGCAGTCTTAGACTTCAAATATCTATGTGCCTGTAACTCGGTCTGTGACCTGGTCTCACAGCTACTTGTCTGGAATGACAGCTGTGACAAGTAGCTGTGGAGATAGAGGCAAAGACCAACTTTCCTGTATGCTCTCTGTTCCCTGAGATCCATGTTCTGTACCAGTTAGCTGACAAGTAATATGAAATAGACACTTGGTCTTTATAGAATTGAAGGCACCCACACCTAGCATATACCTATTACAGGTGCACAAATATATTAATTTTTTTTAATGGGGAACTTAAGAACACAGGAGTTGGCATTTCTCAAAGGTGGTATCTCCTAGGTTTCTTCCATAATAGGTTGGGAAAAATTGTGAGATGGACATATCTGTTCTTTTCTTCCTTCTTCTGTACACTTGATCCTGGAATTGTATCCTAGGATATTCTCTGCAGTGCCCTCCTCTGGCTTTAGCCAGACCTCTCATGGTCATTTAAAGTAAGGGACTTTACCAACATGCCTTATTTTCTCAACTCTCCCCAAAGTCTGACGCTGACCAGAAGCTCATTCCCATGAGATGAACTTCTCAGGGCCAGGGGGCTAACTGCTCACTATTTTTCACCTGCCACCCTTCTTCTCCCAATTACTCTCAAGCATAAAACAATAGTTCATGGACCAAATTTTAGAAAATCTTATTTGATTACACAGTTTCAATGAAAGGGTGATAATTCTTGTTGAACTACTTTACATATTACTCGGTTAAATGCTCACTGACCTCCTGAAGGCAGCAGGGGCAACAACAGCTGGTACATCTTAGTGGTCTCTCCAGAGTTATGACCTCTCGGCCCATAAGATCAAGAATCCTCATGGTAAAAGACCTATTAGCCCCACAGCAATTTCGGGTACAGCAATCAGTATCTTCCACGGCAAAGTAAATCCTCTGTCCAAGGCTGTTCTTAATTTCATATTTGTTATTTGTTTCAAAACCTATTAAGACTAAAAACATAAAAGGGAGTCATTATGACCATTATGATAAAAGAATATAGGATTGAATCTATCCTAAGATACTATAATATCTAGTTATACAATTTTTAGATGATACTTCATGTCACATTGGGAGAAAGCAAAGGAAAGGTGTTTGGAGATGATTCCAACGAAGGAAAAACAACAAAGGAAGAGAATTAGGAGAGAGTATGAAAGTATACAAAATTAAGAGTCCTGTGTGAGATATGGAAAAAAACACCCATATTCTCCTAATTCCATAGAATCGTGTTGAAAAGGGAGACTTAAGAACTCATACTATTTGCTCACCTTAAAATGTCTTTCCAGCTCCTAAGCAATCCATACAAATAGTTAATAATTACTAAATTTGGAACTTTATGTTTTATGATTAATATATGCTAGTATACACTTTAAAATATATATATATATGTGTATATATATATATGTTATAAATCTAAAAACTATGAATGGAGTACTGTACTAATGAATGGAGTACTGTACTATATAGGGTCTTTTGGGAGGATCTATAATCTCAAAAATAAATTCCCTAAAATAAAACATGAAAAAAAAATTCAGAATACAAATTATCCAACAACAAAGAGCTCCTTTCCAGGAGTTTAAACTTAGTTTAAACAAACTAACAATAATGAGAACATTATAAATACCTACTAATGTATGTTGTATGTAATCTGAATATAATAGATAATAATTTTATTGTAATTGAATCTATCACCGACTAGTGAAATTAATATTATAATTTCTATTAGTGGTAAAAAACTTTGCAGAGAGGTGAAGAGTTTTCATTAAAGTCTATATCTAGGAAAAAAGACACTATGGTTCATGAATCTTCCTGGCACGAGTTTTGAAACATCTGGTGACTTCCTATGCTCATATTATATGTGAGGAGTACTGTACCCAGAGAGACATCTGTTGGAGTCAGACCCATTCACATGAACAGGAATGCTGTTTTGGGAAGTCAGATCTCTAGGCCTGCTGATCAGCATCCTTCAACATTCTAAGTGATAATCCTTGGCCCATGGCAAAAGGGTTTTACAGGGTTCATCTGAACTCCCAAGAGAAACTGTTGGCAGGATTGTAATTTTCTACAACATACCCATCCAGATTCAAAAAATGTATTCACTTTGGAAATGCACTAAGATAAGTGCACTACTGCACGTGGCTCTGTGCCAATCTCAAGGTTATCACATATTAGGGGAGGAAAAGCCAGAGTGAGAGAGGTTAGATAAAGTGATAAATCACTCAAGTGCTTTCTAGAGAGAAGAGGGAGCAAAAGTAAATTTTGGTTGGTTTCCTTCTAAATTAGGGTCTATATCATGAGGATGGATGCCCAGAGTAATAGTATTTTACCACTTGATTCCTAAGTTCAAGAAATGAATTATCAGGATGAGAGACATTTGTAAATAAACAGTTTTAATCATTCCACATCTGTTAAAGTGTTATAATTGTGGTTGTTGATATGCCTTTATTTGCACAAATGTCTTCTCTTTCTAGAAATATAATCAACACAATCAATACATACCTTCTAGAAGCTCAACTTGCTGATGAATCAGTATCTGATCTATCTATTATAATAAAAACAAAAAGTTAAACTGTAAATTATATATCACATTTTTAAGCCAACCAAATTAACATCAGTTTTTATATTTTAAAGAATACATATAATCAATTAACAATACTTACCAATATTATCAATATTTAATGATAATTTATATTACTTCTAGATATACCTGAAATTAATATATACTTTATATTTTTTATTTCTTTTATTTTTTAAAGAATAGTTTATAGATTTTTAGAGAGAGAGGAAGGGGAAAAAGAAACATCCATTAGCTGCATCCTGCACTCCTCCCTGGGGATTGTGCCCACAACCCGGGCATGTGCCCTGACTGGGAATTGAACCAGCAACCTCTCAGTGCATGGGACAATGCCCAACCAACTAAGCCACACCGGCCAGAGCTAAAGTTAATATATTTTTAATTAAAAATATCTATTGAATGGCCTGGCCAGTGTGGCTCAGTGGTTGAGTGATAACTAGTGATAATTATAACACCTAAATATCACAGAGCTTTTATAAGGATCAAATGAGTTAATACTTGTATTATACTTAGGAACAAAGCCTGGAAAATGGTGCTTAATAAGTGTTTGCTGTTGGTTAGTATCAGATTATATTCAAGATCATAGAAAATTCAATTTCTTAAGCCATATGTAGTTTGCTTTAAAAGTAAGCCTGATCTGCCCAGTCAGTGTGGCTCAGTGGTTGAGTGTCGACCGATGAACTGGGAAGTCACTGTTCGATTCCCGGTGAGGGCACATGCTTGGGTTGTGGGCTCCATCCCCAGTGTGGGTCATGCAGGATGCAGCTGATAAATGAATATCTCTCATCTTTCATGTTTCTATCTCTCCCTCTCTCTTTCTCTCTGAAATCAATAAAAATATATTTTTAAAAAATAAAAATAAAAGTAAACCTGACCTAGAAGAATTAGAGTAATTTGTTTGCAAAACATGTTGTTTTACCATTTCAGACATTTGCTAATTAGTCATTTGTTAATAAGTAAACTGGAAGCACAGTTTTATTTGAATGACTATTCGAGGTATTTGAAATTACCTGACTTAAATATTCCAACCCTGGTGGACAGTCTGATGGAGGTGGTGGTGCTGGCATCCATGGTACCCCTGCAGGTCCAACTGGCTGATTATACACTGGCTGGTGTTGGACAGGAAAGCCCACTGGACCAGCACTTGAACAGCCAGGTGGTGGGACTGAATAGTCAGCCTGGGGGACAGGATAGCCTGCTAGCATCCCAGGATAGGCAGCTTGCAAGCCAGGGTAGCCAGTATGTCCTGGAGGTCCTGCAATATGAACAAGTGAAATAATTTGTAACTATACCGAAAAATGGAAACATCAAGTCTTTGGGTTTACCCCAGTATCTACAAACTGAAATTTCAGTTTAGGAATCTTGTTTCTATGAAGCTTAAACTTCATGTTTTTATCTTTCATCAAATTTTCAATGAAATATCATATACATTTATATTTTGAGAGTTTTGGGCAGAATAGAATTGGCCCTGGCCTTATTTTTATTATTCAACACTCAGATGAAAATATACTTAATACCTAAGAAAGTGAAAGAATCAGCAATGATCTAGAGTCATTTGCACAAATATTCTGGAATGCCTTCATGGAAAAGAGAGAGAACATTGAGTAGAAGGTCCAACATAAAG
The DNA here is from genome assembly GCF_028538775.1 of Myotis yumanensis. Classification (NCBI taxonomy): domain Eukaryota; kingdom Metazoa; phylum Chordata; class Mammalia; order Chiroptera; family Vespertilionidae; genus Myotis; species Myotis yumanensis. The sequence continues at coordinate 107,084,439 of NW_027223753.1, read as the reverse complement.
GTTTTAGGAGCCAGCATTTCTAGGATCAAAGCACTCTGTAAAACTGGAAATTTTGGAATTCTAAAAAATCATATCTTCTATATATAGAGAGAGAGAACTGGGGACAGTTTTGTCTCTTCAGGGTATATTTGGCAAGTTCTAAAGATGTTTTTGGCTGTTACAACTAGAAGGGAGGGTGACACTGACATCTGGTGGACAGAAGCCAGAAATGCTGCTAAATATCCTAAAATGCCCGAAATAGCACCCTGATGAAAAAAATTATCTATCCCAAAATATGACAGTGCCGCTTTTGAGAAACCCTGGTATAGAGGTACAGGCATGTCATTCCTTCCAGTACTGTCCATGTAATTTTCTGGTTTAACAATTTCCCTGGAGTTTAATCCACTGTATAGTCCATTCCTAAGACCCTCTACATGTAAGGCATGGTCCAGCATGTATACAAAAGGAAAGCTTTCACTTGTTATCAGATGAAGATGAGAATATCCCCAAGTAGCTGCGTTTCTATAGCCTGCAGCTTCCTTTTAAGCAGTCATGTCTTTTCTGTGACTCTCTCTGAACACAATTAACCTCAGCCCCACATGACTCAAAAACACTCAGGATCAAATCTCCCAACTGATTGATTTCATGATCACAATTTTCTGAAGAGATGGAGAATCAATACAATCAATAAAAAAATACTTTAATGCTATTGATAACATATAGTCAACCAAAACAAATCAAGAACTACTCTGCCAATTTCATTATTACACCTTCAACAAAGTGCAATCATACATAATAGAGCTAATATGCAAATTGTCGTCATGCCCTCACACCCTCGCACCCTTGCGCTGGGCCTGGGGGACCTGAGGCCGCACCCCGCGCCCGCCCTGGCGTGGGGTCGGGGGACCTGAGGCTGGGCCCCCTGCCCTGCGGGGCTTGACGGGGTGGGGCAGGCCAGGTCGGGGTCTCGTGTGATTTCGAGGTGCATGCGGGTGGGTGGGGACTTGACTCTGGGTCCCACGGCGTGCCTCAAACTCAGACAGGAGGGAGATTTTCATATACATTTGACTAATTTTCTTTCATCTCTGACACTTCTATAGAGAAAGGGCAAATAGCAATATTAAAATATTTCCTCTAATTAATTCCCTTTTAATGGGCACGAATTTTGTGCACGGGGCCACTAGTACTATAATAAATACACAGACAGATGGACAGACATGCACACACTCCCTTTGGAGAATATCAATGATTGATTTATTTTCACTTTATTCTTTAAACAAATGCGTTTACCTTGGAATGCTGCCGGAGGATATTGAGGATGATACCCAGCTGGGAAATTTGTTCCTGGGTGAGGAGCATTCATTTGTGCATCTGTAATTCAAGGAGAGTTAAACTTTAACAAAATACACATTTAAAAGAAAAATATAATGTCTGTGGATAGGTAACTTCATTTGCATGATCTTGTGCTATATTGAAATAGAGTGAATTCTTCACTTAACACAAGTTGTGCCTGTTATCAGAATTATTTTGACACAGAATCATGTGTCAAACAAATTCCCTTTAAAAAAAATTTTAACTGATTTTTAGAGAGAAGGAATGGGAGGCGAGAAACATCGATTCAAGAATGAAACATCCTGCATGTCTCTCCCTCCCCACAACCAGGATTGAGCTTGGAACCCAGGCATGTGCCCTGATCAAAAATCAAACTGGCAACCTTTTGGTGCACAGGACAATGCCCAACCAACTGAGACACACCAGCCAGGGTAAACATATTCCCTTTTGGATAAAATGAAACAGCTAAATTCACAGGGCTTGAATTTCTAGTTTTAAACTGTGCTGGATGAGTGTTCACTTCCATACTCTGATTTTGTTGGTATTAGAAAAGAGATGGTTTTAAAACCACATATAGAGTATGAAGAGATAAATAAAACTAAGGGGATGTGAGAATGGTAATGGAAGAATTATAGATGATTTTAAAGATATCTATAATCATGGCTCTAGGAATTTTTTAATATTTAAAATAATGCATATATATGTATTTAAATATATTTTTATTGATTTCAGAGAGGAAAGGAGAGGGAGAGAGAGGGATAGAAACATCTATAGATATAAAAGCCTAAGCAACCAGCCAACCGGCTGACCAGCTGGTAGCTATGATGCACACTGACCACCAGGAGGCAGACGCTCAATGTAGGAGTGGAAACCAAAAGCATGAAAACAGACTGATGAATCTCAAAGGGAAGGGGGGAGGGGGGAGGGCGGGGAGAGATTAACCAAAGATCTTATATGCATACTAGATTTGTGCACTAGTGGGTTCCCTTAGCCTGGCCTGTGCCCTCTCACAATCTGGGACCCCTTGGGGGATGTTGGAGAGCCAGTTTTGGTCTGATCCTCACAGGCCAGGACAAGGGACCCCAGCACCGGGCCTCTAGTCAATGATAAAAGAGAATCACTGATTGGCTGCCTCCTGCACACCTCACACTGGGGATCGAGCCCACAACCTGGGCATAGGCCCCAACCGGTAATTGAATTCTGACCTCCTGGTTCATAGGTCAATGCTCAACCACTGAGCCATGCCGGCAGCCAGGCTATATCTGTATTTAAATATCCTTTTCATGCTTACTCTGGGACTTCCCTAATAAGGTTGACCAAACTGAATTCTAATATTTGACTGATTTTGACTTATAAAAATCAAAACTGACTTAAGTACAATAAATTAACAGGTTAAATGTTATTATTTGCTAATCAAATGATATACAATGTGCCGTAACTAATCCTAATATATGTACAAATAGTTCAACATCTTAGTTCTTTATATTTATGTTTCTCTAATTATTCATTTAGTGGCCAACCCAGCTGGACAATAAGTATCTCCTGTCTCACCCCTGAGTTAGTCTCTGGAGCTACACTGGCTCTGTCTTCATGGAACATATAGTCTAGTGGACTCTCCACTTTTATTATGTCCTCCTCTCTTTCATATGACTTACTAACTGTAAATTCAAAGTTTCTTTTTGAATCATGGGGACATGGCATCAATACAGAAGAAAATGTTGGCCTAATATTCAACCTGACACCTCCCCTGTATGCTTCTCTTTCATGAGATTTTAAAGATCACTCAATTTGTGGTTTCAGCAGGAAGGCTGGACTGTGGGCCCACTCTCTCCTCCATTCAATTGCTTCATAATAAGTTCAGCAGAATGGAGTCCATGGAGACTGCAAACTCAGGCAACAGAGCTATTTCCATCAGGACTTTCCCCTGGATAGACACACCAAATTGTCACAGATTTCTGAATTACTGCAAGCCATTTTTTTCCCAACCATTCCTTTCTGTTTCTCAGCATCACATGAGTGGCCTTGCTTAGTTCTCTAGCTCTCAAGGCTCTGCCCAGATTCCCCACTCTCAGCGTGAGTTAGAGACAACAGGATCAGACTTGACAGATCTGAAAGAAACAAACTGCAAATCTGACTTTAAGATTTACCCTTAAATGATATGTCACACTTTGGCACTTCTGAGCAAATACCATTGTTCACCACAATAGTGAAGATAAACATATGTCCATGACATCACAGAATCAAGAAATTAGGACCTCATTATCTCTGGGATTTTTGTACCAGAGCAATGATCCTGGTAACAGGATTAGTGGAAATTTATACAAAGATAAATACATGAATGGGCAAGTGGTCAAGTAGAGCAAAGAGCATTTGAGTTACAAATGAATTTGTGAAATGCAGCGTAAAATAACATAAAGTCATAGGAGTATCACATTGTTGTAAAGGTATTTCATTTTAATTTATATATGTATATTTATGTACATATGTACATTTCACTTCTATTGATGCATACATGTACATACAATTTATATATGTGAAACTGAAGAGTTAAAAGGTGATTATGACTATGGCCAAAAGAATCTTTCTAAAGTGATTTGAAGCATCCTAAAATTTACATTAAACAAGTGAAATGTACACATGTATTTAATCTTATTTACAAAACTCAAAGCTTTATATAACTTACATTTAAAAAGCTTTGAGTTTTGTAACTAAGATTAAGTTAACATAGCAAACATTAAGAGAAAAACATGAAACTTCCTGAAGAAGAGCCAAAGTTCTGGTCCTAATAAATATATACATGTAGCAAGGCTGACACTGTGGTGAGAGATAAACATCTTTGGCTACCTACATAAAGTTAAAGAGAGAATATAAATCCTTTCAGAACACAGGACTTTTTAAAAAATATCCCCCCCCCCCCACATATTGCTTTAGGTTTTAAAATATATTTTATTGATTTTTTACAGAGAGGAAGGGAGAGGGATAGAGAGTCAGAAACATCGATGAGAGAGAAACATCCATCAGCTGCCTCCTGCACGTCCCTACCGGGGATGTGTCCACAACCAAGGTACTTGCCCTTGACCAGAATCAAACCTGGAACCCTTCAGTCTGCAGGCCGACGCTCTATCCACTGAGCCAAACCGGTCAGGGCTGCTTTAGGTTTTTAATCAGACAATGTCTTATTACATGGTTGGTCAATACCTAACTTATTTAAATTTTTCTTGAAAGAAAAAAAAAAGCCAGACTATAATGATTGGTATTTATTTAAAATCATTCACATGTGTATGTTATGAAACACATATTAGGGATTTATGTGAGGATTTTATTACAATGAACTGACATATTAAATGTATTATGTTAATTAATATGACTTGAATTATCTTTATGTAAATGAAATACACATACAAGGGAAAACTGGTCTGGATGAAATATAGTATAAATTATACAACATATTTTCCAGTAGGCCTAAAATTTCTTAAGCTTAAGGCATTTGTATTTTTAAAGAAAAAATTATTGGTAGTGAATATCTGTGGATACTGTATATCAAAACACTGAACTAGACTTTAGGATTCTGAAGAATAAACAACACAAAGCAAATTATATTATTTCAGAAACTCAATAAAACTTCTGATAATATATTAACAGCAGATTTAGCATTATAGGAGAAAAGTAAATACATAATTTACTTACTTTGTTTGTCCATGATTATAAAAGTTCTGAAAAAGAAGACCTGATATTAATTCATCGGCTGTAATTTTATATGTCAAAATATGACTTTTAAAACAAGATACTCTGAAAGAACATATGCACATAAGATATTCCTCTTTTCAGATCAACCAAAGGACTTGTATGCATGCATATAAGCATAACTAATGGACATAAGACACTGGGGGGTAAGGGAGGCCAGGGGATTGTCAAGGGCGGGGGGTGGGGGAAGGACACATATGTAATACCCTTTGTAATACTTATTATAATATTTTTTTAAAAGAATAAAAAAAAAAAAGATATTCCTCTTTTCATCTAGTTTACCAGAATCTGGTCATTTCAACCCTTTGGTCTTGATCCATTCCCTATTGCTATATTTCTGAGTAGAACTTCGAAAGTTGTGGGTCAGCCAGGTGGTGGATAGCTCAGGGCTGGGCTCCAAGCATGATCTATGCTTTAATACCTTAAATCTGAAAAGGCATGAACCTTTGTTCTATGCTTTAATACCTGTTTTTAGCCAGATAACCCACCCTCAGGGGTTGTCATAGTTGTAATTCCATGGCAATCTAACTGAAATTTTGTATTTGTTTATTTCTATCGAAGAATAAATAATAATAATAATAATAATAATAATAATAATCTACATTATAAAAGGCCAAGGGCCGTCACGACCTAAATGACCAGACAGACGACTGGTCACCAGGAAGTGCATGGAGCACCTCTTGGTCCCTCTCCTGTGGCCCACAGGATCTTTTCACAGCAAGGCTGGCAGGCGGCAGGCGGGGCAGTGGCGGGGTGGGCGGGGCGAGGGGGGCGTGGCAGCTGTGGATGAGGCCTGGAGAGAGGCAGGGCCTGATCAGCAGCTGCCATGGATGCTGGCGAGGCCCTGAGAGAGAGAGAGGCAAAGCCTGATCCGCAGCTGCCACGGAGGCTGCAGATCAGGCCCGGAGATAGGCTGAAGATAGGCCTGGAGATGCTGACTGGCATGGAAACCGGCCAATCAGAACCAAATCTGGGTGAACTGCGAGGAGCCAATGGCTGCCTATGAGGCGGAGCTTTTGAAGCTGACTGGCATAGAAACTGACCAATCAGAATCTAATCTGGGTGAACTGCGAAGGCAGAACCTAAGGTGGGGGCTGAGGAGGGGTTCTAAGGGCAACAGCTGTTTGGTGTAAGGTGTAAGAAAGCGGTTCAATTTTTTAATAACCGGTTTGGCAGTACAGTGCATATGGCTATCAGTCCAGATATAGGGATTATGTATTTTTGTCTGCCAAGAGCATCTCCTCCTGATGAAAAAGGCTTTCCCCCTCCATTTAAGCAATCCTATCCTATATAATCTATCTTTACAAATAAAAGGGTAATATGCTAATTAGACTGGGTCAACCAGCCATCTTCTGGACATCCGACTCCCTTCTGGACAAAGCCATGGTAGTCGAGGCCGAGGCAGAGACAGTTAGGGGTGATCAGGCCAGCAGGAGAGGGCAGTTGGGGACGAGATCAGGCTGGCAGGGGGTTAGGGGCAATCAGGCTGGCGGTTGAGGGCGAGACAGGCCAGCAGGGGAGGGCAGTTGGGGATGACCAGGCTGGCAGGGGAGGGCCATTGGGGGCAACCAGGCCGGCAGATGAGGGCAGTTGGGGGCAACCAGGCCAGCAGGGGAGGGCAGTTGGGGGCAACCAGGCTGGCAGGGGAGGGCAGTTGGGGGCGATCAGGCCGGCAGGGGAGAGCAGTTAGGGGCGACCAGGCTGGCAGAGGAGCAGTTAGGGGTGATCAGGCAGGCAGGCAGAGGCAGTTAGGGGAGATCAGGCAGGCAAGCAGGTGAGTGGTTAGGAGCCAGCGGTCCCAGATTGCGAGAGGGATGACCGGCAGTTGGACATCCCCCAAGGGTTCCCCAATTGGAGAGGGTGCAGGCTGGGCTGAGGGAACCGCCCCCCTCCCCCCGCATGAATTTTGTGCACCGGGCCTGTAGTAATAATAATAATAAACATTGTACTCAGTACTTCTGCCTTCCAGTGCCTTGATCCCATCCTATATTTTCCCACTCCTATCCTGTCACTACATTTCTTATCTCTCCACTTTATATCCCAACCCCCTATATGCCTGTTAATTACAACTAACACATGAAGCAAAACTCTGTTACCTGACTCTTATCTTGGACTCACACACTAACATAAACCAGAACTGACCTTCCCAAGTCCTCTCGTCTTGCTACCACTTTATTAATGCCTCCTCCTGTGGTGTCTTAAATGGTAAATTTTTAAAAATCAACTGATTGCTCTATATTCTTTACTAAAATCTGGTGTTCCTAGGAAGAACTCATGTTCCTCCTCTCATTTTAATTTTTTTTTTATTAATCCTCTTCCAAGGATATTTTTTCCATTGAATTTTTCAGAAAGAGAGGAAGGGAGGGAGGGAGGGGGGAGAGAGAGAGAGGGAGAGAGAGAGAGAGAAAAGCATCAATGTGAGAGAGACATACTGATTGGATGCCTCCCCAATAGGGGCCAGAGATCAAACCTGCAACCCAGGTATATGCCCTTGACCAGGAATCGAACCTGTGACCCTTTGGTGCACAAGCAGATGCTCTAACACTTAGCTATACCAGCCAGGGTTCATTTTAATTTTAAGCATAAAATTCTGTAAACTAGTACAACTCTTATGACCATTCCAATTATAATCACCTCTTAATTATGTGTGCTCAAGAAATTCAGCAATGGTTGAATAATTCGAAATGGGTTTACTTGGCTCTTGAATAAAGCAAAACATTTGTTTGAGTTACTAATTTGACTTCCTGGATTTTCGTAGAATAATAGTAAACTAAGTTTTCATTAGTTAGTCAGAAACCAACTGTTGTGGACCTCATCAGGCTAAAAGATTAAAATTTATGTTTTTCTTCAGTTAATCTATAAGATGATCAATAATTAAATAAACATATATGCAACCAAAGTTGGCTAAAAGTTTTCATAGGCCACATTCATGTTTTAGGTTAGGAACAGTAAAAGGAGACTAAAGTCATATGTAACACATGCCATGGTTACTTTTGTTAATCTCACATTCCCATGATCAAATATTATACATTAAAAGTAATACCCATTAACTTAAAATATGCTAAGAGTACCTTCATAGATATATAAAATTAAAAGATTAAGGTTGTGGAGTAAAATTAAAGTATATCCTTTTATCAACATGCTGGACAGGTCATCTCTAAAGTTTTTATTTATCCTCAATTGTTCATAGGACAACTCTCTTTAATATGATTAGTCAAAAAATATCTTATACCTTTAACCAATTTTACAACAATTTTAAGGGACCATTGTTTCCATCATTCTCTACTTGCCTATAATGTCAGAAATGTAATTTCAAGGAGAAATCCAGAATAATACTTGGAGGAGGAACACAGACAAGTCTCCCCTGTGTGTGTCTGTGGGGGGAGAGGACTTTAAAATTATTAAAATAAAAAATTTTACTTAAAAAATAAAATATTTTTAATTTAAAAATATATGTTGTTACATTCAGTTGTTTGAGCCTGGGGAGTCCAGGACCAGTCAGAAAGAGCAAATATGCCAGAAAGAGGAAATCATTAATAAATGCTGTGAATCACATGAGGAAAAGGTAAAAGCTCCTGAGCAATGGAGTGCTGTGACCTAACAAGTTCTTGCCAAATGAGTGCCAACTTGAATATCTTTCTTTCACAGGGTCAGAGATCATTCCCTCCCTGTACAGAAATCCAAAGAAGAGAAACTAAACTGACCCCAAAACAGAGCACACTTGTTCTTATTTGCTTTTTTCCTTCCTATTTGATTACATTATTTTGAGTCTTAAACTACAAGTTTGTAAGGATGAGTATCTGGTGGGAAAAATACCGTGGAACACAATCTGGGCCCTCATTTTCCCATAGCTTTTAGAATTTTCACTATTACATAATGCCTCAAGCATAAAAATGGTTATGTCATAAGCTGTGGTGCAAAATGTTAAGTGACAGTTGTACCTGTGTGTATGCCAAGTGGAATAAAGCACTTGTGGATTAAAGATATCCACCAAGTTCATCCTTGTCCACTATTTGCTGTTTTAAGGATCTTTTGATTTTCTCAAACTTAATGATTCTATCACAAGACATAACATCACTCAGCTTTGGAAATGACGGAGCTGAGTCTTGGGTGAATTAGTTACTTAATTAACATGATACCTTAATTAAATAATGCCTCCACTACTTCTATAAGAAACAAATGCCAAAAAAATCTTCTAAGACAGAGAAAGTCATATCTATCCTATATAGTCTCTAATGAAGTCATATTATATACTGTACCATTGAAATCTTAATTACTTTAGGACAAATAAAAACTTCAAATTATAAACTTCTATGACCAGGAGAAGGAGAAATAGTTCAGCTGATATCCAGTAAATCGTTCCACAGTTCATAATACAGTGAAACCTGTTTGACCATTTCTTGGGGTTCTAAAATTTCTATCTTGTTGCTTTTAAAAAAGTATGACTATAAAATCTGGAACCCAAGGGGGAAGCATTCCTCATTTTGGAAAATCCTAAAATTACTATGCCTACAAATTAGGCAAAACTAGATTTGAATTATTTATCCAAATTTGCTTCTTAATTGCCGGCCCTCGACAAACTAGTTAAAATTTTTTCTCAGATTCCCAAGATGGGGGATATATGTTCTAAATTATTTTAGCAAGTTATTGCTCTACAGTCCATCACATAAATGTTCCTAAATTCCTGCGAATAAGTGAAAATGAGTTATTAGGCGTGGAGGAGGGGAGAAACTGGGCACAGGAACACTTGCTGAGGTAGGTTATAAATAAAATACTTTGGGGAGAGATCAACCAAGGACTTGTATGCAGGCATATAAGCATAAGCGATGGATGTGGACAACAGGGGGTGAGGGTGAGGGCAGGATTGGGGGGATGAGAGGACATTGGGGGGATAAGGACACATTTGTAATATCTTAATCAATAAAGGGAAAATAAATTTTTAAAAAAGAAGGAAATTGTAAAAAAAAATACTTTCTATGTTGTTCAGCTTGTATTCATAGGTAAATTTTGTGCATTTAAAAAACTTTAGTTAACATTGAGGACAAAAATACTTCATCTGTTGAACTGTAGTTTTGGTAAAAGATAAGTAGACTAAAACCAGATGAATTTATACAGATGTTGAGTCCACCAGTCCACCAAATACATGTACAAGGTATGGGATGGAAGTGAGGTGGCTAAGGCTGATTTACAAAAGCAAAGTATCTGGTAATGGGGAGTCTTCCTATAAAAGTCTACTCCTGCATTTCATGTTCAAGGAAACAAAACAAACATGCTCAGAACCACTTTGAGATGGCATTTTATAGTAAACTTTGAAGATAAAAGTAGATATTGCATCAACTGGGACCAACTGAGAAAGTGATGGTCAAGTGTTCTACAAAACTAACAAGTAAACCAAAAAGACAAAAGAAACAAAAACAACTTTATGTCAGTTACCCTGGTATGGGTGCTTTATTCCTTCTGCAAAGCCTTTGCTGACAATTCCCAGAGGTCCCTCACAAATTTGTTTCCTTTCTTCCTTATAAATGAGGAAACTACACCCCAAAAATGAATGGTTATTTAATGCTAACTCACTAGCTGAATTAAAATGATTTATGGTTCATGTGTTTTATGCTCATGTCCTTGATTCATTGAAAAAAAAAAAATCTCCTGGGCGGGGGAAGGATGGGGGAAAAAAAATAAAATTAAAAAATAAATAAAAATAAAAATTAAAAAATCTCCCAAATTGTCCAGTTTCAGTAAAACTTGTTAAAAGACTATCTTCATGGTATCTCTCTTAATAATTTCAAATTTACTCATGGCCATTTTGTTTTTAGTTCTAGCCAGGCTAGAAATTTCATAAGCACTTACTACATTCAAAATTTGAAAAATGAAAAGCACAGTTGTTAGTACTAATTAACAGCTGTACTTTGACTTTTTCAATTTAGCACTACTTAAGAAATTGCTATACAGTGTGTGTATATACATACATATAATGCACATGTACATTTATAAATATTGTGTAAATATTAACAGTATAAAACTTGTGCCTTTTATATGATGAGAGGCATAGAACATGTAAAACAGTGTAACAATCACTAGAACAAAATGACAGACAATACTTTATTATGAACACTCTAAGTGCTATGAATAAGTACAATGCTGCTATAATAGAGTTATGGGGGCACTGGGTTAGGTAGTGGGGATGTGTGTGTCAAGGAAGAGAGATCCCAGAGCTGAAGGAAGTGTGTGTGAAGAGTGGGTAGGCTGTGGCATTACAGACAGAGGTAACTAATTGCATAGGTAGAAGTCCTGAGGCTGAGGGAGCTTGTCTCATTCAAGAAAAGGAAATTTCTGTGAGTTACGGACTAGCAGGGAGAGGTCATTAGATTTGAGGATGGAGTTCTCACACATTCACTGTCTCCAGCTGCACTTTACACTCTGAAAGCCAGAGCATAGCCAGTCCAAGGCAAAGCACTTAATTTGTGCTTGTTGATTCAACAGGGTGTGTACTGTATTAGTTCATTCCGTTCAGTCAGAAAGAACAGCTGCCTTACAGATTTGAAGGCTGCTTAATCTCCTATGACCTAGCTATTTCAAATGCCACTTTTCTATCTAAGTGCAAAAGTCCACTCATTTTACAAGCAGCCTTGTGTTAGTTCAGCCTTCAAACTCCTCCAATTGTCAGGGTAGTATTAAGAGGAACTTATGCTGTTACAAAAATTCAAGGGAGAAAAAGTGATCCCAAATCGTCTGACGCTTGACACTAAGTAAGTGACACTTTGCACAGTACTAATCATGTTCCGGATCTTTCTAAACTAGGAGAAACAATAGTTTCCTACCTGTTCCTGGAACTGGGAAGTTACCATGCCAGAATTCCAGGAATAAGTAAATGTATAAATAAAACCCCAGGGAACCAGATAGTAAGCATGGAGAAGCTGAACTTAGTCAAATATTCAAACAATAAGAACTGATTTTCACTGAGTACTTTCTGCAGTGCCAGATCCTGCCCTAACAAAGTTCACTAATTCACGTCATATTCTAACTCTTGTAAATCTTAATAGTTGTACAATTTCCAGAATGAGGTAAGGAAGGACGGTCTTTGAAGAAACTGGCTGGAAGTCCCCATATTAAGTAGTACAGGCAGGATTCAGTCAGGCAGGGGGTCTCCTGAGATAATGGTCTTGGCCTCTACAAACCGCCTCTATCTTTCCAATGCTGATTTTCCAGGGTGTCTGGCATAGTTCCACCCACACTCCTATTTAGTGTTTACTGTTAAACGACAGCTAGCAGGCTCTATTACTCGTCCCTTCCAACTTCCCCAATGGGCTGGCAGATCCCCCTGGGCCCAGGTTCGTGCCTTGATTCAAGGTGCTCTCGGGGCTGTGAAGACGCCCACTAGAAGCCGAGCCTGGCTGGCGGTTTCAGACGGGGATCTCGTCAGGGCAAGTTCCTGGCCTGGAGCACCCGGTGGCCAGCAGTGCCCTTCCTGAGCCCTGGCTCCACTTCCGGGCGGCTTCCCTTGGCCCCCAGGACCTCTGTCCCACCAGGTACCCGCCAATCTCAGTGCCAGCGCAACCCGCTGCCCTCGCGCCCCTGTGTCACAAGCCGCCCCTGAAGTCCCGCGCCAGGAGGCAGAGAACGCCCCCAGCTCACCTGTGGCTGCCGCTGCTCCGTGACCGCCCTGCGCTGACCAGAAAAGGGAACCCAGGCGCAGGCGGTGGCTCTGCTGCCTTTGGCCCCTGGGTGGCCCCTGCGTGTCCGGTTACACAGCCTCCCCGGAAGTCACCAGGGAGGGGCCTCTTAGCGACCTTGGCGCTGAATGGAGGCTCTGGTTTCGTTTCCTGGATCCTACGTATACAAAAGGGTTCCCTAGTGTCCCGCGCGCGCACGTCCGGTGGCTGCTGGAGGGGGAGCTGCAGGGAGATCACCGCCCGCCCTCCTCTTGCTCTCTGGACTGACTGCAGCAACATTGGCTCTGCTGCTCAGAGCAGCTGGGCACTGGGGCGCCTACACTGGAACTGAGGGTCATTACCTGGAGTTGGCTGTCAGGGGTGGGGTTGAAGGCACTTCTTTGACTCTAGCCTTGACCTCCATACCTTACATTCCTGTCACTTTCAGGGGTGGGAGCAGTGAATGGTTCAGAGCACACAAGTTTTTCTTTATGGGGCCTTTTCACTTTCGTTCTCTGGCTCTTTGTCTCTCTCCACCTTTGAGTCTTAACTCTTTTTAAGAGTTAAACCGACCAGATTTGTTTAGAACGTTTAGTTTTTCAGGTCCTTTGGACTGGCAACCAAGCACAATAAATGTTTGAACTGAACTGAAGAATTCATTGATTTCTTTTTTCTTTTAAAATTTTCATTTACAAATGTAACACCTGATCTTACACACAATAAAAGTGAAATAAGCCAGTCAGAGAAAGACAAGTATCACATGATCTCACTCATATGTGGAATCTAATGAACAAAATAAACTGATGAACAAAATAGATCCAGAGATATAGAAGCATTGAACAGACTGAGCAATTTCAGAGGGAAGGTGGGGGTGTGGGGAAGAGTGATTAATTGAGGGAGTTATATGTATATATGCATTGGCCAAGGACACCTGGTGAAGGCCTGGGAGGGGCAGTGCGGGGTGGAGGGGGTCAATGGGAAAACAAACAAAGGGGACATCTGTAATGCTTTCAACAATAAAGATTTTAAAAATAATAATAATAATAAATAAAATTTTCATTTACAAAAGTAACACATGATCTTCCACACAATAAAGCCAAATGTGGAGAAAAGAAGCAAAACATACTTTCTGCACCCCACTCTTCTCCCCATGACACTTAATAGACATTTGGAAATTTACTGAGAGAATAGGGAGGTGGTAGGAGAGAAGGGAGTTGGAAGGGAGGGATATAGGGATATTGAGAAAAATAAGACTGAAGAAGAAGGGAGGAAAGTGTTAGGGTCAAGGAAGGAGGTATGTGAAAGTGGTAAAGAATTATAAATTTACTAGCGGCCCGGTGCACGAAATTCGTGCACTGGGGGCAGGGTGGGGGGTTGTGTGTGTGCCTCAGCCCAGCCTGCACCCTCTCACAATCTGGGAGCCCTCAGGGGATGTCTGACTGACATCTGGCAGTTGGACATCCTTAGCGCTGCCGCAGAGGCAGGAGAGGCTCCCACCACCACCACTGCATTCACCAGCCATGAGTCTGGCTTCTGGCTAAGCAGCACTCCCACAGAGTGCACTGACCACCAGGGGGCAGCTCCTGAATTGAGCATCTGCCCCCTGTGGTCAGTGTGCATCATAGTGACCAGTCATTCCTGTCTATTTGCATATTAGCCTTTTATTATATAGTACTAGAGGCCCGGTGCACAAAAGTTTGTGCGCTTGGGGGCGGGGGTAGGTCCCTCAGCCCGGCCTGTGCCCTCTCACAGTCTGGGACCCCTCACGGGATGACCATCTGCTGGCTGAGGCCTGCTCCTCAGGGGATTTGGCCTAAGGTGGCAATCAGACATCCCTCTGGCAGCACGGCAGCTCTCAGGGGATGTCCACTTGCCAGTGGGGAGCAGACCTAAGCTGCAGTCAGACAACCTTAGCGCTGCTGAGGAGGCAAGAGCGGCTCCCACCACCACCACTGTACTGGCAGCCATCAGCCTGGCTTGTGGCTGAGCAGAGCTCCTCCATGTGGGAGCTCACTGACCACCAGAGGGCAGCTCCTGCATTGAGCGTCTGCCCCCTGGTGGTCAGTGTGTGTCATAGTGACCAGTCATTCCCAGTCTTTCTGCTGTTAGGGTCAGTTTGCATATTACCCTTTTACTATAAAGGATAAAGGACAGGTGCACAGGTGGGGGCCAGCTGGTTTGCCCTGAATGGTGTCCCGGATCAGGGTGGGGGTCCCGCTTGGGTGTCGTCTGCAAATAAGGACATTTTGACTTCCTCTTTTCCAATTTGGATGCCTTTTATTTCTTCTTCTTCTATAATTGCAATGGCTAATACTTCCAGGACTATGTTGAACAGGAGTGGTGAGAGTGGGCATCCCTGTCTTCTTCCTGTTCTGAGCGGAAATGGTGTTAGTTTTTGTCCATTGAGTATGATGTTGGCTGTGGGCCTGTCATATATGGCTTTTATTATGTTGAGGTATGATCCTTCTACTCCTACCTTGCTGTGAGTTTTTATCAAAAATGGGTGTTGGATTTTGTCAAATGCTTTTTCTGCATTGATTGATATGACCATGTGTTTTTTTTCTTTCAATTTGTTTATGTGATGTATCACGTTTATTGATTTGCGGATATTGTACCATCCTTGCATCCCTGGAATAAATCCTACTTGGTCATGGTGTATGATCTTTCTGATGTACTGCTGGATCTGATTTGCTAAGATTTTGTTGAGGATTTTGGCATCTATGTTCATGAGGGATATTGGCCTATAATTCTCTTTCATTGTGTTGTCTTTACCTGGTTTTGGTATTAGGGTGATGCTGGCTTCATAGAATGAGCTTGGAAGTGTTCCTTCCTCTTCAGTTTTTTCGAATAGTCTGAGAAGTATAGGTTTTAGTTCTTCCTTGAATGTTTGGTAAAACTCCCCTGTGAAGCCGTCTGGTCCTGGGCTTTTGTTTGCTGGAAGCTTTTTTATGACTGCTTCAATTTCTTCCATAGTTATTGGCCTATTGAGATTTTTAGATTCTTCCCAATTGAGTTTTGGAATGTTGTATTTTTCCAGGAATTTGTCCATTTCTTCCAGGTTGTCTAGTTTGTTGGAGTAGAGCTGTCCATAGTATTTTTTAACAGTCATTTGTTTTTCTGTGGGGTCTGTTGTTATTTCGCCTCTATCATTTCTGATTTTGTTTATTTGGGTCCTCTCTCTTTGCTTCTTGGTGAGCCTGGCTAGAGGTTTGTCAATCTTGTTTATCCTTTCAAAGAACCAGCTCTTGGTTTCATTGATTTTCTGTATTGTTTTTTTGGTCTCTATGTCATTTATTTCTGCTCTAATCTTTATTATCTCCTTCCTTCTGCTCACTCTGGGGTTTTCTTGTTGCTCTCTTTCTAATACTTTGAGTTGTAGAGTTAGATGATTTACTACCATTTTTTCTTGTTTTTTGAGATAGGCCTGTAGAGCTATAAACTTCCCTCTCAGGACTGCTTTCATTGTGTCCCATAGGTTTTGGATTGTTGTGTTTTCATTGTCATTAGTGTCCAGGATGTTTTTAATTTCTTCTTTGATCTCATTGGTAACCCAATCAATATTTAATAACATGCTATTCAGCTTCCAAGGGTTTGAGTATTTTGGGTTGTTTTTATTGTAGTTCATTTCTAATATTATGCCATCGTGAGAAAATGCTTTTTTCTGATTTCAATCTTCTTGAATTTGGGAGGACTTTGCTTGTGACCCAATATGTGGTCTACTTTTAAATCTGTCCCATGAGCACTTGAGTAGAATGTATATTCCGCGGATTTGGGGTGAAGTGTTCTGAAGATGTCTATTAAGTCCATCTGATCTAGTGAGTCATTTAGGATTGCTGTTTCTTTGCTGATTCTTTGTCTAGAGGACTTATTCAGTGATGTCAGTGGTGTATTAAAGTCCCCTACTATGATTGTATTGTTGTCGATCTCTCCTTTGATATCTTCCAGGAGTTTCTTTATGTATTTGGGGCTCCTGCATTGGGTGCATATATGTTTACCAGGGTTATATCTTCTTGTTGTATTGATCCCTTTAGTATTATGAAGTGGCCTTCCTTATCTCTTGTTATGGCCTTCACTTTGAGGTCTATTTTGTCTGATATAAGTATTGCTACCCCAGCTTTCTTTTCCTTTCCATTTGCCTGAAAGATATTTTTCCATCCCTTCACTTTCAGTCTGTGTGAGTCCCTTCTAATGAGGTGGGTGTCTGGGAGACAGCAGATGTATGGGTCACATTTTTTTTATCCATTCAGCCACTCGATGTCTTTTGGTTGGAGCATTTAGTCCGTTTTCGTTTAAAGTTATTATTGAGAGGTACTTGTTTGTAGCCATTTCTTTTTTGTGTGTGGCTGTTTTCTTTCTGAGCTTTTTATTTCTTTTTACACCAGTCCCTTTTGCATTTCTTGCATGGCTGGCTTGGTGGTGATAAACTCCCTTAGCCCTTTTTTGTCTGTGAAGCTTCTTATTTCCCCTTCAATTTTGAATGATAGCCTTGCTGGATAGAGTATTCTTGGATTCAGTCCTTTGCTTTGCATCACTTTGTAGATTTCCGTCCATTCTTTTCTGGCCTGATGAGTTTCCGTTGAGAAATCATTTGATAATCTAATGGGAGCTCCCTTGTATGTTACTTTCCGTCTCTCTCTTGCAGCCTGTAAGATTCTCTCTTTATCCTGAACATTTGCCATGGTAATTATGATGTGTCTTGGTGTGGGTCTTTTCGGGTTCACCTTGTTTGGGACTCTCTGGGCTTGTGTGACTTTTTCCTTCCCCACCTCAGGGAAGTTTTCTGATATTATTTCTTTGAGTAGGTTTTCTAACCCTTGTTCTTTTTTCTGTTGTTCTGGCACCCCTATTATTCGTATGTTGTTTCGTTTCATGTTGTCCCAAAGCTCCCTTAGGCTTTCCTCCTGTCTTTTAATTTTTTTCACTATTTGCAGTACAGTTTGGGTGTGTTTTGCTTCTTTGTCTTCTAATTCGCTAATGCAGTCCTCCGCTTCTCCTAGTCTACTGTTGATGCTTTCAATGGTGTTTTTTATTGCAGCTATATTTATCTTCATTTCTTCTTCGGTCTTGCATAAGTTATTGATTTTTTCATCTGTTTCTTCTTGCTTCTTGCATAAGTAGTTGATTTTTTCCTCCATCTGGTTTATGCACTCTAGTACCCTTATTCTGAATTCTTTTTCTGTCATGTTGCATGCCTCTGTCTCTCTTAGCTGCTTTTCTGGTGAGTCCTCCTTTTCTTTCCTTTGGGGGTTTCTTTGCCTACCCATGTTTGATCTCACTGACATACCTAGATGTTGAGTCGTTCAGTGGCTGCTCCCTGGGTGGCAGTGGCTTCTTGGGCTGTGGTTGCTCCTTGGGCGGTTGTGGTAGCAGCTGCTCCTCAGTTGGCAGCAGCTCCACTGGTGGGTGCTGTTCACAGCTGAGGTGGCTCTTCTGGCTGGTGGGGGGATGCTTCACGTACAGCTGCTGTTCACAGACAGGGGGTGTGGTGATCAGGAGGCTGCTGTTGCTTGGATCTGCTGCGTTGATTTAAAGGTACAAAATACAACACAACAAGGCAAAACGTACCAGGCACTGAACACAAATATATTTATGATATTAATAACCACAAATAAAGTTGACCACCCAAATTAAGAGAATTAGGGGATAAGGAGGAAAGAAGAGAAAAAGATAAAAGAGATAAAGGAAAAGAAAAGAAAAGTAAGAAAAAAAATGAAAAAGAAGTGCAAAAATGAAATTGGGAAAAAAAGAGGGGGAGAAAAAGAGCAAAAAGAGAGAATGAAGTAGAAGAGGGGAAGAGACTATTTGTATGAGGAGAAAACTCTGATAGAACTGCCACTAATCTCAACCAATTCCAGGAATAGATCCCTGGAGGTGAATGCAAACTACAAACAACCAATGATATCAAGAGAGGCAAGGGAAAACAGAAGCACAAAAATAACCGGGCGCGGGGGAGGGGAGGGAGGGGAAAAACCAGCAGAAAAAAATAAAAAGAAAAAGAAAAACAACCTCACAACCAGTCCTAAAATGAAAAAAAAAAAAAAAAAAAAACAAGCAAAAAAAAAAACCACCATAAAACAGATAAACAAAAAAACCCCCAATATATTCAACAATCAAGAAAACAATAGAAAGATAAGAGAAAAAAATGTTTGGATATTGAGGAAGGATAAGGGATGGGTGTATAAGGATTTAGAGCAGTGGATTGGAAATAAGATATATAAGTAGGGTGAAATTAGACAGGAGGTAAAAAGATGGAATAGGGAAAATCTAAAGCAAGAATAGGGTAAGAGAAACAGGATACCAAATGGGGAAAAGTGAGGAAGAGGGTTTTAGCATAGAGGTAGAATTGAGGTAGGGAAAATTGATGCTAAAGGAACAATGAAAATAGAATGGAGAACACTACTCCCAAAATAAAAAAAGAGAGAAAATAAAATGGCGCTTTAAAAAATGTGTTGTAAATCACAGTCCTGATTTTAAAGCAGGCCGTATTTGTGATCCAGACTGCCTTAATTTGTATTCACCTAAGAGTCAGTTTGTGGCTCAGCCTCTGGGTGGCAGTGTTTTGGGATTGGCCTCTGAGGCTATATGGCTTCTCTACCCAGCAGAAAGGGTTTATTTTTTCTATTGCACTTAAAACTGATTGGCTAAAATTATTATTGATAGGTACTTGTTTGTAGCCATTTTTATTTTTTGAGCCTATCTTCCTTCTTCTCTTTTTTTCCCTTCTGGTCGTGAATGGTGGCTGCTCCTTGTGAGATTGTGGGGCTGTTGCCCCTCATGTGGTTGTGGGCAGCTGCTCCTCATGTGGTCACAGGGTGGCTGATACTTGTATGGAGGGTGCGGGGCACTGCTCCTTATGCGGTCATGGGCGGCAGCTGCTCACTTGGCTGCTGGAGTGTTCATGGTGCCTGGGGCTGCTGCATAAGGCTCGGTTGTTCACACATGCAGTCACTGCTCCTGGGGTTGTTGTGTAAGGCTCAGCTGATCGTGTACTTGGTCTTGGAGCCCAGAGCTCCTGCATAAAGCTCAACTGTGCCCGCATTTAGTCTCAGACAACGGGTTTGCTGTGTAAGGCTCAGCTGTTCACAAGCACGCATGTGGTTACTGTTCCCAGGGTTAAAGCATCTTGTTGCCGGGAAAGGAGTGTGCTCTGGAACTCACAGTAGTGCTGGGGTCCAACCCCAGCAGGTCCAGGTTCTGTCCCTAGATTCTGTCTCTAGGTTCTGTGTCTAGGTTCTGTGTAGGATCTCCAGCCAAGTCCTGTCTCTAGGTTCTGTCTTCTGTTATCTTGTTACATCTGTACTTATCCCAGTTGATTCCAATCCTATCAATCTCTATTCCAAAGGTTAGGGCGTTTCTTATCTCCATTCCAGGGAGTAAAGATTATGTAGCTTAAGCATGATTAACTACCCACCTGGCACTTAGTTAAGGGGTTTTATCTCCTCCCTAACTTCAGGGAAAAATCCCTACCTGGGGAAACAATCTTTCTCGGAGAGGTGACCTTGGTTAAAACACATAGCGTTAAGGGGAGCAAACATATCAAGAACAGTATGCCACATACGCCAGGTCCCTTGAAACATATGCTGTGCAGATGTTTCTTCTCTGCAGCGACTGTGTCAAGCAGCAAGGATGGACTGGCTCCCGGCAAATTCCCCCTTTTTTATTTTTTAAATGATAGCGCATGTAAATCTGTGGCCACCTCTCTGATTGGGTTGTTTAAGACTTGGAAGAAGACTGACAAGCAATGATAGCGAGCATAGCTATAAACATAGTGGATGGAGTGCACACAGAGCCTTGTTCCTGTAGAAGGTTGCTGGCCTCTCTAGCACACCTGACCAGTGCCCATCTGCAGCAGATGTGCAGCCCTGAGCTGGAACCACCTGTCCATTGGAAGGATCACATGTGCCTCCTTTTTGTCTGTCCTTATGTTCCAGCTTTGCCCCACATCTCCTATCCTTTTTCTTTTTTTCTTAATCTGACTACTTGTTTGCTGGTTCTTTGGCCTTTCTCCTTCTCTCCTGAACACAGCCTTTTCTAGAATCTCCCTACCCTACTGTTCCAGGAAGGGCACCTCCCTTTTCTGCCGTGACTGGGGGTGTTTGGTATATGCCTCATACGTGGAGTTGTCTTGTGCCAAGAGCCTTGTGACATCCTGGGCCGAGAAAGCCCTGTCCCGGGACTCTCCTTTGTCCTATATTGGCCCCTCTTGCCCTTGTGTCAAGAGGGACCCTCTTCTCACAATCCAATTGCCCACAGCTGTTGCCTGAGTTCTCTGTTAATGCTGAGGTCACGGTGGCTGGTACCATGGATCTGTCTCTCGCCCAATGGAGTGAGCTGGGTTCTCTCTGGAGAAGAAACCTGGGTTCCCCAAGATATGTGATCAATGCCAGGACCCCGCCAGCAGGCGAGGGGATCCAAAGGCAGTTGCTGGGCATGGAGGCCAGAGGGACATAGACTACCAAGGAGACAGAACTGAACCTCACATCACCCTGCTTGGCCCCAGAGCATGGCTGGTTAGTCAAAGACGGGTAAGATTCCTCAGGGAGGAACAACCTAAGACAGGCACAGTCACAGAGGGGCCAGTAGGAGAGAACTTGGGGTTCAACAGAGGTGGGGCACAGATCCTCACCCCCCCAATGGTGCAGGGGCTTGAACACTCGCCCCTTCTGAGGAAGGTCCCTTCCTCCATGGCTGCTTCTCGCTTCCCATGTCCAGCCCAGATAGGGACCCAGATAACAAATAGAGACTTGGCCCAGCTCAGATCGGGAACAGAAAGAGACTTGGTCCAGCTGAGATCAGTACCTAGATAAGAGACCTGGCTGACAGCAGCTTCCCTTTCACTGCAACAGGACTTGTCTCCCATTTCTACCTTGGACCACAGGGAAAGGGGCAGATGAAGGAAAGGGCTGTGCCTTCTTTCCTTCCTTCTCCTTCTTTTTTCTAAACACTTCCATGCCTTGTAGTTCTTTTGCTTTCTTTTCTTTTTCTCTCTACTACCCTCCATCCTCCATAACAGCTGACCCAGAGGACACAGCTTACTCCTCCTTGGACACCGACACCACCATCAAGCATGGCCCTGATGGACCCTTTGATGCAGCCCTTCAACTCGCTGACACATCAGGAAGCCCGTCGCCAGTGATGCCGCCCGCTAGCCAGACCAACAAGGACAACCAAACCAACAACTTGAGGACAGCTGAAATCTCTTGACTGAAGAGGCCGGCAACCTCCTAAGGAACGGGGCTCCTTGTGCGCTCCATCCACTTTGTTTATAGCTATGCTTGTTGTCATTGCTTGCCAGTCTTCTTCCAAGTCTTAAACAGCTCAATCTGAGAGGTGGCCACTGATTTGCATGCGCTATCATTTAAAAAATAAAAAAGGGGGAATTTGCCGGAAGCCGGTCCATCCTTGCTGCTTGACACAGTCGCTGAAGGAAAGAAACATCTGCACAGCATATGTTTCAAGGGACCTGGCATATATAGCATACTGTTCTTAATATGTTTGCTCCCTTTAGCGCCATGTGTTTTAACCAAGGTCACCTCTCGGAGAAAGGTTGTTTCCCCAGGTGGGGATCTTTCCCTGAGGTTAGGGAGGGGATAAAACCCCTTAATTAAGTGCCAGGCGGGTAGTTAAGCTACATAATCTTTACTCCCTGGAATGGAGATAAGAAACGCCCTAACCTTTGTAATAGAATTGACAGGATTAAAATCGGCTGGTATAAATACGAATGTAACAAGACAATAAACATCAGAACCTCATCAGTTCCTAACCAGAGCTCCGACCAGAACTTTGGCTGGAAATCCTGGCTAGAGGTCCTGACTAGGCTGCTGATCAACTGAAGGCTGTCTTCGTGTCATTCCTTCTTCGCCGACTCCGTCCACACCTTTGGGGACCCCTGGACCCACTGGGATTGGACCCCAGTACAGTAGCCCTCAGCTGCGGGGGGGGGGGGGGGGGGCTGTATTCCTGGTGTCTTTGAGTCAGCAGCCGAGGCAGCAGGTGACTGGCTAGAGTGGCTGTAGAATCTGGGTGGTGTCTGAGAGAACCCAGGGTGGAGGTGAGGCTGGGCTTCCAGTCACAGCAGCTCTCCCTTTCAAGATGGTGTGGCCTCTGCAGCAGAGCCGGCACTCTAGGAGAGATTACAGCAGTAGCAGGGGCTTCCTGGCTATTCAAACCTGGTCTGCCAGCCCCTGAAGTTCCTGCAAGATCTAGCTGTCCCTCACTCAGTCATACACAACCACACTACATGTCCACACACTCCCCTTTTGCTCCCTCACTCACTCACACTCTCTCCCTCACTGCTGTCCTCCCAGCCACCATCTTGGAATCGATGGAGAATTATTCAAGTCTAATAGTTTTATATGGAGTCTTTACGATTATCTATGTGCAATATCATGTCATCTACAAATAATGACAGTTTTACTTCTTTTCCAATTTGGATGCCTTTTATTTCTTCTTCTTGTCTGATCACTATGGCTAGCACTTCCAGTAATATATTGAACAGGATTGGTGAAAGTGGGCATCCCTTTCTTGTTCCTGTTCTTAGGGGAAATGGTTTTAGTTTTTGTCCATTGAGTATGATCTTGGCTGTAGGTTTGTTGTATAAGGCTTTTATTATATTGAGGTATGATAGCACTATTCCCATTTGGCTGAGAGTTTCTTATCAAGTGGTTGGATTATGTCAAATGCTTTTTCTGCATCAATTGATATGCTTATGTAATTTTTGTCTCTCAGCTTGTTTATGTGATGTGTAAAGTCTATTGATTTGTGGATATTGCATTCCCAGAAAAAAATCACACTGGACCATGGTATATATATGACCTTTCTAATATAATGCTAAATCTGATTTGCTAGAATTTTGTTGAGGATTTTAGCATCTATGTTCATCAGGGATATTGGCCTGTAATTCTCTTTCTTTGTAGTGTGTTTTTTTTTCTGATGTGGGGATTAGGGTAATGCTGGCTTCATAGAAAGAGCTTGGAAGTGTGCCTTCCTCTTGAATTTTTTGGACTAGTCTGAGGAGGCTGGGTTTTAGTTCTTTGAATGTTTGGTAAAACTCCCCTATGAAACTGTCCAGACTAGGGTTTTTGTTTGCTGGAAGTTTTTGATTACTGCTTTAATTTCATCAATAGTTATATGCCTATTCTGGTTGTTTTTTTATTCTTCCTGATTTATTTTGGAAGCTTGTATTCTTCTAAGATTACATCCATTTCATTTAAGTTTTCCAGTTTGTTGGAGTAGAGTTGTTCATAGAATTTTTTTTTTTACAATACATGGGCTCAGTGGTTACTTTACCTCTTTCATTTCTGAATTTGTTTATTTTGGTCCTCTCTCTTTGCTTCTTGGTGAGCCTGGCTAGAGATTCATCAATCTTGTTTTTCCTTTCAAAGAACAAGCTTTTGGTTTTATTGATCTTTTGTAGGGTTTTTTTGTTGTTGTTTGTTTGTTTTGAGTTTTTTTTTTATTGTTGTTGTTGTTTTGGTCTCTATGTCATTTATTTCTGCTCCAATCATTATTATTTCCTTCTTTCTGCCTACTTTGGGCTTTTCTTCTTGCCCTCTTCCTAATTCTTTAAGTTGTAGGGTTAGATAATTTATTACCATTTTTTCTTGTGTTTTGATGTAGGCCTGTAGAACTAAAGGGTGTCCCAAAATTCACGCAAGAAATAATTTTGATAGAAAACACAGGTTTATAATTAAAAATTGTAAATTTTATTGATTCATAAAGGATACAGTATAGGGTTATGTACAGAATAGCATATCGGGCAAATGGCCTCCATGGCTTTGCTGGCACATACACACTCTTTTGTTATTGTCTAAGCAACCGCATTTTCGAAAAAGAATTGTCTGATGATGCCTCCAGCCCCAAATCTGCACCAGTGACACATTGTGGATGCATTTGTTTATCAACAATCACTCGTGGATTTTCTGAACTTCAAATGTGACAATTTTGTCGATTAACCAAGCCATCAAGATGAAAATGAGCCTCATTGAAATTCAGCCACTTTTATGCAACAAAAGGGTGCGTATATGCCAGCAAAGCCGTGGAGGCCATTTATGCTATATGCTATTCCTTACCTAACCCTATACTGTATACTCTATGAATCAATAAAAAAATTTACAATTTTTAATTATAAACCTGTGTTTATTATCAAAATTACTTCTTGCGTGAATTTTGGGACATGCTTTATGAACTTCCCTCTCAGGACTGCTTTCAATGTGTCCCATAGATTTTGGATTGCTGTGTTTTCATTGTCATTGGTTTCCAGGATGCTTTTTACTTTTTCTTTGATCTCTTTGGTAACCCAATCATTGTTTAAGAGCATGCTATTTATTTACCAAGTGTTTGATTTTTTTTCATTGTTTTTATTGTAGTTGATTTCTAATTTTATGCCATTGTGGTCTGAGAAGATGCTTGATATTATTTCAATCTTTTTTTAATTTGGAGAGACTTTGCCTGTGACCCAATATGTGGTCTATTTTTAAAATGTCCCATGTGTACTTGTGAAGAATATATTCTGTAGCTTTGGGGTGAAATGTTCTGAAGACGTCAATTAATTCCATTTGATATAGTGAGTCATTTAGGATTGCTGTTTCTTTGCTGATTTTTTATTTAGAGTATTATCCAGTGGTGTCAATGGGGTATGAAAGTCCCCTACTATGCCCTGGCCCATGTTTCTCAGTGGATAGAGTGTCAGTATGTGGACTAAAGGGCTCCAGCTTTTATTCTGGTCGAGAAGACATACCTCTGTTATGGGCTCCTCCTCGGCCTGGGTAACTGGTGGGATTCATGCAGGAGGCAACCAATAGATATGTTTCTCTCACATCAATTTTTCTCTTGGTCTTTCCCTCTCTTTCCCACTCTCTTTAAAATTAATGGAAAAATATCCTTGGTGGAGAATTTTAAAAAGTAAAAAAAAAAAAAAAATGTCCCTTACTATGATTGTGTTGCTGCCGATCTCCCCTTTGATATCTTCCAGAAGATTTTTTATGTATTTGGGTGCTCCTGTATTAGATGCATATATATGTTATTGGATTGCTCCCTTTAGTATTACTCAGTGACCCTCCTTATCTCTTGTTATGGACTTCACTCTGAGGTCTATTTTGTCAGATATAAGTATTGCTACACCAGTTTTTGTTTTTGTTTTATTTCCAATTTCCTGAAAAAAAATTTTCCATCTCTTCACTTTTATTCTGTGTGAGCCCTTTGTTCTTTTTTTTTTATTTTTTTTTATTTTTTTTTATTTTTTGCTAAAAGTATTACAAAGTGTATTACATAAGTGTCCTTTTTCCCCCCCGCCCTTGACAGACCCCTGCCCTCCCTCACCCCCCAGTGTCTTATGTCCATTAGTTATGGTTATATGGATGCATAGCAGTCCTTCGGTTGATCTCTTAATCCCCTCCCTCCTCCCCCCCAACCCTCCCTGGCCCTCCCACTGCAGCCCGACAATCAGTTTGAGGCAGCTCTGCCTCTGTATCTATTATTGTTCAAAAGTTTGTAATGGTCTTTATTATCCATGAATGAGTGAGATCATGTGGTATTTTTCCCTCATTGACTGGCTTATTTCACTTAGCACAATGCTCTCCAGCTCCATCCATGCTGCTGCAAATGGTAAGAACTCCTTCTTTTTTACAGCAGCATAGTATTCCATTGTGTAGATGTACCACAGCTTTCTAATCCATTCATCTACTGATGGGCACTTAGGCTGTTTCCAGATCTTAGCTATGGTGAATTGTGCTGCTATGAACATCGGGGTGCATATATCCTTTCTGGTTGGTGTTTCTGGTTTCTTGGGATATATTCCTAGAAGTGGGATCACAGGGTCAAATGGGAGTTCCATTTCCAATTTTTTGAGGAACCTCCATACTGCCTTCCATAGTGGCTGCACCAGTCTGCATTCCCACCAGCAGTGCACAAGTGTTCCTTTTTCTCCACATCCTCTCCAGCACTTGTCGTTTGTTGATTTGTTGATGATGGCCATTCTGACAGGTGTGAGATGGTACCTCATTGTTGTTTTGATTTGCATCTCTCGGATGATTAGTGACTTTGAGCATGTTTTCATATGTCTCTTGGCTTTCTGAATGTCCTCTTTTGAAAGTTGTCTATTTAGATCCTTGGCCCATTTTTTGATTGGATTGTTTATCTTCTTTTTGTTAAGTTGTATGAGTTCCCTATAAATTTTGGAGATTAAGCCCTTATCAGATATGATGTTGGCAAATATGTTTTCCCACGAGGTGGGTTTTCTTGTTGTTTTGTTGATGGTTTCTTTTGCTGTGCAGAAGCTTTTTATTTTGATGTAGTCCCATTTGTTCAGTTTCTCTTTAGTTTCAACTGCCCTAGGAGCTGTATCAGTGAAGAAATTGTTTTGGCATATGTCTGAGATTTTGCTGCCTTTGTATTCTTCTAGAATTTTTATGGTTTCCTGTCGTACATTTAAGTCCTTTATCCATTTTGAGTTTATTCTTGTGTATGGTGTAAGTTGGTGGTCTAGTTTCATTTTCTTGCATATATCTGTCCAATTTTCCCAACACCATTTATTGAAGAGACTATCTTGGCTCCATTGTATGTTCATGCCTCCTTTGTCAAAAATTAATTGAGCATATTGGTTCGGGCTAATTTCTGGACTCTCTATTCTATTCCACTGATCTATATGTCTGTTCTTGTGCCAGTACCAGGCAGTTTTGAGAACAGTGGCTTTGTAATACAGCTTGATATCTGGCATTGAGATCCCACCTACTTTGTTTTTTCTCAGGATCGCTGCAGCTATTCGGGGTCTTTTTTTATTCCAGATGAATTTTTGGAGAGTTCGTTCTAGATCCTTGAAGAAGGCCATTGGTATTTTAATGGGAAGTGCGTTGAATGTATAGATTGCTTTGGGTAATATGGACATTTTAATGATGTTGATTCTACCAATCCAAGAACATGGTATGTTCTTCCATCTCTTTATGTCTTCCTCTATCTCTTTTTTCAACGTCCTATAGTTTTCTGAGTAGAGGTCTTTTACCTCTTTAGTTAAGTTTATTCCTAGGTATCTTAATTTTTGGGGTGCGATGGTAAATGGGATTGTTTTTATAATCTCTCTTTCTGAAAGTTCACTATTGGTATATAGAAATGCCTCGGATTTCTTGGGGTTAATTTTGTATCCTGCTACATTGCCAAATTCATGTATTAAGTCTAGTAGTTTTTTGATGGAGTCTCTAGGGTTCTGTATGTATAATATCATGTCATCTGCAAATAAGGACAGTTTTACTTCCTCTTTTCCAATTTGGATGCCTTTTATTTCTTCTTCTTGTCTAATTGCAATGGCTAATACTTCCAGGACTATGTTGAACAGGAGTGGAGAGAGTGGACATCCCTGTCTTGTTCCTGTTCTTAGGGGAAATGGTGTTAGTTTTTGTCCATTGAGTATGATGTTGGCTGTGGGCCTGTCATATATGGCTTTTATTATGTTGAGGTATGATCCTTCTATTCCCACCTTGCTGAGAGTTTTTATCAAAAATGGGTGTTGGATTTTGTCAAATGCTTTTTCTGCATCAATTGATATGACCATGTGGTTTTTTTCTTTCAATTTGTTTATGTGATGTATCACGTTTATTGATTTACGGATGTTGTACCATCCTTGCATCTCTGGGATAAATCCTACTTGGTCATGGTGTATGATCCTTCTGATGTACTGCTGGATCCGATTTGCTAAGATTTTGTTGAGGATTTTGGCATCTATGTTCATGAGGGATATTGGCCTATAATTCTCTTTCATTGTGTTGTCTTTACCTGGTTTTGGTATTAGGGTGATGCTAGCTTCATAAAATGTGTTTGGAAGTGTTCCATCCTCTTGGACTTTTTGTAGTAATCTGAGGAGGATAGGTTTCAGTTCTTCCTTAAAAGTTTGGTAAAACTCCCCTGAGAAGCTGTCTGGTCCTGGGCTTTTGTTTACTGGAAGCTTTTTGATGACTGCTTCCATTTCTTCCATCGTTATTGGCCTATTGAGATTTTTAGATTTTTCCTGATTGAGTTTTGGAATGTTGTATTTTTCTAGGAATTTGTCCATTTCCTCCAGGTTGTCTAGTTTGTTGGAGTAGAGTTGTCCGTAGTATTGTTTAACAATCATTTGTATTTCTTTGGGGTCTGTTGTTATTTCGCCTCTATCATTTCTGATTTGGTTTATTTGGGACCTCTCTCTTTGCTTCTTGGTGAGCCTGGCTAGGGGTTTGTCAATCTTGTTTATCCTTTCAAAGAACCAGCTCTTGGTTTCATTGATTTTCTGTATTGTTTTTTTGGTCTCTATTTCATTGATTTCTGCTCTAATCTTTATTATCTCCTTCCTTCTGCTCACTCTGGGCTTTTCTTGTTGCTCTCTTTCTAATTCTTTGAGTTGTAGAGTTAGATGATTAACTACCATTTTTTCTTGTTTTTTGAGGTAGGCCTGTAGAGCTATAAACTTCCCTCTCAGGACTGCTTTCATTGTGTCCCAGAGGTTTTGGATTGTTGTGTTTTCATTGTCATTAGTGTCCAGGATGTTTTTAATTTCTTCTTTGATGTCATCGGTAACCCAATCAATATTTAATAACATGCTATTCAGCTTCCAAGTGTTTGAGTATTTTGGGTTGTTTTTATTGTGGTTTATTTCTAACATTATGCCATCGTGGTCTGAGAAGATGCTTTTTATGATTTCAATCTTCTTGAATTTGTGGAGACTTTGCTTGTGACCCAATATGTGGTCTATTTTTGAATATGTCCCATGAGCACCTGAGAGGAATGTATATTCCGCAGCTGTGGGGTGAAGTGTTCTGAAGATGTCAATTAAGTCCATCTGATCTAGTGAGTCATTTAGGATTGCTGTTTCTTTGCTGAGTTTTTGTCTAGCGGATTTATCCAGTGATGTTAGTGGTGTATTAAAGTCCCCTACTATGATTGTATTGTTGTCGATCTCTCCCCTGATACCTTCCAGGAGTTTTCTTATGTATGTGGGTGCTCCTGCATTGGGTGCATATATGTTTATCAGGGTTATATCCTCTTGTTGTATTGATCCCTTTAGTATTATGAAGTGGCCTTCCTTATCTCTGGTTATGGCCTTCACTTTGAGGTCTATTTTGTCGGATATAAGTATTGCTACCCCAGCTTTTTTTTCATTTCCATTTGCCTGAAAGATATTTTTCCATCCCTTCACTTTCAGTCTGTGTGAGTCCCTTCTAATGAGGTGGGTCTCTTGTAGACAGCAAATGTATGGGTCATGTTTTTTTATCCATTCAGCCACTCGATATCTTTTGATTGGACCATTTAGTCCATTTACATTTAAAGTTATTATTGAAAGGTACTTGTTTGTAGCCATTTCTATTTTTTTGTGGCTGCTTTCTTTCTGGGCTTTTTATTTCTTCTTTTTACACCAGTCCCTTTAGCATTTCTTGCATTGCTGGCTTGGTGGTGATGAACTCCCTTAGCCTTTTTTTGTCTGTGAAGCTTCTTATTTCCCCTTCAATTTTGAATGATAGCCTTGCTGGATAGAGTATTCTTGGATTCAGTCCTTTGCTTTGCATCACTTTGTAGATTTCCGTCCATTCTTTTCTGGCCTGATGTGTTTCTGTTGAGAAATCGTTTGATAATCTGATGGGGGACCCTTTGTAGGTAACTCTCTGTTTCTCTCTTGCAGCCTTTAAGATTCTCTCTTTGTCTTGTACATTTGCCATCGTTATTATGACGTGTCTTGGTGTCGGTCTTTTGGGGTTCATCTTGCCTGGGACTCTCTGTATTTGTGTAACTTTTTTCTTCCCCATATCTGGGAAGTTTTCTGTCATTATTTCTTCAAATAGATTTTCTAATCCTTGCTGCTCTTCTTGTCCTTCTTGCAGCCCTATTATGCGTATGTTACTTCGTTTCATGTTGTCCTGAAGCTCCCTTAGGCTCTCCTCCTGTTTTTTAATTCTTTTCTCCAGTTGCTGTTCAGATTGAGCTTGTTTCTCTGCCTTATCTTCTAACTCACTAATTCGGTCTTCTGCTTCTTCTAGTCTGCTGTTGAAACTTTCCATGGTGTTTTTGATTGTAGCTATATCACTTTTCATTTCTTCCTGATTCTTGCATAGGTTGTTGATTTTCTCATCCATCCGGTGAATGAATTGTACAACCATCATTCTGAATTCTTTTTCTGTCATGTTGCACGCTTCAGCTTCATTAATTTCCTTTCTTGGTGATTCTTCATTGTCTTTCCTCTGGGTATTGTGTCGTCTCTTCATTCTGATTATCTCCTGATGGTTCAAAGGTTGAGTTGCGTGGGCCTGGGCCGTGCGCAGTGGGAGGCTCCCACCACCCTAGTGTCACTGAAGAGCTCTGACACTAAGATGTGTGGTTGTTGTTGGTTGGTGGGAACCAGGCTCGCTCTGTGTCAGTGTTGCCAACACTCAATGTGGCCTCGCGCGTGCCCTTAGAATTAGGGACCCTGCCTGCACTGTGCTGAAATAGAGGCCCCCCTGACGCGTGTTTAGCACCAGAGCAGAGCCCCCTAGCTTGCTCCAGGAGTCAGAGTTCCCCAAGAGTTCAGTATCAGAGTCTCTGTTGCTTCGCGCAACCTCACCTTGAGAATCAGGGTCCCTGTGTGCCCTTGCACCAGGAATTGGATTCACTGGCTCTTAGTATGAATGCACAGGAAATCAGGATCTCAGGCGCAGGTGATAAGAAACACAGTCAAGTCACTGGTGCTTGGTGCTGCCTCCTGCCCTGAGAAACGGGGTTTCTGGGCCTGTGCTAGGCGGACAAACTCCCGTTCGTGCGATTGCTCCCAGCCCAGGGCTCTGATGCCAGCAGTGCGCGCAGGATTAGTTCCTGGTGCTGTGCGCGTTTTTGCTCCCAGCCCAGGGCTCTGATGCCAGCAGTGCGCGCAGGATTAGTTCCTGGTGCTGTGCGCGTTTTTGCTCCCAGCCCAGGGCTCTGATGCCAGCAGTGCGCACAGGATTAGTTCCTGGTGCTGTGCGCGTTTTTGCTCCCAGCCCAGGGCTCTGAAGCCCGAAGTGCGCATAGGATCAGTTCTAAGGTGCTCGCGCACTTTCAGGCCAAAGTTTCTGCAGCGCTGAGGCCCCGGCAAGGGGTAGGTCTATCAGTTAGTTACTCTGGCACTGCCCGCGATCCTGGGGGAAGGGGGGATGGGCTCTGCTACTCACGGATCTGCAGCAGGGATCTCCGAACTTTCCGTGTCTGCAGGTCTGTAGCTGTGGTCACAGGTCTCTGTCCCCAGTGGCTGCAGGGTCCTGGTATGCGTCTGAGATCAGACTGGGTGGTGCTGAGGCCAGGATCCTAGTCTCAAGCAGCTCTGTTTCCCAAGATGGCGTGGTCGCTGTGCCTCTGCTGGCCGCCCAGGAGTGTCCGCCCCTCCGTGGAGGGGCGCAGGCCTCCTCTGGGCTCCCGCAGTCGCGCCGCCCGCAAGTCGCCGCCTCCGGGTTAGTAGCCGCTGGGTTAGTAGCCGATCTCTGGATGCCGGTAGGTAACCGCTTCCCAAGATGGCGTGGTCTCGCCGCTGGTGCCCGTCCTGAGAGTCTGGTGGGAGAGTTGTTTCTCCAGGTTCTAGCGGCTGCTGCTGAAGTGAAGGCTGCCTAAAGTGGCGGGTGATGGGACCATCGGGGTCCAGGCCACCGGGTCTACTCAGGGTGCCAGAGGTGCCAGGGGTGCCGGGGCCGCCAAAGCGGGACTCGGCTCCCCGTTCCCGCCGCAACTCCGAGCGCAACTCTAGGTAGCAGCACAATGTCAGCAGGTGGAGGGCCAGCGAGAGGCCGAAGAAGCCCAGGAAGAGCCGGCAGCTGTTCCCTTCACCCGCCCGGTGAGCCCTTTGTTCTGAGGTGGGTTTCTTGTAGACAGAAAATGCATGGGTCTTTTTTTTTTATCCATTCAGTTACCTTATCTCTTTTGATTGGAGCATTTAATCCATTTACTTTTAAGATTATTATTGATAGGTACTTGTTTGTTGCCATTTTTATTCTTCATGCCTTTGTTCCTTCTTCCCTCTCTATTACTTCTTTTTAAAAAAAATTAAATCTTTATTGTTCAGATTATTACAGTTGTTTCTCTTTTTTCCCCCCATAGCTCCCCTCCACCAGGTTCCCACCCCACCCTCTGCCCTTACCCCTGCCACCCACTGTTCTCATCCATAGGTGTACAATTTTTGTCCAGTCTCTTCCCACACCCCCCACGCCCCTCCCCCCCCCGAGAATAGTCAGTCCACTCTCTTTCTATGCCCCTGATTCTATTCTATTCACCAGTTTATTCTGTTCATCAGATTATTTATTCACTTGATTTTTAGATTCACTTGTTGATAAATGTGTATTTGTTGTTCATACTTTGTATCTTCACCTTTTTCTTCTTCTTCCTCTTCTTAAAGGATAGCTTTCAGCATTTCATATAATACTGGTTTGGTGGTGATGAACTCCTTTAGCTTTTCCTTATCTGTGAAGCTCTTTATCTGACCTTCAATTCTGAATGATAGCTTTGCTGGGTAAAGTAATCTAGATGGTAGGTTCTTGCTATTCATCACTTTGAATATTTCTTGCCACTCCCTTCTGGCCTGCATAGTTTCTGTTGAGAAATAAGCTGACAGTCATATGGGTACTCCCTTGTAGGTAACTGATTGTTTTTCTCTTGCTGCTTTTAAGATTCTCTCTGTGTCTTTTGCTCTTGGCATTTTAATTATGATGCGTCTTGGTGTGGACCTCTTTGGATTCCTTTTGTTTGGGGTTCTCTGTGCTTCCAGGACTTGTAAGTCTATTTCTTTCACCAGGTAGGGGAAGTTTTCTGTCATGATTTCTTCAAATAGGTTTTCAATATCTTGCTGTCTCTCTTCTTCTGGCACTCCCATAATTCGGATGTTGGTAAGCTTGAAGTTGTCCCAGAGGCTCCTTACACTATCTTCATATTTTTGGATTCTTTTTTCATTTTGTTTTTCCGGTTGGGTCATTTTTGCTTCTTCGTATTTCAAATCTTTGACTTGATACATGCAATCCTCTAGTATGCTGTTGGAACTCTGCATAATATCCTTTATTTCAGTCAGTGTATGCTTAATTTCTAGTTGGTTCTTTTTCATAACCTCAAGGGTCTCACTAGATTTCTTGAGGGTCTCACTAAATTTATTGGCAGTCTCACTAGATTTCTTGAGGGTCTCACTAAATTTATCAGCAGTTTCTAGAAAATTCTTGAACAACCTAAAAAGTGTGGTTTTGAACTCTATATCCAGTAGTTTGCTTTTCTCCATTTCTGTCATTTGTGAACTGTTTCTTTGTCTCTGCATTTGTTATGCTTCCCTGTGTTGATAGAGTGGCTTTCTATGTTAGGTGTCCTATAGGGCCCAGTGGCTCAGCCTTCCCAATTACCTGAGGTAGACACTCTTGGTGCACCCCTTTGTGGGCTTTGTGCACAGTCTTGTTGTAGTTAAGCCTTGATTGTTGTTGGCATCACTGGGAGGAATTGACCTCCAGGCCAATTGGCTGTGAGAATAAGCTGTGTCTGCAGTGGGAGAACTTCTGTGCTGAAGACACCCTTATGGGGCAAGACTTGCTTCAGTGGGGTTTTGATGCTCACTGAGTCTGCCCCCTGAGTGTGTCCTTATGGATCTGAGTAGTTGTAATCTGGATGGTCCCACTCTGACCACTGGGTACACTGGCTCTTGGATCTCTAAGGAGGTGCTAATTTAGCATCTGCCTGAGGCTACCCAGCAGGAGCTATGGAGAGATTCCTCTTCTTTGTTTGGGGTTTGGAGGTGCCCAGATGAGGTCCAGTTGTGAAACAATGCAAGCTGCTGTGGGGTCTTGGACCTTCTTTTGGAAGTTCTGGGTCTCTCTGATTCAGTTGCAGCTTGTTAGGTAATTTCCAGGTTGCAAAGGGCCAGGCCTTTCATATGCAAAAGCCTCTGTGCACAGCTTGGGTGGGGCTGGGCCTCAGGGAATCAACAGGGTGGAGCAAGCAGCTATGGCTGCTCCCCAGTTCTACCTTAAGAGGCCACGCGTCTCAGTGTCCCAGTAATCACTACAAGCACCTTTGAGAGAAAGCCGCCCTCGAGTTCTGCTCGATGCCAGAGAGTCCAGTTTCTCCCCGTATGAGTTTGGGTCCCCAGAGACTCACGCAGAACTCGAGTTCAGAGCAGTCAGGACCTTGAGACTCCCTCCCGATTGAAAAAGACAACCGTGTCCTCAGTTTCCAGGCCTCTCCATATGCGCCACATCCTCAGCTGCCAGCCCTTTCCATGTGAGCAGCGTCCTCAGTTGCTAGCCCTTTCGGTGTGCGCCTCTCTGCACTTTACTTCTGCACCTCCTCTGAGTCTCAGTGTGCTTTTCTCTTTCATTCTAGTTGTAGAATTTCCAGTCAGCCAGCCTTCCTGTGTTTCTGGATGATATCTTTTGTCTTTTAGTTGTACTTTTGAAGTGGTTGTGCGAGGCAGCAATTTCCGGTGTTTACCTATGCTGCTATCTTGGTTTCTTCTATTACTTCTTTTCACAGCAGTTTCCTTATCATTTCTTGCATTGCTGGTTTGGTAGTAATAAAATCCTTTAGCTTATATTTGTTGTGAAGGTCCTGATTTCACCTTCAATTATGAATGATAACCTTGCTGAGTATAGCATTCTTGGATTCAGTCCATTGCTTTGCATCACTTTGTATATTCATTCCATTCCCTTCCTGCCTGATGTCTTTCTGTAGAGAAATCAGTTGAGAGTCTAATGGGAGATCCCTTGTAGTTAACTTTCTGTCTCTCTCTCTGGCAGCCTTTAAGATTCTTACTTTGTCATTGATGTTTGCCAACTTAATTATGATGTGTCTTGGTGTCTGTCTTTTTGGGTTTATCTTGTTTGGGAATCTGTGTGCTTCTTGGACTTGTGGGAGTTTTTTCCTTCCCAAAGTCAGGGAAGTTTTCTGTCATGATTTCTTCAAACAGGTTTTCTATTCCTTGCTCAGTTTCCTCTCCTCTGGCACCCCTATTATGGGGATGTTGTTTTATTTCATGTTGTCCCAAAGCTCCCTTAGGCACTCCTGCTTTTTAAGTTTTTGTTTTTTTCCAGTTGCTCCTCTTCTTGTGGGTTTTTTTTCTACATTGTCTTCTAACTCGCTGATGTGGTCCTTAGCTTCTTCTAATCTACCATTTAAACTTTCCATTATGTTCTTAATTACAGCTATGCCATTTTTCATTTCCTCTTGATTATTCTTCATTTCCTTTTGATTCTTACACATGTTGTTGATTTGTCTTCTATTCTTCTCAGCATCTTATAACCATTGCTCTGAATTCTTTCTTTGACAAATTACTTACCTCAATTTCATTTATTCCCTTTCCTGGTGATTCTTCCTTTACTTTCTTATGGGTGTTGTTTCTTTTTCTCCCCATCGTTGTTGTTTCTTTTTGTTTTTTTCTATGTATTAGATCAAACTTCTATATCACCCAGATTTTTTTAAATTTTGTCTTATATACTAGATGTTTTTTGGGACCCAGTGGTGCAATCTCTTGGGTCTTCTGGCCTGGATATTCTAGGGAGGCCCCCTACTTGGGGTATTTGGATTCTCTTGGTGTAGTTAGGTCTTGAGTTTTATTGTCCCATTCATGGATAGAGTCTCCTCTCTGGGTGTCTGTTTATGTATCTCACTCTCTACCACATTTACCAAATAGCACGATATACAACTCAACAAGACACTACACAAAGGGAACAAAACACAAATGTACTCATGACATTGAAACCCCAATAAAAGTGACCACCAGAGAAAAGAGAATTAGGAGAGAGAGAAGAGAGTAAAAATGATTTAGAATGGAAAAAAGATACTTGAGAAAAGAAAAAAGAAGAGGGGGATGAGGGTATATACTGGGGATTTGGAGTGGTCAGGGATTGGTTAATGGGGGAAAAAGAGACTTATGTAATACTTTAAACAATAAAGAATTTAAATTTTAAAAATAAAAATAAAAAAGAAGAAAAATATTAATGGGGAAGAAACACCATAAAACAAACAAATCTGTAATAATAAAAGTATACAATCCCCTGATCTGCCCTGCTCTGTGTGTGACAAGGGGCAGTGCCACAACTCCCCAATCGGCCCTACTCTGTGAGTGACAGGGGGCAGCACCCCAACCCCCTGATTGGCCCTGCTCTGTGTGTGACAGGGGGCAGCACCCCAACCCTCTGATTGGCCCTGCTCTGTGTGTGACAGGGGGTGGCGCCACAACCTCCCCATTGACCCTGCCTTGAGTGTGACAGGGGTCGGTACCCCAACCCTCGAATCAGCCCTACCCTGAGCGTGACTGAGGGTGGCATTGCAACCTCCCAATACGCCCTGCTCTGTGTATGACAGGGGGCGGCGCCCCAACTCCCCAATCGACCCTGCTCTGAGCCTGACCAGGGGCTGCACCTAGGGATTGGACGTGCCCTCTGCCATCCGGGAGCAGGCCTAAGCCAGCAGGTCGTTATCTCCTGAGGGGTCCCAGACTGCGAGAGAGCACAGGCCGGGCTGGGTGACCCTCCTCCCCCCCGCCCCGAGTGCACAAATTTTTGTGCACTGGGCCTCTAGTCTACACTAATAAAAGAGAAACATGGTAATTAGTGTACGACCGCTACCCTTCCCATTGGCTAATCAGCATATCCTTATGCAAATTAACTGTCAGCCAAGATGGCAGCCGGCAGCCAGGCAGCTGGAAGTGAACATGAGGCTTGCTTGCTCCAGTGACTGCAGACTCCAACATTCCCCGCCTGACTTGCCCGCTTCTGAGTTGCAACTCTAAGCAACTGTGTACTATGTTGCAAATATAGGAGCTAAACAAAACCCCAGAAACCAGCTTTCAGCCTGCCGGGATCTCAGAGCTGAAGTTATACATTGTTTCGATTATAGAACGGCAAACAAACCAGATATGAAGCCTCAGAGCTAGAGCCAGAGCTAAAGCAGGCCCAGAATAAAATTTAAAAAAGGAGCAGTTGGAAGCTTCAGTCAACAACCGCCAGCCTGAAAGCAACCCTCAGCCCCTCACCCAGACTGGCCAGGAACCTGAACGGTGTGTGACCAGCTGCAAACAGCCATCAACCCCTCATCCAGGCTGGCCAGGCACCCCAGTGGGGACCCCCTCCCTGATCCAGGACACCCTTCAGGGCAAACCAGCTGGCCCCCAAGCCTTTATCCTATATAGTAAAAGGGTAATATGCCTCCCAGCACCGGGATCAGTGGAGCCACGAGGCCTCTTGGCACCAGATCAGCTTGACAGGGGGCAGTGCCCAAACCCCCTGATTGCCCTGCAGCTCTGTGTGTGACAGGGGGCGGGGCCATGACCTCCCTATCCTCCCTGCTCTGTTCATGACCGGGGAATGCACCCCAAACCCCTGATGGGCCCTGCTCTGTGTGTGACAGGGTGCGGCACCCCAACCCCCCCCCCCCCCCCACGGGCCCTGCTCTGTGTGTGACGGGGTAGAGCCATAACCTCCCCATTGGCCCTGCCCTGAGTGTGACCGGGTGTGGCGCACCAACCCCCTGATCTGCCCTGCTCTGTGTGTGACAAGGGGCGGTGCCACAACTCCCCAATCGGCCCTACTCTGTGAGTGACAGGGGGCAGCGCCCCAACCCCCTGATTGGCCCTGCTCTGTGTGTGACAGGGGGCAGCTCCCCAACCCTCTGATTGGCCCTGCTCTGTGTGTGACAGGGGGTGGCGCCACAACCTCCCCATTGACCCTGCCTTGAGTGTGACAGGGGGTGGTGCCCCAACCCCCAAATCAGCCCTACTCTGAGCGTGACTGAGGGTGGCATTGCAACCTCCCAATCCACCCTGCTCTGTGTATGACAGGGGGCGGCGCCCCAACTCCCCAATCGACCCTGCTCTGAGCCTGACCAGGGGCTGCACCTAGGGATTGGACGTGCCCTCTGCCATCCGGGAGCAGGCCTAAGCCAGCAGGTCGTTATCTCCTGAGGGGTCCCAGACTGCGAGAGAGCACAGGCCGGGCTGGGGGACCCTCCTCCCCCCCTCCCCGAGTGCACAAATTTTTGTGCACTGGGCCTCTAGTCTACACTAATAAAAGAGAAACATGGTAATTAGTGTACGACCGCTACCCTTCCCATTGGCTAATCAGCATATCCTTATGCAAATTAACTGTCAGCCAAGATGGCGGCCGGCAGCCAGGCAGCTGGAAGTGAACATGAGGCTTGCTTGCTTCAGTGACTGCAGACTCCAACATTCCCCGCCTGACTTGCCCGCTTCTGAGTTGCAACTCTAAGCAACTGTGTACTATGTTGCAAATATAGGAGCTAAACAAAACCCCAGAAACCAGCTTTCAGCCTGCCGGGATCTCAGAGCTGAAGTTATACATTGTTTCGATTATAGAATGGCAAACAAACCAGATATGAAGCCTCAGAGCTAGAGCCAGAGCTAAAGCAGGCCCAGAATAAAATTTAAAAAAGGAGCAGTTGGGAGCTTCAGTCAACAACCGCCAGCCTGAAAGCAACCCTCAGCCCCTCACCCAGACTGGCCAGGAACCCCAATGGGGAACCCCACCCTGAACAGTGTGTGACCAGCTGCAAACAGCCATCATCCCCTCATCCAGGCTGGCCAGGCACCCCAGTGGGGACCCCCTCCCTGATTCAGGACACCCTTCAGGGCAAACCAGTTGGCCCCCAGGCCTTTATCCTATATAGTAAAAGGGTAATATGCCTCCCAGCACCAGGATCAGAGGAGCCACAAGGCCTCTTGGCACCAGATCAGCTTGACAGGGGGCAGTGCCCAAACCCCCTGATTGCCCTGAAGCTCTTTGTGTGACAGGGGGCGGGGCCATGACCTCCCTATCCGCCCTACTCTCTTCGTGACCGGGGTATGCACCCCAACCCCCTGATGGGCCCTGCTCTGTGTGTGACAGGGTGGGGCACCCCAACCCCCCCCCCCCCCCACGGGCCCTGCTCTGTGTGTGACGGGGTAGAGCCATAACCTCCCCATTGGCCCTGTCCTGAGTGTGACCGGGTGCGGCGCCCCAACCCCCTGATCTGCCCTGCTCTGTGTGTGACAAGGGGCGGTGCCACAACTCCCCAATCGGCCCTACTCTGTGAGTGACAGGGGGCAGCGCCCCAACCCCCTGATTGGCCCTGCTCTGTGTGTGACAGGGAGCAGCACCCCAACCCTCTGATTGGCCCTGCTCTGTGTGTAACAGGGGGTGGTGCCACAACCTCCCCATTGACCCTGCCTTGAGTGTGACAGGGGGCGGTGCCCCAACTCCCCAATCGGCCCTACCCTGAGCGTGACTGAGGGTGGCATCACAACCTCCCGATCCGCCCTGTTCTGTGCATGCCTTGGGCAGCACCCCAACTCCCCAATCGGCCCTGCTCTGAGCCCGACCAGGGGCTCCACCTAGGGATTGGGCCTGCCCTCTGCCACCCTGGAGCAGGCCTAAGCCAGCAGGTCGTGATCTCCCAAGGGGTCCCAGACTGCAAGAGGGCACAGGCCGGGCTGAGGAACCCCCCCCGCCCCAGTGCACAAATTTTTGTGCACCGGGCCTCTAGTATATATATAGAACCCTAATACGCAAATAGACCAAATGCTGGAACAACAGAACCACTGAACTGAATTGGTTGCTATGACATGCACTGACCACCAGGTGGTGCACACAGAACAAGGCAGTCATGGGCCACAGCGGGATTGTGGAGCAGGTGAACAAACGTGCCAGACCAAGGCAGGCCCCGGTCACTGTCATCGGGGAAAGCCTCTAGTGGTTACTGAAAATTCTTTGCTCCCATGTGCCATAGTCCCGCCCAGCACTCATACCCACTGCTGGCACTAGAGCCGTTGCTCGCACCCGTTGCCAGCACCCAATTGCCTGGCGCTGTCAGCTGGTGCGAGTGGAGGCTGCTGGCCCAAATTGCTCCTAAGGGCTTCTCCACCTTCCCCTGCTCCTGAGAGGTGATCAGGGAAGCCACTGCTGCTTGCATCCACTGAAGGCACCGGCCCCAATCGCTCCACACCATCAGTGGGGCTTGCGCCATCAGCGCATGGGA
Organism: Myotis yumanensis; assembly: GCF_028538775.1. Taxonomy (NCBI): domain Eukaryota; kingdom Metazoa; phylum Chordata; class Mammalia; order Chiroptera; family Vespertilionidae; genus Myotis; species Myotis yumanensis. Next base: position 107,043,778 of record NW_027223753.1, on the reverse strand, counting down.
GGGGCGGCAGCGAGAGAGGGGCTGCCAGCAGACAGGGGACCTAGGGCAGGGCAGGAGGGGCCAGGAAGGGGCGGGAAGGATGGGCCAAGACCCACCCTGTGCCCACCACAGCCTTGTGGCCCACAGTTCCTTTCAAGGTACACAAATTCATGCACTGGGCCACTAGTAGAAAAAATAAAATGCATTGGAATTACTTTCTGTTCTCTAAGGGACTTTATATTCAAACTTGGTATTTAGGTACATATAAAAGTAGTAAAACCATCATTCTTATATCCTTAGAGGTTTGATATTTATAGAGCTGATCCTTAGAATTCTATTTTAATGTTTTATAATCTTACTAGAGGCCTGGTGCACAAATTTGTGCACTGGTGGGGTCCGGCCGGCCTGCCCAGATCCCAGATCGGGGTGGGAAGGGCTGGTTGGGGGTGGGACCAGCCAACGAACCGCCCATGGTCCCTCCCCCTGACTGGCCCTGCCCCCTAGTCAAACTCCCAGTGGAACTCCCGGTTGAGGAGACAATTTGCATATTAGGCTTTTATTATATAGGATTATTATAAACAAGATGCAAAAAGCACTCTCATATCTACATTTTGTACCTATTTCTACTATCAGGGCAACTTAATTACATTTATTAAACATTTCCATTCTAGGACTACTTATATTTTGAACTCTGGTAATAAGAATCAGCCTGAAAAAGTGTGCGAGAGGTAACTTGCATTAAGTTTTGCCAGCTCTAAGAAGAATTAAACAACTTTTACTGAGAATATCGAAATGAAGTTTTATTTCAACAAAATTATTTGTATGTTTTTTTTTCTTCATAATAAAGCTCACCAAACTTTAGGAATTTAAAATGATCATTTTATTAAGATCGATATTCTGCTGTATAGTTCTCCTGGTCAAGACCTGGCTCACTCATGCATGTGTAGTCAGTTAATGGATTTGCTGGGGACTGACTCATCCCAAATGGCCTCATTCATAGATGGCTATTGTCTGAGGCAATGGGACAACAGGCCACATATCTTTCATCATCTAGGAGGCTAGCCAAAGTTTTTGTTACATGATGGCTATGTAACAAAGCCGCAAGAAACCAAGCTCAAATATTCAAGCTCATTTCAAGCCTCTGCTTCTATTATACATAGTAATGTCCCTTTGGCCAAAGCAAATCACATAGCCAAGTCTAGATTCAAGGAGTGGAAAAATAGACTCAATTTGTTTATGGGAATTGCTGCAAATATTATGGCCTTTTTTGCCCTCCTCCTCCAATCAACCACTGTCTACCTTCTGGTCACAATTATTCTTCCCACATGCAAAACATCTTCAACCCTGGAGGACTCCCAAAAACCTCTTTTTCAATTATGCAACAGGCTTGAGCCCAGTGTCACATGATCTTCATCTTTTGTGAGTGAGTTAGGATACTTGGATGAAACTCCACTTGATTCAGAGATTTCAGAAATAAAAAGACACACCCAACACAATAGTGAGCCAAGGACAAAATAACCACAATAAATAAATGGAATCCTCCTAGTAGTCACTGGTCAACAGCAATTTCAGAACTTAAATTAACACATGTTTCCAGTTCCACTTACTCTGGGGACAGAGAATATTCTGACTTCTGGCAGTTGCTATCTATCCCGTTGTTGTCCATGGCTCTGCCATTTATGTTTTCTAAATGAAATGGCCATATTTCTTTAGCTTAGTAGCTTAAAGTTAGAGACAGAAGTCCCTTTTCACTTTAAACTGTCTCAGTCTCTTTTAGTCTATGCTAGTATAATTCCTTTAAAAATTGTGTGGCTTTCCATGTGTCTGATTTAGTCCACTTCATTTTTAAAAAGGCACTCTTCTTTTCAAGATGGGCTTCTGCCTTGGACTTACTCGGAGCTAGCCTAGCTTGTTTGTATGATGTCTACCTTCCAAAAGCAGCCAGAAAATACATCCTCATGCACAAGCACTTTCAATCCTCTGCTTGCATCAAGTTTTTTATGTCCGATTGGGCAATCCAAGTCACTTGGCTAAATCCACATTCAAGGATATTGTAAGAGATTCTATTCCTTGATGGGAGATGCTATAAAATATTGTGGAAATTTTTTCACAGTCTACCAGGTTGATTAAAGGTGGTTTTCTTTATTTGTATTTGCAAAATAATGAATGTTTGTGTCTCCCAAAATTCATGTGTTTCAATCTAATATCTATTGTGATAATATTTGAAGGTAGGGCCTTTGGGAGGTGATTAAGTCATGACAGTGGGGCCCTCAGGAATAGGTTGTATATCCTTACAAAAGATGTCCCAGACAGTTCCCTTGCCCTTTCACCACATGCAGTTAGCAAAAAGAGGACCAACTACAATCAGGAGGTGGATTCTCACCCAGCACTGAATCTGCCAGCATGTTGATCTTGGGCTTCTCAGCTTTCAGAACTAGGAGGAATAAATGTCCATTATTGATAAGCCACTCAATCTATGCTATTCTGTCATAGCAAACTGATTAAGGCAGTGTTTTCTATGAAATAGTTTTAATATGTGATTTTGTTTTCAACTCTACCTCATTGCGTAAGTAACTGAAAATTACTTGTGAAGATTCTTAGATATGTTTGTTTCAAAGATAAATAACTTCCAAAGAATGGTTCATCCTACATCAGAACTACAGACACTGTCCTAAGAGAACAAAAAATAATCTGTAATAATAAAAGCATAATATATTAGACTGGACGTCTTTCTGAACAACCTTCTAGATGAAGCTGGGGCTGTGAGGGAAGCCCAGGTCCTGGGTCCCAGAGGGAAGCTGGTGCCAGCAGCTGGGAGAAGGAAGGCCTACTCTTGCATGAATTTCATGCATCGGGCCTCTAGTTAACTATAATAAAACGAGGCCGGAGTACTTCCACACAAAGACTTCTCTTCCCTCCTACAAAGTGTCTGGATAAAGCAGCCCTTGATATACAAGGAGTGTCATTTCATGTTTTTGATAAATCTTGTCCTGGTAGTATGGATTTCTGTCCACAGAAGAAAATAGCAGAGTTTTCTTTGCAAAAGCTCATGCTTGGAATGCAAACGACCTAGAACATACTAGAAAGATAAAATAAAATAAAAATTTAGAGTCAGGCTCTGGCCATTGTGGCTCACTTGGTAGGAGCATCATCCCATATACTAAATGGACTGAATGGTCACAGATTTGATTTCCAGTCGGCACATACCTGGTTTCGAATTTGATCCCCGCCCCGATCAGGGCTTATGCAGGAGGCAGGTAATCTCTCTCTCTCTCTCTCTCTCTCTCTCTCAACAATGAAAATGTCCTCAGGAGAGGAGTAAATACATAAATAATTGAAGGAATCAGAAGTCACTTATCTAAAGAAAGAGGGGTAGACTTGAGGGATATATTGCCAGGGGATAGGCATTGGAGGTAGACAACCAGTCCAGAGATAGATGGACCCCCACATATGCCTAAAGGTGTTTTTGGGGTGCTATGGCCTGGGAAATTCACATAAAAAACATGTTCTAGCCTAGTCAGGAGGAAGTGGAGGCTCCTGCCCTCTAAAGGACTATGGGACTCTCTTGAATTTCCTATGCTTTGTAACATTCCTTAGGAGTCTTTTATGACCCTTTAGTAGGAAGACACCACAAACCGTAAAAAACATATGAGACTAAATATCTGACCACATTGGTGAGAAGAAACTTGGAACCAAAGTAAACTAAAGAAAAAATTCATAACGTCATTTTTTGGGAAAGCTATGCCAAATTTTGGAAAGCTATTTCATTTCCAAATCATCTGTCTTATTCACAGTTCCTTCTCTGGAACTATCTGCCTACAACCTCTGGAAGTCACATCCACTTTTCTTTCCCCATTTGGTCTGATTAAATCAGGGCTTGGCACCATTGGTACAAGGTACTCAGCCCCTCTAAACTTTGCATATGGTAACAGTACCTACTTAAAGCATTGTTTGGAGCATAAAATTAGCACAGTACATAGTACATACTGAATAATTAGCATAGATTAGGCAGTGTTGTTACAGCCATATATATTGAATATTGATAGTTCAGATATTCACGTACCCACAATGGAAGAAAGTTAAAACTTGTTCATACACTGGTATCTTGCTTGTTTGCCTCTAATTATACATGTATCAACACTTTTTTAGAGGAGAAAGGAGTTCTGTTTGAAATTGTTGATAGGATGTAAAACTTGAATATTTTCTGCTTTTGTTTTGGTCAGGCTTCCAAAGGCTAAGTAAAAATATTAAGATGTCAATGCTCACATTCTAGAACAAGGTACTAAACTTGGGATACATGGGTTATGTTAAACTTGTCTTCAGTTCACAGCTTGTCAAATACATCTCCTGCAATAAAATGGTTACAGGAGGAAGAGAAAGATGAAGTGTAAGCTCTGGTGTCTCCAGTCTCATCCTTTGTGGTTTGGGTATTGTGGACCAGAAGCTGGTAAAGTTGATCAAGAAGAAATCATGTAAACCAGGTAAAATTGTTTTAGGGACAACATTTAGTCCTACCTCTATAGATGACTTGATGCTCATCTAGCACATGAATGGTTGTAAGCTTTGATAGCACCTACACCCAATGTCTTAGGTATGAAGTTTCTCATAACAGGTCATGGCACAGGTGAGGTTTCTTCAGATGACATTGGAGATGGATAAGTGGAAGCAAGAGCACAGGAAGCAAAGAACAGCATACAATGGGCGACTAACAGAGATAGACTAGGTTTTGAAAACACTTGAAATGAAATGCCTTTGAGGTATACTCTCTGGTATGACATGGTAAAATTATGAGTGATGTTGGGAGAATAGGGGGCCCTGCTAATACCTAATAGGGAGCTATTGAGCCAGTAGGTATTTGTGTTAAGTTATTATGGTTGTTGTTGTTGTTATTAATACTCTAAGGAGTATTTGATTTCTAGCAGTTATTAAAGACTAGGGGCCCGGTGCACAAAATTTGTGCACTGGGGGGGAGGGTCCCTCAGCCCAGCCTGCCCCCTCTCACATACTGGGAGCCCTCAGGGGATGTCCAAGTGATGGCTTAGGCCTGCTCCCTGCTCCCCTTGTGGAGCAGGCCTAAGCCGCAGTCTGGCCTCCCTTTGTGGGAGGCGACTGGGCTGACCAGGGGAAGGCACCAGCCCCATCACCCCCCTGCTGCAGCCACTGCCAGTCACCGCAGCCACCAAGGTTTTGTCATCAACACGGACTCCAGTCCCTTCGCCATGAAAAAATGACAACTTTCTTTAGGCATTTTCAAGATGTGTCTTTCATAGGATATGATATTTCTTTATTACTTTTTTTATCCTCACCTGAGGATATGTTTCCATTGATTTTTAGAGAATGTAGAAGAGAAAAGGAAAGACAGAGAGAAACATCAAAGTGAGAAGACCACTTTGATTAGTTGCCTTCTGCATGATCCCTGACCTGGGCCCTGGCCAGGGAGGACCCTGAAACCTAGGTACATGCCCTTGGTCAGAATTGAACCCAGACCCTGCCGTCAGCAGGCCAAGGCATTATCCACTGAGCCAAAGCAGCTAGGGCAGGATATGACATTTCTTAGCCCTCCAGCAGCGAACCTTTGTTTTTTTCACCAGGAGTGTGGTGAAAAACCTGAGATCACCTTTTTGGATTCTTATTACCCAAGTTACTAAGAATATTACCAGTGGCATACAGGGAGCTTAGCCAATGAACAGTCAGAAAAGGTGTTTCCTCTGTAGTTCACACCAATTTCTGGCTCAGCCCCCCAGCCCAGGCCTGACGCCTCGGTCAGAGGCATTGACCCCCATCACCCTCCGATTGCCAGATTGGCCTCTCACCCAGGCCTGACACCTCTGGCCAAGGCATCAGGCCTAGGCAGAGGACCCCCATATCCCCCCGATTGCCAGCTCTGGCCCCCGTCCAGGCCTAATGCCTCTGGCCGAGGCTTTAGGCTTGAGCAGGGGCCCCCCAGAGCTCTGATGGTCAGCTCTGCCCCTGCCCAGGAGCCCCCTGGCTCAGGCCCTTCCTATGTTGCTCAGGGCCCACACGGGGCCTACCTCGGAGTGACCTGGGCGCCTATGTATGCAAATTAACCACCATCTTTGTTAGGTTAATTTGCATACTCTCCTGATTGGCTGGTGAGCATAGTGGAGGGATGGTCAATTTACATGTTTGTCTATTATTAGGTAAGATAACTTAGCTACAGGAACTGGGGTGGGTTTTGTTGTTTTGTGTTTTGTTTTCTGAATGTGGAACTATGAAGAAACAGCATTAATTTGGGGGCCTCTTTTTTGTAGATATTGAATATGTGCATATGTGAATCCCACAATTATTACTCCCAAAATTATCAGCTAGGGAATACATTTGATAGGGAGCAAATGAGATTTAAATTGCCTTACAGAACTGATCCAATAGAATTTTAGAGCAAGCTAACTAAAATTTTTAAATGTACTTCAAAAATAAGATGTTATTCTACATCCTATCTAATAAAAGACACATAGGGTAATTAACCGTACCTCCGATACACTTCCCATTGGCTAATCAGGACGATATGCAAAGTAACTGCTAACCAAGATGGCAGTTAACCCCCAACAAAGATGGCAGCTAATTTGCATACTGCAGGCAGGGCAGGACAGTGCCATCCCGCCTGCCCGGCTGCCATCCGGGCCTGCTATCTGCGACCCAGGCGGCAGGCAGGCCGTATGGGACCCGACCGAGGGCTGGCAGGCGGGACCACATCGATCCACCACCAGCCACGCCCACAAACGGCCCTCCCGCAGGGATCCAAGGCTGGCAGGTGCTAATGCACCGATCTGCCAACATGCACACCCAGGCTGCCTTTGCCCTGCATAAACTATGCAGCTGGGAGAGGGGAGTGGGGCCTCTGGGAGCAGGGCGAGAACTGCCTGGAGTTTGTGTCAGGCAGCCAAGAGCGGAGTGAAAACTATGCAGCCAGAAGAGGGGCACCAGGCTGCTGGGAGCAGGGTGGGAACTTTCCCGGGGTGGGCTTCAGGCAGCCAGGAGTGGGGCCAGAAGTTCCCACCCCTTAGCTGCTTGCTCATTCAATTACTCGCTCATTCATTCACTCATTCACTCACTCATTATTCACTCACTCAGCAAACCCTCTCAGGTCCCTGGCACCAGGCCAGGCACTGAAGGTGAAGCAGGATAAGACAGAGCTATGTCCTCAAGATGTTAGTAATTCAGTAGGGCGAAGCAGGCACATGAACAAGGCAGTTATATGCACAGATGCAGTGTACTGGGTTCGGTGAGGGCTGTAACTAACGCTGACTTTGTTCTTTTGATAAAATGGGGCCTCGGGAGCCAGGCCGCCCCAAGCCTGTAGGCCTGTGCCTAGGCCAGGAGTGGCCAGGGTCCAGGAACATGACAGAGGGTGCAGGTCAGGCTGAGGGGTCTGGCGCCACCCCTCACCCTCACCCCAGAATGCACAATTTTTTGTGCACCGGGCTACTAGTAAAAATATATTACATTAGTCTCACCAGCTATGTATGTAAATATGACACCCTGTCACTCTCTAAGAAAAATAGATTATGCTAGAAAATATTTTCCAAGTCATCCACCAAAATAATTCACTGACAGATGGGTGCTGACATTTTTTGGAAACTCCAGGGTTCCTGGTTATTAATTTTTGGCCATTCACTGAAATGGTAGTATTTAAACTTTAGCATGCATCAGAATCCCCTGGAGGAATTTTTAAAACATAGATTGCTGCACCCCATCTCCAGAGTATAAGATTCAATAGGTCTAGGGTGGATCCTGATAATTTGCAGTTCTAACAATTTCCCAGGTGAAGCTACTGTTACTGCTGATCAGAACTACACTTTGAGAACCTCAGTACTGGAATGAATTCCCAGATTTTAGCCAGCATTCTGAGAGGTGTTGAAGGGACCTATTGAGCAAATAATGAAGGCTTATTAAAATTTTTAGGATCACCAAAATCATCCGAATTGTTCCATCTTCAAACATCATGATTGGGGATCTTCAGGTACATCTACCGAACATATTGTTGCTTTAATGTAATTATAACAATTATGATAGCTCACAGGATCTGCCAATGGGAACTTCCCCATCTCTATTAAGAACTTTGGTATTTATTGCCTTTGAATGTTCTTGAGGGATGACTACTTTACTAACTCTTTCTGCCCTTGAAGGGCTGTGTCTTTAGAAATGTTCTACAACCATCTGTAGGAATCATAATTCCCAGTGAACTAGCAATGCAATTGGATTTGTTGGCATCTGTTTCAAAGTCTGAAGAATTATTTGGGACAATTATTAGTATTCAAACTACTGGATGATGAGAGAAGTTTTTGGTTTGGATTAGTTTGGTTTAGATTGGATTCTATAGCGCAGAGACTATGGAATGACTGTCCAAAGATAATTCCTACTTCAAAGCAGAAGAGTCACCTTTGCTATTATGCAGATACTGAGAACACTGGTCGTGCAGCATTTTTTTTTTTTTAGTTTTCATGAGAGCACACATATTCTACAATCAATAAAGTTACAACAGATAGTATGTCCTGGTTATACATATCAATGTAACCTGGATGTTGCTGCCTGGAAATCAATTTTGCGATCGCATAAGTGTTGTAGATTATTACTTCATTACTATGTATATGTCAGATGCATGTGACAATTCTACACTACCAGTACTAGTCCAAAATGCTTGAAGTCATCAAAGCAGACCTTCCTTAATTTCCTGCAAATCCACCAACAAGCTTATTTGATTACTAGAGGCCTGGTGTACAAATTCATGCATGGGTGGGGTCCCTAGGCCTGGCTGGTGATCAGGACCAATTGGGGCCATCTTGCTCAGTCCCCATCAGGGCCAGGCCAATGGGAGATGGGCCAATTGGGGCCTACCGGCCAGGGGGAGAGACAGGGGGAGGGACCATGGGAGGTTGGCTGGCTGACCCAGTTGGGGTTGCTCAGGGCAGCTAGCCAGGGGAGGGAATGCCGGGGGGGGGGGGGGGGGGGGGGGGAGGGGCGCGGAGAGGAACCACAAGGGTTTGGCCGACCAACCAGGGGGAGGGACCTGCCTGGGGGAGAGACACTGGGAGGTTGGCTGGTCGCGGGAGATTGACAGTGGGAGCGCACTGACCACCAGGAGGCAGTTCCTGCATTAAGCGTCTGCTCCCTGGTGGTCAGTGCACATCATAGCGACTAGTTGACCAGTCGTTCCAGTCATTTGGTCATAATGGTCCGTTAGGCTTTTATATAGATAGATAGATTTATACTTCCTTTTTTTCCTCTTTGTCACAAAGGAAGAAGCACCTGTCTTTCCGCCTATTGAAAGGGAAACCAAACCATTGTTTCTAGATGTTTCCATCCTCCAAAGCACCTTTCCTTTATCTTCAATCTCTCTCCTTAGAGCAGAGAATTACTGTGACCTTTGAGCCAACAACATTAACATAAACTGGAAGCTTTTTTAAAAAAAACTAAGATAAACTGGGAACTTTAGAACTAAGTCAGAAACTCAGAGGCTGGGGCCAGCAGTCTGTGTTTTAACAAGCTTTATATTGGTCTTTTAATTACAGTCTAATTCATTTTCATTGGTTCTCATTACCTGTTACCTATATATTTGAATTCATGTCTTTTGTAATTTCTATATTTTGTGCTTATTTACCTAGGAGTTTTAAAAATAGTTCACAGAATTAAAGATGTCTCCATGTTCTCCCTTTTGCCCTCTCCATCCAACTATCCTAGGTCTTCCCCATGCCATTGTCCATGTCCATGGGTTTTGCATATATGCATATATATATATATATATATATATATATATATATATATATATATATTCTTTGGTTAATCACTTTCTGTCCCCTCCTTCCAACTGCTTCCCCATCCCAACTGAGGTCTGCTATACTGTTCCATGCATCCAGACCTCTGGCCCTATTTTCTTCATCAGTTTATTTTATTCTTTAGCTTCCACTTATATGTGAAATCATGTGATATTTGTCTTAATTTAACTGACTTATTTCAGTTAGCATAATACTCCCCAGGTCCATCCATGCTGTCTCAAAGGGTAATAGATCTCTCTTTTTTACAGCTGCATAGTATTCCATTGTATAAATGTACCACATCTTTTTTTATCCACCCATCTAATGATGAACACTTGAGCTGTTTCCAGATTTTAGCTGCTGCAAATAATGCTGCTATGAATATAGGGGTGCATATATTCTTTCAGATTGGCATTTGGGGATTTTTAGGATATATACCCAGAAGTGGAATTGCTGAGTCAAATGGCAAATCCATTTTTAATTTTTTTAGGAACCTCCACACTGTTTTCCACAGTGGATGTAGCAGTCTGCATTCCTACCATCAGTATATGAGGGTTCCTGTTTCTCCACATCCTCACCAACACTTCTTTGTTGATTTCTTGATGCTAGCCATTCTGGCAGCTGTGAGATGATACCTCATTTTCTTTTTTATTTGCATGTTTCTTATGATTTTGAGAATTTTTTATATGCCTCTTGGCCATCTGTATATCCACTTTCAAAAAGTGTTGATTTAGGTTATTTTCCGATTTTTTTATTGGATTGTTTATTTTCCTTTAGTAAAGTTGTATGAGTTCACTATAAATTTTGGAAATTAAATCCTTATTGGATATAACATTGGCAAATATGTTCTTCCGTGTAGTGGGCTCTCTTATTGTTTTATTGATGCTTTCTTTTGCTGTGCAGAAGCTTTTTATTTTGATGTAGTCCCATTTGTTTATTTTCTCCTTAGTATCCATTGTCCTACGAGCTATATCAGTAAAGATATTGCTATGACATATGTCAGATATTTTGCTGCCTATGGATTCTTCTAAGATTTTTGTAGAGTTTGTTCTAGGTCTGTGAAATATGACGTTGGTATTTTATTGGAGATTGCATTGAATTTATAGATTGCTTTGCGTAGTAGGGACATTTTAATGTTGATTCTACCAATCCATGAACATGGTATATTCTCCCATTTGTTTATGTCTTTCTCTATCTCTTTTTTTCAACATCCTGTAATTTTCTGAGTACAGGTCATTTACCTCCTTGGTTAAGTTTATTCCTAGTTATCTTACTTTTTTTGTTGCAATGTTAAATGGGATTTTTTTTTTTTTTTACTTTCTCTTTCTATGAGTTTATTATTGGTGTATAAAAGAGCCATAGATTTCTAGGTGTTAATTTTGTATCCTGCCATATTGCCAAAATCATTTATTAAGTCTAGTAGTTTTTTTTATGAAGTCTTTAGGGTTTTCTATGTACATTATCATGTCATCTGTGAATAATGACAATTTTACTTCTTTTCCAATTTGGATGCCTTTTATTTATTCTTCTTGTTTAATCGCTATGGCTAGCACTTCCAGTACTATGTCGAACAGGATTGGTGAAAGTGGGCATCCCTGTCTTGTTCCTGTACTTAAGCAAAATATATTTAGTTTTTGCCCATTGAGTATGATGTTGGCTGTAGGATTGTCATATAAGGCTTTTATTATGTTGACGTATGATCCCTCTAGTCCCACTTTGCTGAGAGTTTTTATCAGGAAAGGGTGTTGGATTTTGTCAAATGCCTTTTCTGCATCAGTTATATGATTATGTGATTTTTGTCTCTCAGTTTGTTTATGTGAGGTATCACGTTTATTGGTTTGTGGATATTGTACCATCCTTGCAACCCTAGAATAAATTCCACTTGGCCATGTTGTATTGTATGATCTTTCTAATGTAATGCTGGATTCGATTTGCTAGAATTTTGTTGAGAAATTTTAGCATCTATGTTCATCAGGGATATTGGCCTGTAATTCTCTTTCTTTGTAGTGTCTTTATATGTTTTGGGGATTAGGGTATTGTTGGATTCATAGAAAGAGCTTGAAAGAGTGCCTTCCTCTTGAATTTTTTGGAATAGTTTGAGGGGTTTAGGTTTGAGTTCTTTGAATGTTCAGTAAAACTCCCCTGTGACGCCATCTGGACCAGGGCTTATCTTTGCTTGAAGCTCTTTGATTACTGCTTCAATTTCCTTGATAGTTATCTGCCTATTCAGATTTTTTGACTTTTCCTGTTTGAGTTTTGGAAAATTGATTTTTCTAGGAATATTTCCATATTGTAAGTTGTCCAGTTTGTTGGAGTAGAGTTGTTTATAGCATTTTTTTAGGATCCTTTGTACGTCTGTACGGTTGATTGTTACTTCAACATTTCTTTTCTAATTTTGTTTATTTGGATCCTCTCTCTTTGCTTCTTGGTGAACCTGGCTGGTGGTTCATCAATCTTGTTTATCCTTTCAAAGAACTAGCACTTAGTTTTATTGATCTTTTGTATTTATTGATCATTGTCCTTCATTTCCAGGATGTTTTTAATTTCTTCTTTGGTCTCTTTGGTAACCCATTGTTTAATAGGATGCTATTTAGCTTACAAATGCTTGATTTTTTTCATTGTTTTTATTATAGCTGATTTCTAATTTTATTCCATTGTGATCTGAGAAGATGCTTGATATGATTTTAATCTTCTCATGCAGAGTGTGGCAAGCAGGGCCCCTGAGGGTGGGGCAGGCTCTATACCTAGGGTGGGGTATTTTTCTTTTCCTGACCTGTGGCTTCTGGAAAGGGCCAGCACCTTTCAGGCAAAATGGCCGTTTCAGTTTGGGGGGATACGAACGAATGCAGGTCTCCAGGCCATTGCTTTTCTACATCTGCCCCCAATGCTTTCCACTTCATCCTCTTCTCTGGCACCTTCAGTCCACACTGCCCTTCCTCCATTGAAGTCTTAGATAAGTAACTGGGAATGACAACCCTGTGCTCTGGTTTATTAAAACAAACAAACAAACAAACAAACAAACAAACAAACCTGAGGTTTTATCTCTGATCAGCTCTAGTCTCTCCTTGCCGCCTTTCACAGCTGGATGTTATTTGGGCTGTTGTTCTCAGGTCTGGTGTCCAGGCTGTGGAGTCCAGCCTGGGTTGTGGGCCTTGATCTTCTCAGGGAAAAAACTCTCCTATAGCCAAGAGATCCCTCTCCATTTTTGGCCTGCTACCCGTGGAAGTTGGGTCAACCTTGTCTTTCCCACCAGCCTCCAGGTTTTTTCTGTTCTCCGCCTCAGCAGGACATCAGTTGGTAATTATGGGTGATTGTTCTCAAATTTTGTTCTATTGCAAGAAAGGTCTGTTTATTCAGCTGCCATCTTCTCCCTCACCTAAATTTTTTTTTCTGTTTTAACAAATTCTTAAGATAATTTTAATTGTCACTATAGTGTGAGAAGTACTAGACTAGTGCAGTGGTTCTCATGCATCTATAGTATACATTGGTATCCCCTGGAATCTTTGAAGAACTATTGATGTTTTTGTCCTATCTCCAGTAATTGATTTCAATAATTAGGTATTACCTGGGCACTGGATTTTTTTTTCTTTTTGAGCCACTGTGTTTGATTTTAGTGTATTTTATTGATTTATTTTATTACCATCCTCCTACCCCACTCCCCTTTCCCAGTATCAGCTGTTCTCTGTATCTCTGCATCTGTTTCTATTTTGTTTTACTTGTGCATTTGTTTTCTTTTGTTTTGAATTCCATATATCAGTGTAAGCATATGGTATTTGTCTTTTTTCATACAGTATTTATCTGATGTACTTTACTGAGCATAACACCCTATCGGTCCATCCATGTTGTCATAAATGGAAAGATTTCATTCTTTTGAATTGTTGAATAATATTTCATTATATATATATACTAGAGGTCTGGTGCACAAAAATTTGTGCACTGGGTGGGGGGAGAAAGGGGGGTCCCTCAGCTGGGCCTGTGCCCTCTTGAAGTCTGGGACCCCTCAGGGGATGACCACCTGCTGGCTTAGGCCTGCTCCCTGGGGGATTGGGCCTAAGATGGCAATCAGACATCCCTCTGGCAGCCCGGCAGGCCTCGGGGGATGTCCACTTGCCAGCAGGGAGCAGGCCTAAACTGCAGTTGGACATCCTTAGCACTGCTGAGGTGGCACGAGAGGTTCCCACCACCACCGCTGTACTGGCAGCCATCAGCCTGGCTTGTGGCTGAGCAGAGCTCCTCCCATGTGAGAGCGCCCTGACCACAAGCAGGCAGCTCCTGCATTGAGCATCTGCCCCCTGGTGGTCAGTGTGTGTCATAGTGAGCAGTCATTCCCAGTCCTTCTGCTGTTAGGGTCAGTTTGCATATTACCCTTTTACTATATAGGATAGAGGCCTGGTGCACAGGTGTGGGCTGGCTGGTTTGCCCTGAAGGGTGTCCTGGATCAGGGTGGGGGTCTCGCTTGGGTGCCTGGCCAGCCTGGATGAGGGGATGATGGCTGTTTGCAGCTGTTCGCACCCCCTTCAGGGTGGGGGTCCCCAGTGGGGTGCCTGGCCAGTCTGGGTGAGGGCCTGAGGGCCGTTTTCAGGCTGGTGGGTGATTGAAGCTCCCAACCTCTCCTTTTATTCTTTTTTTATTATTATTCTGGGATTTATTTACCTTCTATGGCTGTCACTGGAGCTGAGAGCCAGCTTTAGCTCTGAGGCTCGGCTCCAGCTTGAGGCCTCGGCTGCTGAAAGCAGGTATCTGGTTTTGTTTGGCTTCTATAATTGAAACACTGTTGCAACTCCAGCTCTGAGGCCCGGCTGGCTGAAAGCAGGCTTCTGGGGTTTGTTTAGCTTCTATAATTGCAACATTGTTTCTTAGAGTGCAGCTCAGAGGCCGGCAGCGGCAGGCGGGAAACCTTGGCTTCCTCCATCACTGGAGCAAGCAAGCCTTTTGTTTGCTTCAGCTGCCTCCCTGCCAGCCGCCATCTTTGCTGGCAGTTAATTTGCACATCACCCTGATTAGCCAATGGAAAGCGTGTCGGAGGTACGGTTAATTACCATGTTTGTCTATTATTAGATAGGATATATATATATATATATATATATATATATATATATATTCTTTAACTATTCATGTATTGAACATCTAGGTTACTTTCACATCTTAGCTACTACTAGTAAAACTGCAATTAACACAAAAATTTTTAAAATAGACTTATTTTAAAAGTAGTTTTAGGTTCACAGCTCAGAGATTTCCCATTTGCCCTTTGACCTCATGTACACAAAGGACCTGGAATTTTCTAAATTATCCATGTTATTCTCATGTGCAAACAAGTTTAGGGACCAATCACAAGAATATTTTTCTCAGTATTTAGATTTGCTCTGGATTCTATTATTTTTAATCAAATATCCTTCTATCATATATCTACCTCTATCTTTTGTTGTTCCTCTTTCATATTGAAGCTTGATTTTTTTTTCTTTCTTTCTCCAATTCCTCACCTACTTACCACCCAGTTCACTGTGGTTTCTCCTGCACTTCCACCATTCCCTTATTTTCACCAAGGAATCCTTTTAACCTTATCTTACTTGACTTTACTAGGGCATTTGGTGATGTTGACAAATTCTTTTCTGAACTCTTCTTTCTCTGGTTTCTAGACACCCATTCTCTGAGATTGATTCCCCGCTGCTGGGGTCCAGCCCCAACGGGTCCAGGGGTTCCCCAAGGTGTGGACTGAGTCGGCGAAGAATGAATGACAGGGAGGCAGTGTTCAGGTGATCATCATAGCCAGGTTCCTCTTAGCCAGGTACCTCTCTTTATTGTCATCTAACATCTGTTTATATATTATTTGTTTCCAATCCTATCCATTCTATACAAAAGGCCAGGGGGCTTCCCAACTCCATTCAAAGGTTACTCTATTGTTCCACTAAGCTACAAGGAAGTAACTGAAGGAGGTCACTCCAAGCAAAGATCAAAGCGACCAACCACCCCTCTGACACTCAGTTAAAGGGTTTATTGATAAAAATCCTCACCTGGGGAAACAACCTTTCTTCTCCTAGCCAAGTTCCTTCCCCTATTGTCCTCTTACATCTGCATTTATCCTATTTGATCTTAATCCCATCCATTCCATTCCAAAGGCTAGGGCATTTCTCATCTCCATATCAAGGTCCTTTGAAACATCCCTGCAGGGACTGCCTCAAGTAGCCAGGGTGAATTGGCTTCCAGCACCCCGCTTCTTCCCACTCATTCTCTATTGGATTTTCTCCTGTGCCCATCCCTTATGAGTAGATGAGTGATACCTTTACACAATGGGATACTACTCAGCTGTAAAATAGAAGAAAATCTTACCTTTTGTGACAGCATGGATGGACCTGGAGAGCATTAAGCTAAGTAAAATAAGCCAGTCAGAGAAAGACAAATAACATATGATTTTACTTACATGTGGAGTCTAATGAACAAAATAAACTAAATAACAAAACTCATAGAAACAGAGAATAAACTGACAGTTGTCAGAGGAGAGGAGATTTGGGAGACTGGGTAGAAAAGTTAAGGGATTAAGCAGTACAAATTGATAGTTGCAGAAAAACCACAGAGATGCGTTTTGCAGCATGGAAAATACAGTCAATAATGTTAAGATAACTGAATATGGGGCTAGGTGGGTGCTTGGGGCAGGGGCAGCACCCACCTGTAGAGTGAATGGTTTTCTGGCCACTTTGGTGTAGATCTGAAACTGGTGTGAAATGGTAT
Source organism: Myotis yumanensis (assembly GCF_028538775.1). NCBI lineage: Eukaryota > Metazoa > Chordata > Mammalia > Chiroptera > Vespertilionidae > Myotis > Myotis yumanensis. Next base: position 107,027,300 of record NW_027223753.1, on the reverse strand, counting down.
TGAATGTAAATTGTGGTTGGAAAATAAAGTAAAATAAAATAAAATAAAATAAAGTTGATGTTTGTAAAGTCTGTATCTCAGGTTCTCTTCTGAACTATCTAGCTTGTCACATGGCATAAAAAATGTAGGGCACATCAAGAAGTTTTACATTAACTTTTATTATCAATGAATAGCATGTGAATAGTTTTAAAAAGCCAAACATAGCTGAAAAACTTAGGAGTCTTTGGCTATTCCCCTCTACCCATTTTCCACAAAACAAACAAACAAACAAAAATCTTGCTTGGATTTAAAAAATATATATATATATATACATATATATATATATATATATATATGTATATATATATAATTTAATTTCAGAGAGGAAGGGAGAGGGAGAGAGAGATAGAAATATCAATGATGAGAGAAAATCATCGATCAGCTGTTCCTGCATGCCCCCAACTGAGGATCGAGTCCACAATCCAGGCATGTGCCTTGGACCAGAATTGATCCTGGGATCCTTCAATCCCAAGGCCAACATTCTATCCATTGAGTCCAACCAGCAAGGGCCTTGCTGGGATTTTTGTTTGGAATTTTATTGGATCTGACATTTAAAAGATATTGAAGCATCCAAGATGAGAGAATGGTATCTCTATCTTTTATGTAGGTCTTCTTTAATTTCTGTCATCTAGGTTTTGTAGTTAACACAGTAGCAGTCTTACACATTTATATATATATATATATATATATATATATATATATATATATATGTTTTGTATTTTTTTTACAGAGAGGAAGGGAGAGGGATAGGGAGTTAGAAACATCGGTGAGAGAGAAACATTGGTCAGCTGCCTCTTGCACACCTCCTATTGGGGATGTGCCCGCAACCCAGGTACATGCCCTTGACTGGAATCAAACTTGGGACCCTTCAGTCCACAGGCTGACGCTCTATCCACTGAGCCAAACCGGTTAGGGCTATCAACTTTTTTAAACTAGATATTTAATGCTTTGATGCTGTTGTATGCATCTTTTAAATTATATTTTCTAGTTTTTGTTTGTAGTATTTGGAAATACTATTGATTTTGTGTATATTGACTTAGCTACTATTACCTTTCCAAGCTTACATATTAGTTCTGACAGTTATTTATAGAGTCTTTTGAATTTTTGTGTGTAATCATAATTTGCTAATAAAAATAATTACATTTGTCTTAGCAGGTTTGGCTCAGTGGATAGAGTGTCGGCCTGTGGACTGAAAGGTCCTGGGTTTGATTCCAGTCAAAGGCACATGCCCAGTAGGGGGCATGCAGGAGGCAGTCCATTAATGATTCTCTTATCATTGATGTTTCTATCTCTCTCTCCCTCTCCTTCCCTCTCTCTGAAATCAATTAAAAAAAATACATTTTACTTTATAATCTTAATATGTTTACTTTCTGTTTCTTCCTTTTTTGAATTGGATAGAACATCCTATCTAATAAAAGCGTAATATGCAAATTAACCATCACTCCATCACAAAGATGGCAGCGGCCACAGAGCTGGAGTGAGCAGGAGGCTTGGGTTGCCCCCAGTGACGGAGGAAGCCAAGCTTCCCACCTACCCTGGCCAGACCTGGGCTCCGCTCAAGGCTACAGAGTTTCATTTATAGAAGATAAACAAATCCCAGATACCTGCTAAAAAAAAAAAGCTGCTGGAGCTTGGGTCACCAGGGGGCGTGGCCAGCCTGAAAATGGCCATCAGCCCCTCACCCAGGCTGGCCAGGCACCCAAGCGGGACCCCCACCCTGATCCGGGACACCCTTCAGGGCGAACCAGCCAGCCCACACCCATGCACCAGGCCTCTATCCTATATACTAGAAGGGTAATATGAAAATTGACCCTAACAGCAGAACTACTGAGAATGACTGGTCACTATTACAGAAAATGACCACCAGGGACAGAAGCTCAATGCAGGAGCTGCCTGCTGGTGGTCAGTGTGCTCCCACAGGGGGAGCTCTGCTCAGCCACAAGCCAGGCTGATGGCTGCCAGCACAGCGGTGGTGGTGGGAGCCTCTCCCACCTCCTCAGCAGCACTAAGGATGTCCGACTGCACCGTAGGCCTGCTCCCTGCTTGCAAGTGGACATCCCCCGAGGGCTCCCGGGCTGCCAGAGGGATGTCTGACTGTCAGTTTAAGCCCAATCCTCTGGGAAGCGGGCCTAAGCCAGGAGGTGGACATCCCCTGAGGGGGTCTCAGACTGCAAGAGGGCAAAGACCAGGCTGAGGGATCCCCCGAGTGCACAAATTTTTGTGCACCGGGCCTCTAGTCCATTATAATGGTCAATAAAAGTAATGGCAGTGGACAACTTTTCTTCTCAATTTTCTTTAAGAAAAAACTATTGATAATTTACCTTTATATACATGGGTGGGGAAAAGTAGGTTAGTAAGTATCCTCCTAGCTAATAAAAGAGAAACATGGTAATTAGCTGTACCTCCGCTACCCTTCCCATTGACTAATCAGTGAGATATGCAAATTAACTGCCAACCAAGATGGCGGCCGGCAGCCAGGCAGCTGATGCGAACAGGGAGGCTTGCTTGCTTTAGTGACAGAGGAAGCCAAGCTTCTCCGCCTGCCTTGCTGGCCTCTGAGCTGCAACTCTAAGAAACATTGTAACAAATATAGAAACTAAACCAAACACCAGAAACCTGCTTTAGTCAGCTAAGCTTCAGCCAGCAGGACCGCAACATTGTTTCAAATACAGAAGGTAAACAAAGGCCAGAAACCTGATTTGAGCAGCAGAAGCCTCAGAGCTAAAGCTGGCCTAGAATTAAAAAAAAGAAAAAAAGGAGCGGTTGGGAGCTTCAGTCACCCGGCAGCCTGAAAACAGCCCTCAGCCCCTCATCCAGGCTGGCCAGGCACCCCAGTGGGGACCCCCACCCTGAAGGGGGTGTGACCAGCTGCAAACAGCCATCATCCCCTCATCCAGGCTGGCCAGGCACCCCAGTGGGGACCCCCACCCTGATCCAGGACACCCTTCAGGGCAAACCAGCCAGCCCCCACCCATGCACCAGGCCTCTATCCTATATAGTAAAAGGGTAATATGCCTCCCAGCACCGGGATCAGCGTGACAGGGGGCAGCACCCAAACCACCTGATCACCCTGCGGCTCTGTGTGTGACAAGGGAAGGTGCCCCAATCCCCTGCTCAGCCCTGCTGTGTGCCTGATAGGGGGGAGCTCCCCAACCCCCTGATCACCCTGAGGCTCTGTGTGTGACAGGGTGCAGCGCCCCAACCCCCTGATCGGCCCTGCTCTGTGGGTGATAGAGGGCGGCGCCCCAACCCCCCCACCCCCACGGGCCTTGCTCTGTGTGTGATGGGGTAGAGCCATAACCTCCCCATCGGCCCTGCCCTGAGTGTGACAGTGGAGGCGCCCCAACCCCCTGGTTGGCCCTGCTCTGTGTGTGACAGGGTGTGGCGCCCTAACTCCACCCCTCACAGGCCCTGCTCTGTGTGTGACGGAATAGAGCCATAACCTCCCCTATTGGCCCTACTCTGTGAGTGACAGGGGGGAGCTCCTCAACCCCCTGATCGGCCCTGCTCTGTACGTGACAGGGTACGGAGCCCCAACCCCCCTGATCGGCCCTGCTCTGTGCGTGACAGGGGGTGGTGCCGCAACTTCCCTATAGACCCTGCCTTGAGTGTGACAGGGGGAGGTGCCCCAACCCCCCAATCGGCCCTACCCTGAGCATGACTAAGGGTGGCATCGCAACCTCCCGATCCGCCCTGCTCTGTGCATGACAGGGGGCAGCGCCCCAACTCCCCAATCACCCCTGCTCTGAGCCCCACCAGGGGCTGCACCTAGGGATTGGGCCTGCCCTCTGCCACCTGGGAGCAGGCCTAAGCCAGCAGGTCATTATCTCCTGAGGGGTCCCAGACTGTGAGAGGGCACCGGCCGGGCTGAGGGACCCCCCCCACCCCAGTGCACAAATTTTGTGCACCGGGCCTCTGGTAAATAATATATTAATTAATAAATAAATAAGAATATAAGAGTAAACTCTGTGTATTGCATACTCACAACTGTAAGCCTACTTTTGCCTCACCCCTGTATGTTGTTAGCTCTAGGTTTTTAATAGACACTCTTAATAAAATTGAAGTTTAATTATGTTTCTAAATTTCTGAAATATTTATCAATTTAAAATTAATTAAAATATTTTATGCATCTGGTGATAACATCACCTGGTTTTTCTCCTTATTTTAGTAAATTGGTAAGCTACATTGACTGATTTAGAATATTTAACTAACTTTGCAGGCCAATGCTCTATTCCTAAAATGTCAATCATATTTCCATATTCTACTTGATATTTTCTTGGTTTTTGCAGGGTTATATTGGTTGATATTATGTTGAAGATGTCTACAAAAATGTTCATATATAATTTTAGTCTGTAATTTCCTTTTCTTATAACATCCTTATTGAGTTATGGAATTAGGGAATTAACCTGACTCAGTAGTGTGCTGGTAAATGGTAAATCATTGCCTTCCCAGGGGATTAAAGGCTTTGATTTAAAGAAATTAATTATTACCTTGGTGAACATACTCCTGTCATAGCTGATTTCAATCTACCAATGTGATGTAACTGAATGCAGATGTGAAAAGAGATGCTCACCATTGCCTCTTTTTAGCCTATGCAAGCCAGCTCCAGAATACCATTACTCTCACCTAAAAATAAAGCATATGTGTCACCACCAAGTTCATGTGGCTGCTGTAGGAGGCTCAGGATGGTGTGTGGGACTTCAAGACAGCTGCAGATACTTTGACTGTAAGGCAGAAAAGAAGAATTTATGATATCACCAACGTCTTGGAAGGGATCCACCTGATAGAGAAAAAAATAAAAAAAACAGCATCTAGTTGAAAGGTGTGGGCACTGGCTGCAACACTAAGGAAGTCCTGGAGAGACTGAGAGACCTCAGAGCCAAGGTCAAGGACCTGGACCTGAAGAAAAGGGAACTGGGTCAGCAGATGTCATGGCTGCAGCATAGCATCAGAAATGTGATGGATGACGCCATCAACAGCAGGTTTTCCTACGTGACTCATAAGGACATCTGCAATTACTTCAACGGTGACACACTGTTGGCCATCCAGGCACCTGCTGACATGCAGCTGGAGATTCCTCTTCCAGAGATGGATCAGAATGGACAGAAGAAATACCAGATCAAGAGAGCAATGCCCACTCTCACCACTCCTGTTCGACATAGTACTGGAAGTATTAGCCATTTGATTAAACAAGAAGAAGAAATAAAAGGCATCCAAATTGGAAAAAGAAGAAGTAAAACTGTCCTTATTCGCAGATGACATGATACTGTACATAGAAAACCCTAAAGACTCCATCAAAAAACTATTAGACTTAATAAATGACTTTGGCAATGTAGCAGGATACAAAATTAACGCCAAGAAATCTATGGCATTTCTATACACCAATAGTGAACTTACAGAAAGAGCAACTAAAAAAGCAATCCCATTTACCATCACGCCAAAAAAATTAAGATACCTAGGAATAAACTTAACTAAAGAGGTAAAAGACCTATATACGAAAAACTACGGGACACTGAAAAAAGAGATAGAGGAAGACATAAACAGATGGAAGAACATACCGTGTTCATGGATTGGTAGAAACAACATCATCAAAATGTCCATACTACCCAAAGCAATCTACAGATTCAATGCAATCCCCATTAAAATACGAACGGCATATTTCACAGATCTAGAACGAACATTCCAAAAATTCATCTTGAATAAAAAAAGACCTCAAATAGCTGCAGCAATCCTGAGAAAGAAGAACACAGGAGGTGAGATCTCAATACCAGATATCAAGCTGTATTACAAAGCCACTGTTCTTCAAACAGCTTGGTTCTGGCACAAGAACAGACATATAGATCAATGGAATAGAATAGAGAACCCAGAAATCGACCCAAGCCACTATGCCCAATTAATATTTGACAAAGGAGGCAAGAACATACAATGGAGTCAAGACAGTCTCTTCAATAAATGGTGTTGGGAAAATTGGACAGATACATGCAAAAAAATGAAACTAGACCACCAACTTACACCATATACAAAAACAAACTCAAAATGGATAAAGGACTTAGATGTAAGAGGGGAAACCATAAAAATACTAGAGGAATCCAAAGGCAACAAAATCTCAGACATATACTGAAGCAATTTCTTCACCCATACAGCTCCTAGGGCATTGGAAACTAAACAGAAAATAAACAAATGGGACTACATCAAAATAAAAAGCTTCTGCACAGCAAAAGAAACCATCAACAAAAGAACAGGAAAGCCGACTGCAAGGGAGAACATATTTGCCAATGTTATCACCAATAAGGGTTTAATCTCCAACATTTACAGGGAACTCATACAACTTAAAAAAGGAAGATAAACAACCCAATCAAAAAATGGGCAGAGGACCTAAATAGACACTTTTCAAAAGAGGACAGTCAGAAAGCCAAGAGACATATGAAAACATGCTCAAAATCACTAATCATCTGAGAGATGCAAATCAAAACAACAATGAGGTACCAGCTCACACTTGTCAGAATGGCTATCATAAACAAATCAACAAATGACAAGTGCTGGAGAAGATGCGGAGAAAAAGGAACATTCGTGCACTGCTGGTGGGAATGCAGATTGGTGCAGCCACTATGGAAGACAGTATGGAGTTTCCTCAAAAATTTAAGAATGGAAGTCCCATTTGACCCAATGATCCCACTTCTAAGAATATATCCCAAGAAACCAGAAACAACAATCAGAAAGGATATATCCCTATGTTCATAGCAGCGCAATTTACCATAGCGAAGACCTGGAAACAGCCTAAGTGCCCATCAGCAGATGAATGGATTAGAAAACTGTGGTACATCTACACAATTGAATACTACGCTGCTGTAAAAAAGAACGAATTCTTTCCATTTGCAACAGCATGGATGGAACTGGAAAGCATTATGCTAAGTGAAATAAGCCAGTCAATGAGGGAAAAATACCACATGATCTCACTCATGTATGGATAATAAAGACCATTATAAACTGATGAACAAAAATAGATACAGAGACAGAGCAGCATCGAACAGACTGTCAAACTACAGCGGGAAGGCTGGGGAGGCTTTGGGGATGGGAGGAGTGGGTAAGAGATCAACCAAAGAACTTGTATGCATGCATATAAGCATAACTAATGGACATAAGACACTGGGGGGTAGGGGAGGCCGGAGGAATGTCAAGGGGGGCGGGAACAAAAGGAGACATATGTAATACTCTTTGTAATACTTTAAGCAATAAAACAAAATTAAAAAAAAAAACCTGAAATCACAGCTCCAAGCATATATTCTCCTGAGCAAGATCACTATTATGCTTTCCCCATTTAAAAGAGAAAGCAATGGGAACAGAGTACCTCTGTCAGCACCTAGCTTCATAGTTCAAACACCTCTTTAGGAAAATGCAATAATAGTGGACTCATAGTCCTGCTTCTGAAACTCATTATGTGATGATGGCTGCTGTGTGCCCAAGATTCTGCAAGATATCCCTTAAGTCAGTATGAGATAACAGGGGTAGAAATAATTCATTTCATTTTACTAATGAGAAACATAAAGTCAGATGAACGAAGTGAAATATACAAGGTCACAAATCTAGTAATGAGCAGTGATGTGGCATTTGACCTTCGTATTCCAAGACATATTAACAGTGATATAGGCTTCCAAATAAAATCTATACCAGATTTTCTTACAACCATTATACTTATTAACATATTTAATATTTCAAAAAACCTCTTGGACAGGTAATATTATTACTCCTTTTTTACAGTGGGAGAAACTGAGGCAAAAAGAAATTTGGTGGTTTCCTCAAGGATATCTTACTGTTAGTAAGTTACAAAGTTTGAGATCATATCCAGGTGATCTGTGTCCAGAATCCATGTTCTTAATTTTGAAGTATATTTGAACTAACATGCTGGCTCAGAAACCCTTTCCCAGTGAACAGAGAGCTGCCCAACATTGGCTCTTCATGGGTCATATAACTAGTTTATCCTGAAGAGAGGGAACAGAAGGACAGGTTTGTGTTAGGGGAATTCATGATGCAGTATCCCAGGGAGTTTTGTATTTCTGAGGTTTGATTTGGAATTAGTTGAGAGATAGACTATATACTTAAAACAAATATGTGTACCAGACACTCCCAGATCCTTAAATGTTAACACGACATCTTTGTGACAGTATTATAGCATCTCCTAACTATGAATACTATCACAGCTGAAAGTTTGAGAATCAGGCATAATAGAGCTGAGAGGGGCAGACAGATAACATAAGTTTCTTTGATTTGAAAAAAATGCTGCCAGAACCTTTGGCTTCTGAAAGTAAGGAGTTTATTTTCTATTTTGATGTTTTCAAAGTCATGAGGGATATCAAAGATATCATTTAAAAACTGATGTTTTTATTAATTTAATGATAATATTATAAAATATTACCTTTAATTCATTACAATATGCTGTTCATTTATAATTAATTTTAAACACATATATTTTATAGCTTTAAAATACTTCTGCACAATAGGGATCCAAGATGGTGGCAGATTAGGTGGAAGCTACACTAACCTCCTCCCAGGACCAAACTGGAATTACAACTAAATTATAGAAAATTCATCCTGAATAACCAACTGAAGACTAGTTCAAGAAAAGCATTATAAACAAGGACTGCCTGAGGAGGCCACATAGAGACTGGTAGAAAGTGCAAAGATGGGAGAGAGCTGGTTGGGCAGCCAGGAGTGGCAGCTAAAGTCCCAGAGGGACAACTCGGCTGTGGGAGAGGTTCCCCCTGGGAGTGTGGGGCCTAAACCCCAAGCTGGACTCCCCAGACTAAAGCACCAGAACCAGAAAAAGCATCCACATAGCATCCAACAATGAAAAGCAGCAGGGACTCTGTCCACCAGGGAGAGATGGCTATAGATGCATGCACCCTCTTAAGGGGCCAACACACAAAATTTCATTTGTAGCCACTCACCCTGGGCTCCAGTGGAGGGATGGCAGAGTGAACTAGAGACATGTGAGGAGAGTCTGGAGTTGGTGGCTCTGAGGAGAGCACTGAAGGGTCAGCCACCAGGATTCCTGTGCTGAGTCATCCCCCCATACTGCAGAAGCCATCTTTCTCAGGCAGTATATTCCCCTCTAAGTGGTGTCAGCCTAGGGAGAATAGCCTCACCTGATGGAATCTTTCTTGCCCTATCCTGTAGAGATTATGCCCTGCTGAGGAGTATAGTTGGAGGCTCTTTTAGTGACTAAGCCTACTAGCAGCCTGTAGGCAGAGGCAATATCTGGGTGCTTTGAGACATTTGCTGGTCCTCTTCAAGACCCAGTGTTGATAAAAGCTGACCTTGGTCTGCAGCTTGGTCATCTCTGCACACAGTTAGGCCCAGAAGAGTGAGTTATAAGCTGTGGATCACTAATAGCTCCAAACAGATACCCAGGGGCAGTTACAGGCAGAATCTAACATTGTCCTGCACCAGAGTACCTCCAAAAAGGCCCATCACCAAAAACCCCAATGGCCAGATTTGGACAACAACAGACCAGGATCCAATAAGCTTCACAAGCAACATATCCACAAGAAGATCTCAGCAGACACCAAACCTTGCTGAGGTGAATTCTGCTTCATGTGATCAGCACCTGTATAGCAGCCTGCAGACTGTGTTGGAGGTTAAGCCTCACAGTTAGCCAGGCTGAGGATTTATCACATGCGCAAAAAGGCCAATAGCAGTCAAAACTCAATTACAACAGGAGGACCCATGTAACACCCACAAGGGACATTCCTAGAGCACCCAGGTATGATGATCAGGGAGATAGCACAACTGAATCCCACAGGAAACCTACTACACCTACTACATATTACCAAGACTGGGAGTCATAGCAGATCTAATTAATAAATATAAACAAACATAAAGAGGCAAATGAAATGAGGAGACAAAGAAACAGGTGCTGGGGTTCTTGTTCCAACATCTAGAAGGGTTCAAGAATCTGGAGAAGGCTGTGCGTAGATTAATAAATAGGAGTCTAGAGATGAAATATAATTTTGAAAGGCATTTGGGGGTCAGAGGAGCTTAGCTAAAGGAACTAAGTAAGACCCAAGATCTAAATTCTCAGATCTTAGGTCTAAGGTCTCCTCGTCCCAGGACCCCATGCTTCTTATTAACAGAATTTGTCCTAAGGCAAGGCAGAGATATACACTTCAAAGGGTCAGGGTTTCAGTACAGAGTCCATTGTCAGAATGGGGGAATTAGCCTACAGCTGTTCAGGTGTTTGGCCAGTAGGAGGCAATAACATTTAGATTAAGATGCCCTTTAACTGTCTGGCAGCCAAGCAACCAATTTAATGTATCCCATTCAGGTTTGGGGAAATGCCTTCAGCCATTCCCAGATGCAGCCCTGCTATCATGCTGGAATTGGTCTCCGGCAAACAACCCCCTAATGCAAAAAAAAAAAAAGAGAATTCTCCAGAAGAGCTAAATGAAATGGAGGTAAGCAATTTATTAGATATAGAGCTCAAGTAATGATTATAAGAATGCTCAATAGTGTGAAAAAAACATAGAAACCATAAAAAAGACCAGTCAGAAATGAAGAATGCCACATCTAGAATAAAGGATACACTGGAAGGAATAAAGAGTAGGTTGGATGAAGCAGAAGATCGAATTAACGATTTGGAAGACAAAATAGAAAAAAACACACCAATCAGAGCAGCAAAAAGAAAAAATAATTTTAAAGAATGAGGATAGTTTAAGAAGCCTTTGGGACAATATCAAGTGTAGCAATATCCACATTATAGGGCCACCAGAAGGAGAAGACAAAAAGCAAGAAATTGAGAAACTTTTTGAAGACATACTGACTGAAAACTTCCTTAACCTGGTGGAGAAAAAGACACACAAGTCCAGGAAGCACAAAGAGTACCAAACAAGATGGATCCAAAAAGTCCCACACCAAGTAACATCATAATTAAAATGTCAAAGGTTAAAGACAAAGAAAAAATATTAAAAGTCACAAGAATAAGTCAATTAGTTATCTACAAGGGAGCCCCTATAAGGCTGTTAGCAGACATCTCAACAGAAACATTTTAGGCCAGAAGTAATTGGTATGAAATATTCAAAGTGATGAAAAGCAAGGATCTAAAATCCAAAATACTTTAGCCATCAAAGTTATAATTTAAAATTGAAGGAGAAATAATGAGCTTCCCAGGCAAGAAAAAAACAACATGAGTTTGTTACCACAAATCAGTATTACAAGAAATGTTAAAGAACTTTCTTGAAGAAGGAGGAGGAGGAGGAAGAGGAGGAGGATGAGAAAGAGGAGAAAGAAAAAGAAGAAGGAGAAGAAGAGAAAAAAACAGAGGACATAGTTTAAAAAATAAAATAGCAATAAATATGTACCTAACAATAATCACTTTAAATGTAAATGGCTTAAATACCCCAATCAAAAGATATAGGCTAGCTGAATGGATAAGAAAACAGAACCCATACATGTGCTGTCTTCATGAGACTCACCTCAGAGCAATAGATGCACACAGACTAAAAGTAAAAAATATATTTCATGCAAATGGAAAGGGAAAAAAAAGTTGGGGGTAGCTATATATATATATATATATATATATATATATATATATACATATGACAAAATAGACTTTTAAAAAAGGTTATAGTAGCTAGAAGGGAATCTGGGCATGGTGAGAACCCCAGTAGAAACACTGGGCTTTGAGAATGAGGGAGCTTTTCAGGCCCAGTGCATGAATTCATGCACCAGTGGGATCCCTCAGCCTGGCCCACGGGATCGGGCCAAAATCTGCTCTCTGACATCCCCTGAGGGGTCCTGCATTGTGAGAGGGCTCAGGCCAGGCCAAGGGACCCCACTGGTGCACAATCAGGTCCGGGAAGGGATGCAGGAGGTTGGGCAGCCAGGGAGGGACCGTGAGAGGGCTCCAGGGCATATCTGGCCCATCTCACTCAGCCCTGATTGGCTGGACCCCAGCAGCAAGCTAACCTACCAGTTGGAGCATCTTCCCCCCTGGTGGTCAGTGCACATCATAGCAACTGGTTGACTGGTCGACTGTCTGCCCCCTGGTGGTCAGTGCACGTTATGGTGAGCAGTTGAGCGGCCTTAGCATAACATTAGCATATTACGCTTTGATTGGTTGAATGGCCGACCTGTCAACCGGACACGTAGCATATTAAGCTTTTATTATATAGGACTAGAGGCCCGGTGCATGAAATTCGTGAATGGGGGGAGGGGTCTCTCAGCCTGGCCTGCACCCTTTCTCAATCCGGGACCACTTGGAGGATGTCCAACTGCCAATTTAGGCCCAAGATTGGGCATTGTAGTCAGACATCCCTCTTGCAATCTGGGACCACTAGCTCCTATCCACTCGCCTGCCTGCCTGATCATTCCTAATCACTCTGCCTGCCTGCCTGATCACCCCTAACCATTCGCCTGCCTGCCTGATTACCCCTAACTGCCTCTGCCTTTCTGCCTGATTGCCCCTAACCAGTCGCCTGCCTACCTGATCACCCCTAACCACTCTGCCTGCCTGCCTGATCACCCCTAACTGCTCACCTGCCTGCCTCATTGCCCCTAACCGTCTCTGCCTCAGCCCCCACTGGCACTGCTTCATCCGGAAGGTCGTCTGGAAGGTTGTCCGGAAGGACGTTCAGCTGTTCAGTCTAATTAGCATATTACACTTTTATTATTATAGATAATGAACTATCAGAAAGGGAAACTAAGAAAAGAATCCCAATCATAATTGTTTAAAAAAATTAAAACACCTAGGAATAAATTTATCCAAGGATGTACAAGACCTGTACTCAAAAAATTGTTAGACACTGAAGAAAAAAATTGAAGAAGTTACTCATAAGTGGAATCATATACTGTGTTCATGGAGAGAAAGAATTAACATCATTAGAATGTTATAAGTACCCCAAACAATCTACAGATTCAATGCAATTCCCATCAAAATACCAATTGTGTATTTCAAAGAACCAGAATAAATATTCCAAAAATTTGTATGGAACTTAAGAACCAGAATAATAACAGAAATTTTGAGAATGCTAAATAAAGTTGAAGGAATCATGCTACCTAATATCAAACACTCCTACAAGTCATAGTAATCAAATCAGCATGGTACTGGCATAAAAACAGACAAAAAGATCAATGGTACAAAATAGAGAGCCCAAAAATAAACCCACACCTTTATAGTCAATTAATATTTGACAAAGGAGGCAAAGCATACACTGGGCTAAAGATAGTCTATTGAATACTAAATGGTGTTGGGAAAACTTATACAAATATGTGCAAAAAAAAAAAAAAATGAAACTAGACCACCAACTTACACCATACACAAGAATAAACTCAAAATAGATTAAAGACTTCAATGTTAGACTCAAAACTATAAAAATCCTAGAAGAAAATATAGACAGTAAAATCTTAGACATTTCCAGTACCAATATATTTTATGATATATCTCCTCAAGCACAGAAAACAAAAAAAATAAATAAACAAATGTGACTATATCAAACTAAAAAGTTATTGCACAGAAAGAAAACCATCAACAAAATGAAAAGACAACCCACTGAATGGGAGACAAAATTTACTGACACATTTTATAAGGGGTTAATATCTACAATTTATAAGGGACTTATGAAAGTCAACACCAAAAAACAATCTTATTTTTACATGGGCCAAGGACCTGAATAGACACATCTCCAAAGAGGATATACAGATGGCCATTAGACATATTAAAAGATCCTCAATATCACTAATCATCAGAGAAATGCAAATTAAAACTGCAGTGAGATATCACCTCACACCTGTCAGAATAGCTATCATCAATGAATCAACAAACAAGTTGGTGGTAATGAAGATTGGTATGGAATTAGCTCAAAATATTAAAAATTAAACTGACTTATGACCCAGTGATTCCACTTATGGGAATTTGTCTAAGAAAACTGAAACACTAATTTGGAAGAATGTTTGCACCCCTATGTTCATTGCGCCTCTATTATTTACAATAGCCAAGATTTGGAAGCAACCCAAGTGTCCATCAGATGAGTGGAAAAAACAGCTATGGTAAACAAAATAAACTGATGAACAAAATAGGTCCAGAGAGATATAAGCATAGAACAGACTGACATATCTCAGAGGGAAGGGGGTTGGGGCAGTGGGGGGAGTGGGGGAGGAGGGTGAGAAGAGATTAACCAAAGAATTTATATGCATACTAGAGGTTCATTGCACGAATTCATGCACCAGTGGTGTCCCTTAGCCTGGACTGCAGGATCAGGCCAAAACCAGCTCTCTGACATCCCCCTAGGGGTCCCGGATTGTGAGAGGGCTCAGGCTAGGGCAAGGGACCCCACGGTGCATAATCGGGGCCGGGGAGGGACCGCGGGAGGGCTCCAGGGCATGTCTAGTCCATCTCACTCAGTCCAGATCGGCTGGAGCCCAGCAGCAACCTTATGTACCAGTTGGAGCGTCTGCCCCCTGGTGGTCAGTGCACTTCATAGTGAGTGGTTGAGTGGCCTTAGCATATCATTAGCATATTACACTTTGATTGGTTGACTGGCCGACCAGACATTTAGCATATTAGGATTTTATTACATAGAATATGCATAGCCATAGACACAGACGATAGTACGGTGAAGGCCTAGGATGGAGCTAGGGAGGGTGGAGGGAGGCCAAGGAGGGAAATAGGGGACATCTGTAATAATGTCAACAATAAAAATAAATTTAAAAAAAAATAAAACATGTATTCTATGGCACATTTACACAATGGACTAATTCTCAGCTATAAAAATGAAGAAAATTTACCCTTTGCAATAGCATGGATGTGTTATGCCCAGATTTCAAGAACCCCAAAAAACCACCAGGGAGCCGAGTCCTATGCAAAAGCAGAGTCTTTATTCAAGCTCGAGCTCGGTCCCTCCACTCCACAGATGCAGTGGCAGCATGCGAAGAGCCCCGAGCTCCAAGAGGACAAAGATTTTATAGGGCTAATCATTTGGGTGGTCTTAGGTGGGTGAGGTGGGCGACAGTGATTGGTCGGTTCCGGGTCAGGGTTTTATTCCAGGGTTTTACAGCAGGGACTTACAGCACAAAAGGCAGGGAATGATTACCGCATTCCTGGGCCTGAGCTATGCCCCTCTACCTCCTGATTGGTCAAGGATGGCGCACAAGGAGCATTCTACGGTGTAGCCTAATTCGGACCTTAGCTGCATTCTTGGGACTTCATTGGTCTGTTCGGATGGCGGTTGGGGAACCGGGACATTTCTAGCATTCTTGCGGTTTCCCAGAAGGGAGGTCAGGTTGGGGACACAGCTTTACAAGATGGAGGATAGTCAGTCCCGCTTTGTCCTTTCAGATGGACCTAGAGAACATTATTCTAAGTCAAATAAGCCAGTTAGAGAAAGAAAAGTTCTATATGATTTCCCTCATATGTGGAATCTAATGAACAAACTACACTAACAAGCCAAATAGAGCTAGACTCATAAAGAGCAGGATGACATCTCTGGAGGTGTACGGGGTGAGGGGTGAGAGCAGGCAACAGGTGTGGAGAAATTGTGCAAAAAAGAAAAAAAAAAGGGAGAGAAATATCTCTTGGACATGACCACAGTGTAGTTATTTCCCAGGGGTTGGAGTGGGGGTAGCAAGGTGGAAGAGGGGGGATAAATGGTGATGGAAAAATAAAATAAAATAAAATACTTTTGCACTATCCTGTTGTCAGCAGGAAGCTCAGTCACCTCCAGATTTACCCAAGCCAATTATTTAAGACTTGATCAGGCCTTGTAGAGCACAAGTAAATATTCTAAAGGGAAGTAAATACCAGTCCCTTCCTCCAGCACCCAGAGGGGACTGCATACTCCTGACCTGTCCTCAGGCCTGTAGGAGCTGCAGCAGCAGCTCAGGGCTGCACAGCACTCTCCATGAGCCCACACGGGAAAGTCTTTTTCGTATTTGCCTTTGCATTCAAATAAAGATCCTTATGGTGACGTAGCACCAACTGAAATATGAAGAATGTATTGGTTAATAGTAAAGTCCACAATGAAGATGGAAGGAGAGATGTCTTTCAGTTTCCATATGTGTAATTTACAGGAAGAGATAGTATCATTTGCCCCACTTGTCAAGGAATAGAAAGAATCCCCAGGGGGGTGGAGGGGGGGAGGGAAGAAAATCAGTGGGTGGCATTGATATGGTGATCAGAGATTAAGGCCAAGAAGAACAAAACTGTATGTGATGGCTTTTGTGTTTGTCTGATGATTTCTGGATTGGTGTGATTTTTTCCCCCTTTTCCCTCACTCTATCAATGAGAAATACATTGATGTAAAATGAGCATACATCAGTTCTAATGTTAAAAAGCAAACAATAGCCCTGGCAGGTGTGGCTCAGTTGGTTGGGTATCGTCCTGTGCACCAGAGGGTTGCCTGTTCAATTCCACATCAGGGCACATGCCCAGGTTTCAGGCTCGATCCTAGGTGGAGGGCATGCAGGAGGCAGTCAATCAATGTTTTCCTCTCACATCGATGCTTCCCTCTCTTTCCCTCTCCCTTTCTCTCCCTAAAAGTAAGTAAATAAGTAAGTAAATAAATAAATAAATAAATATTAGAGTTTTGGTGACATGTCCTATTTCACATGTCACCATGGGAAAGGGAAGTAAAAGCCCTAGATAATCACTCTATAACTGGGCACTATCTTATTTTCTGCTCTGTGCCTCTTTTTTTTTTTTTTTGGAAACTTGACATCTACCATGGACCACATTTTATCCAGAGGTTACTACAGAAGCAACCACATTTTTACATGATGACCATCTCCTCTCTTCATAGTCAATTGGCTCAGGAACTATTTTCTGCATTTGAACACAGAAGCAGAAAAAGCCAGGCAGCAATCTACACTAATAAAAGAGAAACATGGTAATTGGTGTACAACCGCTACTCTTCCCATTGGCTAATCATGGGCAATATGCAAATTAGCTGTCAGCAAAGATGGCGGTTAACCGCCAACCAAGATGGTGGCTAATTTGCATATTGCCGGCAGGATGGGACAGCGCCATTGTGCGTGCCCCTCCGCCATCCAGGCCTGCTATCTGTGACCTGGATGGTGGGCGACCCAACCTAGGGCTGGCGGGGCATGACCGCAGCTGTCCCCTACTGGCCAAGACCCCAACCGCTCTCCCACCAGCAGACCGGGGCTGGCCTGGCGGCTTCGGCTTCCGCCCGCAGTCACGCCCCCCAGACCCGCTGCTGCCAGCAGACCAAGGCTGGGGAGGTAGAGGCCCCCAACCCGCTCCCCCCGGCAGACTAGGGCTGGGGAGGCGGCTGCTGCAATCACCCGCACTCACGCCCCAACCCACCTGATCGCCCCCGACCCGCTCCCGCTGGCAGACCAGGACTGGCGGGTAACCCTGGACCCGCATTCCCGCGGGCAGACCCGGGCTGGCTGGGCGGCTGCGGTGTCCACCAGCAGTCACGCCCCCAACCTGGGAGAGAGGGGAGAGGGTGGCGGGAGGGGGCGATAGCCCTCACTCACGCTCCCAACCCACTGGCAGACCGGGGCTGGCGAGTTGCCCGGGACCCGCATTCCGGCGGGCAGCTGTGGCACGTCCGCCCGCAGTCACGCCCCCAACCCGATCGCCCCGAAACTGCTCCCGTTGGCAGACCTTGGACCCGCATTCCCGCGGGCAGACCCTGGCTGGCGGGGTGATCGCTCCCAAACAGCTCCCGCTGGCAGACTGGGGCTGGCGGGTTGCCAGGGACCCACATTCCCCTGTGTGCACCTGCCCGTGGGATCACAGCCGCAATCACGAGCAGGAAAGGGCGGCCTGCAGCCAGCCCCTCTGTGTGCCTTTCCCTAGGTAGCCCTGGGGATCCCACAGTAGGGAAGCGCGCCCCACCCTGGCCACAGCTCAGGGGAGAGTACAACATGCAGTGGAGGCCAGGAGCCTGAGTGATCAACAGAGAGGGGCGCCTGCTTGAAGCCTTCAGGTGTGGCTGGTGGTAGGCCTCCAGCAGACGCGCGCACACACACACACACACACAGACACACAGCGCCTACTCTGAGCTTCCAATGTGGTTGGGAGCAGACCACCAGTGGACACACACACCCGGCAACTGCTCAGAGCCTATGTGGCGGGGCTGGGGGCAGGCCCCCAGCAGACACACACACACACACACACACACACACACACACGGGGACGGCTGCACCGAGCCTCTGCTGCCAGACTGTGGCCATCAGTAGGACATCCACTGAGGGCTCCCAGACTGAGGGGCAGGCTTGGCTGAGGGAACCCCATCCCCCAGTGCACAAATTTCGTGCACCGGGCCTCTAGTTAGAAAATAAATGTAATAGAGAGAGGTAGAGAAGAGAGACGATATATTGGCTCCACTAAAATACTATTGCTAGAAGCAATACTTGATTTCTGGGCCCTACTATACATCAGAACAATGAAGTCAGAGTCTCTATGGTAAAGACTGGATTTTTAAAAATTTCTCCAGACAAAGGAGTAGCCAAGTTTGAGAATCATGTTTCTAGGCAGATGCTAAGGCTCAAATGCATGTCCCATGTAGAGCTTGAAAGATACCCCAGTATCCATCCAATAAATTATTCTGCATTAATATAGGGTCTCTGCCAAATTTTAGAGTGTTGCAGAGAGTAAATATATGCCATTTAATACAATGTTACATTTTAATAATTGATTCAAAAAGAAATTTGCCATATAGCTACAGTGTGATTCTTATGACCAGAGGTTTTAAAACACAAGGGAAAAGACCTTGTAGTCCTATATGAACATTCAAAATATATATAATTAAACTGGTTTAGTAACAGTCTGAGTTTCAGACCCAAAGCATGCTAAACCTTGTTGGGGAGCACAAGAGTCTTAGTTGGAAAGCTTGTAAGGAAGACATCTTGATAAAAGGGAAGTGTGTGGAAGGATGCCTGCCCTGTTTATCGGAATTCTGACTTAGGGGAGACTTAGGGGAGTGTCGAAGGCGGAGCCCCTAATTATTCCTTGACCTTTACAAACAAGTCTGTGTATGTGCTGACCCCCGGGTGTTTACTGGAATCCTTAATCTTAATCCTGGATGCCCTTGCCTAGAGGACAATGTAAACACATGTGTCCTCCCAAGATTATTCACCCTACTGATTTAATCTAAAGATAAACATTCCAATAAAGGCCTAATGAGGCAGGCAATAGAGGCTGCTCTGGTCACTAGAGCCAGGGGCCCCTTAGCCCTCTCTTTCATAGTCAAACTGTGTCTGAGTAATCTGTTCATCCATCATTCAGGGGCTGCTGGTCAGCACCAGCAAAACCTCATTCTATAAAAATCTTGCTTGAGTTTAGAATGTAAGTTAATGGCAAAGTCCTAACAAAAACCCTTTTTACATACTTGGCTATTATATCAAGTAAGTAGTTGGGTAAGTTCTATATTATTTTTAGCCTACATTTTTATCTGCTTTTTAAATTGACTATCCTCATGTTAATGTTAATTATAAAGGAGGAGAGAAAGAACCAAAAGGGAAATAAAAGAAAATAAACATTATCTTTGGTCCTTACTAGCTCAATAAGAATTCAGTTTCAGGTTATTCTGTGAGGAGTCCAAATTTATTTAGGTTCAATACATTTCCAAAATATATTCATATATACTATTTCATCTGATGCAAATGCTTGAATAGCTAAGCATTTATATATCTGTTCATTTAAATATATTTGCAATGTATGGGATTCCAAATTTATTTTTCTTTTTATCCATATTTTGCATCATACTTATCTAGTTATTTTTCAGCTTTGAATATTTTTTTTCTCATCCTATCACAGCATCTATCACCATGGATTCTTAACATAAATGAGAGATTTCAAGACTTCCTCTTATAATGTACTTCTCCTTCCTCCTCAAGTATAAGACAATACACTCATTCCCAGGTTTCCTTCCCAGAGACCAATACCAGCATTTGCTTCCTAAGCATAGTTTTCTGAGATGTTGATAAAGTGATGTTTTCATCAAATTTACCTGCCCTATATGTGGAATCCACATAAACTCTGATAGGTTATAGTCTGTGGAAAATAAAATTATTTGTGTATGTACCTTTTTTTTTCCCTAAAAAGAACCATCTTCCAAGTGTTGATGTTTGTTATTTTGTTAGATTTAGTTGAAAACTTCTTTTGACTTCTCTTTTCCCTTTCAAGCTTTAGGCTAAATTTTTATCTTTTTCGTTCTTTGATGAGCTTTTCATATCTTTTTTTTCCTGACAAATTCTCTAGCATTTGATATACAGTAGAGGATTTAACTGGTTTTGACATAATTTCTTTTAATCTTATTTTTATAATATCCTTCTTTTAACTTGTTGCAGAATTCTCTGTATCCAAAGTAGAAAGGCTCAGAATTGCATCTCTCTGCTTTGTTACATAATTGCCTTTCTTCTGCCCCTGCAGGGGAAGGACCAAAATTCAGAGCACTTCTTTACCCAGTTCAGATTGTGCCATGTCCATCAATTTACTTGGTCATGAAGATAACCATACTAATATAGCCAGTCAATGCACATTTCCTTAATCCAAATAATAAAAAATTTCATAAGGCCTCCATTCTTTAAGGAATTTGTCTTTTTCTCATGTTAACACAGAAAATGGGTGCTTTCTCTTTCAAGGTCCTCTCTAGCCCTGTATCTGCTCATCTACATAACAATTTTCATTACAAACATGTTGTACCTTGAAATCAGAGTCATTACAGTTAGTTCTTTTTTGAAATAGGATTGTTATCCATTTTGTTTAGTTGGCTGTGGGTTTTTTTTTTATGTTTTTAGGTTACTGAGAGAGAAAGGGAGAGGGAGAGAGGGAGAGAGGGAGAGATAGAAACATCAATGATGAGAATCATTGATTGGCTGCCTCCTGCAAACCTACTGGGGACCGAGCTGGAAACCCAGGCAGGTGCCCTGACCCAGAATAGAATCATGACCTCCTGGTTCATGGGTGGACGTTCAACCACCTAGCCACACCAGCTGGGCAGTCATTTTTAACACTACATTTCAGTTCTCTTGAATCTGCCAGAAAAACAAACAAACAAAACACCAAAGGAAAGTTGTTCTCTCAGTTCTCAAAATTGTTTAGCATTCAGCAGTGGAGTCATGTACCATTTTACTTTCCTCATGAAAAATTCTTTAGCATACACTACCTTAGCTTTTTATTTATTTATTTATTTATTTTTATTTATTTATTTTTTTTTACCTTAGCTTTTTAGAATTGATATTATTTCTTCATTGCTTCATTTTAGCAGTTTATACTCTAGAATTAATTCCACAATTCCCCATCTGTTAAATTTGTCCTTATTTTCTAAGAGTTGAACTTTTACTTTTGATACAGTGTTAATGTGTCTGAAAGCTTATGGGCTTCTGTAAGTCCTTGTTTATTTTCCTAGAGCTAGAGAAGTAAACAGTGACAGATAGAAATTTTCTTTATCTTTGTATAAGTGAATGAACATATTCATTGTTTTCAAAAAGCCTAGAACTTGTCCAAAATTGGTAAACAAAGGAAGGTTTTATGTACTATTTATCCCATTGGAGGAAAAGTATTGTGTCAAAAAACTTTGTAGAAATTAATTCTATTACCTCAAAATGGCAACCTAATAGTTTAAATAAGTCTAACATAAAAATAATCACACTGGAGGGGCAGGAAAGGGGAGGGAAACAATCAAAAAGGCAAACTAGGAAGACCCAAAAGAGAAGTGTTCTTTCCAACGTTATTATAAAAGGCCTTCATTTAAATAATGATTCAATTCTGATATTCAGCAAGTAATTATTAATCACCTACTGTGCCAGGACTGTACTAATATCTGCACACAGATTTGAAAATGCTGCCAAGATGGGGCTTAACTTTTTCTCTTTTAAGCTTTACAAAGATTCTTTGAAAAACATTATTATGTCAGCAATAGATAAGAATAATGATTCAATGCAGTGTTTAGAGTAAACTGGAATTTAAATATTCCTATTACTTTTTCAGAACTTTTTAAATACATAAAAACGCAATTTTACTGACTTTTAAAAAAAAATCTTGATATCGAGATTAAAAATGGTGGTAGAGTAAGTGGATGCTACACAGACATGCTCCCAGGCCCAAACTGGAATTACAACTCAAATAGAAAAATGTCCTGCCCTGGCCGGTATTGCTCAGTGGATAGAGTGTCGGCCTGCTGACTGAAGGGTCCCAGGTTCGGTTCTGGTCAAGGGCATGTACCTTGGTTACGGGCACATCCCCAGTGGGGGGCTTGCAGGAGGCAGCTGATCGATGTTTCTCTCTCATCGATGTTTCTAACTCTCTATCCCTCTCCTTTCCTCTCTGTAAAAAATCAATAAAATATATTTTTTTTAAAAAGAAAAATGTCCTGAATAATCAACTGAAGACTAGCTGGAGAGAACCCTGATAATCAAGAATAGAAAGTGGAGACCTCATAGAGACTGGTAGGAAGGCTGGAGGTGAGAAAGGACTGGATGGGCTCCCACAAACAGTAGCTGAAGATTTGAGAGATATCTCAGCTGTGGGGGGGTTGCCACTGAGAACTCTGGCTCCCCAGCAGAGAGCACCAGGACTGAGAAAGGTGCCCACATAACATCTGACTGTGAAAATCAACAGGATTGCTAAATGCCAGGGAATGACGCCTAGAAACACAGGCACCCTTGTAAGAGCCCAATGTACAAAATTCTGTGTGTACTGACTCACCTTGGGCTCTGGCAAAGAGAGGGCAGAGTGAACTGGAGCTGTGTGAGCAGAAGCCAGGGTTGAGGGCTCTTGGGTTATAGCTCAGAAGGCAGATACCCCAGTTTCCTGTGCTAAGTCATTCCTTCACACTGCAGAGGTCATCTTTCTCAGACAGACAATAGCTATCCAGGCAATATTACCTGGGGTGAAAACAGTTGACTCACCCTATTGGAAAACACCTTCATACATAGTGTGCAATTTCTGAGGCCCACTAAGAGACTAACAATAGTAACTAGCCTCCAGGCAGAAGCTATAGCCCCACCCTGTTGGAAAATCTCCCCACACCTGCAGACGATTTCCTGAGGGCTACTCAAGGCTGAATTTAATCAGTCTGCAAACAGAGGCAGTTTCTGGAGGCTTTGAGTCTTTGCCTGAACTAATTACTGAGAAACAGCATTTGACACTTCCCTGCAATAGAGATTGAGAGGCATAGCAGATCAACCTAATAAACAGTCACAAACCTAAACAGGCAACCAAAAATGAGGAGACAAAGAAACAACCCCCAAATGAAAGAACAAGAGAATTATCCAGAAGAAGAAATAAGTGAAATGGAGATAAGAAATTTATCTGATATGGAGTTCAGAATAATGATGGTAAAGATGCTCAACAGCATGAGAAAAAATAGAGTAACTATGAAAAAAGAACAGTTGGGAAAAAGAATGACATAGCACAAATAAAGAACACATTGGAAGGAATACACAGCAGATTGGGGGAAGCTGAGGATCAGATCCGTGAATTAGAAGACAGGGCTGAAAAAGTCAGTTAGTCAGAGAACCAAAGAGAATAAAAACAATTAAGAAACAGGAGGACAGCTTAAGGGAGCTGTGGGAACAACATGCAATGTAACAATATTCAAATAGTAAGTGTGCCAAAAGAAGTAGAAAGGGAGGAAGGGATAGAAAAATAATGGCAGAAAACTTCCTTAACCTGGTGAAGGAAAAAGTCACACAAGTTCAGGAGGAACAGAGTATTCCAAGCTAGAAGAACCTAAACAGGTCCACAACCAGACACATCATAATTAAAATGACAAAAATTAAAGACAAAAGAGAATTTTAAAGGCAGCGAGAGAAAAAACAAAACAAAACAAACTGTTACCTACAAAGGAGCTCCCATAAGGTTGACACCTGATTTGGCATCAAAATTTATACATGTCAGAAGGGAATGGCATGAATGGGAATGGTACTCAAGTTAATGTAACACAAGTATCTGAAACCAAGATTACTATATCCAGCAAGACTATTATTCAAAATGGACAGTGAAATAAAGCGCCTTCTTCCAAAATAAAAAAAGGCCAAAGAAGTTCATCACCACCCAGCCAGCACTACAAGAAATGTTAAAAGAACTGCTAAAATGAGAAGAAGAAATAGAGAGATAAATTTAGGCATACAGAATTAAAATGGGAAGAAATGAGTACCTATTAATAACTTTAAATGTAAATGGATTAAATGCTCCAATCAAAAGACATAGTGTAGCTGAATGGATACAAAAACATGACCCAATTATATGTTGTCTATAAGAGACCCACTTCAGAACAAAAGACTCACACAGGATGAGAGTGAAGAGATGGGAAAAAAAATTCCATGCAAATGGGAAAAAAAAAAAGCTTGAGTAGCAATACTCATATTTGAAAAAATAGACTTCAAGATGAAGGCCATAAAAAGAGACAACAAAGGTCAGTACATAATAGTAAAGGTATTGATCCAACAAGGGGATATGACCCTGGTAAACATATAAGCACCAAATATGGGAATATATATATATATATATATATATATATATATATATATATATACTAGAGGCCTGGTGCACAAAAATTTGTGCAGTCAGGGGTGGGGGATCCCTCAGCCAGGCCTGTGCCCTCTCGCAGTCTGAGACCCCTCCAGGGATGACCACCTGCTTAGGCCTGCTCCCCAGGGATTGGGCCTAAGATGGCAATCAGACATCCCTCTGGCAGCCCGGCAGCCCTCTGGGGATGTCCACTTGCCAGTGGGGAGCAGACCTAAGCTGCAGTCAGACATCCTTAGCGCTGCTGAGGAGGCAGGAGAGGCTCCCACCACCACCACTGTACTGGCAGCCATCAGCCTGGCTTGTGGCTGAGCAGAGCTCCGCCATGTGGGAGCGCACTGACCACCAGAGGGCAGCTCCTGCATTGAGTGTCTGGCCCCTGGTGGTCAGTGTGTGTCATAGTGACCAGTCATTCCCAGTCTTTCTGCTGTTAGGGTCAGTTTGCATATTACCCTTTTACTATATAGGATAGAGGCTTGGTGCACGGGTGGGGGCTGGCTGGTTTTCCTGAAGGGTGTCCTGGATCAGGGTGGGGGTCCCGCTTGGGTGCCTGGCCAGCCTGGGTGAGGGGCTGATGGCTGTTTGTAGTTGGTCACACCCCCTTCAGGTTGAGGGTCCCCACTGGGGTGCCTGGCCAGTCTGGGTGAGGGGCTGAGGGCCGTTTTCAGGCTGGCCAGCGACTGAAGCTCCCAGCCTCTCTCTTTTTTCTTTTTTTTTTTATTCTGGGATTTATTTACATTCTATAATTTAAACACTGCTGCCATCACTGGCGCTCCCAGCTCTGAGGCCACGGCCAGCTGAAAGCAGGTATCTGGGGTTTGTTTAGCTTCTATAATTAAAACATTGTTGCTTTCAGGCTCAGAGCCTGGCCGTGACAGGTGGGGAACCTTGGCTTCCTCCATCACTGGAGCAAGCAAGCCTCATGTTCGCTTCAGCTGTGTGGCTGCCGGCTGCCATCTTTGTTGGTAGTTAATTCGCATATCCTGCTGATTAGCCAATGGGAAGCATGTAGGAGGTACAGTTAATTACCCTATTTGTCTTTTATTAGATAGGAAGGATATATATACACTAATAAAAGACAAAGATGCTAATTGACCGTACCTTCACTACGCCCATTAGCCAATCCGAAGAGTATGCAAATTAACCCAACAAAGATGGCCGGTAAATTTGCACACTGCAGGTGGGGCCGGCAGAGCGTGACACTGCCTGCAGGACTCGAGCCTTGGATCCGTGACCTGGTGAGGGAGCAAAGTGGTGGAGAAGGGAGAGAGCCCAGGTGGCAGAGAAGGGAGGGAACCAAGGGCTAAGCGTTGAAGGGAGGGAGCGAAACCTGCCTCGGTGGGCATTGCTCCCTTCCTGCTTCGCTCCGGTCTCAGGAAGCCCTATTCTTGCATGAATAGGCCTGAGGAAGCTCTATTCTTTCAGGAATCTTCCTGCAATGGGCCTGTAGTCCTATGTAATAATAGACAAACATGGTAATTGACCATAACTTCGCTACACCTCCCATTGGCTAATCAGTGTGATATGCAAAATAACCGCCAACAAAGATTGCGGCTAATTTGCATACTGCAGGCAGGGTGGGACAACACCGTCCCGCCTACCCCGCTGGGCCTGCTATCTGCGACCCGGGGCGGTGGGCATCCCGTGTGCGACCCGACCCATGGTGGCCCGGTGGTGCAGCAGCTATTGGCTGGCCCACCCGGCCTTTATCTGGCCTTCCCGTGGGGGACCTGGGGGTGGGTGGGGGCTTAGGCGAGGTGATCGGCATCACTTGCCTTCTCATGAGCCCCGCCCGCCCACCGGGGACATGGGGCCCACTCCCGTGTGCCACCCGGCGGTGAGCGGGGGCTCAGGCAAGGTGATCCGCATCACTTGCCTTTGCCTGAGCCCCGTCCACCCACCAGGAGCCAGCCAGCCAAGGGCCAGGAAGGTGGGACGTGACCCAGGAGCGCTGGAGCCACCTGGGCTTTCCCTGCCAGCCGCGCTTCACGAATCGCAAGTTTCTGTGGAGTCGGTGGCTGCAGGATGCAGAGCGGGCCGGGTGCAACTTGGGCTCAATGGAGGGCATCGGCACGGAGGAGATCTCCCCGGCGGCTGGGGGAGCCGCCGCCTGCCACGCCACCACCCACCCCAGAGGAGTGGCCCCAAGAAAGGAGCTGAAAAAGTATGGCTGAGGAGGTGCCTAAGAAGTCCCTGGCTGCCAGTGGTGGGAGCTGGGAACTTTGTGCCGAGAAGCTCCTGGAGGGACTGGTAGCAGAGGGGACCTGGGACTCTGGCCACCGCCACCACAGCCTCCCAGCTGGCTCCGGGTGCTTGGCATGCTGGCTACTGCTGCTGCTTTGGCTGCTGGAAGCTCCGCTGCTGCTTGGGGTCCAGGCGCAGGTGGCGGGGCAGGGGCCCCGGCCAGGTCAGCAGCCCCCACTGCCACCACCTCAGCAGCAACAGAGTGGGCAGCAAATACAACGGCGAGCAGGGCATCTCCATCCAGGACCACGGGGGTGGGCGGGGGCTCAGGCGAGGTGATTGGCATCTCTTGCCTTCACCTGAGCCCCTGCCCAACCGCCAGGGATATGGGGCCCTCCGAGTGAGAGAGAGAGAGAGAGAGAGACGGAATTTGGCACCCCGTATCCCTCCCTGATTGACCACTGCAATTCCAAGCCAGCAAGGGCTGCCTTCAGGCCACAGCTCCAGGTCCCTCACACCCACCCCAGGACTGAGAGCACAGTGCTGGGCAGGGGCACCCAGGGGTTCAGGAATGCAGCACGAGGGGCCAGCACAACGTGGGGGGGACTGTGTTTACACCGCCAAGTTCCCCACTTCTGCCCTGGCCCGCGCATCCCTCCTCCTTCCCCTCAGAGGCCCAGCTCCTGCCTACATGCTTGATGGGCAGGCCCAACTGTACCAGGGAATGAGCCATGGCGATCGGGATGGCCAGTTCCTGGGATGGGAATGCCAGACCATGGCGATTCATGAGGGCAATGAGGCCCGTGGGATATGCGCAGCCCTAGGGAGGCGGGGGTAGCCGGCCAACCCGAGTCTGGCTTCAGTGGGGCCAGTGGGTGCCTGAGGCCACCCCAACCCCCACAGGTCCTGGGTGGATGGTGGCTCAGTGGAGAGCGGTGTCTCCATGCATGGTGCCCAGGGGTGGCTATGAGCTGCTACAACCCCACCCCGTGCTTCAGGGACGGGGAGAAGGCTCGCAGCCACCAGCACCCTAGGCTGCACCGCCTGTGCCTCAGCCTGCCAGGTTGGCAGGGTCCAGAGCAGGTGAGCTGCTCCCTTCCCCCAGTGGTAGAACAGGGAGGAGAGCGCTGGGTGCAGGGAGCAGACCTCAGCTGGGATCCTTCTGGTGTGGGGAAGGGGCCCAGCCTGGGCCCGGTGGGGAGCTTAGGAAGTCTGGCTAAGCAGGCGCTGGTTCATACCAACTCTTACTCTGCCATCTTCCTCCAGCTCTTCAAGCTAGCCCCCCTGCCCACCTGTATGGGGGAACGGGCTCTGGGTGACGTCCCTGAGCTCAGACTGTGGACCCAGAGACCTCAAGGAAGAGTGCCCGGCCTGGCCCGGGCAGGGGCCGGTGCAGAACTACGAGGGCAGAGTTGCTTCGGTGTCTCAGTGAAGTTTGCAATTGACCCAAGGAGGAAACTCGAGAGGGCAAAGGCCGGGAGGCATGAATTGTCAGCACTTTAGCCACTTGAAAGCAGCTCCACTTCGGAATGTGAGGTGGTTGTATGTTCAGCTGAGAAGTGAGGGGGCTGAACTCCACCGTCGCTGGGCTCCTGTCAGTCCGAGGCCCAAGCGTCCACCACGACAAAGAAAGAACAGAGCGAGGGGCCTGGAGGAAGGGAGGACAATTGAAGAAAACCATGTCTAGACTTTCCCCAGCCCTCTCCATCTTTCTGCTGCCTACAAGAGCCCCAGGCCCGGCCACAATTCTGTCTCCACCTTTTAGTCCCCTATTCTCCAACCACAGAGGAAAGAAATAAGGAAGGAGTCTGTGCTGCCTTCAGAAAGTATCTGTATACCTGATCAGCCAGTTGCCTTCCACAGAGGGAGGCCAGACTGTGGCTTAGGCCCACTCCCCACAGGGACATCAGTAGGACATCCTGTGAGGGCTCCCAGACTGTTAGAGGGTGCAGGCTGGGCTGAGGGATGCCCCTCAAGTGCACAAATTTTTGTGTACCGGGCCTCTAGATATATATATATATATATATATATATATATATATATATATATATATATATCTTCTATCTAATAAAAGAGAAACATGGTAATTAGCCATACGGCCACTACCCTTCCCATTGGCTAATCAGGGCGATATGCAAATTAACTGCCAGCCAAGATGGCGGCCGGCAGCCAGGCAGCTTAAAGCTAACTGGAGGCTTGCTTGCTTCAGTGACAGACGACTCCAACGTTCCCCGCCTGCCGCTGCCGGCCTCTGAGCTTGCAGTTTGAAACATTGTAACAAATATAGAAGCTAAACAAAACCCCAGTAACCTGTTTTCAGTCAGCCAGGATCTCAGAGCTGGAGTCGCAACAAAGTTTCAAATACAGAAGGTAAACAAAGGCCAGAAACCTGCTTTCAGCAGCCGAGCCTCAGAGAGAAAGCCGGCTCTCAGCTCCAGTGACAGCCATAGAAGGTAAATAAATGCCAGAATAAAAAAAAGAAAAAAAGGAGAGGTTTGGAGCTTCAGTCGCCCGCCAACCTGAAAACAGCCCTCAGCCCCTCACCCAGACTGGCCAGGCACCCCAGTGGGGACCCCCACCCTGAAGCAACAAGATGGCGGCTAATTTGCATACTGAAGGCAGGCGGCAGCAGGCAAGGCTGTCTGCGGTCTGGGACCCAGATCTGTGACCCTGCCAGGCGAGGGGCAGTGCTTGAGGCTGTCCACGGTCCCAGGACCCAGATCTGTGACCCTGCCAGATGGGGGGCACCGCGGGAGGCTGTCTGCAGTCCAGGACTCAGATCTGTGACCCTGCCAGGTGGGGGCAGCGCTTGAGGCTGTCCGCGGTCTGGGACCTGGATCCATGTCCTCACAAGTGGGGCGGCGGTGCTTGAGGCTGTCTGCAGTCTGGGACCCAGATCTGTGCCCCTGCCTGATGGGGGGCACCGCGGGAGGCTGTCCACAGATTTCCGGGTGTAGGCAGAGTATCTGATTAACAATAATCAACAAGGATCTACATAAGTATCTAAGGAATTAAGGGAACTAAGGTGGGGATGCTTCAACTATTATTACCTAAATTAACTGAGTGGTTCCTAGGTTAACTGGGTGGTGCACAGCCCTGACCTTTGCTAGGACTTTCAAGCCCTGACCTTTACTAGGACTTTCAATGGCTACTAGCTTTTGGGGGGTCTCTGTCTAAACTTAGCTAGTGAAGACAATGAATGGACTTCGGCATCTCCCCCTTATTTTTTCTTTAAAAAATAATCAAGTCCCAATTTCAATGTCCAAAAATTCTGAGTCCAAGTTTCAATGTCCAAAAGTTCAACCCGGATCTGTGACCCTGCTGGGCAGGGGGCACCACAGGAGGCTGTCTGCAGTCCGGGACTGGGATCTGTGACCCTGCCAGGCAAGGGCAGTGCTAGAGGCTGTCCGTGGTCCCGGGACCCGGATCCGTGACCTGGTGGGCAGGGGGCAGCACGAGAGGCTGTCTGTAGTCTGGGACCCGAATCTGTGACCCTGCCGGGTGGGGGTCAGTGCTTGAGGCTGTCCACGGTCCTGGGACTCGGATCCGTGACCCTTCAGGGCAGGGAGGCAGCCATCAGCACCCAGGAGTGACTGCACAAGATCTGCCTCCTGGCCCAGAAGGTGCAGGATCTAAGGGACAGCCACAGTGGCGGGCCAGACTGACGTCCTCCTGGCCGCACCACGGGGGTTGGCGGATCTGTAAAGCCAGAGGCCTCTGGTGTGCACATACCCCCCTGGTGTGCAAACATCCCCCACCACACTGTCACCCTCCCATGCCTGCAGCAGTTGCAAACCAAGGCGTGCACAAGTTCCCCCCGCCTCTCCACCGCACTTCCATCAACCCGGCATGCCTAACACCCCCACAGGATGTGCACACATCCCCTCTGATGCGCTCATGTCCTTTGGAGAGTGTCTGGGTGTTCTGGGTGCTGAGAGTGGGTGCCTGTGAGATGACAGTGAGAGGGCGGAGTGGTGATGCCCTGTTCCCACGGAGGCCAGTGCAGCTACAAGATCACCTCTGGGGAGTTAATGCAGGTGCTGAGGCAGGAGCAGGTGCAGACAGACACACCTGGTGGGCGCGGGCGGCCCTCTCTGAGATGCCTTCGGTCAGCTTCAAGATCAAGAGCCCAGAGGCAGAGAGAAATTCCGTCCTCTCAGTGAAACAGTGGGATAGTCGGGGCGACTGTAGAGGAGGAATGTGCACTTTGGGTGCCAGCACCCATGAGTGAAGGCTGCCCTGACTGAGCCTTGCTTGCTTGGGGCCTAGCGCACTCCTGCCGGGCAACGGGTGACAGGACGTGCTTTTCTGAATTAATGAGAGAAAACATTGATTCTCCTGTTGCCCACGAAGGTGGAAAGTGAAGTGGGAAAACATGTGGGGAATGAGCAAGATTCCCTGTCTGGGGGTTCCAAATCTGCTGTTGGTTTCTTTCACTGCTGACTAGAGATATACAGGGTGTCCCCCCAAAATGTATACACACTTTGAATACCTACTAATTCCAATGGTTTTAAGCATAAGAAAGGAACAACAATGGAGCTGTTATCTGTTAAAAGTGTGGGCACAAACAGGTAGTTGGATATTCCCTGAGGGGTCTCAGATTGGAGAGGGTGAAGGCCAGACTGAGCGGCCCCTTCTCCCCCCCCCCCCCACCCCAGTGCACGAATTTCGTGCACCGGGCTCATATATATATATATATATATATATAAATATATATATACACACATATATATATACACACATATATAATGTATATATATGTGTGTATATATATATGTATACACACATATATATATACACATACATATATATACACACATATATATATATACATATATATATATATATATATATATATATATATATATATTTTAGAGCCCGGTGCACAAAATTCGGCACTGGGGGAGGGGTGTCCCTCAGCCTAGCCTGTACCCTCTCCAATCTGGGACTCCTCGGGGGATGTCTGACTGCTGGTTTACTCGCGATCCCTGTCGGGCCTAAACCGGCAGTCAGACAGCCCTCACAATCTGGGACTGCTGGCTCCTAACTGCTCACCTGCCTGCCTGCCTGATTGCCCCTAACTGCTTCTGCCTGCCACATGGGGGCGGCCATCTTGTGCAAGGGTGTGACAGTCAATTTGCATATTATTATATAGTATATATATATATATATATATATATATATAAAACCTTCTTTATTACTATATATATATATATAACCTTCTAGAGGACTGATTGACAACAATGCAATCATATTAGGGGATTTTAACACCTCGCTAACTTCACTGGGTAGATCTTTCAGACAAAAAGTTAACAGGGAAACAATGACTATAAAGGACATACTGGATCAGATATATATCGTAGACATCTATAGAACATTTCACCCTAAAGATGGAGAACATACATTCTTCTGAAGTTCACATAGGTCTTTCACAAAGACAGACCACATGTTAGGACACAAATCAAGTCTCTACAAGTTCAAGAAGATTGAAATCATACCACGCATCTTCTCAGATCACAGTGGAATGAAATTAGCAATCAATGACAGTAAAAACACCACAAAACAATCAAACACATGAAGGCTAAATAGCATGTTATTAAACAATGAATGGATTACCAATGAGATCAAGAAAGAAATAAAAAACTTCCTAGAAACAAATGAAAATGAATATACAACATTCCCAAATCTATGGAACAACAAAGCAGTCCTGAAAGGGGAGTTCATAACACTACAGGCCTACCTCAAAAAACAAAGAAACAAACAAAACAACAAGAAGAAAAATTAAAAATAAAGCATTTAATCCTAAAACTTAAAGAATTAGAGAGCAACAAGAAAAGTCCAGAGTAAGTAGAAGGAAGGAAATACTAAAGATCAGGGCAGAAATAAATGACATGGAGACTAAAAAAGCAATACAAAAAATCAATGAAACCAAGAGATAGATCTTTGAAAGGATAAACAAGATTGATGAACCTCTAGCATGCTAATCAAGAAACAAAGAGAGAGGATGCCCCCAAAAATAAAATCAGAAAGGAAAGCAGAGCAGTAACCACTGACACCACAAAAATAGAAAAGATTGTAAGGAAATACTATGAACAACTATATGCCAAAAAGCTGGACAATGTGGATGAAATGAAAAAATTCCTAGAAAACTACAATCTCCCAAAACTGAATCAGAAAGAATCAAAAAATGTGAATAGGTCAATAACAATTGATGAAATTGAAGCAGTAATTAAAATACTCCCAGCAAACAAATGCCCTGGTCTAGATGGCTTCACAGGTGAGTTTTACTAAACCTTCAAAGAATAATTTAAACCTATCCTCCTCCAACGATTCCAAAAAATGCAAGAGGAAGAAAGACTTCCAAGCTCGTTTTACGAGGTTAGCAATATCCTAATTCCAAAACCAGAAGAAGACACTACAAAGAAAGAAAATTACAGGCCAAAAACCCTGATGAAAACAGATGCTAAAATTCTCAGCAGAATATTACCAAATCAGATCCAACAATATATTAAAGAGATAATACACCATGACCAAGTGAGATTTATTCCAGAGATGCAAGGCTGGTACAATATTTGAAAATCAATAAATGTGATACATCACATAACCAAATTGAAAGGCAAAAATCACATGATCATATCAATAGATGCAGAAAAGCATTCAACAAAATCCAACACTCATTTTTGATAAAAACTCTCAGCAAAGTGAGAAGAGAGGAAGCATATCTCAACATGATAAAGTCCATATATGACAGATCTACAGTGAACATCGTACTCAATGGGAAAAAAATAAGTGTTTCCCCTAAAAACAGGAACAAGACAGGGATGTCTGCTTTTACTACTCTTATTCAACATAGTACTTGAAGTTCTAACCACAGTGATCAGACAAGAAGAAGAATAAAAGGCATCCAAATTAAAAAGGAAGAAGTAAACTCTCATTATTTCACAAATGACATGGTATTGTACATAGAAAACCCTAAAGACTCCACCCAAAAAACCTACTAGATTTAATAAATGAATTTGGTAATGAAGCAAAATCCAAAATCAACACCGAGATATCAATGGCATTTTTATACACCAATAATGAATTCTCATAAAGATATATCAAAAATACAATCCTATTTACCATTGCAACAAGAAAATTAAGATACTTAGGAATAAACTTAATCAAGGAGGTAAAAGACTTGTACTCAGAAAACTACAGGACATTGAAAAAAGAGATAGAGGAAGATATAAACAAGTGGAAGAATATTCTGTGTTCATGGATTGGTAGAATCAACATCATTAAAATGTCCATACTACCCAAGGCAATCTACAGATTCAATGCAAACCCTATTAAAATAACAACAGCATATTTCACAGAACTAGAACAATACTTCAAAAATATATTTTGGACCAAAAAGGATTCCAAATAGCCGTAGCAATCTTGAGAAAGAAGAACAAAGTTGGAGGAGTAAAAATACCAGATATCAAGTTATACTGCAAAGCCACCAAAATCAAAACAGCCTGGTAGTGGCACAAGAACAGGCATAGAGATCAATGAAACAGAACAGAGAACCCAGAAATTGACCCAAGCCATTATTCTCAATTAATATTTGACAAAGTAGGCAAGAGCACACAATGGAGTCAAAACAGTCTCTTCAATAAATGATGTTGGGAAAATTGGACAGATACACGCCAAAAAAAAAAAAAAAAATGAAACTAGACCACCAACTTACACTATACACAAAAGTAAACTCAAAATGGATAAAAGACTTAAATGTAAGTCTTGAAACCATAAAAATCCTAGATGAAACCATAGGCAGCAAAATCTCAGACATCTCTGGAGCAATATATTTACCAATACATCTCCTAGGGCAAAGGAAACTTAGTAGAAAATAAATGGGACTACATCAAAATAAAAAACTTCTGCACAGCAAAAGAAACCATCACAAAATGAAAAGGG